>NC_090401.1:4061250-5415000 GCF_036365525.1 Heterodontus francisci
TCTCGGACCCTCTCGGACAGTCTCAGACACTCACTATCACTCTCTGACACTCTCTGACACTCACTATCACTCACTGACACTGTCTGACACTCTCTGACGCTCACTATCACTCTCTGACAATCTCTGACACTCTCTGACACTCACTATCACTCTCTATCTCTCTCTGACACTCTCGGACTCTCTCTGACACTCTCTGACACTCACTATCACTCACTGACACTGTCTGACACTCTCTGACGCTCACTATCACTCTCTGACGCTCACTATCACTCTCTGACGCTCACTATCACTCTCTGACAATCTCTGACACTCTCAGACACTCACTATCACTCTCTATCACTCTCTATCACTCTCTGACACTCTCAGACACTCACTATCACACTCTGACAATCTCAGACACTCTCAGACACTCACTATCACTCTCTGATACTCTCTGACACTCTCTATCACTCTCTGACACTATCACTCTCTATCACTCTCTGACACTCTCTATCATTCTCGGACACTCTCTGACACTCACTATCACTCTCTGACACTCTCTGACACTCACTATCACACTCTAACACTATCTGACGCTCACTATCACTCACTGACACTGTCTGACACTCTCTGACGCTCACGATCACTCTCTGACACTCTCTGACACTCTCTGACACCCTCAAACACTCTCGGACACTCTCGGACCCTCTCGGACAGTCTCAGACACTCACTATCACTCTCTGACACTCTCTGACACTCTCTATCACTCTCTGACACTCTCTATCACTCTCTATCGCTCTCTGACACTCTCTGACACTCTCACACACTCACTATCACTCTCTGACACTCAATATCACTCTCTGATACTCTCTGACGCTCTCTGACACTCTCTGACGCTCTCTGACGCTCTCTGACGCTCTCTGACACTCTCTGTCACTATCTAACAATCTCAGACACTCACTATCACTTTCTGACACTCTCTATTACTCTCTGACACTCTCTGACACTCTCTATCACTCTCTGACACTCTCTGATACTCTCTGACACTCTCAGACCCTCACTATCACTCTCTGACACTCTCTATCACTCTCTGACACTCTCTATCACTCTCTGACACTCTCTGATACTCTCTGACACTCTCAGACCCTCACTATCACTCTCTGACACTCTCTATCACTCTCTGACACTCTCTATCACTCTTTATTTCTCTCTGAAACTGTCGGACACTCTCTGACACTCTCTGACGCTCTCTGACACTCTCTATCACTATCTATCACTCTCGGACACTCTCGGACACTCTCTGACACTCTCTGACATTCTCTGACATTCTCTGACATTCTCTGACAATCTCAGACACTCACTATCACTCTCTGACACTCTCTATTACTCTCTGACACTCTCTGACACTCTCTGACACTCTCTGACACTCTCTATCACTCTCTGACACTCTCTGATACTCTCTGACACTCTCAGACCCTCACTATCACTCTCTGACAGTCTCTATCACTCTCTGACACTCTCTGACACTCTCAGACACTCACTATCACTCTCTGACACTCTCAGACACTCACTATAATTCTCTGACACTCTCTGACACTCACTATCACTCTCTGACACTCTCTGACACTCTCAGACACTCACTATCACTCTCTGACACTCACTATCACTCACTATCACTCTCTGACTCTCTCTGTCACTCTCTGACATTCTCTGACACTCTCTATCACTCTCTATCACTCTCTGACACTCTCTGGCACTCTCAGACCCTCACTATCACTCTCTGACAGTCTCTATCACTCTCTGACACTCTCAGACACTCACTATCACTCTCTGACACTCTCTGTCACTATCTATCACTCTCTGATGCTCTCTGACGCTCTCTGACACTCTCTGTCACTATCTATCACTCTCTGATACTCTCTGACGCTCTCTATCACTCTCTGACACTCTCTATTACTCTCTGACACTCTCAGACCCTCACTATCACACTCTGACACTCTCAATCACTCTCTGACACTCTCTGACACTCTCAGACACTCACTATCACTCTCTAACACTATCTGACGCTCACTATCACTCACTGACACTGTCTGACACTCTCTGACGCTCACGATCACTCTCTGACACTCTCTGACACTCTCTGACACTCTCGAACACTCTCGGACACTCTCGGACACTCTCGGACAGTCTCAGACACTCACTATCACTCTCTGACACTCTCTGACACTCTCTATCACTCTCTATCACTCTCTATCACTCTCTATCACACTCTGACACTCTCTGACACTCTCTGACACTCTCTGACACTCTCTATCGCTCTCTGACACTCTCTGACACTCTCACACACTCACTATCACACTCTGACACTCAATATCACTCTCTGACGCTCTCTGACACTCTCTGAAACTCTCTGACACTCTCTATCACTATCTATCACTCTTGGACACTCTCTGACTCTCTCAGACACTCTCTATTTCTTTCTGACACTCTCTGACACTCTCACACACTCACTATCACACTCTGACACTCAATATCACTCTCTGACACTCTCTGACACTCTCTGAAACTCTCTATCGCTCTCTGACACTCTCTGACACTCTCACACACTCACTATCACACTCTGACACTCAATATCACTCTCTGACACTCTCTGACACTCTCTGAAACTCTCTGACACTCTCTGAAACTCTCTGACACTCTCTATCACTCTCTATCACTCTCGGACACTCTCTGACACTCACTATCACACTCTAACACTATCTGACGCTCACTATCACTCACTGACACTGTCTGACACTCTCTGACGCTCACGATCAGTCTCTGACACTCTCTGACACCCTCAAACACTCTCGGACCCTCTCGGACAGTCTCAGACACTCACTATCACTCTCTGACACTCTCTGACACTCACTATCACTCACTGACACTGTCTGACACTCTCTGACGCTCACTATCACTCTCTGACAATCTCTGACACTCTCTGACACTCACTATCACTCTCTATCTCTCTCTGACACTCTCGGACTCTCTCTGACACTCTCTGACACTCACTATCACTCACTGACACTGTCTGACACTCTCTGACGCTCACTATCACTCTCTGACGCTCACTATCACTCTCTGACGCTCACTATCACTCTCTGACAATCTCTGACACTCTCAGACACTCACTATCACTCTCTATCACTCTCTATCACTCTCTGACACTCTCAGACACTCACTATCACACTCTGACAATCTCAGACACTCTCAGACACTCACTATCACTCTCTGATACTCTCTGACACTCTCTATCACTCTCTGACACTATCACTCTCTATCACTCTCTGACACTCTCTATCATTCTCGGACACTCTCTGACACTCACTATCACTCTCTGACACTCTCTGACACTCACTATCACACTCTAACACTATCTGACGCTCACTATCACTCACTGACACTGTCTGACACTCTCTGACGCTCACGATCACTCTCTGACACTCTCTGACACTCTCTGACACCCTCAAACACTCTCGGACACTCTCGGACCCTCTCGGACAGTCTCAGACACTCACTATCACTCTCTGACACTCTCTGACACTCTCTATCACTCTCTGACACTCTCTATCACTCTCTATCGCTCTCTGACACTCTCTGACACTCTCACACACTCACTATCACTCTCTGACACTCAATATCACTCTCTGATACTCTCTGACGCTCTCTGACACTCTCTGACGCTCTCTGACGCTCTCTGACGCTCTCTGACACTCTCTGTCACTATCTAACAATCTCAGACACTCACTATCACTTTCTGACACTCTCTATTACTCTCTGACACTCTCTGACACTCTCTATCACTCTCTGACACTCTCTGATACTCTCTGACACTCTCAGACCCTCACTATCACTCTCTGACACTCTCTATCACTCTCTGACACTCTCTATCACTCTCTGACACTCTCTGATACTCTCTGACACTCTCAGACCCTCACTATCACTCTCTGACACTCTCTATCACTCTCTGACACTCTCTGACACTCACTGACACTCTCTGACACTCTCAGACACTCACTATCACTCTCTGACACTCTCTGACACTCACTATCACTCTCTGACACTCTCTGACAGTCTCAGACACTCACTATCCATCTCTGACACTCACTATCTCTCTCTGACACTCTCTGACACTCACTATCACACTCTGATACTCTCTGACACTCTCTATCACTCTCTGACACTCTCTGTCACTCTCTGATACTCTCTGACACTAACTATCACTCTCTGACATTCTCTGAAACTTTCTATCACTCTCTATCACTCTCTATCACTCTCTGACACTCTCTATCACACTCGGACACTCTCTGACACTCTCTGACAGTCTCTATCACTCTCTGACACACTCTATCACTCTCTGACACTCACTATCACTGTCTGACACTCTCTGACACTCTCTGACACTCTCTATCACTCTCTAACACTCTCTGACACTCTCAGACACTCACTATCACTCTCCAACACTCTCTGACACTCTCAGACACTCACTATCACTCTCTGATACTCTCTGACACTCTTTATCACTCTCTGACACTCTCTGACACTCTCTGACACTCTCTGACACTCTCAGACACTCACTATCACTCTCTGACACTGACTATCACTCTCTGACACTATCTGACTCTCACTTTCACTCACTGACACTGTCTGACACTCTCAGACACTCACTCTCAATCTCTGATACTCTCTGACGCTCTCTGACACTCTCTAACACTCTCACACACTCACTATCACACTCTGACAATCTCAGACACTCAATATCACTCTCTGATACTCTCTGACGCTCTTTGACACCCTCTGAAACTCTCTATCACTCTCTGATACTCTCTGACGCTCTCTGACACTCTCTGTCACTATCTATCACTCTCTGATACTCTCTGACGCTCTCTGACACTCTCTGTCACTATCTATCACTCTCTGATACTCTCTGACGCTCTCTGACACTCTCTGTCACTATCTATCACTCTCTGACACTCTCCAACACTCACTATCACTCTCTGACACTCTCTGACACTCTCAGATACTCACTATCACTCTCTGACAATCTCAGACACTCTCAGACGCTCACTATCACTCTCTGATACGCTCTGACACTCTCTATCACTCTCGGACGCTCTCTATCAGTCTCTGACACGCTCTGACACTCACTATCACTCTCTGACACTGTCTGACACTCTCTGATGCTCTCTGACACTCTCTATCACTCTCTATCACTCTCTGACACTCTCTAACAATCTCTGACACTCTCGGACACTCTCTGACACTCTCTGACACTCACAATCACTCTCTGACACTCTCTATCACTCTTTATTTCTCTCTGAAACTCTCGGACACTCTCTGACACTCTCTGACGCTCTCTGACACTCTCTATCACTATCTATCACTCTCGGACACTCTCGGACACTCTCTGACACTCTCTGACATTCTCTGACATTCTCTGACATTCTCTGACAATCTCAGACACTCACTATCACTCTCTGACACTCTCTATTACTCTCTGACACTCTCTGACACTCTCTGACACTCTCTGACACTCTCTATCACTCTCTGACACTCTCTGATACTCTCTGACACTCTCAGACCCTCACTATCACTCTCTGACAGTCTCTATCACTCTCTGACACTCTCTGACACTCTCAGACACTCACTATCACTCTCTGACACTCTCAGACACTCACTATCACTCTCTGACACTCTCTGACACTCACTATCACTCTCTGACACTCTCTGACACTCTCAGACACTCACTATCACTCTCTGACACTCACTATCACTCACTATCACTCTCTGACACTCTCTGACACTCACTATCACTCTCTGATACTCTCTGACACTCTCTATCACTCTCTGACTCTCTCTGTCACTCTCTGACATTCTCTGACACTCTCTATCACTCTCTATCACTCTCTGACACTCTCTGGCACTCTCAGACCCTCACTATCACTCTCTGACAGTCTCTATCACTCTCTGACACTCTCAGACACTCACTATCACTCTCTGACACTCTCTGTCACTATCTATCACTCTCTGATGCTCTCTGACGCTCTCTGACACTCTCTGTCACTATCTATCACTCTCTGATACTCTCTGACGCTCTCTATCACTCTCTGACACTCTCTATTACTCTCTGACACTCTCAGACCCTCACTATCACACTCTGACACTCTCAATCACTCTCTGACACTCTCTGACACTCTCAGACACTCACTATCACTCTCCAACACTCTCTGACACTCTCAGACACTCACTATCACTCTCTGATACTCTCTGACACTCTTTATCACTCTCTGACACTCTCTGACACTCTCTGACACTCTCTGACACTCTCAGACACTCACTATCACTCTCTGACACTGACTATCACTCTCTGACACTATCTGACTCTCACTTTCACTCACTGACACTGTCTGACACTCTCAGACACTCACTCTCAATCTCTGATACTCTCTGACGCTCTCTGACACTCTCTAACACTCTCACACACTCACTATCACACTCTGACAATCTCAGACACTCAATATCACTCTCTGATACTCTCTGACGCTCTTTGACACCCTCTGAAACTCTCTATCACTCTCTGATACTCTCTGACGCTCTCTGACACTCTCTGTCACTATCTATCACTCTCTGATACTCTCTGACGCTCTCTGACACTCTCTGTCACTATCTATCACTCTCTGATACTCTCTGACGCTCTCTGACACTCTCTGTCACTATCTATCACTCTCTGACACTCTCCAACACTCACTATCACTCTCTGACACTCTCTGACACTCTCAGATACTCACTATCACTCTCTGACAATCTCAGACACTCTCAGACGCTCACTATCACTCTCTGATACGCTCTGACACTCTCTATCACTCTCGGACGCTCTCTATCAGTCTCTGACACGCTCTGACACTCACTATCACTCTCTGACACTGTCTGACACTCTCTGATGCTCTCTGACACTCTCTATCACTCTCTATCACTCTCTGACACTCTCTAACAATCTCTGACACTCTCGGACACTCTCTGACACTCTCTGACACTCACAATCACTCTCTGACACTCTCTATCACTCTTTATTTCTCTCTGAAACTCTCGGACACTCTCTGACACTCTCTGACGCTCTCTGACACTCTCTATCACTATCTATCACTCTCGGACACTCTCGGACACTCTCTGACACTCTCTGACATTCTCTGACATTCTCTGACATTCTCTGACAATCTCAGACACTCACTATCACTCTCTGACACTCTCTATTACTCTCTGACACTCTCTGACACTCTCTGACACTCTCTGACACTCTCTATCACTCTCTGACACTCTCTGATACTCTCTGACACTCTCAGACCCTCACTATCACTCTCTGACAGTCTCTATCACTCTCTGACACTCTCTGACACTCTCAGACACTCACTATCACTCTCTGACACTCTCAGACACTCACTATCACTCTCTGACACTCTCTGACACTCACTATCACTCTCTGACACTCTCTGACACTCTCAGACACTCACTATCACTCTCTGACACTCACTATCACTCACTATCACTCTCTGACACTCTCTGACACTCACTATCACTCTCTGATACTCTCTGACACTCTCTATCACTCTCTGACTCTCTCTGTCACTCTCTGACATTCTCTGACACTCTCTATCACTCTCTATCACTCTCTGACACTCTCTGGCACTCTCAGACCCTCACTATCACTCTCTGACAGTCTCTATCACTCTCTGACACTCTCAGACACTCACTATCACTCTCTGACACTCTCTGTCACTATCTATCACTCTCTGATGCTCTCTGACGCTCTCTGACACTCTCTGTCACTATCTATCACTCTCTGATACTCTCTGACGCTCTCTATCACTCTCTGACACTCTCTATTACTCTCTGACACTCTCAGACCCTCACTATCACACTCTGACACTCTCAATCACTCTCTGACACTCTCTGACACTCTCAGACACTCACTATCACTCTCTAACACTATCTGACGCTCACTATCACTCACTGACACTGTCTGACACTCTCTGACGCTCACGATCACTCTCTGACACTCTCTGACACTCTCTGACACTCTCGAACACTCTCGGACACTCTCGGACACTCTCGGACAGTCTCAGACACTCACTATCACTCTCTGACACTCTCTGACACTCTCTATCACTCTCTATCACTCTCTATCACACTCTGACACTCTCTGACACTCTCTGACACTCTCTATCGCTCTCTGACACTCTCTGACACTCTCACACACTCACTATCACACTCTGACACTCAATATCACTCTCTGACGCTCTCTGACACTCTCTGAAACTCTCTGACACTCTCTGAAACTCTCTGACACTCTCTATCACTATCTATCACTCTCGGACACTCTCTGACACTCTCAGACACTCTCTATTACTTTCTGACACTCTCTGACACTCTCTATCACTCTCTGACACTCTCTGACACTCTCTGATACTCTCTGACACTCTCAGACCCTCACTATCACTCTCTGACATTCTTTATCACTCTCTGACACTCTCTATCACTCTCTGACACTCTCTGATACTCTCTGATACTCTCTGACACTCTCAGACCCTCACTATCACTCTCTGACATTCTTTATCACTCTCTGACACTCTCTATCACTCTCTGACACTCTCTCACTCTCTCTGACACTCTCTGACACTCTCTGACACTCACTGACAATCTCTGACACTCTCTGACACTCACTATCACTCTCTATCTCTCTCTGACACTCTCGGACTCTCTCTGACACTCTCTGACACTCACTATCACTCACTGACACTGTCTGACACTCTCTGACGCTCACTATCACTCTCTGACAATCTCTGACACTCTCAGACACTCTCAGACACTCACTATCACTCTCTATCACTCTCTATCACTCTCTGACACTCTCAGACACTCACTATCACACTCTGACAATCTCAGACGCTCTCAGACACTCACTATCACTCTCTGATACTCTCTGACACTCTCTATCACTCTCTGACACTCTCTATCACTCTCTATCACTCTCGGACACTCTCTGACACTCACTATCACTCTCTGACACTCTCTGACACTCACTATCACACTCTAACACTATCTGACGCTCACTATCACTCACTGACACTGTCTGACACTCTCTGACGCTCACGATCACTCTCTGACACTCTCTGACACCCTCAAACACTCTCGGACCCTCTCGGACAGTCTCAGACACTCACTATCACTCTCTGACACTCTCTGACACTCTCTATCACTCTCTGACACTCTCTATCACTCTCTATCGCTCTCTGACACTCTCTGACACTCTCACACACTCACTATCACTCTCTGACACTCAATATCACTCTCTGATACTCTCTGACGCTCTCTGACACTCTCTGACGCTCTCTGACGCTCTCTGTCACTCTTTGACACTCACTATCACTCTCTATCACTCTCTATCACTCTCTGACACAATCAGACACTCACTATCACACTCTGACAATCTCAGACGCTCTCAGGCACTCACTATCACTCTCTGACACTCTCTATTACTCTCTGACACTCTCTGACTCTCTCTATCACTCTCTGACACTCTCTGACACTCTCTGACACTCTCTATCACTCTCTATCGCTCTCTGACACTCTCTGACACTCTCACACACTCACTATCACTCTCTGACACTCAATATCACTCTCTGATACTCTCTGACACTCTCTGACACTCTCTGAAACTCTCTGACACTCTCTGTCACTCTCTATCGCTCTCTGACACTCTCTGACACTCTCACACACTCACTATCACTCTCTGACACTCAATATCACTCTCTGAAGCTCTCTGACGCTCTCTGACACTCTCTGACACTCTCTATCACTATCTATCACTCTCGCACACTCTCTGACATTCTCTGACATTCTCTGACAATCTCAGACACTCACTATCACTCTCTGACACTCGCTGATACTCTCTGACACTCTCAGACCCTCACTATCACTCTCTGACACTCTCTATCACTCTCTGACACTCTCTATCACTCTCTGACACTCTCTGATACTCTCTGACACTCTCAGACCCTCACTATCACTCTCTGACACTCACTATCACTCTCTGACACTCTCTGACCCTCACTATCACTCTCTGACACTCTCTATCACTCTCTGAAACTCTCTGACACTCTCAGACACTCACTATCACTCTCTGACACTCTCTGACACTCACTATCACTCTCTGACACTCTCTGACACTCTCAGACACTCACTATCCATCTCTGACACTCACTATCACTCTCTGACACTCTCTGACACTCACTATCACTCTCTGATACTCTCTGACACTCTCTATCACTCTCTGACACTCTCTGTCACTCTCTGTTACTCTCTGACACTCACTATCACTCTCTGACATTCTCTGAAACTCTCTATCACTCTCTATCACTCTCTGACACTCTCTATCACACTCGGACACTCTCTGACGCTCTCTGACAGTCTCTATCACTCTCTGACACACTCTATCACTCTCAGACACTCACTATCACTGTCTGACACTCTCTGACACTCTCTATCACTCTCTAACACTCTCTGACACTCTCAGACACTCACTATCACTCTCTGACACTCTCTGACACTCTCAGACACTCACTATCACTCTCTGACACTCTCTGACACTCACTATCACTCTCTGACACTCTCTGACACTCTCAGACACTCACTATCAATCTCTGACACTCACTATCACTCTCTGACACTCCCTGACACTCTCTGATACTCTCTGATACTCTCTGACACTCTCAGACCCTCACTATCACTCTCTGACATTCTTTATCACTCTCTGACACTCTCTATTTCTCTCTGACACTCTCTGATACTCTCTGACACTCTCAGACCCTCACTATCACTCTCTGACACTCTCTATCACTCTCTGACACTCTCTGACACTCTCTGACACTCACTATCACTCACTGACACTGTCTGACACTCTCTGACGCTCACTATCACTCTCTGACAATCTCTGACACTCTCTGACACTCACTATCACTCTCTATCTCTCTCTGACACTCTCGGACTCTCTCTGACACTCTCTGACACTCACTATCACTCACTGACACTGTCTGACACTCTCTGACTCTCACTATCACTCTCTGACAATCTCTGACACTCTCAGACACTCACTATCACTCTCTATCACTCTCTATCACTCTCTGACACTCTCAGACACTCTCAGACACTCACTATCACTCTCTGACAATCTCAGACACTCTCAGACACTCACTATCACTCTCTGACACTCTCTGACACTCACTATCACACTCTAACACTATCTGACGCTCACTATCACTCACTGACACTGTCTGACACTCTCTGACGCTCACGATCACTCTCTGACACTCTCTGACACCCTCAAACACTCTCGGACACTCTCGGACCCTCTCGGACAGTCTCAGACACTGACTATCACTCTCTGACACTCTCTGACACTCTCTATCACTCTCTGACACTCTCTATCACTCTCTATCACTCTCTATCGCTCTCTGACACTCTCTGACACTCTCACACACTCACTATCACTCTCTGACACTCAATATCACTCTCTGATACTCTCTGACGCTCTCTGACACTCTCTGACGCTCTCTGACGCTCTCTGACACTCTTTGACACTCTCTATCACTATCTATCACTCTCGGACACTCTCTGACATTCTCTGACATTCTCTGACTATTTCAGACACTCACTATCACTCTCTGACACTCTCTATTACTCTCTGACACTCTCTGACACTCTCTATCACTCTCTGACACTCTCTGACACTCTCTGACACTCACTGACACTCTCTATCACTCTCTATCGCTCTCTGACACTCTCTGACACTCTCACACACTCACTATCACTCTCTGACACTCAATATCACTCTCTGATACTCTCTGACACTCTCTGACACTCTCTGAAACTCTCTGACACTCTCTGTCACTCTCTATCGCTCTCTGACACTCTCTGACACTCTCAGACACTCACTATCACTCTCTGACACTCTCTGACACTCACTATCACTCTCTGACACTCTCTGACACTCTCAGACACTCACTATCCATCTCTGACACTCACTATCACTCTCTGACACTCTCTGACACTCACTATCACTCTCTGATACCTTCTGACACTCTCTATCACTCTCTGACACTCTCTGTCACTCTCTGATACTCTCTGACACTCACTATCACTCTCTGACATTCTCTGAAACTCTCTATCACTCTCTGACACTCTCTATCACACTCGGACACTCTCTAACGCTCTCTGACACACTCTATCACTCTCTGACACTCACTATCACTGTCTGACACTCTCTGACACTCTCTATCACTCTCTAACACTCTCTGACACTCTCAGACACTCACTATCACTCTCTGACACTCTCTGACACTCTCAGACACTCACTATCACTCTCTGATACTCTCTGACACTCTTTATCACTCTCTGACACTCTCTGACACTCACTATCACTCTCTGACACTGACTATCACTCTCTGACACTATCTGACTCTCACTTTCACTCACTGACACTGTCTGACACTCTCAGACACTCACTCTCAATCTCTGATACTCTCTGACGCTCTCTGACACTCTCTGACACTCTCACACACTCACTATCACACTCTGACAATCTCAGACACTCAATATCACTCTCTGATACTCTCTGACGCTCTTTGACACCCTCTGAAACTCTCTATCACTCTCTGATACTCTCTGACGCTCTCTGACACTCTCTGTCACTATCTATCACTCTCTGATACTCTCTGACGCTCTCTGACACTCTCTGTCACTATCTATCACTCTCTGATACTCTCTGACGCTCTCTGACACTCTCTGTCACTATCTATCACTCTCTGACACTCTCCAACACTCACTATCACTCTCTGACACTCTCTGACACTCTCAGATACTCACTATCACTCTCTGACAATCTCAGACACTCTCAGACGCTCACTATCACTCTCTGATACGCTCTGACACTCTCTATCACTCTCGGACGCTCTCTATCAGTCTTTGACACGCTCTGACACTCACTATCACTCTCTGACACTGTCTGACACTCTCTGACGCTCTCTGACACTCTCTAACAATCTCTGACACTCTCGGACACTCTCTGAGACTCTCTGACACTCACTATCACTCTCTGACACTCACTATCACTCTCTGACACTCTCTATCACTCTTTATTTCTCTCTGAAACTCTCGGACACTCTCTGACACTCTCTGACGCTCTCTGACACTCTCTATCACTATCTATCACTATCTATCACTCTCGGACACTCTCTGACACTCTCTGACACTCTCTGACACTCTCTGACGCTCTCTGACACTCTCTAACAATCTCTGACACTCTCGGACACTCTCTGAGACTCTCTGACACTCACTATCACTCTCTGACACTCACTATCACTCTCTGACACTCTCTATCACTCTTTATTTCTCTCTGAAACTCTCGGACAATCTCTGACACTCTCTGAAGCTCTCTGACACTCTCTATCACTATCTATCACTATCTATCACTCTCGGACACTCTCTGACACTCTCTGACACTCTCTGACACTCTCTGACACTCTCTGACATTCTCTGACATTCTCTGACAATCTCAGACACTCACTATCACTCTCTGACACTCTCTGTTACTCTTTGTTACTCTCTGACACTCTCTGACACTCTCTGACACTCTCTGACACTCTCTATCACTCTCTGACACTCTCTGATGCTCTCTGACACTCTCAGACCCTCACTATCACTCTCTGACACTCTCTATCACTCTCTGACACTCTCTATCACTCTCTGACACTCTCTGATACTCTCTGACACTCTCAGACCCTCACTATCACTCTCTGACAGTCTCTCTCACTCTCTGACACTCTCTGACACTCTCAGACACTCACTATCACTCTCTGACACTCACTATCACTCTCTGACACTCTCTGACACTCTCAGACACTCACTATCTCTCTCTGACACTCACTATCACTCTCTGACACTCTCTGACACTCACTATCACTCTCTGATACTCTCTGACACTCTCTATCACTCTCTGACACTCTCTGTCACTCTCTGACATTCTCTGACACTCTCTATCACTCTCTATCACTCTCTGACACTCTCTGGCACTCTCAGACCCTCACTATCACTCTCTGACAGTCTCTATCACACTCTGACACTCTCTGACACTCTCTGACACTCTCAGACAGTCACTATCACTCTCTGACACTCTCTGACACTCACTATCACTCTCTGACACTCTCTGACACTCTCAGACATTCTCTGACACTCTCTATCACTCTCTATCACTCTCTGACACTCTCTGGCACTCTCATACACTCACTATCACTCTCTGACACTCACTATCTCTCTCTGATACTCTCTGACACTCACTATCACTCTCTGACACTCTCTGATACTCTCTGACACTCTCTATCACTCTCTATCACTCTCTGACACTCTCTATCACACTCGGACACTCTCTGACACTCTCTGACACTCACTATCACTCTCTGACACACTCTATCACTCTCTATCACTCTCTAACACTCTCTGACACTCTCAGACACTCACTATCACTCTCTGACACTCTCTGACACTCTCAGACACTCACTATCACTCTCTGATACTCTCTGACACTCTTTATCACTCTCTGACACTCTCTGACACTCTCTGACACTCTCTGACACTCACTATCACTCTCTGACACTCACTATCACTCTCTGACACTATCTGACTCTCACTTTCACTCACTGACACTGTCTGACACTCTCAGACACTCACTCTCACTCTCTGATACTCTCTGCTACTCTCTGACGCTCTCTGACACTCTCTGACACTCTCTGACACTCTCTATCACTCTCTGATACACTCTGATACTCTCTGACGCTCTCTGACACTCTCTATCACTTCTATCACTCTCGGACACTCTCTGACACTCTCTGACACTCTCTGACACTCTCTGACAATCTCAGACACTCTCAGACACTCACTATCACTCTCTGACACTCTCTTTCTCTCTGACACTCTCTGACACTCACAATCACTCTCTGAAACTATCTGACACTCACTATCACTCACTGACACTGTCTGACACTCTCTGACGCACGCTATCACTCTCTGACACTCTCTGACACTCTTGATCACTCTCGGACACTCTCGGACACTCACGGACACTGTCGGACACTCTCAGACCCTCACTATCACTCTCTGACAGTCTCTATCACTCTCTGACACTCTCTGACACTCTCTGACACTCTCAGACACTCACTATCACTCTCTGACACTCTCTGACACTCACTATCACTCTCTGATACTCTCTGACACTCTCTATCACTCTCTGACACTCTCTGACACTCTCTGTCACTCTCTGACATTCTCTGACACTCTCTATCACTCTCTATCACTCTCTGACACTCTCTGGCACTCTCAGACCCTCACTATCACTCTCTGACAGTCTCTATCACTCTCTGACACTCTCTGACACTCTCTGACACTCTCAGACACTCACTATCACTCTCTGACACTCTCTGACACTCACTATCACTCTCTGACACTCTCTGACACTCTCAGACACTCACTATCTCTCTCTGACACTCACTATCACTCTCTGACACTCTCTGACACTCACTATCACTCTCTGAGACTCTCTGACACTCTCTATCACTCTCTGACACGCTCTGTCACTCTCTGACATTCTCTGACACTCTCTATCACTCTCTATCACTCTCTGACACTCTCTGGCTCTCTCATACACTCACTATCACTCTCTGACACTCACTATCTCTCTCTGATACTCTCTGACACTCACTATCACTCTCTGACACTCTCTGACACTCTCTGACACTCTCTATCACTCTCTATCACTCTCTGACACTCTCTATCGCACTCGGACACTCTCTGACACTCTCTGACACTCACTATCACTCTCTGAAACACTCTATCACTCTCTATCACTCTCTAACACTCTCTGACACTCTCAGACACTCACTATCACTCTCTGACACTCTCTGACACTCTCAGACACTCAATATCACTCTCTGATACTCTCTGACACTCTTTATCACTCTCTGACACTCTCTGACACTCTCTGACACTCTCTGACACTCACTATCACTCTCTGACACTGACTATAACTCTCTGACACTATCTGACTCTCACTTTCACTCACTGACACTGTCTGACACTCTCAGACACTCACTCTCACTCTCTGATACTCTCTGCTACTCTCTGACGCTCTCTGACACTCTCTGACACTCTCTGACACTCTCTATCACTCTCTGATACTCTCTGATACGCTCTGATACTCTCTGACGCTCTCTGACACTCTCTATCACTTCTATCACTCTCGGACACTCTCTGACACTCTCTGACAATCTCAGACACTCTCAGACACTCACTATCACTCTCTGACACTCTCTTTCTCTCTGACACTCTCTGACACTCACAATCACTCTCTGAAAATATCTGACACTCACTATCACTCACTGACACTGTCTGACACTCTCTGACGCACGCTATCACTCTCTGACACTCTCTGACACTCTTGATCACTCTCGGACACTCTCTGACACTCTCTGTCACTCTCTATAACTCTCTATCGCTCTCTGACACTCTCTGACACTCTCACACACTCACTATCACACTCTGACAATCTCAGACACTCAATATCACTCTCTGATACTCTCTGACGCTCTTTGACACCCTCTGAAACTCTCTATCACTCTCTGATACTCTCTGACGCTCTCTGACACTCTCTGTCACTATCTATCACTCTCTGATACTCTCTGACGCTCTCTGACACTCTCTGTCACTATCTATCACTCTCTGATACTCTCTGACGCTCTCTATCACTCTCTGACACTCTCTATTACTCTCTGAAACTCTCAGACCCTCACTATCACACTCTGAATCTCTCAATCACTCTCTGACACTCTCAGACACTCACTATCACTCTCTGACACTCTCCAACACTCACTATCACTCTCTGACACTCTCTGACACTCTCAGACACTCACTATCACTCTCTGACACTCTCCAACACTCACTATCACTCTCTGACACTCTCTGACACTCTCAGACACTCACTATCACTCTCTGACAATCTCAGACTCTCTCAGACGCTCACTATCACTCTCTGATACGCTCTGACACTCTCTATCACTCTCGGACACTCTCTATCACTCTCTGACACGCTCTGACACTCACTATCACTCTCTGACACTGTCTGACACTCTCTGACGCTCTCTGACACTCCTTATCACTCTCTATCACTCTCTGACACACTCTAACACTCTTTATTTCTCTCTGAAACTCTCGGACACTCTCTGACACTCTCAGACATTCACTATCACTCTCTGACACTCTCTGACACTCTCTGACACTCACTATCACTCACTGACACTGTCTGACACTCACTATCACTCACTATCACTCTCTGACACTCTCTATCACTCTTTATTTCTCTCTGAAACTCTCGGACACTCTCTGACACTCTCAGACAATCACTATCACTCTCTGACACTCTCTGACACTCTCTGACACTCACTATCACTCACTGACACTCTCTGACACTCACTATCACTCTCTGACACTCTCTATCATTCTCGGACACTCTCTGACACTCACTATCACTCTCTGACACTCACTATCACTCTCTAACACTATCTGACGCTCACTATCACTCACTGACACTGTCTGACACTCTCTGACGCTCACGATCACTCTCTGACGCTCTCTCTACCTCTCTCTGACACTCTCTATCACTCTCTGACAATCTCTGACACTCTCTGACACTCACTATCACTCTCTGACACTCTCTTTCACTCTCTGCCACTCTCTATCACACTCGGCCACTCTCTGACAGTCTCTATCGCTCTCTGACACTCTCTATCACTCTCTGACACTCTCTGACACTCTCTGACACTCTCTGACAGTCTCTGACAGTCTCTGACAATCCCTGACATTCTCTGACAATCTCTGACAATCTCAGACACTCTCAGACACTCACTGTCACTATTTGACATTCTCTATCACTCTCTGACACCCTCTGACACACTCTCTGACACTATCTGAAACTCTCTGACACTCTCCATCACTCTCTATCACTCTCTGACATTCTCTGACACTCTCTGTTCCTCTATATCACTCTCTGACACTCACTATCACTCACTATCACTCTCTGACACTCTCAGACACTCTCAGGCACTCTCAGACACGATCAGACACACTGAGACACTCTCCATCACTCCCTGACACTCTCTGACAGTCTCGATCACTCTCAAACACTCACTATCACTCTCTGACACTCTCTGAAACACTCTATCACTGTATTTCACTCTCTGAAACTCTCTGACACTCACTATCACTCTCTGACACTCTCAGACACTCACTATCACTCTCTGACACTCTCTGACACTCTCTGACACTCACTATCACTCTCTGACACTCTCTGACACTCTGTGACACTCTCTGACACTCTCTGACACTCTCAGACACTCTCAGACACTCTCAGACACTCACTATCACTCACTATCACTCTCTGACACTCTCTATCTCTCTTTGACACTCTCTGACAAACTCTGACACTCTCAGACACTCTCAGACACTCACTATCACACTCTGACACTCTCTGACACTCTCCATCACTCTCTATCACTCTCTACCACTCTCTGACACTCTCTGACACTCTCTGACACTCACTATCTCTCTCTGACACTCTCTATCTCTCTCTGACACTCTCTGACACTCTCTGACACTCTCTAACACTCTCTATCACTGTCTATCACTCTCTATCACTCCATATCACTCTCTGACAATCTCTGACACTCACTATCACTCTCTGACACTCTCTGACACTCTCTGACACTCTCTGTCACTCTCTGACACTCTCTGTCACTCTCTGACACTCTCAGACAGTCTCTATCACTCTCAGACACTCTCTGACTCTCTGACACTCTCCATCAATCTCTGACACTCTCTGACACTCTCTGACACTCTCTGACACTCTCTATCACTGTCTATCACTCTCTGACATTCTCTGACACTATCAGACGCTCACAGACACTCACTATCACTTTTGCACACTCACTATCACTCTCTGACACTCTCTGACACTCTCTATCACTCACTATCACTCTCTGACACTCTCAGACACTCTCAGGCACTCTCAGACACGATCAGACACACTGAGACACTCTCCATCACTCCCTGACACTCTCTGACAGTCTCGATCACTCTCAAACACTCACTATCACTCTCTGACACTCTCTGAAACACTCTATCACTGTATTTCACTCTCTGAAACTCTCTGACACTCACTATCACTCTCTGACACTCTCAGACACTCACTATCACTCTCTGACACTCTCTGACACTCTCTGACACTCACTATCACTCTCTGACACTCTCTGACACTCTGTGACACTCTCTGACACTCTCTGACACTCTCAGACACTCTCAGACACTCTCAGACACTCACTATCACTCTCTGACACTCTCTATCTCTCTTTGACACTCTCTGACAAACTCTGACACTCTCAGACACTCTCAGACACTCACTATCACACTCTGACACTCTCTGACACTCTCTGACACTCTCCATCACTCTCTACCACTCTCTGACACTCTCTGACACTCTCAGACACTCACTATCTCTCTCTGACACTCTCTATCTCTCTCTGACACTCTCTGACACTCTCTGACACTCTCTAACACTCTCTATCACTCTCTATCACTCTCTATCACTCTCTGACAATCTCTGACACTCACTATCACTCTCTGACACTCTCTGACACTCTCTGTCACTCTCTGACACTCTCTGTCACTCTCTGACACTCTCAGACAGTCTCTATCACTCTCAGACACTCTCTGACTCTCTGACACTCTCCATCAATCTCTGACACTCTCTGACACTCTCTGACACTCTCTGACACTCTCTATCACTGTCTATCACTCTCTGACACTCTCTGACACTATCAGACGCTCACAGACACTCACTATCACTTTTTCACACTCACTATCACTCTCTGACACTCTCTGACACTCTCTGACAATCTCTGACAATCTCTGATACTCACTATCACTCTCTGACACTCTCTATCTCTCTCTCTGACACTCTCTATCACTCACTATCTCTCTCTGACATTCTCTGACACTCTCTGACACACTCTGACACTCTCAGACACTCACTATCACTCTCTGACACTCTCTGACACTCTCTGACACTCTCTGTCACTCTCAGACACTCTCTATCACTCACTATCTCTCTCTATCACTCTCTGACTCTCTCTGACGCTCTCTGACACTCTCTGACACTATCAGACGCTCACAGACACTCACTATCACTTTTTAACACTCACTATCACTCGCTATCACTCTCTGACACTCTCTGACACTCATTATCAATCTCTGACACTCTCTGACAATCTCTGACACTCTCTGACTCCCACTATCACTCTCTGACACTCTCCATCTCGCTCTGACACTCTCCATCACTCACTATCTCTCTCTGACATTCTCTGACACTCTCGAAAACACTCTGACATCCTCAGACACTCACTATCACTCTCTGACACTCTCTGACACTCTGTGACACTATCTCTCTCTGACACTCTCTATCTCTCTCTGACACTCTCTGACACGCGCTGACACTCTCTGACACTCTCTGACACTCTCTATCACTCTCTGAAACTCTCTGACAATCTCAGACACTCTCAGACACTCTCAGACACTCTCAGACACTCACAATCACTCACAATCACTCTCTGACACTCTCTATCACTCTTTGACACTCTCTGACAATCTCTGACACTCTCAGACACTCTCAGACACTCACTATCACTCACTATCACTCCATGACACTCTCTATCACTCTTTGACACTCTCTGACAAACTCTGACACTCTCTGACACTCTCTATCACTCTCTATCCCTCTCTGAAACTCTCTATCACTCACTATCTCTCTCTCTGACACTTTCTGACACTCTCTGACACTCTCTGACACTCTCTATCTCATCTCTGACACTCTCTGACTCTCTCTATCACTCTCTATCACTCACTATCACTCTCTGGCACTCTCTGACTCTCTCCATCACTCTCTATCACTCCCTATCACTCTCTGACACTCTCTGACACTCTCAGACACTCACTATCACTCTCTGACACTCTCTATCTCATCTCTGACACTCTCTGACTCTCTCTATCACTCTCTATCACTCACTATCACTCTCAGGCACTCTCTGACTCTCTCCATCACTCTCTATCACTCCCTATCACTCTCTGACACTCTCTGACACTCTCTGACACTCTCTATCACTCTCTATCACTCCCTGACACTCTCTATCTCACTCTGACACTCTCTGACACTCTCTATCACTCTCTATCACTCTCTCTGACACTCTCTGACACTCTCAGACACTCACTATCACTCTCTGACACTTTCTACCTCTCTCTGACACTCTCAGACACTCACTATCACTCTCTGACGCTCTCACTACCTCTCTCTGACACTCTCTAGCACTCTCTGACAATCTCTGACACTCACTATCACTCTCTGACACTCTCTATCACTCTCTGCCACTCTCTATCACACTCGGCCACTCTGACACTCTCTATCACTCTCTGACACTCTCTGACACTCTCTGACACTCTCTGACAATCTCTGACAGTCTCTGACAATCTCTATCACTCTCTGACATTCTCTGACACTCTCTGTTCCTCTATATCACTCTCTGACACTCTCTGACACTCACTATCTCTCTCTGACACTCTCAGACACTCTCAGGCACTCTCAGACACTCACAGACACACTGAGACACTCTCCATCACTCCCTGACACTCTCTGACAGTCTCTATCACTCTCAAACACTCACTATCACTCTCTGACACTCTCTGAAACACTCTATCACTGTATTTCACTCTCTGAAACTCTCTGACACTCACTATCACTCTCTGACACTCTCTGACACTCACTATCACTCTCTGACACTCTCTGACACTCTGTGACACTATCTCTCTCTGACACTCTCTATCTCTCTGTGACACTCTGTGACACTCTCTGACACTCGCTGACACTCTCTGACAATCTCTATCACTCTCTGAAACTCTCTCAAACTCTCTGACAATCTCAGACACTCTCAGACACTCTCTATCACTCTTTGACACTCTCTGACACTCTCTGACACTCTCAGACACTCTCAGACACTCACTATCACACTCTGACACTCTCTGACACTCTCTATCACTCACTATCACTCTCTGACACTCACTATCTCTCTCTCTGACACTCTCTGACACTCTCTATCACTCACTATCACTCTCAGACACTCACTATCACTCTCTGACACTCTCTGACACTCTCTATCACTCTCAGACACTCTCTGACTCTCTGATTCTCTCCATCACTCACTGACACTCTCTATCACTCTCTGACACTCTCTATCACTCTCTGATACTCTCTGACACTCTCTATCACACTCTGACACTCTCTGTCACTCTCTGACATTCTCTGACACGCTCTATCACTCTCTATCACTCTCTGACACTCTCTGGCACTCTCAGACCCTCACTATCACTCTCTGACAGTCTCTATCACTCTCTGACACTCTCTGTCACTCTCTGACACTCTCAGACAGTCTCTATCACTCTCAGACACTCTCTGACTCTCTGACACTCTCCATCAATCTCTGACACTCTCTGACACTCTCTGACACTCTCTGACACTCTCTATCACTGTCTATCACTCTCTGACATTCTCTGACACTATCAGACGCTCACAGACACTCACTATCACTTTTGCACACTCACTATCACTCTCTGACACTCTCTGACACTCTCTATCACTCACTATCACTCTCTGACACTCTCAGACACTCTCAGGCACTCTCAGACACGATCAGACACACTGAGACACTCTCCATCACTCCCTGACACTCTCTGACAGTCTCGATCACTCTCAAACACTCACTATCACTCTCTGACACTCTCTGAAACACTCTATCACTGTATTTCACTCTCTGAAACTCTCTGACACTCACTATCACTCTCTGACACTCTCAGACACTCACTATCACTCTCTGACACTCTCTGACACTCTCTGACACTCACTATCACTCTCTGACACTCTCTGACACTCTGTGACACTCTCTGACACTCTCTGACACTCTCAGACACTCTCAGACACTCTCAGACACTCACTATCACTCTCTGACACTCTCTATCTCTCTTTGACACTCTCTGACAAACTCTGACACTCTCAGACACTCTCAGACACTCACTATCACACTCTGACACTCTCTGACACTCTCTGACACTCTCCATCACTCTCTACCACTCTCTGACACTCTCTGACACTCTCAGACACTCACTATCTCTCTCTGACACTCTCTATCTCTCTCTGACACTCTCTGACACTCTCTGACACTCTCTAACACTCTCTATCACTCTCTATCACTCTCTATCACTCTCTGACAATCTCTGACACTCACTATCACTCTCTGACACTCTCTGACACTCTCTGTCACTCTCTGACACTCTCTGTCACTCTCTGACACTCTCAGACAGTCTCTATCACTCTCAGACACTCTCTGACTCTCTGACACTCTCCATCAATCTCTGACACTCTCTGACACTCTCTGACACTCTCTGACACTCTCTATCACTGTCTATCACTCTCTGACACTCTCTGACACTATCAGACGCTCACAGACACTCACTATCACTTTTTCACACTCACTATCACTCTCTGACACTCTCTGACACTCTCTGACAATCTCTGACAATCTCTGATACTCACTATCACTCTCTGACACTCTCTATCTCTCTCTCTGACACTCTCTATCACTCACTA
Organism: Heterodontus francisci; assembly: GCF_036365525.1. Taxonomy (NCBI): domain Eukaryota; kingdom Metazoa; phylum Chordata; class Chondrichthyes; order Heterodontiformes; family Heterodontidae; genus Heterodontus; species Heterodontus francisci. The sequence goes on from NC_090401.1 coordinate 4,085,111, forward strand.
TCTCTCTCTGACATTCTCTGACACTCTCTGACACACTCTGACACTCTCAGACACTCACTATCACTCTCTGACACTCTCTGACACTCTCTGACACTCTCTGTCACTCTCAGACACTCTCTATCACTCACTATCTCTCTCTATCACTCTCTGACTCTCTCTGACGCTCTCTGACACTCTCTGACACTATCAGACGCTCACAGACACTCACTATCACTTTTTAACACTCACTATCACTCGCTATCACTCTCTGACACTCTCTGACACTCATTATCAATCTCTGACACTCTCTGACAATCTCTGACACTCTCTGACTCCCACTATCACTCTCTGACACTCTCCATCTCGCTCTGACACTCTCCATCACTCACTATCTCTCTCTGACATTCTCTGACACTCTCGAAAACACTCTGACATCCTCAGACACTCACTATCACTCTCTGACACTCTCTGACACTCTGTGACACTATCTCTCTCTGACACTCTCTATCTCTCTCTGACACTCTCTGACACGCGCTGACACTCTCTGACACTCTCTGACACTCTCTATCACTCTCTGAAACTCTCTGACAATCTCAGACACTCTCAGACACTCTCAGACACTCTCAGACACTCACAATCACTCACAATCACTCTCTGACACTCTCTATCACTCTTTGACACTCTCTGACAATCTCTGACACTCTCAGACACTCTCAGACACTCACTATCACTCACTATCACTCCATGACACTCTCTATCACTCTTTGACACTCTCTGACAAACTCTGACACTCTCTGACACTCTCTATCACTCTCTATCCCTCTCTGAAACTCTCTATCACTCACTATCTCTCTCTCTGACACTTTCTGACACTCTCTGACACTCTCTGACACTCTCTATCTCATCTCTGACACTCTCTGACTCTCTCTATCACTCTCTATCACTCACTATCACTCTCTGGCACTCTCTGACTCTCTCCATCACTCTCTATCACTCCCTATCACTCTCTGACACTCTCTGACACTCTCAGACACTCACTATCACTCTCTGACACACTCTATCTCATCTCTGACACTCTCTGACTCTCTCTATCACTCTCTATCACTCACTATCACTCTCTGGCACTCTCTATCTCATCTCTGACACTCTCTGACTCTCTCCATCACTCTCTATCACTCCCTATCACTCTCTGACACTCTCTGACACTCTCTGACACTCTCTATCACTCTCTATCACTCCCTGACACTCTCTATCTCACTCTGACACTCTCTGACACTCTCTATCACTCTCTATCACTCTCTCTGACACTCTCTGACACTCTCAGACACTCACTATCACTCTCTGACACTTTCTACCTCTCTCTGACACTCTCAGACACTCACTATCACTCTCTGACGCTCTCACTACCTCTCTCTGACACTCTCTAGCACTCTCTGACAATCTCTGACACTCACTATCACTCTCTGACACTCTCTATCACTCTCTGCCACTCTCTATCACACTCGGCCACTCTGACACTCTCTATCACTCTCTGACACTCTCTGACACTCTCTGACACTCTCTGACAATCTCTGACAGTCTCTGACAATCTCTATCACTCTCTGACATTCTCTGACACTCTCTGTTCCTCTATATCACTCTCTGACACTCTCTGACACTCACTATCTCTCTCTGACACTCTCAGACACTCTCAGGCACTCTCAGACACTCACAGACACACTGAAACACTCTCCATCACTCCCTGACACTCTCTGACAGTCTCTATCACTCTCAAACACTCACTATCACTCTCTGACACTCTCTGAAACACTCTATCACTGTATTTCACTCTCTGAAACTCTCTGACACTCACTATCACTCTCTGACACTCTCTGACACTCACTATCACTCTCTGACACTCTCTGACACTCTGTGACACTATCTCTCTCTGACACTCTCTATCTCTCTGTGACACTCTCTGACACTCTCTGACACTCGCTGACACTCTCTGACAATCTCTATCACTCTCTGAAACTCTCTCAAACTCTCTGACAATCTCAGACACTCTCAGACACTCTCTATCACTCTTTGACACTCTCTGACACTCTCTGACACTCTCAGACACTCTCAGACACTCACTATCACACTCTGACACTCTCTGACACTCTCTATCACTCACTATCACTCTCTGACACTCACTATCTCTCTCTCTGACACTCTCTGACACTCTCTATCACTCACTATCACTCTCAGACACTCACTATCACTCTCTGACACTCTCTGACACTCTCTATCACTCTCAGACACTCTCTGACTCTCTGATTCTCTCCATCACTCACTGACACTCTCTATCACTCTCTGACACTCTCTATCACTCTCTGATACTCTCTGACACTCTCTATCACACTCTGACACTCTCTGTCACTCTCTGACATTCTCTGACACGCTCTATCACTCTCTATCACTCTCTGACACTCTCTGGCACTCTCAGACCCTCACTATCACTCTCTGACAGTCTCTATCACTCTCTGACACTCTCTGACACTCTCTGACACTCACTATCACTCTCAGACACTCACTATCACTCTCTGACGCTCTCTATCACTCTCTGACACTCTCTATTACTCTCTGACACTCTCTGACCCTCACTATCACACTCTGACACTCTCAATCACTCTCTGACACTCTCTGACACTCTCTGATACTCTCTGACACTCACTATCACTCTCTGACATTCTCTGAAACTCTCTATCACTCTCTACCACTATCTGATGCTCACTATCACTCACTGACACTGTCTGACACTCTCTGACGCTCCCGATCACTCTCTGACACTCTCTGACACTCTCGGACACTCTCGGACACTCTCGGACAGACTCAGACACTCACTATCACTCTCTGACACTCTCTGACACTCTCTATCACTCTCTGACACTCTCTGACACTCTCTGACACTCTCTATCACTCTCTATCGCTCTCTGACACTCTCTGACAATCTCACACACTCACTATCACTCTCTGACACTCAATATCACTCTCTGATACTCTCTGAAGCTCTCTGACACTCTCTGAAACTCTCTGACACTCTCTGACACTCTCTATCACTATCTGTCACTCTCGGACACTCTCGGACACTCTCTGACACTCTCTATTGCTCTCTGACACTCTCTGACACTCTCTATCACTCTCTGACACTCTCTGATACTCTCTGACACTCTCAGACCCTCACTATCACTCTCTGACACTCTCTATCACTTTCTGACACTCTCTGACACTCTCTGACACTCTCAGACACTCACTATCACTCTCTGACACTCTCTGACCCTCACTATCACTCTCTGACACTCTCTATCACTCTCTGAAACTCTCTGACACTCTCTGACACTCTCTGACACTCACTATCACTCACTGACACTCTCTGACACTCTCAGACACTCACTATCCATCTCTGACACTCACTATCACTCTCTGACACTCTCTGACACTCACTATCACTCTCTGATACTCTCTGACACTCTCTATCACTCTCTGACACTCTCTGTCACTCTCTGATACTCTCTGACACTCACTATCACTCTCTGACATTCTCTGAAACTCTCTATCACTCTCTATCACTCTCTGACACTCTCTATCACACTCGGACACTCTCTGACGCTCTCTGACAGTCTCTATCACTCTCTGACACACTCTATCACTCTCTGACACTCACTATCACTGTCTGACACTCTCTGACATTCTCTGACACTCTCTATCACTCTCTAACACTCTCTGACACTCTCAGACACTCACTATCACTCTCTGACACTCTCTGACACTCTCAGACACTCACTATCACTCTCTGATACTCTCTGACACTCTTTATCACTCTCTGACACTCTCTGACACTCTCTGACACTCTCTGACACTCTCTGACACTGACTATCACTCTCTGACACTATCTGACTCTCACTTTCACTCACTGACACTGTCTGACACTCTCAGACACTCACTCTCAATCTCTGATAGTCTATGACGCTCTCTGACACTCTCTGACACTTTCACACACTCACTATCACACTCTGACAATCTCAGACACTCAATATCACTCTCTGATACTCTCTGACGCTCTTTGACACCCTCTGAAACTCTCTATCACTCTCTGATACTCTCTGACGCTCTCTGACACTCTCTGTCACTATCTATCACTCTCTGATACTCTCTGACGCTCTCTGACACTCTCTGTCACTATCTATCACTCTCTGATACTCTCTGACGCTCTCTGACACTCTCTGTCACTATCTATCACTCTCTGACACTCTCCAACACTCACTATCACTCTCTGACACTCTCTGACACTCTCAGATACTCACTATCACTCTCTGACAATCTCAGACACTCTCAGACGCTCAATATCACTCTCTGATACGCTCTGACACTCTCTATCACTCTCGGTCGCTCTCTATCAGTCTCTGACACGCTCTGACACTCACTATCAATCTCTGACACTGTCTGACACTCTCTGACGCTCTCTGACACTCTCTAACAATCTCTGACACTCTCGGACACTCTCTGAGACACTCTGACACTCACTATCACTCTCTGACACTCACTATCACTCTCTGACACTCTCTATCACTCTTTATTTCTCTCTGAAACTCTCGGACACTCTCTGACACTCTCTGACGCTCTCTGACACTCTCTATCACTATCTATCACTCTCGGACACTCTCTGACACTCTCTGACGCTCTCTGACACTCTCTATCACTCTTTATTTCTCTCTGAAACTCTCGGACACTCTCTGACACTCTCTGACGCTCTCTGACACTCTCTATCACTATCTATCACTCTCGGACACTCTCTGACACTCTCTGACACTCTCTGACACTCTCTGACATTCTCTGACATTCTCTGACATTCTCTGACATTCTCTGACAATCTCAGACACTCACTATCACTCTCTGACTCTCTCTGTTACTCTCTGACATTCTCTGACACTCTCCGACACTCTCTATCACTCTCTGACACTCTCTGATGCTCTCTGACACTCTCAGACCCTCACTATCACTCTCTGACACTCTCTATCACTCTCTGACACTCTCTATCACTCTCTGACACTCTCTGATACTCTCTGACACTCTCAGACACTCACTATCACTCTCTGACAGTCTCTATCACTCTCTGACACTCTCTGACACTCTCAGACGCTCACTATCACTCTCTGACACTCTCTGACACTCACTATCACTCTCTGTCACTCTCTGACACTCTCAGACACTCACTATCTCTCTCTGACACTCACTATCACTCTCTGACACTCTCTGACACTCACTATCACTCTCTGATACTCTCTGACACTCTCTATCACTCTCTGACACTCTCTGACACTCTCTGTCACTCTCTGACATTCTCTGACACTCTCTATCACTCTCTATCACTCTCTGACACTCTCTGGCACTCTCAGACCCTCACTATCACTCTCTGACAGTCTCTATCACTCTCTGACACTCTCTGACACTCTCTGACACTCACTATCACTCTCTGACACTCTCTGACACTCACTATCACTCTCTGACACTCTCTGACACTCTCAGACACTCACTATCTCTCTCTGACACTCACTATCACTCTCTGACACTCTCTGACACTCACTATCACTCTCTGATACTCTCTGACACTCTCTATCACTCTCTGACACTCTCTGTCACTCTCTGACATTCTCTGACACTCTCTATCACTCTCTATCACTCTCTGACTCTCTCTGGCACTCTCAGACACTCACTATCACTCTCTGACACTCACTATCTCTCTCTGATACTCTCTGACACTCACTATCACTCTCTGACACTCTCTGATACTCTCTGACACTCTCTATCACTCTCTATCACTCTCTGACACTCTCTATCACACTCGGACACTCTCTGACACTCTCTGACAGTCTCTATCACTCTCTGACACACTCTATCACTCTCTGACACTCACTATCACTGTCTGACACTCTCTGACACTCTCTATCACTCTCTAACACTCTCTGACACTCTCAGACACTCACTATCACTCTCTGACACTCTCTGACACTCTCAGACACTCACTATCACTCTCTGACACTCTCCAACACTCACTATCACTCTTTGACACTCTCTGACACTCTCAGACACTCACTATCACTCTCTGACAATCTCAGACTCTTTCAGACGCTCACTATCACTCTCTGATACGCTCTGACACTCTCTATCACTCTCGGACACTCTCTATCAATCTCTGACACGCTCTGACACTCACTATCACTCTCTGACACTGTCTGACACTCTCTGACGCTCTCTGACACTCCTTATCACTCTCTATCACTCTCTATCACTCTCTAACACACTCTAACACTCTCTGACTCTCTCGGACACTCTCTGACTCTCTCGGACACTCACTGACACTCTCTGACACTCACTATCACTCTCTGACTCTCTCTGTTACTCTCTGACATTCTCTGACACTCTCCGACACTCTCTATCACTCTCTGACACTCTCTGATGCTCTCTGACACTCTCAGACCCTCACTATCACTCTCTGACACTCTCTATCACTCTCTGACACTCTCTATCACTCTCTGACACTCTCTGATACTCTCTGACACTCTCAGACACTCACTATCACTCTCTGACAGTCTCTATCACTCTCTGACACTCTCTGACACTCTCAGACGCTCACTATCACTCTCTGACACTCTCTGACACTCACTATCACTCTCTGACACTCTCTGACACTCTCAGACACTCACTATCTCTCTCTGACACTCACTATCACTCTCTGACACTCTCTGACACTCACTATCACTCTCTGATACTCTCTGACACTCTCTATCACTCTCTGACACTCTCTGACACTCTCTGTCACTCTCTGACATTCTCTGACACTCTCTATCACTCTCTATCACTCTCTGACACTCTCTGGCACTCTCAGACCCTCACTATCACTCTCTGACAGTCTCTATCACTCTCTGACACTCTCTGACACTCTCTGACACTCACTATCACTCTCTGACACTCTCTGACACTCACTATCACTCTCTGACACTCTCTGACACTCTCAGACACTCACTATCTCTCTCTGACACTCACTATCACTCTCTGACACTCTCTGACACTCACTATCACTCTCTGATACTCTCTGACACTCTCTATCACTCTCTGACACTCTCTGTCACTCTCTGACATTCTCTGACACTCTCTATCACTCTCTATCACTCTCTGACTCTCTCTGGCACTCTCAGACACTCACTATCACTCTCTGACACTCACTATCTCTCTCTGATACTCTCTGACACTCACTATCACTCTCTGACACTCTCTGATACTCTCTGACACTCTCTATCACTCTCTATCACTCTCTGACACTCTCTATCACACTCGGACACTCTCTGACACTCTCTGACAGTCTCTATCACTCTCTGACACACTCTATCACTCTCTGACACTCACTATCACTGTCTGACACTCTCTGACACTCTCTATCACTCTCTAACACTCTCTGACACTCTCAGACACTCACTATCACTCTCTGACACTCTCTGACACTCTCAGACACTCACTATCACTCTCTGACACTCTCCAACACTCACTATCACTCTTTGACACTCTCTGACACTCTCAGACACTCACTATCACTCTCTGACAATCTCAGACTCTTTCAGACGCTCACTATCACTCTCTGATACGCTCTGACACTCTCTATCACTCTCGGACACTCTCTATCAATCTCTGACACGCTCTGACACTCACTATCACTCTCTGACACTGTCTGACACTCTCTGACGCTCTCTGACACTCCTTATCACTCTCTATCACTCTCTATCACTCTCTAACACACTCTAACACTCTCTGACTCTCTCGGACACTCTCTGACTCTCTCGGACACTCACTGACACTCTCTGACACTCACTATCACTCTCTGACACTCTCTATCACTCTTTATTTCTCTCTGAAACTCTCGGACACTCTCTGACACTCTCAGACAATCACTATCACTCTCTGACACTCTCTGACACTCTCTGACACTCACTATCACTCTCTATCTCTCTCTGACACTCTCGGACTCTCTCTGACACTCTCTGACACTCTCTGACACTCTCTGACACTCACTATCACTCACTGACACTGTCTGATACTCACTATCACTCTCTATCACACTCTGACAATCTCAGACACTCTCAGACACTCACTATCACTCTCTGATACTCTCTGACACTCTCTATCACTCTCTGACACTCTCTATCACTCTCTGACACTCTATATCATTCTCGGACACTCTCTGACACTATCTGACGCCACTATCACTCACTAACACTGTCTGACACTCTCTGACACTCACGATCACTCTCTGACGCTCTCTCGACCTCTCTCTGACACTCTCTATCACTCTCTGACAATCTCTGACACTCTCTGACACTCACTATCACTCTCTGACACTCTCTATCACTCTCTGCCACTCTCTATCACACTCGGCCACTCTCTGACAGTCTCTATCACTCTCTGACAATCTCAGACACTCTCAGACACTCACTGTCACTATTTGACATTCTCTATCACTCTCTGACACCCTCTGACACACTCTCTGACACTCTCTGACAATCTCTGACACTCTCTGACACTCTCCATCACTCTCTATCACTCTCTGACATTCTCTGACACTCTCTGTTCCTCTATATCACTCTCTGACAGTCTCTGACACTCACTATCACTCACTATCACTCTCTGACACTCTCAGACACTCTCAGGCACTCTCAGACACTCTCAGACACACTGAGACACTCTCCATCACTCCCTGACACTCTCTGACAGTCTCGATCACTCTCAAACACTCACTATCACTCTCTGACACTCTCTGAAACACTCTATCACTGTATTTCACTCTCTGAAACTCTCTGACACTCACTATCACTCTCTGACACTCTCAGACACTCACTATCACTCTCTGACACTCTCTGACACTCACTATCACTCTCTGACACTCTCTGACACTCTGTGACACTCTCTGACACTCTCAGACACTCTCAGACACTCTCAGACACTCACTATCACTCACTATCACTCTCTGACACTCTCTATCTCTCTTTGACACTCTCTGACAACCTCTGACACTCTCAGACACTCTCAGACACTCACTATCACACTCTGACACTCTCTGACACTCTCCATCACTCTCTATCACTCTCTACCACTCTCTGACACTCTCTGACACTCTCAGACACTCACTATCTCTCTCTGACACTCTCTATCTCTCTCTGACACTCTCTGACACTCTGACACTCTCTATCACTCTCTATCTCTCTCTGTCACTCCATATCACTCTCTGACAATCTCTGACACTCACTATCACTCTCTGACACTCTCTGTCACTCTCTGACACTCTCTGTCACTCTCTGACACTCTCAGACAGTCTCTATCACTCTCAGACAATCTCTGACTCTCTGACACTCTCCATCAATCTCTGACACTCTCTGACACTCTCTATCACTCTCTATCACTCTCTATCACTCTCTGACACTCTCTGACACTCTCTGACACTCTCTATCACTGTCTATCACTCTCTGACACTCTCTGACACTCTCTATCACTCTCTAACACTCTCTGACACTCTCAGACACTCACTATCACTCTCTGACAGTCTCTGACACTCTCAGACACTCACTATCACTCTCTGATACTCTCTGACACTCTTTATCACTCTCTGACACTCTCTGACACTCTCTGACACTCTCTGACACTGACTATCACTCTCTGACACTATCTGACTCTCACTTTCACTCACTGTCACTGTCTGACACTCTCAGACACTCACTCTCAATCTCTGATACTCTATGACGCTCTCTGACACTCTCTGACACTTGCACACATTCACTATCACACTCTGACAATCTCAGACACTCAATATCACTCTCTGATACTCTCTGATGCTCTTTGACACCCTCTGAAACTCTCTATCACTCTCTGATACTCTCTGACGCTCTCTGACACTCTCTGTCACTATCTATCACTCTCTGATACTCTCTGACGCTCTCTGACACTCTCTGTCACTATCTATCACTCTCTGATACTCTCTGACGCTCTCTGACACTCTCTGTCACTATCTATCACTCTCTGACACTCTCCAACACTCACTATCACTCTCTGACACTCTCTGACACTCTCAGATACTCACTATCACTCTCTGACAATCTCAGACACTCTCAGACGCTCAATATCACTCTCTGATACGCTCTGACACTCTCTATCACTCTCGGTCGCTCTCTATCAGTCTCTGACACGCTCTGACACTCACTATCAATCTCTGACACTGTCTGACACTCTCTGATGCTCTCTGACACTCTCTAACAATCTCTGACACTCTCGGACACTCTCTGAGACTCTCTGACACTGACTATCACTCTCTGACACTCACTATCACTCTCTGACACTCTCTATCACTCTTTATTTCTCTCTGAAACTCTCGGACACTCTCTGACACTCTCTGACGCTCTCTGACACTCTCTATCACTATCTATCACTCTCGGACACTCTCTGACACTCTCTGACACTCTCTGACACTCTCTATCACTCTTTATTTCTCTCTGAAACTCTCGGACACTCTCTGACACTCTCTGACGCTCTCTGACACTCTCTATCACTATCTATCACTCTCGGACACTCTCTGACACTCTCTGACACTCTCTGACATTCTCTGACATTCTCTGACATTCTCTGACATTCTCTGACATTCTCTGACAATCTCAGACACTCACTATCACTCTCTGACACTCTCTGTTACTCTCTGACATTCTCTGACACTCTCTGACACTCTCTATCACTCTCTGACACTCTCTGATGCTCTCTGACACTCTCAGACCCTCACTATCACTCTCTGACACTCTCTATCACTCTCTGACACTCTCTATCACTCTCTGACACTCTCTGATACTCTCTGACACTCTCAGACACTCACTATCACTCTCTGACAGTCTCTATCACTCTCTGACAATCTCTGACACTCTCAGACACTCACTATCACTCTCTGACACTCTCTGACACTCACTATCACTCTCTGACACTCTCTGACACTCTCAGACACTCACTATCTCTCTCTGACACTCACTATCACTCTCTGACACTCTCTGACACTCACTATGACTCTCTGATACTCTCTGACACTCTCTATCACTCTCTGACACTCTCTGACACTCTCTGTCACTCTCTGACATTCTCTGACGCTCTCTATCACTCTCTATCACTCTCTGACACTCTCTGGCACTCTCAGACCCTCACTATCACTCTCTGACAGTCTCTATCACTCTCTGACACTCTCTGACACTCTCTGACACTCTCAGACACTCACTATCACTCTCTGACACTCTCTGACACTCACTATCACTCTCTGACACTCTCTGACACTCTCAGACACTCACTATCTCTCTCTGACACTCACTATCACTCTCTGACACTCTCTGACACTCACTATCACTCTCTGATACTCTCTGACACTCTCTATCACTCTCTGACACTCTCTGTCACTCTCTGACATTCTCTGACACTCTCTATCACTCTCTATCACTCTCTGGCACTCTCAGACACTCACTATCACCCTCTGACACTCACTATCTCTCTCTGATACTCTCTGACACTCACTATCACTCTCTGACACTCTCTGATACTCTCTGACACTCTCTATCACTCTCTATCACTCTCTGACACTCTCTATCACACTCGGACACTCTCTGACACTCTCTGACAGTCTCTATCACTCTCTGACACACTCTATCACTCTCTGACACTCACTATCACTGTCTGACACTCTCTGACACTCTCTATCACTCACTGACACTGTCTGATACTCACTATCACTCTCTATCACACTCTGACAATCTCAGACACTCTCAGACACTCACTATCACTCTCTGATACTCTCTGACACTCTCTATCACTCTCTGACACTCTCTATCACTCTCTGACACTCTATATCATTCTCGGACACTCTCTGACACTCACTATCACTCTCTAACACTATCTGACGCTCACTATCACTCACTAACACTGTCTGACACTCTCTGACACTCACGATCACTCTCTGACGCTCTCTCGACCTCTCTCTGACACTCTCTATCACTCTCTGACAATCTCTGACACTCTCTGACACTCACTATCACTCTCTATCACTCTCTGCCACTCTCTATCACACTCGGCCACTCTCTGACAGTCTCTATCACTCTCTGACAATCTCAGACACTCTCAGACACTCACTGTCACTATTTGACATTCTCTATCACTCTCTGACACCCTCTGACACACTCTCTGACACTCTCTGACAATCTCTGACACTCTCTGACACTCTCCATCACTCTCTATCACTCTCTGACATTCTCTGACACTCTCTGTTCCTCTATATCACTCTCTGACAATCTCTGACACTCACTATCACTCACTATCACTCTCTGACACTCTCAGACACTCTCAGGCACTCTCAGACACTCTCAGACACACTGAGACACTCTCCATCACTCCCTGACACTCTCTGACAGTCTCGATCACTCTCAAACACTCACTATCACTCTCTGACACTCTCTGAAACACTCTATCACTGTATTTCACTCTCTGAAACTCTCTGACACTCACTATCACTCTCTGACACTCTCAGACACTCACTATCACTCTCTGACACTCTCTGACACTCACTATCACTCTCTGACACTCTCTGACACTCTGTGACACTCTCTGACACTCTCAGACACTCTCAGACACTCTCAGACACTCACTATCACTCACTATCACTCTCTGACACTCTCTATCTCTCTTTGACACTCTCTGACAACCTCTGACACTCTCAGACACTCTCAGACACTCACTATCACACTCTGACACTCTCTGACACTCTCCATCACTCTCTATCACTCTCTACCACTCTCTGACACTCTCTGACACTCTCAGACACTCACTATCTCTCTCTGACACTCTCTATCTCTCTCTGACACTCTCTGACACTCTCTGACACTCTCTGACACTCTCTGTCACTCTCTGACACTCTCTGTCACTCTCTGACACTCTCAGACAGTCTCTATCACTCTCAGACAATCTCTGACTCTCTGACACTCTCCATCAATCTCTGACACTCTCTGACACTCTCTATCACTCTCTATCACTCTCTATCACTCTCTGACACTCTCTGACACTCTCTGACACTCTCTATCACTGTCTATCACTCTCTGACACTCTCTGACACTCTCTATCACTCTCTAACACTCTCTGACACTCTCAGACACTCACTATCACTCTCTGACACTCTCTGACACTCTCAGACACTCACTATCACTCTCTGATACTCTCTGACACTCTTTATCACTCTCTGACACTCTCTGACACTCTCTGACACTCTCTGACACTGACTATCACTCTCTGACACTATCTGACTCTCACTTTCACTCACTGTCACTGTCTGACACTCTCAGACACTCACTCTCAATCTCTGATACTCTATGACGCTCTCTGACACTCTCTGACATTTGCACACATTCACTATCACACTCTGACAATCTCAGACACTCAATATCACTCTCTGATACTCTCTGACGCTCTTTGACACCCTCTGAAACTCTCTATCACTCTCTGATACTCTCTGACGCTCTCTGACACTCTCTGTCACTATCTATCACTCTCTGATACTCTCTGACGCTCTCTGACACTCTCTGTCACTATCTATCACTCTCTGATACTCTCTGACGCTCTCTGACACTCTCTGTCACTATCTATCACTCTCTGACACTCTCCAACACTCACTATCACTCTCTGACACTCTCTGACACTCTCAGATACTCACTATCACTCTCTGACAATCTCAGACACTCTCAGACGCTCAATATCACTCTCTGATACGCTCTGACACTCTCTATCACTCTCGGTCGCTCTCTATCAGTCTCTGACACGCTCTGACACTCACTATCAATCTCTGACACTGTCTGACACTCTCTGACGCTCTCTGACACTCTCTAACAATCTCTGACACTCTCGGACACTCTCTGAGACTCTCTGACACTGACTATCACTCTCTGACACTCACTATCACTCTCTGACACTCTCTATCACTCTTTATTTCTCTCTGAAACTCTCGGACACTCTCTGACACTCTCTGACGCTCTCTGACACTCTCTATCACTATCTATCACTCTCGGACACTCTCTGACACTCTCTGACACTCTCTGACACTCTCTATCACTCTTTATTTCTCTCTGAAACTCTCGGACACTCTCTGACACTCTCTGACGCTCTCTGACACTCTCTATCACTATCTATCACTCTCGGACACTCTCTGACACTCTCTGACACTCTCTGACATTCTCTGACATTCTCTGACATTCTCTGACATTCTCTGACAATCTCAGACACTCACTATCACTCTCTGACACTCTCTGTTACTCTCTGACATTCTCTGACACTCTCTGACACTCTCTATCACTCTCTGACACTCTCTGATGCTCTCTGACACTCTCAGACCCTCACTATCACTCTCTGACACTCTCTATCACTCTCTGACACTCTCTATCACTCTCTGACACTCTCTGATACTCTCTGACACTCTCAGACACTCACTATCACTCTCTGACAGTCTCTATCACTCTCTGACACTCTCTGACACTCTCAGACACTCACTATCACTCTCTGACACTCTCTGACACTCACTATCACTCTCTGACACTCTCTGACACTCTCAGACACTCACTATCTCTCTCTGACACTCACTATCACTCTCTGACACTCTCTGACACTCACTATCACTCTCTGATACTCTCTGACACTCTCTATCACTCTCTGACACTCTCTGACACTCTCTGTCACTCTCTGACATTCTCTGACACTGTCTATCTCTCTCTATCACTCTCTGACACTCTCTGGCACTCTCAGACCCTCACTATCACTCTCTGACAGTCTCTATCACACTCTGACACTCTCTGACACTCTCTGACACTCTCAGACACTCACTATCACTCTCTGACACTCTCTGACACTCACTATCACTCTCTGACACTCTCTGACACTCTCAGACACTCACTATCTCTCTCTGACACTCACTATCACTCTCTGACACTCTCTGACACTCACTATCACTCTCTGATACTCTCTGACACTCTCTATCACTCTATGACACTCTCTGTCACTCTCTGACATTCTCTGACACTCTCTATCACTCTCTATCACTCTCTGGCACTCTCAGACACTCACTATCACTCTCTGACACTCACTATCTCTCTCTGATACTCTCTGACACTCACTATCACTCTCTGACACTCTCTGATACTCTCTGACACTCTCTATCACTCTCTATCACTCTCTGACACTCTCTATCACACTCGGACACTCTCTGACACTCTCTGACAGTCTCTATCACTCTCTGACACACTCTATCACTCTCTGACACTCACTATCACTGTCTGACACTCTCTGACACTCTCTATCACTCTCTAACACTCTCTGACACTCTCAGATACTCACTATCACTCTCTGACACTCTCTGACACTCTCAGACACTCACTATCACTCTCTGACACTCTCCAACACTCACTATCACTCTCTGACACTCTCTGACACTCTCAGACACTCACTATCACTCTCTGACAATCTCAGACTCTCTCAGACGCTCATTATCACTCTCTGATACGCTCTGACACTCTCTATCACTCTCGGACACTCTCTATCACTCTCTGACACGCTCTGACACTCACTATCACTCTCTGACACTGTCTGACACTCTCTGACGCTCTCTGACACTCCTTATCACTCTCTATCACTCTCTATCACTCTCTGACACACTCTAACACTCTCTGACTCTCTCGGACACTCACTGACACTCTCTGACACTCACTATCACTCTCTGACACTCTCTATCACTCTTTATTTCTCTCTGAAACTCTCGGACACTCTCTGACACTCTCAGACAATCACTATCACTCTCTGACACTCTCTGACACTCTCTGACACTCACTATCACTCTCTATCTCTCTCTGACACTCTCGGACTCTCTCTGACACTCTCTGACACTCTCTGACACTCACTATCACTCACTGACACTGTCTGACACTCACTATCACTCTCTATCACACTCTGACAATCTCAGACACTCTCAGACACTCACTATCACTCTCTGATACTCTCTGACACTCTCTATCACTCTCTGACACTCTCTATCACTCTCTGACACTCTCTATCATTCTCGGACACTCTCTGACACTCACTATCACTCTCTAACACTATCTGACGCTCACTATCACTCACTAACACTGTCTGACACTCTCTGACACTCACGATCACTCTCTGACGCACTCTCGACCTCTCTCTGGCACTCTCTATCACTCTCTGACAATCTCTGACACTCTCTGACACTCTCTATCACTCTCTGCCACTCTCTATCACACTCGGCCACTCTCTGACAGTCTCTATCACTCTCTGACAATCTCAGACACTCTCAGACACTCACTGTCACTATTTGACATTCTCTATCACTCTCTGACACCCTCTGACACACTCTCTGACACTCTCTGACACTCTCCATCACTCTCTATCACTCTCTGACATTCTCTGACACTCTCTGTTCCTCTATATCACTCTGTGACACTCTCTGACACTCACTATCACTCACTATCACTCTCTGACACTCTCAGACACTCTCAGGCACTCTCAGACACTCTCAGACACACTGAGACACTCTCCATCACTCCCTGACACTCTCTGACAGTCTCGATCACTCTCAAACACTCACTATCACTCTCTGACACTCTCTGAAACACTCTATCACTGTATTTCACTCTCTGAAACTCTCTGACACTCACTATCACTCTCTGACACTCTCAGACACTCACTATCACTCTCTGACACTCTCTGACACTCACTATCACTCTCTGACACTCTCTGACACTCTGTGACACTCTCTGACACTCTCAGACACTCTCAGACACTCTCAGACACTCACTATCACTCACTATCACTCTCTGACACTCTCTATCTCTCTTTGACACTCTCTGACAAACTCTGAAACTCTCAGACACTCTCAGACACTCACTATCACACTCTGACACTCTCTGACACTCTCCATCACTCTCTATCACTCTCTACCACTCTCTGACACTCTCTGACACTCTCAGACACTCACTATCTCTCTCTGACACTCTCTATCTCTCTCTGACACTCTCTGACACTCTGACACTCTCTATCACTCTCTATCTCTCTCTGTCACTCCATATCACTCTCTGACAATCTCTGACACTCACTATCACTCTCTGACACTCTCTGACACTCTCTGACACTCTCTGTCACTCTCTGACACTCTCTGTCACTCTCTGACACTCTCAGACAGTCTCTATCACTCTCAGACAATCTCTGACTCTCTGTCACTCTCCATCAATCTCTGACACTCTCTGACACTCTCTATCACTCTCTATCACTCTCTGTCACTCTCTGACACTCTCTGACACTCTCTGACAATCTCTATCACTGTCTATCACTCTCTGACAGTCTCTATCAATCTCAGACACTCTCTGACTCTCTGACACTCTCCATCACTCTCTGACACTCTCTATCACTCTCTGACACTCTCTGACACTCTCTGACACTATCAGACGCTCACAGACACTCACTATCACTTTTTCACACTCACTATCACTCTCTGACACTCTCTGACACTCTCCATCACTCTCTATCACTCTCTACCACTCTCTGACACTCTCTGACACTCTCAGACACTCACTATCTCTCTCTGAAACTCTCTATCTCTCTCTGATACTCTCTGACACTCTGACACTCTCTATCACTCTCTATCTCTCTCTGTCACTCCATATCACTCTCTGACAATCTCTGACACTCACTATCACTCTCTGACACTCTCTGACACTCTCTGACACTCTCTGTCACTCTCTGACACTCTCTGTCACTCTCTGACACTCTCAGACAGTCTCTATCACTCTCAGACAATCTCTGACTCTCTGTCACTCTCCATCAATCTCTGACACTCTCTGACACTCTCTATCACTCTCTATCACTCTCTATCACTCTCTGACACTCTCTGACACTCTCTGACACTCTCTATCACTGTCTATCACTCTCTGACAGTCTCTATCAATCTCAGACACTCTCTGACTCTCTGACACTCTCCATCACTCTCTGACACTCTCTATCACTCTCTGACACTCTCTGACACGCTCTGACACTATCAGACGCTCACAGACACTCACTATCACTTTTTCACACTCACTATCACTCTCTGACACTCTCTGACAATCTCTGACACTCTCTGATACTCACTATCACTCTCTGACACTCTCTATCTCTCTCTCTGACACTCTCTATCACTCACTATCTCTCTCTGACATTCTCTGACACACTCTGACACTCTCAGACACTCTCAGACACTCAATATCACTCTCTGACACTCTCTGACACTCTCTGTCACTCTCAGACACTCTCTATCACTCTCTATCCCTCTCTGACAGTCTCTATCACTCTCAGACACTCTCTGACTCTCTGATACTCTCCATCACTCACTGACACTCTCTATCACTCTCTATCACTCTCTGACTCTCTCTGACGCTCTCTGACACTCTCTGACACTATCAGACGCTCACAGACACTCACTATCACTTTTTGACACTCACTATCACTCACTATCACTCTCTGACACTCTCTGACACTCATTATCAATCTCTGACACTCTCTGACAATCTCTGACACCCACGATCACTCTCTGACACTCTCTATCTCGCTCTGACACTCTCCATCACTCACTATCTCTCTCTGACATTCTTTGACACTCTCGAAAACACTCTGACATCCTCAGACACTCACTATCACTCTCTGACACTCTCTGACACTTTGTGACACTATCTCTCTCTGACACTCTCTATCTCTCTCTGACACTCTCTGACACTCTCTGACACTCTCTGACACGCGCTGACACTCTCTGACACTCTCTGACACTCTCTATCACTCTCTGAAACTCTCTGACAATCTCAGACACTCTCAGACACTCTCAGACACTCTCAGACACACACAATCACTCTCTGACACTCTCTATCACTCTTTGACACTCTCTGACAATCTCTGACACTCTCTATCTCATCTCTGACACTCTCTGACTCTCTCTATCACTCTCTATCACTCACTATCACTCTCTGGCATTCTCTGACACTCTCCATCACTCTCTATCACTCCCTATCACTCTCTGACACTCTCTGACTCTCTCAGACACTCACTATCACTCTCTGACACTCTCTATATCTCTCTGACACTCTCTGACACTCTCTATCACTCTCTATCACTCTCTATCACTCCCTGACACTCTCTATCTCACTCTGACGCTCTCTGACACTCTCTATCACTCTCTATCACTCTCTCTGACACTCTCTGACACTCTCAGACACTCACTATCACTCTCTGACACTTTCTACCTCTCTCTGACACTCTCAGACACTCACTATCACTCTCTGACGCTCTCTCTACCTCTCTCTGACACTCTCTATCACTCTCTGACAATCTCTGACACTCACTATCACTCTCTGACACTCTCTATCACTCTCTGCCATTCTCTGACACTCTCTGACAATCTCTGACATTCTCTGACAATCTCTGACAATCTCAGACACTCTCAGACACTCACTGTCACTCTTTGACACTCTCTATCACTCTCTGACACCCTCTGACACACTCTCTGACACTCTCTGACACTCTCTGACACTCCCTATCACTCTCTATCACTCTCTGACAATCTCTGACATTCTCTGACAATCTCAGACACTCGCAGACACTCACTGTCACTCTTTGACACTCTCTATCACTCTCTGACACCCTCTGACACACTCTCTGACACTCTCTGACAATCTCTGACACTCCCTATCACTCTCTATCACTCTCTGCCATTCTCTGACACTCTCTGTTCCTCTATATCACTCTCTGACACTCTCTGACACTCACTATCACTCTCTGACACTCTCAGACACTCTCAGGCACTCTCAGACACTCACAGACACACTGAGACACTCTCCATCACTCTCCGACAGTCTCTATCACTCTCATACACTCACTATCACTCTCTGACACTCTCTGAAACACTCTATCACTGTATTTCACTCTCTGAAACTCTCTGACACTCACTATCACTCTCTGACACTCTCTGACACTCACTATCACTCTCTGACACTCTCTGACACTCTGTGACACTATCTCTCTCTGACACTCTCTATCTCTCTCTGACACTCTCTGACACTCTCTGACACTCGCTGACACTCTCTGACACTCTCTATCACTCTCTGAAACTCTCTCAAACTCTCTGACAATCTCAGACACCGTCAGACACTCTCTATCATACTTTGACACTCTCTGACAATCTCTGACACTCTTAGACACTCTCAGACACTCACTATCACACTCTGACACTCTCTGACACTCTCTATCACTCTCTATCACTCACTATCACTCTCTGGCATTCTCTGACACTCTCCATCACTCTCTATCACTCCCTATCACTCTCTGACACTCTCTGACTCTCTCAGACACTCACTATCACTCTCTGACACTCTCTATATCTCTCTGACACTCTCTGACACTCTCTATCACTCTCTATCACTCTCTATCACTCCCTGACACTCTCTATCTCACTCTGACGCTCTCTGACACTCTCTATCACTCTCTATCACTCTCTCTGACACTCTCTGACACTCTCAGACACTCACTATCACTCTCTGACACTTTCTACCTCTCTCTGACACTCTCAGACACTCACTATCACTCTCTGACGCTCTCTCTACCTCTCTCTGACACTCTCTATCACTCTCTGACAATCTCTGACACTCACTATCACTCTCTGACACTCTCTATCACTCTCTGCCATTCTCTGACACTCTCTGACAATCTCTGACATTCTCTGACAATCTCTGACAATCTCAGACACTCTCAGACACTCACTGTCACTCTTTGACACTCTCTATCACTCTCTGACACCCTCTGACACACTCTCTGACACTCTCTGACACTCTCTGACACTCCCTATCACTCTCTATCACTCTCTGACAATCTCTGACATTCTCTGACAATCTCAGACACTCGCAGACACTCACTGTCACTCTTTGACACTCTCTATCACTCTCTGACACCCTCTGACACACTCTCTGACACTCTCTGACAATCTCTGACACTCCCTATCACTCTCTATCACTCTCTGCCATTCTCTGACACTCTCTGTTCCTCTATATCACTCTCTGACACTCTCTGACACTCACTATCACTCTCTGACACTCTCAGACACTCTCAGGCACTCTCAGACACTCACAGACACACTGAGACACTCTCCATCACTCTCCGACAGTCTCTATCACTCTCATACACTCACTATCACTCTCTGACACTCTCTGAAACACTCTATCACTGTATTTCACTCTCTGAAACTCTCTGACACTCACTATCACTCTCTGACACTCTCTGACACTCACTATCACTCTCTGACACTCTCTGACACTCTGTGACACTATCTCTCTCTGACACTCTCTATCTCTCTCTGACACTCTCTGACACTCTCTGACACTCGCTGACACTCTCTGACACTCTCTATCACTCTCTGAAACTCTCTCAAACTCTCTGACAATCTCAGACACCGTCAGACACTCTCTATCATACTTTGACACTCTCTGACAATCTCTGACACTCTTAGACACTCTCAGACACTCACTATCACACTCTGACACTCTCTGACACTCTCTATCACTCTCTATCACTCTCTGACACTCACTATCACTCTCTGACACTCTCTATCTCTCTCTCTGACATTCTCTATCACTCACTATCTCTCTCTGACATTCTCTGACACTCTCTGGCACACTCTGACACTCTCA
This sequence comes from Heterodontus francisci, assembly GCF_036365525.1. Lineage (NCBI taxonomy): Eukaryota > Metazoa > Chordata > Chondrichthyes > Heterodontiformes > Heterodontidae > Heterodontus > Heterodontus francisci. The sequence goes on from NC_090401.1 coordinate 4,106,929, forward strand.
GACACTCACTATCACTCTCTGACACTCTCTGACACTTTCTATCACTCTCAGACACTCTCTGACTCTCTGATTCTCTCCATCACTCACTGACACTCTCTATCACTCTCTGACACTCTCTATCACTCTCTGACACTCTCTATCACTCTCTATCACTCTCTGATACTCTCTGACACTCTCTATCACTCTCTGACACTCTCTGTCACTCTCTGACATTCTCTGACACTCTCTATCACTCTCTATCACTCTCTGACACTCTCTGGCACTCTCAGACCCTCACTATCACTCTCTGACAATCTCTATCACTCTCTGACACTCTCTGACACTCTCTGACACTCTCAGACACACACTATCACTCTCTGACACTCTCTGATGCTCTCTGACGCTCTCTGACACACTCTGTCACTATCTATCACTCTCTGATACTCTCTGACGCTCTCTATCACTCTCTGACACTCTCTATTACTCTCTGACACTCTCAGACCCTCACTATCACACTCTGACACTCTCAATCACTCTCTGACACTCTCAGACACTCACTATCACTCTCTACCACTATCTGATGCTCACTATCACTCACTGACACTGTCTGACACTCTCTGACGCTCACGATCACTCTCTGACACTCTCTGACACTCTCGGACACTCTCGGACACTCAATATCACTCTCTGATACTCTCTGAAGCTCTCTGACACTCTCTGAAACTCTCTGACACTCTCTGACACTCTCTATGACTCTCTGACACTCTCTGACACTCTCTATCACTCTCTGACACTCTCTGATACTCTCTGACACTCTCAGACCCTCACTATCACTCTCTGACATTCTTTATCACTCTCTGACACTCTCTATCACTCTCTGACACTCTCTGATACTCTCTGACACTCTCAGACCCTCACTATCACTCTCTGACACTCTCCATCACTCTCTGACACTCTCTGACACTCTCTGACACTCTCTATCACTCTCTATCACTCTCTATCACTCTCTGACACTCTCTGACACTCTCTGACACTCTCTATCACTGTCTATCACTCTCTGACAGTCTCTATCAATCTCAGACACTCTCTGACTCTCTGACACTCTCCATCACTCTCTGACACTCTCTATCACTCTCTGACACTCTCTGACACGCTCTGACACTATCAGACGCTCACAGACACTCACTATCACTTTTTCACACTCACTATCACTCTCTGACACTCTCTGACAATCTCTGACACTCTCTGATACTCACTATCACTCTCTGACACTCTCTATCTCTCTCTCTGACACTCTCTATCACTCACTATCTCTCTCTGACATTCTCTGACACACTCTGACACTCTCAGACACTCTCAGACACTCAATATCACTCTCTGACACTCTCTGACACTCTCTGTCACTCTCAGACACTCTCTATCACTCTCTATCCCTCTCTGACAGTCTCTATCACTCTCAGACACTCTCTGACTCTCTGATACTCTCCATCACTCACTGACACTCTCTATCACTCTCTATCACTCTCTGACTCTCTCTGACGCTCTCTGACACTCTCTGACACTATCAGACGCTCACAGACACTCACTATCACTTTTTGACACTCACTATCACTCACTATCACTCTCTGACACTCTCTGACACTCATTATCAATCTCTGACACTCTCTGACAATCTCTGACACCCACGATCACTCTCTGACACTCTCTATCTCGCTCTGACACTCTCCATCACTCACTATCTCTCTCTGACATTCTTTGACACTCTCGAAAACACTCTGACATCCTCAGACACTCACTATCACTCTCTGACACTCTCTGACACTTTGTGACACTATCTCTCTCTGACACTCTCTATCTCTCTCTGACACTCTCTGACACTCTCTGACACTCTCTGACACGCGCTGACACTCTCTGACACTCTCTGACACTCTCTATCACTCTCTGAAACTCTCTGACAATCTCAGACACTCTCAGACACTCTCAGACACTCTCAGACACACACAATCACTCTTTGACACTCTCTGACAATCTCTGACACTCTCTATCTCATCTCTGACACTCTCTGACTCTCTCTATCACTCTCTATCACTCACTATCACTCTCTGGCATTCTCTGACACTCTCCATCACTCTCTATCACTCCCTATCACTCTCTGACACTCTCTGACTCTCTCAGACACTCACTATCACTCTCTGACACTCTCTATATCTCTCTGACACTCTCTGACACTCTCTATCACTCTCTATCACTCTCTATCACTCCCTGACACTCTCTATCTCACTCTGACGCTCTCTGACACTCTCTATCACTCTCTATCACTCTCTCTGACACTCTCTGACACTCTCAGACACTCACTATCACTCTCTGACACTTTCTACCTCTCTCTGACACTCTCAGACACTCACTATCACTCTCTGACGCTCTCTCTACCTCTCTCTGACACTCTCTATCACTCTCTGACAATCTCTGACACTCACTATCACTCTCTGACACTCTCTATCACTCTCTGCCATTCTCTGACACTCTCTGACAATCTCTGACATTCTCTGACAATCTCTGACAATCTCAGACACTCTCAGACACTCACTGTCACTCTTTGACACTCTCTATCACTCTCTGACACCCTCTGACACACTCTCTGACACTCTCTGACACTCTCTGACACTCCCTATCACTCTCTATCACTCTCTGACAATCTCTGAAATTCTCTGACAATCTCAGACACTCGCAGACACTCACTGTCACTCTTTGACACTCTCTATCACTCTCTGACACCCTCTGACACACTCTCTGACACTCTCTGACAATCTCTGACACTCCCTATCACTCTCTATCACTCTCTGCCATTCTCTGACACTCTCTGTTCCTCTATATCACTCTCTGACACTCTCTGACACTCACTATCACTCTCTGACACTCTCAGACACTCTCAGGCACTCTCAGACACTCACAGACACACTGAGACACTCTCCATCACTCTCCGACAGTCTCTATCACTCTCATACACTCACTATCACTCTCTGACACTCTCTGAAACACTCTATCACTGTATTTCACTCTCTGAAACTCTCTGACACTCACTATCACTCTCTGACACTCTCTGACACTCACTATCACTCTCTGACACTCTCTGACACTCTGTGACACTATCTCCCTCTGACACTCTCTATCTCTCTCTGACACTCTCTGACACTCTCTGACACTCGCTGACACTCTCTGACACTCTCTATCACTCTCTGAAACTCTCTCAAACTCTCTGACAATCTCAGACACCGTCAGACACTCTCTATCATACTTTGACACTCTCTGACAATCTCTGACACTCTTAGACACTCTCAGACACTCACTATCACACTCTGACACTCTCTGACACTCTCTATCACTCTCTATCACTCACTATCACTCTCTGGCATTCTCTGACACTCTCCATCACTCTCTATCACTCCCTATCACTCTCTGACACTCTCTGACTCTCTCAGACACTCACTATCACTCTCTGACACTCTCTATATCTCTCTGACACTCTCTGACACTCTCTATCACTCTCTATCACTCTCTATCACTCCCTGACACTCTCTATCTCACTCTGACGCTCTCTGACACTCTCTATCACTCTCTATCACTCTCTCTGACACTCTCTGACACTCTCAGACACTCACTATCACTCTCTGACACTTTCTACCTCTCTCTGACACTCTCAGACACTCACTATCACTCTCTGACGCTCTCTCTACCTCTCTCTGACACTCTCTATCACTCTCTGACAATCTCTGACACTCACTATCACTCTCTGACACTCTCTATCACTCTCTGCCATTCTCTGACACTCTCTGACAATCTCTGACATTCTCTGACAATCTCTGACAATCTCAGACACTCTCAGACACTCACTGTCACTCTTTGACACTCTCTATCACTCTCTGACACCCTCTGACACACTCTCTGACACTCTCTGACACTCTCTGACACTCCCTATCACTCTCTATCACTCTCTGACAATCTCTGACATTCTCTGACAATCTCAGACACTCGCAGACACTCACTGTCACTCTTTGACACTCTCTATCACTCTCTGACACCCTCTGACACACTCTCTGACACTCTCTGACAATCTCTGACACTCCCTATCACTCTCTATCACTCTCTGCCATTCTCTGACACTCTCTGTTCCTCTATATCACTCTCTGACACTCTCTGACACTCACTATCACTCTCTGACACTCTCAGACACTCTCAGGCACTCTCAGACACTCACAGACACACTGAGACACTCTCCATCACTCTCCGACAGTCTCTATCACTCTCATACACTCACTATCACTCTCTGACACTCTCTGAAACACTCTATCACTGTATTTCACTCTCTGAAACTCTCTGACACTCACTATCACTCTCTGACACTCTCTGACACTCACTATCACTCTCTGACACTCTCTGACACTCTGTGACACTATCTCTCTCTGACACTCTCTATCTCTCTCTGACACTCTCTGACACTCTCTGACACTCGCTGACACTCTCTGACACTCTCTATCACTCTCTGAAACTCTCTCAAACTCTCTGACAATCTCAGACACCGTCAGACACTCTCTATCATACTTTGACACTCTCTGACAATCTCTGACACTCTTAGACACTCTCAGACACTCACTATCACACTCTGACACTCTCTGACACTCTCTATCACTCTCTATCACTCTCTGACACTCACTATCACTCTCTGACACTCTCTATCTCTCTCTCTGACATTCTCTATCACTCACTATCTCTCTCTGACATTCTCTGACACTCTCTGGCACACTCTGACACTCTCAGACACTCACTATCACTCTCTGACACTCTCTGACACTTTCTATCACTCTCAGACACTCTCTGACTCTCTGATTCTCTCCATCACTCACTGACACTCTCTATCACTCTCTGACACTCTCTATCACTCTCTGACACTCTCTATCACTCTCTATCACTCTCTGATACTCTCTGACACTCTCTATCACTCTCTGACACTCTCTGTCACTCTCTGACATTCTCTGACACTCTCTATCACTCTCTATCACTCTCTGACACTCTCTGGCACTCTCAGACCCTCACTATCACTCTCTGACAATCTCTATCACTCTCTGACACTCTCTGACACTCTCTGACACTCTCAGACACTCACTATCACTCTCTGACACTCTCTGATGCTCTCTGACGCTCTCTGACACACTCTGTCACTATCTATCACTCTCTGATACTCTCTGACGCTCTCTATCACTCTCTGACACTCTCTATTACTCTCTGACACTCTCAGACCCTCACTATCACACTCTGACACTCTCAATCACTCTCTGACACTCTCAGACACTCACTATCACTCTCTACCACTATCTGATGCTCACTATCACTCACTGACACTGTCTGACACTCTCTGACGCTCACGATCACTCTCTGACACTCTCTGACACTCTCGGACACTCTCGGACACTCAATATCACTCTCTGATACTCTCTGAAGCTCTCTGACACTCTCTGAAACTCTCTGACACTCTCTGACACTCTCTATGACTCTCTGACACTCTCTGACACTCTCTATCACTCTCTGACACTCTCTGATACTCTCTGACACTCTCAGACCCTCACTATCACTCTCTGACATTCTTTATCACTCTCTGACACTCTCTATCACTCTCTGACACTCTCTGATACTCTCTGACACTCTCAGACCCTCACTATCACTCTCTGACACTCTCCATCACTCTCTGACACTCTCTGACACTCTCTGACACTCTCAGACACTCACTATCACTCTCTGACACTCTCTGACACTCACAATCACTCACTGACACTGTCTGACACTCTCTGACACTCTCTGTCACTCTCTGACATTCTCTGACACTCTCTATCACTCTCTATCACTCTCTGACACTCTCTGGCACTCTCAGACCATCACTATCACTCTCTGACAATCTCTATCACTCTCTGACACTCTCTGACACTCTCTGACACTCTCAGACACTCACTATCACTCTCTGACACTCTCTGATGCTCTCTGACGCTCTCTGACACACTCTGTCACTATCTATCACTCTCTGATACTCTCTGACGCTCTCTATCACTCTCTGACACTCTCTATTACTCTCTGACACTCTCAGACCCTCACTATCACACTCTGACACTCTCAATCACTCTCTGACACTCTCAGACACTCACTATCACTCTCTACCACTATCTGATGCTCACTATCACTCACTGACACTGTCTGACACTCTCTGACGCTCACGATCACTCTCTGACACTCTCTGACACTCTCTGACACTCTCGGACACTCTCGGACACTCAATATCACTCTCTGATACTCTCTGAAGCTCTCTGACACTCTCTGAAACTCTCTGACACTCTCTGACACTCTCTATGACTCTCTGACACTCTCTGACACTCTCTATCACTCTCTGACACTCTCTGATACTCTCTGACACTCTCAGACCCTCACTATCACTCTCTGACATTCTTTATCACTCTCTGACACTCTCTATCACTCTCTGACACTGTCTGATACTCTCTGACACTCTCAGACCCTCACTATCACTCTCTGACACTCTCCATCACTCTCTGACACTCTCTGACACTCTCTGACACTCTCAGACACTCACTATCACTCTCTGACACTCTCTGACACTCACAATCACTCACTGACACTGTCTGACACTCTCTGACGCTCACTATCACTCTCTGACAATCTCTGACACTCTCTGACACTCACTATCACTCTCTATCTCTCTCTGACACTCTCGGACTCTCTCTGACACTCTCTGACAATCTCAGACACACTCAGACACTCACTATCACTCTCTGATACTCTCTGACACTCTCTATCACTCTCTGACACTCACTATCACTCTCTGACACGGTCTGACACACTCTGACGCTCACGATCACTCTCTGACACTCTCTGACACTCTCTGACACCCTCAAACACTCTCGGACACTCTCGGACCCTCTCGGACAGTCTCAGACCCTCACTATCACTCTCTGACACTCTCTGACACTCTCTATCACTCTCTGACACTCTCTATCACTCTCTATCGCTCTCTGACACTCTCTGACACTCTCACACACTCACTATCACTCTCTGACACTCAATATCACTCTCTGATACTCTCTGACGCTCTCTGACACTCTCTGACACTCTCTGACGCTCTCTGACGCTCTCTGACACTCTCTGACTCTCTCTATCACTATCTATCACTCTCGGACACTCTCTGACATTCTCTGACATTCTCTGACAATCTCAGACACTCACTATCACTCTCTGACACTCTCTATTACTCTCTGACACTCTCTGACACTCTCTATCACTCTCTGACACTCTCTGATACTCTCTGACACTCACTATCACTCTCTGACAGTCTCTATCACTCTCTGACACTCTCTGACACTCTCAGACACTCACTATCACTCTCTGACACTCTCTGACACTCACTATCACTCTCTGACACTCTCTGACACTCTCAGACACTCACTATCTCTCTCTGACACTCACTATCACTCTCTGACACTCTCTGACACTCACTATCACTCTCTGATACTCTCTGTCACTCTCTATCACTCTCTGACACTCTCTGACAGTCTCTGACACTCTCTGTCACTCTCTGACATTCTCTGACACTCTCTATCACTCTCTATCACTCTCTGACACTCTCTGACACTCTCAGACACTCACTATCACTCTCTGACACTTTCTACCTCACTCTGACACTCTCAGACACTCACTATCACTCTCTGACGCTCTCTCTACCTCTCTCTGACACTCTCTATCACTCTCTGACAATCTCTGACACTCTCTGACACTCACTATCACTCTCTGACACTCTCTATCACTCTCTGCCACTCTCTATCACACTCGGCCACTCTCTGACACTCTCTATCACTCTCTGACACTCTCTGACACTCTCTGACAATCTCTGACATTCTCTGACAATCTCTGACAATCTCAGACACTCTCAGACACTCACTGTCACTCTTTGACACTCTCTATCACTCTCTGACACCCTCTGACACACTCTCTGACACTCTCTGACACTCTCTGACACTCTCTGACACTCCCTATCACTCTCTGACATTCTCTGACACTCTCTGTTCCTCTATATCACTCTCTGACACTCTCTGACACTCACTATCACTCTCTGACACTCTCAGACACTCTCAGGCACTCACTATCACTCTCTGATACTCTCTAACACTCTCTATCACTCTCTGACACTCTCTGACACTCTCTGACATTCTCTGACACTCTCAGACACTCACTATCACTCTCTGACACTCACTATCTCTCTCTGATACTCTCTGACACTCACTATCACTTTCTGACACTCTCTGATACTCTCTGACACTCTCTATCACTCTCTATCACTCTCTGACACTCTCTATCACACTCGGACACTCTCTGACACTCTCTGACAGTCTCCATCACTCTCTGACACACTCTATCACTCTCTGACACTCACTATCACTGCCTGACACTCTCTGACACTCTCTATCACTCTCTAACACTCTATGACACTCTCAGACACTCACTATCACTCTCTGACACTCTCTGACACTCTCAGACACTCACTATCACTCTCTGATACTCTCTGACATTCTTTATCACTCTCTGACACTCTCTGACACTCTCTGACACTCTCTGACACTCTCTGACACTCACTATCACTCTCTGACACTGACTATCACTCTCTGACACTATCTGACTCTCACTTTCACTCACTGACACTGTCTGACACTCTCAGACACTCACTCTCACTCTCTGATACTCTCTGACGCTCTCTGACACTCTCTGACACTCTCTGACACTCTCTATCACTCTCTGATACTCTCTGACGCTCTCTGACACTCTCTATCACTTCTATTACTCTCGGACACTCTCTGACACTCTCTGACACTCTCTGACAATCTCAGACACTCTCAGACACTCACTATCACTCTCTGACACTCTCTTTCTCTCTGACACTCTCTGACACTCACAATCACTCTCTGAAACTATCTGACACTCACTATCACTCACTGACACTGTCTGACACTCTCTGACGCTCTCTGACACTCCTTATCACTCTCTGTCACTCTCTATCACTCTCTGACACACTCTAACACTCTCTGACTCTCTCGGACACTCACTGACACTCTCTGACACTCACTATCACTCTCTGACACTCTCTATCACTCTTTATTTCTCTCTGAAACTCTCGGACACTCTCTGACACTCTCAGACACTCTCTGACACTCACTATCACTCACTGACACAGTCTGACACTCACTATCACTCTCTATCACACTCTGACAATCTCAGACACTCACTATCACTCTCTGATACTCTCTGACACTCTATATCACTCTCTGACACTCTCTATCACTCTCTGACACTCTCTATCACTCTCTGACACTCTCTGACACTCTCTGACACTCACTATCACTCTCTATCTCTCTCTGACACTCTCGGACTCTCTCTGACACTCTCTGACACTCACGATCACTCACTGACACTGTCTGACACTCACTATCACTCTCTATCACACTCTGACAATCTCAGACACTCACTATCACTCTCTGATACTCTCTGACACTCTCTATCACTCTCTGACACTCTCTATCACTCTCTGACACTCTCTATCACTCTCTGACACTCTCTATCATTCTCGGACACTCTCTGACACTCACTATCACTCTCTGACACTCTCTGACACTCACTATCACTCTCTAACACTATCTGACGCTCACTATCACTCACTGACACTGTCTGACACTCTCTGACGCTCACGATCACTCTCTGACGCTCTCTCTACCTCTCTCTGACACTCTCTATCACTCTCTGACAATCTCTGACACTCTCTGACACTCACTATCACTCTCTGACACTCTCTATCACTCTCTGCCACTCTCTATCACACTCGGCCACTCTCTGACAGTCTCTATCACTCTCTGACACTCTCTGACACTCTCTGACAGTCTCTGACAATCCCTGACATTCTCTGACAATCTCTGACAATCTCAGACACTCTCAGACACTCACTGTCACTCTTTGACATTCTCTATCACTCTCTGACACCCTCTGACACACTCTCTGACACTCTCTGACACTCTCTGACACTCTCTGACACTCTCCATCGCTCTCTATCACTCTCTGACATTCTCTGACACTCTCTGTTCCTCTATATCACTCTCTGACGCTCTCTCTACCTCTCTCTGACACTCTCTATCACTCTCTGACAATCTCTGACACTCTCTGACACTCACTATCACTCTCTGACACTCTCTATCACTCTCTGCCACTCACTATCACTGCCTGACACTCTCTGACACTCTCTATCACTCTCTAACACTCTATTACACTCTCAGACACTCACTATCACTCTCTGACACTCTCTGACACTCTCAGACACTCACTATCACTCTCTGATACTCTCTGACATTCTTTATCACTCTCTGACACTCTCTGACACTCTCTGACACTCTCTGACACTCTCTGACACTCACTATCAATCTCTGACACTGACTATCACTCTCTGACACTATCTGACTCTCACTTTCACTCACTGACACTGTCTGACACTCTCAGACACTCACTCTCACTCTCTGATACTCTCTGACGCTCTCTGACACTCTCTGACACTCTCTGACACTCTCTATCACTCTCTGATACTCTCTGACGCTCTCTGACACTCTCTATCACTTCTATCACTCTCGGACACTCTCTGACACTCTCTGACACTCTCTGACACTCTCTGACAATCTCAGACACTCTCAGACACTCACTATCACTCTCTGACACTCTCTTTCTCTCTGACACTCTCTGACACTCACAATCACTCTCTGAAACTATCTGACACTCACTATCACTCACTGACACTGTCTGACACTCTCTGACGCTCTCTGACACTCCTTATCACTCTCTGTCACTCTCTATCACTCTCTGACACACTCTAACACTCTCTGACTCTCTCGGACACTCACTGACACTCTCTGACACTCACTATCACTCTCTGACACTCTCTATCACTCTTTATTTCTCTCTGAAACTCTCGGACACTCTCTGACACTCTCAGACACTCTCTGACACTCACTATCACTCACTGACACAGTCTGACACTCACTATCACTCTCTATCACACTCTGACAATCTCAGACACTCACTATCACTCTCTGATACTCTCTGACACTCTATATCACTCTCTGACACTCTCTATCACTCTCTGACACTCTCTATCACTCTCTGACACTCTCTGACACTCTCTGACACTCACTATCACTCTCTATCTCTCTCTGACACTCTCGGACTCTCTCTGACACTCTCTGACACTCACGATCACTCACTGACACTGTCTGACACTCACTATCACTCTCTATCACACTCTGACAATCTCAGACACTCACTATCACTCTCTGATACTCTCTGACACTCTCTATCACTCTCTGACACTCTCTATCACTCTCTGACACTCTCTATCACTCTCTGACACTCTCTATCATTCTCGGACACTCTCTGACACTCACTATCACTCTCTGACACTCTCTGACACTCACTATCACTCTCTAACACTATCTGACGCTCACTATCACTCACTGACACTGTCTGACACTCTCTGACGCTCACGATCACTCTCTGACGCTCTCTCTACCTCTCTCTGACACTCTCTATCACTCTCTGACAATCTCTGACACTCTCTGACACTCACTATCACTCTCTGACACTCTCTATCACTCTCTGCCACTCTCTATCACACTCGGCCACTCTCTGACAGTCTCTATCACTCTCTGACACTCTCTGACACTCTCTGACAGTCTCTGACAATCCCTGACATTCTCTGACAATCTCTGACAATCTCAGACACTCTCAGACACTCACTGTCACTCTTTGACATTCTCTATCACTCTCTGACACCCTCTGACACACTCTCTGACACTCTCTGACACTCTCTGACACTCTCTGACACTCTCCATCACTCTCTATCACTCTCTGACATTCTCTGACACTCTCTGTTCCTCTATATCACTCTCTGACACTCTCTGACACTCACTATCACTCTCTGACACTCTCAGACACTCTCAGGCACTCTCAGGCACTCTCAGACACACTGAGACACTCTCCATCACTCCCTGACACTCTCTGACAGTCTCTATCACTCTCAAACACACACTATCACTCTCTGACACTCTCTGAAACACTCTATCACTGTATTTCACTCTCTGAAACTCTATGACACTCACTATCACTCTCTGACAGTCTCTGACACTCACTATCACTCTCTGACACACTCTGACACTCTGTGACACTATCTCTCTCTGACACTCTCTATCTCTCTCTGACACTCTCTGACACTCGCTGACACTCTCTGACACTCTCTATCACTCTCTGAAACTCTCTGACAATATCAGACACTCTCAGACACTCACTATCACTCACTATCACTCTCTGACACTCTCTATCTCTCTTTGACACTCTCTGACCAACTCTGACACTCTCAGACACTCTCAGACACTCACTATCACACTCTGACACTCTCTGACACTCTCCATCACTCTCTATCACTCTCTGACAATCTCAGACACTCTCAGACACTCACTATCACTCACTATCACTCTCTGACACTCTCTATCTCTCTTTGACACTCTCTGACAAACTCTGACACTCTCAGACACTCTCAGACACTCACTATCACACTCTGACACTCTCTGACACTCTCCATCACTCTCTATCACTCTCTACCACTCTCTGACACTCTCTGACACTCTCAGACACTCACTATCTCTCTCTGACACTCTCTATCTCTCTCTGACACTCTCTGACACTCTCTGACACTCTCTGACACTCTCTATCACTCTCTATCACTCTCTATCACTCCATATCACTCTCTGACAATCTCTGACACTCACTATCACTCTCTGACACTCTCTGACATTCTCTGACACTCTCTGTCACTCTCTGACACTCTCTGTCACTCTCTGACACTCTCTATCACTCTCAGACAGTCTCTATCACTCTCAGACACTCTCTGACTCTCTGACACTCTCCATCAATCTCTGACACTCTCTGACACTCCATAACACTCTCTGACAATCTCTGACACTCACTATCACTCTCTGACACTCTCTGACACTCTCTGTCACTCTCTGACACTCTCTGTCACTCTCAGACAGTCTCTATCACTCTCAGACACTCTCTGACTCTCTGACACTCTCCATCACTCTCTGACAATCTCTGACACTCACTATCACTCTCTGACACTCTCTGACACTCTCTGTCACTCTCTGACACTCTCTGTCACTCTCTGACACTCTCTGTCACTCTCAGACAGTCTCTATCAATCTCAGACACTCTCTGACTCTCTGACACTCTCCATCACTCTCTGACACTCTCTATCACTCTCTGACACTCTCTGACACTCTCTGACACTATCAGACGCTCACAGACACTCACTATCACTTTTTCACACTCACTATCACTCTCTGACACTCTCTGACACTCTCTGACAATCTCTGACACTCTCTGATACTCACTATCACTCTCTGACACTCTCTATCTCTCTCTCTGACACTCTCTATCACTCACTATCTCTCTCTGACATTCTCTTACACTCTCTGACACACTCTGACACTCTCAGACACTCACTATCACTCTCTGACACTCTCTGACACTCTCTGACACTCTCTGTCACTCTCAGACACTCTCTATCACTCTCTATCCCTCTCTGACAGTCTCTATCAATCTCAGACACTCTCTGACTCTCTGATACTCTCCATCACTCACTGACACTCTCTATCACTCTCTATCACTCTCTATCACTCTCTGACTCTCTCTGACGCTCTCTGACACTCTCTGACACGATCAGACGCTCACAGACACTCACTATCACTTTTTGACACTCACTATCACTCACTATCACTCTCTGACACTCTCTGACACTCATTATCAATCTCTGACACTCTCTGACAATCTCTGACACTCTCTGACACCCACTATCACTCTCTGACACTCTCTATCTCGCTCTGACACTCTCCATCACTCACTATCTCTCTCTGACATTCTCTGACACTCTCGAAAACACTCTGACATCCTCAGACACTCACTATCACTCTCTGACACTCTCTGACACTCTGTGACACTATCTCTCTCTGACACTCTCTATCTCTCTCTGACACTCTCTGACACGCGCTGACACTCTCTGACACTCTCTGACACTCTCTATCACTCTCTGAAACTCTCTGACAATCTCAGACACTCTCAGACACTCTCAGACACTCACAATCACTCACAATCACTCTCTGACACTCACTATCAATCTTTGCACTCTCTGACAATCTCTGAAACTCTCAGACACTCTCAGACACTCACTATCACTCACTATCACTCCATGACACTCTCTATCACTCTTTGACACTCTCTGACAAACTCTGACACTCTCTGACACTCTCTATCCCTCTCTATCCCTCTCTGACACTCTTTGACACTCTCAGACACTCACTATCACTCTCTGACACTCTCTATCTCTCTCTGACACTCTCTATCACTCACTATCTCTCTCTGACACTCTCTGACACTCTCAGACACTCTCAGGCACTCTCAGACACTCTCAGACACACTGAGACACTCTCCATCACTCCCTGACACTCTCTGACAGTCTCTATCACTCTCAAACACTCACTATCACTCTCTGACACTCTCTGAAACACTCTATCACTGCATTTCACTCTCTGAAACTCTCTGACACTCACTATCACTCTCTGACACTCTCAGACACTCACTATCACTCTCTGACACTCTCTGACACTCACTATCGCTCTCTGACACTCTCTGACACTCTGTGACACTATCTCTCTCTGACACTGTCTATCTTTGGAAAGGGTGCAGAGGAGATTTACTAGGATGTTGCCTAGTATGGAAGGAAGGTCTTACGAGGAAAGGCTGAGGGACTTGGGGTTGTTTTCGTTAGAGAGAAGGAGGAGGAGAGGTGACTTAATAGAGACATACAAGATAATCAGAGGGTTAGATAGGGTGGATAGTGAGAGTCTTTTTCCTCGGATGAGGATGGCAAACACGAGGGGACATAGCTTTAAGTTGAGGGGTGAAAGATATAGGACAGATGTCAGAGGTAGTTTCTTTACGCAGAGAGTAGTAGGGGCGTGGAACGCCCTGCCTGCAACAGTAGTAGACTCGCCAACTTTAAGGGCATTTAAGTGGTCATTGGATAGACATATGGATGTAAATGGAATAGTGTAGGTCAGATGATCGGCGCAACATCGAGGGCCGAAGGGCCTGTACTGCGCTGTAATATTCTAATTCTAAAAAAAAATTCTATCACTCTCTGACACACTCTGACAATCTCAGACACTCTCAGACACTCACTATCACTCACTATCACTCTCTGACACTCTCTGTCTCTCTTTGACACTCTCTGACAAACTCTGACATTCTCAGACACTCTCAGACACTCACTATCACAGTCTGACACTCTCTATTACTCTCTGACACTCTCTGACACTCTCTATCACTCTCTGATACTCTCTGACACTCTCAGACACTCACTATCTCTCTCTGACACTCTCTATCTCTCTCTGACACTCTCTGACACTCTCTGACACTCTCTATCACTCTCTACCACTCTCTGACACTCTCTGACACTCTCAGACACTCACTATCTCTCTCTGACACTCTCTATCTCTCTCTGACACTCTCTGACACTCTCTGACACTCTCTATCACTCTCTATCACTCTCTATCACTCCATATCACTCTCTGACAATCTCTGACACTCACTATCACTCTCTGACACTCTCTGACACTCTCTGACACTCTCTGTCACTCTCTGTCACTCTCTGACACTCTCTATCACTCTCAGACAGTCTCTATCACTCTCAGACACACTCTGACTCTCTGACACTCTCCATCAATCTCTGACACTCTCTGACACTCCATATCACTCTCTGACACTCTCAGACACTCACTATCTCTCTCTGACACTCTCTATCTCTCTCTGACACTCTCTGACACTCTCTGACACTCTCTATCACTCTCTATCACTCTCTATCACTCCATATCACTCTCTGACAATCTCTGACACTCACTATCACTCTCTGACACTCTCTGACACTCTCTGTCACTCTCTGTCACTCTCTGACACTCTCTATCACTCTCAGACAGTCTCTATCACTCTCAGACACACTCTGACTCTCTGACACTCTCCATCAATCTCTGACACTCTCTGACACTCCATATCACTCTCTGACACTATCTGTCACTCTCTGACACTCTCTGACACTCTCTGTCACTCTCTGACACTCTCTGTCACTCTCAGACAGTCTCTATCACTCTCAGACACTCTCTGACTCTCTGACACTCTCCATCAATCTCTGACACTCTCTGACACTCTCTGACACTCTCTATCACTGTCTATCACTCTCTGACAGTCTCTATCAATCTCAGACACTCTCTGACTCTCTGACACTCTCCATCACTCTCTGACACTCACTGACACTCTCTGACACTATCAGACGCTCACAGACACTCACTGTCACTTTTTCACACTCACTATCACTCTCTGACACTCTCTGACACTCTCTGACAATCTCTGACACTCTCTGATACTCACGATCACTCTCTGACACTCTCTATCTCTCTCTCTGACACTCTCTATCACTCACTATCTCTCTCTGAAATTCTCTGACACTCTCTGACACACTCTGACACACTCTGACACTCTCAGACACTCACTATCACTCTCTGACACTCTCTGACACTCTCTGTCACTCTCAGACACTCTCTATCACTCTCTATCCCTCTATGACAGTCTCTATCACTCTCAGACACTCTCTGACTCTCTGATACTCTCCATCACTCACTGACACTCTCTATCACTCTCTATCACTCTCTGACTCTCTCTGACGCTCTCTGACACTCTCTGACACTATCAGACGCTCACAGACACTCACTATCACTTTTTGACACTCTCTATCACTCTCTATCACTCCATATCACTCTCTGACAATCTCTGACACTCACTATCACTCTCTGACACTCTCTGACACTCTCTGTCACTCTCTGTCACTCTCTGACACTCTCTATCACTCTCAGACAGTCTCTATCACTCTCAGACACACTCTGACTCTCTGACACTCTCCATCAATCTCTGACACTCTCTGACACTCCATATCACTCTCTGACACTATCTGTCACTCTCTGACACTCTCTGACACTCTCTGTCACTCTCTGACACTCTCTGTCACTCTCAGACAGTCTCTATCACTCTCAGACACTCTCTGACTCTCTGACACTCTCCATCAATCTCTGACACTCTCTGACACTCTCTGACACTCTCTATCACTGTCTATCACTCTCTGACAGTCTCTATCAATCTCAGACACTCTCTGACTCTCTGACACTCTCCATCACTCTCTGACACTCACTGACACTCTCTGACACTATCAGACGCTCACAGACACTCACTGTCACTTTTTCACACTCACTATCACTCTCTGACACTCTCTGACACTCTCTGACAATCTCTGACACTCTCTGATACTCACGATCACTCTCTGACACTCTCTATCTCTCTCTCTGACACTCTCTATCACTCACTATCTCTCTCTGAAATTCTCTGACACTCTCTGACACACTCTGACACACTCTGACACTCTCAGACACTCACTATCACTCTCTGACACTCTCTGACACTCTCTGTCACTCTCAGACACTCTCTATCACTCTCTATCCCTCTATGACAGTCTCTATCACTCTCAGACACTCTCTGACTCTCTGATACTCTCCATCACTCACTGACACTCTCTATCACTCTCTATCACTCTCTGACTCTCTCTGACGCTCTCTGACACTCTCTGACACTATCAGACGCTCACAGACACTCACTATCACTTTTTGACACTCACTATCACTCACTATCACTCTCTGACACTCTCTGACACCCACTATCACTCTCTGACACTCTCTATCTCGCTCTGACACTCTCCATCACTCACTATCTCTCTCTGACATTCTCTGACACTCTCGAAAACACTCTGACATCCTCAGACACTCACTATCACTCTCTGACACTCTCTGACACTCTCTGACACTCTGTGACACTATCTCGCTCTGACACTCTCCATCACTCACTATCTCTCTCTGACATTCTCTGACACTCTCGAAAACACTCTGACATCCTCAGACACTCACTATCACTCTCAGACACTCTCAGACACTCTCAGACACTCTCAGACACTCACAATCACTCACAATCACTCACAATCACTCTTTGACACTCTCTGACAATCTCTGACACTCTCAGACACTCTCAGACACTCACTATCACTCACTATCACTCTCTGACACTCTCTATCTCTCTTTGACACTCTCTGACAAACTCTGACACTCTCAGATACTCTCAGATACTCTCAGACACTCACTATCACACTCTGACACTCTCTGACACTCTCCATCACTCTCTATCACTCTCTACCACTCTCTGACACTCTCTGACACTCTCAGACACTCACTATCTCTCTCTGACACTCTCTATCTCTCTATGACACTCTCTATCACTTCTATCACTCTCTATCACTCCATATCACTCTCTGACAATCTCTGACACTCACTATCACTCTCTGACACTCTCTGACACTCTCTGACACAATCTGTCACTCTCTGACACTCTCTGTCACTCTCTGACACTCTCTATCACTCTCAGACAGTCTCTATCACTCTCAGACACTCTCTGACTCTCTGACACTCTCCATCAATCTCTGACACTCTCTGACACTCCATATCACTCTCTGACAATCTCTGACACTCACTATCACTCTCTGACACTCTCTGACACTCTCTGCCACTCTCTGACACTCTCTGACACTCTCTGTCACTCTCTGACACTCTCTACAACTCTCAGACAGTCTCTATCACTCTCAGACACTCTCTGACTCTCTGACACTCTCCATCAATCTCTGACACTCTCTGACACTCTCTGACACTCTCTATCACTCTCTATCACTCGCTGACACTCTCTGACACTCTCTGACACTCTCTATCACTGTCTATCACTCTCTGACAGTCTCTATCAATCTCAGACACTCTCTGACTCTCTGACACTCTCCATCACTCTCTGACACTCTCTATCACTCTCTGACACTCTCTGACACTCTCTGACACTATCAGACGCTCACAGACACTCACTATCACTTTTTCACACTCACTATCACTCTCTGACACTCTCTGACACTCTCTGACAATCTCTGACACTCTCTGATACTCACTATCACACTCTGACATTCTCTGACATTCTCTGACATTCTCTGACATTCTCTGACACTCTCTGACACACTCTGACACTCTCAGACACTCACTATCACTCTCTGACACTCTCTGAATCTCTCTGTCACTCTCAGACACTCTCTATCACTCTCTATCCCTCTCTGACAGTCTCTATCACTCTCAGACACTCTCTGACTCTCTGATACTCTCCATCACTCACTGACACTCTCTATCACTCTCTATCACTCTCTATCACTCTCTGACTCTCTCTGACGCTCTCTGACACTCTCTGACACTATCAGACGCTCACAGACACTCACGATCACTTTTTGACACTCACTATCTCTCTCTGACACTTTCTGACACTCTCTGACACTCTCTGACACTCATTATCAATCTCTGACACTCTCTGACAATCTCTGACACTCTCTGACACCCACTATCACTCTCTGACACTCTCTATCTCGCTCTGACACTCTCCATCACTCACTATCTCTCTCTGACATTCTCTGACACTCTCGAAAACACTCTGACATCCTCAGACACTCACTATCACTCTCTGACACTCTCTGACACTCTGTGACACTATCTCTCTCTGATACTCTCTATCTCTCTCTGACACTCTCTGACACGCGCTGACATTCTCTGACACTCTCTATCACTCTCTGAAACTCTCTGGCAATCTCAGACACTCTCAGACACTCTCAGACACTCTCAGACACTCTCAGACACTCACTATCACTCACTATCACTCCATGACACTCTCTATCACTCTTTGACACTCTCTGACAATCTCTGACACTCTCAGACACTCTCAGACACTCACTATCACTCACTATCACTCCATGACACTCTCTATCACTCTTTGACACTCTCTGACAAACTCTGACACTCTCTGACACTCTCTATCTCTCTCTATCCCTCTCTGACACTCTTTGACACTCTCAGACACTCACTATCACTCTCTGACACTCTCTATCTCTCTCTGACACTCTCTATCACTCACTATCTCTCTCTGACACTTTCTGACACTTTCTGACACTCTCTGACACTCTCTGACACTCTCTATCTCATCTCTGACACTCTCTGACTCTCTCTATCACTCTCTATCACTCTCTATCACTCACTATCACTCTCTGGCACTCTCTGACACTCTCCATCACTCTCTATCACTCCTTATCACTCTCTGACACTCTCTGACTCTCTCAGACACTCACTATCACTCTCTGACACTCTCTATCTCTCTCTGACACTCTCTGACACTCTCTGACACTCTCTATCACTCTCTATCACTCTCTATCACTCCCTGACACTCTCTATCTCACTCTGACACTCTATGAAACTCTTTATCACTCTCTATCACTCTCTCTGACACTCTCTGACACTCTCAGACACTCACTATCACTCTCTGACACTTTCTACCTCTCTCTGACACTCTCAGACACTCACTATCACTCTCTGACGCTCTCTCTACCTCTCTCTGACACTCTCTATCACTCTCTGACTATCTCTGACACTCTCTGACACTCACTATCACTCTCTGACACTCTCTATCACTCTCTGCCACTCTCTATCACACTCGGCCACTCTCTGACACTCTCTATCACACTCGGCCACTCTCTGACACTCTCTGACACTCTCTGACAATCTCTGACATTCTCTGACAATCTCTGACAATCTCTGACAATCTCAGACACTCTCAGACACTCACTGTCACTCTTTGACACTCCCTATCACTCTCTGACACCCTCTGACACACTCTCTGACATTCTCTGACACTCTCTGTTCCTCTATATCACTCTCTGACACTCTCTGACACTCACTATCACTCTCTGACACTCTCAGACACTCTCAGGCACTCTCAGACACTCTCAGACACTCTCAGACACTCACAGACACACTGAGACACTCTCCATCACTCCCTGACACTCTCTGTCACTCTCTGACACTCTCTGTCACTCTCTGACACTCTCTGTCACTCTCTGACACTCTCTATCACTCTCAGACAGTCTCTATCACTCTCAGACACTCTCTGACTCTCTGACACTCTCCATCAATCTCTGACACTCTCTGACACTCTCTGACACTCTCTATCACTGTCTATCACTCTCTGACAGACTCTATCAATCTCAGACACTCTCTGACTCACTGACACTCTCCATCACTCTCTGACACTCTCTATCACTCTCTGACACTCACTGACACTCTCTGACACTATCAGACGCTCACAGACACTCACTATCACTTTTTCACACTCACTATCACTCTCTGACACGCTCTGACACTCTCTGACAATCTCTGACACTCTCTGATACTCACTATCACTCTCTGACACTCTCTATCTCTCTCTCTGACACTCTCTATCACTCACTATCTCTCTCTGACATTCTCTGACACTCTCTGACACACTCTGACACTCTCAGACACTCACTATCACTCTCTGACACTCTCTGACACTCTCTGTCACTCTCAGACACTCTCTATCACTCTCTATCCCTCTCTGACAGTCTCTATCACTCTCAGACACTCTCTGACTCTCTGATACTCTCCATCACTCACTGACACTCTCTATCACTCTCTATCACTCTCTGACTCTCTCTGACGCTCACTGACACTCTCTGACACTATCAGACGCTCACAGACACTCACTATCACTTTTTGACACTCACTATCACTCACTATCACTCTCTGACACTCTCTGACACTCATTATCAATCTCTGACACTCTCTGACAATCTCTGACACCCACTATCACTCTCTGACACTCTCTATCTCGCTCTGACACTCTCCATCACTCACTATCTCTCTCTGACATTCTCTGACACTCTCGAAAACACTCTGACATCCTCAGACACTCACTATCACTCTCTGACACTCTCTGACACTCTGTGACACTATCTCTCTCTGACACTCTCTATCGCTCTCTGACACTCTCTGACACGCGCTGACACTCTCTGACACTCTCTATCACTCTCTGAAACTCTCTGACAATATCAGACACTCTCAGACACTCTCAGACACTCACAATCACTCACAATCACTCACAATCACTCTTTGACACTCTCTGACAATCTCTGACACTCTCAGACACTCTCAGACACTCACTATCACTCACTATCACTCCATGACACTCTCTATCACTCTTTGACACTCTCTGACAATCTCTGACACTCTCAGACACTCACTATCACTCACTATCACTCTCTGACACTCTCTATCTCTCTTTGACACTCTCTGACAAACTCTGACACTCTCAGACACTCTCAGACACTCACTATCACACTCTGACACTCTCTGACACTCTCCATCACTCTCTATCACTCTCTACCACTCTCTGACACTCTCTGACACTCTCAGACACTCACTATCTCTCTCTGAAACTCTCTAACTCTCTCTGACACTCTCTGACACTCTCTGACACTCTCAGACACTCTCTATCACTCTCTATCACTCTCTATCACTCCATATCACTCTCTGACAATCTCTGACACTCACTATCACTCTCTGACACTCTCTGACACTCTCTGACACTCTCTGTCACTCTCTGACACTCTCTGTCACTCTCTGACACTCTCTATCACTCTCAGACAGTCTCTGACTCTCTGACACTCTCCATCAATCTCTGACACTCTCTGACACTCCATTTCACTCTCTGACAATCTCTGACACTCACTATCACTCTCTGACACTCTCTGACACTCTCTGTCACTCTCTGACACTCTCTGTCACTCTCTGACTCTCTCTGACTCTCTCTGACACTCTCTGACATTCTCCATCAATCTCTGACACTCTCTGACACTCCATATCACTCTCTGACATTCTCTGACACTCACTATCACTCTCTGACACTCTCTGACACTCTCTATCACTCTCAGACAGTCTCTATCACTCTCAGACACTCTCTGACTCTCTGACACTCTCCATCAATCTCTGACACTCTCTGACACTCTCTGACACTCTCTATCAATCTCTATCACTCGCTGACACTCTCTGACACTCTCTATCACTGTCTATCACTCTCTGACAGTCTCTATCAATCTCAGACACTCTCTGACTCTCTGACACTCTCCATCACTCTCTGACACTCTCCATCACTCTCTGACACTCTCTATCACTCTCTGACACTCTCTGACACTCTCTGACACTATCAGACGCTCACAGACACTCACTATCACTTTTTCACACTCACTATCACTCTCTGACACTCTCTGACACTCTCTGACAATCTCTGACACTCTCTGATAATCACTATCACTCTCTGACACTCTCTATCTCTCTCTCTGACACTCTCTATCACTCACTATCTCTCTCTGACATTCTCTGACATTCTCTGACACTCTCTGACACACTCTGACACTCTCAGACACTCAATATCACTCTCTGACACTCTCTGACTCTCTCTGTCACTCTCAGACACTCTCTATCACTCGCTATCCCTCTCTGACAGTCTCTATCACTCTCAGACACTCTCTGACTCTCTGATACTCTCCATCATTCACTGACACTCTCTATCACTCTCTATCACTCTCTGACTCTCTCTGACGCTCTCTGACACTCTCTGACACAATCAGACGCTCACAGACACTCACTATCACTTTTTGACACTCACTATCACTCACTATCACTCTCTGACACTCTCTGACACTCATTATCAATCTCTGACACTCTCTGACAATCTCTGACACTCTCTGACACCCACTATCACTCTCTGACACTCTCTATCTCGCTCTGACACTCTCCATCACTCACTATCTCTCTCTGACATTCTCTGACACTCTCGAAAACACTCTGACATCCTCAGACACTCACTATCACTCTCTGACACTCTCTGACACTCTGTGACACTATCTCTCTCTGATACTCTCTATCTCTCTCTGACACTCTCTGACACGCGCTGACACTCTCTGAGACTCTCTATCACTCTCTGAAACTCTCTGACAATCTCAGCCACTCTCAGACACTCTCAGACACTCTCAGGCACTCTCAGACACTCACAATCACTCACAATCACTCTCTGACACTCTCTATCACTCTTTGACACTCTCTGACAATCTCTGACACTCTCTGACACTATCAGACGCTCACAGACACTCACTATCACTTATTGACACTCACTATCACTCTCTGACACTCTCTGGCACTCATTATCAATCTCTGACACTCTCTGACAATCTCTGACACTCTCTGACACCCATTATCACTCTCTGACACTCTCTATCTCTCTCTGACACTCTCCATCACTCACTATCACTCTCTGACATTCTCTGACACTCTCGAAAACACTCTGACATCCTCAGACACTCACTATCACTCTCTGACACTCTCTGACACTCTCTGACACTCTGTGACACTATCTCTCTCTGACACTCTCTATCTCTCTCTGACACTCTCTGACAGTCGCTGACACTCTCTGCACTCTCTATCACTCTCTGAAACTCTCTGACACTCTCAGACACTCTCAGACACTCTCAGACACTCACAATCACTCACTATCACTCTCTGACACTCTCTATCACTCTTTGACACTCTCTGACAATCTCTGACACTCTCAGACACTCTCAGACACTCACTATCACTCACTATCACTCCATGACACTCTCTATCACTCTTTGACACTCTCTGAAACACTCTGACACTCTCAGACAGTCACTAAAACTCTCTGACACTCTCTGACACTCTCTGACACTCTCTATCACTCTCTATCCCTCTCTGGCACTCTCCATCACTCTCTATCAGTCTCTGACACTCTCTGACTCTCTCAGACACTCACTATCACTCTCTGACACCCTCTATCTCTCTCTATCTCTCTATGACACTCTCTGACACTCTCTGACACTCTCTATCACTCTCTATCACTCTCTATCACTCCCTGACACACTCTATCTCACTCTGACACTCTCTGACACTCTCTATCACTCTCTGACACTCTCAGACACTCACTATCACTCTCTGACACTTTCTACCTCTCTCTGACACTCTCAGACACTCACTATCACTCTCTGACGCTTTCTCTACCTCTCTCTGACACTCTCTATCTCTCTCTGACACTCTCTGACACTCTCTGACACTCTCTATCACTCTCTGCCACTCTCTATCACACTCGGCCACTCTCTGACACTATCACTCTCTGACACTCTCTGACAATCTCTGACACTCTCTGACAATCTCTGACATTCTCTGACAATCTCTGACAATCTCAGACACTCTCAGACACTCACTGTCACTCTTTGACACTCTCTATCACTCTCTGACACCCTCTGACACACTCTCTGACACTCTCTGACACTCTCTATCACTCTCTATCACTCTCTGACATTCTCTGGCACTCTCTGTTCCTCTATATCACTCTCTGACACTCTCAGACACTCTCAGGCACTCTCAGACACTCTCAGACACACTGAGACACTCTCCATCACTCCCTGACACTCTCTGACAGTCTCTATCACTCTCAAACACTCACTATCACTCTCTGACACTCTCTATCTCTCTCTGACACTCTCTGACTCTCTCTATCACTCTCTATCACTCTCTATCACTCACTATCACTCTCTGACACACTCTATCATTCTCTATCAGTCTCTGATACTCTCTGACACTCTCCATCACTCTCTATCAATCTCTGTCACTCTCTGACACTCTCTGACACTCACTATCACTTTCTGACACTTTCTACCTCTCTCTGACACTCTCTGACACTCTATCACTGTCTATCACTCTCTGACAGTCTCTATCAATCTCAGACACTCTCTGACTCTCTGACACTCTCCATCACTCTCTGACACTCTCTATCACTCACTGACACTCTCCGACACTATCAGACACTCACAGACACTCACTATCACTCTCTGACACTCTCTGACACTCTCTGTCACTCTCTGACACTCTCTGTCACTCTCTGACTCTCTCTGACTCTCTCTGACACTCTCTGACATTCTCCATCAATCTCTGACACTCTCTGACACTCCATATCACTCTCTGACATTCTCTGACACTCACTATCACTCTCTGACACTCTCTGACACTCTCTATCACTCTCAGACAGTCTCTATCACTCTCAGACACTCTCTGACTCTCTGACACTCTCCATCAATCTCTGACACTCTCTGACACTCTCTGACACTCTCTATCAATCTCTATCACTCGCTGACACTCTCTGACACTCTCTATCACTGTCTATCACTCTCTGACAGTCTCTATCAATCTCAGACCCTCTCTGACTCTCTGACACTCTCCATCACTCTCTGACACTCTCCATCACTCTCTGACACTCTCTATCACTCTCTGACACTCTCTGACACTCTCTGACACTATCAGACGCTCACAGACACTCACTATCACTTTTTCACACTCACTATCACTCTCTGACACTCTCTGACACTCTCTGACAATCTCTGACACTCTCTGATAATCACTATCACTCTCTGACACTCTCTATCTCTCTCTCTGACACTCTCTATCACTCACTATCTCTCTCTGACATTCTCTGACATTCTCTGACACTCTCTGACACACTCTGACACTCTCAGACACTCAATATCACTCTCTGACACTCTCTGACTCTCTCTGCCACTCTCAGACACTCTCTATCACTCTCTATCCCTCTCTGACAGTCTCTATCACTCTCAGACACTCTCTGACTCTCTGATACTCTCCATCATTCACTGACACTCTCTATCACTCTCTATCACTCTCTGACTCTCTCTGACGCTCTCTGACACTCTCTGACACAATCAGACGCTCACAGACACTCACTATCACTTTTTGACACTCACTATCACTCACTATCACTCTCTGACACTCTCTGACACTCATTATCAATCTCTGACACTCTCTGACAATCTCTGACACTCTCTGACACCCACTATCACTCTCTGACACTCTCTATCTCGCTCTGACACTCTCCATCACTCACTATCTCTCTCTGACATTCTCTGACACTCTCGAAAACACTCTGACATCCTCAGACACTCACTATCACTCTCTGACACTCTCTGACACTCTGTGACACTATCTCTCTCTGATACTCTCTATCTCTCTCTGACACTCTCTGACACGCGCTGACACTCTCTGAGACTCTCTATCACTCTCTGAAACTCTCTGACAATCTCAGCCACTCTCAGACACTCTCAGACACTCTCAGGCACTCTCAGACACTCACAATCACTCACAATCACTCTCTGACACTCTCTATCACTCTTTGACACTCTCTGACAATCTCTGACACTCTCTGACACTATCAGACGCTCACAGACACTCACTATCACTTATTGACACTCACTATCACTCTCTGACACTCTCTGGCACTCATTATCAATCTCTGACACTCTCTGACAATCTCTGACACTCTCTGACACCCATTATCACTCTCTGACACTCTCTATCTCTCTCTGACACTCTCCATCACTCACTATCACTCTCTGACATTCTCTGACACTCTCGAAAACACTCTGACATCCTCAGACACTCACTATCACTCTCTGACACTCTCTGACACTCTCTGACACTCTGTGACACTATCTCTCTCTGACACTCTCTATCTCTCTCTGACACTCTCTGACAGTCGCTGACACTCTCTGCACTCTCTATCACTCTCTGAAACTCTCTGACACTCTCAGACACTCTCAGACACTCTCAGACACTCACAATCACTCACTATCACTCTCTGACACTCTCTATCACTCTTTGACACTCTCTGACAATCTCTGACACTCTCAGACACTCTCAGACACTCACTATCACTCACTATCACTCCATGACACTCTCTATCACTCTTTGACACTCTCTGAAACACTCTGACACTCTCAGACAGTCACTAAAACTCTCTGACACTCTCTGACACTCTCTGACACTCTCTATCACTCTCTATCCCTCTCTGGCACTCTCCATCACTCTCTATCAGTCTCTGACACTCTCTGACTCTCTCAGACACTCACTATCACTCTCTGACACCCTCTATCTCTCTCTATCTCTCTATGACACTCTCTGACACTCTCTGACACTCTCTATCACTCTCTATCACTCTCTATCACTCCCTGACACACTCTATCTCACTCTGACACTCTCTGACACTCTCTATCACTCTCTGACACTCTCAGACACTCACTATCACTCTCTGACACTTTCTACCTCTCTCTGACACTCTCAGACACTCACTATCACTCTCTGACGCTTTCTCTACCTCTCTCTGACACTCTCTATCTCTCTCTGACACTCTCTGACACTCTCTGACACTCTCTATCACTCTCTGCCACTCTCTATCACACTCGGCCACTCTCTGACACTATCACTCTCTGACACTCTCTGACAATCTCTGACACTCTCTGACAATCTCTGACATTCTCTGACAATCTCTGACAATCTCAGACACTCTCAGACACTCACTGTCACTCTTTGACACTCTCTATCACTCTCTGACACCCTCTGACACACTCTCTGACACTCTCTGACACTCTCTATCACTCTCTATCACTCTCTGACATTCTCTGGCACTCTCTGTTCCTCTATATCACTCTCTGACACTCTCAGACACTCTCAGGCACTCTCAGACACTCTCAGACACACTGAGACACTCTCCATCACTCCCTGACACTCTCTGACAGTCTCTATCACTCTCAAACACTCACTATCACTCTCTGACACTCTCTATCTCTCTCTGACACTCTCTGACTCTCTCTATCACTCTCTATCACTCTCTATCACTCACTATCACTCTCTGACACACTCTATCATTCTCTATCAGTCTCTGATACTCTCTGACACTCTCCATCACTCTCTATCAATCTCTGTCACTCTCTGACACTCTCTGACACTCACTATCACTTTCTGACACTTTCTACCTCTCTCTGACACTCTCTGACACTCTATCACTGTCTATCACTCTCTGACAGTCTCTATCAATCTCAGACACTCTCTGACTCTCTGACACTCTCCATCACTCTCTGACACTCTCTATCACTCACTGACACTCTCCGACACTATCAGACACTCACAGACACTCACTATCACTTTTTCACACTCACAATCACTCTCTGACACTCTCTGACACTCTCTGACAATCTCTGACACTCTCTGATACTCACTATCACTCTCTGACACTCTCTCTCTCTCTCTCTGACACTCTCTAGCACTCACTATCTCTCTCTGACATTCTCTGACACTCTCTGACACACTCTGACACTCTCAGACACTCACTATCACTCTCTGACACTCTCTGACACTCTCTGTCACTCTCAGACACTCTCTATCACTCTCTATCCCTCTCTGACAGTCTCTATCACTCTCAGACACTCTCTGACTCTCTGATACTCTCCATCACTCACTGACACTCTCTATCACTCTCTATCACTCTCTATCACTCTCTGACTCTCTCTGACGCTCTCTGACACTCTCTGACACTATCAGACGCTCACAGACACTCACTATCACTTTTTGACACTCACTATCACTCACTATCACTCTCTGACACTCTCTGACACTCATTATCAATCTCTGACACTCTCTGACAATCTCTGACACTCTCTGACACCCACTATCACTCTCTGACACTCTCTATCTCGCTCTGACACTCTCCATCACTCACTATCTCTCTCTGACATTCTCGGACCCTCTCGAAAACACTCTGACATCATCAGACACTCACTATCACTCTCTGACACTCTCTGACACTCTGTGACACTATCTCTCTCTGATACTCTCTATCTCTCTCTGATACTCTCTATCTCTCTCTGAAACTCTCTGACAATCTCAGACACTCTCAGACACTCTCAGACACTCTCAGACACTCACAATCACTCACAATCACTCTCTGACACTCTCTATCACTCTTTGACACTCTCTGACAAACTCTGACACTCTCTGACACTCTCTATCTCTCTCTATCCCTCTCTGACACTCTTTGACACTCTCAGACACTCACTATCACTCTCTGACACTCTCTATCTCTCTCTGACACTCTCTATCACTCACTATCTCTCTCTGACACTTTCTGACACTATCTGACACTCTCTGACACTCTCTATCTCATCTCTGACACTCTCTGACTCTCTCTATCACTCTCTATCACTCACTATCACTCTCTGGCACTCTCTGACACTCTCCATCACTCTCTATCAATCCCTATCACTCTCTGACACTCTCTGACTCTCTCAGACACTCACTATCACTCTTTGACACTCTCTATCTCTCTCTGACACTCTCTGACACTCTCTATCACTCTCTATCACTCTCTCACTCCCTGACACTCTCTATTTCACTCTGACACTCTCTGACACTCTCTATCACTCTCTATCACTCTCTCTGACACTCTCTGACACTCTCAGACACTCACTATCACTCTCTGACACTTTCTACCTCTCTCTGACACTCTCAGACACTCACTATCACTCTCTGACGCTCTCTCTACCTCTCTCTGACACTCTCTATCACTCTCTGACAATCTCTGACACTCTGACACTCACTATCACTCTCTGACACTCTCTATCACTCTCTGCCACTCTCTATCACACTCGGCCACTCTCTGACACTCTCTATCACTCTCTGACACTCTCTGACACTCTCTGACACTCTCTGACAATCTCTGACATTCTCTGACAATCTCTGACAATCTCAGACACTCTCAGACACTCACTGTCACTCTTTGACACTCTCTATCACTCTCTGACACCCTCTGACACACTCTCTGACACTCTCTGACACTCTCTGACACTCCCTATCACTCTCTGTTCCTCTATATCACTCTCTGACACTCTCTGACACTCACTATCACTCTCTGACACTCTCAGACACTCTCAGACACTCTCAGGCACTCTCAGACACTCACAGACACACTGAGACACTCTCCATCACTCCCTGACACTCTCTGACAGTCTCTATCACTCTCAAACACTCACTATCACTCTCTGACACTCTCTGAAACACTCTATCACTGTATTTCACTCTCTGAAACTCTCTGACACTCACTATCACTCTCTGACACTCTCTGACACTCACTATCACTCTCTGACACTCTCTGACACTCTGTGACACTATCTCTCTCTGACACTCTCTATCTCTCTCTGACACTCTCTGACACTCGCTGACACTCTCTGACACTCTCTATCACTCTCTGAAACTCTCTGAAACTCTCTGACAATCTCAGACACTCTCAGACACTCTCTATCACTCGTTGACACTCTCTGACAATCTCTGACACTCTCGGACACTCTCAGACACTTACTATCACACTCTGACACTCTCTGACACTCTCCATCACTCTCTATCACTCTCTATCACTCCCTGACACATTCTATCTCACTCTGACACTCTCTGACACTCTCTATCACTCTATCACTCTCTCTGACACTCTCTGACACTCTCAGACACTCACTATCACTCTCTGACGCTCTCTCTACCTCTCTCTGACACTCTCTATCTCTCTCTGACACTCTCTGACACTCTCTGACACTCTCTGACACTCACTATCACTCTCTGACACTCTCTATCACTCTCTGCCACTCTCTATCACACTCGGCCACTCTCTGACACTATCACTCTCTGACACTCTCTGACACTCTCTGACACTCTCTGACACTCTCTGACAATCTCTGACATTCTCTGACAATCTCTGACAATCTCTGACAATCTCAGACACTCTCAGACACTCACTGTCACTCTTTGACACTCTCTATCACTCTCTGACACCCTCTGACACACTCTCTGACACTCTCTGACACTCTCTATCACTCTCTATCACTCTCTGACATTCTCTGGCACTCTCTGTTCCTCTATATCACTCTCTGACACTCTCAGACACTCTCAGGCACTCTCAGACACTCTCAGACACACTGAGACACTCTCCATCACTCCCTGACACTCTCTGACAGTCTCTATCACTCTCAAACACTCACAATCACTCTCTGACACTCTCTATCTCTCTCTGACACTCTCTGACTCTCTCTATCACTCTCTATCACTCTCTATCACTCACTGTCACTCTCTGACACACTCTATCATTCTCTATCAGTCTCTGATACACTCTGACACTCTCCATCACTCTCTATCAATCTCTGTCACTCTCTGACACACTCTCTGACACTCTCTGACACTCACTATCACTTTCTGACACTTTCTACATCTCTCTGACACTCTCTGACACTCTCAGACACTCTCTAACTCTCCCTGACACTCTCGATCTCACTCTGACACTCTCTGACACTCTCTGACACTCTCTGACACTCACTATCACTCTCTGACACTCTCTATCACTCTCTGCCACTCTCTATCACACTCGGCCACTCTCTGACACTCTCTGACACTCTCTATCACTCTCTATCACTCTCTATCACTCTCTGACGCTCTCTGACAATATCTGACAATCTCTGACACTCTCTGACAATCTCTGACAATCTCTGACAATCTCAGACACTCTCAGACACTCACTGTCACTCTTTGACAGTCTCTGTCACTCTCAGACACTCTCTCTGAGACCCTCTGACACTCTCTATCACTCTCTATCACTCTCTGACATTCTCTGACACTCTCTGTTCCTCGATATCACTCTCTAACACTCTCTGACACTCTCTATCACTCTCTATCACTCTCTGACATTCTCTATCACTCTCAAACACTCACTATCACTCTCTGACACTCTCTGAAACACTCTATCACTGTATAATCACTCTCTGAAACTATCTGAAACTCTCTGACACTCACTATCACTCTCAGACACTCACTATCACTCTCTGACACTCTCGGACACTCACTATCACTCTCTGACACTTTCTGACACTCTCTATCACTATCTGACACTCTCAGACACTCTCAGACACTCTCAGACACTCTCAGACACTCTCAGACACTCACAATCACTCTCTGCCACTCTCTGACATTCTCTACCACTCTTTGACACTCTCTGACAATCTCTGAATCTCTCAGACACTCTCAGACACTCACTATCACACTCTGACACTCTCTGACACTCTCCATCACTCTCAATCACACTCGATCACTCTCTGACACTCACAATCACTCTCTGCCACTCTCTGCCTCTCTCTACCACACTTTGACACTCTCTGACAAGCTCTGACTCTCTCAGACACTCTCAGACACTCACTATCACACTCTGACACTCTCTGACACTCTCCATCACTCTCTATCACACTCGATCACTCTCTGACACTCTCTGACACTCTCTGACACTCTCTGACACTCTCTGACACTCTCAGACACTCACTATCACTCTCTGACACTCTCTATCTCTCTCTGACACTCTCTATCACTCCACATCACTCCATATCACTCCATATCACTCCATATCACTCCATATCACTCTCTGACACTCTCTGACTCTCTCTGACAATCACTATCACTCTCTGACACTCTCTATCTCTCTCTGACACTCTCTATCACTCCACATCACTCCATATCACTCCATATCACTCCATATCACTCCATATCACTCTCTGACACTCTCTGACACTCTCTGACTCTCTCTGACACTCACTATCACTCTCTGACACTCTCTGATACTCTCTGACACTCTCTGACAATCTCTGACATTCTCTGACAATCTCTGACAATCTCAGACACTCTCAGACACTCACTGTCACTCTTTGACACTCTCTATCACTCTCTGACACCCTCTGACACCCTCTGACACACTCTCTGACACTCTCTGACACTCTCTGACACTCTCTATCACTCTCTATCACTCTCTGACATTCTCTGACACTCTCTGTTCCTCTATATCACTCTCTGACACTCTCTGGCACTCACTATCACTCTCTGACACTCTCAGACACTCTCAGGCACTTTCAGACACTCTCAGACACACTGAGACACTCTCCATCACTCCCTGACACTCTCTGACAGTCTCTATCACTCTCAAACACTCACTATCACTCTCTGACACTCTGAAACACTCTATCACTGTATTTCACTCTCTGAAACTCTCTGACACTCACTATCACTCTCTGACACTCTCAGACACTCACTATCACTCTCTGACACTCTGACAATCACTATCACTCTCTGACACTCTCTGACACTCTGTGACACTATCTCTCTCTGACACTCTCTATCTCTCTCTGACACTCTCTGACACTCGCTGACACTCTCTGACACTCTCTATCACTCTCTGAAACTCTCTGACAATCTCAGACACTCTCAGACACTCACTATCACTCACTATCACTCACTATCACTCTCTGACACTCTATATCACTCTTTGACACTCTCTGACAATCTCTGACACTCTCAGACACTCTCAGACACTCCCTATCACACTCTGACACTCTCTGACACTCTCCATCACTCTCTATCACTCTCTATCACTCTCTGACACTCTCTGACACTCTCTGACACTCTCTGACACTCTCTGACACTCTCAGACACTCACTATCTCTCTCTGACACTCTATCTCTCTCTGACACTCTCTGACACTCTCTGACACTCTCTATCACTCTCTATCACTCTCTATCACTCCATATCACTCTCTGACAGTCTCTATCACTCTCAGACACTCTCTGACTCTCTGACACTCTCCATCACTCTCTGACACTCTCTATCACTCTCTATCACTCTCTGACACTCTCTGACACTATCAGACGCTCACAGACACTCACTATCACTTTTTGACACTCACTATCACTCACTATCACTCTCTGACACTCACTATCACTCTCTGACACTCTCTGACACTCTCTGACAATCTCTGACACTCTCTGACACTCACTATCACTCTCTGACACTCTCTATCTCTCTCTCTGACACTCTCTATCACTCACCATCTCTCTCTGACACTCTCTGACACTCTCTGACACTCTCAGACACTCACTATCACTCTCTGACACTCTCTGACACTCTCTATCTCTCTCTGACACTCTCTATCACTCACTATCTCTCTCTGACACTTTCTGACACTATCTGACACTCTCTGACACTCTCTATCTCATCTCTGACACTCTCTGACTCTCTCTATCACTCTCTATCACTCACTATCACTCTCTGGCACTCTCTGACACTCTCCATCACTCTCTATCACTCCCTATCACTCTCTGACACTCTCTGACTCTCTCAGACACTCACTATCACTCTTTGACACTCTCCATCTCTCTCTGACACTCTCTGACACTCTCTATCACTCTCTATCACTCTCTCACTCCCTGACACTCTCTATTTCACTCTGACACTCTCTGACACTCTCTATCACTCTCTATCACTCTCTCTGACACTCTCTGACACTCTCAGACACTCACTATCACTCTCTGACACTTTCTACCTCTCTCTGACACTCTCAGACACTCACTATCACTCTCTGACGCTCTCTCTACATCTCTCTGACACTCTCTATCACTCTCTGACAATCTCTGACACTCTGACACTCACTATCACTCTCTGACACTCTCTATCACTCTCTGCCACTCTCTATCACACTCGGCCACTCTCTGACACTCTCTATCACTCTCTGAAAATCTCTGACACTCTCTGACACTCTCTGACAATCTCTGACATTCTCTGACAATCTCTGACAATCTCAGACACTCTCAGACACTCACTGTCACTCTTTGACACTCTCTATCACTCTCTGACACCCTCTGACACACTCTCTGACACTCTCTGACACTCCCTGACACTCCCTATCACTCTCTGTTCCTCTATATCACTCTCTGACACTCTCTGACACTCACTATCACTCTCTGACACTCTCAGACACTCTCAGGCACTCTCAGACACTCTCAGACACTCACAGACACACTGAGACACTCTCCATCACTCCCTGACACTCTCTGACAGTCTCTATCACTCTCAAACACTCACTATCACTCTCTGACACTCTCTGCTACTCTCTGACACTCTCTGACAATCTCTGACATTCTCTGACAATCTCTGACAATCTCAGACACTCTCAGACACTCACTGTCACTCTTTGACACTCTCTATCACTCTCTGACACCCTCTGACACCCTCTGACACACTCTCTGACACTCTCTGACACTCTCTGACACTCTCTATCACTCTCTATCACTCTCTGACATTCTCTGACACTCTCTGTTCCTCTATATCACTCTCTGACACTCTCTGGCACTCACTACCACTCTCTGACACTCTCAGACACTCTCAGGCACTTTCAGACACTCTCAGACACACTGAGACACTCTCCATCACTCCCTGACACTCTCTGACAGTCTCTATCACTCTCAAACACTCACTATCACTCTCTGACACTCTCTGAAACACTCTATCACTGTATTTCACTCTCTGAAACTCTCTGACACTCACTATCACTCTCTGACACTCTCAGACACTCACTATCACTCTCTGACACTCTCTGACAATCACTATCACTCTCTGACACTCTCTGACACTCTGTGACACTATCTCTCTCTGACACTCTCTATCTCTCTCTGACACTCTCTGACACTCGCTGACACTCTCTGACACTCTCTATCACTCTCTGAAACTCTCTGACAATCTCAGACACTCTCAGACACTCACTATCACTCACTATCACTCACTATCACTCTCTGACACTCTATATCACTCTTTGACACTCTCTGACAATCTCTGACACTCTCAGACACTCTCAGACACTCCCTATCACACTCTGACACTCTCTGACACTCTCCATCACTCTCTATCACTCTCTATCACTCTCTGACACTCTCTGACACTCTCTGACACTCTCTGACACTCTCTGACACTCTCAGACACTCACTATCTCTCTCTGACACTCTATCTCTCTCTGACACTCTCTGACACTCTCTGACACTCTCTATCACTCTCTATCACTCTCTATCACTCCATATCACTCTCTGACAGTCTCTATCACTCTCAGACACTCTCTGACTCTCTGACACTCTCCATCACTCTCTGACACTCTCTATCACTCTCTATCACTCTCTGACACTCTCTGACACTATCAGACGCTCACAGACACTCACTATCACTTTTTGACACTCACTATCACTCACTATCACTCTCTGACACTCACTATCACTCTCTGACACTCTCTGACACTCTCTGACAATCTCTGACACTCTCTGACACTCACTATCACTCTCTGACACTCTCTATCTCTCTCTCTGACACTCTCTATCACTCACCATCTCTCTCTGACACTCTCTGACACTCTCTGACACTCTCAGACACTCACTATCACTCTCTGACACTCTCTGACACTCTCTATCACTCTCTGACACTCTCTGTCACTTTCTATCACTCTCTGACAGTCTCTATCACTCTCAGACACTCTCTGACTCTCTGATACTCTCCATCACTCACTGACACTCTCTATCACTCTCTATCAGTCTCTGTCACTCTCTGACACTCTCTGACACTCTCTGACACTCTCTGACACTATCAGACGCTCACAGACACTCACTATCACTTTGTGACACTCACTATCACTCACTATCACTCTCTGACACTCTCTGACACTCACCATCACTCTCTGACATTCTCTGACACTCTCTGACAATCTCTGACACACTCTGACACTCACTATCACTCTCTGACACTCTCTATCTCTCTCTGACACTCTCCATCACTCACTATCTCTCTCTGACATTCTCTGACACTCTCTGACACACTCTGACACTCTCAGACACTCACAATCACTCTCTGACACTCTCTGACACTCTCTATCACTCTCTATCGCTCTCTGACACTCTCTGACACTCTCAGACACTCACTATCACGCTCTGACACTCTCTGACTCTCTGATTCTCTCCATCACTCACTGACACTCTCTATCACTCTCTATCACTCTCTATCACTCTCTGACTCTCTCTGACGCTCTCTGACACTATCAGACGCTCACAGGCACTCACTATCACTTTTTGACACTCACTTCACTCACTATCACTCTCTGACACTCTCTGGCACTCATTATCAATCTCTGACACTCTCTGACAATCTCTGATACTCTCTGACACCCACTATCACTCTCTGACACTCTCTATCTCTCTCTGACACTCTCCATCACTCACTATCACTCTCAGACATTCTCTGACACTCTCGAAAACACTCTGACATCCTCAGACACTCACTATCACTCTCTGACACTCTCTGACACTCTGTGACACTATCTCTCTCTGACACTCTCTATCTCTCTCTGACACTCTCTGACAGTCGCTGACACTCTCTGACACTCTCTGACACTCTCTATCACTCTCTGACACTCTCTGACACTCTCAGACACTCTCAGACACTCTCAGACACTCACAATCACTCACTATCACTCCATGACACTCTCTATCACTCTTTGACACTCTCTATCACTCTCTGACACCCTCTGACACCCTCTGACACACTCTGACACTCTCTATCACTCTCTGACACTCTCTGACACTCTCAGACACTCTCAGACACTCTCAGACACTCACAATCACTCACTATCACTCCATGACACTCTCTATCACTCTTTGACACTCTCTGAAACACTCTGACACTCTCAGACAGTCACTATCACTCTCTGACACTCTCTGACACTCTCTGACACTCTCTGACACTCTCTATCACTCTCGATCCCTCTCTGACACACTTTGACACTCTCAGACACTCACTATCACTCTCTGACACTCTCTATCTCTCTCTGACACTCTCTATCACTCACTATCTCTCTCTGACACTTTCTGACACTCTCTGACACTCTCTGACACTCTCTATCTCATCTCTGACACTCTCTGACTCTCTCTATCACTCTCTCTCACTCACTATCACTCTCTGGCACTCTCCATCACTCTCTATCAGTCTCTGACACTCTCTGACTCTCTCAGACACTCACTATCACTCTCTGACACCCTCTATCTCTCTCTATCTCTCTCTGACACTCTATGACACTCTCTATCACTCTCTATCACTCCCTGACACACTATATCTCACTCTGACACTCTCTGACACTCTCTATCACTCTATCACTCTCTCTGACACTCTCTGACACTCTCAGACACTCACTATCACTCTCTGACACTTTCTACCTCTCTCTGACACTCTCAGACACTCACTATCACTCTCTGACGCTCTCTCTACCTCTCTCTGACACTCTCTATCTCTCTCTGACACTCTCTGACATTCTCTGACACTCTCTGACACTCTCTGACACTCACTATCACTCTCTGACACTCTCTATCACTCTCTGCCACTCTCTATCACACTCGGCCACTCTCTGACACTATCACTCTCTGACACTCTCTGACACTCTCTGACACTCTCTGACAATCTCTGACATTCTCTGACAATCTCTGACAATCTCTGACAATCTCAGACACTCTCAGACACTCACTGTCACTCTTTGACACTCTCTATCACTCTCTGACACCCTCTGACACACTCTCTGACACTCTCTGACACTCTCTGACACTCTCTATCACTCTCTATCAATCTCTGACATTCTCTGACACTCTCTGTTCCTCGATATCACTCTCTAACACTCTCTGACACTCTCTATCACTGTCTATCACTCTCTGACTTTCTCTATCACTCTCAAACACTCACTATCACTCTCTGACACTCTCTGAAACACTCTATCACTGTATAATCACTCTCTGAAACTCTCTGAAACTCTCTGACACTCACTATCACTCTCTGACACTCTCTGACACTCACTATCACTCTCTGACACTCTCAGACACTCACTATCACTCTCTGACACTCTCTGACACTCACTATCACTCTCTGACACTCTCTGACACTATCTCTCTCTGACACCCTCTATCTCTCTCTGACACTCTCTGACACTTTCTGACACTCTCTATCACTCTCTGACAATCTCAGACACTCTCAGACACTCTCAGACACTCACAATCACTCTCTGCCACTCTCTGACATTCTCTACCACTCTTTGACACTCTCTGACAATCTCTGAATCTCTCAGACACTCTCAGACACTCACTATCACACTCTGACACTCTCTGACACTCTCCATCACTCTCAATCACACTCGATCACTCTCTGACACTCACAATCACTCTCTGCCACTCTCTGCCTCTCTCTACCACACTTTGACACTCTCTGACAATCTCTGACACTCTCAGACACTCACTATCACACTCAGACACTCTCTGACACTCTCCATCACTCTCTATCACACTCGATCACTCTCTGACACTCACAATCACTCTCTGCCACTCTCTGACACTCTCTACCACTCTTTGACACTCTCTGACAAGCTCTGACTCTCTCAGACACTCTCAGACACTCACTATCACACTCTGACACTCTCTGACACTCTCCATCACTCTCTATCACACTCGATCACTCTCTGACACTCTCCGACACTCTCTGACACTCTGTGACACTCTCAGACACTCACTATCACTCTCTGACACTCTCTACCTCTCTCTGACACTCCCTAGCACTCCATATCACTCCATATCACTCCATATCACTCCATATCACTCTCTGACACTCTCTGACACTCTCTGACTCTCTCTGACACTCACTATCACTCTCTGACACTCTCTGACACTCTCTGACACTCTCTGACAATCTCTGACATTCTCTGACAATCTCTGACAATCTCAGACACTCTCAGACAATCACTGTCACTCTTTGACACTCTCTATCACTCTCTGA
Source organism: Heterodontus francisci (assembly GCF_036365525.1). NCBI lineage: Eukaryota > Metazoa > Chordata > Chondrichthyes > Heterodontiformes > Heterodontidae > Heterodontus > Heterodontus francisci. Next base: position 4,147,728 of record NC_090401.1, read on the forward strand.
CACCCTCTGACACCCTCTGACACACTCTCTGACACTCTCTGACACTCTCTGACACTCTCTATCACTCTCTGACATTCTCTGACACTCTCTGTTCCTCTATATCACTCTCTGCCACTCTCTGGCACTCACTATCACTCTCTGACACTTTCAGACACTCTCAGACACACTGAGACACTCTCCATCACTCCCTGACACTCTCTGACAGTCTCTATCACTCTCAAACACTCACTATCACTCTCTGACACTCTCTGAAACACTCTATCACTGTATTTCACTCTCTGAAACTCTCTGACACTCACTATCACTCTCTGACACTCTCAGACACTCACTATCACTCTCTGACACTCTCTGACACTCACTATCACTCTCTGACACTCTCTGACACTCGGTGACACTATCTCTCTCTGACACTCTCTATCTCTCTCTGACACTCTCTGACACTCGCTGACACTCTCTGACACTCTCTATCACTCTCTGAAACTCTCTGACAATCTCAGACACTCTCAGACACTCACTATCACTCACTATCACTCACTATCACTCTCTGACACTCTATATCACTCTTTGACACTCTCTGACAATCTCTGACACTCTCAGACACTCTCAGAAACTCCCGATCACACTCTGACACTCTCTGACACTCTCTGACACTCTCAGACACTCACTATCTCTCTCTGACACTCTATCTCTCTCTGACACTCTCTGACACTCTCTGACACTCTCTATCACTCTCTATCACTCTCTATCACTCTCTATCACTCCATATCACTCTCTGACACTCTCTGACACTCACTATCACTCTCTGACACTCTCTGACACTCTCTGTCACTCTCTGACACTCACTATCACTCTCTGACAGTCTCTATCACTCTCAGACACTCTCTGACTCTCTGACACTCTCCATCACTCTCTGACACTCTCTATCACTCTCTATCACTCTCTGACACTCTCTGACACTATCAGACGCTCACAGACACTCACTATCACTTTTTGACACTCACTATCACTCACTATCACTCTCTGACACTCACTATCACTCTCTGACACTCTCTGACACTCTCTGACAATCTCTGACACTCTCTGACACTCACTATCACTCTCTGACACTCTCTATCTCTCTCTCTGACACTCTCTATCACTCACTATCTCTCTCTGACACTCTCTGACACTCTCTGACACTCTCAGACACTCACTATCACTCTCTGACACTCTCTGACACTCTCTATCACTCTCTGACACTCTCTGTCACTCTCTATCACTCTCTGACACTCTCTATCACTCTCAGACACTCTCTGACTCTCTGATACTCTCCATCACTCACTGACACTCTCTATCACTCTCGATCACTCTCTGTCACTCTTTGACACTCTCTGACACTCTCTGACACTCTCTGACACTCTCTGACACTATCAGACGCTCACAGACACTCACTATCACTTTGTGACACTCACTATCACTCACTATCACTCTCTGACACTCTCTGACACTCACCATCACTCTCTGACACTCTCTGACAATCTCTGACACACTCTGACACTCACTATTACTCTCTGACACTCTCTATCTCTCTCTGACACTCTCCATCACTCACTATCTCTCTCTGACATTCTCTGACACTCTCTGACACACTCTGACACTCTCAGACACTCACAATCACTCTCTGACACTCTCTATCACTCTCTATCGCTCTCTGACACTCTCTGACACTCTCAGACACTCACTATCACACTCTGACACTCTCTGACACTCTCTGACACTATCTAACACTCACTATCTCTCTCTGACACATTCTGACACTCTCTGACACTCTCTGACACTCTCTGACACTCTCTATCACTCTCTGACACTCTCTGACTCTCTCTATCACTCTCTATCACTCTCTATCAGTCTCTGACAATCTCTATCTCTCTCTGACACTCTCTATCACTCTCTATCACTCTCTGACAGTCTCTATCACTCTCAGACAGTCTCTATCACTCTCAGACACTCTCTGACACTCTCCATCACTCTCTGACACTCTCTGACACTATCAGACGCTCACAGAGACTCACTATCACTTTTTGACAATCACTATCACTCACTATCACACTCTGACACTCACTATCACACTCTGACACTCACTATCACTCTCTGACACTCTCTGACACTCTCTGACAATCTCTGACACTCTCTGACACTCACTATCACTCTCTGACACTCTCTATCTCTCTCTCTGACACTCTCTATCACTCACTATCTCTCTCTGACACTCTCTGACACTCTCTCACACTCTCTGACACACTCTGACACTCTCAGACACTCACTATAACTCTCTGACACTCTCTGACACTCTCTATCACTCTCTGACACTGTCTGTCACTCTCTGACATTCTCTGACACTCTCTGTTCCTCTATATCACTCTCTGACACTCTCTGGCACTCACTATCACTCTCTGACACTCTCAGACACTCTCAGGCACTTTCAGACACTCTCAGACACACTGAGACACTCTCCATCACTCCCTGACACTCTCTGACAGTCTCTATCACTCTCAAACACTCACTATCACTCTCTGACACTCTCTGAAACACTCTATCACTGTATTCACTCTCTGAAACTCTCTGACACTCACTATCACTCTCTGACACTCTCTGACACTCACTATCACTCTCTGACACTCTCTGACACTCGGTGACACTATCTCTCTCTGACACTCTCTATCTCTCTCTGACACTCTCTGACACTCGCTGACACTCTCTGACACTCTCTATCACTCTCTGAAACTCTCTGACAATCTCAGACACTCTCAGACACTCACTGTCACTCACTATCACTCTCTGACACTCTATATCACTCTTTGACACTCTCTGACAATCTCTGACACTCTCAGACACTCACAGACACTCCCGATCACACTCTGACACTCTCTGACACTCTCTGACACTCTCAGACACTCACTATCTCTCTCTGACACTCTATCTCTCTCTGACACTCTCTGACACTCTCTGACACTCTCTATCACTCTCTATCACTCTCTATCACTCTCTATCACTCCATATCACTCTCTGACACTCTCTGACACTCACTATCACTCTCTGACACTCTCTGACACTCTCTGTCACTCTCTGACACTCTCTATCACTCTCTGACAGTCTCTATCACTCTCAGACACTCTCTGACTCTCTGACACTCTCCATCACTCTCTGACACTCTCTATCACTCTCTATCACTCTCTGACACTCTCTGACACTATCAGACGCTCACAGACACTCACTATCACTTTTTGACACTCACTATCACTCACTATCACTCTCTGACACTCACTATCACTCTCTGACACTCTCTGACACTCTCTGACAATCTCTGACACTCTCTGACACTCACTATCACTCTCTGACACTCTCTATCTCTCTCTCTGACACTCTCTATCACTCACTATCTCTCTCTGACACTCCCTGACACTCTCTGACACTCTCAGACACTCACTATCACTCTCTGACACTCTCTGACACTCTCTATCACTCTCTGACACTCTCTGTCACTCTCTATCACTCTCTGACAGTCTCTATCACTCTCAGACACTCTCTGACTCTCTGATACTCTCCATCACTCACTGACACTCTCTATCACTCTCGATCACTCTCTGTCACTCTTTGACACTCTCTGACACTCTCTGACACTCTCTGACACTATCAGACGCTCACAGACACTCACTATCACTTTGTGACACTCACTATCACTCACTATCACTCTCTGACACTCTCTGACACTCACCATCACTCTCTGACACTCTCTGACAATCTCTGACACACTCTGACACTCACTATCACTCTCTGACACTCTCTATCTCTCTCTGACACTCTCCATCACTCACTATCTCTCTCTGACATTCTCTGACACACTCTGACACACTCTGACACTCTCAGACACTCACAATCACTCTCTGACACTCTCTATCACTCTCTATCGCTCTCTGACACTCTCTGACACTCTCAGACACTCACTATCACTCTCTGACACTCTCTGACACTCTCTGACACTATCTAACACTCACTATCTCTCTCTGACACATTCTGACACTCTCTGACACTCTCTGACACTCTCTGACACTCTCTATCACTCTCTGACACTCTCTGACTCTCTCTATCACTCTCTATCACTCTCTATCAGTCTCTGACAATCTCTATCTCTCTCTGACACTCTCTATCACTCTCTATCACTCTCTGACAGTCTCTATCACTCTCAGACATTCTCTATCACTCTCAGACACTCTCTGACACTCTCCATCGCTCTCTGACACTCTCTGACACTATCAGACGCTCACAGAGACTCACTATCACTTTTTGACAATCACTATCACTCACTATCACACTCTGACACTCACTATCACACTCTGACACTCACTATCACTCTCTGACACTCTCTGACACTCTGTGACACTATCTCTCTCTGACACTCTCTATCTCTCTCTGACACTCTCTGACAGTCGCTGACACTCTCTGACACTCTCTATCACTCTCTGAAACTCTCTGACACTCTCAGACACTCTCAGACACTCTCAGACACTCTCAGACACTCACAATCACTCACTATCACTCTCTGACACTCTCTATCACTCTTTGACACTCTCTGACAATCTCTGACACTCTCAGACACTCTCAGACACTCACTATCACTCACTATCACTCCATGACACTCTCTATCACTCTTTGACACTCTCTGAAACACTCTGACACTCTCAGACAGTCACTATCACTCTCTGACACTCTCTGACACTCTCTATCACTCTCTATCCCTCTCTGACACACTTTGACACTCTCAGACACTCACTATCACTCTCTGACACTCTCTATCTCTCTCTGACACTCTCTATCACTCACTATCTCTCTCTGACACTTTCTGACACTCTCTGACACTCTCTGACACTCTCTATCTCATCTCTGACACTCTCTGACTCTCTCTATCACTCTATCACTCTCTCTGACACTCTCTGACACTCTCCATCACTCTCTATCAGTCTCTGACACTCTCTGACTCTCTCAGACACTCACTATCACTCTCTGACACCCTCTATCTCTCTCTGACACTCTCTGACACTCTCCATCACTCTCTATCACTCTCTATCACTCTCTATCACTCTCTATCACTCCCTGACACACTCTATCTCACTCTGACACTCTCTGACACTCTCTATCACTCTATCACTCTCTCTGACACTCTCTGACACTCTCAGACACTCACTATCACTCTCTGACACTTTCTACCTCTCTCTGACACTCTCAGACACTCACTATCACTCTCTGACGCTCTCTCTACCTCTCTCTGACACTCTCTATCTCTCCCTGACACTCTCTGACACTCTCTGACACTCTCTGACACTCACTATCACTCTCTGACACTCACTATCACTCTCTGCCACTCTCTATCACACTCGGCCACTCTCTGACACTATCACTCTCTGACACTCTCTGACACTCTCTGACACTCTCTGACAATCTCTGACATTCTCTGACAATCTCTGACAATCTCTGACAATCTCAGACACTCTCAGACACTCACTGTCACTCTTTGACACTCACTATCACTCTCTGACACCATCTGACACACTCTCAGACACTCTCTGACACTCTCTGACACTCTCTATCATTCTCTATCACTCTCTGACATTCTCTGGCACTCTCTGTTCCTCTATATCACTCTCTGACACTCTCAGACACTCTCAGGCACTCTCAGACACTCTCAGACACACTGAGACACTCTCCATCACTCCCTGACACTCTCTGACAGTCTATATCACTCTCAAACACTCACTATCACTCTCTGACACTCTCTATCTCTCTCTGACACTCTCTGACTCTCTCTATCACTCTCTATCACCCTCTATCACTCACTATCACTCTCTGACACACTCTATCATTCTCTATCAGTCTCTGATACTCTCTGACATTCTCCATCACTCTCTATCAATCTCTATCAATCTCTGTCACTCTCTGACACTTTCTACCTCTCTCTGACACTCTCTGACACTCTCAGACACTCTCTAACTCTCCCTGACACTCTCGATCTCACTCTGACACTCTCTGACACTCTCTGACACTCTCTGACACTCACTATCACTCTCTGACACTCTCTATCACTCTCTGCCACTCTCTATCACACTCGGCCACTCTCTGACACTCTCTATCACTCTCTATCACTCTCTGACACTCTCTGACGCTCTCTGACAATCTCTGACACTCTCTGACAATCTCTGACAATCTCAGACACTCTCAGACACTCACTGTCACTCTTTGACAGTCTCTGTCACTCTCAGACACTCTCTCTGAGACCCTCTGACACTCTCTATCACTCTCTATCACTCTCTGACATTCTCTGACACTCTCTGTTCCTCGATATCACTCTCTGACACTCTCTGACACTCACTATCACTCTCTGACACTCTCTGACATTCTCTATCACTCTCAAACACTCACTATCACTCTCTGACACTCTCTGAAACACTCTATCACTGTATAATCACTCTCTGAAACTCTCTGAAACTCTCTGACACTCACTATCAGTCTCTGACACTCTCAGACACTCACTATCACTCTCTGACACTCTCTGACACTCACTATCATTCTCTGACACTCTCTGACACGATCTCTCTCTGACACCCTCTATCTCTCTCTGACACTCTCTGACACTTTCTGACACTCTCTATCACTCTCTGACAATCTCAGACACTCTCAGACACTCTCAGACACTCTCAGACACTCACAATCACTCTCTGCCACTCTCTGACATTCTCTACCACTCTTTGACACTCTCTGACAATCTCTGAATCTCTCAGACACTCTCAGACACTCACTATCACACTCTGACACTCTCTGACACTCTCCATCACTCTCAATCACACTCGATCAATCTCTGACACTCACAATCATTCTCTGCCACTCTCTGCCTCTCTCTACCACACTTTGACACTCTCTGACAATCTCTGACACTCTCAGACACTCTCAGACACTCACTATCACACTCAGACACTCTCTGACACTCTCCATCACTCTCTATCACACTCGATCACTCTCTGACTCTCACAATCACTCTCTGCCACGCTCTGACACTCTCTACCACTCTTTGACACTCTCTGACAAGCTCTGACTCTCTCAGACACTCTCAGACACTCACTATCACACTCTGACACTCTCTGACACTCTCTGACAATCTCTGACATTCTCTGACAATCTCTGACAATCTCTGACAATCTCAGACACTCTCAGACACTCACTGTCACTCTTTGACACTCACTATCACTCTCTGACACCCTCTGACACACTCTCTGACACTCTCTGACAGTCTCTGACACTCTCTATCACTCTCTATCACTCTCTGACATTCTCTGGCACTCTCTGTTCCTCTATATCACTCTCTGACACTCTCAGACACTCTCAGGCACTCTCAGACACTCTCAGACACACTGAGACACTCTCCATCACTCCCTGACACTCTCTGACAGTCTATATCACTCTCAAACACTCACTATCACTCTCTGACACTTTCTACCTCTCTCTGACACTCTCTGACACTCTCAGACACTCTCTAACTCTCCCTGACACTCTCGATCTCACTCTGACACTCTCTGACACTCTCTGACACTCTCTGACACTCACTATCACTCTCTGACACTCTCTATCACTCTCTGCCACTCTCTATCACACTCGGCCACTCTCTGACACTCTCTATCACTCTCTATCACTCTCTATCACTCTCTGACACTCTCTGACGCTCTCTGACAATCTCTGACACTCTCTGACAATCTCTGACAATCTCAGACACTCTCAGACACTCACTGTCACTCTTTGACAGTCTCTGTCACTCTCAGACACTCTCTCTGAGACCCTCTGACACTCTCTATCACTCTCTATCACTCTCTGACATTCTCTGACACTCTCTGTTCCTCGATATCACTCTCTGACACTCTCTGACACTCACTATCACTCTCTGACACTCTCAGACACTCTCAGACACTCTCTATCACTCTCTATCACTCTCTGACATTCTCTATCACTCTCAAACACTCACTATCACTCTCTGACACTCTCTGAAACACTCTATCACTGTATAATCACTCTCTGAAACTCTCTGAAACTCTCTGACACTCACTATCACTCTCTGACACTCTCAGACACTCACTATCACTCTCTGACACTCTCTGACACTCACTATCATTCTCTGACACTCTCTGACACTATCTCTCTCTGACACCCTCTATCTCTCTCTGACACTCTGACACTTTCTGACACTCTCTATCACTCTCTGACAATCTCAGACACTCTCAGACACTCTCAGACACTCTCAGACACTCACAATCACTCTCTGCCACTCTCTGACATTCTCTACCACTCTTTGACACTCTCTGACAATCTCTGAATCTCTCAGACACTCTCAGACACTCACTATCACACTCTGACACTCTCTGACACTCTCCATCACTCTCAATCACACTCGATCACTCTCTGACACTCACAATCACTCTCTGCCACTCTCTGCCTCTCTCGACCACACTTTGACACTCTCTGACAATCTCTGACACTCTCAGACACTCTCAGACACTCACTATCACACTCAGACACTCTCTGACTCTCACAATCACTCTCTGCCACTCTCTGACACTCTCTACCACTCTTTGACACTCTCTGACAAGCTCTGACTCTCTCAGACACTCTCAGACACTCACTATCACACTCTGACACTCTCTGACACTCTCCATCACTCTCTATCACACTCGATCACTCTCTGACACTCTCTATCACTCCATATCACTCCATATCACTCCATATCACTCTCTGACACTCTCTGACACTCTCTGACACTCTCTATCACTCTCTGACAGTCTCTATCACTCTCAGACAGTCACTATCACTCTCAGACACTCTCTGACTCTCTGACACTCTCCATCACTCTCTGAAACTCTCGATCACTCTCTTTCACTCTCTGACACTCTCTGACACTCACTATCACTCTCTGACACTCTCTGACACTCTCTGACACTCACTATCACTCTCTGACACTCTCTATCTCTCTCTGACACTCTCTATCACTCACTATCTCTCTCTGACACTCTCTGACACTCTCTGACACACTCTGAGACTCTCAGACACTCACTATCACTCTCTGACACTCTCTGACATTCTCTGACACTCTCTATCACTCTCTATCCCTCTCTGACACTCTTTGACACTCTCAGACACTCTCTATCACTCTCTGACACTCTCTGACATTCTCTGACACTCTCTATCACTCTCTATCCCTCTCTGACACTCTTTGACACTCTCAGGCACTCACTATCACTCTCAGACACTCACTATCACTCTCTGACACTTTCTCCTCTCTCTGACACTCTCGGACACTCACTATCACTCTCTGACGCTCTCTCTACCTCTCTCTGACACTCTCTATCACTCTCTGACAATCTCTGACACTCTCTGACACTCTCTATCTCATCTCTGACACTCTCTGACTCTCTCTATCACTCTATCACTCTCTCTGACACTCTCTGACACTCTCCATCACTCTCTATCAGTCTCTGACACTCTCTGACTCTCTCAGACACTCACTATCACTCTCTGACACCCTCTATCTCTCTCTGACACTCTCTGACACTCTCTATCACTCTCTATCACTCTCTATCACTCTCTATCACTCCCTGACACACTCTATCTCACTCTGACACTCTCTGACACTCTCTATCACTCTATCACTCTCTCTGACACTCTCTGACACTCTCAGACACTCACTATCACTCTCTGACAATCTCTATCACTCTCTGACACTCTCTATCACACTCGGCCACTCTCTGACACTATCACTCTCTGACACTCTCTGACACTCTCTGACACTCTCTGACACTCTCTGACAATCTCTGACATTCTCTGACAATCTCTGACAATCTCTGACAATCTCAGACACTCTCAGACACTCACTGTCACTCTTTGACACTCACTATCACTCTCTGACACCATCTGACACACTCTCTGACACTCTCTGACACTCTCTGACACTCTCTGACACTCTCTATCACTCTCTATCACTCTCTGACATTCTCTGGCACTCTCTGTTCCTCTATATCACTCTCTGACACTCTCAGACACTCTCAGGCACTCTCAGACACTCTCAGACACACTGAGACACTCTCCATCACTCCCTGACACTCTCTGACAGTCTATATCACTCTCAAACACTCACTATCACTCTCTGACACTCTCTATCTCTCTCTGACACTCTCTGACTCTCTCTATCACTCTCTATCCCTCTCTGACACTCTTTGACACTCTCAGACACTCACTATCACTCTCTGACACTCTCTATCTCTCTCTGACACTCTCTATCACTCACTATCTCTCTCTGCCACTTTCTGACACTCTCTGACACTCTCTATCTCTCTCTGACACTCTCTGACTCTCTCTATCACTCACTATCACTCTCTGACACTCTCTGACTCTCTCAGACACTCACTAACACTCTCTGACACTCTCTATCTCTCTCTGACACTCTCTGACACTCTCTATCACTCTCGATCACTCTCTATCACTCCCTGACACTCTCTATCTCACTCTGACACTCTCTGACACTCTCTATCACTCTCTATCACTCTCTCTGACACTCTCTGACACTCTCAGACACTCGCTATCACTCTCTGACACTTTCTCCTCTCTCTGACACTCTCGGACACTCACTATCACTCTCTGACGCTCTCTCTACCTCTCTCTGACACTCTCTATCACTCTCTGACAATCTCTGACACTCTCTGACACTCACTATCACTCACTATCTCTCCATGACACTCTCTATCACTCTTTGACACTCTCTGAAACACTCTGACACTCTCAGACAGTCACAATCACTCTCTGACACTCTCTGACACTCTCTGACACTCTCTATCACTCTCTATCCTTCTCTGACACACTTTGACACTCTCAGACACTCACTATCACTCTCTGACACTCTCTATCTCTCTCTGACACTCTCTATCACTCACTATCTCTCTCTGACACTTTCTGACACTCTCTGACACTCTCTGACACTCTCTATCTCATCTCTGACACTCTCTGACTCTCTCTATCACTCTATCACTCTCTCTGACACTCTCTGACACTCTCCATCACTCTCTATCAGTCTCTGACACTCTCTGACTCTCTCAGACACTCACTATCACTCTCTGACACCCTCTATCTCTCTCTGACACTCTCTGACACTCTCTATCACTCTCTATCACTCTCTATCACTCTCTATCACTCCCTGACACACTCTATCTCACTCTGACACTCTCTGACACTCTCTATCACTCTATCACTCTCTCTGACACTCTCTGACACTCTCAGACACTCACTATCACTCTCTGACACTTTCTACCTCTCTCTGACACTCTCAGACACTCACTATCACTCTCTGACGCTCTCTCTACCTCTCTCTGACACTCTCTATCTCTCTCTGACACTCTCTGACACTCTCTGACACTCTCTGACACTCACTATCACTCTCTGACACTCACTATCACTCTCTGACAATCTCTATCACTCTCTGACACTCTCTATCACACTCGGCCACTCTCTGACACTATCACTCTCTGACACTCTCTGACACTCTCTGACACTCTCTGACACTCTCTGACAATCTCTGACATTCTCTGACAATCTCTGACAATCTCTGACAATCTCAGACACTCTCAGACACTCACTGTCACTCTTTGACACTCACTATCACTCTCTGACACCATCTGACACACTCTCTGACACTCTCTGACACTCTCTGACACTCTCTGACACTCTCTATCACTCTCTATCACTCTCTGACATTCTCTGGCACTCTCTGTTCCTCTATATCACTCTCTGACACTCTCAGACACTCTCAGGCACTCTCAGACACTCTCAGACACACTGAGACACTCTCCATCACTCCCTGACACTCTCTGACAGTCTATATCACTCTCAAACACTCACTATCACTCTCTGACACTCTCTATCTCTCTCTGACACTCTCTGACTCTCTCTATCACTCTCTATCACTCTCTATCACTCACTATCACTCTCTGACACACTCTATCATTCTCTATCAGTCTCTGATACTCTCTGACACTCTCCATCACTCTCTATCAATCTCTGTCACTCTCTGACACTTTCTACCTCTCTCTGACACTCTCTGACACTCTCAGACACTCTCTAACTCTCCCTGACACTCTCGATCTCACTCTGACACTCTCTGACACTCTCTGACACTCTCTGACACTCTCTGACACTCACTATCACTCTCTGACACTCTCTATCACTCTCTGCCACTCTCTATCACACTCGGCCACTCTCTGACACTCTCTATCACTCTCTATCACTCTCTATCACTCTCTGACACTCTCTGACGCTCTCTGACAATCTCTGACACTCTCTGACAATCTCTGACAATCTCAGACACTCTCAGACACTCACTGTCACTCTTTGACAGTCTCTGTCACTCTCAGACACTCTCTCTGAGACCCTCTGACACTCTCTATCACTCTCTATCACTCTCTGACATTCTCTGACACTCTCTGTTCCTCGATATCACTCTCTGACACTCTCTGACACTCACTATCACTCTCTGACACTCTCAGACACTCTCAGACACTCTCTATCACTCTCTGTCACTCTCTGACATTCTCTATCACTCTCAAACACTCACTATCACTCTCTGACACTCTCTGAAACACTCTATCACTGTATAATCACTCTCTGAAACTCTCTGAAACTCTCTGACACTCACTATCACTCTCTGACACTCTCAGACACTCACTATCACTCTCTGACACTCTCTGACACTCACTATCATTCTCTGACACTCTCTGACACTATCTCTCTCTGACACCCTCTATCTCTCTCTGACACTCTCTGACACTTTCTGACACTCTCTATCACTCTCTGACAATCTCAGACACTCTCAGACACTCTCAGACACTCACAATCACTCTCTGCCACTCTCTGACATTCTCTACCACTCTTTGACACTCTCTGACAATCTCTGAATCTCTCAGACACTCTCAGACACTCACTATCACACTCTGACACTCTCTGACACTCTCCATCACTCTCAATCACACTCGATCACTCTCTGACACTCACAATCACTCTCTGCCACTCTCTGCCTCTCTCTACCACACTTTGACACTCTCTGACAATCTCTGACACTCTCAGACACTCTCAGACACTCACTATCACACTCAGACACTCTCTGACTCTCACAATCACTCTCTGCCACTCTCTGACACTCTCTACCACTCTTTGACACTCTCTGACAAGCTCTGACTCTCTCAGACACTCTCAGACACTCACTATCACACTCTGACACTCTCTGACACTCTCCATCACTCTCTATCACACTCGATCACTCTCTGACACTCTCTATCACTCCATATCACTCCATATCACTCCATATCACTCTCTGACACTCTCTGACACTCTCTGACACTCTCTATCACTCTCTGACAGTCTCTATCACTCTCAGACAGTCACTATCACTCTCAGACACTCTCTGACTCTCTGACACTCTCCATCACTCTCTGAAACTCTCGATCACTCTCTTTCACTCTCTGACACACTCTGACACTCACTATCACTCTCTGACACTCTCTGACACTCTCTGACACTCACTATCACTCTCTGACACTCTCTATCTCTCTCTGACACTCTCTATCACTCACTATCTCTCTCTGACACTCTCTGACACTCTCTGACACACTCTATCACTCTCTATCCCTCTCTGACACTCTTTGACACTCTCAGACACTCTCTATCACTCTCTGACACTCTCTGACATTCTCTGACACTCTCTATCACTCTCTATCCCTCTCTGACACTCTTTGACACTCTCAGACACTCACTATCACTCTCTGACACTCTCTATCTCTCTCTGACACTCTCTATCACTCACTATCTCTCTCTGCCACTTTCTGACACTCTCTGACACTCTCTATCTCTCTCTATCACTCACTATCACTCTCTGACACTCTCTGACTCTCTCAGACACTCACTAACACTCTCTGACACTCTCTATCTCTCTCTGACACTCTCTGACTCTCTCTATCACTCTCTATCACTCTCTATCACTGACTATCACTCTCTGACACACTCTATCATTCTCTATCAGTCTCTGATACTCTCTGACACTCTCCATCACTCTCTATCAATCTCTGTCACTCTCTGACACTTTCTACCTCTCTCTGACACTCTCTGACACTCTCAGACACTCTCTAACTCTCCCTGACACTCTCGATCTCACTCTGACACTCTCTGACACTCTCTGACACTCTCTGACACTCACTATCACTCTCTGACACTCTCTATCACTCTCTGCCACTCTCTATCACACTCGGCCACTCTCTGACACTCTCTATCACTCTCTATCACTCTCTATCACTCTCTGACACTCTCTGACACTCTCTGACAATCTCTGACAATCTCAGACACTCTCAGACACTCACTGTCACTCTTTGACAGTCTCTGTCACTCTCAGACACTCTCTCTGAGACCCTCTGACACTCTCTATCACTCTCTATCACTCTCTGACATTCTCTGACACTCTCTGTTCCTCGATATCACTCTCTGACACTCTCTGACACTCACTATCACTCTCTGACACTCTCAGACACTCTCAGACACTCTCTATCACTCTCTGTCACTCTCTGACATTCTCTATCACTCTCAAACACTCACTATCACTCTCTGACACTCTCTGAAACACTCTATCACTGTATAATCACTCTCTGAAACTCTCTGAAACTCTCTGACACTCACTATCACTCTCTGACTCTCTCAGACACTCACTATCACTCTCTGACACTCTCTGACACTCACTATCATTCTCTGACACTCTCTGACACTATCTCTCTCTGACACCCTCTATCTCTCTCTGACACTCTCTGACACTTTCTGACACTCTCTATCACTCTCTGACAATCTCAGACACTCTCAGACACTCTCAGACACTCTCAGACACTCACAATCACTCTCTGCCACTCTCTGACATTCTCTACCACTCTTTGACACTCTCTGACAATCTCTGAATCTCTCAGACACTCTCAGACACTCACTATCACACTCTGACACTCTCTGACACTCTCCATCACTCTCAATCACACTCGATCACTCTCTGACACTCACAATCACTCTCTGCCACTCTCTGCCTCTCTCTACCACACTTTGACACTCTCTGACAATCTCTGACACTCTCAGACACTCTCAGACACTCACTATCACACTCAGACACTCTCTGACTCTCACAATCACTCTCTGCCACTCTCTGACACTCTCTACCACTCTTTGACACTCTCTGACAAGCTCTGACTCTCTCAGACACTCTCAGACACTCACTATCACACTCTGACACTCTCTGACACTCTCCATCACTCTCTATCACACTCGATCACTCTCTGACACTCTCTATCACTCCATATCACTCCATATCACTCCATATCACTCTCTGACACTCTCTGACACTCTCTGACACTCTCTATCACTCTCTGACAGTCTCTATCACTCTCAGACAGTCACTATCACTCTCAGACACTCTCTGACTCTCTGACACTCTCCATCACTCTCTGAAACTCTCGATCACTCTCTTTCACTCTCTGACACTCTCTGACACTCACTATCACTCTCTGACACTCTCTGACACTCTCTGACACTCACTATCACTCTCGATCACTCTCTATCACTCCCTGACACTCTCTATCTCACTCTGACACTCTCTGACACTCTCTATCACTCTCTATCACTCTCTCTGACACTCTCTGACACTCTCAGACACTCACTATCACTCTCTGACACTTTCTCCTCTCTCTGACACTCTCGGACACTCACTATCACTCTCTGACGCTCTCTCTACCTCTCTCTGACACTCTCTATCACTCTCTGACAATCTCTGACACTCTCTGACACTCACTATCACTCACTATCACTCCATGACACTCTCTATCACTCTTTGACACTCTCTGAAACACTCTGACACTCTCAGACAGTCACAATCACTCTCTGACACTCTCTGACACTCTCTGACACTCTCTATCACTCTCTATCCTTCTCTGACACACTTTGACACTCTCAGACACTCACTATCACTCTCTGACACTCTCTATCTCTCTCTGACACTCTCTATCACTCACTATCTCTCTCTGACACTTTCTGACACTCTCTGACACTCTCTGACACTCTCTATCTCATCTCTGACACTCTCTGACTCTCTCTATCACTCTATCACTCTCTCTGACACTCTCCATCACTCTCTATCAGTCTCTGACACTCTCTGACTCTCTCAGACACTCACTATCACTCTCTGACACCCTCTATCTCTCTCTGACACTCTCTGACACTCTCTATCACTCTCTATCACTCTCTATCACTCTCTATCACTCCCTGACACACTCTATCTCACTCTGACACTCTCTGACACTCTCTATCACTCTATCACTCTCTCTGACACTCTCTGACACTCTCAGACACTCACTATCACTCTCTGACACTTTCTACCTCTCTCTGACACTCTCAGACACTCACTATCACTCTCTGACGCTCTCTCTACCTCTCTCTGACACTCTCTATCTCTCTCTGACACTCTCTGACACTCTCTGACACTCTCTGACACTCACTATCACTCTCTGACACTCACTATCACTCTCTGACAATCTCTATCACTCTCTGACACTCTCTATCACACTCGGCCACTCTCTGACACTATCACTCTCTGACACTCTCTGACACTCTCTGACACTCTCTGACACTCTCTGACAATCTCTGACATTCTCTGACAATCTCTGACAATCTCTGACAATCTCAGACACTCTCAGACACTCACTGTCACTCTTTGACACTCACTATCACTCTCTGACACCATCTGACACACTCTCTGACACTCTCTGACACTCTCTGACACTCTCTATCACTCTCTATCACTCTCTGACATTCTCTGGCACTCTCTGTTCCTCTATATCACTCTCTGACACTCTCAGACACTCTCAGGCACTCTCAGACACTCTCAGACACACTGAGACACTCTCCATCACTCCCTGACACTCTCTGACAGTCTATATCACTCTCAAACACTCACTATCACTCTCTGACATTCTCTATCTCTCTCTGACACTCTCTGACTCTCTCTATCACTCTCTATCACTCTCTATCACTCACTATCACTCTCTGACACACTCTATCATTCTCTATCAGTCTCTGATACTCTCTGACACTCTCCATCACTCTCTATCAATCTCTGTCACTCTCTGACACTTTCTACCTCTCTCTGACACTCTCTGACACTCTCAGACACTCTCTAACTCTCCCTGACACTCTCGATCTCACTCTGACACTCTCTGACACTCTCTGACACTCTCTGACACTCTCTGACACTCACTATCACTCTCTGACACTCTCTATCACTCTCTGCCACTCTCTATCACACTCGGCCACTCTCTGACACTCTCTATCACTCTCTATCACTCTCTATCACTCTCTGACACTCTCTGACGCTCTCTGACAATCTCTGACACTCTCTGACAATCTCTGACAATCTCAGACACTCTCAGACACTCACTGTCACTCTTTGACAGTCTCTGTCACTCTCAGACACTCTCTCTGAGACCCTCTGACACTCTCTATCACTCTCTATCACTCTCTGACATTCTCTGACACTCTCTGTTCCTCGATATCACTCTCTGACACTCTCTGACACTCACTATCACTCTCTGACACTCTCAGACACTCTCAGACACTCTCTATCACTCTCTGTCACTCTCTGACATTCTCTATCACTCTCAAACACTCACTATCACTCTCTGACACTCTCTGAAACACTCTATCACTGTATAATCACTCTCTGAAACTCTCTGAAACTCTCTGACACTCACTATCACTCTCTGACACTCTCAGACACTCACTATCACTCTCTGACACTCTCTGACACTCACTATCATTCTCTGACACTCTCTGACACTATCTCTCTCTGACACCCTCTATCTCTCTCTGACACTCTCTGACACTTTCTGACACTCTTTATCACTCTCTGACAATCTCAGACACTCTCAGACACTCTCAGACACTCTCAGACACTCACAATCACTCTCTGCCACTCTCTGACATTCTCTACCACTCTTTGACACTCTCTGACAATCTCTGAATCTCTCAGACACTCTCAGACACTCACTATCACACTCTGACACTCTCTGACACTCTCCATCACTCTCAATCACACTCGATCACTCTCTGACACTCACAATCACTCTCTGCCACTCTCTGCCTCTCTCTACCACACTTTGACACTCTCTGACAATCTCTGACACTCTCAGACACTCTCAGACACTCACTATCACACTCAGACACTCTCTGACTCTCACAATCACTCTCTGCCACTCTCTGACACTCTCTACCACTCTTTGACACTCTCTGACAAGCTCTGACTCTCTCAGACACTCTCAGACACTCACTATCACACTCTGACACTCTCTGACACTCTCCATCACTCTCTATCACACTCGATCACTCTCTGACACTCTCTATCACTCCATATCACTCCATATCACTCCATATCACTCTCTGACACTCTCTGACACTCTCTGACACTCTCTATCACTCTCTGACAGTCTCTATCACTCTCAGACAGTCACTATCACTCTCAGACACTCTCTGACTCTCTGACACTCTCCATCACTCTCTGAAACTCTCGATCACTCTCTTTCACTCTCTGACACTCTCTGACACTCACTATCACTCTCTGACACTCTCTGACACTCTCTGACACTCACTATCACTCTCGATCACTCTCTATCACTCCCTGACACTCTCTATCTCACTCTGACACTCTCTGACACTCTCTGACACTCTCTGAGACTCTCAGACACTCACTATCACTCTCTGACACTCTCTGACATTCTCTGACACTCTCTATCACTCTCTATCCCTCTCTGACACTCTTTGACACTCTCAGACACTCTCTATCACTCTCTATCCCTCTCTGACACTCTTTGACACTCTCAGACACTCACTATCACTCTCTGACACTCTCTATCTCTCTCTGACACTCTCTATCACTCACTATCTCTCTCTGCCACTTTCTGACACTCTCTGACACTCTCTATCTCTCTCTGACACTCTCTGACTCTCTCTATCACTCTCTATCACTCACTATCACTCTCTGACACTCTCTGACTCTCTCAGACACTCACTAACACTCTCTGACACTCTCTATCTCTCTCTGACACTCTCTGACACTCTCTATCACTCTCGATCACTCTCTATCACTCCCTGACACTCTCTATCTCACTCTGACACTCTCTGACACTCTCTATCACTCTCTATCACTCTCTCTGACACTCTCTGACACTCTCAGACACTCACTATCACTCTCTGACACTTTCTCCTCTCTCTGACACTCTCGGACAATCACTATCACTCTCTGACGCTCTCTCTACCTCTCTCTGACACTCTCTATCACTCTCTGACAATCTCTGACACTCTCTGACACTCACTATCACTCACTATCACTCCATGACACTCTCTATCACTCTTTGACACTCTCTGAAACACTCTGACACTCTCAGACAGTCACAATCACTCTCTAACACTCTCTGACACTCTCAGACACTCTCTAACTCTCCCTGACACTCTCGATATCACTCTGACACTCTCTGACACTCTCTGACACTCTCTGACACTCTCTGACACTCACTATCACTCTCTGACACTCTCTATCACTCTCTACCACTCTCTATCTCACTCGGCCACTCTCTGACACTCTCTATCACTCTCTATCACTCTCTATCACTCTCTGACACTCTCTGACGCTCTCTGACAATCTCTGACAATCTCTGACACTCTCTGACACTCTCAGACACTCACTGTCACTCTTTGACAGTCTCTGTCACTCTCAGACACTCTCTCTGAGACCCTCTGACACTCTCTATCACTCTCTATCACTCTCTGACATTCTCTGACACTCTCTGTTCCTCGATATCACTCTCTGACACTCTCTGACACTCACTATCACTCTCTGACACTCTCAGACACTCTCAGACACTCTCTATCACTCTCTATCACTCTCTGACATTCTCTATCACTCTCAAACACTCACTATCACTCTCTGACACTCTCTGAAACACTCTATCACTGTATAATCACTCTCTGAAACTCTCTGAAACTCTCTGACACTCACTATCACTCTCTGACACTCTCAGACACTCACTATCACTCTCTGACACTCTCTGACACTCACTATCATTCTCTGACACTCTCTGACACTATCTCTCTCTGACACCCTCTATCTCTCTCTGACACTCTCTGACACTTTCTGACACTCTCTATCACTCTCTGACAATCTCAGACACTCTCAGACACTCTCAGACACTCACAATCACTCTCTGCCACTCTCTGACATTCTCTACCACTCTTTGACACTCTCTGACAATCTCTGAATCTCTCAGACACTCTCAGACACTCACTATCACACTCTGACACTCTCTGACACTCTCCATCACTCTCAATCACACTCGATCACTCTCTGACACTCACAATCACTCTCTGCCACTCTCTGCCTCTCTCTACCACACTTTGACACTCTCTGACAATCTCTGACACTCTCAGACACTCTCAGACACTCACAATCACTCTCTGCCACTCTCTGACACTCTCTACCACTCTTTGACACTCTCTGACAAGCTCTGACTCTCTCAGACACTCTCAGACACTCACTATCACACTCTGACACTCTCTGACACTCTCCATCACTCTCTATCACACTCGATCACTCTCTGACACTCTCTATCACTCCATATCACTCCATATCACTCCATATCACTCCATATCACTCCATATCACTCCATATCACTCTCTGACACTCTCTATCACTCTCTGACAGTCTCTATCACTCTCAGACAGTCACTATCACTCTCAGACACTCTCTGACTCTCTGACACTCTCCATCACTCTCTGAAACTCTCGATCACTCTCTTTCACTCTCTGACACTCTCTGACACTCACTATCACTCTCTGACACTCTCTGACACTCTCTGACACTCACTATCACTCTCTGACACTCTCCATCTCTCTCTGACACTCTCTATCACTCACTATCTCTCTCTGACACTCTCTGACACTCTCTGACACACTCTGAGACTCTCAGACACTCACTATCACTCTCTGACACTCTCTGACATTCTCTGACACTCTCTATCTCTCTGTATCCCTCTCTGACACTCTTTGACACTCTCAGACACTCTCTATCACTCTCTGACACTCTCTGACATTCTCTGACACTCTCTATCACTCTCTATCCCTCTCTGACACTCTTTGACACTCTCAGACACTCACTATCACTCTCTGACACTCTCTATCTCTCTCTGACACTCTCTATCACTCACTATCTCTCTCTGCCACTTTCTGACACTCTCTGACACTCTCTATCTCTCTCTGACACTCTCTGACTCTCTCTATCACTCTCTATCACTCACTATCACTCTCTGACACTCTCTGACTCTCTCAGACACTCACTAACACTCTCTGACACTCTCTATCTCTCTCTGACACTCTCTGACACTCTCTATCACTCCCTGACACTCTCTATCTCACTCTGACACTCTCTGACACTCTCTATCACTCTCTATCACTCTCTCTGACACTCTCTGACAATCTCAGACACTCACTATCACTCTCTGACACTTTCTCCTCTCTCTGACACTCTCGGACACTCACTATCACTCTCTGACGCTCTCTCTACCTCTCTCTGACACTCTCTATCACTCTCTGACAATCTCTGACACTCTCTGACACTCACTATCAATCACTATCACTCCATGACACTCTCTATCACTCTTTGACACTCTCTGAAACACTCTGACACTCTCAGACAGTCACAATCACTCTCTGACACTCTCTGACACTCTCTGACACTCTCTATCACTCTCTATCCCTCTCTGACACACTTTGACACTCTCAGACACTCACTATCACTCTCTGACACTCTCTATCTCTCTCTGACACTCTCTATCACTCACTATCTCTCTCTGACACTTTCTGACACTCTCTGACACTCTCTGACACTCTCTATCTCATCGCTGACACTATCTGACTCTCTCTATCACTCTATCACTCTCTCTGACAATCTCTGACACTCTCCATCACTCTCTATCAGTCTCTGACACTCTCTGACTCTCTCAGACACTCACTATCACTCTCTGACACCCTCTATCTCTCTCTGACACTCTCTGACACTCTCTATCACTCTCTATCACTCTCTATCACTCTCTATCACTCTCTATCACTCCCTGACACACTCTATCTCACTCTGACACTCTCTGACACTCTCTATCACTCTATCACTCTCTCTGACACTCTCTGACACTCTCAGACACTCACTATCACTCTCTGACACTTTCTACCTCTCTCTGACACTCTCAGACACTCACTATCACTCTCTGACGCTCTCTCTACCTCTCTCTGACACTCTCTATCTCTCTCTGACACTCTCTGACACTCTCTGACACTCTCTGACACTCACTATCACTCTCTGACACTCACTATCACTCTCTGCCATTCTCTATCACACTCGGCCACTCTCTGACACTATCACTCTCTGACACTCTCTGACACTCTCTGACACTCTCTGACAATCTCTGACATTCTCTGACAATCTCTGACAATCTCTGACAATCTCAGACACTCTCAGACACTCACTGTCACTCTTTGACACTCACTATCACTCTCTGACACCCTCTGACACACTCTCTGACACTCTCTGACACTCTCAGTCACTCTCTGACACTCTCTATCACTCTCTATCACTCTCTGACATTCTCTGGCACTCTCTGTTCCTCTATATCACTCTCTGACACTCTCAGACACTCTCAGGCACTCTCAGACACTCTCAGACACACTGAGACACTCTCCATCACTCCCTGACACTCTCTGACAGTCTATATCACTCTCAAACACTCACTATCACTCTCTGACACTCTCTATCTCTCTCTGACACTCTCTGACTCTCTCTATCACTCTCTATCACTCTCTATCACTCACTATCACTCTCTGACACACTCTATCATTCTCTATCAGTCTCTGATACTCTCTGACACTCTCCATCACTCTCTATCAATCTCTATCAATCTCTGTCACTCTCTGACACTTTCTACCTCTCTCTGACACTCTCTGACACTCTCAGACACTCTCTAACTCTCCCTGACACTCTCGATCTCACTCTGACACTCTCTGACACTCTCTGACACTCTCTGACACTCACTATCACTCTCTGACACTCTCTATCACTCTCTGCCACTCTCTATCACACTCGGCCACTCTCTGACACTCTCTATCACTCTCTATCACTCTCTGACACTCTCTGACGCTCTCTGACAATCTCTGACACTCTCTGACAATCTCTGACAATCTCAGACACTCTCAGACACTCACTGTCACTCTTTGACAGTCTCTGTCACTCTCAGACACTCTCTCTGAGACCCTCTGACACTCTCTATCACTCTCTATCACTCTCTGACATTCTCTGACACTCTCTGTTCCTCGATATCACTCTCTGACACTCTCTGACACTCACTATCACTCTCTGACACTCTCAGACACTCTCAGACACTCACTATCACTCTCTATCACTCTCTGACATTCTCTATCACTCTCAAACACTCACTATCACTCTCTGACACTCTCTGAAACACTCTATCACTGTATAATCACTCTCTGAAACTCTCTGAAACTCTCTGACACTCACTATCACTCTCTGACACACTCAGACACTCACTATCACTCTCTGACACTCTCTGACACTCACTATCATTCTCTGACACTCTCTGACACTATCTCTCTCTGACACCCTCTATCTCTCTCTGACACTCTCTGACACGTTCTGTCACTCTCTATCACTCTCTGACAATCTCAGACACTCTCAGACACTCTCAGACACTCTCAGACACTCACAATCACTCTCTGCCACTCTCTGACATTCTCTACCACTCTTTGACACTCTCTGACAATCTCTGAATCTCTCAGACACTCTCAGACACTCACTATCACACTCTGACACTCTCTGACACTCTCCATCACTCTCAATCACACTCGATCACTCTCTGACACTCACAATCACTCTCTGCCACTCTCTGCCTCTCTCTACCACACTTTGACACTCTCTGACAATCTCTGACACTCTCAGACACTCTCAGACACTCACTATCACACTCAGACACTCTCTGACACTCTCCATCACTCTCTATCACACTCGATCACTCTCTGACTCTCACAATCACTCTCTGCCACTCTCTGACACTCTCTACCACTCTTTGACACTCTCTGACAAGCTCTGACTCTCTCAGACACTCTCAGACACTCACTATCACACTCTGACACTCTCTGACACTCTCCATCACTCTCTATCACACTCGATCACTCTCTGACACTCTCTATCACTCCATATCACTCCATATCACTCCATATCACTCTCTGACACTCTCTGACACTCTCTGACTCTCTCTGACACTCACTATCACTCTCTGACACTCTCTGACACTCTCTATCACTCTCTGACAGTCTCTATCACTCTCAGACAGTCACTATCACTCTCAGACAGTCACTATCACTCTCAGACACTCTCTGACTCTCTGACACTCTCCATCACTCTCTGAAACTCTCGATCACTCTCTTTCACTCTCTGACACTCTCTGACACTCACTATCACTCTCTGATACTCTCTGACACTCTCTATCACTCTCTGACAGTCTCTATCACTCTCAGACAGTCACTATCACTCTCAGACACTCTCTGACTCTCTGACACTCTCCATCACTCTCTGAAACTCTCGATCACTCTCTTTCACTCTCTGACACTCTCTGACACTCACTATCACTCTCTGACACTCTCTGACACTCTCTGACACTCACTATCACTCTCTGACACTCTCTATCTCTCTCTGACACTCTCTATCACTCACTATCTCTCTCTGACACTCTCTGACACTCTCTGACACACTCTGAGACTCTCAGACACTCACTATCACTCTCTGACACTCTCTGACATTCTCTGACACTCTCTATCACTCTCTATCCCTCTCTGACACTCTTTGACACTCTCAGACACTCTCTATCACTCTCTGACACTCTCTGACATTCTCTGACACTCTCTATCACTCTCTATCCCTCTCTGACACTCTTTGACACTCTCAGACACTCACTATCACTCTCTGACACTCTCTATCTCTCTCTGACACTCTCTATCACTCACTATCTCTCTCTGCCACTTTCTGACACTCTCTGACACTCTCTATCTCTCTCTGACACTCTCTGACTTTCTCTATCACTCTCTATCACTCACTATCACTCTCTGACACTCTCTGACTCTCTCAGACACTCACTAACACTCTCTGACACTCTCTATCTCTCTCTGACACTCTCTGACACTCTCCATCACTCTCAATCACACTCGATCACTCTCTGACACTCACAATCACTCTCTGCCACTCTCTGCCTCTCTCTACCACACTTTGACACTCTCTGACAATCTCTGACACTCTCAGACACTCTCAGACACTCACAATCACTCTCTGCCACTCTCTGACACTCTCTACCACTCTTTGACACTCTCTGACAAGCTCTGACTCTCTCAGACACTCTCAGACACTCACTATCACACTCTGACACTCTCTGACACTCTCCATCACTCTCTATCACACTCGATCACTCTCTGACACTCTCTATCACTCCATATCACTCCATATCACTCCATATCACTCCATATCACTCCATATCACTCCATATCACTCTCTGACACTCTCTATCACTCTCTGACAGTCTCTATCACTCTCAGACAGTCACTATCACTCTCAGACACTCTCTGACTCTCTGACACTCTCCATCACTCTCTGAAACTCTCGATCACTCTCTTTCACTCTCTGACACTCTCTGACACTCACTATCACTCTCTGACACTCTCTGACACTCTCTGACACTCACTATCACTCTCTGACACTCTCCATCTCTCTCTGACACTCTCTATCACTCACTATCTCTCTCTGACACTCTCTGACACGCTCTGACACACTCTGAGACTCTCAGACACTCACTATCACTCTCTGACACTCTCTGACATTCTCTGACACTCTCTATCTCTCTGTATCCCTCTCTGACACTCTTTGACACTCTCAGACACTCTCTATCACTCTCTGACACTCTCTGACATTCTCTGACACTCTCTATCACTCTCTATCCCTCTCTGACACTCTTTGACACTCTCAGACACTCACTATCACTCTCTGACACTCTCTATCTCTCTCTGACACTCTCTATCACTCACTATCTCTCTCTGCCACTTTCTGACACTCTCTGACACTCTCTATCTCTCTCTGACACTCTCTGACTCTCTCTATCACTCTCTATCACTCACTATCACTCTCTGACACTCTCTGACTCTCTCAGACACTCACTAACACTCTCTGACACTCTCTATCTCTCTCTGACACTCTCTGACACTCTCTATCACTCCCTGACACTCTCTATCTCACTCTGACACTCTCTGACACTCTCTATCACTCTCTATCACTCTCTCTGACACTCTCTGACAATCTCAGACACTCACTATCACTCTCTGACACTTTCTCCTCTCTCTGACACTCTCGGACACTCACTATCACTCTCTGACGCTCTCTCTACCTCTCTCTGACACTCTCTATCACTCTCTGACAATCTCTGACACTCTCTGACACTCACTATCAATCACTATCACTCCATGACACTCTCTATCACTCTTTGACACTCTCTGAAACACTCTGACACTCTCAGACAGTCACAATCACTCTCTGACACTCTCTGACACTCTCTGACACTCTCTATCACTCTCTATCCCTCTCTGACACACTTTGACACTCTCAGACACTCACTATCACTCTCTGACACTCTCTATCTCTCTCTGACACTCTCTATCACTCACTATCTCTCTCTGACACTTTCTGACACTCTCTGACACTCTCTGACACTCTCTATCTCATCGCTGACACTATCTGACTCTCTCTATCACTCTATCACTCTCTCTGACAATCTCTGACACTCTCCATCACTCTCTATCAGTCTCTGACACTCTCTGACTCTCTCAGACACTCACTATCACTCTCTGACACCCTCTATCTCTCTCTGACACTCTCTGACACTCTCTATCACTCTCTATCACTCTCTATCACTCTCTATCACTCTCTATCACTCCCTGACACACTCTATCTCACTCTGACACTCTCTGACACTCTCTATCACTCTATCACTCTCTCTGACACTCTCTGACACTCTCAGACACTCACTATCACTCTCTGACACTTTCTACCTCTCTCTGACACTCTCAGACACTCACTATCACTCTCTGACGCTCTCTCTACCTCTCTCTGACACTCTCTATCTCTCTCTGACACTCTCTGACACTCTCTGACACTCTCTGACACTCACTATCACTCTCTGACACTCACTATCACTCTCTGCCATTCTCTATCACACTCGGCCACTCTCTGACACTATCACTCTCTGACACTCTCTGACACTCTCTGACACTCTCTGACAATCTCTGACATTCTCTGACAATCTCTGACAATCTCTGACAATCTCAGACACTCTCAGACACTCACTGTCACTCTTTGACACTCACTATCACTCTCTGACACCCTCTGACACACTCTCTGACACTCTCTGACACTCTCAGACACTCTCTGACACTCTCTATCACTCTCTATCACTCTCTGACATTCTCTGGCACTCTCTGTTCCTCTATATCACTCTCTGACACTCTCAGACACTCTCAGGCACTCTCAGACACTCTCAGACACACTGAGACACTCTCCATCACTCCCTGACACTCTCTGACAGTCTATATCACTCTCAAACACTCACTATCACTCTCTGACACTCTCTATCTCTCTCTGACACTCTCTGACTCTCTCTATCACTCTCTATCACTCTCTATCACTCACTATCACTCTCTGACACACTCTATCATTCTCTATCAGTCTCTGATACTCTCTGACACTCTCCATCACTCTCTATCAATCTCTATCAATCTCTGTCACTCTCTGACACTTTCTACCTCTCTCTGACACTCTCTGACACTCTCAGACACTCTCTAACTCTCCCTGACACTCTCGATCTCACTCTGACACTCTCTGACACTCTCTGACACTCTCTGACACTCACTATCACTCTCTGACACTCTCTATCACTCTCTGCCACTCTCTATCACACTCGGCCACTCTCTGACACTCTCTATCACTCTCTATCACTCTCTGACACTCTCTGACGCTCTCTGACAATCTCTGACACTCTCTGACAATCTCTGACAATCTCAGACACTCTCAGACACTCACTGTCACTCTTTGACAGTCTCTGTCACTCTCAGACACTCTCTCTGAGACCCTCTGACACTCTCTATCACTCTCTATCACTCTCTGACATTCTCTGACACTCTCTGTTCCTCGATATCACTCTCTGACACTCTCTGACACTCACTATCACTCTCTGACACTCTCAGACACTCTCAGACACTCACTATCACTCTCTATCACTCTCTGACATTCTCTATCACTCTCAAACACTCACTATCACTCTCTGACACTCTCTGAAACACTCTATCACTGTATAATCACTCTCTGAAACTCTCTGAAACTCTCTGACACTCACTATCACTCTCTGACACACTCAGACACTCACTATCACTCTCTGACACTCTCTGACACTCACTATCATTCTCTGACACTCTCTGACACTATCTCTCTCTGACACCCTCTATCTCTCTCTGACACTCTCTGACACGTTCTGTCACTCTCTATCACTCTCTGACAATCTCAGACACTCTCAGACACTCTCAGACACTCTCAGACACTCACAATCACTCTCTGCCACTCTCTGACATTCTCTACCACTCTTTGACACTCTCTGACAATCTCTGAATCTCTCAGACACTCTCAGACACTCACTATCACACTCTGACACTCTCTGACACTCTCCATCACTCTCAATCACACTCGATCACTCTCTGACACTCACAATCACTCTCTGCCACTCTCTGCCTCTCTCTACCACACTTTGACACTCTCTGACAATCTCTGACACTCTCAGACACTCTCAGACACTCACTATCACACTCAGACACTCTCTGACACTCTCCATCACTCTCTATCACACTCGATCACTCTCTGACTCTCACAATCACTCTCTGCCACTCTCTGACACTCTCTACCACTCTTTGACACTCTCTGACAAGCTCTGACTCTCTCAGACACTCTCAGACACTCACTATCACACTCTGACACTCTCTGACACTCTCCATCACTCTCTATCACACTCGATCACTCTCTGACACTCTCTATCACTCCATATCACTCCATATCACTCCATATCACTCTCTGACACTCTCTGACACTCTCTGACTCTCTCTGACACTCACTATCACTCTCTGACACTCTCTGACACTCTCTATCACTCTCTGACAGTCTCTATCACTCTCAGACAGTCACTATCACTCTCAGACAGTCACTATCACTCTCAGACACTCTCTGACTCTCTGACACTCTCCATCACTCTCTGAAACTCTCGATCACTCTCTTTCACTCTCTGACACTCTCTGACACTCACTATCACTCTCTGATACTCTCTGACACTCTCTATCACTCTCTGACAGTCTCTATCACTCTCAGACAGTCACTATCACTCTCAGACACTCTCTGACTCTCTGACACTCTCCATCACTCTCTGAAACTCTCGATCACTCTCTTTCACTCTCTGACACTCTCTGACACTCACTATCACTCTCTGACACTCTCTGACACTCTCTGACACTCACTATCACTCTCTGACACTCTCTATCTCTCTCTGACACTCTCTATCACTCACTATCTCTCTCTGACACTCTCTGACACTCTCTGACACACTCTGAGACTCTCAGACACTCACTATCACTCTCTGACACTCTCTGACATTCTCTGACACTCTCTATCACTCTCTATCCCTCTCTGACACTCTTTGACACTCTCAGACACTCTCTATCACTCTCTGACACTCTCTGACATTCTCTGACACTCTCTATCACTCTCTATCCCTCTCTGACACTCTTTGACACTCTCAGACACTCACTATCACTCTCTGACACTCTCTATCTCTCTCTGACACTCTCTATCACTCACTATCTCTCTCTGCCACTTTCTGACACTCTCTGACACTCTCTATCTCTCTCTGACACTCTCTGACTTTCTCTATCACTCTCTATCACTCACTATCACTCTCTGACACTCTCTGACTCTCTCAGACACTCACTAACACTCTCTGACACTCTCTATCTCTCTCTGACACTCTCTGACACTCTCTATCACTCTCGATCACTCTCTATCACTCCCTGACACTCTCTATCTCACTCTGACACTCTCTGACACTCTCTATCACTCTCTATCACTCTCTCTGACACTCTCTGACACTCTCAGACACTCACTATCACTCTCTGACACTTTCTCCTCTCTCTGACACTCTCAGACACTCACTATCACTCTCTGACGCTCTCTCTACCTCTCTCTGACACTCTCTATCACTCTCTGACAATCTCTGACACTCACTATCACTCTCCGACACTCTCTATCATTCTCTGCCACTCGTTATCACACTCGGCCACTCTCTGACACTCTCTATCACTCTCTGACACTCTCTGACACTCTCTGACACTCTCTGACATTCTCTGACAATCTCTGACAATCTCAGACACTCTCAGACACTCACTGTCACTCTTTGACACTCTCTATCACTCTCTGACACCCTCTGACACCCTCTGACACACTCTGTTCCTCTATATCGCTCTCTGACACTCTCTGGCACTCACTATCACTCTCTGACACTCTCAGACACTCTCAGGCACTTTCAGACACTCTCAGACACACTGAGACACTCTCCATCACTCCCTGACACTCTCTGACAGTCTCTATCACTCTCAAACACTCACTATCACTCTCTGACACTCTCTGAAACACTCTATCACTGTATTTCACTCTCTGAAACTCTCTGACACTCATTATCACTCTCTGACACTCTCAGACACTCACTATCACTCTCTGACACTCTCTGACACTCACTATCACTCTCTGACACTCTCTGACACTCTGTGACACTATCTCTCTCTGACACTCTCTATCTCTCTCTGACACTCTCTGACACTCTCTGACACTCGCTGACACTCTCTGACACTCTCTATCACTCTCTGAAACTCTCTGACAATCTCAGACACTCTCAGACACTCACTATCACTCACTATCACTCACTATCTCTCTCTGAAACTCTCTATCACTCTTTGACACTCTCTGACAATCTCTGACACTCTCAGACACTCTCAGACACTCACTATCACACTCTGACAGTCTCTGACACTCTCCATCACTCTATATCACTCTCTATCACTCTCTGACACTCTCTGACACTCTCTGACACTCACTATCTCTCTCTGACACTCTATCTCTCTCTGACACTCTCTGACACTCTCTGACACTCTCTATCACTCTCTATCACTCTCTATCACTCTCTATCACTCCATATCACTCTCTGACACTCTCTGACACTCACTATCACTCTCTGACACTCTCTGTCACTCTCTGACACTCTCTATCACTCTCAGACAGTCTCTATCACTTTCAGACACTCTGTGACTCTCTGACACTCTCCATCACTCTCTGACACTCTCTGACACTCTCTATCACTCGCTGACACTCTCTGACACTCTCTGACACTCTCTGACACTCTCTATCACTCTCTATCACTCTCTGACAGTCTCTATCACTCTCAGACAGTCTCTATCACTCTCAGACACTCTCTGACTCTCTGACAATCTCCATCACTCTCTGACACTCTCTATCACTCTCTATCACTCTCTGACACTCTCTGACACTATCAGACGCTCACAGACACTCACTATAACTTTTTGACACTCACTATTACTCACTATCACTCTCTGACACTCACTATCACACTCTGACAGTCTCTGACACTCTCCATCACTCTATATCACTCTCTATCACTCTCTGACACTCTCTGACACTCTCTGACACTCACTATCTCTCTCTGACACTCTATCTCTCTCTGACACTCTCTGACACTCTCTGACACTCTCTATCACTCTCTATCACTCTCTATCACTCTCTATCACTCCATATCACTCTCTGACACTCTCTGACACTCACTATCACTCTCTGACACTCTCTGTCACTCTCTGACACTCTCTATCACTCTCAGACAGTCTCTATCACTCTCAGACACTCTGTGACTCTCTGACACTCTCCATCACTCTCTGACACTCTCTGACACTCTCTATCACTCGCTGACACTCTCTGACACTCTCTGACACTCTCTGACACTCTCTATCACTCTCTATCACTCTCTGACAGTCTCTATCACTCTCAGACAGTCTCTATCACTCTCAGACACTCTCTGACTCTCTGACAATCTCCATCACTCTCTGACACTCTCTATCACTCTCTATCACTCTCTGACACTCTCTGACACTATCAGACGCTCACAGACACTCACTATAACTTTTTGACACTCACTATTACTCACTATCACTCTCTGACACTCACTATCACTCTCTGACACTCTCTGACACTATCTGACATTCTCTGACACACTCTGACACTCACTATCACTCTCTGACACTCTCTATCTCTCTCTCTGACACTCTCTATCACTCACTATCTCTCTCTGACACTCTCTGACACTCTCTGTCACACTCAGACACTCTCAGACACTCACTATCACTCTCTGACACTCTCTGACACTCTGTATCACTCTCTGACAGTCTCTATCACTCTCAGACACTCTCTGACTATCTGATACTCTCCATCACTCACTGACACTCTCTATCACTCTCTGACACTCTCTGACACTCTCTGACACTCTCTGACACTCTCTGACACTATCAGACGCTCACAGACACTCACTATCACTTTGTGACACTCACTATCACTCACTATCACTCTCTGACACTCTCTGACACTCACCATCACTCTCTGACACTCTCTGACACTCTCTGACAATCTCTGACACACTCTGACACTCACTATCACTCTCTGACACTCTCTATCTCTCTCTGACACTCTCCATCACTCACTATCTCTCTCTGACATTCTCTGACACTCTCTGACACACTCTGACACTCTCAGACACTCACTATCACTCTCTGACACTCTCTGACACTCTCTATCACTCTCTATCGCTCTCTGACACTCTCTGACACTCTCAGAAACTCACTATCACTCTCTGAAACTCTCTATCTCTCTCTGAAACTATCTAACACTCACTATCTCTCTCTGACACATTCTGACACTCTCTGACACTCTCTGACACTCTCTATCTCTCTCTGACACTCTTTGACTCTCTCTATCTCTCTCTATTACTCTCTATCAGTCTCTGACAATCTCTAACTCTCTCTGACACTCTCTATCACTCTCTGACAGTCTCTATCACTCTCAGACAGTCTCTATCACTCTCAGACACTCTCTGACACTCTCCATCACTCTCTGACACTCTCTATCACTCTCTGACACTCTCTGACACTATCAGACGCTCACAGAGACTCACTATCACTTTTTGACACTCACTATCACTCACTATCACACTCTGACACTCACTATCACACTCTGACACTCACTATCACTCTCTGACACTCTCTGACAATCTCTGACACTCTCTGACACTCACTATCACTCTCTGACACTCTCTATCTCTCTCTCTGACACTCTCTATCACTCACTATCTCTCTCTGACACTCTCTGACACTCTCTGACACTCTCTGACACACTCTGACACTCTCTGACACTCTCTATCACTCTCTGACACTCTCTGTCACTCTCTAACACTCTCTGACAGTCTCTATCACTCTCAGACACTCTCTGACTCTCTGATACTCTCCATCACACACTAACACTCTCTATCACTCTCTATCACTCTCTGTCACTCTCTGACACTCTCTGACACTATCAGACGCTCACAGACACTCACTATCACTTTGTGACACTCACTATCACTCACTATCACTCGCTGACACTCTCTGACACTCACTATCACTCTCTGACACTCTCTGACAATCTCTGACACACTCTGACACTCACTATCACTCTCTGACACTCTCTATCTCTCTCTGACACTCTCCATCACTCACTATCTCTCTCTGACATTCTCTGACACTCTCTGACACACTCTGACACTCTCAGACACTCACGATCACTCTCTGACACTCTCTGACACTCTCTATCACTCTCTATCGCTCTCTGACACTCTCTGACACTCTCACAAACTCACTATCACTCTCTGAAACTCTCTATCTCTCTCTGACACTATCTAACACTCACTATCTCTCTCTGACACATTCTGACACTCTCTGACACTCTCTGACACTCTCTATCTCTCTCTGACACTCTCTGACTCTCTCTATCACTCTCTATCACTCTCTATCAGTCTCTGACAATCTCTGACACTCACTATCACTCTCTGACACTCACTATCACTCTCTGACACTCTCTGACACTCGCTGACAATCTCTGACACTCTCTATCACTCACTATCACTCTCTGACACTCTCTGTCACTCTCTGACACTCTCTATCTCTCTCTGACAATCTCTGACACTCTCTGACACTCTCGATCACTCTCTAACAGTCTCTAACACTCTCCATCTCTCTGACAATCTCTGACACTCTCTGAAACTCTCTATCACTCTCTGACACTCACTATCACTCTCTGACACTCTCTGACACTCTCTATCACTATCTGACTGTCTCTGACAATCTCAGACTCTCATTATCACACTCTGATACTCTCTGACACTCACTATCACTCTCGGACAATCTATATCACTCTCTGACAGTCTCTGACACTCTCAGACTCTCACTATCACTCTCTGACGCTCACTATCACTCTCTGACACTCACTATCGCTCTCTGACACTCTCTGATACTCTCTGACACTCTCTGTCACTCTCAGTCACTCTCTGACACTCTCTGACACACTATGACACTCTCTATCACTCTCGGAACACTCTGTGACAATCTCAGACACGCACTATCACTCTCTGATACTCCCTATCACTCTCTGACATGCTCTGACACTCTCAGACACTCTCAGACACTCACTGACACACAATATCACTCTCTGACACTCTCTGACACTCACTATCACTCTCTGACACTGTCTGACACTCTCTGACACTCTGACACTCTCAGAAACTCTCTATCACTCTGATACTCACTATCACTCTCTGATACTCTCTGACACTCTCTATCACTCTCTGATATGCTCTGACAATCTCTGACACTCTCAGACACTCACTGACACACACTATCACTCTCTGACACTCTCTGACACTCACTGTCACTCTCTGACACTGTCTGACACTCTCTGACACTCTCAGAAACACACTATCACTCTCTAACGCTCACTATCAATCTCTGACACTCTATCACTCTCTGACACTGTCTGACACTCTCTGACACTCTCAGACACTCACTATCACTCTCTGACACTCAGCATCAATCTCTGACACTCTCTGACACTCTCTGTCACTCTCTGACACTCTCTGACACTCTCTATCACTCTCTGACTCTCTCTATCACTCTCTGACACTCTCTGACACTCTCAGAAACTCTCTATCACTCTGATACTCACTACAACTCTCTGATACTCTCTGACACTCTCTATCACTCTCTGACAATCTCTATCACTCTCAGACACTCACTATCACTCACTGACACTCACTATCACTCTCTGACACTTTCTACCTCTCTCTGACACTCTCAGACACTCACTATGACTCTCTGACGCTCTCTACCTCTCTCTGACACTCTCTGACCCTCTCTGACAATCTCTATCACTCTCTGCCACTCTCTATCACACTCGGCCACTCTCTGACACTCTCTATCACTCTCTATCACTCTCTATCACTCTCTCTCACTCTCTGACACTCTCTGACACTCTCTGACACTCTCTGACAATCTCTGACACTCTCTGACAATCTCTGACAATCTCAGACACTCTCAGACACTCAATGTCACTCTTTGACACTCTCTATCACTCTCTGACACCCTCTGACACTCTCTCTGACACTCTCTGACACTCTCTGACATTCTCTGGCACTCTCTGACACTCTCTATCACTCTCTATCACTCTCTGACATTCTCTGACACTCTCTGTTCCTCTATATCACTCTCTGACACTCTCTGACACTCACTATCACTCTCTGACAATCTCTGACACTCTCTGACAATCTCTGACAATCTCAGACACTCTCAGACACTCACTATCACTCTCTGACACTCTCTGAAACACTCTATCACTGTATTTCACTCTCTGAAACTCTCTGACACTCACTCTCACTCTCTGACACTCTCAGACACTCACTATCACTCTCTGACACTCTCTGACACTCTCTGACACTCACTATCACTCTCTGACACTCTCTGACACTCTGTGACACTATCTCTCTCTGACACTCTCTATCTCTCTCTGACACTCTCTGACAATCGCTGACACTCTCTGACACTCTCTATCACTCTCTGACACTCTCTGACAATCTCAGACTCTCTCAGACACTCTCAGACACTCTCAGACACTCTCAGACACTCTCAGACACTCACTATCACTCACTATCACTCTCTGACAGTCTCTGTCACTCATTGTCACTCTCTGCCACTCTCTGACACTATCTATCTCTCTTTGACACTCTCAGACACTCACTGTCACTCTCTGACACTCTCTATCTCTCTCTGACACTCTCTGACACTCTCCATCACTCTCTATCACTCTCGATCACTCTCTATTACTCCATATCACTCCATATCACTCTCTGACACTCTCTGACACTCACTGTCACTCTCTGACACTCTCTATCTCTCTCTGACACTCTCTGACACTCTCTGACACTCTCTGACACTCTCCATCACTCTCTATCACTCTCTATCACTCTCTATCACTCTCTATCACTCCATATCACTCCATATCACTCTCTGACACTCTCTGACACTCACTATCACTCTCTGACACTCTCTGACACTCTCTATCACTCTCTATCGCTCTCTGACAGTCTCTATCACTCTCAGACAGTCTCGATCACTCTCAGACACTCTCTGACACTCTCCATCACTCTCTGACACTGTCTATCACTGTCTGTCACTCTCCATCACTCTCTGACACTCTCTATCATTCTCTGACAGTCTCTATCACTCTCAGACAGTCTCCATCACTCTCAGACACTCTCTGACTCTCTGACACTCTCCATCACTCTCGAACACTCTCTGACACTCACTATCACTTTTTGACACTCACTATCACTCACTATCACTCTCTGACACTCTCTGACACTCACTATCACTCTCTGATACTCTCTGACACTCACTATCACTCTCTGACACTCTCTATCTCTCTCTGACACTCTCTGACAATCTCTGACACTCTCCATCACTCTCTATCACTCTCAATCACTCCATATCACTCTCTGACACTCTCTGACACTCTCTGACACTCACTATCACTCTCTGACACTCTCTATCTCTCTCTGACACTCTCTATCACTCACTATCTCTCTCTGACACTCTCAGACACTCTCAGACACTCACTATCACTCTCTGACACTCTCTGACACAATCTATCACTCTCTATCGCTCTCTGACACTCTCTGACACTCTCAGACACTCACTATCACTCTCTGACACTCTCTATCTCTCTCTGACACTCTCTGACACTCTCTGACACTCTGTGACACTCTCTATCTCTCTCTGACACTCTCTGACTCTCTCTATCACTCTCTATCACCCACTGACACTTTCTGTCACTCTCTATCAGTCTCTGACACTCTCTGACACTCACTATCACTCTCTGACACTCACTATCACTCTCTGACACTCTCTGACACTCTCTATCACTCTCTGATATGCTCTGACAATCTCTGTCACTCTCAGACACTCACTGACACACACTATCACTCTCTGACACTCTCTGACACTCTCTGACACTCACTGTCACTCTCTGACACTGTCTGACACTCTCTGACACTCTCAGAAACACACTATCACTCTCTAACGCTCACTATCAATCTCTGACACTCTCTATCACTCTCTGACACTGTCTGACACTCTCTGACACTCTCAGACACTCACTATCACTCTCTGACACTCACCACCAATCGCTGACACTCTCTGACACTCTCTGACACTCTGTGACACTATCTCTCTCTGACACTCTCTATCTCTCTCTGACACTCTCTGACACTCTCTGACACTCGCTGACACTCTCTGACACTCTCTATCACTCTCTGAAACTCTCTGACAATCTCAGACACTCTCAGACACTCACTATCACTCAGTATCACTCACTATCTCTCTCTGAAACTCTCTATCACTCTTTGACACTCTCTGACAATCTCTGACACTCTCAGACACTCTCAGACACTCACTATCACACTCTGACAGTCTCTGACACTCTCCATCACTCTATATCACTCTCTATCACTCTCTGACACTCTCTGACACTCTCTGACACTCACTATCTCTCTCTGACACTCTATCTCTCTCTGACACTCTCTGACACTCTCTGACACTCTCTATCACTCTCTA
The DNA here is from genome assembly GCF_036365525.1 of Heterodontus francisci. Taxonomy (NCBI): domain Eukaryota; kingdom Metazoa; phylum Chordata; class Chondrichthyes; order Heterodontiformes; family Heterodontidae; genus Heterodontus; species Heterodontus francisci. The sequence goes on from NC_090401.1 coordinate 4,186,350, forward strand.
TCACTCTCTATCACTCTCTATCACTCCATATCACTCTCTGACACTCTCTGACACTCACTATCACTCTCTGACACTCTCTGTCACTCTCTGACACTCTCTATCACTCTCAGACAGTCTCTATCACTCTCAGACACTCTGTGACTCTCTGACACTCTCCATCACTCTCTGACACTCTCTGACACTCTCTATCACTCGCTGACACTCTCTGACACTCTCTGACACTCTCTGACACTCTCTATCACTCTCTATCACTCTCTGACAGTCTCTATCACTCTCAGACAGTCTCTATCACTCTCAGACACTCTCTGACTCTCTGACAATCTCCATCACTCTCTGACACTCTCTATCACTCTCTATCACTCTCTGACACTCTCTGACACTATCAGACGCTCACAGACACTCACTATAACTTTTTGACACTCACTATTACTCACTATCACTCTCTGACACTCACTATCACTCTCTGACACTCTCTGACACTATCTGACATTCTCTGACACACTCTGACACTCACTATCACTCTCTGACACTCTCTATCTCTCTCTCTGACACTCTCTATCACTCACTATCTCTCTCTGACACTCTCTGACACTCTCTGTCACACTCAGACACTCTCAGACACTCACTATCACTCTCTGACACTCTCTGACACTCTGTATCACTCTCTGACAGTCTCTATCACTCTCAGACACTCTCTGACTATCTGATACTCTCCATCACTCACTGACACTCTCTATCACTCTCTGACACTCTCTGACACTCTCTGACACTCTCTGACACTATCAGACGCTCACAGACACTCACTATCACTTTGTGACACTCACTATCACTCACTATCACTCTCTGACACTCTCTGACACTCACCATCACTCTCTGACACTCTCTGACACTCTCTGACAATCTCTGACACACTCTGACACTCACTATCACTCTCTGACACTCTCTATCTCTCTCTGACACTCTCCATCACTCACTATCTCTCTCTGACATTCTCTGACACTCTCTGACACACTCTGACACTCTCAGACACTCACTATCACTCTCTGACACTCTCTGACACTCTCTATCACTCTCTATCGCTCTCTGACACTCTCTGACACTCTCAGAAACTCACTATCACTCTCTGAAACTCTCTATCTCTCTCTGAAACTATCTAACACTCACTATCTCTCTCTGACACATTCTGACACTCTCTGACACTCTCTGACACTCTCTATCTCTCTCTGACACTCTTTGACTCTCTCTATCTCTCTCTATCACTCTCTATCAGTCTCTGACAATCTCTAACTCTCTCTGACACTCTCTATCACTCTCTGACAGTCTCTATCACTCTCAGACAGTCTCTATCACTCTCAGACACTCTCTGACACTCTCCATCACTCTCTGACACTCTCTATCACTCTCTGACACTCTCTGACACTATCAGACGCTCACAGAGACTCACTATCACTTTTTGACACTCACTATCACTCACTATCACACTCTGACACTCACTATCACACTCTGACACTCACTATCACTCTCTGACACTCTCTGACAATCTCTGACACTCTCTGACACTCACTATCACTCTCTGACACTCTCTATCTCTCTCTCTGACACTCTCTATCACTCACTATCTCTCTCTGACACTCTCTGACACTCTCTGACACTCTCTGACACACTCTGACACTCTCTGACACTCTCTATCACTCTCTGACACTCTCTGTCACTCTCTATCACTCTCTGACAGTCTCTATCACTCTCAGACACTCTCTGACTCTCTGATACTCTCCATCACACACTAACACTCTCTATCACTCTCTATCACTCTCTGTCACTCTCTGACACTCTCTGACACTATCAGACGCTCACAGACACTCACTATCACTTTGTGACACTCACTATCACTCACTATCACTCGCTGACACTCTCTGACACTCACTATCACTCTCTGACACTCTCTGACAATCTCTGACACACTCTGACACTCACTATCACTCTCTGACACTCTCTATCTCTCTCTGACACTCTCCATCACTCACTATCTCTCTCTGACATTCTCTGACACTCTCTGACACACTCTGACACTCTCAGACACTCACGATCACTCTCTGACACTCTCTGACACTCTCTATCACTCTCTATCGCTCTCTGACACTCTCTGACACTCTCACAAACTCACTATCACTCTCTGAAACTCTCTATCTCTCTCTGACACTATCTAACACTCACTATCTCTCTCTGACACATTCTGACACTCTCTGACACTCTCTGACACTCTCTATCTCTCTCTGACACTCTCTGACTCTCTCTATCACTCTCTATCACTCTCTATCAGTCTCTGACAATCTCTGACACTCACTATCACTCTCTGACACTCACTATCACTCTCTGACACTCTCTGACACTCGCTGACAATCTCTGACACTCTCTATCACTCACTATCACTCTCTGACACTCTCTGTCACTCTCTGACACTCTCTATCTCTCTCTGACAATCTCTGACACTCTCTGACACTCTCGATCACTCTCTAACAGTCTCTAACACTCTCCATCTCTCTGACAATCTCTGACACTCTCTGAAACTCTCTATCACTCTCTGACACTCACTATCACTCTCTGACACTCTCTGACACTCTCTATCACTATCTGACTGTCTCTGACAATCTCAGACTCTCATTATCACACTCTGATACTCTCTGACACTCACTATCACTCTCGGACAATCTATATCACTCTCTGACAGTCTCTGACACTCTCAGACTCTCACTATCACTCTCTGACGCTCACTATCACTCTCTGACACTCACTATCGCTCTCTGACACTCTCTGACACTCTCTGACACTCTCTGTCACTCTCAGTCACTCTCTGACACTCTCTGACACACTATGACACTCTCTATCACTCTCGGAACACTCTGTGACAATCTCAGACACGCACTATCACTCTCTGATACTCCCTATCACTCTCTGACATGCTCTGACACTCTCAGACACTCTCAGACACTCACTGACACACACTATCACTCTCTGACACTCTCTGACACTCACTATCACTCTCTGACACTGTCTGACACCCTCTGACACTCTGACACTCTCAGAAACTCTCTATCACTCTGATACTCACTATCACTCTCTGATACTCTCTGACACTCTCTATCACTCTCTGATATGCTCTGACAATCTCTGACACTCTCAGACACTCACTGACACACACTATCACTCTCTGACACTCTCTGACACTCACTGTCACTCTCTGACACTGTCTGACACTCTCTGACACTCTCAGAAACACACTATCACTCTCTAACGCTCACTATCAATCTCTGACACTCTATCACTCTCTGACACTGTCTGACACTCTCTGACACTCTCAGACACTCACTATCACTCTCTGACACTCAGCATCAATCTCTGACACTCTCTGACACTCTCTGTCACTCTCTGACACTCTCTGACACTCTCTATCACTCTCTGACTCTCTCTATCACTCTCTGACACTCTCTGACACTCTCAGAAACTCTCTATCACTCTGATACTCACTATCACTCTCTGATACTCTCTGACACTCTCTATCACTCTCTGACAATCTCTATCACTCTCAGACACTCACTATCACTCACTGACACTCACTATCACTCTCTGACACTTTCTACCTCTCTCTGACACTCTCAGACACTCACTATGACTCTCTGACGCTCTCTACCTCTCTCTGACACTCTCTGACCCTCTCTGACAATCTCTATCACTCTCTGCCACTCTCTATCACACTCGGCCACTCTCTGACACTCTCTATCACTCTCTATCACTCTCTATCACTCTCTCTCACTCTCTGACACTCTCTGACACTCTCTGACACTCTCTGACAATCTCTGACACTCTCTGACAATCTCTGACAATCTCAGACACTCTCAGACACTCAATGTCACTCTTTGACACTCTCTATCACTCTCTGACACCCTCTGACACTCTCTCTGACACTCTCTGACACTCTCTGACATTCTCTGGCACTCTCTGACACTCTCTATCACTCTCTATCACTCTCTGACATTCTCTGACACTCTCTGTTCCTCTATATCACTCTCTGACACTCTCTGACACTCACTATCACTCTCTGACAATCTCTGACACTCTCTGACAATCTCTGACAATCTCAGACACTCTCAGACACTCACTATCACTCTCTGACACTCTCTGAAACACTCTATCACTGTATTTCACTCTCTGAAACTCTCTGACACTCACTCTCACTCTCTGACACTCTCAGACACTCACTATCACTCTCTGACACTCTCTGACACTCTCTGACACTCACTATCACTCTCTGACACTCTCTGACACTCTGTGACACTATCTCTCTCTGACACTCTCTATCTCTCTCTGACACTCTCTGACAATCGCTGACACTCTCTGACACTCTCTATCACTCTCTGACACTCTCTGACAATCTCAGACTCTCTCAGACACTCTCAGACACTCTCAGACACTCTCAGACACTCTCAGACACTCACTATCACTCACTATCACTCTCTGACAGTCTCTGTCACTCATTGTCACTCTCTGCCACTCTCTGACACTATCTATCTCTCTTTGACACTCTCAGACACTCACTGTCACTCTCTGACACTCTCTATCTCTCTCTGACACTCTCTGACACTCTCCATCACTCTCTATCACTCTCGATCACTCTCTATTACTCCATATCACTCCATATCACTCTCTGACACTCTCTGACACTCACTGTCACTCTCTGACACTCTCTATCTCTCTCTGACACTCTCTGACACTCTCTGACACTCTCTGACACTCTCCATCACTCTCTATCACTCTCTATCACTCTCTATCACTCTCTATCACTCCATATCACTCCATATCACTCTCTGACACTCTCTGACACTCACTATCACTCTCTGACAATCTCTGACACTCTCTGACAATCTCTGACAATCTCAGACACTCTCAGACACTCACTATCACTCTCTGACACTCTCTGAAACACTCTATCACTGTATTTCACTCTCTGAAACTCTCTGACACTCACTCTCACTCTCTGACACTCTCAGACACTCACTATCACTCTCTGACACTCTCTGACACTCTCTGACACTCACTATCACTCTCTGACACTCTCTGACACTCTGTGACACTATCTCTCTCTGACACTCTCTATCTCTCTCTGACACTCTCTGACAATCGCTGACACTCTCTGACACTCTCTATCACTCTCTGACACTCTCTGACAATCTCAGACTCTCTCAGACACTCTCAGACACTCTCAGACACTCTCAGACACTCTCAGACACTCACTATCACTCACTATCACTCTCTGACAGTCTCTGTCACTCATTGTCACTCTCTGCCACTCTCTGACACTATCTATCTCTCTTTGACACTCTCAGACACTCACTGTCACTCTCTGACACTCTCTATCTCTCTCTGACACTCTCTGACACTCTCCATCACTCTCTATCACTCTCGATCACTCTCTATTACTCCATATCACTCCATATCACTCTCTGACACTCTCTGACACTCACTGTCACTCTCTGACACTCTCTATCTCTCTCTGACACTCTCTGACACTCTCTGACACTCTCTGACACTCTCCATCACTCTCTATCACTCTCTATCACTCTCTATCACTCTCTATCACTCCATATCACTCCATATCACTCTCTGACACTCTCTGACACTCACTATCACTCTCTGACACTCTCTGACACTCTCTATCACTCTCTATCGCTCTCTGACAGTCTCTATCACTCTCAGACAGTCTCGATCACTCTCAGACACTCTCTGACACTCTCCATCACTCTCTGACACTGTCTATCACTGTCTGTCACTCTCCATCACTCTCTGACACTCTCTATCATTCTCTGACAGTCTCTATCACTCTCAGACAGTCTCCATCACTCTCAGACACTCTCTGACTCTCTGACACTCTCCATCACTCTCGAACACTCTCTGACACTCACTATCACTTTTTGACACTCACTATCACTCACTATCACTCTCTGACACTCTCTGACACTCACTATCACTCTCTGATACTCTCTGACACTCACTATCACTCTCTGACACTCTCTATCTCTCTCTGACACTCTCTGACAATCTCTGACACTCTCCATCACTCTCTATCACTCTCAATCACTCCATATCACTCTCTGACACTCTCTGACACTCTCTGACACTCACTATCACTCTCTGACACTCTCTATCTCTCTCTGACACTCTCTATCACTCACTATCTCTCTCTGACACTCTCAGACACTCTCAGACACTCACTATCACTCTCTGACACTCTCTGACACAATCTATCACTCTCTATCGCTCTCTGACACTCTCTGACACTCTCAGACACTCACTATCACTCTCTGACACTCTCTATCTCTCTCTGACACTCTCTGACACTCTCTGACACTCTGTGACACTCTCTATCTCTCTCTGACACTCTCTGACTCTCTCTATCACTCTCTATCACCCACTGACACTTTCTGTCACTCTCTATCAGTCTCTGACACTCTCTGACACTCACTATCACTCTCTGACACTCACTATCACTCTCTGACACTCTCTGACACTCTCTATCACTCTCTGATATGCTCTGACAATCTCTGTCACTCTCAGACACTCACTGACACACACTATCACTCTCTGACACTCTCTGACACTCTCTGACACTCACTGTCACTCTCTGACACTGTCTGACACTCTCTGACACTCTCAGAAACACACTATCACTCTCTAACGCTCACTATCAATCTCTGACACTCTCTATCACTCTCTGACACTGTCTGACACTCTCTGACACTCTCAGACACTCACTATCACTCTCTGACACTCACCACCAATCGCTGACACTCTCTGACACTCTCTGTCACTCTCTGACACTCTCTATCACTCTCTGACTCCCTCTATCACTCTCTGACACTCTCTGACACTCTCAGAAACTCTCTATCACTCTGATACTCACTATCACTCTCTGATACTCTCTGACACTCTCTATCACTCTCTGACAATCTCTATCACTCTCTGACACTCTCAGACACTCACTGTCACTCTCTGACACTCAGTATCATTCTCAGACACTCACTATCACTCTCTGACACTCACTACCTCTCTCTGACACTCTCAGACACTCACTATGACTCTCAGACGCTCTCTACCTCTCTCTGACACTCTCTGACCCTCTCTGACAGTCTCTGACACTCTCTGACTCTCACTATCACTCTCTGACACTCTCTATCACACTCGGCCACTCTCTGACACTCTCTATCACTCTCTATCACTCTCTATCACTCTCTGACACTCTCTGACACTCTCTGACACTCTCTGACACTCTCTGACAATCTCTGACACTCTCAGACACTCACTGTCACTCTTTGACACTATCTATCACTCTCTGACACCCTCTGACACTCTCTCTGACACTCTCTGAACTCTCTGACACTCTCTGGCACTCTCTGACACTCTCTATCACTCTCTATCACTCTCTGACATTCTCTGACACTCTCTGTTCCTCTATATCACTCTCTGACACTCTCTGACACTCACTATCACTCTCTGACAATCTCTGACACTGACAATCGCTGACAATCTCAGACACTCTCAGACACTCACTATCACTCTCTGACACTCTCTGAAACACTCTATCACTGTATTTCACTCTCTGACACTCTCTGACACTCTGTGACACTATCTCTCTCTGACACTCTCTATCTCTCTCTGACACTCTCTGACAATCGCTGACACTCTCTGACACTCTCTATCACTCTCTGACACTCTCTGACAATCTCAGACACTCTCAGACACTCACTATCACACTCTGACACTCTCTGACACTCTCCATCACTCTCTATCACTCTCTATTACTCCATGTCACTCCATATCACTCTCTGACACTCTCTGACACTCACTGTCACTCTCTGACACTCTATCTATCTCTCTCTGACACTCTCTGACACTCTCTGACACTCTCCATCACTCTCTATCACTCTCTATCACTCTCTATCACTCCATATCACTCCATATCACTCCATATCACTCTCTGACACTCTTTGACACTCACTATCACTCTCTGACACTCTCTGACACTCTCTGACACTCTCTGACACTCTCTATCACTCTCTGACAGTCTCTATCACTCTCAGACAGTCTCGATCACTCTCAGACACTCTCTGACTCTCTGACACTCTCCATCACTCTCTGACACTGTCTATCACTGTCTGTCACTCTCCATCACTCTCCATCACTCTCCATCACTCTCTGACTCTCTCTGACACTCTCTGACACTCTCTATCACTCTCTATCACTCTCTGACAGTCTCTATCACTCTCAGACAGTCTCCATTACTCTCAGACACTCTCTGACTCTCTGACACTCTCCATCACTCTCTGACACTCTCTATCACTCTCGGACACTCTCTGACACTGTCAGACGCTCACAGACACTCACTATCACTTTTTGACACTCACTATCACTCACTATCACTCTCTGACACTCTCTGACACTCACTATCACTCTCTGATACTCTCTGACACTCTCAGACACTCACTATCACTCTCTGACACTCTCTGACACTCACTATCACTCTCTGACACTCTCTGACACTCTGTGACACTATCTCTCTCTGACACTCTCTATATCTCTCTGACACTCTCTGACAATCGCTGACACTCTCTGACACTCTCTGACACTCTCTATCACTCTCTGACACTCTCTGACAATCTCAGACACTCTCAGACACTCTCAGACACTCACGATCACTCACTATCACTCTCTGACAGTCTCTGTCACTCATTGTCACTCTCTGCCACTCTCTGACACTATCTCTCTCTCTTTGACACTCTCTGACAATCTCTGACACTCTCAGACACTCTCAGACACTCACTATCACACTCTGACAGTCTCTGACACTCTCCATCACTCTCTATCATTCTCTATCACTCTCTATCACTCTCTGACACTCTCTGACACTCACTGTCACTCTCTGACACTCTCTATCTCTCTCTGACACTCTCTGACACTCTCTGACACTCTCCGTCACTCTCTATCACTCTCTATCACTCTCTATTACTCCATATCACTCCATATCACTCTCTGACACTCTCTGACACTCACTGTCACTCTCTGACACTCTCTATCTCTCTCTGACACTCTCTGACACTCTCTGACAATCACTATCACTCTCTGACACTCTCTGACACTCTCTGACACTCTCTGACACTCTCTATCACTCTCTATCACTCTCTGACACTCTCCATCCCTCTCTATCACTCTCTATCACTCTCTATCACTCTCTGACACTCTCCATCACTCTCTATCACTCTCGATTACTCCATATCACTCCATATCACTCTCTGACACTCTCTGACACTCACTGTCACTCTCTGACACTCTCCATCACTCTCTATCACGCTCTATCACTCCATATCACTCCATATCACTCCATATCACTCTCTGACACTCTCTGACACTCACTATCACTCTCTGACACTCTCTGACACTCTCAGACACTCTCAGACACTCACTATCACTCACTATCACTCTCTGACAGTCTCTGTCACTCATTGTCACTCTCTGCCACTCTCTGACGCTATCTATCTCTCTTTGACACTCTCTGATAATTTCTGACACTCTCAGACACTCTCAGACACTCACTATCACACTCTGACACTCTCTGTCACACTCCATCACTCTCTATCATTCTCTATCACTCTCTGACACTCTCAGACACTCACTGTCACTCTCTGACACTCTCTATCTCTCTCTGACACTCTCTGACACTCTCTGACACTCTCCATCACTCTCTATCACTCTCTATCACTCTCTATCACTCTCTATTACTCCATATCACTCCATATCACTCTCTGACACTCTCTGACACTCACTGTCACTCTCTGACACTCTCTATCTCTCTCTGACACTCTCTGACACTCTCTGACACACTCCATCACTCTCTATCACGCTCTATCACTCCATATCACTCCATATCACTCCATATCACTCTCTGACACTCTCTGACACTCACTATCACTCTCTGACACTCTCTATCACTCTCTGACAGTCTCTATCACTCTCAGACAGTCTCGATCACTCTCAGACACTCTCTGACTCTCTGACACTCTCCATCACTCTCTGACACTGTCTATCACTGTCTGTCACTCTCCATCACTCTCCATCACTCTCTGACACTCTCTGACACTCTCTATCACTCTCTATCACTCTCTGACAGTCTCTATCACTCTCAGACAGTCTCCATCACTCTCAGACACTCTCTGACTCTCTGACACTCTCCATTACTCTCTGACACTCTCTATCACTCTCTATCACTCTCGGACACTCTCTGACACTCTCTGACACTGTCAGACGCTCACAGACACTCACTATCACTTTTTGACACTCACTATCACTCACTATCACTCTCTGACACTCTCTGACACTCACTATCACTCTCTGATACTCTCTGACACTCTCTATCACTCTCTGACAATCTCTATCACTCTCTGACACTCTCAGACACTCACTATCACTCTCTGACACTCTCTGACACAATCTATCACTCTCTATCGCTCTCTGACACTCCCTGACACACTCAGACACTCACTATCATTCTCTATCAATCTCTGACACTCTCAGACACTCACTGTCACTCTCTGACACTCTCTATCTCTCTCTGACACTCTCTGACACTCTCCATCACTCTCTATCACTCTCTATCACTCTCTATTACTCCATATCACTCCATATCACTCTCTGACACTCTCTGACACTCACTGTCACTCTCTGACACTCTCTGACACTCACTATCATTCTCTATCAATCTCTGACACTCTCAGACACTCACTGTCACTCTCTGGACTCTCTATCTCTCTCTGACACTCTCTGACACTCTCCATCACTCTCTATCACTCTCTATCACTCTCTATCACTCCATATCACTCCATATCACTCCATATCACTCTCTGACACTCTTTGACACTCACTATCACTCTCTGACACTCTCTGACACTCTCTGACACTCTCTATCACTCTCTATCACTCTCTGACAGTCTCTATCACTCTCAGACAGTCTCGATCACTCTCAGACACTCTCTGACTCTCTGACACTCTCCATCACTCTCTGACACTGTCTATCACTGTCTGTCACTCTCCATCACTCTCTGACACTCTCTGAAACTCTCTGACACTCTCTATCACTCTCTATCACTCTCTGACAGTCTCTATCACTCTCAGGCAGTCTCCATCACTCTCAGACACTCTCTGACTCTCTGACACTCTCCATCACTCTCTGACACTCTTTATCACTCTCTATCACTCTCTATCACTCTCGGACACTCTCTGACACTCTCTGACACTGTCAGACGCTCACAGACACTCACTATCACTTTTTGACACTCACTATCACTCACTATCACTCTCTGACACTCTCTGACACTCACTATCACTCTCTGATACTCTCTGACACTCTCTGACACTCACAGACACTCACTATCACTCTCTGACACTCTCTGACACTCTCTGACACTCTCTGTCACTCTCAGTCACTCTCTGACACTCTCTGACACTCTCTGACACACTATGACACTCTCTATCACTCTCGGAACACTCTGTGACAATCTCAGACACGCACTATCACTCTCTGATACTCCCTATCACTCTCTGACATGCTCTGACACTCTCAGACACTCTCAGACACTCACTGACACACACTATCACTCTCTGACACTCTCTGACACTCACTATCACTCTCTGACACTGTCTGGCACTCTCTGACACTCTCTGACACTCTCTATCACTCTCTGACAGTCTCTATCACTCTCAGACAGTCTCGATCACTCTCAGACACTCTCTGACTCTCTGACACTCTCCATCACTCTCTGACACTGTCTATCACTGTCTGTCACTCTCCATCACTCTCCATCACTCTCCATCACTCTCTGACTCTCTCTGACACTCTCTGACACTCTCTGACACTGTCAGACGCTCACAGACACTCACTATCACTTTTTGACACTCACTATCACTCACTATCACTCTCTGACACTCTCTATCACTCTCTATCACTCTCTGACATTCTCTGACACTCTCTGTTCCTCTATATCACTCTCTGACACTCTCTGACACTCACTATCACTCTCTGACAATCTCTGACACTGACAATCGCTGACAATCTCAGACACTCTCAGACACTCACTATCACTCTCTGACACTCTCTGAAACACTCTATCACTGTATTTCACTCTCTGACACTCTCTGACACTCTGTGACACTATCTCTCTCTGACACTCTCTATCTCTCTCTGACACTCTCTGACAATCGCTGACACTCTCTGACACTCTCTATCACTCTCTGACACTCTCTGACAATCTCAGACACTCTCAGACACTCACTATCACACTCTGACACTCTCTGACACTCTCCATCACTCTCTATCACTCTCTATTACTCCATGTCACTCCATATCACTCTCTGACACTCTCTGACACTCACTGTCACTCTCTGACACTCTCTCTATCTCTCTCTGACACTCTCTGACACTCTCTGACACTCTCCATCACTCTCTATCACTCTCTATCACTCTCTATCACTCCATATCACTCCATATCACTCCATATCACTCTCTGACACTCTTTGACACTCACTATCACTCTCTGACACTCTCTGACACTCTCTATCACTCTCTGACAGTCTCTATCACTCTCAGACAGTCTCGATCACTCTCAGACACTCTCTGACTCTCTGACACTCTCCATCACTCTCTGACACTGTCTATCACTGTCTGTCACTCTCCATCACTCTCCATCACTCTCTGACTCTCTCTGACACTCTCTGACACTCTCTATCACTCTCTATCACTCTCTGACAGTCTCTATCACTCTCAGACAGTCTCCATTACTCTCAGACACTCTCTGACTCTCTGACACTCTCCATCACTCTCTGACACTCTCTATCACTCTCGGACACTCTCTGACACTGTCAGACGCTCACAGACACTCACTATCACTTTTTGACACTCACTATCACTCACTATCACTCTCTGACACTCTCTGACACTCACTATCACTCTCTGATACTCTCTGACACTCTCAGACACTCACTATCACTCTCTGACACTCTCTGACACTCACTATCACTCTCTGACACTCTCTGACACTCTGTGACACTATCTCTCTCTGACACTCTCTATATCTCTCTGACACTCTCTGACAATCGCTGACACTCTCTGACACTCTCTGACACTCTCTATCACTCTCTGACACTCTCTGACAATCTCAGACACTCTCAGACACTCTCAGACACTCACGATCACTCACTATCACTCTCTGACAGTCTCTGTCACTCATTGTCACTCTCTGCCACTCTCTGACACTATCTCTCTCTCTTTGACACTCTCTGACAATCTCTGACACTCTCAGACACTCTCAGACACTCACTATCACACTCTGACAGTCTCTGACACTCTCCATCACTCTCTATCATTCTCTATCACTCTCTATCACTCTCTGACACTCTCAGACACTCACTGTCACTCTCTGACACTCTCTATCACTCTCTGACACTCTCTGACACTCTCTGACACTCTCCGTCACTCTCTATCACTCTCTATCACTCTCTATTACTCCATATCACTCCATATCACTCTCTGACACTCTCTGACACTCACTGTCACTCTCTGACACTCTCTATCTCTCTCTGACACTCTCTGACACTCTCTGACAATCACTATCACTCTCTGACACTCTCTGACACTCTCTGACACTCTCTGACACTCTCTATCACTCTCTATCACTCTCTGACACTCTCCATCCCTCTCTATCACTCTCTATCACTCTCTATCACTCTCTGACACTCTCCATCACTCTCTATCACTCTCGATTACTCCATATCACTCCATATCACTCTCTGACACTCTCTGACACTCACTGTCACTCTCTGACACTCTCCATCACTCTCTATCACGCTCTATCACTCCATATCACTCCATATCACTCTCTGACACTCTCTGACACTCACTATCACTCTCTGACACTCTCTGACACTCTCAGACACTCTCAGACACTCACTATCACTCACTATCACTCTCTGACAGTCTCTGTCACTCATTGTCACGCTCTGCCACTCTCTGACGCTATCTATCTCTCTTTGACACTCTCTGATAATTTCTGACACTCTCAGACACTCTCAGACACTCACTATCACACTCTGACACTCTCTGTCACACTCCATCACTCTCTATCATTCTCTATCACTCTCTGACACTCTCAGACACTCACTGTCACTCTCTGACACTCTCTATCTCTCTCTGACACTCTCTGACACTCTCTGACACTCTCCATCACTCTCTATTACTCTCTATCACTCTCTATCACTCTCTATTACTCCATATCACTCCATATCACTCTCTGACACTCTCTGACACTCACTGTCACTCTCTGACACTCTCTATCTCTCTCTGACACTCTCTGACACTCTCTGACACACTCCATCACTCTCTATCACGCTCTATCACTCCATATCACTCCATATCACTCCATATCACTCTCTGACACTCTCTGACACTCACTATCACTCTCTGACACTCTCTATCACTCTCTGACAGTCTCTATCACTCTCAGACAGTCTCGATCACTCTCAGACACTCTCTGACTCTCTGACACTCTCCATCACTCTCTGACACTGTCTATCACTGTCTGTCACTCTCCATCACTCTCCATCACTCTCTGACACTCTCTGACACTCTCTATCACTCTCTATCACTCTCTGACAGTCTCTATCACTCTCAGACAGTCTCCATCACTCTCAGACACTCTCTGACTCTCTGACACTCTCCATTACTCTCTGACACTCTCTATCACTCTCTATCACTCTCGGACACTCTCTGACACTCTCTGACACTGTCAGACGCTCACAGACACTCACTATCACTTTTTGACACTCACTATCACTCACTATCACTCTCTGACACTCTCTGACATTCACTATCACTCTCTGATACTCTCTGACACTCTCTATCACTCTCTGACAATCTCTATCACTCTCTGACACTCTCAGACACTCACTATCACTCTCTGACACTCTCTGACACAATCTATCACTCTCTATCGCTCTCTGACACTCCCTGACACACTCAGACACTCACTATCATTCTCTATCAATCTCTGACACTCTCAGACACTCACTGTCACTCTCTGACACTCTCTATCTCTCTCTGACACTCTCTGACACTCTCCATCACTCTCTATCACTCTCTATCACTCTCTATTACTCCATATCACTCCATATCACTCTCTGACACTCTCTGACACTCACTGTCACTCTCTGACACTCTCTGACACTCACTATCATTCTCTATCAATCTCTGACACTCTCAGACACTCACTGTCACTCTCTGACACTCTCTATCTCTCTCTGACACTCTCTGACACTCTCCATCACTCTCTATCACTCTCTATCACTCTCTATCACTCTCTATCACTCTCTATTACTCCATATCACTCCATATCACTCTCTGACACTCTCTGACACTCACTGTCACTCTCTGACACTCTCTGACATTCTCTGACACTCTCCATCACTCTCTATCACTCTCTAACACTCCATATCACTCCATATCACTCCATATCACTCTCTGACACTCTTTGACACTCACTATCACTCTCTGACACTCTCTGACACTCTCTGACACTCTCTATCACTCTCTATCACTCTCTGACAGTCTCTATCACTCTCAGACAGTCTCGATCACTCTCAGACACTCTCTGACTCTCTGACACTCTCCATCACTCTCTGACACTGTCTATCACTGTCTGTCACTCTCCATCACTCTCTGACACTCTCTGACACTCTCTGACACTCTCTATCACTCTCTATCACTCTCTGACAGTCTCTATCACTCTCAGGCAGTCTCCATCACTCTCAGACACTCTCTGACTCTCTGACACTCTCCATCACTCTCTGACACTCTTTATCACTCTCTATCACTCTCTATCACTCTCGGACACTCTCTGACACTCTCTGACACTGTCAGACGCTCACAGACACTCACTATCACTTTTTGACACTCACTATCACTCTCTGACACTCTCTGACACTCACTATCACTCTCTGATACTCTCTGACACTCTCTGACACTCACAGACACTCACTATCACTCTCTGACACTCTCTGACACTCTCTGACACTCTCTGACCCTCACTATCACTCTCTGACACTCTCTGACACTCTGTGACACTATCTCTCTCTGACACTCTCTATCTCTCTCTGACACTCTCTGACAATCGCTGACACTCTCTGACACTCTCTATCACTCTCTGACACTCTCTGACAATCTCAGACACTCTCAGACACTCTCAGACACTCTCAGACACTCACTATCACTCACTATCACTCTCTGACAGTCTCTGTCACTCTCAGACACTCTCTGACTCTCTGATACTCTCCATCACTCACTGACACTCTCTATCACTCTCTGTCACTCTCTGACACTCTCTGACACTCTCTGACACTCTCTGACACTCTCTGACACTATCAGACGCTCACAGACTCTCACTATCACTTTGTGACACTCACTATCACTCACTATCACTCGCTGACACTCTCTGACACTCTCTACCTCTCTCTGACACTATCTATCTCTCTTTGACACTCTCTGACAATCTCTGACACTCTCAGACACTTTCAGACACTCTCTATCACACTCTGACACTCTCTGACACTCTCCATCACTCTCTATCATTCTCTATCACTCTCTGACACTCTCAGACACTCACTGTCACTCTCTGACACTCTCTATCTCTCTCTGACACTCTCTGACACTCTCTATCTCTCTCTGACACTCTCTGACACTCTCTGACACTCTCCATCACTCTCTATCACTATCTATCACTCTCTATTACTCCATATCACTCCCTATCTCTCTCTGACACTCTCTGACACTCTCTGACACACTCTGACACTCTCAGACACTCACTATCACTCTCTGACAATCTCTGACACTCTCTATCACTCTCTGACACTCTCTGTCACTCTCTATCACTCTCTGACAGTCTCTATCACTCTCAGACACTCTCTGACTCTCTGATACTCTCCATCACTCACTGACACTCTCTATCACTCTCTGTCACTCTCTGACACTCTCTGACACTCTCTGACACTCTCTGACACTCTCTGACACTCTCTGACACTATCAGACGCTCACAGACTCTCACTATCACTTTGTGACACTCACTATCACTCACTATCACTCTCTGACACTCTCTGACACTCACCATCACTCTCTGACACTCTCTGACACTCTCTGACAATCTCTGACACACTCTGACACTCACTATCACTCTCTGACACTCTCTATCTCTCTCTGACACTCTCCATCGCTCACTATCTCTCTCTGACATTCTCTGACACTCTCTGACACACTCTGACACTCTCAGACACTCACTATCACTCTCTGACACTCTCTGACACTCTCTATCACTCGCTATCGCTCTCTGACACTCTCTGACACTCTCAGAAACTCACTATCACTCTCTGAAACTCTCTATCTCTCTCTGACACTATCTAACACTCACTATCTCTCTCTGACACATTCTGACACTCTCTGACACTCTCTGACACTCTCTATCTCTCTCTGACACTCTTTGACTCTCTCTATCACTCTCTATCACTCTCTATCACTCTCTATCAGTCTCTGACAATCTCTATCTCTCTCTGACACTCTCTATCACTCTCTATCACTCTCTGACAGTCTCTATCACTCTCAGACAGTCTCTATCACTCTCAGACACTCTCTGACACTCTCCATCACTCTCTGACACTCTCTATCACTCTCTATCACTCTCTGACACTCTCTGACACTATCAGACGCTCACAGAGACTCACTATCACTTTTTGACACTCACTATCACTCACTATCACACTCTGACACTCACTATCACACTCTGACACTCACTATCACTCTCTGACACTCTCTAACACTCTCTGACAATCTCTGACACTCTCTGACACTCACTATCACTCTCTGACACTCTCTATCTCTCTCTCTGACACTCTCTATCACTCACTATCTCTCTCTGACTCTCTCTGACACTCTCTGACACTCTCTGACACACTCTGACACTCTCAGACACTCACTATCACTCTCTGACACTCTCTGACACTCTCTGACACTCTCTGACACTCTCTGTCACTCTCTATCACTCTCTGACAGTCTCTATCACTCTCAGACACTCTCTGACTCTCTGATACTCTCCATCACACACTGACACTCTCTATCACTCTCTATCACTCTCTGTCACTCTCTGACACTCTCTGACACTATCAGACGCTCACAGACACTCACTATCACTTTGTGACACTCACTATCACTCACTATCACTCGCTGACACTCTCTGACACTCACTATCACTCTCTGACACTCTCTGACACTCTCTGACAATCTCTGACACACTCTGACACTCACTATCACTCTCTGACACTCTCTATCTCTCTCTGACACTCTCCATCACTCACTATCTCTCTCTGACATTCTCTGACACTCTCTGACACACTCTGACACTCTCAGACACTCACTATCACTCTCTGACACTCTCTGACACTCTCTGACACTCTCTATCTCTCTCTGACAATCTCTGACACTCTCTGACACTCTCGATCACTCTCTAACAGTCTCTAACACTCTC
The DNA here is from genome assembly GCF_036365525.1 of Heterodontus francisci. Classification (NCBI taxonomy): domain Eukaryota; kingdom Metazoa; phylum Chordata; class Chondrichthyes; order Heterodontiformes; family Heterodontidae; genus Heterodontus; species Heterodontus francisci. The sequence goes on from NC_090401.1 coordinate 4,205,012, forward strand.
CATCTCTCTGACAATCTCTGACACTCTCTGACACTCTCTATCACTCTCTGACACTCACTATCACTCTCTGACACTCTCTGACACTCTCTATCACTATCTGACTGTCTCTGACAATCTCAGACACTCATTATCACACTCTGATACTCTCTGACACTCACTATCACTCTCGGACAATCGATGTCACTCTCTGACAGTCTCTGACACTCTCAGACTCTCACTATCACTCTCTGACGCTCACTATCACTCTCATACACACACTATCACTCTCTGACACTCACTATCGCTCTCTGACACTCTCTGACACTCTCTGACACTCTCTGTCACTCTCTGTCACTCTCTGACACTCTCTGACACTCTCTGACACACTATGACACTCTCTATCACTCTCGGAACACTCTCTGACAATCTCAGACACGCACTATCACTCTCTGATACTCCCTATCACTCTCTGACATGCTCTGACACTCTCAGACACTCTCAGACACTCTCAGACACTCACTGACACACACTATCACTCTCTGACACTCTCTGACACTCACTATCACTCTCTGACACTTTCTGACACTCTCTGACACTCTGACACTCTCAGAAACTCTCTATCACTCTGATACTCACTATCACTCTCTGATACTCTCTGACACTCTCTATCACTCTCTGATATGCTCTGACAATCTCTGACACTCTCAGACACTCACTGACACACACTATCACTCTCTGACACTCTCTGACACTCTCTGACACTCACTGTCACTCTCTGACACTGTCTGACACTCTCTGACACTCTCAGAAACACACTATCACTCTCTAACGCTCACTATCAATCTCTGACACTCTATCACTCTCTGACACTGTCTGACACTCTCTGACACTCTCAGACACTCACTATCACTCTCTGACACTCAGCATCAATCTCTGACACTCTCTGACACTCTCTGTCACTCTCTGACACTCTCTGACACTCTCTATCACTCTCTGACTCTCTCTATCACTCTCTGACACTCTCTGACACTCTCAGAAACTCTCTATCACTCTGATACTCACTATCACTCTCTGATACTCTCTGACACTCTCTATCACTCTCTGACAATCTCTATCACTCTCAGACACTCACTATCACTCTCTGACACTCACTATCACTCTCTGACACTTTCTACCTCTCTCTGACACTCTCAGACACTCACTATGACTCTCTGACGCTCTCTACCTCTCTCTGACACTCTCTGACCCTCTCTGACAATCTCTATCACTCTCTGCCACTCTCTATCACACTCGGCCACTCTCTGACACTCTCTGACACTCTCTATCACTCTCTATCACTCTCTATCACTCTCTCTCACTCTCTGACAATCTCTGACACTCTCTGACAATCTCTGACAATCTCAGACACTCTCAGACACTCAATGTCACTCTTTGACATTCTCTATCACTCTCTGACACCCTCTGACACTCTCTCTGACACCCTCTGACACTCTCTGACATTCTCTGGCACTCTCTGACACTCTCTATCACTCTCTATCACTCTCTGACATTCTCTGACACTCTCTGTTCCTCTATATCACTCTCTGACACACTCTGACACTCACTATCACTCTCAGACACTCACTATCACTCTCTGACACTCACTATCACTCTCTGACACTTTCTACCTCTCTCTGACACTCTCAGACACTCACTATGACTCTCTGACGCTCTCTACCTCTCTCTGACACTCTCTGACCCTCTCTGACAATCTCTATCACTCTCTGCCACTCTCTATCACACTCGGCCACTCTCTGACACTCTCTGACACTCTCTATCACTCTCTATCACTCTCTATCACTCTCTCTCACTCTCTGACACTCTCTGACACTCTCTGACAATCTCAGACACTCACTATCACTCTCTGACAATCTCTGACACTCTCTATCACTCTCTGACACTCTCTGTCACTCTCTATCACTCTCTGACAGTCTCTATCACTCTCAGACACTCTCTGACTCTCTGATACTCTCCATCACTCACTGACACTCTCTATCACTCTCTGTCACTCTCTGACACTCTCTGACACTCTCTGACACTCTCTGACACTCTCTGACACTATCAGACGCTCACAGACTCTCACTATCACTTTGTGACACTCACTATCACTCACTATCACTCTCTGACACTCTCTGACACTCACCATCACTCTCTGACACTCTCTGACACTCTCTGACACTCTCTGACAATCTCTGACACACTCTGACACTCACTATCACTCTCTGACACTCTCTATCTCTCTCTGACACTCTCCATCGCTCACTATCTCTCTCTGACATTCTCTGACACTCTCTGACACACTCTGACACTCTCAGACACTCGCTATCGCTCTCTGACACTCTCTGACACTCTCAGAAACTCACTATCACTCTCTGAAACTCTCTATCTCTCTCTGACACTATCTAACACTCACTATCTCTCTCTGACACATTCTGACACTCTCTGACACTCTCTGACACTCTCTATCTCTCTCTGACACTCTTTGACTCTCTCTATCACTCTCTATCACTCTCTATCACTCTCTATCAGTCTCTGACAATCTCTATCTCTCTCTGACACTCTCTATCACTCTCTATCACTCTCTGACAGTCTCTATCACTCTCAGACAGTCTCTATCACTCTCAGACACTCTCTGACACTCTCCATCACTCTCTGACACTCTCTATCACTCTCTATCACTCTCTGACACTCTCTGACACTATCAGACGCTCACAGAGACTCACTATCACTTTTTGACACTCACTATCACTCACTATCACACTCTGACACTCACTATCACACTCTGACACTCACTATCACTCTCTGACACTCTCTAACACTCTCTGACAATCTCTGACACTCTCTGACACTCACTATCACTCTCTGACACTCTCTATCTCTCTCTCTGACACTCTCTATCACTCACTATCTCTCTCTGACACTCTCTGACACTCTCTGACACTCTCTGACACACTCTGACACTCTCAGACACTCACTATCACTCTCTGACACTCTCTGACACTCTCTATCACTCTCTGACACTCTCTGTCACTCTCTATCACTCTCTGACAGTCTCTATCACTCTCAGACACTCTCTGACTCTCTGATACTCTCCATCACACACTGACACTCTCTATCACTCTCTATCACTCTCTGTCACTCTCTGACACTCTCTGACACTATCAGACGCTCACAGACACTCACTATCACTTTGTGACACTCACTATCACTCACTATCACTCGCTGACACTCTCTGACACTCACTATCACTCTCTGACACTCTCTGACACTCTCTGACAATCTCTGACACACTCTGACACTCACTATCACTCTCTGACACTCTCTATCTCTCTCTGACACTCTCCATCACTCACTATCTCTCTCTGACATTCTCTGACACTCTCTGACACACTCTGACACTCTCAGACACTCACTATCACTCTCTGACACTCTCTGACACTCTCTGACACTCTCTATCTCTCTCTGACAATCTCTGACACTCTCTGACACTCTCGATCACTCTCTAACAGTCTCTAACACTCTCCATCTCTCTGACAATCTCTGACACTCTCTGACACTCTCTATCACTCTCTGACACTCACTATCACTCTCTGACACTCTCTGACACTCTCTATCACTATCTGACTGTCTCTGACAATCTCAGACACTCATTATCACACTCTGATACTCTCTGACACTCACTATCACTCTCGGACAATCGATGTCACTCTCTGACAATCTCTGACACTCTCAGACTCTCACTATCACTCTCTGACGCTCACTATCACTCTCATACACACACTATCACTCTCTGACACTCACTATCGCTCTCTGACACTCTCTGACACTCTCTGACACTCTCTGTCACTCTCTGTCACTCTCTGACACTCTCTGACACTCTCTGACACACTATGACACTCTCTATCACTCTCGGAACACTCTCTGACAATCTCAGACACGCACTATCACTCTCTGATACTCCCTATCACTCTCTGACATGCTCTGACACTCTCAGACACTCTCAGACACTCTCAGACACTCACTGACACACACTATCACTCTCTGACACTCTCTGACACTCACTATCACTCTCTGACACTTTCTGACACTCTCTGACACTCTGACACTCTCAGAAACTCTCTATCACTCTGATACTCACTATCACTCTCTGATACTCTCTGACACTCTCTATCACTCTCTGATATGCTCTGACAATCTCTGACACTCTCAGACACTCACTGACACACACTATCACTCTCTGACACTCTCTGACACTCTCTGACACTCACTGTCACTCTCTGACACTGTCTGACACTCTCTGACACTCTCAGAAACACACTATCACTCTCTAACGCTCACTATCAATCTCTGACACTCTATCACTCTCTGACACTGTCTGACACTCTCTGACACTCTCAGACACTCACTATCACTCTCTGACACTCAGCATCAATCTCTGACACTCTCTGACACTCTCTGTCACTCTCTGACACTCTCTGACACTCTCTATCACTCTCTGACTCTCTCTATCACTCTCTGACACTCTCTGACACTCTCAGAAACTCTCTATCACTCTGATACTCACTATCACTCTCTGATACTCTCTGACACTCTCTATCACTCTCTGACAATCTCTATCACTCTCAGACACTCACTATCACTCTCTGACACTCACTATCACTCTCTGACACTTTCTACCTCTCTCTGACACTCTCAGACACTCACTATGACTCTCTGACGCTCTCTACCTCTCTCTGACACTCTCTGACCCTCTCTGACAATCTCTATCACTCTCTGCCACTCTCTATCACACTCGGCCACTCTCTGACACTCTCTGACACTCTCTATCACTCTCTATCACTCTCTATCACTCTCTCTCACTCTCTGACACTCTCTGACACTCTCTGACAATCTCTGACACTCTCTGACAATCTCTGACAATCTCAGACACTCTCAGACACTCAATGTCACTCTTTGACATTCTCTATCACTCTCTGACACCCTCTGACACTCTCTCTGACACTCTCTGACACTCTCTGACATTCTCTGGCACTCTCTGACACTCTCTATCACTCTCTATCACTCTCTGACATTCTCTGACACTCTCTGTTCCTCTATATCACTCTCTGACACTCTCTGACACTCACTATCACTCTCTGACAATCTCTGACACTCTCTGACAATCTCTGACAATCTCAGACACTCTCAGACACTCACTATCACTCTCTGACACTCTCTATCTCTCTCTGACACTCTCCATCACTCACTATCTCTCTCTGACATTCTCTGACACTCTCTGACACACTCTGACACTCTCAGACACTCACTATCACTCTCTGACACTCTCTGACACTCTCTATCACTCTCTATCGCTCTCTGACACTCTCTGACACTCACTATCACTCTCTGACACTCACTATCACTCTCTGACACTCTCTGACACTCGCTGACAATCTCTGACACTCTCTATCACTCACTATCACTCTCTGACACTCTCTGTCACTCTCTGACACTCTCTATCTCTCTCTGACAATCTCTGACACTCTCTGACACTCTCGATCACTCTCTAACAGTCTCTAACACTCTCCATCTCTCTGACAATCTCTGACACTCTCTGACACTCTCTATCACTCTCTGACACTCACTATCACTCTCTGACACTCTCTGACACTCTCTATCACTATCTGACTGTCTCTGACAATCTCAGACACTCATTATCACACTCTGACACTCTCTGACACTCACTATCACTCTCGGACAATCGATATCACTCTCTGACAGTCTCTGACACTCTCAGACTCTCACTATCACTCTCTGACGCTCACTATCACTCTCATACACACACTATCACTCTCTGACACTCACTATCGCTCTCTGACACTCTCTGACACTCTCTGACACTCTCTGTCACTCTCTGTCACTCTCTGACACTCTCTGACACTCTCTGACACACTATGACACTCTCTATCACTCTCGGAACACTCTCTGACAATCTCAGACACGCACTATCACTCTCTGATACTCCCTATCACTCTCTGACATGCTCTGACACTCTCAGACACTCTCAGACACTCTCAGACACTCACTGACACACACTATCACTCTCTGACACTCTCTGACACTCACTATCACTCTCTGACACTGTCTGACACTCTCTGACACTCTGACACTCTCAGAAACTCTCTATCACTCTGATACTCACTATCACTCTCTGATACTCTCTGACACTCTCTATCACTCTCTGATATGCTCTGACAATCTCTAACACTCTCAGACACTCACTGACACACACTATCACTCTCTGACACTCTCTGACACTCACTGTCACTCTCTGACACTGTCTGACACTCTCTGACACTCTCAGAAACACACTATCACTCTCTAACGCTCACTATCAATCTCTGACACTCTATCACTCTCTGACACTGTCTGACACTCTCTGACACTCTCAGACACTCACTATCACTCTCTGACACTCAGCATCAATCTCTGACACTCTCTGACACTCTCTGTCACTCTCTGACACTCTCTGACACTCTCTATCACTCTCTGACTCTCTCTATCACTCTCTGACACTCTCTGACACTCTCAGAAACTCTCTATCACTCTGATACTCACTATCACTCTCTGATACTCTCTGACACTCTCTATCACTCTCTGACAATCTCTATCACTCTCAGACACTCACTATCACTCTCTGACACTCACTATCACTCTCTGACACTTTCTACCTCTCTCTGACACTCTCAGACACTCACTATGACTCTCTGACGCTCTCTACCTCTCTCTGACACTCTCTGACCCTCTCTGACAATCTCTATCACTCTCTGCCACTCTCTATCACACTCGGCCACTCTCTGACACTCTCTGACACTCTCTATCACTCTCTATCACTCTCTATCACTCTCTCTCACTCTCTGACACTCTCTGACACTCTCTGACAATCTCTGACACTCTCTGACAATCTCTGACAATCTCAGACACTCTCAGACACTCAATGTCACTCTTTGACATTCTCTATCACTCTCTGACACCCTCTGACACTCTCTCTGACACTCTCTGACACTCTCTGACATTCTCTGGCACTCTCTGACACTCTCTATCACTCTCTATCACTCTCTATCACTCTCTGACATTCTCTGACACTCTCTGTTCCTCTATATCACTCTCTGACACTCTCTGACACTCACTATCACTCTCTGACAATCTCTGACACTCTCTGACAATCTCTGACAATCTCAGACACTCTCAGACACTCACTATCACTCTCTGACACTCTCTATCTCTCTCTGACACTCTCCATCACTCACTATCTCTCTCTGACATTCTCTGACACTCTCTGACACACTCTGACACTCTCAGACACTCACTATCACTCTCTGACACTCTCTGACACTCTCTATCACTCTCTATCGCTCTCTGACACTCTCTGACACTCACTATCACTCTCTGACACTCACTATCACTCTCTGACACTCTCTGACACTCGCTGACAATCTCTGACACTCTCTATCACTCACTATCACTCTCTGACACTCTCTGTCACTCTCTGACACTCTCTATCTCTCTCTGACAATCTCTGACACTCTCTGACACTCTCGATCACTCTCTAACAGTCTCTAACACTCTCCATCTCTCTGACAATCTCTGACACTCTCTGACACTCTCTATCACTCTCTGACACTCACTATCACTCTCTGACACTCTCTGACACTCTCTATCACTATCTGACTGTCTCTGACAATCTCAGACACTCATTATCACACTCTGATACTCTCTGACACTCACTATCACTCTCGGACAATCGATATCACTCTCTGACAGTCTCTGACACTCTCAGACTCTCACTATCACTCTCTGACGCTCACTATCACTCTCATACACACACTATCACTCTCTGACACTCACTATCGCTCTCTGACACTCTATGACACTCTCTGACACTCTCTGTCACTCTCTGTCACTCTCTGACACTCTCTGACACTCTCTGACACACTATGACACTCTCTATCACTCTCGGAACACTCTCTGACAATCTCAGACACGCACTATCACTCTCTGATACTCCCTATCACTCTCTGACATGCTCTGACACTCTCAGACACTCTCAGACACTCTCAGACACTCACTGACATACACTATCACTCTCTGACACTCTCTGACACTCACTATCACTCTCTGACACTGTCTGACACTCTCTGACACTCTGACACTCTCAGAAACTCTCTATCACTCTGATACTCACTATCACTCTCTGATACTCTCTGACACTCTCTATCACTCTCTGATATGCTCTGACAATCTCTGACACTCTCAGACACTCACTGACACACACTATCACTCTCTGACACTCTCTGACACTCTCTGACACTCACTGTCACTCTCTGACACTGTCTGACACTCTCTGACACTCTCAGAAACACACTATCACTCTCTAACGCTCACTATCAATCTCTGACACTCTATCACTCTCTGACACTGTCTGACACTCTTTGACACTCTCAGACACTCACTATCACTCTCTGACACTCAGCATCAATCTCTGACACTCTCTGACACTCTCTGTCACTCTCTGACACTCTCTGACACTCTCTATCACTCTCTGACTCTCTCTATCACTCTCTGACACTCTCTGACACTCTCAGAAACTCTCTATCACTCTGATACTCACTATCACTCTCTGATACTCTCTGACACTCTCTATCACTCTCTGACACTCACTATCACTCTCTGACACTTTCTACCTCTCTCTGACACTCTCAGACACTCACTATGACTCTCTGACGCTCTCTACCTCTCTCTGACACTCTCTGACCCTCTCTGACAATCTCTATCACTCTCTGCCACTCTCTATCACACTCGGCCACTCTCTGACACTCTCTGACACTCTCTATCACTCTCTGACACTCTCTGACACTCTCTGACAATCTCTGACACTCTCTGACAATCTCTGACAATCTCAGACACTCTCAGACACTCAATGTCACTCTTTGACATTCTCTATCACTCTCTGACACCCTCTGACACTCTCTCTGACACTCTCTGACACTCTCTGACATTCTCTGGCACTCTCTGACACTCTCTATCACTCTCTATCACTCTCTGACATTCTCTGACACTCTCTGTTCCTCTATATCACTCTCTGACACTCTCTGACACTCACTATCACTCTCTGACAATCTCTGACACTCTCTGACAATCTCTGACAATCTCAGACACTCTCAGACACTCACTATCACTCTCTGACACTCTCTATCTCTCTCTGACACTCTCCATCACTCACTATCTCTCTCTGACATTCTCTGACACTCTCTGACACACTCTGACACTCTCAGACACTCACTATCACTCTCTGACACTCTCTGACACTCTCTATCACTCTCTATCGCTCTCTGACACTCTCTGACACTCACTATCACTCTCTGACACTCACTATCACTCTCTGACACTCTCTGACACTCGCTGACAATCTCTGACACTCTCTATCACTCACTATCACTCTCTGACACTCTCTGTCACTCTCTGACACTCTCTATCTCTCTCTGACAATCTCTGACACTCTCTGACACTCTCGATCACTCTCTAACAGTCTCTAACACTCTCCATCTCTCTGACAATCTCTGACACTCTCTGACACTCTCTATCACTCTCTGACACTCACTATCACTCTCTGACACTCTCTGACACTCTCTATCACTATCTGACTGTCTCTGACAATCTCAGACACTCATTATCACACTCTGATACTCTCTGACACTCACTATCACTCTCGGACAATCTATATCACTCTCTGACAGTCTCTGACACTCTCAGACTCTCACTATCACTCTCTGACGCTCACTATCACTCTCATACACACACTATCACTCTCTGACACTCACTATCGCTCTCTGACACTCTCTGACACTCTCTGACACTCTCTGTCACTCTCTGTCACTCTCTGTCACTCTCTGACACTCTCTGACACACTATGACACTCTCTATCACTCTCGGAACACTCTCTGACAATCTCAGACACGCACTATCACTCTCTGATACTCCCTATCACTCTCTGACATGCTCTGACATTCTCAGACACTCTCAGACACTCTCAGACACTCACTGACACACACTATCACTCTCTGACACTCTCTGACACTCACTATCACTCTCTGACACTGTCTGACACTCTCTGACACTCTGACACTCTCAGAAACTCTCTATCACTCTGATACTCACTATCACTCTCTGATACTCTCTGACACTCTCTATCACTCTCTGATATGCTCTGACAATCTCTGACACTCTCAGACACTCACTGACACACACTATCACTCTCTGACACTCTCTGACACTCACTGTCACTCTCTGACACTGTCTGACACTCTCTGACACTCTCAGAAACACACTATCACTCTCTAACGCTCACTATCAATCTCTGACACTCTATCACTCTCTGACACTGTCTGACACTCTCTGACACTCTCAGACACTCACTATCACTCTCTGACACTCAGCATCAATCTCTGACACTCTCTGACACTCTCTGTCACTCTCTGACACTCTCTGACACTCTCTATCACTCTCTGACTCTCTCTATCACTCTCTGACACTCTCTGACACTCTCAGAAACTCTCTATCACTCTGATACTCACTATCACTCTCTGATACTCTCTGACACTCTCTATCACTCTCTGACAATCTCTATCACTCTCAGACACTCACTATCACTCTCTGACACTCACTATCACTCTCTGACACTTTCTACCTCTCTCTGACACTCTCAGACACTCACTATGACTCTCTGACGCTCTCTACCTCTCTCTGACACTCTCTGACCCTCTCTGACAATCTCTATCACTCTCTGCCACTCTCTATCACACTCGGCCACTCTCTGACACTCTCTATCACTCTCTATCACTCTCTATCACTCTCTCTCACTCTCTGACACTCTCTGACACTCTCTGACAATCTCTGACACTCTCTGACAATCTCTGACAATCTCAGACACTCTCAGACACTCAATGTCACTCTTTGACACTCTCTATCACTCTCTGACACCCTCTGACACTCTCTCTGACACTCTCTGACACTCTCTGACATTCTCTGGCACTCTCTGACACTCTCTATCACTCTCTATCACATTCTGACATTCTCTGACACTCTCTGTTCCTCTATATCACTCTCTGACACTCTCTGACACTCACTATCACTCTCTGACAATCTCTGACACTCTCTGACAATCTCTGACAATCTCAGACACTCTCAGACACTCACTATCACTCTCTGACACTCTCTGAAACACTCTATCACTGTATTTCACTCTCTGAAACTCTCTGACACTCACTCTCACTCTCTGACACTCTCTGACACTCTCAGACACTCACTATCACTCTCTGACACTCTCTGACACTCACTATCACTCTCTGACACTCTCTGACACTCTGTGACACTACCTCTCTCTGACACTCTCTATCTCTCTCTGACACGCTCTGACAATCGCTGACACTCTCTGACACTCTCTATCACTCATTGACACTCTCTGACAATCTCAGACTGTCTCAGACACTCTCAGACACTCTCAGACACTCACTATCACTCACTAACACTCTCTCACAGTCTCTGTCACTCATTGTCACTCTCTGCCACTCTCTGACACTATCTATCTCTCTTTGACACTCTCAGACACTCACTGTCACTCTCTGACACTCTCTATCTCTCTCTGACACTCTCTGACACTCTCCATCACTCTCTATCACTCTCGATCACTCTCTTATACTCCATATCACTCCATATCACTCTCTGACACTCTCTGACACTCACTATCACTCTCTGACACTCTCTGACACTCTCTATCACTCTCTATCACTCTCTGACAGTCTCTATCACTCTCAGACAGTCTCGATCACTCTCAGACACTCTCTGACACTCTCCATCACTCTCTGACACTGTCTATCACTGTCTGTCACTCTCCATCACTCTCTGACACTCTCTGACACTCTCTGACACTCTCTGACACTCTCTATCACTCTCTATCACTCTCTGACAGTCTCTATCACTCTCAGACAGTCTCCATCACTCTCAGACACTCTCTGACTCTCTGACACTCTCCATCACTCTCGAACACTCTCTGACACTCACTATCACTTTTTGACACTCACTATCACTCACTATCACTCTCTGACACTCACTATCACTCTCTGATACTCTCTGACACTCACTATCACTCTCTGACACTCTCTATCTCTCTCTGACACTCTCTGACAATCTCTGACACTCTCCATCACTCTCTATCACTCTCAATTACTCCATATCACTCTCTGACACTCTCTGACACTCTCTGACACTCACTATCACTCTCTGACACTCTCTATCTCTCTCTGACACTCTCTATCACTCACTATCTCTCTCTGACACTCTCAGACACTCTCAGACACTCACTATCACTCTCTGACACTCTCTGACACAATCTATCACTCTCTATCGCTCTCTGACACTCTCTGACACTCTCAGACACTCACTATCACTCTCTGACACTCTCTATCTCTCTCTGACACTCTCTGACACTCTTCGACACTCTGTGACACTCTCTATCTCTCTCTGACACTCTCTGACTCTCTCTATCACTCTCTATCACCCACTGACACTCTCTGTCACTCTCTATCAGTCTCTGACACTCTCTGACACTCACTATCACTCTCTGACACTCACTATCACTCTCTGACACTCTCTGACACTCTCTATCACTCTCTGATATGCACTGACAATCTCTGTCACTCTCAGACACTCACTGACACACACTATCACTCTCTGACACTCTCTGACACTCTCTGACACTCGCTGTCACTCTATGACACTGTCTGACACTCTCTGACACTCTCAGAAACACACTATCACTCTCTAACGCTCACTATCAATCTCTGACACTCTCTATCACTCTCTGACACTCTCTGACACTCTCAGACACTCACTATCACTCTCTGACACTCACCACCAATCGCTGACACTCTCTGACACTCTCTGTCACTCTCTGACACTCTCTATCACTCTCTGACTCCCTCTATCACTCTCTGACACTCTCTGACACTCTCAGAAACTCTCTATCACTCTGATACTCACTATCACTCTCTCATACTCTCTGACACTCTCTATCACTCTCTGACAATCTCTATCACTCTCTGACACTCTCAGACACTCACTGTCACTCTCTGACACTCAGTATCACTCTCATACACTCACTATCACTCTCTGACACTCACTACCTCTCTCTGACACTCTCAGACACTCACTATGACTCTCAGACGCTCTCTACCTCTCTCTGACACTCTCTGACCCTCTCTGACAGTCTCTGACACTCTCTGACACTCACTATCACTCTCTGACACTCTCTATCACTCTCTGCCACTCTCTATCACACTCGGCCACTCTCTGACACTCTCTATCACTCTCTATCACTCTCTGACACTCTCTGACACTCTCTGACACTCTCTGACAATCTCTGACACTCTCAGACACTCACTGTAACTGTTTGACACTATCTATCACTCTCTGACACCCTCTGACACTCTCTCTGACACTCTCTGACACTCTCTGACACTCTCTGGCACTCTCTGACACTCTCTATCACTCTCTATCACTCTCTGACATTCTCTGACACTCTCTGTTCCTCTATATCACTCTCTGACACTCTCTGACACTCACTATCACTCTCTGACAATCTCTGACACTGACAATCTCTGACAATCTCAGACACTCTCAGACACTCACTATCACTCTCTGACACTCTCTGAAACACTCTATCACTGTATTTCACTCTCTGAAACTCTCTGACACTCACTCTCACTCTCTGACACTCTCAGACACTCACTATCACTCTCTGACACTCTCTGACACTCACTATCACTCTCTGACACTCTCTGACACTCTCTGACACTATCTCTCTCTGACACTCTCTATCTCTCTCTGACACTCTCTGACAATCGCTGACACTCTCTGACACTCTCTATCACTCTCTGACACTCTCTGACAATCTCAGACACTCTCAGACACTCACTATCACACTCTGACACTCTCTGACACTCTCCATCACTCTCTATCACTCTCTATTACTCCATGTCACTCCATATCACTCTCTGACACTCTCTGACACTCACTGTCACTCTCTGACACTCTCTCTATCTCTCTCTGACACTCTCTGACACTCTCTGACACTCTCCATCACTCTCTATCACTCTCTATCACTCTCTATCACTCCATATCACTCCATATCACTCCATATCACTCTCTGACACTCTTTGACACTCACTATCACTCTCTGACACTCTCTGACACTCTCTGACACTCTCTGACACTCTCTGACACTCTCCATCACTCTCTATCACTCTCTATTACTCCATGTCACTCCATATCACTCTCTGACACTCTCTGACACTCACTGTCACTCTCTGACAGTCTCTATCACTCTCAGACAGTCTCGATCACTCTCAGACACTCTCTGACTCTCTGACACTCTCCATTACTCTCTGACACTGTCTATCACTGTCTGTCACTCTCCATCACTCTCCATCACTGTCCATCACTCTCTGACTCTCTCTGACACTCTCTGACACTCTCTATCACTCTCTATCACTCTCTGAAAGTCTCTATCACTCTCAGACAGTCTCCATTACTCTCAGACACTCTCTGACTCTCTGACACTCTCCATCACTCTCTGACACTCTCTATCACTCTCGGACACTCTCTGACACTCTCTGACACTTTCAGACGCTCACAGACACTCACTATCACTTTTTGACACTCACTATCACTCACTATCACTCTCTGACACTCTCTGACACTCACTATCACTCTCTGATACTCTCTGACACTCTCAGACACTCACTATCACTCTCTGACACTCTCTGACACTCACTATCACTCTCTGACACTCTCTGACACTCTGTGACACTATCTCTCTCTGACGCTCTCTATCTCTCTCTGACACTCTCTGACAATCGCTGACACTCTCTGACACTCTCTGACACTCTCTATCACTCTCTGACACTCTCTGACAATCTCAGACACTCTCAGACACTCTCAGACACTCACGATCACTCACTATCACTCTCTGACAGTCTCTGTCACTCATTGTCACTCTCTGCCACTCTCTGACACTATCTCTCTCTCTTTGACACTCTCTGACAATCTCTGAAACTCTCAGACACTCTCAGACACTCACTATCACACTCTGACAGTCTCTGACACTCTCCATCACTCTCTATCATTCTCTATCACTCTCTGACACTCTCAGACACTCACTGTCACTCTCTGACACTCTCTATCTCTCTCTGACACTCTCTGACACTCTCTGACACTCTCCATCACTCTCTATCACTCTCTATTACTCCATATCACTCCATATCACTCTCTGACACTCTCTGACACTCACTGTCACTCTCTGACACTCTCTATCTCTCTCTGACACTCTCTGACACTCTCTGACACTCTCTGACACTCACTATCACTCTCTGACACTCTCTGACACTCTCTGACACTCTCTGACACTCTCTATCACTCTCTATCACTCTCTATCACTCTCTGACACTCTCCATCACTCTCTATCACTCTCGATTACTCCATATCACTCCATATCACTCTCTGACACTCTCTGACACTCACTGTCACTCTCTGACAATCTCCATCACTCTCTATCACGCTCTATCACTCCATATCACTCCATATCACTCCATATCACTCTCTGACACTCTCTGACACTCACTATCACTCTCTGACACTCTCTGACACTCTCAGACACTCTCAGACACTCACTATCACCCACTATCACTCTCTGACAGTCTCTGTCACTCATTGTCACTCTCTGCCACTCTCTGACGCTATCTATCTCTCTTTGACACTCTCTGATAATTTCTGACACTCGCAGACACTCTCAGACACTCACTATCACACTCTGACACTCTCTGTCACTCTCCATCACTCTCTATCATTCTCTATCACTCTCTGACACTCTCAGACACTCAGTCACTCTCTGACATTCTCTATCTCTCTCTGACACTCTCTGACACTCTCTGACACTCTCCATCACTCTCTATCACTCTCTATCACTCTCTCTCACTCTCTATCACTCTCTATTACTCCATATCACTCCATATCACTCTCTGACACTCTCTGACACTCACTGTCACTCTCTGACACTCTCTATCTCTCTCTGACACTCTCTGACACTCTCTGACACACTCCATCACTCTCTATCACGCTCTATCACTCCATATCACTCCATATCACTCCATATCACTCTCTGACACTCTCTGACACTCACTATCACTCTCTGACACTCTCTATCACTCTCTATCACTCTCTGACAGTCTCTATCACTCTCAGACAGTCTCGATCACTCTCAGACACTCTCTGACTCTCTGACACTCTCCATCACTCTCTGACACTGTCTATCACTGTCTGTCACTCTCCATCACTCTCCATCACTCTCTGACACTCTCTGACACTCGCTATAACTCTCTATCACTCTCTGACAGTCTCTATCACTCTCAGACAGTCTCCATCACTCTCAGACACTCTCTGACTCTCTGACACTCTCCATTACTCTCTGACACTCTCTATCACTCTCTATCACTCTCGGACACTCTCTGACACTCTCTGACACTGTCAGACGCTCACAGACACTCACTATCACTTTTTGACACTCACTATCACTCACTATCACTCTCTGACACTCTCTGACACTCACTATCACTCTCTGATACTCTCTGACACTCTCTATCACTCTCTGACAATCTCTATCACTCTCTGACACTCTCAGACACTCACTATCACTCTCTGACACTCTCTGACACAATCTATCACTCTCTATCGCTCTCTGACACTCTCTGACACTCTCAGACACTCACTATCATTCTCTATCACTCTCTGACACTCTCAGACACTCACTGTCACTCTCTGACACTCTCTATCTCTCTCTGACACTCTCTGACACTCTCCATCACTCCCTATCACTCTCTATCACTCTCTATTACTCCATATCACTCCATATCACTCTCTGACACTCACTGTCACTCTCTGACACTCTCTGACACTCTCTGACACTCTCCATCACTCTCTATCACTCTCTATCACTCCATATCACTCCATATCACTCTCTGACACTCTTTGACACTCACTATCACACTCTGACACTCTCTGACACTCTCTGACACTCTCTATCACTCTCTATCACTCTCTGACAGTCTCTATCACTCTCAGACAGTCTCGATCACTCTCAGACACTCTCTGACTCTCTGACACTCTCCATCACTCTCTGACACTGTCTATCACTGTCTGTCACTCTCCATCACTCTCTGACACTCTCTGACACTCTCTGACACTCTCTATCACTCTCTATCACTCTCTGACAGTCTCTATCACTCTCAGGCAGTCTCCATCACTCTCAGACACTCTCTGACTCTCTGACACTCTCCATCACTCTCTGACACTCTTTATCACTCTCTATCACTCTCTATCACTCTCGGACACTCTCTGACACTCTCTGACACTGTCAGACGCTCACAGACTCTCACTATCACTTTTTGACACTCACTATCACTCACTATCACTCTCTGACACTCTCTGACACTCACTATCACTCTCTGATACTCTCTGACACTCTCTGACACTCACAGACACTCACTATCACTCTCTGACACTCTCTGACACTCTCTGACCCTCACTATCACTCTCTGACACTCTCTGACACTCTGTGACACTATCTCTCTCTGACACTCTCTATCTCTCTCTGACACTCTCTGACAATCGCTGACACTCTCTGACACTCTCTGACAATCTCAGACACTCTCAGACACTCTCAGACACTCACTATCACTCACTATCACTCTCTGACAGTCTCTGTCACTCATTGTCACTCTCTGCCACTCACTGACACTATCTATCTCTCTTTGACACTCTCTGACAATCTCTGACACTCTCAGACACTCTCAGACACTCTCTATCACACTCTGACACTCTCTGACACTCTCCATCACTCTCTATCATTCTCTATCACTCTCTGACACTCTCAGACACTCACTGTCACTCTCTGACACTCTCTATCTCTCTCTGACACACTCTGACACTCTCTGACACTCTCCATCACTCTCTATCACTCTCTATCACTCTCTATTACTCCATATCACTCCATATCACTCTCTGACACTCTCTGACACTCACTGTCACTCTCTGACACTCTCTATCTCTCTCTGACACTCTCTGACACTCTCTGACACTCTCTGACACTCACTATCACTCTCTGACACTCTCTGACACTCTCTGACACTCTCTGACACTCTCTATCACTCTCTATCACTCTCTGACACTCTCCATCACTCTCTATCACTCTCTATCACTCTCTATTACTCCATATCACTCCATATCACTCTCTGACACTCTCTGGCACTCACTGTCACTCTCTGACACTCTCTATCTCTCTCTGACACTCTCTGACACTCTCTGACACTCTCTGACACTCTCCATCACTCTCTATCACGCTCTATCACTCCATATCACTCCATATCACTCCATATCACTCTCTGACACTCTCTGACACTCACTATCACTCTCTGACACTCACTATCACTCTCTGACACTCTCAGACACTCACTATCACTCTCTGACAGTCTCTGTCACTCACTGTCACTCTCTGACGCTATCTCTCTCTCTTTGACACTCTCTGACAATCTCTGACACTCTCAGACACTCTCAGACACTCACTATCACACTCTGACACTCTCTGACACTCTCCATCACTCTCTATCATTCTCTATCACTCTCTGACCCTCTCAGACACTCACTGTCACTCTCTGACACTCTCTATCGCTCTCTGACACTCTCTGACACTCTCCATCACTCTCCATCACTCTCTATCACTCTCTATCACTCTCTATCACTCTCTATTACTCTCTATTACTCCATATCACTCCATATCACTCTCTGACACTCTCTGACACTCACTGTCACTCTCTGACACTCACTATCTCTCTCTGACACTCTCTGACACTCTCTCACACACTCCATCACTCTCTATCACGCTCTATCACTCCATATCACTCCATATCACTCCATATCACTCCATATCACTCCATATCACTCTCTGACACTCTCTGACACTCACTATCACTCTCTGACACTCTCTGACACTCTCTGACACTCTCTATCACTCTCTATCACTCTCTGACAGTCTCTATCACTCTCAGACAGTCTCGATCAATCTCAGACACTCTCTGACTCTCTGACACTCTCCATCACTCTCTGACACTGTCTATCACTGTCTGTCACTCTCCATCACTCTCCATCACTCTCCATCACTCTCTGACACTCTCTGACACTCTCTGACACTCTCTATCACTCTCTGACAGTCTCTATCACTCTCAGACAGTCTCCATCACTCTCAGACACTCTCTGACTCTCTGACAAAATCCATTACTCTCTGACACTCTCTATCACTCTTATCACTCTCGGACACTCTCTGACACTCTCTGACACTGTCAGACGCTCACAGACACTCACTATCACTTTTTGACACTCACTATCACTCACTATCACTCTCTGACACTCTCTGACATTCACTATCACTCTCTGACACTCTCTATCACTCTCTGACAGTCTCTATCACTCTCAGACAGTCTCCATCACTCTCAGACACTCTCTGACTCTCTGACAAAATCCATTACTCTCTGACACTCTCTATCACTCTTATCACTCTCGGACACTCTCAGACACTCTCAGACACTCACTATCACTCTCTGACACTCTCTGACACAATCTATCACTCTCTATCGCTCTCTGACACTCTCTGACACTCTCAGACACTCACTATCACACTCTGACACTCTCTGACACTCTCCATCACTCTCTATCATTCTCTATCACTCTCTGACACTCTCAGACACTCACTGTCACTCTCTGACACTCTCTATCTCTCTCTGACACTCTCTGACACTCTCCATCACTCTCTATCACTCTCTATCACTCTCTATCACTCTCTATTACTCCATATCACTCCATATCACTCTCTGACACTCTCTGACACTCACTGTCACTCTCTGACACTCTCTCTATCTCTCTCTGACACACTCTGACACTCTCCATCACTCTCTATCACTCTCTATCACTCTCTATCACTCTCTATCACTCTCTATCACTCTCTATCACTCCATATCACTCCATATCACTCCATTTCACTCCATATCATTCTCTGACACTCTTTGACACTCACTATCACTCTCTGACACTCTCTGACACTCTCTGACAGTCTCTGACACTCTCTGACACTCTCTATCACTCTCTGACAGTCTCTATCAATCTCAGACAGTCTCGATCACTCTCAGACACTCTCTGACTCTCTGACACTCTCCATCACTCTCTGACACTGTCTATCAATGTCTGTCACTCTCCATCACTCTCTGACACTATCTGACACTCTCTGACACTCTCTATCACTCTCTATCACTCTCTATTACTCCATATCACTCCATATCACTCTCTGACACTCTCTGACACTCACTGTCACTCTCTGACACTCTCTATCTCTCTCTGACACTCTCTGACACTCTCTGACACACTCCATCACTCTCTATCACGCTCTATCACTCCATATCACTCCATATTCCCGGCTCATTTCCCGGCGGAGCAGCAGGAGAAGGTAGCGACTCTTCGGTGGGTGAGTGAAGGCATCAGGAGCTGTGTTTTAAAAGTAAGTACTTACTGTTTTACTTACTGTTTTCCTTGTCTTTGAGTTTCTTTTGGCGCCGGAGGAACCGGAAGCTGGTCGGCAGCGAGGACTCCTGGGTAGGTATTTTCCTTAAAGGTGCGGAGCTGAGTAAACCCGAGCCACTAGAAATGTAGTGTCTCCCACCTATCCTCCTCCTCTAACCTAACAATAAGACCCTTTTTACCCTCCTCCTCTAACCAAAAAGGACTGAGCAGGTAAGCTATTTACTGTTTTTGTTAATATCTATAGTTGTACTTAACTAAGGGGTAATTGAATAAAAGAAATGGCAGCCAGTGTAGTGTATTGCTCCTCCTGCAGAATGTTCGAGGTGAGGGAAACCTCCGGTGGCCCTGCCGACTTCACCTGCTGGAAGTGCATCCGTCTCCAGCTCCTATCAGACCGTGTTAGGGAATTGGAGCTGGAGCTGGATGAACTGAGGATCATTCGGGAAGCTGAGGGGTTGATAGATAGAAGCTACACGGAGGTCGCTACTCCACAAATCAAAGGCAGCTGGGTAACAGTTAGAGGTGGGAAGAGGTCAGTGCAGGGATCTCCTGTGGTCGTTCCCCTCAACAACAAGTATACAGTTTTAGATACTGTTGGGGGGGACGGCCTATCGGGGGCAGGCTGCAGTGACCGGGCCTCTGGCACGGGGTCCTGCACTGTGGCTCAGAAGGGAAGGAGGGAGAATGGGAGAGCACTAGTCATCGGGGACTCGATGGTGAGGAGTACGGACAGGCGGTTCTGTGGGCGCAGGCGAGACGCACGGATGGTTTGTTGCCTCCCTGGTGCCAGGGTCCGTGATGTTTGTGATCGCGTCTTCAGGATCCTTAAAGGGGAGGGGGAGCAGCCAGAGGTCGTGGTGCACATTGGCACCAACGACGTAGGAAGGAAGGGTGGCACAGATGTTAGAAGTGAGTTTAGGGAGTTAGGCTGGAAGCTGAAAGCTCGGACGGACAGAGTTGTTATCTCTGGTTTGTTGCCGGCGCCACGTGATAGTGAGGCTAGGAATAGGGAGAGAGCACAGCTGAACACGTGGCTGCAGGAATGGTGTAGGAGGGAGGGCTTCCAGTTCTTGGATAATTGGACTGCATTCTGGGGAAGATGGGACCTGTTCAAACAGGACGGGCTGCATCTGAACCAGAGGGGCACCAATATCCTGGGAGGGAGGTTTGCTAGTACTGTTCGGGAGGGTTTAAACTAGTTTGGGAGGGGGATGGGAACCGGACTTGTAATCCAGGGACCAGTGGGTCCACTCAGAAAGACAAAGAGTGTAGTGAGGTATTGGGGAAGGTAGCACTGTCGCAGAGGACAGATGGGCACGGAGAAGGGTTAAAGTGCGTATACTTCAACGCAAGAAGCATCAGGAATAAGGTGAGTGAATTGAAGGCGTGGATGGGCACTTGGGACTACGATGTTGTGGCCATCACTGAAACGTGGATAGGTGAGGGGGAGGAATGGTTTTTGGAGGTACCTGGTTATAGATGTTTTCATAAGATTAGGAATGGTGGTAAAAGAGGTGGGGGGGTGGCATTGTTAGTTAGAAATAGTGTAACAACTGCTGAAAGAATTTTCGAGGAGGATCTGCCGACTGA
Organism: Heterodontus francisci; assembly: GCF_036365525.1. Taxonomy (NCBI): domain Eukaryota; kingdom Metazoa; phylum Chordata; class Chondrichthyes; order Heterodontiformes; family Heterodontidae; genus Heterodontus; species Heterodontus francisci. Next base: position 4,227,335 of record NC_090401.1, read on the forward strand.
GGCACTGTGGGTTGAGGTCAGGAACAGGAAAGGAGCAGTCACCTTGATGGGAGTTTTCTATAGGCCCCCCAATAGCAGCAGGGAGGTGGAAGAGCAGATTGGGAAACAGATTTTGGAAAGGAGCAGAAGTCACAGGGTAGTAATTATGGGGGATTTCAACTTCCCAAATATTGATTGGCAACTCTTTAGATCGAATAGTTTGGATGGGGTAGTGTTTGTGCAGTATGTCCAGGAAGCTTTTCTGACTCAGTATGTAGACTGCCCGACCAGAGGGGAGGCAATATTGGATTTGGTACTAGGTAATGAACCAGGGCAAGTGATAGAGCTGTTGGTGGGCGAGCACTTTGGAGATAGTGATCACAATTCTGTAGCATTCACTGTGGTAATGGAGAGGGATAGGTATGTGCAACAGGGCAAGGTTTACAATTGGGGGAAGGGTAGATATGATGCTGTCAGGCAGGAACTGAGGAGCATAAGTTGGGAGCATATGCTGGCAGGGAAGGGCACGGTCGAAATGTGGAACTTTTTCAAGGAGCAGATAGTAGGGGCCATTGATAAGCATGTCCCTGTCAGACAGGGAAGGGATGGTCATGTGAGGGAACCGTGGTTGACAAGAGAGGTTGAGAGTCTTGTTAGGAAGAAGAAGGATGCGTATATAAAGTTGAGGAAAAAGGGCACAGGCATAGCTCTGGAGGGATACAAGATGGCCAGGAAGGATCTGAAGAAAGGGATTAGGAGAGCTAAGAGAGGGCATGAAAAATGCTTGGCGGGTAGGATAAAAGAAAACCCCAAGGCCTTTTACGCGTATGTCAGAAATATGAGGATGACTAGGGGGACCGTAGGTCCGGTCAAGGACAATAGCGGGAGACTGTGTGTTGAGCCGGAAGAGATAAGTGAGGTTTTGAATGAGTACTTCTCTTCGGTATTTACGAATGAGAAGGGGTGTATTACTGAAGAGGACGGTGGGAAGCAGACTGGTAAGCTCGAGGAAGTGCTCGTTAGGAGGGAAGATGTGTTGGGGTTTTTGAATAACTTGAATATAGACAAGTCTCCCGGGCCTGACGGGGTATATCCAAGGATGTTATGGGAAGCAAGGGATGAAATTGCAGAGCCGCTGGCAATGATCTTTTCATCTTCTCTGCTGACGGGGGTGGTACCAGGTGATTGGAGGGTGGCAAATGTTGTGCCCCTGTTCAAGAAAGGGAATAGGAACAACCCTGGGAATTACAGGCCAGTTAGTCTTACTTCGGTGGTAGGCAAGTTGATGGAAAAGGTGCTGAGGGATAGGATTTCTGAGCATCTGGAAAGACACTGCTTGATTCGGGACAGTCAGCACGGTTTTGTGAGGGGTAGGTCTTGCCTCACAAGCCTGATTGAATTCTTTGAGCAGGTGACCAAGCAAGTGGATGAGGGTAAACCAGTGGATGTGGTGTACATGGATTTTAGTAAGGCATTTGATAAGGTCCCCCATGGTAGACTTATGGAGAAAGTCAGGAGGCATGGGATAGTGGGGAATGTGGCCAGTTGGATTAAGAATTGGCTAACTGATAGAAGGCAGAGAGTGGTCTTAGATGGTAAATACTCAGCCTGGAGCCCAGTTACCAGTGGCGTGCCGCAGGGATCAGTTCTGGGTCCTCTCCTGTTTGTGATTTTTATTAACGACTTGGATGAGGAAGTCGAAGGGTGGGTCAGTAAATTTGCAGATGATACAAAGGTTGGTGGAGTTGTGGATACCGAGGAGGGCTATTGTCGTCTGCAAAGGGACTTGGATAGGTTGCAGTGCTGGGCTGAAAAGTGGCAGATGGAGTTTAACCCTGAAAAGTGTGAGGTCGTCCATTTTGGAAGGACAAACATGAATGCAAAATACTGGGTTAACGGTAGGGTTCTTGGGCATGTGGAGGAGCAGAGAGACCTTGGGGTCTATGTGCATAGATCATTGAAAGTTGCAACTCAAGTGGATAGGGCTGTGAAGAAGGCATATGGGGTGTTAGCGTTCATTAGCAGAGGGATTGAATTTAAGAGCCGTGAGGTGATGATGCAGCTGTACAGGACCTTGGTAAGGCCTCATTTGGAGTACTGTGTGCAGTTCTGGTCGCCTCATTTTAGGAAGGATGTGGAAGCCTTGGAGAGGGTGCAGAGGAGATTTACCAGGATGTTGCCTGGAATGGAGAATAAGTCTTCGAGGAAAGGCTGAACATTCTAGGCCTCTTCTCATTAGAACGGAGAAGGATGAGGGGTGACATGATAGAGGTTTATAAGATGATCAGGGGAATAGATAGGGTAGACAGTCAGAAACTTTTTCCCCGGGTGGAGCAAAGCGTTACAAGGGGTCATAAATTTAAGGTGAAGGGTGGGAGATATAAGGGGGATGTCAGGGGAAGGTTCTTTACCCAGAGAGTGGTCGAGGCATGGAATGCCTTGCCCGGGGAAGTTGTTGAGTCAGAAACTTTAGGGACTTTCAAAAGGCTTTTGGATAGGTATATGGATAAAGGAGAATGATGGGGTATAGATTAAATTGTCCTTGACAGAGGACAAAGGATCGGCACAACATTGTGGGCCGAAGGGCCTGTTCTGTGCTGTATGTTCTATGTTCTATGTTCTATGTTCTATGTATATCACTCCATATCACTCTCTGACACTCTCTGACACTCACTATCACTCTCTGACACTCTCTATCACTCTCTATCACTCTCTGACAGTCTCTATCACTCTCAGACAGTCTCGATCACTCTCAGGCACTCTCTGACTCTCTGACACTCTCCATCACTCTCTGACACTGTCTATCACTGTCTGTCACTCTCCATCACTCTCCATCACTCTCTGACACTCTCTGACACTCTCTATCACTCTCTATCACTCTCTGACAGTCTCTATCACTCTCAGACAGTCTCCATCACTCTCAGACACTCTCTGACTCTCTGACACTCTCCATTACTCTCTGACACTCTCTATCACTCTCTATCACTCTCGGACACTCTCTGACACTCTCTGACACTGTCAGACGCTCACAGACACTCACTATCACTTTTTGACACTCACTATCACTCACTATCACTCTCTGACACTCTCTGACACTCACTATCACTCTCTGATACTCTCTGACACTCTCTATCACTCTCTGACAATCTCTATCACTCTCTGACACTCTCAGACACTCACTATCACTCTCTGACACTCTCTGACACAATGTATCACTCTCTATCGCTCTCTGACACTCTCTGACACTCTCAGACACTCACTATCATTCTCTATCACTCTCTGACACTCTCAGACACTCACTGTCACTCTCTGACACTCTCTATCTCTCTCTGACACTCTCTGACACTCTCCATCACTCTCTATCACTCTCTATCACTCTCTATTACTCCATATCACTCCATATCACTCTCTGACACTCACTGTCACTCTCTGACACTCTCTGACACTCTCCATCACTCTCTATCACTCTCTATCACTCCATATCACTCCATATCACTCCATATCACTCCATATCACTCTCTGACACTCTTTGACACTCACTATCACACTCTGACACTCTCTGACACTCTCTGACACTCTCTATCACTCTCTATCACTCTCTGACAGTCTCTATCACTCTCAGACAGTCTCGATCACTCTCAGACACTCTCTGACTCTCTGACACTCTCCATCACTCTCTGACACTGTCTATCACTGTCTGTCACTCTCCATCACTCTCTGACACTCTCTGACACTCTCTGACACTCTCTATCACTCTCTATCACTCTCTGACAGTCTCTATCACTCTCAGGCAGTCTCCATCACTCTCAGACACTCTCTGACTCTCTGACACTCACTATCACTCTCTGACACTCTTTATCACTCTCTATCACTCTCTATCACTCTCTATCACTCTCGGACACTCTCTGACACTCTCTGACACTGTCAGACGCTCACAGACACTCACTATCACTTTTTGACACTCACTATCACTCACTATCACTCTCTGACACTCTCTGACACTCACTATCACTCTCTGATACTCTCTGACACTCTCTGACACTCACAGACACTCACTATCACTCTCTGACACTCTCTGACCCTCACTATCACTCTCTGACACTCTCTGACACTCTGTGACACTATCTCTCTCTGACACTCTCTATCTCTCTCTGACACTCTCTGACAATCACTGACACTCTCTGACACTCTCTGACACTCTCTGACAATCTCAGACACTCTCAGACACTCTCAGACACTCACTATCACTCACTATCACTCTCTGACAGTCTCTGTCACTCATTGTCACTCTCTGCCACTCTCTGACACTATCTATCTCTCTTTGACACTCTCTGACAATCTCTGACACTCTCAGACACTCTCAGACACTCTCTATCTCACTCTGACACTCTCTGACTCTCTCCATCACTCTCTATCATTCTCTATCACTCTCTGACACTCTCAGACACTCACTGTCACTCTCTGACACTCTCTATCTCTCTCTGACACTCTCTGACACTCTCTGACACTCTCCATCACTCTCTATCACTCTCTATCACTCTCAATTACTCCATATCACTCCATATCACTCTCTGACACTCTCTGACACTCACTGTCACTCTCTGACACTCTCTATCTCTCTCTGACACTCTCTGACACTCTCTGACACTCTCTGACACTCACTATCACTCTCTGACACTCTCTGACACTCTCTGACACTCTCTGACACTCTCTATCACTCTCTATCACTCTCTGACACTCTCCATCACTCTCTATCACTCTCTATCACTCTCTATTACTCCATATCACTCCATATCACTCTCTGACACTCTCTGACACTCACTGTCACTCTCTGACACTCTCTATCTCTCTCTGACACTCTCTGACACTCTCTGACACTCTCTGACACTCTCCATCACTCTCTATCACGCTCTATCACTCCATATCACTCCATATCACTCTCTGACACTCTCTGACACTCACTATCACTCTCTGACACTCACTATCACTCTCTGACACTCTCAGACACTCTCAGACACTCACTATCACTCTCTGACAGTCTCTGTCACTCACTGTCACTCTCTGACGCTATCTCTCTCTCTTTGACACTCTCTGACAATCTCTGACACTCTCAGACACTCTCAGACACTCACTATCACACTCTGACACTCTCTGACACTCTCCATCACTCTCTATCATTCTCTATCACTCTCTGACCCTCTCAGACACTCACTGTCACTCTCTGACACTCTCTATCGCTCTCTGACACTCTCTGACACTCTCCATCACTCTCCATCACTCTCTATCACTCCCTATCACTCTCTATCACTCTCTATTACTCTCTATTACTCCATATCACTCCATATCACTCTCTGACACTCTCTGACACTCACTGTCACTCTCTGACACTCACTATCTCTCTCTGACACTCTCTGACACTCTCTGACACACTCCATCACTCTCTATCTCGCTCTATCACTCCATATCACTCCATATCACTCCATATCACTCCATATCACTCTCTGACACTCTCTGACACTCACTATCACTCTCTGACACTCTCTGACACTCTCTGACACTCTCTATCACTCTCTATCACTCTCTGACAGTCTGTATCACTCTCAGACAGTCTCGATCAATCTCAGACACTCTCTGACTCTCTGACACTCTCCATCACTCTCTGACACTGTCTATCACTGTCTGTCACTCTCCATCACTCTCCATCACTCTCCATCACTCTCTGACACTCTCTGACACTCTCTGACACTCTCTATCACTCTCTGACAGTCTCTATCACTCTCAGACAGTCTCCATCACTCTCAGACACTCTCTGACTCTCTGACAAAATCCATTACTCTCTGACACTCTCTATCACTCTTATCACTCTCGGACACTCTCTGACACTCTCTGACACTGTCAGACGCTCACAGACACTCACTATCACTTTTTGACACTCACTATCACTCACTATCACTCTCTGACACTCTCTGACACTCACTATCACTCTCTGACACTCTCTATCACTCTCTGACAGTCTCTATCACTCTCAGACAGTCTCCATCACTCTCAGACACTCTCTGACTCTCTGACAAAATCCATTACTCTCTGACACTCTCTATCACTCTTATCACTCTCGGACACTCTCAGACACTCTCAGACACTCACTATCACTCTCTGACACTCTCTGACACAATCTATCACTCTCTATCGCTCTCTGACACTCTCTGACACTCTCAGACACTCACTATCACACTCTGACACTCTCTGACACTCTCCATCACTCTCTATCATTCTCTATCACTCTCTGACACTCGCTATCACACTCTGACACTCTCTGACACTCTCCATCACTCTCTATCACTCTCTATCATTCTCTATCACTCTCTGACACTCTCAGACACTCACTGTCACTCTCTGACACTCTCTATCTCTCTCTGACACTCTCTGACACTCTCCATCACTCTCTATCACTCTCTATCACTCTCTATCACTCTCTATTACTCCATATCACTCCATATCACTCTCTGACACTCTCTGACACTCACTGTCACTCTCTGACACTCTCTCTATCTCTCTCTGACACACTCTGACACTCTCCATCACTCTCTATCACTCTCTATCACTCTCTATCACTCTCTATCACTCTCTATCACTCTCTATCACTCCATATCACTCCATATCACTCCATTTCACTCCATATCATTCTCTGACACTCTTTGACACTCACTATCACTCTCTGACACTCTCTGACACTCTCTGACACTCTCTGACACTCTCTGACACTCTCTGACACTCTCTATCACTCTCTGACAGTCTCTATCAATCTCAGACAGTCTCGATCACTCTCAGACACTCTCTGACTCTCTGACACTCTCCATCACTCTCTGACACTGTCTATCAATGTCTGTCACTCTCCATCACTCTCTGACACTATCTGACACTCTCTGACACTCTCTATCACTCTCTATCACTCTCTGACAGTCTCTATCACTCTCAGACAGTCTCCATTACTCTCAGACACTCTCTGACTCTCTGACACTCTCCATCACTCTCTGACACTCACTATCACTCACTATCACTCTCTGACACTCACTATCACTCTCTGATACTCTCTGACACTCTCAGACACTCACTATCACTCTCTGACACTCTCTGACACTCACTATCACTCTCTGACACTCTCTGACACTCTGTGACACTATCTCTCTCTGACACTCTCTATCTCTCTCTGACACTCTCTGACAATCGCTGACACTCTCTGACACTCTCTATCACTCTCTGACACTCTCTGACAATCTCAGACACTCTCAGACACTCTCAGGCACTCTCAGACACTCTCAGACACTCACTATCGCTCACTATCACTCTCTGACAGTCTCTGTCACTCATTGTCACTCTCTGCCACTCTCTGACGCTATCTATCTCTCTTTGACACTCTCTGACAATCTCTGACACTCTCAGACACTCTCAGACACTCACTATCACACTCTGACACTCTCTGACACTCTCCATCACTCTCTATCACTCTCTGACACTCACTGTCACTCTCTGACACTCACTGTCACTCTCTGACACGCTCTATCTCTCTCTGACACTCTCTGACACTCTCCATCACTCTCTATCATTCTCTATCACTCTCTGACACTCACTGTCACTCTCTGACACTCACTATCACTCTCTGACACTCTCTGACACTCTCTGACCCTCACTATCAATCTCTGACACTCTCTGACACTCTGTGACACTATCTCTCTCTGACACTCTCTATCTCTCTCTGACACTCTCTGACACTCACTGTCACTCTCTGACACTCTCTATCTCTCTATATCTCTCTCTGACACTCTCTGACACTCACTATCACTCTCTGACACTCTCTGACACTCTTTGACACTCTCTGACACTCACTATCACTCTCTATCACTCTCTGACAGTCTCTATCACTCTCAGACAGTCTCGATCACTCTCAGACACTCTCTGACACTGTCTATCACTGTCTATCACTGTTTGTCACTCTCCATCACTCTCTGACACTCTCTGACAATCTCTGACACTCTCCATCACTCTCTATCACTCTCTATCACTCCATATCACTCTCTGACACTCTGTGACACTCACTATCACTCTCTGACACTCTCTGACACTCTCTATCTCTCTCTGACACTCTCTATCACTCACTATCTCTCTCTGACACTCTCTGACACTCTCAGACACTCTCAGACACTCACTATCACTCTCTGACACTCTCTGACACAATCTATCACTCCATATCACTCTCTGACACTCTCTGACACTCACTATCACTCTCTGACACTCTCTGACACTCTTTATCACTCTCTATCACTCTCTGAAAGTTTCTATCACTCTCAGACAGTCTCGATCACTCTCAGACACTCTCTGACTCTCTGACACTCTCCATCACTCTCTGACACTGTCTATCACTGTCTGTCACTCTCCATCACTCTCTGACACTCTCTGACACTCTCTGACACTCTCTATCACTCTCTATCACTCTCTGACAGTCTCTATCACTCTCAGACAGTCTCCATCACTCTCAGACACTCTCTGACTCGCTGACACTCTCCATTACTCTCTGACACTCTCTATCACTCTCTATCACTCTCCGACACTCTCTATCACTCTCGGACACTCTCTGACACTCTCTGACACTGTCAGACGCTCACAGACACTCACTATCACTTTTTGACACTCACTATCACTCACTATCACTCTCTGACACTCTCTGACACTCACTATCACTCTCTGATACTCTCTGACACTCTCTATCACTCTCTGACAATCTCTATCACTCACTGACACTCTCAGACATTCACTATCACTCTCTGACACTCTCTATCTCTCTCTGAAACTCTCTGACAATCTCTGACACTCTCCATCACTCTCTATCACTCTCTATCACTCCATATCACTCTCTGACACTCTCTGACACAATCTATCACTCTCTATCGCTCTCTGACACTCTCTGACACTCTCAGACACTCACTATCACACTCTGACACTCTCTGACACTCTCCATCACTCTCTATCATTCTCTATCACTCTCTGACACTCTCAGACACTCAGTGTCACTCTCTGACACTCTCTATCTCTCTCTGACACTCTCTGACACTCTCCATCACTCTCTATCACTCTCTATCACTCTCTATTACTCCATATCACTCTCTGACACTCTCTGACACTCACTGTCACTCTCTGACACTCTCTCTATCTCTCTCTGACAATCTCTGACACTCTCTGACACTCTCCATCACTCTCTATCACTCTCTATCACTCCATATCACTCCATATCACTCCATATCACTCTCTGACACTCTTTGACACTCACTATCACTCTCTGACACTCTCTGACACTCTCTGACACTCTCTGACACTCTCTATCACTCTCTATCACTCTCTGACAGTCTCTATCACTCTCTATCACTCTCTGACAGTCTCTATCACTCTCAGACAGTCTCGATCACTCTCAGACACTCTCTGACTCTCTGACACTCTCCATCACTCTCTGACACTGTCTATCACTGTCTGTCACTCTCCATCACTCTCTGACACTCTCTGAAACTCTCTGACACTCTCTATCACTCTCTGACAGTCTCTATCACTCTCAGACAGTCTCCATTACTCTCAGACACTCTCTGACTCTCTGACACTCTCCATCACTCTCTGACACTCTCTATCACTCTCTATCACTCTCGGACACTCTCTGACACTGTCAGACGCTCACAGACACTCACTATCACTTTTTGACACTCACTATCACTCACTATCACTCTCTGATACTCTCTGACACTCTCAGACACTCACTATCACTCTCTGACACTCTCTGACACTCTCTGACACTCTCTGACACTCCCTATCACTCTCTGACACTCTCTGGCACTCTGTGACACTATCTCTCTCTGACACTCTCTATCTCTCTCTGACACTCTCTGACAATCGCTGACACTCTCTGACACTCTCTGACACTCTCTATCACTCTCTGACATTCTCTGACACTCTCAGACACTCTCAGACACTCTCAGACTCTCTCAGACACTCACTATCACTCACTATCACTCTCTGACAGTCTCTGTCACTCATTGTCACTCTCTGCCACTCTCTGACACTATCTATCTCTCTTTGACACTCTCTGACAATCTCTGACACTCTCAGACACTCTCAGACACTCACTATCACACTCTGAAACTCTCTGACACTCTCCATCACTCTCTATCATTCTCTATCACTCTCTGACACTCTCAGACACTCACTGTCACTCTCTGACACTCTCTATCTCTCTCTGACACTCTCTGACACTCTCTGACACTCTCCATCACTCTCTATCACTCTCTATCACTCTCTATTACTCCATATCACTCCATATCACTCTCTGACACTCTCAGACACTCACTGTCACTCTCTGACACTCTCTATCTCTCTCTGACACTCTCTGACACTCTCTGACACTCACTATCACTCTCTGACACTCTTTGACACTCTCTGACACTCTCTGACACTCTCGATCACTCTCTATCACTCTCTGACACTCTCCATCACTCTCGATCACTCTCTATCACTCTCTATTACTCCATATCACTCCATATCACTCTCTGACACTCTCTGACACTCACTGTCACTCTCTGACACTCTCTATCTCTCTCTGACACTCTCTGACACTCTCTGACACACTCTGACACTCTCCATCACTCTCTATCACGCTCTATCACTCGATATCACTCCATATCACTCCATATCACTCTCTGACACTCTCTGACACTCACTATCACTCTCTGACACTCTCTGACACTGTCAGACAATCTCAGACACTCACTATCACTCACTATCACTCTCTGACAGTCTTTGTCACTCATTGTCACTCTCTGCCATTCTCTGACGCTATCTATCTCTCTTTGACACTCTCTGACAATCTCTGACACTCTCAGACACTCTCAGACACTCACTATCACACTCTGACACTCTCTGACACTCTCCATCACTCTCTATCATTCTCTATCACTCTCTGACACTCTCAGACACTCACTGTCACTCTCTGACACTCTCTATCTATCTCTGACACTCTCTGACACTCTCCATCACTCTCTAACACTCTCTATCACTCTCTATTACTCCATATCACTGCATATCACTCTCTGACACTCTCTGACACTCTCTGACACTCACTGTCACTCTCTGACACTCTCTATCTCTCTCTGACACTCTCTGACACTCTCTGACACACTCCATCACTCTCTATCACGCTCTATCACTCCATATCACTCCATATCACTCCATATCACTCTCTGACACTCTCTGACACTCACTATCACTCTCTGACACTCACTATCACTCTCTGATACTCTCTGACACTCTCTATCACTCTCTGACAATCTCTATCACTCTCTGACACTCTCAGACACTCACTATCACTCTCTGACACTCTCTATCTCTCTCTGACACTCTCTGACAATCTCTGACACTCTCCATCACTCTCTATCACTCTCTATCACTCCATATCACTCTCTGACACTCTCTGACACTCACTATCACTCTCTGACACTCTCTGACACTATCTATCTCTCTCTGACACTCTCTATCACTCACTATCTCCCTCTGACACTCTCTGACACTCTCAGACACTCTCAGACACTCACTATCACTCTCTGACACTCTCTGACACAATCTATCACTCTCTATCGCTCTCTGACACTCTCTGACACTCTCAGACACTCACTATCACTCTCTGACACTCTCTGACTTTCTCTATCACTCTCTATCACTCACTGACACTCTCTATCACTCTCTATCAGTCTCTGACACTCTCTGACACTCACTATCACTCTCTGACACTCACTATCACTCTCTGACACTCTCTATCTCTCTCTGACACTTTCTGCCACTCTCTGACACTCTGTGACACTCTCTATCTCTCTCTGCACTCTCTGACTCTCTCTATCACTCTCTGACACTCTCAGACACTCACTATCACTCTCTGACACTCTCCATCTCTCTCTGAAACTCTCTGACAATCTCTGACACTCTCCATCACTCTCTATCACTCTCTATCACTCCATATCACTCTCTGACACTCTCTGACACTCACTATCACTCTCTGACACTCTCTATCTCTCTCTGACACTCTCTATCACTCACTATCTCTCTCTGACACTCTCTGACACTCTCAGACACTCTCAGACACTCACTATCACTCTCTGACACTCTCTGACGCAATCTATCACTCTCTATCGCTCTCTGACACTCTCTGACACTCTCATACACTCACTATCACACTCTGACACTCTCTGACACTCTCCATCACTCTCTATCATTCTCTATCACTCTCTGACACTCTCAGACACTCACTGTCACTCTCTGATACTCTCTATCTCTCTCTGACACTCTCTGACACTCTCCATCACTCTCTATCACTCTCTATCTCTCTCTATTACTCCATATCACTCCATATCACTCTCTGACACTCTCTGACACTCACTGTCACTCTCTGACACTCTCTCTATCTCTCTCTGACACTCACTGACACTCTCTGACACTCTCCATCACTCTCTATCACTCCCTATCACTCCAAATCACTCCATATCACTCCATATCACTCTCTGACACTCTCTGACACTGTCTATCACTGTCTGACACTCTCCATCACTCTCTCACACTCTCTGACACTCTCTGACACTCTCTATCACTCTCCATCACTCTCTGACAGTCTCTATCACTCTCAGACAGTCTCCATTACTCTCAGACACTCTCTGACACTCTCCATCACTCTCTGACACTCTCTATCACTCTCTATCACTCTCGGACACTCTCTGACACTCTCTGACACTCTCTGACACTGTCAGACGCTCACAGACACTCACTATCACTTTTTGACACTCACTATCACTCACTATCACTCACTATCACTCACTATCACTCTCTGACACTCTCTGACACTCACTATCACTCTTTGATACTCTCTGACACTCTCAGACACTCACTATCACTCTCTGACACTCTCTGACACTCTCTGACACTCTCTGACACTCACTATCACTCTCTGACACTCTCTGACACTCTGTGACACTATCTCTCTCTGACACTCTCTATCTCTCTCTGGCACTCTCTGACAATCTCTGACACTCGCAGACACTCTCCATCACTCTCTATCATTCTCTATCACTCTCTGACACTCTCAGACACTCACTGTCACTCTCTGACACTCTCTATCTCTCTCTGACACTCTCCATCACTCTCCATCACTCTCTATCACTCTCTATCACTCTCTATTACTCCATATCACTCCATATCACTCTCTGACACTCTCTGACACACACTGTCACTCTCTGACACTCTCTATCTCTCTCTGACACTCTCTGACACTCTCTGACACTCACTATCACTCTCTGACACTCTTTGACACTCTCTGACACTCTCTGACACTCTATCACTCTCTATCACTCTCTATCACTCTCTGACACTCTCCATCACTCTCTATCACTCTCTATCACTCTCTATTACTCCATATCACTCCATATCACTCTCTGACACTCTGTGACACTCTCTGACACTCACTGTCACTCTCTGTCACTCTCTGACACTCTCTGACACTCTCTGACACTCTCCATCACTCTCTATCACTCGATATCACTCCATATCACTCCATATCACTCTCTGACACTCACTATCACTCTCTGACACTCTCTGACACTGTCAGACACTCTCAGACACTCTCAGACACTCTCAGACACTCTCAGACACTCACTATCACTCACTATCACTCTCTGACAGTCTCTGTCACTCATGGTCACTCTCTGCCATTCTCTGACGCTATCTATCTCTCTTTGACACTCTCTGACAATCTCTGACACTCTCAGACACTCTCAGACACTCACTATCACACTCTGACACTCTCTGACACTCTCCATCACTCTCTATCATTCTCTATCACTCTCTGACACTCTCAGACACTCACTGTCACTCTCTGACACTCTCTATCTCTCTCTGACACTCTCTGACACTCTCCATCACTCTCTATCTCTCTCTATCACTCTCTATTACTCCATATCACTCCATATCAGTCTCTGACACTCTCTGACACTCACTTTCACTCTCTGACACTCTCTATCTCTCTCTGACACTCTCTGACACTCTCTGACACACTCCATCACTCTCTATCACGCTCTATCACTCCATATCACTCCATATCACTCCATATCACTCTCTGACACTCTCTGTCACTCACTATCACTCTCTGATACTCTCTGACACTCTCTATCACTCTCTGACAATCTCTATCACTCTCTGACACTCTCAGACACTCACTATCACTCTCTGACACTCTCTATCTCTCTCTGACACTCTCTGACAATCTCTGACACTCTCCATCACTCTCTATCACTCTCTATCACTCCATATCACTCTCTGACACTCTCTGACACTCACGATCACTCTCTGACACTCTCTGACAATCTCTATCTCTCTCTGACACTCTCTGACACTCTCAGACACTCTCAATCACTCTCTGACACTCTCTATCTCTCTCTGACACTCAATATCACTCTCTGACCCTCTCTATCTCTCTCTGACACTATCTGACACTCTCTGACACTCTCTGACACTCTCTATCACTCTCTGACACTCTTTGACAATCTCAGACGCTCACTATCACTCTCTGATACTCTCTGATACTCTCTGACACTCTCTATCACTCTCTGACACTCTCTGAAACTCTCAGACACTCACTATCACTCTCTGACACTCTCTGACTCTCACTATCACTCTCTGACACTTTCTGACACTCTCTGACACTCTGTGACACTCTCTATCTCTCTCTGACACTCTCTGACTCTCTCTATCACTCTCTATCACTCACTGACAATCTCTATCACTCTTTATCAGTCTCTGACACTCTCTGACACTCACTATCACTCTCTGACTCTCACTATCACTCTCTGACACTCTCTATCTCTCTCTGACACTTTCTGACACTCTCTGACACTCTGTGACAATCTCTATCTCTCTCTGCACTCTCTGACTCTCTCTATCACTCTCTATCACTCACTGACACTCTCTATCACTCTCTATCAGTCTCTGACACTCTCTGACACTCACTATCACTCTCTGGCACTCACTATCACTCTCTGACACTCACTATCACTCTCTGACATTCTCTATCTCTCTCTGACACTTTCTGACACTCTCTGACACTCTCTGACACTCTCTATCCCTCTCTGCACTCTCTGACTCTCTCTATCAATCTCTATCACTCACTGACACTCTCTGACACTCACTATCACTCTCTGATACTCTCTGACACTCTCTATCACTCTCTGACAATCTCTATCACTCTCTGACACTCTCAGACACTCACTATCACTCTCTGACACTCTCTATCTCTCTCTGAAACTCTCTGACAATCTCTGACACTCTCCATCACTCTCTATCACTCTCTATCACTCCATATCACTCTCTGACACTCTCTGACACTCACTATCACTCTCTGACACTCTCTATCTCTCTCTGACACTCTCTATCACTCACTATCTCTCTCTGACACTCTCTGACACTCTCAGACACTCTCAGACACTCACTATCACTCTCTGACACTCTCTGACACAATCTATCACTCTCTATCGCTCTCTGACACTCTCTGACACTCTCAGACACTCACTATCACACTCTGACACTCTCTGACACTCTCCATCACTCTCTATCATTCTCTATCACTCCATATCACTCCATATCACTCCATATCACTCTCTGACACTCTCTGACACTGTCTATCACTGTCTGACACTCTCCATCACTCTCTGACACTCTCTGACGCTCTCTGACACTCTCTATCACTCTCTATCACTCTCTGACAGTCTCTATCACTCTCAGACAGTCTCCATTACTCTCAGACACTCTCTGACTCTCTGACACTCTCCATCACTCTCTGACACTCTCTATCACTCTCTATCACTCTCGGACACTCTCTGACACTGTCAGACGCTCACAGACATTCTCTGACACTGTCAGACGCTCACAGACACTCACTATCACTTTTTGACACTCACTATCACTCACTATCACTCTCTGACACTCTCTGACACTCACTATCACTCTCTGATACTCTCTGACACTCTCAGACACTCACTATCACTCTCTGACACTCTCTGACACTATCTGACACTCTCTGACACTCACTATCACTCTCTGACACTCTCTGACACTCTGTGACACTATCTCTCTCTGACACTCTCTATCTCTCTCTGGCACTCTCTGACAATCTCAGACACTCTCAGACACTCTCAGACACTCTCAGACACTCACTATCACTCACTATCACTCTCTGACAGTCTCTGTCACTCATTGTCACTCTCTGCCACTCTCTGACACTATATATCTCTCTTTGACACTCTCTGACAATCTCTGACACTCTCAGACACTCTCAGACACTCACTATCACACTCTGACACTCTCTGACACTCTCCATCACTCTCTATCATTCTCTATCACTCTCTGACACTCTCAGACACTCACTGTCACTCTCTGACACTCTCTATCTCTCTCTGACACTCTCTGACACTCTCTGACACTCTCTGACACTCACTATCACTCTCTGACACTCTTTGACACTCTCTGACACTCTCTGACACTCTCTGACACTCTATCACTCTCTATCACTCTCTATCACTCTCTGACACTCTCCATCACTCTCTATCACTCTCTATCACTCTCTATTACTCCATATCACTCCATATCACTCTCTGACACTCTCTGACACTCACTGTCACTCTCTGACACTCTCTATCTCTCTCTGACACTCTCTGACACTCTCTGACACACTCTGACACTCTCCATCACTCTCTATCACTTGATATCACTCCATATCACTCCATATCACTCTCTGACACTCACTATCACTCTCTGACACTCTCTGACACTCTCAGACACTCACTATCACTCACTATCACTCTCTGACAGTCTCTGTCACTCATTGTCACTCTCTGCCACTCTCTGACGCTATCTATCTCTCTTTGACACTCTCTGACAATCTCTGACACTCTCAGACACTTTCAGACACTCACTATCACACTCTGACACTCTCTGACACTCTCCATCACTCTCTAACATTCTCTATCACTCTCTGACACTCTCAGACACTCACTGTCACTCTCTGACACTCTCTATGTCTCTCTGACACTCTCTGACACTCTCCATCACTCTCTATCACTCTCTATCACTCTCTATTACTCCATATCACTCCATATCACTCTCTGACACTCTCTGACACTCTCTATCTCTCTCTGACACTCTCTGACACTCTCTGACACACTCCATCACTCTCTATCACGCTCTATCACTCCATATCACTCCATATCACTCCATATCACTCTCTGACACTCTCTGACACTCACTATCACTCTCTGATACTCTCTGACACTCTCTATCACTCTCTGACAATCTCTATCACTCTCTGACACTCTCAGACACTCACTATCACTCTCTGACACTCTCTATGTCTCTCTGACACTCTCTGACAATCTCTGACACTCTCCATCACTCTCTATCACTCTCTATCACTCCATATCACTCTCTGACACTCTCTGACACTCACTATCACTCTCTGACACTCTCTGACACTCTCTATCTCTCTCTGACACTCTCTGACACTCTCAGACACTCTCAGACACTCACTATCACTCTCTGACACTCTCTGACACAATCTATCACTCTCTATCGCTCTCTGACACTCTCTGACACTCTCAGACACTCACTATCACTCTCTGACACTCTCTATCTCTCTCTGAAACTCTCCGACTCTCTCTGACACTCACTATCACTCTCTGACACTCTCTGCCACTCACTATCACTCTCTGACACACTCTATCACTCTCTGACTCTCTCTGACACTCACTATCACTCTCTGACACTCTCAATCACTCTCTGACACTCTCTATCTCTCTCTGACACTCAATATCACTCTCTGACACTCTCTATCTCTCTCTGACACTATCTGACACTCTCTGACATTCTCTGACACTCTCTGACACTCTCTATCACTCTCTGACACTCTTTGACAATCTCAGACGCTCACTATCACTCTCTGATACTCTCTATCACTCACTGACACTCTCTATCACTCTCTATCAGTCTCTGACACTCTCTGACACTCACTATCACTCTCTGACACTCACTATCACTCTCTGACACTCTCTGACACTCTCTGACACTCTCTATCGCACTCTATCACTCTCTATCACTCTCTGACACTTTCTGACACCCTCAGACTCTCACTATCACTCTCTGACACTCGCTGACACTCGCTGACACTCTCTGACACTCTCTATCATTCACTATCTCTCTCTGACACTCTCTGACACACTATGACACTCTCTATGACTCTCGGAACACTCTCTGACAATCTCAGACACGCACTATCACTCTGTGATACTCCCTATCACTCTCTGACATGCTCTGACACTCTCTGACACTCTCTGACACACTCAGACACTCACTGACACTCTCTGACACTCACTATCACTCTCTGACACTGTCTGACACTCTCTGACACTCTCTGACACTCTCAGAAACTCTCTATCACTCTGATAGTCACTATCACTCTCTGATACTCTCTGACACTCTCTATCAATCTCTGATATGCTCTGACAATCTCTGACACTCTCAGACACTCACTGACACACACTATCACTCTCTGACACTCACTGTCACTCTCTGACACTGTCTGACACTCTCTGACACTCTCAGAAACACACTATCACTCTCTAACGCTCACTATCAATCTCTGACACTCTCTATCACTCTCTGACACTGTCTGACACTCTCTGACACTGTCAGAGGCTCACAGACACTCACTATCACTTTTTGACACTCACTATCACTCACTATCACTCTCTGACACTCTTCTGACACTCACTATCACTCTCTGATACTCTCTGACACACTCTATCACTCTCTGACAATCTCTATCACTCTCTGACACTCTCAGACACTCACTATCACTCTCTGACACTCTCTATCTCTCTCTGACACTCTCTGACAATCTCTGACACTCTCCATCACTCTCTATCACTCTCTATCACTCCATATCACTCTCTGACACTCTCTGACACTCACTATCACTCTCTGACACTCTCTGACACTCTCTATCTCTCTCTGACACTCTCTATCCCTCACTATCGGTCTCTGACACTCTCAGACACTCTCAGACACTCACTATCACTCTCTGACACTCTCTGACACAATCTATCACTCTCTGACACTCTCTATCTCTCTCTGACACTCTCTGACAATCTCTGACACTCTCCATCACTCTCTTTCACTCTCTATCACTCCATATCACTCTCTGACACTCTCTGGCACTCACTATCACTCTCTGACACTCTCTGACACTCTCTATCTCTCTCTGACACTCTCTATCACTCACTATAGGTCTCTGACACTCTCAGACACTCTCAGACACTCACTATCACTCTCTGACACTCTCTGACACAATCTATCACTCTCTATCGCTCTCTGACACTCTCTGACACTTTCAGACACTCACTATCACTCTCTGACACTCTCTATCTCTCTCTGACACTTTCTGACACTCTCTGAAACTCTGTGACACTCTCTATCTCTCTCTGACACTCTCTGACTCTCTCTATCACTCTCTATCACTCACTGACACTCTCTATCACTCTCTATCAGTCTCTGACACTCTCTGACACTCACTATCACTCTCTGACACTCACTATCACTCTCTGACACTCTCTATCTCTCTCTGACACTTTCTGACACTCTCTGACAATCTGTGACACTCTCTATCTCTCTCTGACACTCTCTGACTCTCTATATCACTCTCTATCACTCACTGACACTCTCTATCACTCTCTATCAGTCTCTGACACTCTCTGACACTCACTATCACTCTCTGACACTCACTATCACTCTCTGACACTCTCTGACACTCTCTGACACTCTCTATCGCACTCTATCACTCTCTATCACTCTCTGACACTTTCTGACACCCTCAGACTCTCACTATCACTCTCTGACACTCGCTGACACTCGCTGACACTCTCTGACACTCTCTGTCACTCACAATCTCTCTCTGACACTCTCTGACACTCTCAGAAACTCTCTATCACTCTGATACTCACTATCACTCTCTGATACTCTCTGACACTCTCTATCACTCTCTGATATGCTCTGACATTCTCTGACACTCTCAGACACTCACTGACACACACTATCACTCTCTGACACTCTCTGACACTCACTGTCACTCTCTGACACTGTCTGACACTCTGTGACACTCTCAGAAACACACTATCACTCTCTAACGCTCACTATCAATCTCTGACACTCTCTATCACTCTCTGACACTGTCTGACACTCTCTGACACTCTCAGACACTCACTATCACTCTCTGAAACTCACCATCAATCTCTGACACTCTCTGACACTCTCTGACACTCTCTGACACTCTCTGTCACTCTCTGACACTCTCAGAAACTCTCTATCACTCTGATACTCACTATCACTCTCTGATACTCTCTGACACTCTCTATCACTCTCTGACAATCTCTATCACTCTCTGACACTCTCAGACACTCACTATCACTCTCTGACACTCACTATCACTCTCAGACACTCACTATCACTCTCTGACACTCACTATCACTCTCTGACACTTTCTACCTCTCTCTGACACTCTCAGACACTCACTATGACTCTCTGACGCTCTCTACCTCTCTCTGACACTCTCTGACACTCTCTGACCCTCTCTGACAGTCTCTTACAATCTCTGACTCTCACTATCACTCTCTGACACTCTCTATCACTCTCTGCCACTCTCTATCACACTCGGCCACTCTCTGACACTCTCTATCACTATCTATCACTCTCTGACACTCTCTGACACTCTCTGACAATCTCTGACACTCTCTGACAATCTCTGACAATCTCTGACAATCTCAGACACTCTCAGACACTCACTGTCACTCTTTGACACTCTCTATCACTCTCTGACACCCTCTGACACCCTCTGACACTCTCTCTGACACTCTCTGACACTCTCTGGCACTCTCTGACACTCTCTATCACTCTCTATCACTCTCTGACATTCTCTGACACTCTCTGTTCCTCTATATGACTCTCTGACAATCTCTGACACTCTCTGACAATCTCTGACAATCTCAGACACTCTCAGACACTCACTATCACTCTCTGACACTCTCTGTTACGCTCTATCACTGTATTTCACTCTCTGAAACTCTCTGACACTCACTCTCACTCTCAGACACTCTCAGACACTCACTATCACTCTCTGACACTCACTATCACTCTCTGACACTCTCTGACACTCTGTGACACTATCTCTCTCTGACACTCTCTATCTCTCTCTGACACTCTCTGACAATCGCTGACACTCTCTGACACTCTCTATCACTCTCTATCACTCTCTGACAGTCTCTGACAATCTCAGACACTCTCAGACACTCTCAGACACTCTCAGACACTCACTATCACTCACTATCACTCTCTGACAGTCTCTGTCGCTCATTGTCACTCTCTGCCACTCTCTGCCACTATCTATCTCTCTTTGACACTCTCTGACGATCTCTGACACTCTCAGACACTCTCAGACACTCACTATGACACTCTGACACACTCTGACAATCTCTGACACTCTCCATCACTCTCTATCATTCTCTATCACTCTCTGACACTCTCAGACACTCACTGTCACTCTCTGACACTCTCTATCTCTCTCTGACACTCTCTGACTCTCTCCATCACTCTCTATCACTCTCTATCACTCTCTATTACTCCATATCACTCCATATCACTCTCTGACACTCTCTGACACTCACTGTCACTCTCTGACACTCTCTATCTCTCTCTGACACTCTCTGACACTCTCTGACACTCTCTGATACTCTCTGAAACTCTCCATCACTCTCCATCACTCTCTATCACTCTCTATCACTCTCTATCACTCCCTATCACTCCACATCACTCCATATCACTCTCTGACACTCTCTGACACTCGCCATCACTCTCTGACACTCTCTGACACTCGCTGACACTCGCTGACACTCGCTGACACTCTCTGACACTCTCTGTCACTCACTATCACTCTCTGACACTCTCTGAGACTCTCTGACAGTCTCGATCACTATCAATCTCTGACAGTCTCTGACACTCTCAGACACCCACTATCACTCTCTGACGCTCACTATCACTCTCAGACCTTCACTATCACTCTCTGACACTCACTATCACTCTCTGACACTTTCTGACACTCTCTGACACTCTCTGACACTCTCTGACACTCTCTGACAATCTCTGACACTCTCTGACAATCTCTGACAATCTCAGACACTCACTGTCACTCTTTGACACTCTCTAACAATCTCTGACACCATCTAACGCTCTCTCTGACACTCTCTGACACTCTCTGACACTCTCTGACACGCTCTGACGCTCTCTATCACTCTCTATCACTCTCTATCACTCTCTGACATTCTCTGACACTCTGTTCCTCTATATCACTCTCTGACACTCTCTGACACTCACTATCACTCTCTGACACTCTCAGACACTGTCAGACACTCTCTGACACTCTCTATCACTCCATATCGCTCTCTGACAATCTCTGACACTCACTATCACTCTCTCACATTCTCTGACACTCTCTGACACTCTCTGACACTCTCTATCACTCTCTATCACTCTCTGACAGTCTCTATCACTCTCAGACAGTCTCTAACACTCTCAGACACTCTCTGACTCTCTGACACTCTCCATCACTCTCTGACTGTCTATCACTGTCTATCACTCTCTATCACTCTCTATCACTCTCTGACACTTTCTGACACTCTCTGACACTCTCTATCACTCTCTATCACTCTCAGACAGTCTTTAACACTCTCAGACACTCTCTGACTCTCTGACACTCTCCATCACTCTCTGACTGTCTATCACTGTCTATCACTCTCTATCACTCTCTATCACTCTCGGACACTCTCTGACACTCTCTGACACTGTCAGACGCTCACAGACACTCACTATCACTCTCTGACACTCTCTATCTCTCTCTGACACTCTCTGACACTCTCTGACAATCTCTGACACTCTCCATCACTCTCCATCACTCTCTATCAATCCATATCACTCTCTGACACTCTCTGACACTCACTATCACTCTCTGACACTCTCTGACACTCTCTATCTCTCTCTGACACTCTCTATCACTCACTATCTCTCTCTGACACTCTCAGACACTCTCAGACACTCTCAGACACTCACTATCACTCTCTGACACTCTCTGACACAATCTATCACTCTCTATCGCTCTCTGACACTCTCTGACACTCTCAGACACTCACTATCACTCTCTGACACTCTCTATCTCTCTCTGACACTTTCTGACACTCTCTGACACTCTGTGACACTCTCTATCTCTCTCTGACACTCTCTGACTCTCTCTATCACTCTCTATCACTCACTGACACTCTCTATCACTCTCTATTAGTCTCTGACACTCTCTGACACTCACTATCACTCTCTGACACTCATTATCACTCTCTGACACTCGCTGACACTCGCTGACACTCTCTGACACTCTCTGTCACTCACTATCACTCTCTGACACTCTCTGAGACTCTCTGACAGTCTCGATCACTATCAATCTCTGACAGTCTCTGACACTCTCAGACACCCACTATCACTCTCTGACGCTCACTATCACTCTCAGACACTCACAATCACTCTCTGACACTCACTATCACTCTCTGACACTTTCTGACACTCTCTGACACTCTCTGACACTCTCTGACAATCTCTGACACTCTCTGACAATCTCTGACAATCTCAGACACTCACTGTCACTCTTTGACACTCTCTAACAATCTCTGACACCATCTAACGCTCTCTCTGACACTCTCTGACACTCTCTGACACTCTCTGACACGCTCTGACGCTCTCTATCACTCTCTATCACTCTCTATCACTCTCTGACATTCTCTGACACTCTGTTCCTCTATATCACTCTCTGACACTCTCTGACACTCACTATCACTCTCTGACACTCTCAGACACTGTCAGACACTCTCTGACACTCTCTATCACTCCATATCGCTCTCTGACAATCTCTGACACTCACTATCACTCTCTCACATTCTCTGACACTCTCTGACACTCTCTGACACTCTCTATCACACTCTATCACTCTCTGACAGTCTCTATCACTCTCAGACAGTCTCTAACACTCTCAGACACTCTCTGACTCTCTGACACTCTCCATCACTCTCTGACTGTCTATCACTGTCTATCACTCTCTATCACTCTCTATCACTCTCTGACACTCTCTATCACTCTCAGACAGGCTTTAACACTCTCAGACACTCTCTGACTCTCTGACACTCTCCATCACTCTCTGACTGTCTATCACTGTCTATCACTCTCTATCACTCTCTATCACTCTCGGACACTCTCTGACACTCTCTGACACTGTCAGACGCTCACAGACACTCACTATCACTCTCTGACACTCTCTATCTCTCTCTGACACTCTCTGACACTCTCTGACAATCTCTGACACTCTCCATCACTCTCCATCACTCTCTATCAATCCATATCACTCTCTGACACTCTCTGACACTCACTATCACTCTCTGACACTCTCTGACACTCTCTATCTCTCTCTGACACTCTCTATCACTCACTATCTCTCTCTGACACTCTCAGACACTCTCAGACACTCTCAGACACTCACTATCACTCTCTGACACTCTCTGACACAATCTATCACTCTCTATCGCTCTCTGACACTCTCTGACACTCTCAGACACTCACTATCACTCTCTGACACTCTCTATCTCTCTCTGACACTTTCTGACACTCTCTGACACTCTGTGACACTCTCTATCTCTCTCTGACACTCTCTGACTCTCTCTATCACTCTCTATCACTCACTGACACTCTCTATCACTCTCTATTAGTCTCTGACACTCTCTGACACTCACTATCACTCTCTGACACTCTCTGTCACTCACTATCACTCTCTGACACTCTCTGAGACTCTCTGACAGTCTCGATCACTCTCTATCAATCTCTGACAGTCTCTGACACTCTCAGACACCCACTATCACTCTCTGACGCTCACTATCACTCTCAGACACTCACTATCACTCTCTGACACTCACTATCACTCTCTGACACTTTCTGACACTTTCTGACACTCTCTGACACTCTCTGTCACTCTCTGTCACTCTGTGACACTCTCTGAAACACTATGACACTCTCTATCACTCTCTGAACACTCTCTGACAATCTCAGACACGCACTATCACTCTCTGATACTCTCTATCACTCTCTGACATACTCTGACACTCTCTGACACTCTCATACACTCACTGACACACACTATCACTCTCTGACTCTCTCTGACACTCACTATCACTCTCTGACACTCTCTGACACTCTCTATCGCACTCTATCACTCTCTGACACCCTCTGACACTCTCAGACACTCACTATCACTCTCTGAAACTCACTAGCAATCTCTGACACTCTCTGACACTCTCTGCCACTCTTTGCCACTCTCTGCCACTCTCTGCCACTCTCTGACACTCTCCATCACTCTCTGACTCTCTCTATCACTCTCTGACACTCTCTGACACTCTCTGACACTCTCAGAAACTCACTATCACTCTGATACTCACTATCACTCTCTGATACTCTCTGACACTCACTATCACTCTCTGACACTCTCTATCGCACTCTATCACTCTCTATCACGCTCTGACACTCTCTGACACCCTCAGACACTCACTATCATTCTCTGACACTCGCTGACACTCTCTGACACTCTCTATCACTCACTATCACTCTCTGACACTCTCTATCACTCTCTAACACTCTCTATCTCTCTCTGACAATCTCTGACACTCTCTGACACTCTCTATCACTCTCTGTCACTCTCTATCACTCTCTGACACTCTCAGACACTCACTATCACTCTCTGACACTCTCTGACACTCTCTA
Source organism: Heterodontus francisci (assembly GCF_036365525.1). NCBI lineage: Eukaryota > Metazoa > Chordata > Chondrichthyes > Heterodontiformes > Heterodontidae > Heterodontus > Heterodontus francisci. Next base: position 4,253,324 of record NC_090401.1, read on the forward strand.
TCACTCTCTGACAGTCTCTGACAATCTCAGACACTCATTATCACTCTTTGATATTTTCTGACACTCACTATCACTCTCGTACCATCTCTATCACTCTCTGACAGTCTCTGACACTCTCAGACTCTCACTATCACTCTCTGACGCTCACTATCACTCTCAGACACTCACTATCACTCTCTGACACTCACTATCACTCTCTGACACTCTCTGACACTCTCTGTCACTCTCTGTCACTCTCTGTCACTCTCTGTCACTCTCTGACACTCTCTGACACTCTCTGACACTCTCTGACACACTATGACACTCTCGGAACACTCTCTGACAATCTCAGACACACACTATCACTCTCTGATAGTCTCTATCACTCTCTGACATGCTCTGACACTCTCTGACACTCTCAGACACTCACTGACACACACTATCACTCTCTGACACTCTCTGACACTCACTATCACTCTCTGACACTGTCTGACACTCTCTGTCACTCTCTGAAACTCTCTATCACTCTCTATCACTCTCTGACACTCTCTGACACTCTCTGACACTCTCAGAAGCTCTCTCTAACTCTGATACTCACTTTCACTCTCTGATACTCTCTTACACTCTCTATCACTCTCTGACATGCTCTGACACTCACTATCACTCACTATCACTCTCTGACACTCACTATCAATCTCTGACACTCTCTGACACTCTCTGTCACTCTCTGACATTCTCTATCACTCTCTGACTCTCTCTATCACTCTCTGACACTCTCTGACACTTTCAGAAACTCTCTATCACTCTGATACTCACTATCACTCTCTGATACTCTCTGACACTCTCAATCACTCTCTGACAATCTCTATCACTCTCTGACACTCTCAGACACTCACTATCACTCTCTGACACTCACTATCACTCTCTGACACTCACTGTCACTCTCCGACACTCACTATCACTCTCTGACACTTTCTAACTCTCTCTGACACTCTCAGACACTCACTATCACTCTGTGACGCTCTCTACCTCTCTCTGACACTCTCTGACACTCTCTGACACTTTCTGACACTCTCTGACACTCTCTGACACTCTCTGACACTCTCGATCACTCTCTATCACTCTCTGACAGTCTCTATCACTCTCAGACAGTCTCGAACACTCTCAGACACTCTCTGACTCTCTGACACTCTCCATCACTCTCTGACACTGTCTATCACTGTCTGTCACTCTCCATCACTCTCTGACACTTTCTGACACTCTCTATCACTCTCTATCACTCTCTGACAGTCTCGATCACTCTCAGACAGTCTCCATCACTCTCAGACACTCTCTGATTCTCTGACACTCTCCATCACTCTCTGACACTCTCTATCACTCTCTATCACTCTCGGACACTCTCTGACACTCTCTGACACTGTCAGACGCTCACAGACACTCACTATAACTTTTTGACACTCACTATCACTCACTATCACTCTCTGACACTCTCTGACACTCACTATCACTCTCTGATACTCTCTGACGCTCTCTATCACTCTCTGACACTCTCAGACACTCACTATCACTCTCTGACACTCTCTATCTCTCTCTGACACTCTCTGACAATCTCTGACACTCTCCATCACTCTCCATCACTCTCTATCAATCCATATCACTCTCTGACACTCTCTGACACTCACTATCACTCTCTGACACTCTCTGACACTCTCTATCTCTCTCTGACACTCTCTATCACTCACTATCTCTCTCTGACACTCTCAGACACTCTCAGACACTCTCAGAGACTCACTATCACTCTCTGACACTCTCTGACACAATCTATCACTCTCTATCGCTCTCTGACACTCTCTGACACTCTCAGACACTCACTATCACTCTCTGACACTCTCTATCTCTCTCTGACACTTTCTGACACTCTCTGACACTCTGTGACACTCTCTATCTCTCTCTGACACTCTCTGACTCTCTCTATCACTCTCTATCACTCACTGACACTCTCTATCACTCTCTATTAGTCTCTGACACTCTCTGACACTCACTATCACTCTCTGACACTCATTATCACTCTCTGACACTCGCTGACACTCGCTGACACTCTCTGACACTCTCTGTCACTCACTATCACTCTCTGACACTCTCTGACAGTCTCGATCACTATCAATCTCTGACAGTCTCTGACACTCTCAGACACCCACTATCACTCTCTGACACTCACTATCACTCTCTGACACTTTCTGACACTCTCTGACACTCTCTGACACTCTCTGACACTCTCTGACAATCTCTGACACTCTCTGACAATCTCTGACAATCTCAGACACTCACTGTCACTCTTTGACACTCTCTAACAATCTCTGACACCATCTAACGCTCTCTCTGACACTCTCTGACACTCTCTGACACTCTCTGACACGCTCTGACGCTCTCTATCACTCTCTATCACTCTCTATCACTCTCTGACATTCTCTGACACTCTGTTCCTCTATATCACTCTCTGACACTCTCTGACACTCACTATCACTCTCTGACACTCTCAGACACTGTCAGACACTCTCTGACACTCTCTATCACTCCATATCGCTCTCTGACAATCTCTGACACTCACTATCACTCTCTCACATTCTCTGACACTCTCTGACACTCTCTGACACTCTCTATCACTCTCTATCACTCTCTGACAGTCTCTATCACTCTCAGACAGTCTCTAACACTCTCAGACACTCTCTGACTCTCTGACACTCTCCATCACTCTCTGACTGTCTATCACTGTCTATCACTCTCTATCACTCTCTATCACTCTCTGACACTTTCTGACACTCTCTGACACTCTCTATCACTCTCTATCACTCTCAGACAGTCTTTAACACTCTCAGACACTCTCTGACTCTCTGACACTCTCCATCACTCTCTGACTGTCTATCACTGTCTATCACTCTCTATCACTCTCTATCACTCTCGGACACTCTCTGACACTCTCTGACACTGTCAGACGCTCACAGACACTCACTATCACTCTCTGACACTCTCTATCTCTCTCTGACACTCTCTGACACTCTCTGACAATCTCTGACACTCTCCATCACTCTCCATCACTCTCTATCAATCCATATCACTCTCTGACACTCTCTGACACTCACTATCACTCTCTGACACTCTCTGACACTCTCTATCTCTCTCTGACACTCTCTATCACTCACTATCTCTCTCTGACACTCTCAGACACTCTCAGACACTCTCAGACACTCACTATCACTCTCTGACACTCTCTGACACAATCTATCACTCTCTATCGCTCTCTGACACTCTCTGACACTCTCAGACACTCACTATCACTCTCTGACACTCTCTATCTCTCTCTGACACTTTCTGACACTCTCTGACACTCTGTGACACTCTCTATCTCTCTCTGACACTCTCTGACTCTCTCTATCACTCTCTATCACTCACTGACACTCTCTATCACTCTCTATTAGTCTCTGACACTATCTGACACTCACTATCACTCTCTGACACTCTCTGTCACTCACTATCACTCTCTGACACTCTCTGAGACTCTCTGACAGTCTCGATCACTCTCTATCAATCTCTGACAGTCTCTGACACTCTCAGACACCCACTATCACTCTCTGACGCTCACTATCACTCTCAGACACTCACTATCACTCTCTGACACTCACTATCACTCTCTGACACTTTCTGACACTTTCTGACACTCTCTGACACTCTCTGTCACTCTCTGTCACTCTGTGACACTCTCTGAAACACTATGACACTCTCTATCACTCTCTGAACACTCTCTGACAATCTCAGACACGCACTATCACTCTCTGATACTCTCTATCACTCTCTGACATACTCTGACATACTCTGACACTCTCTGACACTCTAATACACTCACTGACACACACTATCACTCTCTGACTCTCTCTGACACTCACTATCACTCTCTGACACTCTCTGACACTCTCTATCGCACTCTATCACTCTCTGACACCCTCTGACACTCTCAGACACTCACTATCACTCTCTGAAACTCACTAGCAATCTCTGACACTCTCTGACACTCTCTGCCACTCTTTGCCACTCTCTGCCACTCTCTGCCACTCTCTGACACTCTCCATCACTCTCTGACTCTCTCTATCACTCTCTGACACTCTCTGACACTCTCTGACACTCTCAGAAACTCACTATCACTCTGATACTCACTATCACTCTCTGATACTCTCTGACACTCACTATCACTCTCTGACACTCTCTATCGCACTCTATCACTCTCTATCACGCTCTGACACTCTCTGACACCCTCAGACACTCACTATCATTCTCTGACACTCGCTGACACTCTCTGACACTCTCTATCACTCACTATCACTCTCTGACACTCTCTATCACTCTCTAACACTCTCTATCTCTCTCTGACAATCTCTGACACTCTCTGACACTCTCTATCACTCTCTGTCACTCTCTATCACTCTCTGACACTCTCAGACACTCACTATCACTCTCTGACACTCTCTGACACTCTCTATCACTCTCTGACAGTCTCTGACAATCTCAGACACTCATTATCACTCTTTGATATTTTCTGACACTCACTATCACTCTCGTACCATCTCTATCACTCTCTGACAGTCTCTGACACTCTCAGACTCTCACTATCACTCTCTGACGCTCACTATCACTCTCAGACACTCACTATCACTCTCTGACACTCACTATCACTCTCTGACACTCTCTGACACTCTCTGTCACTCTCTGTCACTCTCTGACACTCTCTGACACTCTCTGACACACTATGACACTCTCGGAACACTCTCTGACAATCTCAGACACACACTATCACTCTCTGATAGTCTCTATCACTCTCTGACATGCTCTGGCACTCTCTGACACTCTCAGACAATCACTGACACACACTATCACTCTCTGACACTCTCTGACACTCACTATCACTCTCTGACACTGTCTGACACTCTCTGTCACTCTCTGAAACTCTCTATCACTCTCTATCACTCTCTGACACTCTCTGACACTCTCTGACACTCTCAGAAACTCTCTCTCACTCTGATACTCACTTTCACTCTCTGATACTCTCTTACACTCTCTATCACTCTCTGACATGCTCTGACACTCACTATCACTCACTATCACTCTCTGACACTCACTATCAATCTCTGACACTCTCTGACACTCTCTGTCACTCTCTGACACTCTCTATCAATCTCTGACTCTCTCTATCACTCTCTGACACTCTCTGACACTTTCAGAAACTCTCTATCACTCTGATACTCACTATCACTCTCTGATACTCTCTGACACTCTCAATCACTCTCTGACAATCTCTATCACTCTCTGACACTCTCAGACACTCACTATCACTCTCTGACACTCACTATCACTCTCAGACACTCACTGTCACTCTCCGACACTCACTATCACTCTCTGACACTTTCTAACTCTCTCTGACACTCTCAGACACTCACTATCACTCTGTGACGCTCTCTACCTCTCTCTGACACTCTCTGACACTCTCTGACACTCTCTGACACTTTCTGACACTCTCTGATACTCTCTGACACTCTCTGACACTCTCGATCACTCTCTATCACTCTCTGACAGTCTCTATCACTCTCAGACAGTCTCGAACACTCTCAGACACTCTCTGACTCTCTGACACTCTCCATCACTCTCTGACACTGTCTATCACTGTCTGTCACTCTCCATATCTCTCTGACACTCTCTGACACTCTCTGACACTTTCTGACACTCTCTGATACTCTCTGACACTCTCTGACACTCTCGATCACTCTCTATCACTCTCTGACAGTTTCGATCACTCTCAGACAGTCTCCATCACTCTCAGACACTCTCTGATTCTCTGACACTCTCCATCACTCTCTGACACTCTCTATCACTCTCTATCACTCTCGGACACTCTCTGACACTCTCTGACACTGTCAGACGCTCACAGACACTCACTATAACTTTTTGACACTCACTATCACTCACTATCACTCTCTGACACTCTCTGACACTCACTATCACTCTCTGATACTCTCTGACGCTCTCTATCACTCTCTGACACTCTCAGACACTCACTATCACTCTCTGACACTCTCTATCTCTCTCTGACACTCTCTGACAATCTCTGACACTCTCCATCACTCTCCATCACTCTCTATCAATCCATATCACTCTCTGACACTCTCTGACACTCACTATCACTCTCTGACACTCTCTGACACTCTCTATCTCTCTCTGACACTCTCTATCACTCACTATCTCTCTCTGACACTCTCAGACACTCTCAGACACTCTCAGACACTCACTATCACTCTCTGACACTCTCTGACACAATCTATCACTCTCTATCGCTCTCTGACACTCTCTGACACTCTCAGACACTCACTATCACTCTCTGACACTCTCTATCTCTCTCTGACACTTTCTGACACTCTCTGACACTCTGTGACACTCTCTATCTCTCTCTGACACTCTCTATCTCTCTCTGACACTCTCTGACTCTCTCTATCACTCTCTATCACTCACTGACACTCTCTATCACTCTCTATTAGTCTCTGACACTCTCTGACACTCACTATCACTCTCTGACACTCATTATCACTCTCTGACACTCGCTGACACTCGCTGACACTCTCTGACACTCTCTGTCACTCACTATCACTCTCTGACACTCTCTGAGACTCTCTGACAGTCTCGATCACTATCAATCTCTGACAGTCTCTGACACTCTCAGACACCCACTATCACTCTCTGACGCTCACTATCACTCTCTGACACTCACTATCACTCTCTCACATTCTCTGACACTCTCTGACACTCTCTATCACTCTCTATCACTCTCTGACAGTCTCTATCAATCTCAGACAGTCTCTAACACTCTCAGACACTCTCTGACTCTCTGACACTCTCCATCACTCTCTGACTGTCTATCACTGTCTATCACTCTCTATCACTCTCTATCACTCTCTGACACTTTCTGACACTCTCTGACACTCTCTATCACTCTCTATCACTCTCTGACAGTCTCTATCACTCTCAGACAGTCTCTATCACTCTCAGACACTCTCTGACTCTCTGACACTCTCCATCACTCTCTGACACTCTCTATCACTCTCTATCACTCTCTATCACTCTCTGACACTCTCTGACACTCTCTGACACTTTCAGCCGCTCTCAGACACTCACTATCCCTTTTTGACACTCACTATCACTCACTATCACTCTCTGACACTCTCTGACACTCTCTGACACTCACTATCACTCTCTGACACTCTCTGACACTCTCTGACACTCACTATCACTCTCTGACACTCTCTATCTCTCTCTGACACTCTCTCTCACTCACTATCTCTCTCTGACACTCTCTAGCACTCTCTGACACTCTCTGACACTCTCTGACAATCTCTGACAATCTCTGACACCCTCTGACAATCTCTGACAATCTCAGACACTCACTGTCACTCTTTGACACTCTCTATCAATCTCTGACACCATCTGACGCTCTCTCTGACACTCTCTGACACTCTCTGACACGCTCTGACGCTCTCTATCACTCTCTATCACTCTCTATCACTCTCTGACATTCTCTGACACTCTGTTCCTCTGTATCACTCTCTGACACTCTCTGACACTCACTATCACTCTCTGACACTCTCAGACACTCTCAGACACTCTCAGACACTCTCAGACACTCTCAGACACTCTCTATCACTCCACATCGCTCTCTGACACTCTCTGACACTCACTATCACTCTCTGACACTCTCTGACACTCTCTATCACTCTCTGACAGTCTCTATCACTCTCAGACAGTCTCTATCACTCTCAGACACTCTCTGACTCTCTGACACTCTCCATCACTCTCTGACTGTCTATCACTGTCTATCACTCTCTATCACTCTCTATCACTCTCTGACAGTCTCTATCACTCTCAGACAGTCTCCATCACTCTCAGACACTCTCTGACTCTCTGACACTCTCCATCACTCTCTGACACTCTCTATCACTCTCTAACACTCTCTATCAATCTCTATCACTCTCTGACACTCTCTGACACTTTCAGACGCTCACAGACACTCACTATCCCTTTTTGACACTCACTATCACTCACTATCACTCTCTGACACTCTCTGACACTCACTATCACTCTCTGACACTCTCTGACACTCTCTGACACTCACTATCACTCTCTGACACTCTCTATCTCTCTCTGACACTCTCTATCACTCGCTATCTCTCTCTGACACTCTCTGACACACTCAGACACTCTCAGACACTCACTATCACTCTCTGACACTTTCTGACACTCTGTATCACTCTCTATCGCTCTCTGACACTGTCTGACACTCTCAGACACTCACTACCACTCTCTGACACTCTCTATCACTCTCTGAAACTTTCTGACACTGTCTGACACTCTCTGACACTCTCAATCTCTCTCTATCAGTCTCTGACACTCTCTGACACTCACTATCACTCTCTGAAACTCACTATCACTCTCCGACACTCTCTGACACTCTCTGACACTCTCTGACACTCACTATCGCACTCTATCACTCTCTATCACGCTCTGACACTCTGTGACACCCTCAGACCCTCACTATCACACGCTGACACTCGCTGACACTCGCTGACACTCGCTGACACTCTCTGACACTCTCTATCACTCTCTGACACTCTCTATCACTCTCTGACAGTCTCTGACACTCTCAGACTCTCACTATCACTCTATGACGCTTACTATCACTCTCAGACACTCTCTGTCACTCTCTGTCACTCTCTGTCAATCTCTGACACACTATGACACTCTCTATCTCTCTCTGCCACTCTCTATCACTCTCTATCGCACTCTATCACTCTCTGACACCCTCTGACACTCTCAGTCACTCACTATCACTCTCTGACACTCACTATCAATCTCTGACACTCTCTGACTCTCTCTGACACTCTCTGTCACTCTCTGACACTCTCTATCACTCTCTGACTCTCTCCATCACTCTCTGACACTCTCTGACACACTCTCTCACTCTCTGTCAATCTCTGACACACTATGACACTCTCTATCACTCTCTGACACTCTCTATCGCACTCTATCACTCTCTGACACCCTCTGACACTCTCAGTCACTCACTATCACTCTCTGACACTCACTATCAATCTCTGACACTCTCTGACTCTCTCTGACACTCTCTGTCACTCTCTGACACTCTCTATCACTCTCTGACTCTCTCCATCACTCTCTGACACTCTCTGGCACTCTCTGACACTCTCTGACACTCTCAGAAACTCACTATCACTCTGATACTCACTATCACTGTCTGATACTCTCTGACACGCACTATCACTCTCTGACACTCACTATCACCCTCTGACACTCTCTGACACTCTCTGACACTCTCTATCGCACTCTATCACTCTCTATCACGCTCTGACACTCTCTGACACCCTCAGACACTCTCTATCACTCTCTATCACTCTCTATCACTCTCTGACACTCTCTGACACTCTCTGACACTCTGACACTCTCTATCACTCTCTGACACTCTCTATCTCTCTCTGACAATCTCTGACACCCTCAGACACTCTCTATCACTCTCTATCACACTCTATCACTCTCTGACACTCTCTGACACTCTCTGACACTCTGACACTCTCTATCACTCTCTGACACTCACTATCACCCTCTGACACTCTCTGACACTCTCTGACACTCTCTATCGCACTCTATCACTCTCTATCACGCTCTGACACTCTCTGACACCCTCAGACACTCTCTATCACTCTCTATCACTCTCTATCACTCTCTGACACTCTCTGACACTCTCTGACACTCTCTATCACTCTCTGACACTCTCTATCTCTCTCTGACAATCTCTGACACTCTCTGACACTCTCTATCACTCTCTATCACTCTCTATCACTCTCTGTCACTCTCTACCACTCTCTGACACTCTCTGACACTCTCTGACACTCTCTGACACTCTCTATCACTCTCTGACAGTCTCTGACATACTCAGACTCTCATTATCACTCTTTGATACTCTCTGACACTCACTATCACTCTCGTACAATCTCTGACACTCTCAGACTCTCACTATCTCTCTCTGACGCTCACTATCACTCTCAGACACTCACTATCACTCTCTGACACTCACTATCACTCTCTGACACTCTCTGACACTCTCTGACACTCTCTGACACTCTCTGACTCACTATGACTCACTATGACACTCTCGGAACACTCTCTGACAATCTCAGACACACACTATCATTCTCTGATACTCTCTATCACTCTCTGACATGCTCTGACACTCTCTGACACTCTCAGACACTCACTGACACACTATCACTCTCTGACACTCTCTGACACTCACTATCACTCTCTGACACTGTCTGACACACTCTGTCACTCTCTGAAACTCTCTATCACTCTCTATCACTCTCTGACACTCTCTGACACTCTCAGAAACTCTCTATCACTCTGATACTCACTTACACTCTCTGATACTCTCTTACACTCTCTATCACTCTCTGACGTGCTCTGACACTCACTGACACTCTCAGACACTCACTGACACACAGTATCACTCTCTGACACTCTCTGACACTCACTATCACTCTCTGACACTGTCTGACACTCTCTGACAGTCTCAGACACTCACTATCACTCTCTAACGCTCACTATCAATCTCTGACACTCTCTATCACTCTCTGACACTGTCTGACACTCTCTGACACTCTCTGTCACTCTCTGTCCCTCTCTGTCACTCTCTGTCACTCTCTGTCACTCTCTGACACTCTCTGACACTCTCTGACACTCTCTGTCACTCTCTGTCACTCTCTGGCACTCTCTGGCACTCTCTGACACTCTCTATCACACTCTGCCACTCTCTATCACTCTCGGCCACTCTCTGACACTCTCTAGCACTCTCTGACACTCTCTGATACTCTCAGACACTCACTATCACTCTCTGACACTCTCAGACACTCTCTGACACTCTCTATCACTCCATATCACTCTCTGACACTCACTATCACTCTCTGACACTCTCTGACACTCTCTGACACTCTCTATCACTCTCTATCACTCTCTGACAGTCTCTATCACTCCATATCACTCTCTGACACTCACTATCACTCTCTGACACTCTCTGACACTCTCTATCACTCTCTATCACTCTCTGACAGTCTCTATCACTCTCAGACAGTCTCTATCACTCTCAGACACTCTCTGACTCTCTGACACTCTCCATCACTCTCTGACAGTCTATCACTATCCATCACTTTCCATCACTCTCTATCACTCTCTGACACTCTCTGACACTCTCTATCACTCTCTGACAGTCTCTATCCCTCTCAGACAGTCTCTATCACTCTCAGACACTCTCTGACTCTCTGACACTCTCCATCACTCTCTGACGCTCTCTATCAATCTCTATCACTCTCTGTCACTCTCTGACACTCTCTGACACTCTCTGACACTCTCTGACACTTTCAGACGCTCAAAGACACTCACTATCCCTTTTTGACACTCGCTATCACTCTCTGACACTCTCTGACACTCACTATCACTCTCTGACACTCTCTGTCACTCTCTGGCACTCTCTGACACTCTCTATCACACTCTGACTCTCTCTATCACTCTCTGACACTCTCTGACACTTTCAGAAACTCTCTATCACTCTGATACTCACTATCACTCTCTGATACTCTCTGACACTCTCAATCACTCTCTGACAATCTCTATCACTCTCTGACACTTTCTATCACTCTCTATCGCTCTCTGACACTCTCTGACACTCTCAGACACTCACTACCACTCTCTGACACTCTCTATCTCTCTCTGAAACTTTCTGACACTGTCTGACACTCTCTGTCACTCTCAATCTCTCTCTGACACTCTCTGACTCTCTCTATCACTCTCTATCACTCACTGACACTCTCTATCACTCTCTATCAGTCTCTGACACTCTCTGACACTCACTATCACTCTCTGAAACTCACTATCACTCTCTGACACTCTCTGACACTCTCTGACACTCTCTGACACTCACTATCGCACTCTATCACTCTCTATCACGCTCTGACACTCTGTGACACCCTCAGACCCTCACTATCACACGCTGACACTCGCTGACACTCGCTGACACTCGCTGACACTCTCTGACACTCTCTATCACTCTCTATCTCTCTCTGACACTCTGTGACACTCTCTGACACTCACTATAACTCTCTGACACTCTCTATCACTCTCTGACAGTCTCTGACACTCTCAGACTCTCACTATCACTCTCTGACGCTTACTATCACTCTCAGACACTCTCTGTCACTCTCTGTCACTCTCTGTCAATCTCTGACACACTATGACACTCTCTATCTCTCTCTGCCACTCTCTATCACTCTCTATCGCACTCTATCACTCTCTGACACCCTCTGACACTCTCAGTCACTCACTATCACTCTCTGACACTCACTATCAATCTCTGACACTCTCTGACTCTCTCTGACACTCTCTGTCACTCTCTGACACTCTCTATCACTCTCTGACTCTCTCCATCACTCTCTGACACTCTCTGACACTCTCTGTCACTCTCTGTCAATCTCTGCCACACTATGACACTCTCTATGACTCTCTGACACTCTCTGACACTCTCTATCGCACTCTATCACTCTCTGACACCCTCTGACACTCTCAGTCACTCACTATCACTCTCTGACACTCACTATCAATCTCTGACACTCTCTGACTCTCTCTGACACTCTCTGTCACTCTCTGACACTCTCTATCACTCTCTGACTCTCTCCATCACTCTCTGACACTCTCTGACACTCTCTGACACTCTCAGAAACTCACTATCACTCTGATACTCACTATCACTGTCTGATACTCTCTGACACGCACTATCACTCTCTGACACTCACTATCACCCTCTGACACTCTCTGACACTCTCTGACACTCTCTATCGCACTCTATCACTCTCTATCACGCTCTGACACTCTCTGACACCCTCAGACACTCTCTATCACTCTCTATCACTCTCTGACACTCTCTGACACTCTCTGACACTCTCTATCACTCTCTGACACTCTCTATCTCTCTCTGACAATCTCTGACACTCTCTGACACTCTCTATCACTCTCTATCACTCTCTATCACTCTCTGTCACTCTCTACCACTCTCTGACACTCTCTGACACTCTCTGACACTCTCTATCACTCTCTGACAGTCTCTGACATACTCAGACTCTCATTATCACTCTTTGATACTCTCTGACACTCACTATCACTCTCGTACAATCTCTGACACTCTCAGACTCTCACTATCTCTCTCTGACGCTCACTATCACTCTCAGACACTCACTATCACTCTCTGACACTCACTATCACTCTCTGACACTCTCTGACACTCTCTGACACTCTCTGACTCACTATGACTCACTATGACACTCTCGGAACACTCTCTGACAATCTCAGACACACACTATCATTCTCTGATACTCTCTATCACTCTCTGACATGCTCTGACACTCTCTGACACTCTCAGACACTCACTGACACACACTATCACTCTCTGACACTCTCTGACACTCACTATCACTCTCTGACACTGTCGATCACTCTCTATCACGCTCTGACGCTCTCTGACACCCTCAGACACTCTCTATCACTCTCTATCACTCTCTGACACTCTCTGACACTCTCTGACACTCTCTGACACTCTCTATCACTCTCTGACACTCTCTATCTCTCTCTGACAATCTCTGACACTCTCTGACACTCTCTATCACTCTCGATCACTCTCTATCACTCTCTGTCACTCTCTATCACTCTCTGACACTCTCTGACACTATCTGACACTCTCTGACACTCTCTATCACTCTCTGACAGTCTCTGACATACTCAGACTCTCATTATCACTCTTTGATACTCTCTGACACTCACTATCACTCTCGTACAATCTCTGACACTCTCAGACTCTCACTATCACTCTCTGACGCTCACTATCACTCTCAGACACTCACTATCACTCTCTGACACTCACTATCACTCTCTGACACTCTCTGACACTCTCTGACACTCTCTGACTCACTATGACTCACTATGACACTCTCGGAACACTCTCTGACAATCTCAGACACACACTATCATTCTCTGATACTCTCTATCACTCTCTGACATGCTCTGACACTCTCTGACACTCTCAGACACTCACTGACACACACTATCACTCTCTGACACTCTCTGACACTCACTATCACTCTCTGACACTGTCTGACACTCTCTGTCACTCTCTGAAACTCTCTATCACTCTCTATCACTCTCTGACACTCTCTGACACTCTCAGAAACTCTCTATCACTCTGATACTCACTTACACTCTCTGATACTCTCTTACACTCTCTATCACTCTCTGACGTGCTCTGACACTCACTGACACTCTCAGACACTCACTGACACACAGTATCACTCTCCGACACTCTCTGACACTCACTATCACTCTCTGACACTGTCTGACACTCTCTGACAGTCTCAGACACTCACTATCACTCTCTAACGCTCACTATCAATCTCTGACACTCTCTATCACTCTCTGACACTGTCTGACACTCTCTGTCACTCTCTGTCTCTCTCTGTCTCTCTCTGTCACTCTCTGTCATTCTCTGTCACTCTCTGACACTCTCTGACACTCTCTGACACTCTCTGTCACTCTCTGTCACTCTCTGTCACTCTCTGGCACTCTCTGACACTCTCTATCACACTCTGCCACTCTCTATCACTCTCGGCCACTCTCTGACACTCTCTAGCACTCTCTGACACTCTCTGACACTCACTATCACTCTCTGACACTCTCAGACACTCTCTGACACTCTCTATCACTCCATATCGCTCTCTGACACTCTCTGACACTCACTATCACTCTCTGACACTCTCTGACACTCTCTGACACTCTCTATCACTCTCTGACAGTCTCTATCCCTCTCAGACAGTCTCTATCACTCTCAGACACTCTCTGACTCTCTGACACTCTCCATCACTCTCTGACGCTCTCTATCACTCTCTATCACTCTCTGTCACTCTCTGACACGCTCTGACACTCTCTGACACTCTCTGACACTTTCAGACGCTCACAGACACTCACTATCCCTTTTTGACACTCGCTATCACTCTCTGACACTCTCTGACACTCACTATCACTCTCTGACACTCTCTGTCACTCTCTGGCACTCTCTGACACTCTCTATCACACTCTGACTCTCTCTATCACTCTCTGACACTCTCTGACACTTTCAGAAACTCTCTATCACTCCGATACTCACTATCACTCTCTGATACTCTCTGACACTCTCAATCACTCTCTGACAATCTCTATCACTCTCTGACACTCTCAGACACTCACTATCACTCTCTGACACTCACTATCACTCTCAGACACTCACTGTCACTCTCTGACACTCACTATCACTCTCTGACACTTCCTAACTCTCTATTACTCTGTGACGCTCTCTACCTGTCTCAGACACTCTCTGACCCTCTCTGACCCTCTCTGACCCTCTCTGACACTCTCTGACACTCTCTGACACTCACTATCACTCTCTGACACTCTCTATCACTCTCTGCCACTCTCTATCACTCTCGGCCACTCTCTGACGCTCTCTAGCACTCTCTGACACTCTCTGACACTCTCTGACACTCACTATCACTCTCTGACACTCTCAGACACTCTCTGACACTCTCTATCACACCATATCGCTCTCTGACACTCTCTGACACTCACTATCACTCTCTGACACTCTCTGACACTCTCTGACACTCTCTATCACTCTCTATCACTCTCTGACAGTCTCTATCACTCTCAGACAGTCTCTATCACTCTCAGACACTCTCTGACTCTCTGACACTCTCCATCACTCTCTGACTGTCTATCACTGTCCATCACTCACCATCACTCTCTATCACTCTCTGACACTCTCTGACACTCTCTATCACTCTCTGACAGTCTCTATCACTCTCAGACAGTCTCTATCACTCTCAGACACTCTCTGACTCTCTGACACTCTCCATCACTCTCTGACGCTCTCTATCACTCTCTATCACTCTCTGTCACTCTCTATCACTCTCTGACACTCTCTGACACTCTCAGAAACTCTCTATCACTCTGATACTCACTTACACTCTCTGATACTCTCTTACACTCTCTATCACTCTCTGACGTGCTCTGACACTCACTGACACTCTCAGACACTCACTGACACACAGTATCACTCTCTGACACTCTCTGACACTCACTATCACTCTCTGACACTGTCTGACACTCTCTGACAGTCTCAGACACTCACTATCACTCTCTAACGCTCACTATCAATCTCTGACACTCTCTATCACTCTCTGACACTGTCTGACACTCTCTGACACTCTCTGTCACTCTCTGTCTCTCTCTGTCTCTCTCTGTCTCTCTCTGTCACTCTCTGTCACTCTCTGACACTCTCTGACACTCTCTGACACTCTCTGTCACTCTCTGGCACTCTCTGACACTCTCTATCACACTCTGCCACTCTCTATCACTCTCGGCCACTCTCTGACACTCTCTAGCACTCTCTGACACTCTCTAACACTCTCTGACACTCACTATCACTCTCTGACACTCTCAGACACTCTCTGACACTCTCTATCACTCCATATCGCTCTCTGACACTCTCTGACACTCACTATCACTCTCTGACACTCTCTGACACTCTCTATCACTCTCTATCACTCTCTGACAGTCTCTATCACTCTCAGACAGTCTCTATCACTCTCAGACACTCTCTGACTCTCTGACACTCTCCATCACTCTCTGACTGTCTATCACTGTCCATCACTTTCCATCACTCTCTATCACTCTCTGACACTCTCTGACACTCTCTATCACTCTCTGACAGTCTCTATCCCTCTCAGACAGTCTCTATCACTCTCAGACACTCTCTGACTCTCTGACACTCTCCATCACTCTCTGACGCTCTCTATCACTCTCTATCACTCTCTGTCACTCTCTGACACTCTCTGACACTCTCTGACACTCTCTGACACTTTCAGACGCTCACAGACACTCACTATCCCTTTTTGACACTCGCTATCACTCTCTGACACTCTCTGACACTCACTATCACTCTCTGACACTCTCTGTCACTCTCTGGCACTCTCTGACACTCTCTATCACACTCTGACTCTCTCTATCACTCTCTGACACTCTCTGACACTTTCAGAAACTCTCTATCACTCCGATACTCACTATCACTCTCTGATACTCTCTGACACTCTCAATCACTCTCTGACAATCTCTATCACTCTCTGACACTCTCAGACACTCACTATCACTCTCTGACACTCACTATCACTCTCAGACACTCACTGTCACTCTCTGACACTCACTATCACTCTCTGACACTTCCTAACTCTCTATTACTCTGTGACGCTCTCTACCTGTCTCAGACACTCTCTGACCCTCTCTGACCCTCTCTGACCCTCTCTGACACTCTCTGACACTCTCTGACACTCACTATCACTCTCTGACACTCTCTATCACTCTCTGCCACTCTCTATCACTCTCGGCCACTCTCTGACACTCTCTAGCACTCTCTGACACTCTCTGACACTCTCTGACACTCACTATCACTCTCTGACACTCTCAGACACTCTCTGACACTCTCTATCACTCCATATCGCTCTCTGACACTCTCTGACACTCACTATCACTCTCTGACACTCTCTGACACTCTCTGACACTCTCTATCACTCTCTATCACTCTCTGACAGTCTCTATCACTCTCAGACAGTCTCTATCACTCTCAGACACTCTCTGACTCTCTGACACTCTCCATCACTCTCTGACTGTCTATCACTGTCCATCACTCTCCATCAATCTCTATCACTCTCTGACACTCTCTGACACTCTCTATCACTCTCTGACAGTCTCTATCACTCTCAGACAGTCTCTATCACTCTCAGACACTCTCTGACTCTCTGACACTCTCCATCACTCTCTGACGCTCTCTATCACTCTCTATCACTCTCTGTCACTCTCTGACACGCTCTGACACTCTCTGACACTCTCTGACACTTTCAGACGCTCACAGACACTCACTATCCCTTTTTGACACTCGCTATCACTCTCTGACACTCTCTGACACTCACTATCACTCTCTGACACTCTCTGACACTCTCTGACACTCTCTGACACTCTCTATCTCTCTCTGACACTCTCTATCACTCACTGTCTCTCTCTGACACTCTCTAGCACACTCTGACACTCTCTGAAACTCTCTGACAATCTCTGACACTCTCTGACAATCTCTGACAATCTCAGACACTCTCAGACACTCACTGTCACTCTTTGACACTCTCTATCAATCTCTGACACCATCTGACGCTCTTTCTGACACTCTCTGACACGCTCTGACGCTCTCTATCACTCTCTATCACTCTCTATCACTCTCTGACATTCTCTGACACTCTGTTCCTCTATATCACTCTCTGACACTCTCTGACACTCACTATCACTCTCTGACACTCCCTATCACTCTCTGAATCTCTCTGACACTCTCTATCACTCTCTGACACTCTCAGACACTGACTATCACTCTCTGACACTCTCTGACACTCACTATCACTCTCTGACACTCCCTATCACTCTCTGACACTCGCTGACACTCTCTGACACTCTCTGACACTCTCAGACACTCACTATCACTCTCTGATACTCTCTATCACTCTCTGACATGCTGTGACACTCTCTGACACTCTCAGACACTCACTGACACACACTATCACTCTCTGACACTGTCTGACACTCTCTGACACTCTCAGACAATCAATATCACTCTCTGACACTCACTATCAATCTCTGACACTCTCTGACACTCTCTGTCACTCTCTGACACTCTCTATCCCTCTCTGACTCTCTCTATCACTCTCTGACACTCTCTGACACTCTCAGAAACTCTCTAACACTCTGCTACTCACTATCACTCTCTGATACTCTCTGACACTCTCTATAACTCTCTGACATGCTCTGACACTCTCTGACACTCTCAGACTCTCACTGAAACACACTATCGCTCTCTGACACTCACTATCACTCTCTGACACTGTCTGACACTCTCTGACACTCAGACACTCACTATCACTCTCTAACGATCACTATCAATCTCTGACACTCTCTATCACTCTCTGACACTGTCTGACACTGTCTGACACTCTCTGACACTCTCAGACACTCACTATCACTCTCTGACACTCACTATCAATCTCTGACACTCTCTGACACTCTCTGTCACTCTCTGACACTCTCGATCACTCTCTGACTCTCTCTTTCAATCTCTGACACTCTCTGACACTCTCAGAAACTCTCTATCACTCTCATACTCACTATCACTCTCTGATACTCTCTGACACTCTCTATCACTCTCTGACAAACTCTATCACTCTCTGACACTCTCAGGCACTCACTATCACTCTCTGCCACTCACTATCACTCTCAGACACTCACTATTAGTCTCCGACACTCACTATCACTCTCTGACACTTTCTACCTCTCTCTGACACTCTCAGACACTCACTATCACTCTCTGACGCTCTCTACCTCTCTCTGACGCTCTCTACCTCTCTCTGACACTCTCTGACACTCTCTGACACTCTCTGACACTCTCTGAAACTAACTATCACTCTCTGACACTCTCTATCACTCTCTGCCACTCTCTATCACACTCGGCCACTCTCTGACACTCTCTATCACTCTCTATCACTCTCAGACACTCACTATCACTCTCTGACACTCTCTGACACTCTCTATCACTCTCTGACAGTCTCTGACAATCTCAGACACTCATTATCACTCTCTGATACTCTCTGACACTCACTATCACTCTCGGACAATCTCTATCACTCTCTGACAGGCTCTGACACTCTCAGACTCTCACTATCACTCTCTGACGCTCACTATCACTTTCAGAGACACACTATCACTCTCTGACACTCACTATCACTCTCTGACACTCTCTGACACTCTCTGACACACTATGACACTCTCTATCACTCTCAGAACATTCTCCGACAAACTCAGACACGCACGATCACTCTCTGATACTCTCTATCACTCTCTGACATGCTCTGACACTCTCTGACACTCTCAGACACTCACTGACACACACTATCACTCTCTGACACTCACTGTCAATCTCTGACACTCTCTGAAACTCTCTGTCACTCTCTGACACTCTCTATCACTCTCTGACTCTCTCTATCACTCTCTGACACTCTCTGACACTCTCAGAAACTCTCTATCACTCTGCTA
Organism: Heterodontus francisci; assembly: GCF_036365525.1. Classification (NCBI taxonomy): domain Eukaryota; kingdom Metazoa; phylum Chordata; class Chondrichthyes; order Heterodontiformes; family Heterodontidae; genus Heterodontus; species Heterodontus francisci. The sequence continues at coordinate 4,273,658 of NC_090401.1, forward strand.
CTCACTATCACTCTCTGATACTCTCTGACACTCCATCACCCTCTGACATGCTCTGACACTCTCTGACACTCTCAGACACTCACTATCGCTCTCTGACACTCTCTATCTCTCTCTGACACTCTCTATCACTCACTATCTCTCTCTGACACTTTCTGACACTCTCTGACACTCTCAGAAACTCTCTATCACTCTGCTACTCACTATCACTCTCTGATACTCTCTGACACTCCATCACCCTCTGACATGCTCTGACACTCTCTGACACTCTCAGACACTCACTATCGCTCTCTGACACTCTCTATCTCTCTCTGACACTCTCTATCACTCACTATCTCTCTCTGACACTTTCTGACACTCTCTGACACTCTCTGACACTCTCTATCACTCTCTATCACTCTCTATCTCTCTCTGACACTCTCTGACACTCACTATCACTTTCAAACACTCACGATCACTCTCTGACACTCTCTGACAATCTCTGACACTCTCTGACATTCTCTATCAGTCTCTATCACATTCTATCACTCTCTGACACTCTCTGACAATCTCTGACACTCTCAGACACTCACTATCACTCTCTGACACTCTCTATCACTCTCTATCACTCTCTGACACTCTCTGACACTCTCTGACACTCTCTGACACTCTTTGACACTCTCTATCTCTCTCTGACAGTCTCTGACAATCTCAGACACTCATTATCACTCTCTGATACTCTCTGACGCTCACTATCACTCTCGGACAATCTCTATCACTCTCTGACAGTCTCTGACACTCTCAGACTCTCACTATCACTCTCTGACGCTCACTATCACTCTCAGACACACACTATCACTCTCTGACACTCACTATCACTCTCTGACACTCTCTGACACTCTCTGACACACTATGACACTCTCTATCACTCTCAGAACACTCTCCGACAAACTCAGACACGCACGATCACTCTCTGATACTCTCTATCACTCTCTGACATGCTCTGACACTCTCTGACACTCTCAGACACTCACTGACACACACTATCACTCTCTGACACTCACTATCACTCTCTGACTTGTCTGACACTCTCTGACACTCACTATCACTCTCTGACACTCACTATCAATCTCTGACACTCTCTGAAACTCTCTGTCACTCTCTGACACTCTCTATCACTCTCTGACTCTCTCTATCACTCTCTGACACTCTCTGACACTCTCAGAAACTCTCTATCACTCTGCTACTCACTATCACTCTCTGATACTCTCTGACACTCTCTATCACTCTCTGACATGCTCTGACACTCTCTGACACTCTCAGACTCTCACTGACACACACTATCGCTCTCTGACACTCACTATCACTCTCTGACACTGTCTGACACTCTCTGACACTCTCAGAAACTCTCTATCACTCTGCTACTCACTATCACTCTCTGATACTCTCTGACACTCTCTATCACTCTCTGACATACTCTGACACTCTCTGACACTCTCAGACTCTCACTGACACACACTATCGCTCTCTGACACTCTCTATCACTCTCTGACACTGTCTGACACTCTCTGACACTCTCAGACACTCACTATCACTCTCTGACACTCACTATCACTCTCTGACACTCTCTGACACTCTCTGTCACTCTCTGACACTCTCGATCACTCTCTGACTCTCTCTTTCACTCTCTGACACTCTCTGACACTCTCAGAAACTCTCTATCACTCTGATACTCACTATCACTCTCTGATACTCTCTGACACTCTCTATCACTCTCTGACAATCTCTATCACTCTCTGACACTCTCTGCCACTCACTATCACTCTCTGCCACTCACTATCACTCTCAGACATTCACTATCAGTCTTTGACACTCACTATCACTCTCTGACACTTTCTACCTCTCTCTGACACTCTCAGACACTCACTATCACTCTCAGACACTCACTATCACTCTCTGACGCTCTCTACCTCTCTCTGACGCTCTCCACCTCTCTCTGACACTCTCTGACACTCTCTGACCATCTCTGACACTCTCTGACACTCTCTGACACTCACTATCACTCTCTGACACTCTCTATCACTCTCTGCCACTCTCTATCACACTCGGCCACTCTCTGACACTCTCTATCACTCTCTGACACTCTCTGACACTCTCTGACACTCTCTGAAAATCTCTGACACTCTCTGACAATCTCAGACACTCTCAGACACTCACTGTCACTCTTTGACACTCTCTATCACTCTCTGACACCCTCTGACACCCTCTCTGACACTCTCTGACACTCTCTGACACTCTCTATCACTCTCTATCACTCTCTGACATTCTCTGACACTCTCTGTTCCTCTATATCACTCTCTGACACTCTCTGACACTCACTATCACTCTCTGACACTCTCAGACACTCTCCATCACTCTCCATCACTCTCTGACACTCTCTGACACTCTCTGACAGTCTCTATCACTCTCAAACACTCACTATCACTCTCTGACACTCTCTGAAACACTCTATCACTACATATCACACTCTGAAACTCTCTGACACTCACTATCACACTCTGACACTCTCAGACACTCACTATCACTCTCTGACACTCTCTGACACTCACTATCACTCTCTGACATTCTCTGACACTCTGTGACACTATCTCTCTCAGACACTCTCTATCTCTCCCTGACACTCTCTGACACTTGCTGACACTCTCTGACACTCTCTATCACTCTCTTACACTCTCTGACAATCTCAGACACTCTCAGACACTCTCAGACACTCACTATCACTCTCTATCACTCTCTGACACTCTCTGTCACTCTCTGTCACTCTCTGACTCTCTCTGACACTCTCAGACACTCACAATCACTCTCTGCCACTCTCTGACACTATCTATCTCTCTTTGACACTCTCTGACAATCTCTGACACTCTCAGACACTCTCAGACACTTACTATCACACTCTGACACTCTCTGACACTCTGCATCACTCTCTCTCATTCTCTATCACTCTCTGACACTGTCTGACACTCTCTGACACTCTCAGACACTCACTATCACTCTCTGACACTCATTATCAATCTCTGACACTCTCTGACACTCTCTGTCACTCTCTGACACTCTCGATCACTCTCTGACTCTCTCTTTCACTCTCTGACTCTCTCTGACACTCTCAGAAACTCTCTATCACTCTGATACTCACTATCACTCTCTGATACTCTCTGACACTCTCTATCACTCTCTGACAATCTCTATCACTCTCTGACACTCTCAGGCACTCACTATCACTCTCAGACACTCACTATCAGTCTGCGACACTCACTATCACTCTCTGACACTTTCTACCTCTCTCTGACACTCTCAGACACTCACTATCACTCTCTGACGCTCTCTACCTCTCTCTTACGCTCTCTACATCTCTCTGACGCTCTCTACCTCTCTCTGACTCTCTCTGTCACTCTCTGACACTCTCTGACCCTCTCTGACACTCTCTGACACTCTCTGCCACTCTCTATCACACTCGGCCACTCTCTGACACTCTCTATCACTCTCTGACACTCTCTGACACTCTCTGACACTCTCTGACACTCTCTGAAAATCTCTGACACTCTCTGACAATCTCAGACACTCTCAGACACTCACTGTCACTCTTTGACACTCTCTATCACTCTCTGACACCCTCTGACACCCTCTCTGACACTCTCTGACACTCTCTGACACTCTCTGACATTCTCATGACACTCTCTGTTCCTCTATATCACTCTCTGACACACTCTGACACTCACTATCACTCTCTGACACTCTCAGACACTCTCAGACACTCTCAGACACTCTCCATCACTCTCCATCACTCTCTGACACTCTCTGACAGTCTCTATCACTCTCAAACACTCACTATCACTCTCTGACACTCTCTGAAACACTCTATCACTACATATCACTCTCTGAAACTCTCTGACACTCACTATCACACACTGACACTCTCAGACACTCACTATCACTCTCTGACACTCTCTGACACTCACTATCACTCTCTGACATTCTCTGACACTCTGTGACACTATCTCTCTCAGACACTCTCTATCTCTCCCTGACACTCTCTGAAACTCGCTGACACTCTCTGACACTCTCTATCACTCTCTTACACTCTCTGACAATCTCAGACACTCTCAGACACTCTCTGTCACTCTCTGTCACTCTCTGACATTCTCTGACACTCTCTGACACTCTCTGACACTCTCTGTCACTCTCTGTCACTCTCTGACTCTCTCTGACACTCTCAGACACTCACAATCACTCTCTGCCACTCTCTGACACTATCTATCTCTCTTTGACACTCTCTGACAATCTCTGACACTCTCAGACACTCTCAGACACTTACTATCACACTCTGACACTCTCTGACACTCTGCATCACTCTCTATCATTCTCTATCACTCTCTGACACTGTCTGACACTCTCTGACACTCTCAGACACTCACTATCACTCTCTGACACTCACTATCAATCTCTGACACTCTCTGACACTCTCTGACACTCTCTGTCACTCTCTGACACTCTCGATCACTCTCTGACTCTCTCTTTCACTCTCTGACACTCTCTGACACTCTCAGAAACTCTCTATCACTCTGATACTCACTATCACTCTCTGATACTCTCTGAAACTCTCTATCACTCTCTGACAATCTCTATCACTCTCTGACACTCTCAGGCACTCACTATCACTCTCTGCCACTCACTATCACTCTCAGACACTCTCTACCTCTCTCTGACACTCTCTGACCCTCTCTGACACTCTCTGACACTCTCTGCCACTCTCTATCACTCTCTGACACTCTCTATCACTCTCTGACACTCACTATCACTCTCTGAAACTCACTATCAATCTCTGACACTCTCTGACACTCTCTGTCACTCTCTGACACTCTCTATCACTCTCTGACTCTCTCTATCACTCTCTGACACTCTCTGACACTCTCAGAAACTCTCTATCACTCTGATACTCACTATCACTCTCTGATACTCTCTGACACTCTCTGTCACTCTCTGACATGCTCTGAGACCCTCTGACACTCTCCGACACTCTCAGACACTCTCAGACACACTGAGACACTCTCCATCACTCCCTGACACTCTCTGACAGTCTCTATCACTCTCAAACACTCACTATCACTCTCTGAAACTCTCTGACACTCACTATCACTCTCTGACACTCTCAGACACTCACTATCACTCTCTGACACTTTCTGACACTCACTATCACTCTCTGACACTCTCTGACACTATCTCTCTCTGACACTCTCTATCTCTCTCTGAAACTCTCTGACAGTCTCAATCACTCTCAGACACTCACTGACACTCTGATACTCTCCATCACTCACTGACACTCTCTATCACTCTCTATCACTCTCTATCACTCTCTGACACTCTCTGACACTCTCTGACACTCACTATCTCTCTCTGACACTCTCTGACTATCTCTGACACTCTCTATCACTCACCATCTCTCTCTGACATTCTCTGACACTCTCTGACACACTCTGACTCTCTCAGACACTCACTATCACTCTCTGACACTCTCTGACACTCTCTATCACTCTCTATCACTCTCTATCGCTCTCTGCCACTCTCTGCCACCCTCAGACACTCACTATCACTCTCTGACACTCTCTGTCACTCTCTGACACTATCACTCTCTGACTCTCTCTATCACTCTCTGACACTCTCTGACACTCTCAGAAACTCTCTATCACTCTGATACTCACTATCACTCTCTGATACTCTCTGACACTCTCTATCACTCTCTGACATGCTCTGACACTCTCTGACACTCTCCGACACTCTCAGACACTCTCAGACACACTGAGACACTCTCCATCACTCCCTGACACTCTCTGACAGTCTCTATCACTCTCAAACACTCACTATCACTCTCTGAAACTCTCTGACACTCACTATCACTCTCTGACACTCTCAGACACTCACTATCACTCTCTGACACTCTCTGACACTCACTATCACTCTCTGACACTCTCTGTCACTCTGTGACACTATCTCTCTCTGACACTCTCTATCTCTCTCTGAAACTCTCTGACACTCGCTGACACTCTCTGACACTCTCTATCACTCTCTGAAACTCTCTGACTATCTCAGACACTCTCAGACACTCTCAGACACTCACTATCACTCACTCTCACTCTCTGATACTCTCTATCACTCTTTGACACTCTCTGACAATCTCTGACACTCTCAGACACTCTCAGACACTCACTATCACACTCTGACAATCTCTGACACTCTCCATCACTCTCTATCACTCTCTATCACTCTCTGACACTCTCTGACACTCTCAGACACTCTCAGACACTCACTAACACTCTCTGGCACTCTCTATCTCTCTCCATCTCACTCTGACACTCTCTGACGCTCTCTATCGCTCTCTGTCACTCTCTATCACTCTCTGTCACTCTCTATCACTCTCTGACACTCACTATCACTCTCTGACACTCTCTGACACTCTCTATCACTCTCAGACTATCTCTATCACTCTCAGACACTCTCTATCACTCTCAGACACTCTCCATCACTCTCTGACACTCTCTGACACTCTCTATCACTCTCTATCACTCTCTATCACTCTCTGACACTCTCTGACACTCTCCATCACTCTCTGACAGTCTCTATCACTCTCAGACACTCTCTGACTCTCTGACACTCTCCATCACTCTCTGACACTCTCTATCTCACTCTGACACTCTCTGACACTCTCTGACACTATCAGACGCTCACAGACACTCACTATAACTTTTTGACACTCACTATCACTCAATATCACTCTCTGACACTCACTATCACTCTCTGACACTCTCTGACACTCTCTGACAATCTCTGACACTCTCTGACACTCACTATCACTCTCTGACACTCTCTATCACTCTCTGACAATCTCGATCACTCACTATCTCTCTCTGACACTCTCTGACACTCTCTGACACACTCTGACACTCTCAGACACTCACTATCACTCTCTGACACTCACTATCACTCTCTGACACTCGCTATCACTCTCTGACACTCTCTATCACTCTCTATCACTCTCTATCACTCTCTGACACTCTCTATCACTCTCTATCACTCTCTATCACTCTCTATCACTCTCTATCACTCTCTATCACTCTCTGACACTCTCTATCACTCTCTATCACTCCCTGACAGTCTCTATCACTCTCAGACACTCACTGACACTCTGATACTCTCCATCACTCACTGACACACTCTTTCACTCTCTATCACTCTCTATCACTCTCTGACACTCTCTGACACTCTCTGACACTCTCTGACACTCTCTGACACTCACTATCACTCTCTGACACTCTCTGACAATCTCTGACACTCTCTATCAGTCACTATCTCTCTCTGACATTCTCTGACACTCTCTGACACACTCTGACACTCTCTGACACTCACTATCACTCTCTGACTCTGTCTGACACTCTCTGACACTCTCAGACACTCAGTATCACTCTCTGACACTCACTATCAATCTCTGACTCTCTCTGAAACTCTCTGTCACTCTCTGACACTCTCTATCACTCTCTGACTCTCTCTATCACTCTCTGACACTCTCTGACACTCTCTGACACTCTCAGAAACTCTCTATCACTCTGCTACTCACTATCACTCTCTGATACTCTCTGACAGTCTCTATCACTCTCAAACACTCACTATCACTCTCTGAAACTCTCTGAAACACTCTATCACTATATATCACTCTCTGAAACTCTCTGACACTCACTATCACTCTCTGGCACTCTCAGACACTCACTATCACTCTCTGACACTCTCTGACACTCACTATCACTCTCTGACATTCTCTGACACTCTGTGACACTATCTCTCTCAGACACTCTCTATCTCTCTCTGACACTCTCTGTCACTCTCTGTCACTCTCTGACTCTCTCTGACACTCTCAGACACTCACAATCACTCTCTGCCACTCTCTGACACTATCTATCTCTCTTTGACACTCTCTGACAATCTCTGACACTCTCAGACACTCTCTATCACTCTCTATCTGTCTCTGACACACTCTGACACTCACTATCACTCTCTATCTCTCTCTGACACTCTCTGACACTCTCTGACACTCTCCATCACTCTCTATCACTCTCGATCACTCTCTATCACTCTCTGATACTCTCTGACACTCTCTGACACTCTCTGACACTCACTATCACTCTCTGACACTCTCTGACACTCTCTATCACTCTCTGACAGTCTCTATCACTCTCAGACAGTCTCTATCACTCTCAGACACTCTCTGACTCTCTGACACTCTCCATCACTCTCTGACACTGTCTATCACTGTCTATCACTCTCTATCACTCTCTATCACTCTCTGACATTCTCTGACACTCTCTATCACTCTCTATCACTCTCTGACACTCTCTGACACTCTCTGACACTGTCAGACGCTCACAGACAATCACTATCACTTTTTGACACTCACTGTCACTCACTATCACTCTCTGACACTCTCTGACACTCACTATCACTCTCTGACACTCACTATCACTCTCTGACACTCTGTATCTCTCTCTGACACTCTCTGTCACTCTCTGACACTCTCTATCTCTCTCTGACACTCTCTGACTCTCTCTATCACTCTCTATCAGTCACTGACACTCTCTATCACTCTCTATCTGTCTCTGACACTCTCTGACACTCACTATCACTCTCTGACACTCACTATCACTCTCTGACACTCTCTATCGCACTCTATCACTCTCTATCACTCTCTGACACTCTCTGACACCCTCAGACACTCACTATCACTCACTATCACTCTCTGACACTCTCTGTCACTCTCTAACACTCTCTATCTCTCTCTATCTCTCTCTGACACTCTCTGACACTCTCTGACACTCTCTGACACTCTCTGAAACTCTCTGACACTCACTATCACTCTCTGACACTCTCTATCACTCTCTGACTGTCTCTGACACTCTCAGACTCTCACTATCACTCTCTGACGCTCACTATCACTCTCAGACACTCACTATCGCTCTCTGCCACTCACTATCACTCTCTGACACTTTCTGACTCTTCTGACACTCTCTGTCACTCTCTGTCACTCACTGGCACTCTATGACACTCTCTATCACTCTCGGAACACTCTCTGACAATCTCAGACACGCACTATCACTCTCTGATACTCTCGATCACTCTCTGACATGCTCTGACACTCTCTGACACTCTCAGACACTCACTGACACACACTATCACTCTCTGACACTCACTATCACTCTCTGACTCTGTGTGACACTCTCTGACACTCTCAGACACTCACTATCACTCTCTGACACTCACTATCAATCTCTGACACTCTCTGAAACTCTCTGTCACTCTCTGACACTCTCTATCACTCTCTGACTCTCTCTATCACTCTCTGACACTCTCTGACACTCTCAGAAACTCTCTATCACACTGCTACTCACTATCACTCTCTGATACTCTCTGACACTCTCTATCACTCTCTGATACTCTCTGACACTCTCAGACTCTCACTGACACACACTATCGCTCTCTGACACTCACTATCACTCTCTGACACTGTCTGACACTCTCCGACACTCTCAGACACTCACTATCACTCTCGGACGCTCTCTACCTCTCTCTGACGCTCTCTACCTCTCTCTGACACTCTCTGACACTCTCTGACCCTCTCTGACCCTCTCTGACCCTCTCTGACACTCTCTGACACTCTCTGAAACTCTCTGACACTCACTATCACTCTCTGACACTCTCTATCACTCTCTGCCACTCTCTATCACACTCGGCCACTCTCTGACACTCTCTATCACTCTCTATCACTCTCTGACACTCTCTGACACTCTCTGACACTCTCTATCACACTCGGCCACTCTCTGACACTCTCTATCACTCTCTATCACTCTCTGACACTCTCTATCACTCTCTGCCACTCTCTATCACACTCGGCCACTCTCTGTCACTCTCTAACACTCTCTATCTCTCTCTGACACTCTCTGACACTCTCTGACACTCTCTGACACTCACTATCACTCTCTGACACTCTCTATCACTCTCTGACTGTCTCTGACACTCTCAGACTCTCACTATCACTCTCTGACGCTCACTATCACTCTCAGACACTCACTATCGCTCTCTGCCACTCACTATCACTCTCTGACACTTTCTGACTCTTCTGACACTCTCTGTCACTCTCTGTCACTCACTGGCACTCTCTGACACAGTATGACACACTATATCACTCTCTATCACTCTCTGAACACTCTCTGACAATCTCAGACAGGCACTATCACTCTCTGATACTCTCTATCACTCTCTGACATGCTCTGACACTCTCTGACACACTCTGACACTCTCAGACACTCACTGATACACACTATCACTCTCTGACTCTCTCTGACACTCACTATCACTCTCTGACACTCTCTGACACTCTCTATCGCACTCTCTCACTCTCTGACACTCTCAGACACTCGCTATCACTCTCTGACACTCACTATCAATCTCTGACACTCTCTGACTCTCTCTGACACTCTCTGTCACTCTCTGACACTCTCTATCACTCTCTGTCTCTCTCTATCACTCTCTGACACTCTCTGACACTCTCAGAAACTCACTATCACTCTGATACTCACTATCACTCTCTGACACTCACTATCACTCTCTGACACTCACTATCACTCTCTGACACTCTCTGACACTCTCTGACACTCTCTATCGCACTCTATCACTCTCTATCACGCTCTGACACTCTCTGACACCCTCTGACACTCACTATCACTCTCTGACACTCGATGACACTCGCTGATACTCTCTGACACTCTCTATCACTCACTATCACTCTCTGACACTCTCTATCACTCTCTAACACTCTCTATCTCTCTCTGACAATCTCTGACACTCTCTGACACACTCTATCACTCTCGATCACACTCTCTTACTCTCTGACACTCTCTGACACTCTCAGACACTCACTATCACTCTCTGACAGTCTCTGACAATCTCAGACACTCATTATCAAACTCTGATACTCTCTGACACTCAATATCACTCTCCGACAAACTCTATCACTCTCTGACAGTCTCTGACACTCTCAGACTCTCACTATCACACTCTGACGCTCACTATCACTCTCTGACACACACCATCACTCTCTGACACTCACTATCACTCTCTGACACTCTCTGACACTCTCTGTCACTCTCTGTCCCTCTCTGTCACTCTCTGTCACTCTCTGTCACTCTCTGACACTCTCTGACACTCTCTGACACTCTCTGTCACACTCTGACACTCTCTGACACTCTCTGACACACTATGAAACTCTTTATCACTCTCTGAACACTCTCTGACAATCTCAGACACGCACTATCACTCTCTGATACTCTCTATCACTCTCTGACATGCTCTGACACTCTCTGACACTCTCAGACACTCACTGACACACACTATCACTCTCTGATTCTCTCTGACACTCACTATCACTCTCTGACACTCTCTGACACTCTCTATGGCACTCTATCACTCTCTGACACTCTCTGACACTATCAGACGCTCACAGACACTCACTATCGCTTTTTGACATTCACTATCACTCACTATCACTCACTATCTCTCTCTGACACTCTCTGACACTCACTATCTCTCTCTGACACTCTCTGACACTCAATATCACTCTCTGACACTCTCTATCTCTCTCTGACACTCTCTATCACTCACTATCTCTCTCTGACACTCTCTGACACTCTCTGACACACTCTGACACTCTCAGACACTCTCAGATACTCACTATCACTCTCTGACACTCTCTGACACACTGTGAAACTCTTTATCACTCTCTGAACACTCTCTGACAATCTCAGACACGCACTATCACTCTCTGACACTCTCTATCACTCTCTATTGCTCTCTGACATTCTCAGACTCTCACTATCACTCTCTGACGCTCACTATCCACTCTCAGACACTCACTGTCACTCTCTGACACTCACTATCACTCTCTGACACTTACTGACACTCTCTGACACTCTCTGTCACTCTCTGTCACTCTCTGTCACTCTCTGACACTCTCTGACACTCTTTATCACCCTCTGAACACTCTCTGACAATCTCAGACACGCACTATCACTCTCTGATACTCTCTGACACTCTCTATCACTCTCTGACACTCTCTATCACTCTCAGACACTCTCTGACACTCACTATCACTCTCTGACACTCACGATCACTCTCTGACACTTTCTACCTCTCTCTGACACTCTCAGACACTCACTATCACTCTCTGACGCTCTCTACCTCTCTCTGACACTCTCTGACACTCTCTGACCCTCTCTGACACTCTCTGACACACTCTGACACTCACTATCACTCTCTGACAGTCTCTATCACTCTCTGCCACTCTCTATCACACTCGGCCACTCTCTGATACTCTCTATCACTCTCTATCACTCTCTGACACTCTCTGACACTCTCTGACACTCTCTGAAACTCTCTATCACTCTCTATCACTCTCTGACATTCTCTATCACTCTCAGACAGTCTCTATCACTCTGAGACACTCTCTATCACTCACTATCTCTCTCTGACTCTCTCTATCACTCTCTGACACTCTCTGACACTCTCAGAAACTCTCTATCACACTGCTACTCACTATCACTCTCTGATACTCTCTGACACTCTCTATCACTCTCTGATACTCTCTGACACTCTCAGACTCTCACTGACACACACTATCGCTCTCTGACACTCACTATCACTCTCTGACACTGTCTGACACTCTCCGACACTCTCAGACACTCACTATCACTCTCGGACGCTCTCTACCTCTCTCTGACGCTCTCTACCTCTCTCTGACACTCTCTGACACTCTCTGACCCTCTCTGACCCTCTCTGACCCTCTCTGACACTCTCTGACACTCTCTGAAACTCTCTGACACTCACTATCACTCTCTGACACTCTCTATCACTCTCTGCCACTCTCTATCACACTCGGCCACTCTCTGACACTCTCTATCACTCTCTATCACTCTCTGACACTCTCTGACACTCTCTGACACTCTCTATCACACTCGGCCACTCTCTGACACTCTCTATCACTCTCTATCACTCTCTGACACTCTCTATCACTCTCTGCCACTCTCTATCACACTCGGCCACTCTCTGTCACTCTCTAACACTCTCTATCTCTCTCTGACACTCTCTGACACTCTCTGACACTCTCTGACACTCACTATCACTCTCTGACACTCTCTATCACTCTCTGACTGTCTCTGACACTCTCAGACTCTCACTATCACTCTCTGACGCTCACTATCACTCTCAGACACTCACTATCGCTCTCTGCCACTCACTATCACTCTCTGACACTTTCTGACTCTTCTGACACTCTCTGTCACTCTCTGTCACTCACTGGCACTCTCTGACACAGTATGACACACTATATCACTCTCTATCACTCTCTGAACACTCTCTGACAATCTCAGACAGGCACTATCACTCTCTGATACTCTCTATCACTCTCTGACATGCTCTGACACTCTCTGACACACTCTGACACTCTCAGACACTCACTGATACACACTATCACTCTCTGACACTCTCTGACACTCACTATCACTCTCTGACACTCTCTGACACTCTCTATCGCACTCTCTCACTCTCTGACACTCTCAGACACTCGCTATCACTCTCTGACACTCACTATCAATCTCTGACACTCTCTGACTCTCTCTGACACTCTCTGTCACTCTCTGACACTCTCTGACACTCTCTATCACTCTCTGTCTCTCTCTATCACTCTCTGACACTCTCTGACACTCTCAGAAACTCACTATCACTCTGATACTCACTATCACTCTCTGACACTCACTATCACTCTCTGACACTCACTATCACTCTCTGACACTCTCTGACACTCTCTGACACTCTCTATCGCACTCTATCACTCTCTATCACGCTCTGACACTCTCTGACACCCTCTGACACTCACTATCACTCTCTGACACTCGATGACACTCGCTGATACTCTCTGACACTCTCTATCACTCACTATCACTCTCTGACACTCTCTATCACTCTCTAACACTCTCTATCTCTCTCTGACAATCTCTGACACTCTCTGACACACTCTATCACTCTCGATCACACTCTCTTACTCTCTGACACTCTCTGACACTCTCAGACACTCACTATCACTCTCTGACAGTCTCTGACAATCTCAGACACTCATTATCAAACTCTGATACTCTCTGACACTCACTATCACTCTCCGACAAACTCTATCACTCTCTGACAGTCTCTGACACTCTCAGACTCTCACTATCACACTCTGACGCTCACTATCACTCTCTGACACACACCATCACTCTCTGACACTCACTATAACTCTCTGACACTCTCTGACACTCTCTGTCACTCTCTGTCCCTCTCTGTCACTCTCTGTCACTCTCTGTCACTCTCTGACACTCTCTGACACTCTCTGACACTCTCTGTCACACTCTGACACTCTCTGACACTCTCTGACACACTATGAAACTCTTTATCACTCTCTGAATACTCTCTGACAATCTCAGACACGCACTATCACTCTCTGATACTCTCTATCACTCTCAGACATGCTCTGACACTCTCTGACACTCTCAGACACTCACTGACACACACTATCACTCTCTGATTCTCTCTGACACTCACTATCACTCTCTGACACTCTCTGACACTCTCTATGGCACTCTATCACTCTCTGACACTCTCTGACACTATCAGACGCTCACAGACACTCACTATCGCTTTTTGACATTCACTATCACTCACTATCACTCACTATCTCTCTCTGACACTCTCTGACACTCACTATCTCTCTCTGACACTCTCTGACACTCAATATCACTCTCTGACACTCTCTATCTCTCTCTGACACTCTCTATCACTCACTATCTCTCTCTGACACTCTCTGACACTCTCTGACACACTCTGACACTCTCAGACACTCTCAGATACTCACTATCACTCTCTGACACTCTCTGACACACTGTGAAACTCTTTATCACTCTCTGAACACTCTCTGACAATCTCAGACACGCACTATCACTCTCTGACACTCTCTATCACTCTCTATTGCTCTCTGACATTCTCAGACTCTCACTATCACTCTCTGACGCTCACTATCCACTCTCAGACACTCACTGTCACTCTCTGACACTCACTATCACTCTCTGACACTTTCTGACACTCTCTGACACTCTCTGTCACTCTCTGTCACTCTCTGTCACTCTCTGTCACTCTCTGACACTCTCTGACACTCTCTGACACTCTTTATCACTCTCTGAACACTCTCTGACAATCTCAGACACGCACTATCACTCTCTGATACTCTCTGACACTCTCTATCACTCTCTGACACTTTCTACCTCTCTCTGACACTCTCAGACACTCACTATCACTCTCTGACGCTCTCTACCTCTCTCTGACACTCTCTGACACTCTCTGACCCTCTCTGACACTCTCTGACACACTCTGACACTCACTATCACTCTCTGACACACTCTCTATCACTCTCTGCCACTCTCTATCACACTCGGCCACTCTCTGATACTCTCTATCACTCTCTATCACTCTCTGACACTCTCTGACACTCTCTGACACTCTCTGAAACTCTCTATCACTCTCTATCACTCTCTGACAGTCTCTATCACTCTCAGACAGTCTCTATCACTCTGAGACACTCTCTATCACTCACTATCTCTCTCTGACACTCTCTGACACTCTCTGACACTCTCTGACACACTCCGACACTCTCAGACACTCTCAGACACTCACTATCACTCTCTGACACTGTCTGACACTCTCTGACACTCTCTGACACTCACTATCACTCTCTAACGATCACGATCAATCTCTGACACTCTCTGACACGCTCTGTCACTCTCTGACACTCTCGATCACTCTCTGACTCTCTCTGTCACTCTCTGACACTCTCTGACACTCTCAGAAACTCTCTATCACTCTGATACTCACTATCACTCTCATACTCTGACAATCTCTATCACTCTCTGACAATCTCTATCACTCTCTGACACTCTCAGGCACTCACTGTCACTCTCTGACACTCACTATCACTCTCAGACACTCACTATCAGTCTCTGACACTCACTATCACTCTCTGACGCTCTCTACCTCTCTCTGACGCTCTCTACCTCTCTCTGACACTCTCTGACACTCTCTGACCCTCTCTGACACTCTCTGACACTCCCTATCACTCTCTGACACTCTCTATCACTCTCTGCCACTCTCTATCACACTCGGCCACTCTCTGACACTCTCTATCACGCTCTATCACTCTCTGACACTCTCTGACACACTCTGACACTCTCAGACACTCACTATCACTCTCTGACACTCTCTGACACTCTCTATCACTCTCTGACACACTCTATCACTCTCTATCACTCTCTGACAGTCTCTATCACTCTCAGACACTCACTGACTCTCTGATACTCTCCATCACTCACTGACAATCTCTATCACTCTCTATCACTCTCTATCACTCTCTGTCACTCTCTGACACTCTCTGACACTATCAGACGCTCACAGACACTCACTATCACCTTTTGACAATCACTATCACTCACTATCACTCTCTGACACTCTCTGACACTCATTATCACTCTCTGACACTCTCTGACAATCTCTGACACTCTCTGACACTCACTATCACTCTCTGAAACTCTCTATCTCTCTGACACTCTCTATCACTCACTATCTCTCTCTGACATTCTCTGACACTCTCTGACACACTCTGACACTCTCAGACACTCACTATCACTCTCTGACACTCTCTGACACTCTCTGTCACTCTCTATCGCTCTCTGACTCTCTCTGACACTCTCTGACACTCTCAGACACTCACTATCACTCACTATCTCTCTCTGACACTTTCTGACACTCTCTGACACTCTCTGACACTCTCTATCTCTCTCTGACACTCTCTGACTCTCTCTATCACTCTCTATCACTCTCTATCTGTCTCTGACACTCTCTGACACTCACTATCACTTTCAAACACTCACGATCACTCTCTGACACTCTCTGACAATCTCTGACACTCTCTGACACTCTCTATCACTCTCTATCACATTCTATCACTCTCTGACACTCTCTGACACTCTCAGACACTCACTATCACTCTCTGACACGCTCTATCACTCTCTGACACTCTCTGACACTCTCTATCACTCTCTGACAGTCTCTGACAATCTCAGACACTCATTTACACTCTCTGATACTCTCTGACACTCACTATCACTCTCGGACAATCTCTATCACTCTCTGACAGTCTCTGACACTCTCAGACTCTCACTATCACTCTCTGACGCTCACTATCACTCTCAGACACACACTATCACTCTCTGACACTCACTATCACTCTCTGACACTCTCTGACACTCTCTGTCACTCTCTGTCACTCTCTGACACTCTCTGACACTCTCTGACACACTATGACACTCTCTATCACTCTCAGAACACTCTCCGACAAACTCAGACACGCACGATCACTCACTGATACTCTCTATCACTCTCTGACATGCTCTGACACTCTCTGACACTCTCTGACACTCTCAGACACTCACTGACACACACTATCACTCTCTGACTCTGTCTGACATTCTCTGACACTCTCAGACACTCACTGTCACTCTCTGACACTCCCTATCAATCTCTGACACTCTCTGAAACTCTCTGTCACTCTCTGACTCTCTCTATCACTCTCTGACACTCTCTGACACTCTCAGAAAGTCTCTATCACTCTGCTACTCACTATCACTATCTGATACTCTCTGACACTCTCTATCACTCTCTGACATGCTCTGACACTCTCTGACACTCTCAGACTCTCACTGACACACACTATCGCTCTCTGACACTCACTATCACTCTCTGACACTGTCTGACACTCTCAGACACTCACTATCACTCTCTAACGATCACGATCAATCTCTGACACTCTCTATCACTCTCTGACACTCTCTGACACTCTCTGACACTCTCTATCACTCTCTGACAATCTCAGACACTCACTATCACTCTCTGACACTCTCAGACACTCTCTGACGCTCTCTATCTCTCTCTGACACTCTCGATCACTCTGACTCTCTCTGTCACTCTCTGACACTCTCAGAAACTCTCTATCACTCTGATACTCACTATCACTCTCTGATACTCTCTGACACTCTCTATCACTCTCTATCACTCTCTGACAGTCTCTATCACTCTCAGACACTCACTGACACTCTGATACTCTCCATCACTCACTGACACTCTCTGACACACTCTGACACTCTCAGACACTCCCTATCACTCTCTGACACTCTCTGACACTCTCTATCATTCTCTATCACTCTCTATCGCTCTCTGCCACTCTCTGACACTCTCAGACACTCACTATCACTCTCTGACACTCTCTATCTCTTTCTGACACTCTCTATCACTCACTATCTCTCTCTGACACTTTCTGACACTCTCTGACACTCTCTGACACTCTCTATCTCTCTCTGACACTCTCTGAATCTCTCTATCACTCTCTATCACTCTCTATCTGTCTCTGACACTCTCTGACACTCACTATCACTTTCTGACACTCACGATCACTCTCTGACACTCTCTGACAATCTCTGACACTCTCTGACACTCTCTATCACTCTCTATCACTCTCTGAATCTCTCTATCACTCTCTATCACTCTCTATCTGTCTCTGACACTCTCTGACACTCACTATCACTTTCTGACACTCACGATCACTCTCTGACACTCTCTGACAATCTCTGACACTCTCTGACACTCTCTATCACTCTCTATCACTCTCTATCACTCTCTGACACTCTCAGACACTCACTATCACTCTCTGACACTCTCTGACACTCTCTGACACTCTCTGACACTCTCTATCACTCTCTGACAGTCTCTGGCAATCTCAGACACTCATTATCACTCTCTGACGCTCACTATCACTCTCTGACACTCACTATCACTCTCTGACACTCTCTGACACTCGCTGTCACTCTCTGACACTCTCTGACACTCTCTGACACTCTCTGACACTCTCTGACACACTATGACACTCTCTATCACTCTCGGACAATCTCAGACACGCACTATCACTCTCTGATACTCTCTATCACTCTCTGACATGCTCTGACACTCTCTGACACTCTCAGACACTCACTGACACACACTATCACTCTCTGACACTCACTATCACTCTCTGACTCTGTGTGACACTCTCTGACACTCTCAGACACTCACTATCACTCTCTGACACTCACTATCAATCTCTGACACTCTCTGAAACTCTCTGTCACTCTCTGACACTCTCTATCACTCTCTGACTCTCTCTATCACTCTCTGACACTCTCTGACACTCTCAGAAACTCTCTATCGCACTGCTACTCACTATCACTCTCTGATAATCTCTGACACTCTCTATCACTTTCTGATACTCTCTGACACTCACTGACACTCTCAGACTCTCACTGACACACACTATCGCTCTCTGACACTCACTATCACTCTCTGACACTGTCTGACACTCTCCGACACTCTCAGACACTCACTATCACTCTCTGACGCTCTCTACCTCTCTCTGACGCTCTCTACCTCTCTCTGACACTCTCTGACACTCTCTGACCCTCTCTGACCCTCTCTGACCCTCTCTGACACTCTCTGACACTCTCTGAAACTCTCTGACACTCACTATCACTCTCTGACACTCTCTATCACTCTCTGCCACTCTCTATCACACTCGGCCACTCTCTGACACTCTCTATCACTCTCTATCACTCTCTGACACTCTCTGACACTCTCTGACACTCTATGAAAATCTCTGACACTCTCTGACACTCTCTGACACTCTCAGACACTCACTGTCACTCTTTGACACTCTCTATCACTGTCTGACACCCTCTGACACTCTCTCTGACACTCTCTGACACTCTCTGACACTCTCTATCACTCTCTATCACTCTCTATCACTCTCTGACACTCTCTGACACTCTCTGAAAATCTCTGACACTCTCTGAAAATCTCAGACACTCTCAGACACTCACTGTCACTCTCTATCACTCTCTATCACTCTCTGACATTCTCTGACACTCTCTGTTCCTCGATATCACTCTCTGACACTCTCAGACACTCACAGACACTCTCAGACACTCTCCATCACTCTCTGACACTCTCTGACAGTCTCTATCACTCTCAAACACTCACTATCACTCTCTGAAACTCTCTGAAACACTCTATCACTATATATCACTCTCTGAAACTCTCTGACACTCACTATCACTCTCTGGCACTCTCAGACACTCACTATCACTCTCTGACACTCTCTGACACTCACTATCACTCTCTGACATTCTCTGACACTCTGTGACACTATCTCTCTCAAACACTCTCTATCTCTCTCTGACACTCTCTGTCACTCTCTGTCACTCTCTGACTCTCTCTGACACTCTCAGACACTCACAATCACTCTCTGCCACTCTCTGACACTATCTATCTCTCTTTGACACTCTCTGACAATCTCTGACACTCTCAGACACTCTCTATCACTCTCTATCTGTCTCTGACACTCTCTGACACTCACTATCACTCTCTATCTCTCTCTGACACTCTCTGACACTCTCTGACACTCTCCATCACTCTCTATCACTCTCGATCACTCTCTATCACTCTCTGATACTCTCTGACACTCTCTGACACTCTCTGACACTCACTATCACTCTCTGACACTCTCTGACACTCTCTATCACTCTCTGACAGTCTCTATCACTCTCAGACAGTCTCTATCACTCTCAGACACTCTCTGACTCTCTGACACTCTCCATCACTCTCTGACACTGTCTATCACTGTCTATCACTCTCTATCACTCTCTATCAC
Organism: Heterodontus francisci; assembly: GCF_036365525.1. Classification (NCBI taxonomy): domain Eukaryota; kingdom Metazoa; phylum Chordata; class Chondrichthyes; order Heterodontiformes; family Heterodontidae; genus Heterodontus; species Heterodontus francisci. Next base: position 4,294,599 of record NC_090401.1, read on the forward strand.
TCTCTGACACTCTCTGACACTCTCTATCACTCTCTATCACTCTCTGACACTCTCTGACACTCTCTGACACTGTCAGACGCTCACAGACAATCACTATCACTTTTTGACACTCACTGTCACTCACTATCACTCTCTGACACTCTCTGACACTCACTATCACTCTCTGACACTCACTATCACTCTCTGACACTCTGTATCTCTCTCTGACACTCTCTGTCACTCTCTGACACTCTCTATCTCTCTCTGACACTCTCTGACTCTCTCTATCACTCTCTATCAGTCACTGACACTCTCTATCACTCTCTATCTGTCTCTGACACTCTCTGACACTCACTATCACTCTCTGACACTCACTATCACTCTCTGACACTCTCTATCGCACTCTATCACTCTCTATCACTCTCCGACACTCTCTGACACCCTCAGACACTCACTATCACTCACTATCACTCTCTGACACTCTCTGTCACTCTCTGACACTCTCTATCTCTCTCTGACACTCTCTGACTCTCTCTATCACTCTCTATCAGTCACTGACACTCTCTATCACTCTCTATCTGTCTCTGACACTCTCTGACACTCACTATCACTCTCTGACACTCACTATCACTCTCTGACACTCTCTATCGCACTCTATCACTCTCTATCACTCTCTGACACTCTCTGACACCCTCAGACACTCACTATCACTCACTATCACTCTCTGACACTCTCTGTCACTCTCTGACACTCTCTGACACTCTCTGAAACTCTCTGACACTCACTATCACTCTCTGACACTCTCTATCACTCTCTGACTGTCTCTGACACTCTCAGACTCTCACTATCACTCTCTGACGCTCACTATCACTCTCAGACACTCACTATCGCTCTCTGACACTCACTATCACTCTCTGACACTTTCTGACTCTTCTGACACTCTCTGTCACTCTCTGTCACTCACTGGCACTCTATGACACTCTCTATCACTCTCGGAACACTCTCTGACAATCTCAGACACGCACTATCACTCTCTGATACTCTCGATCACTCTCTGACATGCTCTGACACTCTCTGACACTCTCAGACACTCACTGACACACACTATCACTCTCTGACACTCACTATCACTCTCTGACTCTGTGTGACACTCTCTGACACTCTCAGACACTCACTATCACTCTCTGACACTCACTATCAATCTCTGACACTCTCTGAAACTCTCTGTCACTCTCTGACACTCTCTATCACTCTCTGACTCTCTCTATCACTCTCTGACACTCTCTGACACTCTCAGAAACTCTCTATCACACTGCTACTCACTATCACTCTCTGATACTCTCTGACACTCTCTATCACTCTCTGATACTCTCTGACACTCTCAGACTCTCACTGACACACACTATCGCTCTCTGACACTCACTATCACTCTCTGACACTGTCTGACACTCTCCGACACTCTCAGACACTCACTATCACTCTCGGACGCTCTCTACCTCTCTCTGACGCTCTCTACCTCTCTCTGACACTCTCTGACACTCTCTGACCCTCTCTGACCCTCTCTGACCCTCTCTGACACTCTCTGACACTCTCTGAAACTCTCTGACACTCACTATCACTCTCTGACACTCTCTATCACTCTCTGCCACTCTCTATCACCCTCGGCCACTCTCTGACACTCTCTATCACTCTCTATCCCTCTCTGACACTCTCTGACACTCTCTGACACTCTCTATCACACTCGGCCACTCTCTGACACTCTCTAACACTCTCTATCTCTCTCTGACACTCTCTGACACTCTCTGACACTCTGTGACACTCTCTGACACTCACTATCACTCTCTGACACTCTCTATCACTCTCTGACTGTCTCTGACACTCTCAGACTCTCACTATCACTCTCTGACGCTCACTATCACTCTCAGACACTCACTATCGCTCTCTGCCACTCACTATCACTCTCTGACACTTTCTGACTCTTCTGACACTCTCTGTCACTCTCTGTCACTCACTGGCTCTCTCTGACACAGTATGACACACTATATCACTCTCTATCACTCTCTGAACACTCTCTGACAATCTCAGACAGGCACTATCACTCTCTGATACTCTCTATCACTCTCTGACATGCTCTGACACTCTCTGACACACTCTGACACTCTCAGACACTCACTGATACACACTATCACTCTCTGACTCTCTTTGACACTCACTATCACTCTCTGACACTCTCTGACACTCTCTATCGCACTCTCTCACTCTCTGACACTCTCAGACACTCGCTATCACTCTCTGACACACTATCAATCTCTGACACTCTCTGACTCTCTCTGACACTCTCTGTCACTCTCTGACACTCTCTATCACTCTCTGTCTCTCTCTATCACTCTCTGACACTCTCTGACACTCTCAGAAACTCACTATCACTCTGATACTCACTATCACTCTCTGACACTCACTATCACTCTCTGACACTCACTATCACTCTCTGACACTCTCTGACACTCTCTGACACTCTCTATCGCACTCTATCACTCTCTATCACGCTCTGACACTCTCTGACACCCTCTGACACTCACTATCACTCTCTGACACTCGATGACACTCGCTGATACTCTCTGACACTCTCGATCACTCACTATCACTCTCTGACACTCTCTATCACTCTCTAACACTCTCTATCTCTCTCTGACAATCTCTGACACTCTCTGACACACTCTATCACTCTCGATCACATTCTCTTACTCTCTGACACTCTCTGACACTCTCAGACACTCACTATCACTCTCTGACATTCTCTATCACTCTCGGACACTCTCTGACACTCTCTATCACTCTCTGACAGTCTCTGACAATCTCAGACACTCATTATCAAACTCTGATACTCTCTGACACTCACTATCACTCTCCGACAAACTCTATCACTCTCTGACAGTCTCTGACACTCTCAGACTCTCACTATCACACTCTGACGCTCACTATCACTCTCTGACACACACCATCACTCTCTGACACTCACTATCACTCTCTGACACTCTCTGACACTCTCTGTCACTCTCTGTCCCTCTCTGTCACTCTCTGTCACTCTCTGTCACTCTCTGACACTCACTGACACTCTCTGACACTCTCTGTCACACTCTGACACTCTCTGACACTCTCTGACACACTATGAAACTCTTTATCTCTCTCTGAACACTCTCTGACAATCTCAGACACGCACTATCACTCTCTGATACTCTCTATCACTCTCTGACATGCTCTGACACTCTCTGACACTCTCAGACACTCAGTGACACACACTATCACTCTCTGATTCCCTCTGACACTCACTATCACTCTCTGACACTCTCTGACACTCTCTATGGCACTCTATCACTCTCTGACACTCTCTGACACTATCAGACGCTCACAGACACTCACTATCGCTTTTTGACATTCACTATCACTCACTATCTCTCTCTGACACTCTCTGACACTCACTATCTCTCTCTGACACTCTCTGACACTCAATATCACTCTCTGACACTCTCTATCTCTCTCTGACACTCTCTATCACTCACTATCTCTCTCTGACACTCTCTGACACTCTCTGACACACTCTGACACTCTCAGACACTCTCAGATACTCACTATCACTCTCTGACACTCTCTGACACACTGTGAAACTCTTTATCACTCTCTGAACACTCTCTGACAATCTCAGACACGCACTATCACTCTCTGACACTCTCTATCACTCTCTATTGCTCTCTGACATTCTCAGACTCTCACTATCACTCTCTGACGCTCACTATCCACTCTCAGACACTCACTGTCACTCTCTGACACTCACTATCACTCTCTGACACTTTCTGACACTCTCTGACACTCTCTGTCACTCTCTGTCACTCTCTGTCACTCTCTGTCACTCTCTGACACTCTCTGACACTCTCTGACACTCTTTATCACTCTCTGAACACTCTCTGACAATCTCAGACACGCACTATCACTCTCTGATACTCTCTGACACTCTCTATCACTCTCTGACACTCTCTATCACTCTCAGACACTCTCTGACACTCACTATCACTCTCTGACACTCACGATCACTCTCTGACACTTTCTACCTCTCTCTGACACTCTCAGACACTCACTATCACTCTCTGACGCTCTCTACCTCTCTCTGACACTCTCTGACACTCTCTGACCCTCTCTGACACTATCTGACACATTCTGACACTCACTATCACTCTCTGACACTCTCTATCACTCTCTGCCACTCTCTACCACACTCGGCCACTCTCTGATACTCTCTATCACTCTCTATCACTCTCTGACACTCTCTGACACTCTCTGACACTCTCTGAAACTCTCTATCACTCTCTATCACTCTCTGACAGTCTCTATCACTCTCAGACAGTCTCTATCACTCTGAGACACTCTCTATCACTCATTATCTCTCTCTGACACTCTCTGACACTCTCTGACACTCTCTGACACACTCCGACACTCTCAGACACTCTCAGACACTCACTATCAATCTCTGACACTCTCTATCACTCTCTATCGCTCTATATCGCTCTCTGACACTCACTGTCACTCTCTATCACTCAATATCTCTGTCTGACACTTTCTGACACTCTCTGACACTCTCTATCTCTCTCTGACACTCTCTGACTCTCTCTATCACTCTCTATCACTCACTGACACTCTCTATCACTCTCTATCTGTCTCTGATACTCTCTGACACTCACTATCACTCTCTGACACTCACTATCACTCTCTGACACTCTCTGACACTCTCAGACACTCACTATCAATCTCTGACACTCTCTATCACTCTCTATCGCTCTATATCGCTCTCTGACACTCACTGTCACTCTCTATCACTGAATATCTCTGTCTGACACTTTCTGACACTCTCTGACACTCTCTATCTCTCTCTGACACTCTCTGACTCTCTCTATCACTCTCTATCACTCTCTGCCACTCTCTATCACCCTCGGCCACTCTCTGACACTCTCTATCACTCTCTATCACTCTCTGACACTCTCTGACACTCTCTGACACTCTCTATCACACTCGGCCACTCTCTGACACTCTCTAACACTCTCTATCTCTCTCTGACACTCTCTGACACTCTCTGACACTCTCTGACACTCTCTGACACTCACTATCACTCTCTGACACTCTCTATCACTCTCTGACTGTCTCTGACACTCTCAGACTCTCACTATCACTCTCTGACGCTCACTATCACTCTCAGACACTCACTATCGCTCTCTGCCACTCACTATCACTCTCTGACACTTTCTGACTCTTCTGACACTCTCTGTCACTCTCTGTCACTCACTGGCACTCTCTGACACAGTATGACACACTATATCACTCTCTGAACACTCTCTGACAATCTCAGACAGGCACTATCACTCTCTGATACTCTCTATCACTCTCTGACATGCTCTGACACTCTCTGACACACTCTGACACTCTCAGACACTCACTGATACACACTATCACTCTCTGACACTCTCTGACACTCACTATCACTCTCTGACACTCTCTGACACTCTCTATCGCACTCTCTCACTCTCTGACACTCTCAGACACTCGCTATCACTCTCTGACACTCACTATCAATCTCTGACACTCTCTGACTCTCTCTGACACTCTCTGTCACTCTCTGACACTCTCTGACACTCTCTATCACTCTCTGTCTCTCTCTATCACTCTCTGACACTCTCTGACACTCTCAGAAACTCACTATCACTCTGATACTCACTATCACTCTCTGACACTCACTATCACTCTCTGACACTCACTATCACTCTCTGACACTCTCAGACACTCGCTATCACTCTCTGACACTCACTATCAATCTCTGACACTCTCTGACTCTCTCTGACACTCTCTGTCACTCTCTGACACTCTCTATCACTCTCTGTCTCTCTCTATCACTCTCTGACACTCTCTGACACTCTCAGAAACTCACTATCACTCTGATACTCACTATCACTCTCTGACACTCACTATCACTCTCTGACACTCACTATCACTCTCTGACACTCTCTGACACTCTCTGACACTCTCTATCGCACTCTATCACTCTCTATCACGCTCTGACACTCTCTGACACCCTCTGACACTCACTATCACTCTCTGACACTCGATGACACTCGCTGATACTCTCTGACACTCTTGATCACTCACTATCACTCTCTGACACTCTCTATCACTCTCTAACACTCTCTATCTCTCTCTGACAATCTCTGACACTCTCTGACACACTCTATCACTCTCGATCACACTCTCTTACTCTCTGACACTCTCTGACACTCTCAGACACTCACTATCACTCTCTGACATTCTCTATCACTCTCGGACACTCTCTGACGCTCTCTATCACTCTCTGACAGTCTCTGACAATCTCAGACACTCATTATCAAACTCTGATACTCTCTGACACTCACTATCACTCTCCGACAAACTCTATCACTCTCTGACAGTCTCTGACACTCTCAGACTCTCACTATCACACTCTGACGCTCACTATCACTCTCTGACACACACCATCACTCTCTGACACTCACTATCACTCTCTGACACTCTCTGACACTCTCTGTCACTCTCTGTCCCTCTCTGTCACTCTCTGTCACTCTCTGTCACTCTCTGACACTCTCTGACACTCTCTGACACTCTCTGTCACACTCTGACACTCTCTGACACTCTCTGACACACTATGAAACTCTTTATCACTCTCTGAACACTCTCTGACAATCTCAGACACGCACTATCACTCTCTGATACTCTCTATCACTCTCTGACATGCTCTGACACTCTCTGACACTCTCAGACACTCACTGACACACACTATCACTCTCTGATTCCCTCTGACACTCACTATCACTCTCTGACACTCTCTGACACTCTCTATGGCACTCTATCACTCTCTGACACTCTCTGACACTATCAGACGCTCACAGACACTCACTATCGCTTTTTGACATTCACTATCACTCACTATCACTCACTATCTCTCTCTGACACTCTCTGACACTCACTATCTCTCTCTGACACTCTCTGACACTCAATATCACTCTCTGACACTCTCTATCTCTCTCTGACACTCTCTATCACTCACTATCTCTCTCTGACACTCTCTGACACTCTCTGACACACTCTGACACTCTCAGACACTCTCAGATACTCACTATCACTCTCTGACACTCTCTGACACACTGTGAAACTCTTTATCACTCTCTGAACACTCTCTGACAATCTCAGACACGCACTATCACTCTCTGACACTCTCTATCACTCTCTATTGCTCTCTGACATTCTCAGACTCTCACTATCACTCTCTGACGCTCACTATCCACTCTCAGACACTCACTGTCACTCTCTGACACTCACTATCACTCTCTGACACTTTCTGACACTCTCTGACACTCTCTGTCACTCTCTGTCACTCTCTGTCACTCTCTGTCACTCTCTGACACTCTCTGACACTCTCTGACACTCTCTGACACTCTTTATCACTCTCTGAACACTCTCTGACAATCTCAGACACGCACTATCACTCTCTGATACTCTCTGACACTCTCTATCACTCTCTGACACTCTCTATCACTCTCAGACACTCTCTGACACTCACTATCACTCTCTGACACTCACGATCACTCTCTGACACTTTCTACCTCTCTCTGACACTCTCAGACACTCACTATCACTCTCTGACGCTCTCTACCTCTCTCTGACACTCTCTGACACTCTCTGACCCTCTCTGACACTCTCTGACACACTCTGACACTCACTATCACTCTCTGACACTCTCTATCACTCTCTGCCACTCTCTATCACACTCGGCCACTCTCTGATACTCTCTATCACTCTCTATCACTCTCTGACACTCTCTGACACTCTCTGACACTCTCTGAAACTCTCTATCACTCTCTATCACTCTCTGACAGTCTCTATCACTCTCAGACAGTCTCTATCACTCTGAGACACTCTCTATCACTCACTATCTCTCTCTGACACTCTCTGACACTCTCTGACACACTCCGACACTCTCAGACACTCTCAGACACTCACTATCAATCTCTGACACTCTCTATCACTCTCTATCGCTCTATATCGCTCTCTGACACTCACTGTCACTCTCTATCACTCAATATCTCTGTCTGACACTTTCTGACACTCTCTGACACTCTCTATCTCTCTCTGACACTCTCTGACTCTCTCTATCACTCTCTATCACTCACTGACACTCTCTATCACTCTCTATCTGTCTCTGATACTCTCTGACACTCACTATCACTCTCTGACACTCACTATCACTCTCTGACACTCTCTGACACTCTCAGACACTCACTATCAATCTCTGACACTCTCTATCACTCTCTATCGCTCTATATCGCTCTCTGACACTCACTGTCACTCTCTATCACTGAATATCTCTGTCTGACACTTTCTGACACTCTCTGACACTCTCTATCTCTCTCTGACACTCTCTGACTCTCTCTATCACTCTCTATCACTCACTGACACTCTCTATCACTCTCTATCTGTCTCTGATACTCTCTGACACTCACTATCACTCTCTGACACTCACTATCACTCTCTCACACTCTCTGACACTCTCTGACACTCACTATCACTCTCTGACACTCGCTGACACTCACTGACACTCTCTGACACCCTCTATCGCTCACTATCACTCTCTGACACTCTCTGTCACTCTCTAACAATCTCTATCTCTCTCTGACACTTTCTATCACTCACTGACAGTCTCTGACACTCTCAGACTCTCACTATCACTCTCTGACGCTCACTATCCACTCTCAGACACTCACTATCATTCTCTGACACTCACTATCACTCTCTGACACTTTCTGACGCTCTCTGACACTCTCTGACACTCTCTGACACTCTCTGTCACTCTCTGTCACTCTCTGACACTCTCTGACACTCTCTGACACACTATGACACTCTCTGACACACTATGACACTCTCTATCACTCTCTGAACACTCTCTGACAATCTCAGACACGCACTATCACTCTCTGATACTCTCTATCACTCTCTGACACTCTCTGACACTCTCTGACACTCTCAGACACTCACTGACACACACTATCACTCTCTGATTCTCTCTGACACGTTCTGACACTCTAGACACTCTCTGTCACGCTCTGTCACTCTCTGACACCCTCTGACACTCTCTGACACACTATGACACTCTCTATCACTCTCTGAACACTCTCTGACAATCTCAGACACACACTATCACTCTCTGATACTCTCTATCACTCTCTGACACTCTCTGACACTCTCAGACACTCACTGACACACACTATCACTCTCTGACTCTCTCTGACACTCACTATCACTCTCTGACACTTTCTGACACTCTCAGACACTCACTATCACTCTCTGACACTCACTATCCATCTCTGACACTCTCTGACTCTCTCTGACACTCTCTGTCACTCTCTGACAATCTCTATCACTCTCTGACACTCTCAGACACTCACTATCACTCCCTGACACTCACTATCACTCTCAGACACTCACTATCACTCTCTGACACTCACGATCACTCTCTGACACTTTCTACCTCTCTCTGACACTCTCAGACACTCACTATCACTCTCTGACGCTCTCTACCTCTCTCTACCTCTCTCTGACCCTCTCTGAACATCTCTGACACACTCTGACACACTCTGACACTCACTATCACTCTCTGGCACACTCTATCACACTCGGCCACTCTCTGACACTCTCTATCACTCTCTCACACTCTCTGACACTCTCTGACACTCTCTGAGACTCTCTATCACTCTCTATCACTCTCTGACAGTCTCTATCACTCTCAGACAGTCTCTATCAATCTCTATCACTCTCTGACTCTCTCTGACACTCTCTGACACTATCAGATGCTCACAGACACTCACTATCACTTTTTGGCACTCACTATCACTCACTATCACTCACTATCACTCACTATCACTCTCTGACACTCTCTGACACTCACTATCTCTCTCTGACACTCTCTATCTCTCTCTGACACTCTCTAAAACTCACTATCTCTCTCTGACACTCTCTGACACTCTCTGACACACTCTGACACTCTCAGACACTCTCAGACACTCACTATCACACTCTGACAATCTCTGACACTCTCTATCACTCTCTGAGACTCATTGTCACTCTCTATCAATCACTATCTCTCTCTGACACTTTCTGACACTCTCTGACACTCTCTGACACTCTCTATCTCTCTCTGACAGTCTCTGACTCTCTCTCACACTCTCTATCACTCACTGACACTCTCTATCACTCTCGATCTGTCTCTGACACTCTCTGACACTCACTATCACTCTCTGACACTCACTGTCACTCTCTGACACTCTCTGACACTCACTATCACTCTCTGACACTCGCTGACACTCTCTGACACACTCTATCACTCACTATCACTCTCTGACACTCTCTGTCACTCTCTAACACTCTCTATCTCTCTCTGACACACTCTATCACTCTCTGACAGTCTCTGACACTCTCAGACTCTCACTATCACTCTCTGACACTCTCTGTCACTCTCTAACACTCTCTATCTCTCTCTGACACACTCTATCACTCTCTGACAGTCTCTGACACTCTCAGACTCTCACTATCACTCTCTGACGCTCACTATCACTCTCAGACACTCACTATCACTCTCTGACACTCACTATCACTCTCTGACACTTTCTGACACTCTCTGACACTCTCTGACACTCTCTGTCACTCTCTGTCACTCTCTGTCACTCTCTGACACTCTCTGACACTCTCTGACACTCTCTGACACACTATGACACTCTCTATCACTCTCTGAACACTCTCTGACAATCTCAGACACGCACTATCACTCTATGATACTCTCTATCACTCTTTGACATGCTCTGACACTCTCAGACACTCACTGACACACACTATCACTCTCTGACATGCTCTGACACTCACTATCACTCTCTGACACTCTCTGACTCTCTCGATGGCACTCTATCACTCTCTGACACTCTCTGACACTATCAGACGCTCACAGACACTCACTATCACTTTTTGACACTCACTATCACTCACTATCACTCTCTGACACTCTCTGACAGTCACTATCTCTCTCTGACACTCTCTGTCACTCACTATCTCTCTCTGACACTCTCTGACACTGTCTGACACACTCTGACACTCTCAGACACTCTCAGACACTCACTATCACTCTCTGACACTCTCTTACACTCTCTATCACTCTCTATCGCTCTCTGACACTCTCTGACACTCTCAGACACTCACTATCACTCTCTGTCACTCACTATCTCTCTCTGACACTTTCTGACACTCTCTGACACTCTCTATCTCTCTATGACACTCTCTGACACTCACTATCATTCTCTGACACTCTCTATCTCTCTCTGACACTCTCTATCACTCACTATCTCTCTCTGACACTCTCTGACACTCTCTGACAAACTCTGACACTCTCAGACACTCTCAGACACTCACTATCACTCTCTGACACTCTCTTACACTCTCTATCACTCTCTATCGCTCTCTGACACTCTCTGATACTCTCAGACACTCACTATCACTCTCTGTCACTCACTATCTCTCTCTATCACTCACTGACACTCTCTATCACTCTCTATCTGTCTCTGACACTCTCTGACACTCACTATCACTCTCTGACACTCACTATCACTCTCTGACCATCTCTGACACTCTCTAACACTCACTATCACTCTCTGACACTCTCTGACACTCTCTATCACGCGATATCACTCTTTGACACTCTCAGACACTCACTATCACTCTCTGAAACTCTCTGACACTCTCTGACAGTCTCTATCACTGTCAAACTCTCTCTGACACTCTCTGACACTCTCTATCACTCTCTGACAATCTCTGACACTCTCTATCACTCTCTATAAAACTCTATCACTCTCTGACACTCTCTGACACTGTCAGACACTCACGAACACTCAATATCACTCTCTGACACTCTGGACACTCACGATCACTCTCTGACACACTTTATCTCTCTCTGACACTCTCTGACACTGTCTGACAATCTCTATCTCTCTCAGACAGTCTCTGACACTCTCTGACACTCTCTATCGCTCTCTGACACTCGCTGACACTCTCTGACACTCTCTGACATTCTCAGACGCACTCTGACACTCTCTGACACTCTCTGTCACTCTCTGACACTCTCTGACACTCTCAGACGCACACTGACACTCTCTGTCACTCTCTGACACTCTCTGACACTCGCTATCACTATCTGACACTCTCTGACACTCACTATCACTCTCGGACACTCTCTGACACTCTCAGACACTCTCAGACACTCACTATCACTCTCTGACACTCACTATCACTCTCTGACAATCTCTGACACTCACTATCACTCTCTGACACTCTCTGACACTCTGACACTCACTATCACTCTCTGACACTCTCTGACACTCTCTGACACTCACAGACACTCTCAGACACTCACTATCACTCTCTGACACTCACTATCACTCTCTGACAATCTCTGACACTCACTATCACTCTCTGAAACTCTCTGACGCTCTGACACTCACTATCACTCTCTGACACTCTCTGACACTCTGACACTCACTATCACTCTCTGACACTCTCTGACACTCTCAGACACTCACTATCACTCTCTGACACTCACTATCACTCTCTGACAATCTCTGACACTCACAATCACTCTCTGACACTCTCTGACACTCTGACAATCACTATCACTCTCTGACACTCTCAGACACTCACTATCACTCTCTGGCACTCTCTGACACTCTCTGACACTCACTATCACACTCTGACACTCTTTGACACTCACTGTCACACTCTGACACTCTCAGACACTCTCTGAAACTCTCAGACTCTCACTATCACTCTCTGACACTCTCTGACACTCACTATCACACTCTGACACTCTCTGACACTCTCTGACACTCTAGAAACTCACTATCACTCTCTGAGACACTTCATCTCTCTCTGACACTCTCAACACTGTCTGACAATTTCTATCACTCTCAGACACTCTCTGACACTCTCTGACATTCTCAGACGCACTCTGACATTCTCTGACACTCTCTGACACTCTAGAAACTCACTATCACTCTCTGAGACACTTCATCTCTCTCTGACACTCTCTGACACTGTCTGACAATCTCTATCACTCACTATCACTCTCTGACACTCTCTGATACTCTCCGATACTCTCTGACACTCTCCATCGGTCTCTGACACTCTCTGACAATCTCATACAGTAAATGGAAAAGTCCTGGGGAAAATTGATGTCCAGAGAGATTTGAGTGTTCAGGTCCACTGTTCCCTGAAGGTGGCAACGCAGGTAAATAGAGTGGTCAAGAAGGCATACGACATGCTTTCCTTCATCGGACGGGGCATTGAGTACAAGAGTTGGCAGGTCATGTTACAGTTGTATTGGACTTTGGTTCGGCCACATTTGGAATACTGCGTACAGTTCTGGTCGCCACATTATCAAAAGGATGTGGATGCTTTGGAGAGGGTGCAGAGGAGGTTCACCAGGATGTTGCCTGGGATGGAGGGCGCTAGCTATGAAGAGAGGTTGAGTAGATTAGGATTATTTTCATTAGAAAGACGGAGGTTGAGGGGGGACCTGATTGAGGTGTACAAAATCATGAGAGGTATGGACAGGGTGGATAGCAAGAGGCTTTTTCCCAGAGTGGGGGTTTCAATTACTAGAGGACACGAGTTCAAAGTGAAAGGGGAAAAGTTTAGGGGGATATGCGTGGAAAGTTCTTTACGCAGAGGGTGGTGGGCACCTGGAACGCATTGCCAGCGGAGGTGGTAGATGCGGGCACGATGGAGTCTTTTAAGATGTATCTAGACAGACACATGAATGGGCAGGAAGAAAAGAGATACAGAACCTTAGAAAATAGGCGACATGTTTAGAGAGAGGATCTGGATCGGCGCAGGCTTGGAGGGCCGAAGGGCCTGTTCCTGTGCTGTAATTATATTTGTTCTTTTCTTTTTAATATCACTCTCTATCACTCTCTGATAATCTCTGACACACTCTGACACTCTCAGACACTCTCAGACACTCTCTATCACTCTTTATCAATCTCTGACACTCTCTGACACTCTCAGACATTCTGTGACACACTCTGACACTCTCTATCACTCTCTATCACACTCTATCACTCTCTGACACACTCTGACACTCTCTATCACTCTCTATCACACTCTATCACTCTCTGACACTCTCTGACACTCTCAGAAACTCTCTGTCACTCTCTGACACTCTCAGAAACTCTCTATCACTGTCTGACACTCTCTATCACTCTCTGACATTCTCAGACACTCTCTATCACTCACTGACACTCTCTAACTCTCTCTGACACTCTCTGACACTCTCTATCACTCTCTCACACTCACTGACACTCTCAGACACTCTCTGTCACTCTCAGACACTCTCTATCACTCTCTATCGCACTCGAACGCTCTTTGACGCTCTCAGACTCTCCCTGACGCTCTCAGACACGCTCTGACGCTCTCTGACGCTCTCAAACACTCTCTGACACTCTCGATCACTCTCTGACGCTCTCTGACACTCTCTATCACTCTCTGGCTCTCTCTGACACCTCTGACACTCTCTCACACTCTCAGACACTCTGTTTCACTCTCAGACACTCTCTATCACACTCTGACACTCTCTGACACTTTCAGACTCTCTCTGACACTCTCAGACACTCTCTATCACTCTCTGACACTCTCAGACACTCTCTGACACGCTCAGACACTCTCTATCACTCTCTATCACTCTCTATCACTCTCTGACACTCTCTGATACACTCTAACACGCTCAGACACTCTCTGACACTCTCTATCACTCTCTGACACTCTCTGACAATCTCAGACACACTCAGACACTCTCTGACACTCTCTGACACTCTCTGACACTCTCTATCACTCTCTGACACTCTCTGACATTTTCAGACACTCTCAGACCCACTCAGACACTCGCTGACACTCACTATCACTCGCTGACATTCTCTGTCACGTTCAGACATTCTCTGCCACTCTCTATTACTCTCTATCACTCGCTGACACTTTCAGACACTCTCTGCCGCTCTCTATCACTCTCTGTCACTCTCTGACACTCTCTGACACTCTCACACTCTCGGACCCTCTTTCACACTCTCTATCACTCTCTGACACTCTCTATTACTCTCTGACACTCTCTACCACTCTCTGACACTCTCTGACACTCTCTGACAATCTCAGACACACTCAGACGCTCTCTGACACTCTATGACACCTTCAGACACTCTCTGCCAATTTCTATCACTCTCTGTCACTCTCTGACACTCTCTGACACTCTCGGACAGTCTCACACTCTCGGACACTCTCTGACACTCTCACACACTCTCTGACCACTCTCTGACCCACTCTGACACTCTCTGTCACTGTCTGACACTCTCTGACACTCTCACACTCTCTGACACTCTCACTCTCTCTGACAATCTCTGACACTCTCTCACACACTCTGACACTCTCTGACACTCTCTGACACTCTCCATCACTCTCTGATACACTGTGACACTCTCAGACACACTCTGACACACTCAGACAATCTCTACCATACTCTATCACTCTCTCACACTGTCTGACACTCTCTCATACACTCTAACACTCACAGACAGTCTCAGACACTCTCTTTCACTATCTGACACTCTCTGACACTCTCTGACACTCTCTGACAATCTCTGATACTCTCTGATACTCTCTAATACACTCTGACACTCTCTATTCCTCTCTGACACTCTCTGACTATATCATATACACTCAGACACTCTCAGACACTCTCTGACACTCTCTATCACTCTCTGAAACTCTCTGACACTTTCAGACACTCTCTGCCACTCTCTATCACTCTCTATCACTCTCAGACAGTCTCAGACACTCTCTGACACTCTCTGACACTCTGACAATCTCAGACAAACTCAAACACTCTCTGACACTTTCAGACACTCTCTATCACTCTCTATCACTCTCTGAAACTCTCTGCCACTCTCTGACACTCTCTCTCACTGTCTGACACTCTCTGACACTCTCTCTGACACTCTCTCACACTCTCTGTCTCTCTCTGACACTCTCAGACAAACTCAGACAAACTCAGACACTCTCTGACACCCTCGATCACTCTCTGACACTCTCTGACTCTGTCAGACACTCTCTGCCACTCTCTATCACTCTCTATCTCTCGCTGACACTTTCAGACACTCTCTGCCACTCTCTATCACTCTCTATCACTCTCTGACACTCTCTGACACTCTCTGACACTCTCTGACACTCTCTGACACTTTCAGACACTCTCTGCCACTCTCTATCACTCTCTGACAATCTCTGACACTCTCTGACACTCTCACACTCTCTGACACTCTCTCACACTCTCTCACAGTCTCTGACACACTCTGACCCTCTCTGACACTCTCTGACACTATCTGACACTCTCTGACACTCTCACACTCTCTGACACTCTGACACTCTCTGACACTCTCTGACACTCTCTGACACTCTCTCACACTCTCTGACACTCTCTGACCCTCTCTGACAATCTTTGACACCCTCTGACAAACTCTATCACTCTCTGACACTCTCTGACACACTCAGACACTCTCTATCACTCTCTATCACTCTCTGACACACTCAGACACTCTCTGCCACACTCTATCACTCTCTGACACTCTCTGATACACTCTAACACTCTTAGACACTCTCTACCACTCTCTGACTCAATCTGACACTCTCAGACAGTCTCAGACACTCTCTATCACTCTCTATCACTCTCTGACACTCTCTGACACTCTCTGACACTTTCAGACACTCTCTGCCACTCTCTATCACTCTCTGACAATCTCTGACACTCTCTGACACTCTCACACTCTCTGACACTCTCTCACACTCTCTGACACACTCTGACCCTCTCTCACACTCTCTGACACTATCTGACACTCTCTGACACTCTCACACTCTCTGACACTCTGACACTCTCTGACACTCTCTCACACTCTCTGACACTCTCTCACACTCTCTGACACTCTCTGACTCAATCTGACACTCTCAGACTGTCTCAGACACTCTCTATCACTCTCTGACACTCTCTGACACTCTCTGATACTCTCTGATACTCTCTGACACTCTCTATCGGTCTCTGACACTCTCTGACAATCTCATACAGTAAATGGAAAAGTCCTGGGGAAAATTGATGTCCAGAGAGATTTGAGTGTTCAGGTCCACTGTTCCCTGAAGGTGGCAACGCAGGTAAATAGAGTGGTCAAGAAGGCATACGACATGCTTTCCTTCATCGGACGGGGCATTGAGTACAAGAGTTGGCAGGTCATGTTACAGTTGTATTGGACTTTGGTTCGGCCACATTTGGAATACTGCGTACAGTTCTGGTCGCCACATTATCAAAAGGATGTGGATGCTTTGGAGAGGGTGCAGAGGAGGTTCACCAGGATGTTGCCTGGGATGGAGGGCGCTAGCTATGAAGAGAGGTTGAGTCGATTAGGATTATTTTCATTAGAAAGACGGAGGTTGAGGGGGGACCTGATTGAGGTGTACAAAATCATGAGAGGTATGGACAGGGTGGATAGCAAGAGGCTTTTTCCCAGAGTGGGGGTTTCAATTACTAGAGGACACGAGTTCAAAGTGAAAGGGGAAAAGTTTAGGGGGATATGCGTGGAAAGTTCTTTACGCAGAGGGTGGTGGGCACCTGGAACGCATTGCCAGCGGAGGTGGTAGATGCGGGCACGATGGAGTCTTTTAAGATGTATCTAGACAGACACATGAATGGGCAGGAAGAAAAGAGATACAGAACCTTAGAAAATAGGCGACATGTTTAGAGAGAGGATGAGGATCGGCGCAGGCTTGGAGGGCCGAAGGGCCTGTTCCTGTGCTGTAATTATCTTTGTTCTTTTCTTTTTTATATCACTCTCTATCACTCTCTGATAATCTCTGACACACTCTGACACTCTCAGACACTCTCAGACACTCTCTATCACTCTTTATCAATCTCTGACACTCTCTGACACTCTCAGACATTCTGTGACACACTCTGACACTCTCTGTCACTCTATGACAGCCTCTGACGCTCTCTATCACTCTCTAACACTCTCTGACACTCTCTGACACACTCTGACACTCTCTATCACTCTCTATCACACTCTATCACTCTCTGACACTCTCTGACACTCTCAGAAACTCTCTGTCACTCTCTGACACTCTCAGAAAGTCTCTATCACTGTCTGACACTCTCTATCACTCTCTGACATTCTCAGACACTCTCTACCACTCACTGACACTCTCTAACTCTCTCTGACACTCTCTGACACTCTCTATCACTCTCTCACACTCACTGACACTCTCAGACACTCTCTGTCACTCTCAGACACTCTCTATCACTCTCTATCACACTCGAACGCTCTTTGACGCTCTCAAACACTCTCTGACACTCTCGATCACTCTCTGATGCTCTCTGACACTCTCTATCACTCAATGACACTCTATGACACTCTCTGTCACTCTCTATCATTCTCTATCAATCTCTGATACTCTATGACACACTCTGACACTCTCAGACACTCTCAATCACTCTCTGGCTCTCTCTGACACCTCTGACACTCTCTCACACTCTCAGACACTCTGTTTCACTCTCAAACACTCTGTTTCACTCTCAGACACTCTCTATCACACTCTGACACTCTCAGACTCTCTCTGACACTCTCAGACACTCTCGATGACTCTCTGACACTCTCTGACACTCTCAGACTCTCTCTGACACTCTCATACACTCTCTATCAATCTCTATCACTCTCTGACACAATCTGACACATTCTGACACACTCTGACACTCTCTGACAGTCTCAGACACTCTCTATCACTCTCTGACACACTCTGACAATCTCTGACACTCTCAGACACTCTCAGACACTCTCAGACACTCTCAGACTCTCTATATCACTCTCTGACACTCACTGACACTCACAGACACTCTCTGACACTCTCAGACACCTCAGAAACTCTCTATCACTCTCGGACACTCTCTGACACTCTCTGACGCTCTCTGACACTCTCTGACACTCTCTATCACTCTATGACACTCTCTGACAATCTCTATCACTCTCTATCACTCTCTGAAACTCTCTGACACACTCAAACTCTCTCTATCACTCTCCATCACTCTCTGACACACTCTGACAATCTCAGACACACTCAGACACTCTCTGACACTCTCGATCACTCTCTGACACTCTGTGACACTTTCAGACACTCTCTGACACTCTCTATCACTCTCTATCACTCGCTGACTCTTTCAGACACTCTCTGCCACTCTCTATCACTCTCTAGCTCTCTCTGACACTCTCTGACACTCTCTATCACTCTCTGACACTTTCAGACAGTCTCTGCCACTCTCTATCACTCTCTAGCTCTCTCTGACACTCTCTGACACTCTCTATCACTCTCTGACACTTTCAGACACTCTCTGCCACTCTCTATCACTCTCTGACGCTCTCTGACACTCTCTGACACTCTCTATCACTCTATGACACTCTCTGACAATCTCTATCACTCTCTGAAACTCTCTGACACACTCAAACACTCTCTATCACTCTCCATCACTCTCTGACACACTCTGACAATCTCAGACACACTCAGACACTCTCTGACACTCTCGATCACTCTCGATCACTCTCTATCACTCGCTGACACTTTCAGACACTCTCTGCCACTCTCTATCACTCTCTGTGACTCTCTATCACTCTCTGACACTCTCTGACACTCTCTGACACTCTCTATCACTCTCTGACACTCTCTGACACTTTCAGACAATCTCTGCCACTCTCTATCACTCTCTGTCACTCTCAGACTGTCTCAACCACTCTCTGACACTCACTGATAGTCTCTGATAGTCTCTGATAATCTCTGACACTCTCTGACAATCTCAGACACACTCAGACACTCTCTGACACTTTCAGAAACTCTCTGCCACTCTCTATCACTCTCTATCACTCTCTGAAACTCTCTGCCACTCTCTGACACTCTCTATCACTCTCTGACATATCTGACACTCTCTCTGACACTCTCTCACACTCTCTGTCACTCTCTGTCACTCTCTGTCACTCTCTGACCCTCCCTGACCCTCCCTGACTCTCTCTGAGACTCTCTGACACTCTCTCTCACGCTCTGACACTCTCTGACAATCTCAGACACACTCAGACACTCTCTATCACTCTCTATCACACTCTATCACTCTCTGACACTCTCTGACACTCTCAGAAACTCTCTGTCACTCTCTGACACTCTCTGACACTCTCAGAAACTCTCTATCACTGTCTGACACTCTCTATCACTCTCTGACATTCTCAGACACTCTCTATCACTCACTGACACTCTCTAACTCTCTCTGACACTCTCTGACACTCTCTGACACTCTCTATCACTCTCTCACACTCACTGACACTCTCAGACACTCTCTGTCACTCTCAGACACTCTCTATCACTCTCTATCGCACTCGAACGCTCTTTGACGCTCTCAGACTCTCTCTGACGCTCTCAGACACGCTCTGACGCTCTCTGACGCTCTCAAACACTCTCTGACACTCTTGATCACTCTCTGACGCTCTCTGACACTCTCTATCACTCAATGACACTCTATGACACTCTCTGTCACTCTCTATCACTCTCTATCAATCTCTGATACTCTATGACACACTCTGACACTCTCAGACACTCTCTATCACTCTTTATCAATCTCTGACACTCTCTGACACTCTCAGACACTCTCAATCACTCTCTGGCTCTCTCTGACACCTCTGACACTCTCTCACACTCTCAGACACTCTCTTTCACTCTCAGACACTCTCAATCACACTGACACTCTCTGACACTCTCAGACTCTCTCTGACACTCTCAGACACTCTCTATCACTCTCTGACACTCTCTGACACTCTCAGACACTCTCTGACACTCTCATACACTCTCTATCAATCTCTATCACTCTCTGACACAATCTGACACACTCTGACACACTCTGACACTCTCTGACAGTCTCAGACACTCTCTATCACTCTCTGGCAATCTCTGACACTGTCAGACACTCTCAGACACTCTCAGACTCTCTATATCACTCTCTGACACTCACTGACACTCACAGACACTCTCTGTCACTCTCAGACACCTCAGAAACTCTCTATCACTCTCTGACACTCTCTGACACTCTCTGACGCTCTCTGACACTCTCTGACACTCTCTGACACTCTCTGACACTCTCTATCACTCTATGACACTCTCTGACAATCTCTATCACTCTCTATCACTCTCTGAAACTCTCTGACACACTCAAACTCTCTCTATCACTCTCCATCACTCTCTGACACACTCTGACAATCTCAGACACACTCAGACACTCTCTGACGCTCTCAATCACTCTCTGACACTCTGTGACACTTTCCGACACTCTCTGACACTCTCTATCACTCTCTATCACTCGCTGACTCTTTCAGACACTCTCTGCCACTCTCTGACACTCTCTATCACTCTCTGACACTCTCTGACACTCTCTATCACTCTATGACACTCTCTGACAATCTCTATCACTTTCTGAAACTCCCTGACACACTCAAACACTCTATATCACTCTCCATCACTCTCTGCAACACTCTGACAATCTCAGACACACTCAGACACTCTCTGACACTCTCGATCACTCTCGATCACTCTCTGACACGCTGTGACACTTTTCAACACTCTCTGACACTCTCTATCACTCTCTATCACTCGCTGACACTTTCAGACACTCTCTGCCACTCTCTATCACTCTCTGTCACACTCTATCACTCTCTGACACTCTCTGACACTCTCTATCACTCTCTGACACTCTCTGACACTTTCAGACAATCTCTGCCACTCTCTATCACTCTCTGTCACTCTCAGACAGTCTCTGACACTCTCTGATAGTCTCTGATACTCTCTGACACTCTCTGACAATCTCAGACACACTCAGACACTCTCTGACACTTTCAGAAACTCTCTGCCACTCTCTATCACTCTCTATCACTCTCTGAAACTCTCTGCCACTCTCTGACACTCTCTATCACTCTCTGACATATCTGACACTCTCTCTGACACTCTCTCACACTCTCTGTCACTCTCTGACCCTCCCTGACACTCTCTGAGACTCTCTGACACTCTCTCTCACGCTCTGACACTCTCTGACAATCTCAGACACACTCAGACACTCTCTGACACTCTCAATCACTCTCTGACACTCTGTGACACTTTCAGACACTCTCTGCCACTCTCTATCACTCTCTATCACTCTCTGACACTCTCTGACACTCTCTATCACTCTCTGACACTCTCTGACACTTTCAGACACTTTCAGACACTCTCTGCCACTCTCTGACACTCTCTGACACTCTCTGACACTCCCGGACACTCTCTGACACTCTCTGACACTCTCTGACACACTCTGACACACTCTGACACTCTCACACTCTCTGGCACTCTCTGACACTCTCTGACATTCTCTCACACTCTCTGACACTCGCACACTCTCTGACACTCTCTGACACTCTCAGACACTCTCTGACACTTTCAGACACTCTCTGCCACACTCTGTCACTCTCTGACACTCTCTGACACTCTCTGATACTCTCTGACACTCGCACACTCTCTGACACTCTCTGACACTCTTTCACACTCTCTGACCCTCTCTGACCCTCTGTGAAACTCTCAGACACTCTCTGGCACTCTCTATCACTCTCAATCACTCTCAATCACTCTCAATCACTCTCTGACACTCTCTGACACTCTCTATCACTCTCTATCACTCTCAGACACTCTCTGTCACTGTCTGACACTCTCTGACACTCTCAATCACTCTCTGACACTCTGTGACACTTTCAGACACTCTCTGCCACTCTCTATCACTCTCTATCACTCTCTGACACTCTCTGACACTCTCTATCACTCTCTGACACTCTCTGACACTTTCAGACACTCTCTGCCACTCTCTGACACTCTCTGACACTCTCTGACACTCTCTGACACTCTCTGACACTCCCGGACACTCTCTGACACTCTCTGACACTCTCTGACACACTCTGACACACTCTGACACTCTCACACTCTCTGGCACTCTCTGACACTCTCTGACATTCTCTCACACTCTCTGACACTCTCTGACCTTCTCTGACAATCTTTGACACTCTCTGACAAACTCTAACACTCTCTGACACTCTCTGACACACTCAGACACTCTCTATCACTCTCTGACACGTTCAGACACACTCTGCCACTCTCTATCACTCTATATCACTCTCTGACACTTTCAGACACACTCTGACACTTTCAGACACTCTCTGCCACACTCTGTCACTCTCTGACACTCTCTGATACTCTCTGACACTCGCACACTCTCTGACACTCTCTGACACTCTCTGACACTCTCAGACACTCTCTGACACTTTCAGACACTCTCTGCCACACTCTGTCACTCTCTGACACTCTCTGACACTCTCTGATACTCTCTGACACTCGCACACTCTCTGACACTCTCTGACACTCTTTCACACTCTCTGACCCTCTCTGACCCTCTGTGAAACTCTCAGACACTCTCTGGCACTCTCTATCACTCTCAATCACTCTCAATCACTCTCAATCACTCTCTGACACTCTCTGACACTCTCTATCACTCTCTATCACTCTCAGACACTCTCTGACACTCTCTGACACTTTCAGACACTCTCTGACACTCTCTAAAACTCTTTCACACTCTCTGACACTCTCTGACCCTCTCTGACACTCTCAGACAGTCTCTGGCACACTCTATCACTCTCTGACACTCTCTATCACTCTCTGTCACGCTCTGACACTCTCTGATACTCTCTGGCACTCTCAGACACTCTCTGCCACTCTCTATCACTCTCTGACACTCTCTGATACACTCTAACACTCTCTGACACTCTCTGACACTCGTGATCACTCACTGACTCAATCTAACTCTCTCAGACAGTCTCAGACACTCTCTATCACTCTCTGACACTCTCTGACACTCTCTGATACCATCTGACACTCTCTATTACACTCTGACACTCTCTGACACTCTCTAACACTCTCTGACACCCTCTGACAATCTCAGACACACTCAGACACTCTCTGACACTCTCTATCACTCTCTGACACTCTCTGACACTTTCAGACACTCTCTGCCACTCTCTGTCACTCTCTGTCACTCTCTGACACTTTCTGACACTCTCTGACACTCTTTGACCCTCTCTATCACTCTCTGACCCTCTCTGACACTCTCAGACCCACTCAGACACTCGCTGACACTCGCTATCACTCTCTGACACTCTCTGACACTTTCAGACATTCTCTGCCACTCTCTCTTACTCTCTATCAGTCGCTGACACTTTCAGACACTCTCTGCCACTCTCTATCACTCTCTGTCACTGTCTGACAATCTCTGACACTCTCACACTCTCTGACACTCTCACACTCTCTGCCACTCTCACACACTCGGACCCTCTCTGAAACTCTCTATCACTCTGTGACACTCTCTGACACCCTCTATCACTCTCTGACACTCTCTGACAATCTCAGACACTCTCTGACACTCTCTGACACTCTCTATCGCTCTCTGACACTCTCTGACACTTTCAGACACTCTCTGCCACTCTCTATCACTCTCTATCACTCTCCCACACTCTCACACTCTCTGACACTCTCTGACACTCTCTCACACTCTCTGACACTCTCTGAGACTCTCTATCACTCTCTGACACTCTCTGACACTCTCTGACACTTTCAGACACTCTCAGACACACTCAGACACTCTCTACCACTCTCTATCACTCTCTATCACTCTCTATCACTCTCTGACACTCTCTATCACTCTCTGACACTCTCTGACACTCTCTGACATCCTCTACCACTCTCTATCACTCTCTATCACTCTCTATCACTCTCTGACACTCTCTGACACTCTCTGACACTCTCTGACACTCTCTGATACACTCTGGCACTCTCTATCACTCTCTATCACTCTCTGACACTCTCTCACACTCTCTGACACTCTCTAGCACTCTCTGACACTCTCTGACACTCTCTGACACTTTCAGACACTCTCAGACACACTCAGACACTCTCTACCACTCTCGATCACTCTCTATCACTCTCTATCACTCTCTGACACTCTCTGACACTCTCTGATACACTCTGGCTCTCTCAGACACTCTTTTACACTCTCTGTCACTCTCTGACCCTCCCGGACCCTCCCTGACACTCTCTGAGACTCTCTGACACTCTCTCTCTCACGCTCTGACACTCTCTGACAATCTCAGACACACTCAGAAACTCTCTGACACTCTCTGACACTCTCTATCACTCTCTATCACTCTCTGACACTCTCTGACACTCTCTGACACTCTCTGACACTTTCAGACACTCTCAGACACACTCAGACACTCTCTACCACTCTATATCACTCTCTGAAACACTCTGCCACTCTCTGACACTCTCTATCACTCTCTGACATCTCTGACACTCTCTCTGACACTCTCTCACACTCTCTGTCACTCTCTGACCCTCCCTGACCCTCCCTGACACTCTCTGAGACTCTCTGACACTCTCTCTCACGCTCTGACACTCTCTGACAATCTCAGACACACTCAGACACTCTCTGACACTCTCGATCACTCTCTGACACTCTGTGACACTTTCAGACACTCTCTGACACTCTCTATCACTCTCTATCACTCGCTGACACTTTCAGACACTCTCTGCCACTCTCTATCACTCTCCATCACTCTCCATCACTCTCTGACACTCTCTGACACTCTCTGTCACTCTCTGACACTCTCTGACACTCTCTGACACTCTCTGACACTTTCAGACACTTTCAGACACTCTCTGACACTCTCTGACACTCTCTGACACACTCTGACACTCTCGGACACTCTCTCACACTCTCTGACACTCTCTGACACACTCTGACACACTCTGACCCTCTCTGACACTCTCTGACACTATCTGACACTCTCTGACACTCTCACACTCTCACACTCTCTGACACTCTCTGACACTCTCTCACACTCTCTGACACTCTCTGACCTTCTCTGACAATCTTTGACACTCTCTGACAAACTCTATCACTCTCTGACACTCTCTGACACACTCAGACACTCTCTATCACTCTCTGACACGTTCAGACACACTCTGCCACTCTCCATCACTCTGTATCACTCTCTGACACTTTCAGACACTCTCTATCACTCTCTGACACTCTCTGACACTCTCTGACACTCTCTGACACTCTCAGACACTCTCTGACACTTTCAGACACTCTCTGCCACACTCTGTCACTCCCTGACACTCTCTGATACTCTCTGACACTCGCACACTCTCTGACACTCTCTGACACTCTCTATCACTCTCTATCACTCTCTGACACTCTCTGACACTCTCTGTCACTCTCTGACACTCTCTGACACTTTCAGACACTCTCTGCCACTCTCTGACACTCTCTGACACTCTCTGACACTCTCTATCTCTCTCAATCACTCTCAATCACTCTCAATCACTCTCTGACACTCTCTGACACTCTCTGACACTCTCTGACACTCTCTATCACTCTCTATCACTCTCAGACACTCTCTGACACTTTCAGACACTCTCTGCCACTCTCTATCACTCTCTGACACTCTCTGACACTCGCACACTCTCTGACACTCTCTGAAACTCTCTATCACTCTCTATCACTCTCTGACACTCTCTGACACTCTCTGTCACTCTCTGACACTCTCTGACACTTTCAGACACTCTCTGCCACTCTCTGACACTCTCTGACACTCTCTGACACTCTCTATCTCTCTCAATCACTCTCAATCACTCTCAATCACTCTCTGACACTCTCTGACACTCTCTGACACTCTCTGACACTCTCTATCACTCTCTATCACTCTCAGACACTCTCTGACACTTTCAGACACTCTCTGCCACTCTCTATCACTCTCTGACACTCTCTGACACTCTCTGACACTCGCACACTCTCTGCCACTCTCTGACACTCTTTCACACTCTCTGACACTCTCTGACCCTCTCTGACCCTCTCTGACACTCTCAGACAGTCTCTGGCACACTCTATCACTCTCTGACACTCTCTATCACTCTCTGTCACTCTCTGACACTCTCTGATACTCTCTGGCACTCTCAGACACTCTCTGCCACTCTCTATCACTCTCTGACACTCTCTGATACACTCTAACACTCTCAGACACTCTCTGACACTCTATATCACTCACTGACTCTATCTAACACTCTCAGACAGTCTCAGACACTCTCTATCACTCTCTGACACTCTCTGACACTCTCTGACACTCTCTGATACACTCTGACACTCTCTGACACTCTCTATCACTCTCTGACACTCTCTGACAATCTCAGACACACTCAGACACTCTCTGACACTCTCTATCACTCTCTGACACTCTCTGACACTTTCAGACACTCTCTGCCACTCTCTGTCACTCTCTGACACTGTCTGACACTCTCTGACACTCTTTGACCCTCTCTATCGCTCTCTGACCCTCTCTGACACTCTCAGACCCACTCAGACACTCGCTGACACTCGCTATCACTCTCTGACACTCTCTGACACTTTCAGACATTCTCTGCCAAACTCTCTTACTCTCTATCACTCGCTGACACTTTCAGACACTCTCTGCCACTCTCTATCACTCTCTGTCACTGTCTGACAATCTCTGACACTCTCACACTCTCTGACACTCTCACACTCTCTGCCACTCTCACACACTCGGACCCTTTCTGAAACTCTCTATCACTCTCTGACACTCTCTGACACTCTCTATCACTCTCTGACACTCTCTGACAATCTCAGACACACTCAGACACTCTCTGACACTCTCTGACACTTTCAGACACTCTCTGCCACTCTCTATCACTCTCTATCACTCTCTAACACTCTCTCACACTCTCTCACACTCTCTGACACTCTCTCACACTCTCTGACACTCTCTATCACTCTCTGACACTCTCTGACACTCTCTGACACTTTCAGACACTCTCAGTCACACTCAGACACTCTCTACCACTCTCTATCACTCTCTATCTCTCTCTATCACTCTCTGACACTCTCTGATACACTCTGGCACTCTCAGACACTCTTTTACACACTCCATCACTCTCTGACACTCTCTGATACACTCTGACACTGTCAGACAAAATCTGACGCACTCAGACACTCTCTACCACACTCTCTCACTCTATCACACTGTCTGACACTCTCAGACACTCTCAGACACTCTCTATCACTATCTGACAATCTCTGACACTCTCTGGCACCCTCTGATACTCTCTGATACTCTCTAATACACACTGACACTCTCTATCTATCTCTGACACTCTCTGACATTCTCATACACTCTCAGACACTCTCTGACACTCTCTATCACTCTCTATCACTCTCTCACAATCTCTGACACTTTCCGACACTATCTGCCACGCTCTATCACTCTCTATCTCTCTCTGACACTCTCTGACACTCTCTGACACTCTCTGATACTCTCTGATACTCTCTGATACTCTCTGACACTCTCAGACACACTCAGACACTCTCTGACACTCTCTATCAGACTCTGACGCTCTCTGACACTCTCTATCACTCTCTGACACTCTCTGACACTTGCAGACACTCTCTGCCACTCTCGATCACTCTCTATCACCCTCTGACAATCTCTATCACTCTCTATCACTCTCTGACGCTCTCTGAAACTCTCTGTCACTCTCCGACACTCTCTGACACTCTCTCTGACACTCTCTCACACTCTCTCACACTCTCTGACACTCTCTGACCTCCCTGAAACTCTCTGAGACTCTCTGAGACTCTCTATCTCCCTCTGACACTCTCTGACAATTTCAGACACACTCAGGCACTCTCTGACACTCTCGATCGCTCTCTGACACTCTCTGACACTTTCAGACACTCTCTGCCACTCTCTATCACTCTCTATCACTCGCTGACACTTTCAGACACTCTCTGCCACTCTCCATCACTCTCTATCACTCTCTGACACTCTCTGACACTCTCTGACACACTCTGACACACTCTGACACACTCACACTCTCTGACTCTCTCATAATCTCGGACCCTCTCTGACACTCTCTGACACTCTCTATCACTCTCTGACACTCTATATCACTCACTGACTCAATCTAACACTCTCAGACAGTTTCAGACACTCTCTATCACTCACTGACACTCTCTGACACTCTCTGACACTCTCTGATACTCTCTATTACACTCTGACACTCTCTGACACTCTCTAACACTCTCTGACACTCTCTGACAATCTCAGACACACTCAGACACTCTCAGACACTCTCTGACACTCTCTATCACTCTCTGACACTCTCTGACACTTTCAGACACTCTCTGCCACTCTCTGTCACTCTCTGACACTGTCTGACACTCTCTGACACTCTTTGACCCTCTCTATCGCTCTCTGACCCTCTCTGACACTCTCAGACCCACTCAGACACTCGCTGACACTCGCTATCACTCTCTGACACTCTCTGACACTTTCAGACATTCTCTGCCACTCTCTCTTACTCTCTATCAGTCGCTGGCACTTTCAGACACTCTCTGCCACTCTCTATCACTCTCTGTCACTGTCTGACAATCTCTGACACTCTCACACTCTCTGACACTCTCACACTCTCTGCCACTCTCACACACTCGGACCCTCTCTGAAACTCTCTATCACTCTTTGACACTCTCTGACACTCTCTATCACTCTCTGACACTCTCTGACAATCTCAGACTCTCTCTGACACTCTCTGACACTCTCTATCGCTCTCTGACACTCTCTGACACTTTCAGACACTCTCTGCCACTCTCTATCACTCTCTATCACTCTCTCACACTCTAACACTCTCTGACACTCTCTGACACTCTCTCACACTCTCTGACACCTTCTGACACTCTCTGACACTCTCTATCACTCTCTGACACTCTCTGATACACTCTGGCACTCTCAGACACTCTTTTACACACTCCATCACTCTCTGACACTCTCTGATACACTCCGACACTGTCAGACAAAATCTGACGCACTCAGACACTCTCTACCACACTCTCTCACTCTATCACACTGTCTGACACTCTCAGACACTCTCAGACACTCTCTATCACTATCTGACAATCTCTGACACTCTCTGGCACCCTCTGATACTCTCTGATACTCTCTAATACACTCTGACACTCTCTATCTATCTCTGACACTCTCTGACATTCTCATACACACTCAGACACTCTCTGACACTCTCTGACACTTTCAGACACTCTCTGCCACTCTCTATCACTCTCTATCACTCTCTAACACTCTCTGACACTCTCTCACACTCTCTCACACTCTCTCACACTCTCTCACACTCTCTGACACTCTCTGACACTCTCTATCACTCTCTGACACTCTCTGACACTTTCAGACACTCTCAGACACACTCAGACACTCTCTACCACTCTCTATCACTCTCTATCTCTCTCTATCACTCTCTGACACTCTCTGATACACTCTGGCACTCTCAGACACTCTTTTACACACTCCAGCACTCTCTGACACTCTCTGATACACTCTGACACTGTCAGACAAAATCTGACGCACTCAGACACTCTCTACCACACTCTCTCACTCTATCACACTGTCTGACACTCTCAGACACTCTCAGACACTCTCTATCACTATCTGACAATCTCTGACACTCTCTGGCACCCTCTGATACTCTCTGATACTCTCTAATACACTCTGACACTCTCTATCTATCTCTGACACTCTCTGACATTCTCATACACTCTCAGACACTCTCTATCACTCTCTGACAATCTCTGACACTTTCCGACACTATCTGCCACGCTCTATCACTCTCTATCTCTCTCTGACACTCTCTGACACTCTCTGACACTCTCTGATACTCTCTGACACTCTCTCACACTCTGTGACACTCTCTGACACTCTCTGACACTCTCTATCACTCTCTGACACTCTCTGATACACTCTGGCACTCTCAGACACTCTTTTACACACTCCATCACTCTCTGACACTCTCTGATACACTCTGACACTGTCAGACAAAATCTGACGCACTCAGACACTCTCTACCACACTCTCTCACTCTATCACACTGTCTGACACTCTCAGACACTCTCAGACACTCTCTATCACTATCTGACAATCTCTGACACTCTCTGGCACCCTCTGATACTCTCTGATACTCTCTAATACACTCTGACACTCTCTATCTATCTCTGACACTCTCTGACATTCTCATACACACTCAGACACTCTCTGACACTGTCTGACACTTTCAGACACTCTCTGCCACTCTCTATCACTCTCTATCACTCTCTAACACTCTCTGACACTCTCTCACACTCTCTCACACTCTCTCACACTCTCTGACACTCTCTGACACTCTCTGACACTCTCTATCACTCAATGACACTCTATGACACTCTCTGTCACTCTCTATCACTCTCTATCAATCTCTGATACTCTATGACACACTCTGACACTCTCAGACACTCTCTATCACTCTTTATCAATCTCTGACACTCTCTGACACTCTCAGACACTCTCAATCACTCTCTGGCTCTCTCTGACACCTCTGACACTCTCTCACACTCTCAGACACTCTCTTTCACTCTCAGACACTCTCAATCACACTGACACTCTCTGACACTCTCAGACTCTCTCTGACACTCTCAGACACTCTCTATCACTCTCTGACACTCTCTGACACTCTCAGACACTCTCTGACACTCTCATACACTCTCTATCAATCTCTATCACTCTCTGACACAATCTGACACACTCTGACACACTCTGACACTCTCTGACAGTCTCAGACACTCTCTATCACTCTCTGGCAATCTCTGACACTGTCAGACACTCTCAGACACTCTCAGACTCTCTATATCACTCTCTGACACTCACTGACACTCACAGACACTCTCTGTCACTCTCAGACACCTCAGAAACTCTCTATCACTCTCTGACACTCTCTGACACTCTCTGACGCTCTCTGACACTCTCGGACACTCTCTGACACTCTCTGACACTCTCTATCACTCTATGACACTCTCTGACAATCTCTATCACTCTCTATCACTCTCTGAAACTCTCTGACACACTCAAACTCTCTCTATCACTCTCCATCACTCTCTGACACACTCTGACAATCTCAGACACACTCAGACACTCTCTGACACTCTCAATCACTCTCTGACACTCTGTGACACTTTCCGACACTCTCTGACACTCTCTATCACTCTCTATCACTCGCTGACTCTTTCAGACACTCTCTGCCACTCTCTGACACTCTCTATCACTCTCTGACACTCTCTGACACTCTCTATCACTCTATGACACTCTCTGACAATCTCTATCACTTTCTGAAACTCCCTGACACACTCAAACACTCTATATCACTCTCCATCACTCTCTGCAACACTCTGACAATCTCAGACACACTCAGACACTCTCTGACACTCTCGATCACTCTCGATCACTCTCTGACACGCTGTGACACTTTTCGACACTCTCTGACACTCTCTATCACTCTCTATCACTCGCTGACACTTTCAGACACTCTCTGCCACTCTCTATCACTCTCTGTCACACTCTATCACTCTCTGACACTCTCTGACACTCTCTATCACTCTCTGACACTCTCTGACACTTTCAGACAATCTCTGCCACTCTCTATCACTCTCTGTCACTCTCAGACAGTCTCTGACACTCTCTGATAGTCTCTGATACTCTCTGACACTCTCTGACAATCTCAGACACACTCAGACACTCTCTGACACTTTCAGAAACTCTCTGCCACTCTCTATCACTCTCTATCACTCTCTGAAACTCTCTGCCACTCTCTGACACTCTCTATCACTCTCTGACATATCTGACACTCTCTCTGACACTCTCTCACACTCTCTGTCACTCTCTGACCCTCCCTGACACTCTCTGAGACTCTCTGACACTCTCTCTCACGCTCTGACACTGTCTGACAATCTCAGACACACTCAGACACTCTCTGACACTCTCAATCACTCTCTGACACTCTGTGACACTTTCAGACACTCTCTGCCACTCTCTATCACTCTCTATCACTCTCTGACACTCTCTGACACTCTCTATCACTCTCTGACACTCTCTGACACTTTCAGACACTTTCAGACACTCTCTGCCACTCTCTGACACTCTCTGACACTCTCTGACACTCCCGGACACTCTCTGACACTCTCTGACACTCTCTGACACACTCTGACACACTCTGACACTCTCACACTCTCTGGCACTCTCTGACACTCTCTGACATTCTCTCACACTCTCTGACACTCGCACACTCTCTGACACTCTCTGACACTCTCAGACACTCTCTGACACTTTCAGACACTCTCTGCCACACTCTGTCACTCTCTGACACTCTCTGACACTCTCTGATACTCTCTGACACTCGCACACTCTCTGACACTCTCTGACACTCTTTCACACTCTCTGACCCTCTCTGACCCTCTGTGAAACTCTCAGACACTCTCTGGCACTCTCTATCACTCTCAATCACTCTCAATCACTCTCAATCACTCTCTGACACTCTCTGACACTCTCTATCACTCTCTATCACTCTCAGACACTCTCTGTCACTGTCTGACACTCTCTGACACTCTCAATCACTCTCTGACACTCTGTGACACTTTCAGACACTCTCTGCCACTCTCTATCACTCTCTATCACTCTCTGACACTCTCTGACACTCTCTATCACTCTCTGACACTCTCTGACACTTTCAGACACTCTCTGCCACTCTCTGACACTCTCTGACACTCTCTGACACTCTCTGACACTCCCGGACACTCTCTGACACTCTCTGACACTCTCTGACACACTCTGACACACTCTGACACTCTCACACTCTCTGGCACTCTCTGACACTCTCTGACATTCTCTCACACTCTCTGACACTCTCTGACCTTCTCTGACAATCTTTGACACTCTCTGACAAACTCTAACACTCTCTGACACTCTCTGACACACTCAGACACTCTCTATCACTCTCTGACACGTTCAGACACACTCTGCCACTCTCTATCACTCTATATCACTCTCTGACACTTTCAGACACACTCTGACACTTTCAGACACTCTCTGCCACACTCTGTCACTCTCTGACACTCTCTGATACTCTCTGACACTCGCACACTCTCTGACACTCTCTGACACTCTCTGACACTCTCAGACACTCTCTGACACTTTCAGACACTCTCTGCCACACTCTGTCACTCTCTGACACTCTCTGACACTCTCTGATACTCTCTGACACTCGCACACTCTCTGACACTCTCTGACACTCTTTCACACTCTCTGACCCTCTCTGACCCTCTGTGAAACTCTCAGACACTCTCTGGCACTCTCTATCACTCTCAATCACTCTCAATCACTCTCAATCACTCTCTGACACTCTCTGACACTCTCTATCACTCTCTATCACTCTCAGACACTCTCTGACACTCTCTGACACTTTCAGACACTCTCTGACACTCTCTAAAACTCTTTCACACTCTCTGACACTCTCTGACCCTCTCTGACACTCTCAGACAGTCTCTGGCACACTCTATCACTCTCTGACACTCTCTATCACTCTCTGTCACGCTCTGACACTCTCTGATACTCTCTGGCACTCTCAGACACTCTCTGTCACTCTCTATCACTCTCTGACACTCTCTGATACACTCTAACACTCTCTGACACTCTCTGACACTCGTGATCACTCACTGACTCAATCTAACTCTCTCAGACAGTCTCAGACACTCTCTATCACTCTCTGACACTCTCTGACACTCTCTGATACTCTCTGACACTCTCTATTACACTCTGACACTCTCTGACACTCTCTAACACTCTCTGACACCCTCTGACAATCTCAGACACACTCAGACACTCTCTGACACTCTCTATCACTCTCTGACACTCTCTGACACTTTCAGACACTCTCTGCCACTCTCTGTCACTCTCTGTCACTCTCTGACACTTTCTGACACTCTCTGACACTCTTTGACCCTCTCTATCACTCTCTGACCCTCTCTGACACTCTCAGACCCACTCAGACACTCGCTGACACTCGCTATCACTCTCTGACACTCTCTGACACTTTCAGACATTCTCTGCCACTCTCTCTTACTCTCTATCAGTCGCTGACACTTTCAGACACTCTCTGCCACTCTCTATCACTCTCTGTCACTGTCTGACAATCTCTGACACTCTCACACTCTCTGACACTCTCACACTCTCTGCCACTCTCACACACTCGGACCCTCTCTGAAACTCTCTATCACTCTGTGACACTCTCTGACACCCTCTATCACTCTCTGACACTCTCTGACAATCTCAGACACTCTCTGACACTCTCTGACACTCTCTATCGCTCTCTGACACTCTCTGACACTTTCAGACACTCTCTGCCACTCTCTATCACTCTCTATCACTCTCCCACACTCTCACACTCTCTGACACTCTCTGACACTCTCTCACACTCTCTGACACTCTCTGAGACTCTCTATCACTCTCTGACACTCTCTGACACTCTCTGACACTTTCAGACACTCTCAGACACACTCAGACACTCTCTACCACTCTCTATCACTCTCTATCACTCTCTATCACTCTCTGACACTCTCTATCACTCTCTGACACTCTCTGACACTCTCTGACATCCTCTACCACTCTCTATCACTCTCTATCACTCTCTATCACTCTCTGACACTCTCTGACACTCTCTGACACTCTCTGACACTCTCTGATACACTCTGGCACTCTCTATCACTCTCTATCACTCTCTGACACTCTCTCACACTCTCTGACACTCTCTAGCACTCTCTGACACTCTCTGACACTCTCTGACACTCTCTGACACTTTCAGACACTCTCAGACACACTCAGACACTCTCTACCACTCTCGATCACTCTCTATCACTCTCTATCACTCTCTGACACTCTCTGACACTCTCTGATACACTCTGGCTCTCTCAGACACTCTTTTACACTCTCTGTCACTCTCTGACCCTCCCGGACCCTCCCTGACACTCTCTGAGACTCTCTGACACTCTCTCTCTCACGCTCTGACACTCTCTGACAATCTCAGACACACTCAGAAACTCTCTGACACTCTCTGACACTCTCTATCACTCTCTATCACTCTCTGACACTCTCTGACACTCTCTGACACTCTCTGACACTTTCAGACACTCTCAGACACACTCAGACACTCTCTACCACTCTATATCACTCTCTGA
The DNA here is from genome assembly GCF_036365525.1 of Heterodontus francisci. NCBI lineage: Eukaryota > Metazoa > Chordata > Chondrichthyes > Heterodontiformes > Heterodontidae > Heterodontus > Heterodontus francisci. The sequence continues at coordinate 4,331,038 of NC_090401.1, forward strand.
AACACTCTGCCACTCTCTGACACTCTCTATCACTCTCTGACATCTCTGACACTCTCTCTGACACTCTCTCACACTCTCTGTCACTCTCTGACCCTCCCTGACCCTCCCTGACACTCTCTGAGACTCTCTGACACTCTCTCTCACGCTCTGACACTCTCTGACAATCTCAGACACACTCAGACACTCTCTGACACTCTCGATCACTCTCTGACACTCTGTGACACTTTCAGACACTCTCTGACACTCTCTATCACTCTCTATCACTCGCTGACACTTTCAGACACTCTCTGCCACTCTCTATCACTCTCCATCACTCTCCATCACTCTCTGACACTCTCTGACACTCTCTGTCACTCTCTGACACTCTCTGACACTCTCTGACACTCTCTGACACTTTCAGACACTCTCTGACACTCTCTGACACTCTCTGACACACTCTGACACTCTCGGACACTCTCTCACACTCTCTGACACTCTCTGACACACTCTGACACACTCTGACCCTCTCTGACACTCTCTGACACTATCTGACACTCTCTGACACTCTCACACTCTCACACTCTCTGACACTCTCTGACACTCTCTGACACTCTCTGACACTCTCTGACCTTCTCTGACAATCTTTGACACTCTCTGACAAACTCTATCACTCTCTGACACTCTCTGACACACTCAGACACTCTCTATCACTCTCTGACACGTTCAGACACACTCTGCCACTCTCCATCACTCTGTATCACTCTCTGACACTTTCAGACACTCTCTATCACTCTCTGACACTCTCTGACACTCTCTGACACTCTCTGACACTCTCAGACACTCTCTGACACTTTCAGACACTCTCTGCCACACTCTGTCACTCCCTGACACTCTCTGATACTCTCTGACACTCGCACACTCTCTGACACTCTCTGACACTCTCTATCACTCTCTATCACTCTCTGACACTCTCTGACACTCTCTGTCACTCTCTGACACTCTCTGACACTTTCAGACACTCTCTGCCACTCTCTGACACTCTCTGACACTCTCTGACACTCTCTATCTCTCTCAATCACTCTCAATCACTCTCAATCACTCTCTGACACTCTCTGACACTCTCTGACACTCTCTGACACTCTCTATCACTCTCTATCACTCTCAGACACTCTCTGACACTTTCAGACACTCTCTGCCACTCTCTATCACTCTCTGACACTCTCTGACACTCGCACACTCTCTGACACTCTCTGAAACTCTCTATCACTCTCTATCACTCTCTGACACTCTCTGACACTCTCTGTCACTCTCTGACACTCTCTGACACTTTCAGACACTCTCTGCCACTCTCTGACACTCTCTGACACTCTCTGACACTCTCTATCTCTCTCAATCACTCTCAATCACTCTCAATCACTCTCTGACACTCTCTGACACTCTCTGACACTCTCTGACACTCTCTATCACTCTCTATCACTCTCAGACACTCTCTGACACTTTCAGACACTCTCTGCCACTCTCTATCACTCTCTGACACTCTCTGACACTCTCTGACACTCGCACACTCTCTGCCACTCTCTGACACTCTTTCACACTCTCTGACACTCTCTGACCCTCTCTGACCCTCTCTGACACTCTCAGACAGTCTCTGGCACACTCTATCACTCTCTGACACTCTCTATCACTCTCTGTCACTCTCTGACACTCTCTGATACTCTCTGGCACTCTCAGACACTCTCTGCCACTCTCTATCACTCTCTGACACTCTCTGATACACTCTAACACTCTCAGACACTCTCTGACACTCTATATCACTCACTGACTCTATCTAACACTCTCAGACAGTCTCAGACACTCTCTATCACTCTCTGACACTCTCTGACACTCTCTGACACTCTCTGATACACTCTGACACTCTCTGACACTCTCTATCACTCTCTGACACTCTCTGACAATCTCAGACACACTCAGACACTCTCTGACACTCTCTATCACTCTCTGACACTCTCTGACACTTTCAGACACTCTCTGCCACTCTCTGTCACTCTCTGACACTGTCTGACACTCTCTGACACTCTTTGACCCTCTCTATCGCTCTCTGACCCTCTCTGACACTCTCAGACCCACTCAGACACTCGCTGACACTCGCTATCACTCTCTGACACTCTCTGACACTTTCAGACATTCTCTGCCAAACTCTCTTACTCTCTATCACTCGCTGACACTTTCAGACACTCTCTGCCACTCTCTATCACTCTCTGTCACTGTCTGACAATCTCTGACACTCTCACACTCTCTGACACTCTCACACTCTCTGCCACTCTCACACACTCGGACCCTTTCTGAAACTCTCTATCACTCTCTGACACTCTCTGACACTCTCTATCACTCTCTGACACTCTCTGACAATCTCAGACACACTCAGACACTCTCTGACACTCTCTGACACTTTCAGACACTCTCTGCCACTCTCTATCACTCTCTATCACTCTCTAACACTCTCTCACACTCTCTCACACTCTCTGACACTCTCTCACACTCTCTGACACTCTCTATCACTCTCTGACACTCTCTGACACTCTCTGACACTTTCAGACACTCTCAGTCACACTCAGACACTCTCTACCACTCTCTATCACTCTCTATCTCTCTCTATCACTCTCTGACACTCTCTGATACACTCTGGCACTCTCAGACACTCTTTTACACACTCCATCACTCTCTGACACTCTCTGATACACTCTGACACTGTCAGACAAAATCTGACGCACTCAGACACTCTCTACCACACTCTCTCACTCTATCACACTGTCTGACACTCTCAGACACTCTCAGACACTCTCTATCACTATCTGACAATCTCTGACACTCTCTGGCACCCTCTGATACTCTCTGATACTCTCTAATACACACTGACACTCTCTATCTATCTCTGACACTCTCTGACATTCTCATACACTCTCAGACACTCTCTGACACTCTCTATCACTCTCTATCACTCTCTCACAATCTCTGACACTTTCCGACACTATCTGCCACGCTCTATCACTCTCTATCTCTCTCTGACACTCTCTGACACTCTCTGACACTCTCTGATACTCTCTGATACTCTCTGATACTCTCTGACACTCTCAGACACACTCAGACACTCTCTGACACTCTCTATCAGACTCTGACGCTCTCTGACACTCTCTATCACTCTCTGACACTCTCTGACACTTGCAGACACTCTCTGCCACTCTCGATCACTCTCTATCACCCTCTGACAATCTCTATCACTCTCTATCACTCTCTGACGCTCTCTGAAACTCTCTGTCACTCTCCGACACTCTCTGACACTCTCTCTGACACTCTCTCACACTCTCTCACACTCTCTGACACTCTCTGACCTCCCTGAAACTCTCTGAGACTCTCTGAGACTCTCTATCTCCCTCTGACACTCTCTGACAATTTCAGACACACTCAGGCACTCTCTGACACTCTCGATCGCTCTCTGACACTCTCTGACACTTTCAGACACTCTCTGCCACTCTCTATCACTCTCTATCACTCGCTGACACTTTCAGACACTCTCTGCCACTCTCCATCACTCTCTATCACTCTCTGACACTCTCTGACACTCTCTGACACACTCTGACACACTCTGACACACTCACACTCTCTGACTCTCTCATAATCTCGGACCCTCTCTGACACTCTCTGACACTCTCTATCACTCTCTGACACTCTATATCACTCACTGACTCAATCTAACACTCTCAGACAGTTTCAGACACTCTCTATCACTCACTGACACTCTCTGACACTCTCTGACACTCTCTGATACTCTCTATTACACTCTGACACTCTCTGACACTCTCTAACACTCTCTGACACTCTCTGACAATCTCAGACACACTCAGACACTCTCAGACACTCTCTGACACTCTCTATCACTCTCTGACACTCTCTGACACTTTCAGACACTCTCTGCCACTCTCTGTCACTCTCTGACACTGTCTGACACTCTCTGACACTCTTTGACCCTCTCTATCGCTCTCTGACCCTCTCTGACACTCTCAGACCCACTCAGACACTCGCTGACACTCGCTATCACTCTCTGACACTCTCTGACACTTTCAGACATTCTCTGCCACTCTCTCTTACTCTCTATCAGTCGCTGGCACTTTCAGACACTCTCTGCCACTCTCTATCACTCTCTGTCACTGTCTGACAATCTCTGACACTCTCACACTCTCTGACACTCTCACACTCTCTGCCACTCTCACACACTCGGACCCTCTCTGAAACTCTCTATCACTCTTTGACACTCTCTGACACTCTCTATCACTCTCTGACACTCTCTGACAATCTCAGACTCTCTCTGACACTCTCTGACACTCTCTATCGCTCTCTGACACTCTCTGACACTTTCAGACACTCTCTGCCACTCTCTATCACTCTCTATCACTCTCTCACACTCTAACACTCTCTGACACTCTCTGACACTCTCTCACACTCTCTGACACCTTCTGACACTCTCTGACACTCTCTATCACTCTCTGACACTCTCTGATACACTCTGGCACTCTCAGACACTCTTTTACACACTCCATCACTCTCTGACACTCTCTGATACACTCTGACACTGTCAGACAAAATCTGACGCACTCAGACACTCTCTACCACACTCTCTCACTCTATCACACTGTCTGACACTCTCAGACACTCTCAGACACTCTCTATCACTATCTGACAATCTCTGACACTCTCTGGCACCCTCTGATACTCTCTGATACTCTCTAATACACTCTGACACTCTCTATCTATCTCTGACACTCTCTGACATTCTCATACACACTCAGACACTCTCTGACACTCTCTGACACTTTCAGACACTCTCTGCCACTCTCTATCACTCTCTATCACTCTCTAACACTCTCTGACACTCTCTCACACTCTCTCACACTCTCTCACACTCTCTCACACTCTCTGACACTCTCTGACACTCTCTGACACTCTCTATCACTCTCTGACACTCTCTGACACTTTCAGACACTCTCAGACACACTCAGACACTCTCTACCACTCTCTATCACTCTCTATCTCTCTCTATCACTCTCTGACACTCTCTGATACACTCTGGCACTCTCAGACACTCTTTTACACACTCCAGCACTCTCTGACACTCTCTGATACACTCTGACACTGTCAGACAAAATCTGACGCACTCAGACACTCTCTACCACACTCTCTCACTCTATCACACTGTCTGACACTCTCAGACACTCTCAGACACTCTCTATCACTATCTGACAATCTCTGACACTCTCTGGCACCCTCTGATACTCTCTGATACTCTCTAATACACTCTGACACTCTCTATCTATCTCTGACACTCTCTGACATTCTCATACACTCTCAGACACTCTCTATCACTCTCTGACAATCTCTGACACTTTCCGACACTATCTGCCACGCTCTATCACTCTCTATCTCTCTCTGACACTCTCTGACACTCTCTGACACTCTCTGATACTCTCTGACACTCTCTCACACTCTGTGACACTCTCTGACACTCTCTGACACTCTCTATCACTCTCTGACACTCTCTGATACACTCTGGCACTCTCAGACACTCTTTTACACACTCCATCACTCTCTGACACTCTCTGATACACTCTGACACTGTCAGACAAAATCTGACGCACTCAGACACTCTCTACCACACTCTCTCACTCTATCACACTGTCTGACACTCTCAGACACTCTCAGACACTCTCTATCACTATCTGACAATCTCTGACACTCTCTGGCACCCTCTGATACTCTCTGATACTCTCTAATACACTCTGACACTCTCTATCTATCTCTGACACTCTCTGACATTCTCATACACACTCAGACACTCTCTGACACTGTCTGACACTTTCAGACACTCTCTGCCACTCTCTATCACTCTCTATCACTCTCTAACACTCTCTGACACTCTCTCACACTCTCTCACACTCTCTCACACTCTCTGACACTCTCTGACACTCTCTGACACTCTCTATCACTCTCTGACACTCTCTGACACTCTCTGACACTTTCAGACACTCTCAGACACACTCAGACACTCTCTACCACTCTCTATCACTCTCTATCTCTCTCTATCACTCTCTGACACTCTCTGATACACTCTGGCACTCTCAGACACTCTTTTACACACTCCAGCACTCTCTGACACTCTCTGATACACTCTGACACTGTCAGACAAAATCTGACGCACTCAGACACTCTCTACCACACTCTCTCACTCTATCACACTGTCTGACACTCTCAGACACTCTCAGACACTCTCTATCACTATCTGACAATCTCTGACACTCTCTGGCACCCTCTGATACTCTCTGATACTCTCTAATACACTCTGACACTCTCTATCTATCTCTGACACTCTCTGACATTCTCATACACTCTCAGACACTCTCTGACACTCTCTATCACTCTCTGACAATCTCTGACACTTTCCGACACTATCTGCCACGCTCTATCACTCTCTATCTCTCTCTGACACTCTCTGACACTCTCTGACACTCTCTGATACTCTCTGATACTCTCTGACACTCTCTGACACTCTCAGACCCACTCAGACACTCGCTGACACTCGCTATCACTCTCTGACACTCTCTGACACTTTCAGACATTCTCTGCCACTCTCTCTTACTCTCTATCAGTCGCTGACACTTTCAGACACTCTCTGCCACTCTCTATCACTCTCTGTCACTGTCTGACAATCTCTGACACTCTCACACTCTCTGACACTCTCACACTCTCTGCCACTCTCACACACTCGGACCCTCTCTGAAACTCTCTATCACTCTCTGACACTCTCTGACACTCTCTATCACTCTCTGACACTCTCTGACAATCTCAGACTCTCTCTGGCACCCTCTGATACTCTCTGATACTCTCTAATACACTCTGACACTCTCTATCTATCTCTGACACTCTCTGACATTCTCATACACACTCAGACACTCTCTGACACTCTCTGACACTTTCAGACACTCTCTGCCACTCTCTATCACTCTCTATCACTCTCTAACACTCTCTGACACTCTCTCACACTCTCTCACACTCTCTCACACTCTCTCACACTCTCTGACACTCTCTGACACTCTCTGACACTCTCTATCACTCTCTGACACTCTCTGACACTCTCTGACACTTTCAGACACTCTCAGACACACTCAGACACTCTCTACCACTCTCTATCACTCTCTATCTCTCTCTATCACTCTCTGACACTCTCTGATACACTCTGGCACTCTCAGACACTCTTTTACACACTCCAGCACTCTCTGACACTCTCTGATACACTCTGACACTGTCAGACAAAATCTGACGCACTCAGACACTCTCTACCACACTCTCTCACTCTATCACACTGTCTGACACTCTCAGACACTCTCAGACACTCTCTATCACTATCTGACAATCTCTGACACTCTCTGGCACCCTCTGATACTCTCTGATACTCTCTAATACACTCTGACACTCTCTATCTATCTCTGACACTCTCTGACATTCTCATACACTCTCAGACACTCTCTGACACTCTCCAGCACTCTCTGACAATCTCTGACACTTTCCGACACTATCTGCCACGCTCTATCACTCTCTATCTCTCTCTGACACTCTCTGACACTCTCTGACACTCTCTGATACTCTCTGACCCTCTCTCACACTCTCTGACACTCTCTGACACTCTCTGACACTCTCTATCACTCTCTGACACTCTCTGATACACTCTGGCACTCTCAGACACTCTTTTACACACTCCATCACTCTCTGACACTCTCTGATACACTCTGACACTGTCAGACAAAATCTGACGCACTCAGACACTCTCTACCACACTCTCTCACTCTATCACACTGTCTGACACTCTCAGACACTCTCAGACACTCTCTATCACTATCTGACAATCTCTGACACTCTCTGGCACCCTCTGATACTCTCTGATACTCTCTAATACACTCTGACACTCTCTATCTATCTCTGACACTCTCTGACATTCTCATACACACTCAGACACTCTCTGACACTGTCTGACACTTTCAGACACTCTCTGCCACTCTCTATCACTCTCTATCACTCTCTAACACTCTCTGACACTCTCTCACACTCTCTCACACTCTCTCACACTCTCTGACACTCTCTGACACTCTCTGACACTCTCTATCACTCTCTGACACTCTCTGACACTCTCTGACACTTTCAGACACTCTCAGACACACTCAGACACTCTCTACCACTCTCTATCACTCTCTATCTCTCTCTATCACTCTCTGACACTCTCTGATACACTCTGGCACTCTCAGACACTCTTTTACACACTCCAGCACTCTCTGACACTCTCTGATACACTCTGACACTGTCAGACAAAATCTGACGCACTCAGACACTCTCTACCACACTATCACACTGTCTGACACTCTCAGACACTCTCAGACACTCTCTATCACTATCTGACAATCTCTGACACTCTCTGGCACCCTCTGATACTCTCTGATACTCTCTAATACACTCTGACACTCTCTATCTATCTCTGACACTCTCTGACATTCTCATACACTCTCAGACACTCTCTGACACTCTCTATCACTCTCTGACTATCTCTGACACTTTCCGACACTATCTGCCACGCTCTATCACTCTCTATCTCTCTCTGACACTCTCTGACACTCTCTGACACTCTCTGACACTCTCTGATACTCTCTGATACTCTCTGACACTCTCTGACACTCTCAGACCCACTCAGACACTCGCTGACACTCGCTATCACTCTCTGACACTCTCTGACACTTTCAGACATTCTCTGCCACTCTCTCTTACTCTCTATCAGTCGCTGACACTTTCAGACACTCTCTGCCACTCTCTATCACTCTCTGTCACTGTCTGACAATCTCTGACACTCTCACACTCTCTGACACTCTCACACTCTCTGCCACTCTCACACACTCGGACCCTCTCTGAAACTCTCTATCACTCTCTGACACTCTCTGACACTCTCTATCACTCTCTGACACTCTCTGACAATCTCAGACTCTCTCTGACACTCTCTGACACTCTCTATCGCTCTCTGACACTCTCTGATACTTTCAGACACTCTCTGCCACTCTCTATCACTCTCTATCACTCTCTCACACTCTCACACTCTCTGACACTCTCTGACACTGTCTCACACTCTCTGACACTCTCTGACACTCTCTATCACTCTCTGACACTCTCTGACACTCTCTGACACTTTCAGACACTCTCAGACACACTCAGACACTCTCTACCACTCTCTATCACTCTCTATCACTCTCTGACACTCTCTGACACTCTCTGACACTCTCTGATACACTCTGGCACTCTCTATCACTCTCTATCACTCTCTCACACTCTCTGACACTCTCTGACACTCTCTCACACTCTCTGACACTCTCTGACACTCTCTGACACTTTCTATCACTCTCTGACACTCTCTGACACTCTCTGACACTTTCAGACACTCTTTTACACTCTCTGTCACTCTCTGACCCTCCCTGACACTCTCTGAGACTCTCTGACACTCTCTCTCTCACGCTCTGACACTCTCTGACAATCTCAGACACACTCAGAAACTCTCTGACACTCTCTGACACTCTCTATCACTCTCTATCACTCTCTGACACTTTCAGACACTCTCAGACACAATCACACACTCTCTACCACTCTATATCACTATCTGAAACACCCTGCCACTCTCTGACACTCTCTATCACTCTCTGACATCTCTGACACTCTCTCTGACACTCTCTCACACTCTCTGTCACTCTCTGACCCTCCCTGACCCTCCCTGACACTCTCTGAGACTCTCTGACACTCTCTCTCACGCTCTGACACTCTCTGACAATCTCAGACACACTCAGACACTCTCTGACACTCTCGATCAGTCTCTGACACTCTGTGACACTTTCAGACACTCTCTGACACTCTCTATCACTCTCTATCACTCGTTGACACTTTCAGACACTCTCTGCCACTCTCTATCACTCTCTATCACTCTCTGACACTCTCTGACACACTCTGTCACTCTCTGACACTCTCTGACACTTTCAGACACTCTCTGCCACTCTCTGCCACTCTCTGACACTCTCTGACACTCTCAGACACTCTCTGACACTTTCAGACACTCTCTGCCACACTCTGTCACTCCCTGACACTCTCTGATACTCTCTGACACTCTTTCACACTCTCTGACCCTCTCTGACCCACTGGGAAACTCTCAGACACTCTCTGGCAAACTCTATCACTCTCTGACACTCTCTGACACTCTCTGACACTCTCTGACACTCTCTATCACTCTCAATCACTCTCAATCACTCTCAATCACTCTCTGACACTCTCTGACACTCTCTGACACTCTCTATCACTCTCTATCACTCTCTATCACTCTCAGACACTCTCTGACACTTTCAGACACTCTCTGCCACTCTCTATCACTCTCTGACACTCTCTGACACTCTCTGACACTCGCACACTCTCTGACACTCTCTGACACTCTTTCACACTCTCTGACACTCTCTGACCCTCTCTGACCCTCTCTGACACTCTCAGACAGTCTCTGGCACACTCTATCACTCTCTGACACTCTCTATCACTCTCTGTCACTCTCTGACACTCTCTGATACTCTCTGGCACTCTCAGACACTCTCTGCCACTCTCTATCACTCTCTGACACTCTCTGATACACTCTAACACTCTCAGACACTCTCTGACACTCTATATCACTCACTGACTCAATCTAACACTCTCAGACAGTCTCAGACACTCTCTATCACTCTCTGACACTCTCTGACACTCTCTATCACTCTCTGACACTCTCTGACAATCTCAGACACACTCAGACACTCTCTGACACTCTCTGACACTCTCTATCACTCTCTGACACTCTCTGACACTTTCAAACACTATCTGCCACTCTCTGTCTCTCTCTGACACTGTCTGACACTCTCTGACACTCTTTGACCCTCTCTTTCGCTCTCTGACCCTCTCTGACACTCTCAGACCCACTCAGACACTCGCTGACACTCGCTATCACTCTCTGACACTCTCTGGCACTTTCAGACATTCTCTGCCAAACTCTCTATCACTCTCTGTCACTGTCTGACAATCTCTGACACTCTCACACTCTCTGACACTCTCACACTCTCTGCCACTCTCACACACTCGGACCCTCTCTGAAACTCTCTATCACTCTCTGACACTCTCTGACACTCTCTATCACTCTCTGACACTCTCTGACAATCTCAGACACACTCAGACAATCTCTACCACTCTCTATCACTCTCTATCACTCTCTGTCACTCTCTATCACTCTCTATCACTCTCTGACACTCTCTGACACTCTCTGATACACTCTGGCACTCTCAGACACTCTTTTACACTCTCTGTCACTCTCTGACCCTCCCTGACCCTCCCTGACCCTCCCTGACACTCTCTGAGACTCTCTGACACTCTCTCTCTCACGCTCTGACACTCTCTGACAATCTCAGACACACTCAGAAACTCTCTGACACTCTCTGACACTCTCTATCACTCTCTATCACTCTCTGACACTCTCTGACACTCTCTGACACTCTCTGACACTTTCAGACACTCTCAGACACACTCACACACTCTCTACCACTCTATATCACTATCTGAAACACTCTGCCACTCTCTGACACTCTCTATCACTCTCTGACATCTCTGACACTCTCTGGCACCCTCTGATACTCTCTGATACTCTCTAATACACTCTGACACTCTCTATCTATCTCTGACACTCTCTGACATTCTCATACACACTCAGACACTCTCTGACACTGTCTGACACTTTCAGACACTCTCTGCCACTCTCTATCACTCTCTATCACTCTCTAACACTCTCTGACACTCTCTCACACTCTCTCACACTCTCTCACACTCTCTGACACTCTCTGACACTCTCTGACACTCTCTATCACTCTCTGACACTCTCTGACACTCTCTGACACTTTCAGACCCTCTCAGACACACTCAGACACTCTCTACCACTCTCTATCACTCTCTATCTCTCTCTATCACTCTCTGACACTCTCTGATACACTCTGGCACTCTCAGACACTCTTTTACACACTCCAGCACTCTCTGACACTCTCTGATACACTCTGACACTGTCAGACAAAATCTGACGCACTCAGACACTCTCTACCACACTCTCTCACTCTATCACACTGTCTGACACTCTCAGACACTCTCAGACACTCTCTATCACTATCTGACAATCTCTGACACTCTCTGGCACCCTCTGATACTCTCTGATACTCTCTAATACACTCTGACACTCTCTATCTATCTCTGACACTCTCTGACATTCTCATACACTCTCAGACACTCTCTGACACTCTCTATCACTCTCTGACAATCTCTGACACTTTCCGACACTATCTGCCACGCTCTATCACTCTCTATCTCTCTCTGACACTCTCTGACACTCTCTGACACTCTCTGACACTCTCTGATACTCTCTGATACTCTCTGATACTCTCTGACACTCTCTGACACTCTCAGACCCACTCAGACACTCGCTGACACTCGCTATCACTCTCTGACACTCTCTGACACTTTCAGACATTCTCTGCCACTCTCTCTTACTCTCTATCAGTCGCTGACACTTTCAGACACTCTCTGCCACTCTCTATCACTCTCTGTCACTGTCTGACAATCTCTGACACTCTCACACTCTCTGACACTCTCACACTCTCTGCCACTCTCACACACTCGGACCCTCTCTGAAACTCTCTATCACTCTCTGACACTCTCTGACACTCTCTATCACTCTCTGACACTCTCTGACAATCTCAGACTCTCTCTGACACTCTCTGACACTCTCTATCGCTCTCTGACACTCTCTGATACTTTCAGACACTCTCTGCCACTCTCTATCACTCTCTATCACTCTCTCACACTCTCACACTCTCTGACACTCTCTGACACTCTCTCACACTCTCTGACACTCTCTGACACTCTCTATCACTCTCTGACACTCTCTGACACTCTCTGACACTTTCAGACACTCTCAGACACACTCAGACACTCTCTACCACTCTCTATCACTCTCTATCACTCTCTGACACTCTCTGACACTCTCTGACACTCTCTGATACACTCTGGCACTCTCTATCACTCTCTATCACTCTCTCACACTCTCTGACACTCTCTGACACTCTCTCACACTCTCTGACACTCTCTGACACTCTCTGACACTTTCTATCACTCTCTGACACTCTCTGACACTCTCTGACACTTTCAGACACTCTTTTACACTCTCTGTCACTCTCTGACCCTCCCTGACACTCTCTGAGACTCTCTGACACTCTCTCTCTCACGCTCTGACACTCTCTGACAATCTCAGACACACTCAGAAACTCTCTGACACTCTCTGACACTCTCTATCACTCTCTATCACTCTCTGACACTTTCAGACACTCTCAGACACAATCACACACTCTCTACCACTCTATATCACTATCTGAAACACCCTGCCACTCTCTGACACTCTCTATCACTCTCTGACATCTCTGACACTCTCTCTGACACTCTCTCACACTCTCTGTCACTCTCTGACCCTCCCTGACCCTCCCTGACACTCTCTGAGACTCTCTGACACTCTCTCTCACGCTCTGACACTCTCTGACAATCTCAGACACACTCAGACACTCTCTGACACTCTCGATCAGTCTCTGACACTCTGTGACACTTTCAGACACTCTCTGACACTCTCTATCACTCTCTATCACTCGTTGACACTTTCAGACACTCTCTGCCACTCTCTATCACTCTCTATCACTCTCTGACACTCTCTGACACACTCTGTCACTCTCTGACACTCTCTGACACTTTCAGACACTCTCTGCCACTCTCTGCCACTCTCTGACACTCTCTGACACTCTCAGACACTCTCTGACACTTTCAGACACTCTCTGCCACACTCTGTCACTCCCTGACACTCTCTGATACTCTCTGACACTCTTTCACACTCTCTGACCCTCTCTGACCCACTGGGAAACTCTCAGACACTCTCTGGCAAACTCTATCACTCTCTGACACTCTCTGACACTCTCTGACACTCTCTGACACTCTCTATCACTCTCAATCACTCTTAATCACTCTCTGACACTCTCTGACACTCTCTGACACTCTCTATCACTCTCTATCACTCTCTATCACTCTCAGACACTCTCTGACACTTTCAGACACTCTCTGCCACTCTCTATCACTCTCTGACACTCTCTGACACTCTCTGACACTCGCACACTCTCTGACACTCTCTGACACTCTTTCACACTCTCTGACACTCTCTGACCCTCTCTGACCCTCTCTGACACTCTCAGACAGTCTCTGGCACACTCTATCACTCTCTGACACTCTCTATCACTCTCTGTCACTCTCTGACACTCTCTGATACTCTCTGGCACTCTTAGACACACTCTGCCACTCTCTATCACTCTCTGACACTCTCTGATACACTCTAACACTCTCAGACACTCTCTGACACTCTATATCACTCACTGACTCAATCTAACACTCTCAGACAGTCTCAGACACTCTCTATCACTCTCTGACACTCTCTGACACTCTCTATCACTCTCTGACACTCTCTGACAATCTCAGACACACTCAGACACTCTCTGACACTCTCTATCACTCTCTGACACTCTCTGACACTTTCAAACACTCTCTGCCACTCTCTGTCTCTCTCTGACACTGTCTGACACTCTCTGACACTCTTCGACCCTCTCTTTCGCTCTCTGACCCTCTCTGACACTCTCAGACCCACTCAGACACTCGCTGACACTCGCTATCACTCTCTGACACTCTCTGGCACTTTCAGACATTCTCTGCCAAACTCTCTAACACTCTCTGTCACTGTCTGACAATCTCTGACACTCTCACACTCTCTGACACTCTCACACTCTCTGCCACTCTCACACACTCGGACCCTCTCTGAAACTCTCTATCACTCTCTGACACTCTCTGACACTCTCTATCACTCTCTGACACTCTCTGACAATCTCAGACACACTCAGACACTCTCTACCACTCTCTATCACTCTCTATCACTCTCTGTCACTCTCTATCACTCTCTGACACTCTCTGACACTCTCTGATACACTCTGGCACTCTCAGACACTCTTTTACACTCTCTGTCACTCTCTGACCCTCCCTGACCCTCCCTGACCCTCCCTGACACTCTCTGAGACTCTCTGACACTCTCTCTCTCACGCTCTGACACTCTCTGACAATCTCAGACACACTCAGAAACTCTCTGACACTCTCTGACACTCTCTATCACTCTCTATCACTCTCTGACACTCTCTGACACTCTCTGACACTCTCTGACACTTTCAGACACTCTCAGACACACTCACACACTCTCTACCACTCTATATCACTATCTGAAACACTCTGCCACTCTCTGACACTCTCTATCACTCTCTGACATCTCTGACACTCTCTCTGACACTCTCTCACACTCTCTGTCACTCTCTGACCCTCCCTGACACTCCCTGACACTCTCTGAGACTCTCTGACACTCTCTCTCACGCTCTGACACTCTCTGACAATCTCAGACACACTCAGACACTCTCTGACACTCTCGATCACTCTCTGACACTCTGTGACACTTTCAGACACTCTCTGACACTCTCTATCACTCTATATCACTCGTTGACACTTTCAGACACTCTCTGCCACTCTCTATCACTCTCTATCACTCTCTGACACTCTCTGACACACTCTGTCACTCTCTGACACTCTCTGACACTTTCAGACACTCTCTGCCACTCTCTGCCACTCTCTGACACTCTCTGACACTCTCTGACACTCTCAGACACTCTCTGACACTTTCAGACACTCTCTGCCACACTCTGTCACTCCCTGACACTCTCTGATACTCTCTGACACTCGCACACTCTCTGACACTCTCTGACACTCTTTCACACTCTCTGACCCTCTCTGACCCACTGGGAAACTCTCAGACACTCTCTGGCAAACTCTATCACTCTCTGACACTCTCTGACACTCTCTGACACTCTCTGACACTCTCTGACACTCTCTATCACTCTCAGACACTCTCTGACACTTTCAGACACTCTCTGCCACTCTCTATCACTGTCTGACACTCTCTGACACTCTCTGACACTCGCACACTCTCTGACACTCTCTGACACTCTTTCACACTCTCTGACACTCTCTGACCCTCTCTGACCCTCTCTGACACTCTCAGACAGTCTCTGGCACTCTCTATCACTCTCTGACACTCTCTATCACTCTCTGTCACTCTCTGACACTCTCTGATACTCTCTGGCACTCTCAGACACTCTCTGCCACTCTCTATCACTCTCTGACACTCTCTGATACACTCTAACACTCTCAGACACTATCTGACACTCTATATCACTCACTGACTCAATCTAACACTCTCAGACAGTCTCAGACACTCTCTATCACTCTCTGACACTCTCTGACACTCTCTATCACTCTCTGACACTCTCTGACAATCTCAGTCACACTCAGACACTCTCTGACACTCTCTATCACTCTCTGACACTCTCTGACACTTTCAGACACTGTCTGACACTCTCTGACACTCTTTGACCCTCTCTATCGCTCTCTGACCCTCTCTGACACTCTCAGACCCACTCAGACACTCGCTGACACTCGCTATCACTCTCTGACACTCTCTGGCACTTTCAGACATTCTCTGCCAAACTCTCTTACTCTCTATCACTCGCTGACACTTTCAGACACTCTCTGCCACTCTCTATCACTCTCTGTCACTGTCTGACAATCTCTGACACTCTCACACTCTCTGACACTCTCACACTCTCTGCCACTCTCACACACTCGGACCCTCTCTGAAACTCTCTATCACTCTCTGACACTCTCTGACACTCTCTATCACTCTCTGACACTCTCTGACAATCTCAGACACACTCAGACACTCTCTGACACTCTCTGACACTTTCAGACACTCTCTGCCACTCTCTATCACTCTCTATCACTCTCTGACACTCTCTGACACTCTCTGACACTCTCTCACACTCTCTGACACTCTCTGACACTCTCTGACACTCTCTATCACTCTCTGACGCTCTCTGACACTCTCTGACACTTTCAGACACTCTCAGACACACTCAGACACTCTCTACCACTCTCTATCACTCTCTATCACTCTCTATCACTCTCTGACACTCTCTGATACACTCTGGCACTCTCAGACACTCTTTTACACACTCCATCACTCTCTGACACTCTCTGATACACTCTGACACTGTCAGACAAAATCTGACGCACTCAGACACTCTCTACCACACTCTCTCACTCTATCACACTGTCTGACACTCTCTGACACTCTCTGGCACCCTCTGATACTCTCTGATACTCTCTAATACACTCTGACACTCTCTATCTATCTCTGACACTCTCTGACATTCTCATACACACTCAGACACTCTCTGACACTCTCTATCACTCTCTGACAATCTCTGACACTTTCCGACACTCTCTGCCACGCTCTATCTCTCTCTATCTCTCTCTGACACTCTCTGACACTCTCTGATACTCTCTGATACTCTCTGACACTCTCAGACACACTCAGACACTCTCTGACACTCTCTATCAGACTCTGACGCTCTCTGACACTCTCTATCACTCTCTGACACTCTCTGACACTTGCAGACACTCTCTGCCACTCTCGATCACTCTCTATCACCCTCTGACAATCTCTATCACTCTCTATCACTCTCTGACGCTCTCTGAAACTCTCTGACACTCGCACACTCTCTGACACTCTCTGACACTCTTTCACACTCTCTGACACTCTCTGACCCTCTCTGACCCACTCTGACACTCTCAGACAGTCTCTGGCACACTCTATCACTCTCTGACACTCTCTATCACTCT
Organism: Heterodontus francisci; assembly: GCF_036365525.1. Lineage (NCBI taxonomy): Eukaryota > Metazoa > Chordata > Chondrichthyes > Heterodontiformes > Heterodontidae > Heterodontus > Heterodontus francisci. Next base: position 4,349,002 of record NC_090401.1, read on the forward strand.
CTGTCACTCTCTGACACTCTCTGATACTCTCTGGCACTCTCAGACACTCTCTGCCACTCTTTATCACTCTCTGACACTCTCTGATAGACTCTAACACTCTCAGACACTCTCTGACACTCTATATCACTCACTGACTCAATCTAACACTCTCAGACAGTCTCTGACACTCTCTATCACTCTCTGACACTCTCTGACAATCTCAGACACACTCAGACACTCTCTGACACTCTCTATCACTCTCTGACACTCTCTGACACTTTCAGACACTCTCTGCCACTCTCTGTCACTCTCTGACACTGTCTGACACTCTCTGACACTCTTTGACCCTCTCTATCGCTCTCTGACCCTCTCTGACACTCTCAGACCCACTCAGACACTCGCTGACACTCACTATCACTCTCTGACACTCTCTGGCACTTTCAGACATTCTCTGCCAAACTCTCTTACTCTCTATCACTCGCTGACACTTTCAGACACTCTCTGCCACTCTCTATCACTCTCTGTCACTGTCTGACAATCTCTGACACTCTCACACTCTCTGACACTCTCACACTCTCTGCCACTCTCACACACTCGGACCCTCTCTGAAACTCTCTATCACTCTCTGACACTCTCTGACACTCTCTATCACTCTCTGACACTCTCTGACAATCTCAGACACACTCAGACACTCTCTGACACTCTCTGACACTTTCAGACACTCTCTGCCACTCTCTATCACTCTCTATCACTCTCTAACACTCTCTGACACTCTCTGACACTCTCTGACACTCTCTGACACTCTCTCACACTCTCTGACAGTCTCTGACACTCTCTGACACTCTCTATCACTCTCTGACGCTCTCTGACACTCTCTGACACTTTCAGACACTCTCAGACACACTCAGACACTCTCTACCACTCTCTATCACTCTCTATCACTCTCTATCACTCTCTGACACTCTCTGATACACTCTGGCACTCTCAGACACTCTTTTACACACTCCATCACTCTCTGACACTCTCTGATACACTCTGACACTGTCAGACAAAATCTGACGCACTCAGACACTCTCTACCACACTCTCTCACTCTATCACACTGTCTGACACTCTCTGACACTCTCTGGCACCCTCTGATACTCTCTGATACTCTCTAATACACTCTGACACTCTCTATCTATCTCTGACACTCTCTGACATTCTCATACACACTCAGACACTCTCTGACACTCCCTATCACTCTCTGACAATCTCTGACACTTTCCGACACTCTCTGCCACGCTCTATCTCTCTCTATCTCTCTCTGACACTCTCTGACACTCTCTGACACTCTCTGATACTCTCTGATACTCTCTGACACTCTCAGACACACTCAGACACTCTCTGACACTCTCTATCAGACTCTGACGCTCTCTGACACTCTCTATCACTCTCTGACACACTCTGACACTTGCAGACACTCTCTGCCACTCTCGATCACTCTCTATCACCCTCTGACAATCTCTATCACTCTCTATCACTCTCTGACGCTCTCTGAAACTCTCTGTCACTCTCCGACACTCTCTGACACTCTCTCTGACACTCTCTCACACTCTCTGACACTCTCTGACTTCCCTGACACTCTCTGAGACTCTCTGACACTCTCTATCTCCCTCTGACACTCTCTGACAATTTCAGACACACTCAGGCACTCTCTGACACTCTCGATCGCTCTCTGACACTCTCTGACACTTTCAGACACTCTCTGCCACTCTCTATCACTCTCTATCACTCTCTGACACTCTCTGACACTCTCTGACACTCTCTGACACTCTCTGACAATCTCTATCACTCTCTGACACTCTCTGACACTCTCTATCACTCTCTGATACTCTCTGACACTTTCAGACACTCTCTGCCACTCTCTATCACTCTCTGACACTCTCTATCACTCTCTGACACTCTCTGACAATCTCTGACACTCTCACACTCTCTGACACTCTCACACTCTCTGACACTCTCTGACACACGCTGTCCCTCTCTGACACTCTCTGACACAATCTGACACTCTCAGACACTCTCCCACTCTCCGACACTCTCACACTCTCTGACACTCACTGACCCTCTCTGACAATCTCTGACACTCTCTGACAAACTCTATCACTCTCTGACAGTCTCTGACAATCTCTGACACACTCAGACACTCTCTATCACTCTCTGACACTTTCAGACACTCTCTGCCACTCTCTATCACTCTATATCACTCTCTGACACTTTCAGACACTCTCTATCACTCGCAGACACTCTCTGACACTTTCAGACACTCTCTGACACTATCTGATGCTCTTTCACACTCTTTGATACTCTCTGACCCTCTCTGACCCTCTCTGACACTCTCAGACACTCTCTGGCACACTCTATCACTCTCTGACACTCTCTATCACCGTCAATCATCTCAATAACTCTCAATCACTCTCTGACCCTCTCTGACACTCTCTGGCACTCTCTGATACTCTCAGACACACTCAGAAACTCTCTCTCACACTCTATCACTCTCTCACACTGTCTGACACTCTCAGACACTCTCAGACACTCTCTATCACTATCTGACACTCTCTGACACTCTCTGATACTCTCTGATACTCTCTAATACACTCTGACACTCTCTATTCCTCTCTGACACTCTCTGACAATATCATATACACTCAGACACTCTCAGACACTCTCTGACACTCTCTATCACTCTCTGAAACTCTCTGACACTTTCAGACACTCTCTGCCACTCTCTCTCACACTCTATCACTCTCTCACACTGTCTGACACTCTCAGACACTCTCAGACACTCTCTATCACTATCTGACACTCTCTGACACTCTCTGACAATCTCTGATACTCTCTGATACTCTCTAATACACTCTGACACTCTCTATTCCTCTCTGACACTCTCTGACTATATCATATACACTCAGACACTCTCAGACACTCTCTGACACTCTCTATCACTCTCTGAAACTCTCTGACACTTTCAGACACTCTCTGCCACTCTCTATCACTCTCTATCACTCTCAGACAGTCTCAGACACTCTCTGACACTCTCCGATACTCTCTGATACTCTCTGACACTCTCTGACAATCTCAGACAAACTCAAACACTCTCTGACAATTTCAGACACTCTCTATCACTATCTATCACTCTCTGAAACTCTCTGCCACTCTCTGACACTCTCTATCACTGTCTGACACTCTCTGACACTCTCTCTGACACTCTCTCACACTCTCTGTCTCTCTCTGACACTCTCAGACAAACTCAGACACTCTCTGACACTCTCGATCACTCTCTGACACGCTCTGACTCTGTCAGACACTCTCTGCCACTCTCTATCACTCTCTATCTCTCGCTGACACTTTCAGACACTCTCTGCCACTCTCTATCACTCTCTGTCACTGTCTGACAATCTCTGACACTCTCACACTCTCTGACACTCTCACACTCTCTGCCACTCTCACACACTCGGACCCTCTCTGAAACTCTCTATCACTCTCTGACACTCTCTGACACTCTCTATCACTCTCTGACACTCTCTGACAATCTCAGACACTCTCAGACACTCTCTGACACTCTCTGACACTCTCTGACACATTCAGACACTCTCTGCCACTCTCTATCACTCTCTATCACTCTCTCACACTCTCTGACACTCTCTGACACTCTCTCACACTCTCTGACACTCTCTCACACTCTCTGACACTCTCTGACACTCTCTATCATTCTCTGACACTCTCTGACACTCTCTGACACTTTCAGACACTCTCAGACACACTCAGACACTCTCTACCACTCTCTATCACTCTCTATCACTCTCTATCACTCTCTGACACTCTCTCACACTCTCTCACACTCTCTGACACTCTCTCACACTCTCTGACACTCTCTATCATTCTCTGACACTCTCTGACACTCTCTGACACTTTCAGACACTCTCAGACACACTCAGACACTCTCTACCACTCTCTATCACTCTCTATCACTCTCTATCACTCTCTATCACTATCTGACAATCTCTGACACTCTCTGGCACCCTCTGATCCTCTCTGAGACTCTCGAATACACTCTGACACTCTCTATCTATCTCTGACACTCTCTGACATTCTCATACACACTCAGACACTCTCTGACACTCTCTATCACTCTCTGACACTCTCAGACACTTTCCGACACTCTCTGATGCTCTCTGATACTGTCTGACACTCTCAGACACACTCAGACACTCTCTGACACTCTCTGACACTCTCTGACACTCTCTATCAGACTCTGACGCTCTCTGACACTCTCTATCACTCTCTGACACTCTCTGACACTTGCAGACACTCTCTGCCCCTCTCGATCACTCTCTAACACCCTCTGACAATCTCTATCACTCTCTACCACACTCTGACGCTCTCTGACACTCTCTGTCACTCTCCGACACTCTCTGACACTCTCTCTGACACTCTCTCACACTCTCTGACACTCTCTGACCTCCCTGACACTCTCTGAGACTCTCTGACACTCTCTATCTCCCTCTGACACTCTCTGACAATTTCAGACACACTCAGGCACTCTCTGACACTCTCGATCGCTCTCTGACACTCTCTGACACTTTCAGACACTCTCTGCCACTCTCTATCACTCTCTATCACTCGCTGACACTTTCAGACACGCTCTGCCACTCTCCATCACTATCAATCACTCTCTGACACACTCTGACACAGTCTGACACACTCACACTCTCTGACTCTCTCATAATCTCGGACCCTCTCTGACACTCTCTGACACTCTCTCTCACTCTCTGACACTCTCTGACACTCTCTATCACTCTCTGATACTCTCTGACACTTTCAGACACTCTCTGCCACTCTCTGTCACTCTCTGACACTCTCTATCACTCTCTGACACTCTCTGACAATCTCTGACACTCTCACACTCTCTGACACTCTCTGACACTCTCTGAAACTCTCTGACACACTCTGTCCCTCTCTGACACTCTCTGACACTATCTGACACTCTCAGACACTCTCCCACTCTCCGACACTCTCACACACTCTGACACTCTCTCACACTCTCTCACACTCTCTGACATTCCACACTCTCTGACACTCTCTGACCCTCTCTGACAATCTCTGACACTCTCTGACAATCTCTATCACTCTCTGACAGTCTCTGACACACTCAGACACTCTCTATCACTCTCTGACACTTTCAGACACTCTCTGCCACTCTCTATCACTCTATATCACTCTCTGACACTTTCAGACACTCTCTATCACTCTCCATCACTCTATCAATTTCTGACACTCTCTGACACTCTCTATCACGCGCAGACACCCTCTGACACTTTCAGACACTCGCACACTCTCTGACACTCTCTGACGCTCTTACACACTCTTTGATACCCTCTGACCCTCTCTGACCCTCTCTGACACTCTCAGACACTCTCTGGCACACTCTATCACTCTCTGACACTCTCTATCACCGTCAATCATTCTCAATAACTCTCAATCACTCTCTGACCCTCTCTGACACTCTCTGGCACTCTCTGATACTCTCAGACACACTCAGAAACTCTCTCTCACACTCTATCACTCTCTCACACTGTCTGACACTCTCAGACACTCTCAGACACTCTCTATCACTATCTGACACTCTCTGACACTCTCTGACACTCTCTGACAATCTCTGATACTCTATGATACTCTCTAATACACTCTGACACTCTCTATTCCTCTCTGACACTCTCTGACAATATCATATACACTCAGACACTCTCAGACACTCTCTGACACTCTCTGACACTCTCTGACACTCTCTGACACTCTCTATCAGACTCTGACGCTCTCTGACACTCTCTCACTCTCTGACACACTCTGACACTTGCAGACACTCTCTGCCACTCTCGATCACTCTCTGTCACCCTCTGACAATCTCTATCACTCTCTATCACTCTCTGACGCTCTCTGACACTCTCTGTCACTCTCCGACACTCTCTGACACTCTCTCTGACACGCTCTCACACTCTCTGACACTCTCTGACCTCCCTGACACTCTCTGAGACTCTCTGACACTCTCTATCTCCCTCTGACACTCTATGACAATTTCAGACACACTCAGGCACTCTCTGACACTCTCGATCGCTCTCTGACACTCTCTGACACTTTCAGACACTCTCTGCCACTCTCTATCACTCGCTGACACTTTCAGACACTCTCTGCCACTCTCCATCACTCTCTATCACTCTCTGACACTCTCTGACACACTCTGACACACTCACTCTCTCTGACTCTCTCATAATCTCGGACCCTCTCTGACACTCTCTGACACTCTCTATCACTCTCTGACACTCTCTGACACTCTCTATCACTCTCTGATACTCTCTGACACTTTCAGACACTCTCTGCCACTCTCTATCACTCTCTGACACTCTCTATCACTCTCTGACACTCTCTGACAATCTCTGACACTCTCACACTCTCTGACACTCTCTCACACTCTCTGACACACTCTGACACTCTCTGTCCCTCTCTGACACTATCTGACACTATCTGACACTCTCAGACACTCTCCCACTCTCTGACACTCTCACACACTCTGACACTCTCTGACACTCTCTCACACTCTCTGACATTCCACACTCTCTGACACTCTCTGACCCTCTCTGACAATCTCTGACACTCTCTGACAAACTCTATCACTCTCTGACAGTCTCTGACACACTCAGACACTCTCTATCACTCTCTGACACTTTCAGACACTCTCTGCCACTCTCCATCACTCTATATCACTCTCTGACACTTTCAGACACTCTCTATCACTCTCTGAAACTCTCTGCCACTCTCTGACACTCTCAGACAAACTCAGACACTCTCTGACACTCTCGATCACTCTCTGACACTCTCTGACTCTGTCAGACACTCTCTGCCACTCTCTATCACTCTCTATCTCTCGCTGACACTTTCAGACGCTCTCTGCCACTCTCTATCTCTCTCTATCACTCTCTGACACTCTCTGACACTCTCTGACACTTTCAGACACTCTCTGCCACTCTCTATCACTCTCTGACACTCTCTGACACTTTCGGACACTCTCTGCCACTCTCTATCACTCTATGACACTCTCTGACACTCTCTGACACTCTCACACTCTCTGACACTCTCTCACACTCTCTGACACTCTCTGACACACTCTGACCCTCTCTGACACTCTCTGACACTATCTGACACTATCTGACACTATCTGACACTCTCTGACACTCTCACACTCTCTGACACTCTCACACTCTCTGACTCTCTCTGACACTCTCTGACATTCTCTCACACTCTCTGACACTCTCTGACACTCTCTGACACTCTCTGACAATCTTTGACACTCTCTGACAAACTCTATCACTCTCTGACACTCTCTGACACACTCAGACACTCTCTATCACTCTCTATCACTCTCTGACACACTCAGACACTCTCTGCCACACTCTATCACTCTCTGACACTCTCTGATACACTCTAACACTCTCAGACACTCTCTGACACTCTCTATCACTCTCTGACACTCTCTGACACTCTCTGACACTCTCTGACACTCTCTGATACTCTCTGATACTCTCTGACACTCTCTATCAGTCTCTGACACTCTCTGACAATCTCATACAGTAAATGGAAAAGTCCTGGGGAAAATTGATGTCCAGAGAGATTTGAGTGTTCAGGTCCACTGTTCCCTGAAGGTGGCAACGCAGGTAAATAGAGTGGTCAAGAAGGCATACGGCATGCTTTCCTTCATCGGACGGGGCATTGAGTACAAGAGTTGGCAGGTCATGTTACAGTTGTATAGGACTTTGGTTCGGCCACGTTTGGAATACTGCGTACAGTTCTGGTCGCCACATTATCAAAAGGATGTGGATGCTTTGGAGAGGGTGCAGAGGAGGTTCACCAGGATGTTGCCTGGGATGGAGGGCGCTAGCTATGAAGAGAGGTTGAGTAGATTAGGATTATTTTCATTAGAAAGACGGAGGTTGAGGGGGGACCTGATTGAGGTGTACAAAATCATGAGAGGTATAGACAGGGTGGATAGCAAGAGGCTTTTTCCCAGAGTGGGGGTTTCAATTACTAGAGGACACGAGTTCAAAGTGAAAGGGGAAAAGTTTAGGGGGGATATGCGTGGAAAGTTCTTTACGCAGAGGGTGGTGGGCACCTGGAACGCATTGCCAGCGGAGGTGGTAGATGCGGGCACGATGGAGTCTTTTAAGATGTATCTAGACAGACACATGAATGGGCAGGAAGAAAAGAGATACAGAACCTTAGAAAATAGGCGACATGTTTAGAGAGAGGATGAGGATCGGCGCAGGCTTGGAGGGCCGAAGGGCCTGTTCCTGTGCTGTAATTATCTTTGTTCTTTTCTTTTTTTATATCACTCTCTATCACTCTCTGATAATCTCTGACACACTCTGACACTCTCAGACACTCTCTATCACTCTTTATCAATCTCTGAGACACTCTGACACTCTCAGACATTCTGTGACACACTCTGACACTCTCTGTCACTCTATGACAGCCTCTGACGCTCTCTATCACTCTCTAACACTCTCTGACACTCTCTGACACACTCTGACACTCTCTATCACTCTCTATCACACTCTATCATTCTCTGACACTCTCTGACACTCTCAGAAACTCTCTGTCACTCTCTGAAACTCTCAGAAACTCTCTATCACTGTCTGACACTCTCTATCACTCTCGGACATTCTCAGACACTCTCTATCACTCTCTGACACTCTCTAACTCTCTCTGACACTCTCTGACACTCTCTCTCACTCTCTGACACTCACTGACACTCTCAGACACTCTCTGTCACTCTCTATCGCACTCGAACGCTCTTTGACGCTCTCAGACTCTCTCTGACGCTCTCAGACACTCTCTGACGCTCTCTGACGCTCTCAGACACTCTCTGACACTCTCGATCACTCTCGATCACTCTCTGACGCTCTCTGACAATCTCAGACACTCTCAGACACTCTCTGACACTCTCTGACACTCTCTGACACATTCAGACACTCTCTGCCACTCTCTATCACTCTCTATCACTCTCTCACACTCTCTGACACTCTCTGACACTCTCTCACACTCTCTGACACTCTCTCACACTCTCTGACACTCTCTGACACTCTCTATCATTCTCTGACACTCTCTGACACTTTCAGACACTCTCAGACACACTCAGACACTCTCTACCACTCTCTATCACTCACTATCACTCTCTATCACTCTCTGACACTCTCTGACACTCTCTCACACTCTCTGACACTCTCTGACACTCTCTGACACTCTCTATCATTCTCTGACACTCTCTGACACTCTCTGACACTTTCAGACACTCTCAGACACACTCAGACACTCTCTACCACTCTCTATCACTCTCTATCACTCTCTATCACTCTCAATCACTCTCTGACACTCTCTGACACTCTCTGACACTCTCTGACACTCTCTATCATTCTCTGACACTCTCTGACACTCTCTGACACTTTCAGACTCTCTCAGACACACTCAGACACTCTCTACCACTCTCTATCACTCTCTATCACTCTCTATCACTCTCAATCACTCTCTGACACTCTCTGACACTCTCTGACACTCTCTGACACTCTCTATCACTCTCTATCACTCTCAGACACTCTCTGACACTTTCAGACACTCTCTGCCACTCTCTGCCACTCTCTATCACTCTCTGACACTCTCTGACACTCTCTGACACTCGCACACTCTCTGACACTCTCTGACACTCTTTCACACTCTCTGACACTCTCTGACCCTCTCTGACCCTCTCTGACACTCTCAGACAGTCTCTGGCACACTCTATCACTCTCTGACACTCTCTATCACTCTCTGTCACTCTCTGACACTCTCTGATACTCTCTGGCACTCTCAGACACTCTCTGCCACTCTCTATCACTCTCTGACACTCTCTTATACACTCTAACACTCTCAGACACTCTCTGACACTCTATATCACTCACTGACTCAATCTAACACTCTCAGACAGTCTCAGACACTCTCTATCACTCTCTGACACTCTCTGACACTCTCTATCACTCTCTGACACTCTCTGACAATCTCAGACACACTCAGACACTCTCTGACACTCTCTATCACTCTCTGACACTCTCTGACACTTTCAGACACTCTCTGCCACTCTCTGTCACTCTCTGACACTGTCTGACAGTCTCTGACACTCTTTGACCCTCTCTATCGCTCTCTGACCCTCTCTGACACTCTCAGACCCACTCAGACACTCGCTGACACTCGCTATCACTCTCTGACACTCTCTGGCACTTTCAGACATTCTCTGCCAAACTCTCTTACTCTCTATCACTCGCTGACACTTTCAGACACTCTCTGCCACTCTCTATCACTCTCTGTCACTGTCTGACAATCTCTGACACTCTCACACTCTCTGACACTCTCACACTCTCTGCCACTCTCACACACTCGGACCCTCTCTGAAACTCTCTATCACTCTCTGACACTCTCTGACACTCTCTATCACTCTCTGACACTCTCTGACAATCTCAGACACACTCAGACACTCTCTGACACTCTCTGACACTTTCAGACACTCTCTGCCACTCTCTATCACTCTCTATCACTCTCTAACACTCTCTGACACTCTCTGACACTCTCTCACACTCTCTGACACTCTCTGACACTCTCTGACACTCTCTATCACTCTCTGACACTCTCTGACACTCTCTGACACTTTCAGACACTCTCAGACACACTCAGACACTCTCTACCACTCTCTATCACTCTCTATCACTCTCTATCACTCTCTGACACTCTCTGATACACTCTGGCACTCTCAGACACTCTTTTACACACTCCATCACTCTCTGACACTCTCTGATACACTCTGACACTGTCAGACAAAATCTGACGCACTCAGACACTCTCTACCACACTCTCTCACTCTATCACACTGTCTGACACTCTCTGACACTCTCTGGCACCCTCTGATACTCTCTGATACTCTCTAATACACTCTGACACTCTCTATCTATCTCTGACACTCTCTGACATTCTCATACACACTCAGACACTCTCTGACACTCTCTATCACTCTCTGACAATCTCTGACACTTTCCGACACTCTCTGCCACGCTCTATCTCTCTCTATCTCTCTCTGACACTCTCTGACACTCTCTGACACTCTCTGATACTCTCTGATACTCTCTGACACTCTCAGACACACTCAGACACTCTCTGACACTCTCTGACACTCTCTGACACTCTCTATCAGACTCTGACGCTCTCTGACACTCTCTATCACTCTCTGACACTCTCTGACACTTGCAGACACTCTCTGCCACTCTCGATCACTCTCTATCACCCTCTGACAATCTCTATCACTCTCTATCACTCTCTGACGCTCTCTGAAACTCTCTGTCACTCTCCGTCCCTCTCTGACACTCTCTCTGACACTCTCTCACACTCTCTGACACTCTCTGAAATCCCTGACACTCTCTGAGACTCTCTGACACTCTCTATCTCCCTCTGACACTCTCTGACAATTTCAGACACACTCAGGCACTCTCTGACACTCTCGATCGCTCTCTGACACTCTCTGACACTTTCAGACACTCTCTGCCACTCTCTATCACTCTCTATCACTCTCTGACACTCTCTGACACTCTCTGACAATCTCTATCACTCTCTGACACTCTCTGACACTCTCTATCACTCTCTGATACTCTCTGACACTTTCAGACACTCTCTGCCACTCTCTATCACTCTCTGACACTCTCTATCACTCTCTGACACTCTCTGACAATCTCTGACACTCTCACACTCTCTGACACTCTCACACTCTCTGACACTCTCTGACACACGCTGTCCCTCTCTGACACTCTCTGACACAATCTGACACTCTCAGACACTCTCCCACTCTCCGACACTCTCACACACTCTGACACTCTCTGACACTCTCTCACACTCTCTGACATTCCACACTCTCTGACAATCTCTGACACTCTCTGACAAACTCTATCACTCTCTGACAGTCTCTGACAGTCTCTGACACACTCAGACACTCTCTATCACTCTCTGACACTTTCAGACACTCTCTGCCACTCTCTATCACTCTATATCACTCTCTGACACTTTCAGACACTCTCTATCACTCGCAGACACTCTCTGACACTTTCAGACACTCTCTGACACTCTCTGATGCTCTTTCACACTCTTTGATACTCTCTGACCCTCTCTGACCCTCTCTGACACTCTCAGACACTCTCTGGCACACTCTATCACTCTCTGACACTCTCTATCACCGTCAATCATCTCAATAACTCTCAATCACTCTCTGACCCTCTCTGACACTCTCTGGCACTCTCTGATACTCTCAGACACACTCAGAAACTCTCTCTCACACTCTATCACTCTCTCACACTGTCTGACACTCTCAGACACTCTCAGACACTCTCTATCACTATCTGACACTCTCTGACACTCTCTGACACTCTCTGACAATCTCTGATACTCTCTGATACTCTCTAATACACTCTGACACTCTCTATTCCTCTCTGACACTCTCTGACAATATCATATACACTCAGACACTCTCAGACACTCTCTGACACTCTCTATCACTCTCTGAAACTCTCTGACACTTTCAGACACTCTCTGCCACTCTCTCTCACACTCTATCACTCACTCACATTGTCTGACACTCTCAGACACTCTCAGACACTCTCTATCACTATCTGACACTCTCTGACACTCTCTGACAATCTCTGATACTCTCTGATACTCTCTAATACACTCTGACACTCTCTATTCCTCTCTGACACTCTCTGACTATATCATATACACTCAGACACTCTCAGACACTCTCTGACACTCTCTATCACTCTCTGAAACTCTCTGACACTTTCAGACACTCTCTGCCACTCTCTATCACTCTCTATCACTCTCAGACAGTCTCAGACACTCTCTGACACTCTCCGATACTCTCTGATACTCTCTGACACTCTCTGACAATCTCAGACAAACTCAAACACTCTCTGACAATTTCAGACACTCTCTATCACTATCTATCACTCTCTGAAACTCTCTGCCACTCTCTGACACTCTCTATCACTGTCTGACACTCTCTGACACTCTCTCTGACACTCTCTCACACTCTCTGTCTCTCTCTGACACTCTCAGACAAACTCAGACACTCTCTGACACTCTCGATCACTCTCTGACACGCTCTGACTCTGTCAGACACTCTCTGCCACTCTCTATCACTCTCTATCTCTCGCTGACACTTTCAGACACTCTCTGCCAGTCTCTATCACTCTCTGTCACTGTCTGACAATCTCTGACACTCTCACACTCTCTGACACTCTCACACTCTCTGCCACTCTCACACACTCGGACCCTCTCTGAAACTCTCTATCACTCTCTGACACTCTCTGACACTCTCTATCACTCTCTGACACTCTCTGACAATCTCAGACACTCTCAGACACTCTCTGACACTCTCTGACACTCTCTGACACATTCAGACACTCTCTGCCACTCTCTATCACTCTCTATCACTCTCTCACACTCTCTGACACTCTCTGACACTCTCTCACACTCTCTGACACTCTCTCACACTCTCTGACACTCTCTGACACTCTCTATCATTCTCTGACACTCTCTGACACTCTCTGACACTTTCAGACACTCTCAGACACACTCAGACACTCTCTACCACTCTCTATCACTCTCTATCACTCTCTATCACTCTCTGACACTCTCTGACACTCTCTGACACTCTCTCACACTCTCTGACACTCTCTCACACTCTCTGACACTCTCTATCATTCTCTGACACTCTCTGACACTCTCTGACACTTTCAGACACTCTCAGACACACTCAGACACTCTCTACCACTCTCTATCACTCTCTATCACTCTCTATCACTCTCTATCACTCTCTATCACTCTCTATCACTATCTGACAATCTCTGACACTCTCTGGCACCCTCTGATCCTCTCTGAGACTCTCGAATACACTCTGACACTCTCTATCTATCTCTGACACTCTCTGACATTCTCATACACACTCAGACACTCTCTGACACTCTCTATCACTCTCTGACACTCTCAGACACTTTCCGACACTCTCTGATACTCTCTGATACTGTCTGACACTCTCAGACACACTCAGACACTCTCTGACACTCTCTGACACTCTCTGACACTCTCTATCAGACTCTGACGCTCTCTGACACTCTCTATCACTCTCTGACACTCTCTGACACTTGCAGACACTCTCTGCCCCTCTCGATCACTCTCTAACACCCTCTGACAATCTCTATCACTCTCTACCACACTCTGACGCTCTCTGACACTCTCTGTCACTCTCCGACACTCTCTGACACTCTCTCTGACACTCTCTCACACTCTCTGACACTCTCTGACCTCCCTGACACTCTCTGAGACTCTCTGACACTCTCTATCTCCCTCTGACACTCTCTGACAATTTCAGACACACTGAGGCACTCTCTGACACTCTCGATCGCTCTCTGACACTCTCTGACACTTTCAGACACTCTCTGCCACTCTCTATCACTCTCCATCACTCGCTGACACTTTCAGACACTCTCTGCCACTCTCCATCACTCTCAATCACCCTCTGACACACTCTGACACAGTCTGACACACTCACACTCTCTGACTCTCTCATAATCTCGGACCCTCTCTGACACTCTCTGACACTCTCTCTCACTCTCTGACACTCTCTGACACTCTCTATCACTCTCTGATACTCTCTGACACTTTCAGACACTCTCTGCCACTCTCTATCACTCTCTGACACTCTCTATCACTCTCTGACACTCTCTGACAATCTCTGACACTCTCACACTCTCTGACACTCTCTGACACTCTCTGACACTCTCTGAAACTCTCTGACACACTCTGTCCCTCTCTGACACTCTCTGACACTATCTGACACTCTCAGACACTCTCCCACTCTCCGACACTCTCACACGCTCTCTGACATTCCACACTCTCTGACACTCTCTGACCCTCTCTGACAATCTCTGACACTCTCTGACAATCTCTGACACTCTCTGACAATGTCTATCACTCTCTGACAGTCTCTGACACACTCAGACACTCTCTATCACTCTCTGACACTTTCAGACACTCTCTGCCACTCTCTATCACTCTATATCACTCTCTGACACTTTCAGACACTCTCTATCACTCTCCATCACTCTATCAATTTCTGACACTCTCTGACACTCTCTATCACGCGCAGACACTCTCTGACACTTTCAGACACTCGCACACTCTCTGACACTCTCGGACGCTCTTACACACTCTTTGATACCCTCTGACCCTCTCTGACCCTCTCTGACACTCTCAGACACTCTCTGGCACACTCTATCACTCTCTGACACTCTCTATCACCGTCAATCATTCTCAATAACTCTCAATCACTCTCTGACCCTCTCTGACACTCTCTGGCACTCTCTGATACTCTCAGACACACTCAGAAACTCTCTCTCACACTCTATCACTCTCTCACACTGTCTGACACTCTCAGACACTCTCAGACACTCTCTATCACTATCTGACACTCTCTGACACTCTCTGACACTCTCTGACAATCTCTGATACTCTCTGATACTCTCTGATACTCTCTAATACACTCTGACACTCTCTATTCCTCTCTGACACTCTCTGACAATATCATATACACTCAGACACTCTCAGACACTCTCTGACACTCTCAGACACTCTCTGACACTCTCTATCAGACTCTGACGCTCTCTGACACTCTCTCTCACTCTCTGACACACTCTGACACTTGCAGACACTCTCTGCCACTCTCGATCACTCTCTATCACCCTCTGACAATCTCGATCACTCTCTATCACTCTCTGACGCTCTCTGACACTCTCTGTCACTCTCCGACACTCTCTGACACTCTCTCTGACACGCTCTCACACTCTCTGACACTCTCTGACCTCTCTGACACTCTCTGAGACTCTCTGACACTCTCTATCTCCCTCTGACACTCTATGACAATTTCAGACACACTCAGGCACTCTCTGACACTCTCGATCGCTCTCTGACACTCTCTGACACTTTCAGACACTCTCTGCCACTCTCTATCACTCGCTGACACTTTCAGACACTCTCTGCCACTCTCCATCACTCTCTATCACTCTCTGACACTCTTTGACACACTCTGACACACTCACTCTCTCTGACTCTCTCATAATCTCGGACCCTCTCTGACACTCTCTGACACTCTCTATCACTCTCTGACACTCTCTATCACTCTCTGACACTCTCTGACAATCTCTGACACTCTCACACTCTCTGACACTCTCTCACACTCTCTGACACTCTCTGACACACTCTGTCCCTCTCTGACACTATCTGACACTATCTGACACTCTCAGACACTCTCCCACTCTCTGACACTCTCACACACTCTGACACTCTCTGACACTCTCTCACACTCTCTGACATTCCACACTCTCTGACACTCTCTGACCCTCTCTGACAATCTCTGACACTCTCTGACAAACTCTATCACTCTCTGACAGTCTCTGACACACTCAGACACTCTCTATCACTCTCTGACACTTTCAGACACTCTCTGCCACTCTCCATCACTCTATATCACTCTCTGACACTTTCAGACACTCTCTATCACTCTCTGAAACTCTCTGCCACTCTCTGACACTCTCAGACAAACTCAGACACTCTCTGACACTCTCGATCACTCTCTGACACTCTCTGACTCTGTCAGACACTCTCTGCCACTCTCTATCACTCTCTATCTCTCGCTGACACTTTCAGACGCTCTCTGCCACTCTCTATCTCTCTCTATCACTCTCTGACACTCTCTGACACTCTCTGACACTCTCTGACACTTTCAGACACTCTCTGCCACTCTCTATCACTCTCTGACACTCTCTGACACTTTCAGACACTCTCTGCCACTCTCTATCACTCTATGACACTCTCTGACACTCTCTGACACTGTCACACTCTCTGACACTCTCTCACACTCTCTGACACTCTCTGACACACTCTGACCCTCTCTGACACTCTCTGACACCATCTGACACTATCTGACACTCTCTGACACTCTCACACTCTCTGACACTCTCACACTCTCTGACTCTCTCTGACACTCTCTGACATTCTCTCACACTCTCTGACACTCTCTGACACTCTCTGACCCTCTCTGACAATCTTTGACACTCTCTGACAAACTCTATCACTCTCTGACACTCTCTGACACACTCAGACACTCTCTATCACTCTCTGACACACTCAGACACTCTCTGCCACACTCTATCACTCTCTGACACTCTCTGATACACTCTAACACTCTCAGACACTCTCTGACACTCTCTATCACTCTCTGACACTCTCTGACACTCTCTGACACTCTCTGACACTCTCTGATACTCTCTGATACTCTCTGACACTCTCTATCAGTCTCTGACACTCTCTGACAATCTCATACAGTAAATGGAAAAGTCCTGGGGAAAATTGATGTCCAGAGAGATTTGATTGTTCAGGTCCACTGTTCCCTGAAGGTGGCAACGCAGGTAAATAGAGTGGTCAAGAAGGCATACGGCATGCTTTCCTTCATCGGACGGGGCATTGAGTACAAGAGTTGGCAGGTCATGTTACAGTTGTATAGGACTTTGGTTCGGCCACGTTTGGAATACTGCGTACAGTTCTGGTCGCCACATTATCAAAAGGATGTGGATGCTTTGGAGAGGGTGCAGAGGAGGTTCACCAGGATGTTGCCTGGGATGGAGGGCGCTAGCTATGAAGAGAGGTTGAGTAGATTAGGATTATTTTCATTAGAAAGACGGAGGTTGAGGGGGGACCTGATTGAGGTGTACAAAATCATGAGAGGTATAGACAGGGTGGATAGCAAGAGGCTTTTTCCCAGAGTGGGGGTTTCAATTACTAGAGGACACGAGTTCAAAGTGAAAGGGGAAAAGTTTAGGGGGGATATGCGTGGAAAGTTCTTTACGCAGAGGGTGGTGGGCACCTGGAACGCATTGCCAGCGGAGGTGGTAGATGCGGGCACGATGGAGTCTTTTAAGATGTATCTAGACAGACACATGAATGGGCAGGAAGAAAAGAGATACAGAACCTTAGAAAATAGGCGACATGTTTAGAGAGAGGATGAGGATCGGCGCAGGCTTGGAGGGCCGAAGGGCCTGTTCCTGTGCTGTAATTATCTTTGTTCTTTTCTTTTTTTATATCACTCTCTATCACTCTCTGATAATCTCTGACACACTCTGACACTCTCAGACACTCTCTATCACTCTTTATCAATCTCTGAGACACTCTGACACTCTCAGACATTCTGTGACACACTCTGACACTCTCTGTCACTCTATGACAGCCTCTGACGCTCTCTATCACTCTCTAACACTCTCTGACACTCTCTGACACACTCTGACACTCTCTATCACTCTCTATCACACTCTATCACTCTCTGACACTCTCTGACACTCTCAGAAACTCTCTGTCACTCTCTGAAACTCTCAGAAACTCTCTATCACTGTCTGACACTCTCTATCACTCTCTGACATTCTCAGACACTCTCTATCACTCTCTGACACTCTCTAACTCTCTCTGACACTCTCTGACACTCTCTCTCACTCTCTGACACTCACTGACACTCTCAGACACTCTCTGTCACTCTCTATCGCACTCGAACGCTCTTTGACGCTCTCAGACTCTCTCTGACGCTCTCAGACACTCTCTGACGCTCTCTGACGCTCTCAGACACTCTCTGACACTCTCGATCACTCTCTGACGCTCTCTGACAATCTCAGACACTCTCAGACACTCTCTGACACTCTCTGACACTCTCTGACACATTCAGACACTCTCTGCCACTCTCTATCACTCTCTATCACTCTCTATCACTCTCTATCACTCTCTATCACTATCTGACAATCTCTGACACTCTCTGGCACCCTCATATCCTCTCTGAGACTCTCGAATACACTCTGACACTCTCTATCTATCTCTGACACTCTCTGACATTCTCATACACACTCAGACACTCTCTGACACTCTCTATCACTCTCTGACACTCTCAGACACTTTCCGACACTCTCTGATACTCTCTGATACTGTCTGACACTCTCAGACACACTCAGACACTCTCTGACACTCTCTGACACTCTCTGACACTCTCTATCAGACTCTGACGCTCTCTGACACTCTCTATCACTCTCTGACACTCTCTGACACTTGCAGACACTCTCTGCCCCTCTCGATCACTCTCTAACACCCTCTGACAATCTCTATCACTCTCTATCACTCTCTGACGCTCTCTGACGCTCTCTGACACTCTCTGTCACTCTCCGACACTCTCTGACACTCTCTCTGATACTCTCTCACACTCTCTGACACTCTCTGACCTCCCTGACACTCTCTGAGACTCTCTGACACTCTCTATCTCCCTCTGACACTCTCTGACAATTTCAGACACACTCAGGCACTCTCTGACACTCTCGATCGCTCTCTGACACTCTCTGACACTTTCAGACACTCTCTGCCACTCTCTATCACTCTCTATCACTCGCTGACACTTTCAGACACTCTCTGCCACTCTCCATCACTCTCAATCACTCTCTGACACACTCTGACACAGTCTGACACACTCACACTCTCTGACTCTCTCATAATCTCGGACCCTCTCTGACACTCTCTGACACTCTCTCTCACTCTCTGACACTCTCTGACACTCTCTATCACTCTCTGATACTCTCTGACACTTTCAGACACTCTCTGCCACTCTCTATCACTCTCTGACACTCTCTATCACTCTCTGACACTCTCTGACAATCTCTGACACTCTCTGACACTCTCTGACACTCTCTGAAACTCTCTGACACACTCTGTCCCTCTCTGACACTCTCTGACACTATCTGACACTCTCTGACACTCTCCCACTCTCCGACACTCTCACACACTCTGACACTCTCTGACACTCTCTCACACTCTCTGACATTCCACACTCTCTGATCCTCTCTGACAATCTCTGACACTCTCTGACAATCTCTATCACTCTCTGACAGTCTCTGACACACTCAGACACTCTCTATCACTCTCTGACACTTTCAGACACTCTCTGCCACTCTCTATCACTCTCCATCACTCTATCAATTTCTGACACTCTCTGACACTCTCTATCACGCGCAGACACTCTCTGACACTTTCAGACACTCGCACACTCTCTGACACTCTCTGACGCTCTTACACACTCTTTGATACCCTCTGACCCTCTCGGACCCTCTCTGACACTCTCAGACACTCTCTGGCACACTCTATCACTCTCTGACACTCTCTATCACCGTCAATCATTCTCAATAACTCTCAATCACTCTCTGACCCTCTCTGACACTCTCTGGCACTCTCTGATACTCTCAGACACACTCAGAAACTCTCTCTCACACTCTATCACTCTCTCACACTGTCTGACACTCTCAGACACTCTCAGACACTCTCTATCACTATCTGACACTCTCTGACACTCTCTGACACTCTCTGACAATCTCTGATACTCTCTGATACTCTCTGATACTCTCTAATACACTCTGACACTCTCTATTCCTCTCTGACACTCTCTGACAATATCATATACACTCAGACACTCTCAGACACTCTCTGACACTCTCTGACACTCTCTGACACTCTCTATCAGACTCTGACGCTCTCTGACACTCTCTCTCACTCTCTGACACACTCTGACACTTGCAGACACTCTCTGCCACTCTCGATCACTCTCTATCACCCTCTGACAATCTCTATCACTCTCTATCACTCTCTGACGCTCTCTGACACTCTCTGTCACTCTCCGACACTCTCTGACACTCTCTCTGACAGGCTCTCACACTCTCTGACACTCTCTGACCTCCCTGACACTCTCTGAGACTCTCTGACACTCTCTATCTCCCTCTGACACTCTATGACAATTTCAGACACACTCAGGCACTCTCTGACACTCTCGATCGCTCTCTGACACTCTCTGACACTTTCAGACACTCTCTGCCAATCTCTATCACTCGCTGACACTTTCAGACACTCTCTGCCACTCTCCATCACTCTCTATCACTCTCTGACACTCTCTGACACACTCTGACACACTCACTCTCTCTGACTCTCTCATAATCTCGGACCCTCTCTGACACTCTCTGACACTCTCTATCACTCTCTGACACTCTCTGACACTCTCTGACTCTCTCTGATACTCTCTGACACTTTCAGACACTCTCTGCCACTCTCTATCACTCTCTGACACTCTCTATCACTCTCTGACACTCTCTGACAATCTCTGACACTCTCACACTCTCTGACACTCTCTCACACTCTCTGACACTCTCTGACACACTCTGTCCCTCTCTGACACTATCTGACACTATCTGACACTCTCAGACACTCTCCCACTCTCTGACACTCTCACACACTCTGACACTCTCTGACACTCTCTCACACTCTCTGACATTCCACACTCTCTGACACTCTCTGACCCTCTCTGACAATCTCTGACACTCTCTGACAAACTCTATCACTCTCTGACAGTCTCTGACACACTCAGACACTCTCTATCACTCTCTGACACTTTCAGACACTCTCTGCCACTCTCCATCACTCTATATCACTCTCTGACACTTTCAGACACTCTCTATCACTCTCTGAAACTCTCTGCCACTCTCTGACACTCTCAGACAAACTCAGACACTCTCTGACACTCTCGATCACTCTCTGACACTCTCTGACTCTGTCAGACACTCTCTGCCACTCTCTATCACTCTCTATCTCTCGCTGACACTTTCAGACGCTCTCTGCCACTCTCTATCTCTCTCTATCACTCTCTGACACTCTCTGACACTTTCAGACACTCTCTGCCACTCTCTATCACTCTCTGACACTCTCTGACACTTTCGGACACTCTCTGCCACTCTCTATCACTCTATGACACTCTCTGACACTCTCACACTCTCTGACACTCTCTCACACTCTCTGACACTCTCTCACACTCTCTGACACTCTCTGACACACTCGGACCCTCTCTGACACTCTCTGACACTATCTGACACTATCTGACACTATCTGACACTCTCTGACACTCTCACACTCTCTGACACTCTCACACTCTCTGACTCTCTCTGACACTCTCTGACATTCTCTCACACTCTCTGACACTCTCTGACACTCTCTGACCCTCTCTGACAATCTTTGACACTCTCTGACAAACTCTATCACTCTCTGACACTCTCTGACACACTCAGACACTCTCTATCACTCTCTATCACTCTCTGACACACTCAGACACTCTCTGCCACACTTTATCACTCTCTGACACTCTCTGATACACTCTAACACTCTCAGACACTCTCTGACACTCTCTATCACTCTCTGACACTCTCTGACACTCTCTGACACTCTCTGACACTCTCTGATACTCTCTGATACTCTCTGACACTCTCTATCAGTCTCTGACACTCTCTGACAATCTCATACAGTAAATGGAAAAGTCCTGGGGAAAATTGATGTCCAGAGAGATTTGAGTGTTCAGGTCCACTGTTCCCTGAAGGTGGCAACGCAGGTAAATAGAGTGGTCAAGAAGGCATACGGCATGCTTTCCTTCATCGGACGGGGCATTGAGTACAAGAGTTGGCAGGTCATGTTACAGTTGTATAGGACTTTGGTTCGGCCACGTTTGGAATACTGCGTACAGTTCTGGTCGCCACATTATCAAAAGGATGTGGATGCTTTGGAGAGGGTGCAGAGGAGGTTCACCAGGATGTTGCCTGGGATGGAGGGCGCTAGCTATGAAGAGAGGTTGAGTAGATTAGGATTATTTTCATTAGAAAGACGGAGGTTGAGGGGGGACCTGATTGAGGTGTACAAAATCATGAGAGGTATAGACAGGGTGGATAGCAAGAGGCTTTTTCCCAGAGTGGGGGTTTCAATTACTAGAGGACACGAGTTCAAAGTGAAAGGGGAAAAGTTTAGGGGGGATATGCGTGGAAAGTTCTTTACGCAGAGGGTGGTGGGCACCTGGAACGCATTGCCAGCGGAGGTGGTAGATGCGGGCACGATGGAGTCTTTTAAGATGTATCTAGACAGACACATGAATGGGCAGGAAGAAAAGAGATACAGAACCTTAGAAAATAGGCGACATGTTTAGAGAGAGGATGAGGATCGGCGCAGGCTTGGAGGGCCGAAGGGCCTGTTCCTGTGCTGTAATTATCTTTGTTCTTTTCTTTTTTTATATCACTCTCTATCACTCTCTGATAATCTCTGACACACTCTGACACTCTCAGACACTCTCTATCACTCTTTATCAATCTCTGAGACACTCTGACACTCTCAGACATTCTGTGACACACTCTGACACTCTCTGTCACTCTATGACAGCCTCTGATGCTCTCTATCACTCTCTAACACTCTCTGACACTCTCTGACACACTCTGACACTCTCTATCACTCTCTATCACACTCTATCACTCTCTGACACTCTCTGACACTCTCAGAAACTCTCTGTCACTCTCTGAAACTCTCAGAAACTCTCTATCACTGTCTGACACTCTCTATCACTCTCTGACATTCTCAGACACTCTCTATCACTCTCTGACACTCTCTAACTCTCTCTGACACTCTCTGACACTCTCTCTCACTCTCTGACACTCACTGACACTCTCAGACACTCTCTGTCACTCTCTATCGCACTCGAACGCTCTTTGACGCTCTCAGACTCTCTCTGACGCTCTCAGACACTCTCTGACGCTCTCTGACGCTCTCAGACACTCTCTGACACTCTCGATCACTCTCTGACGCTCTCTGACAATCTCAGACACTCTCAAACACTCTCTGACACTCTCTGACACTCTCTGACACATTCAGACACTCTCTGCCACTCTCTATCACTCTCTATCACTCTCTCACACTCTCTGACTCTCTCTGACACTCTCTCACACTCTCTGACACTCTCTCACACTCTCTGACACTCTCTGACACTCTCTATCATTCTCTGACACTCTCTGACACTATCTGACACTTTCAGAAACTCTCAGACACACTCAGACACTCTCTACCACTCTCATACACTCTCTATCAATCTCTATCACTCTCTGACACTCTCTGACACTCTCTCACACTCTCTGACATTCTCTCACACTCTCTGACACTCTCTATCATTCTCTGACACTCTCTGACACTCTCTGACACTTTCAGACACTCTCAGACACACTCAGACACTCTCTACCACTCTCTATCACTCTCTATCACTCTCTATCACTCTCTATCACTATCTGACAATCTCTGACACTCTCTGGCACCCTCTGATCCTCTCTGAGACTCTAGAATACACTCTGACACTCTCTATCTATCTCTGACACTCTCTGACATTCTCATACACACTCAGACACTCTCTGACACTCTCTATCACTCTCTGACACTCTCAGACACTTTCCGACACTCTCTGATACTCTCTGATACTGTCTGACACTCTCAGACACACTCAGACACTCTCTGACACTCTCTGACACTCTCTGACACTCTCTATCAGACTCTGACGCTCTCTGACACTCTCTATCACTCTCTGACACTCTCTGACACTTGCAGACACTCTCTGCCCCTCTCGATCACTCTCTAACACCCTCTGACAATCTCTATCACTCTCTGACGCTCTCTGACACTCTCTGTCACTCTCCGACACTCTCTGACACTCTCTCTGACACTCTCTCACACTCTCTGACACTCTCTGACCTCCCTGACACTCTCTGAGACTCTCTGACACTCTCTATCTCCCTCTGACACTCTCTGACAATTTCAGACACACTCAGACACTCTCTGCCACTCTCTATCACTCTCTATCACTCGCTGACACTTTCAGACACTCTCTGCCACTCTCCATCACTCTCAATCACTCTCTGACACACTCTGACACAGTCTGACACACTCACACTCTCTGACTCTCCCATAATCTCGGACCCTCTCTGACACTCTCTATCACTCTCTGATACTCTCTGACACTTTCAGACACTCTCTGCCACTCTCTATCACTCTCTGACACTCTCTATCACTCTCTGACACTCTGACAATCTCTGACACTCTCACACTCTCTGACACTCTCTGACACTCTCTGACAATCTCTATCACTCTCTGACAGTCTCTGACACACTCTGCCACTCTCTATCACTCTATATCACTCTCTGACACTTTCAGACACTCTCTATCACTCTCCATCACTCTATCAATTTCTGACACTCTCTGACACTCTCTATCACGCGCAGACACTCTCTGACACTTTCAGACACTCGCACACTCTCTGACGCTCTTACACACTCTTTGATACCCTCTGACCCTCTCTGACCCTCTCTGACACTCTCAGACACTCTCTGGCACACTCTATCACTCTCTGACACTCTCTATCACCGTCAATCATTCTCAATAACTCTCAATCACTCTCTGACCCTCTCTGACACTCTCTGGCACTCTCTGATACTCTCAGACACACTCAGAAACTCTCTCTCACACTCTATCACTCTCTCACACTGTCTGACACTCTCAGACACTCTCAGACACTCTCTATCACTATCTGACACTCTCTGACACTCTCTGACACTCTCTGACAATCTCTGATACTCTCTGATACTCTCTGATACTCTCTAATACACTCTGACACTCTCTATTCCTCTCTGACACTCTCTGACAATATCATATACACTCAGACACTCTCAGACACTCTCTAACACTCTCTGACACTCTCTGACACTCTCTGACACTTGCAGACACTCTCTGCCACTCTCGATCACTCTCTATCACCCTCTGACAATCTCTATCACTCTCTATCACTCTCTGACGCTCTCTGACACTCTCTGTCACTCTCCGACACTCTCTGACACTCTCTCTGACACGCTCTCACACTCTCTGACACTCTCTGACCTCCCTGACACTCTCTGATACTCTCTGACACTCTCTATCTCCCTCTGACACTCTATGACAATTTCAGACACACTCAGGCACTCTCTGACACTCTCGATCGCTCTCTGACACTCTCTGACACTTTCAGACACTCTCTGCCACTCTCTATCACTCGCTGACACTTTCAGACACTCTCTGCCACTCTCCATCACTCTCTATCACTCTCTGACACACTCTGACACACTCACTCTCTCTGACTCTCTCATAATCTCGGACCCTCTCTGACACTCTCTGACACTCTCTATCACTCTCTGACACTCTCTGACACTCTCTATCACTCTCTGATACTCTCTGACACTTTCAGACACTCTCTGCCACTCTCTATCACTCTCTGACACTCTCTGACAATCTCTGACACTCTCACACTCTCTGACACTCTCTGACACTCTCTGACACTCTCTGACACACTCTGTCCCTCTCTGACACTATCTGACACTATCTGACACTCTCACACACTCTGACACTCTCTGACACTCTCTCACACTCTCTGACATTCCACACTCTCTGACACTCTCTGACCCTCTCTGACAATCTCTGACACTCTCTGACAAACTCTATCACTCTCTGACAGTCTCTGACACACTCAGACACTCTCTATCACTCTCTGACACTTTCAGACACTCTCTGCCACTCTCCATCACTCTATATCACTCTCTGACACTTTCAGACACTCTCTATCACTCTCTGAAACTCTCTGCCACTCTCTGACACTCTCAGACAAACTCAGACACTCTCTGACACTCTCGATCACTCTCTGACACTCTCTGACTCTGTCAGACACTCTCTGTCACTCTCTATCACTCTCTCTCTCTCGCTGACACTTTCAGACGCTCTCTGCCACTCTCTATCTCTCTCTATCACTCTCTGACACTCTCTGACACTCTCTGACACTTTCAGACACTCTCTGCCACTCTCTATCACTCTCTGACACTCTCTGACACTTTCGGACACTCTCTGCCACTCTCTATCACTCTATGACACTCTCTGACACTCTCTGACACTCTCACACTCTCTGACACTCTCTCACACTCTCTGACACTCTCTGACACACTCTGACCCTCTCTGACACTCTCTGACACTATCTGACACTATCTGACACTATCTGACACTCTCTGACACTCTCACACTCTCTGACACTCTCACACTCTCTGACTCTCTCTGACACTCTCTGACATTCTCTCACACTCTCTGACACTCTCTGACACTCTCTGACCCTCTCTGACAATCTTTGACACTCTCTGACAAACTCTATCACTCTCTGACACTCTCTGACACACTCAGACACTCTCTATCACTCTCTATCACTCTCTGACACACTCAGACACTCTCTGCCACACTCTATCACTCTCTGACACTCTCTGATACACTCTAACACTCTCAGACACTCTCTGACACTCTCTATCACTCTCTGACACTCTCTGACACTCTCTGACACTCTCTGACACTCTCTGATACTCTCTGATACTCTCTGACACTCTCTATCAGTCTCTGACACTCTCTGACAATCTCATACAGTAAATGGAAAAGTCCTGGGGAAAATTGATGTCCAGAGAGATTTGAGTGTTCAGGTCCACTGTTCCCTGAAGGTGGCAACGCAGGTAAATAGAGTGGTCAAGAAGGCATACGGCATGCTTTCCTTCATCGGACGGGGCATTGAGTACAAGAGTTGGCAGGTCATGTTACAGTTGTATAGGACTTTGGTTCGGCCACGTTTGGAATACTGCGTACAGTTCTGGTCGCCACATTATCAAAAGGATGTGGATGCTTTGGAGAGGGTGCAGAGGAGGTTCACCAGGATGTTGCCTGGGATGGAGGGCGCTAGCTATGAAGAGAGGTTGAGTAGATTAGGATTATTTTCATTAGAAAGACGGAGGTTGAGGGGGGACCTGATTGAGGTGTACAAAATCATGAGAGGTATAGACAGGGTGGATAGCAAGAGGCTTTTTCCCAGAGTGGGGGTTTCAATTACTAGAGGACACGAGTTCAAAGTGAAAGGGGAAAAGTTTAGGGGGGATATGCGTGGAAAGTTCTTTACGCAGAGGGTGGTGGGCACCTGGAACGCATTGCCAGCGGAGGTGGTAGATGCGGGCACGATGGAGTCTTTTAAGATGTATCTAGACAGACACATGAATGGGCAGGAAGAAAAGAGATACAGAACCTTAGAAAATAGGCGACATGTTTAGAGAGAGGATGACGATCGGCGCAGGCTTGGAGGGCCGAAGGGCCTGTTCCTGTGCTGTAATTATCTTTGTTCTTTTCTTTTTTTATATCACTCTCTATCACTCTCTGATAATCTCTGACACACTCTGACACTCTCAGACACTCTCTATCACTCTTTATCAATCTCTGAGACTCTCTGACACTCTCAGACATTCTGTGACACACTCTGACACTCTCTGTCACTCTATGACAGCCTCTGACGCTCTCTATCACTCTCTAACACTCTCTGACACTCTCTGACACACTCTGACACTCTCTATCACTCTCTATCACACTCTATCACTCTCTGACACTCTCAGAAACTCTCTGTCACTCTCTGAAACTCTCAGAAACTCTCTATCACTGTCTGACACTCGCTATCACTCTCTGACATTCTCAGACACGCTCTATCACTCTCTGACACTCTCTGACACTCTCTCTCACTCTCTGACACTCACTGACACTCTCAGACACTCTCTGTCACTCTCTATCGCACTCGAACGCTCTTTGACGCTCTCAGACTCTCTCTGACGCTCTCAGACTCTCTCTGACGCTCTCTGACGCTCTCAGACACTCTCGGACACTCTCGATCACTCTCTGACGCTCTCTGACACTCTCTATCACTCAATGACACTCTATGACACTCTCTGTCACTCTCTATCACTCTCTATCAATCTCTGATACTCTCTGACACACTCTGACACTCTCAGACACTCTCTATCACTCTTTATCAATCTCTGACATTCTCTGACACTCTCTGACACTCTCAGACACTCTCAATCACTCTCTGGCTCTCTCTTTCACACTCTGACACTCTCTGACACTCTCAGACACTCTCTATCTCTCTCTGACACTCTCTGACACTCTCAGACACTCTCTGACACTCTCATACACTCTCTATCAATCTCTATCACTCTCTGACACAATCTGACACACTCTGACACTCTCAGACTCTCTATATCACTCTCTGACACTCACTGACACTCGCAGACACTCTCTGTCACTCTCAGACACCTCAGAAACTCTCTATCACTCTCTGACACTCTCTGACGCTCTCTGACACTCTCTGACACTCTCTCTCACTCTATGACACTCTCTGACAATCTCGATCACTCTCTGGCACTCTCTTTCACACTCTGACACTCTCTGACACTCTCAGACTCTCTCTGACCCTCTCAGACACTCTCTATCTCTCTCTGACACTCTCTGACACTCTCTGAAACTCTCTGACACACTCAAACACTCTATATTACTCTCCATCACTCTCTGACACACTCTGACAATCTCAGACATACTCAGACACTCTCTGACACTCTCGATCACTCTCTGACACTCTGTGACACTTTCAGACACTCTCTGACACTCTCTATCACTCTCTATCACTCGCTGACACTTTCAGACACTCTCTGCCACACTCTATCACTCTCTATCACTCTCTGACATTCTCTGACACTCTCTATCACTCTCTGACACTCTCTGACACTTTCAGACAGTCTCTGCCACTTTCTATCACTCTCTGTCACTCTCAGACACCTCAGACACTCTCTATCACTCTCTGACACTCTCTGACACTCTCTGACGCTCTCTGACACTCTCTGACACTCTCTGACACTCTCTATCACTCTATGACACTCTCTGACAATCTCTATCACTCTCTATCACTCTCTAAAACTCTCTGACACACTTAAACACTCTCCATCACTCTCCATCACTCTCTGACACACTCTGACAATCTCAGACACACTCAGACACTCTCTGACACTCTCGATCACTCTCTGACACTCTGTGACACTTTCAGGCACTCTCTGACACTCTCTATCACTCTCTATCACTATCTGACACTCTCTGACACTCTCTATCACTCTCTGCCACTCTCTGCCACTTTCTATCAATCTCTGTCAGTCTCAGACAGTCTCAGACACTCTCTGACACTCTCTGATAGTCTCTGATACTCTCTGACACTCTCTGACAATCTCAGACACACTCAGACACTCTCTGACACTTTCAGAAACTCTCTGCCACTCTCTATCACTCTCTATCACTCTCTGAAAGTCTCTGCCACTCTCTGACACTCTCTATCACTCTCTGACATCTCTGACACTCTCTCTGACACTCTCTCACACTCTCTGTCACTCTCTGACCCTCCCTGACCCTCCCTGACACTCTCTGAGACTCTCTGACACTCTCTCTCACGCTCTGACACTCTCTGACAATCTCGATCACTCTCTGACACTCTGTGACACTTTCAGACACTCTCTGACACTCTCTATCACTCTCTATCACTCGCTGACACTTTCAGACACTCGCTGCCACTCTCTATCACTCTCTATCACTCGCTGACACTTTCAGACACTCTCTGCCACTCTCCATCACTCTCTATCACTCTCTGACACTCTCTGACACTCTCTGACACTCTCTGACACACTCTGACACACTCACACTCTCTGACTCTCTCATAATCTCGGACCCTCTCTGACACTCTCTGACACTCTCTATCACTCTCTGACACTCTCTATCACTCTCTGATACTCTCTGACACTTTCAGACACTCTCTGACACTCTCGATCACTCTCTGACGCTCTCTGACACTCTCTATCACTCAATGACACTCTATGACACTCTCTGTCACTCTCTATCACTCTCTATCAATCTCTGATACTCTCTGACACACTCTGACACTCTCAGATACTCTCTATCACTCTTTATCAATCTCTGACATTCTCTGACACTCTCTGACACTCTCAGACACTCTCAATCACTCTCTGGCTCTCTCTTTCACACTCTGACACTCTCTGACACTCTCAGACACTCTCTATCTCTCTCTGACACTCTCTGACACTCTCAGACACTCTCTGACACTCTCATACACTCTCTATCAATCTCTATCACTCTCTGACACAATCTGACACACTCTGACACACTCTGACACTCTCTGACAGTCTCAGACACTCTCTATCACTCTCTGACACACTCTGACAATCTCTGACACTCTCAGACACTCTCAGACTCTCTATATCACTCTCTGACACTCACTGACACTCGCAGACACTCTCTGTCACTCTCAGACACCTCAGAAACTCTCTATCACTCTCTGACACTCTCTGACACTCTCTGACGCTCTCTGACACTCTCTGACACTATCAATCTATGACACTCTCTGACAATCTCGATCACTCTCTGGCTCTCTCTTTCACACTCTGACACTCTCTGACACTCTCAGACTCTCTCTGACCCTCTCAGACACTCTCTATCTCTCTCTGACACTCTCTGACACTCTCTGAAACTCTCTGACACAATCAAACACTCTCTATTACTCTCCATCACTCTCTGACACACTCTGACAATCTCAGACATACTCAGACACTCTCTGACACTCTCGATCACTCTCTGACACTCTGTGACACTTTCAGACACTCTCTGACACTCTCTATCACTCTCTATCACTCGCTGACACTTTCAGACACTCTCTGCCACACTCTATCACTCTCTATCACTCTCTGACACTCTCTGACACTCTCTATCACTCTCCGACACTCTCTGACACTTTCAGACTGTCTCTGCCACTTTCTATCACTCTCTGTCACTCTCAGACACCTCAGACACTCCCTATCACTCTCTGACACTCTCTGACACTCTCTGACGCTCTCTGACACTCTCTGACACTCTCTGACACTCTCTATCACTCGATGACACTCTCTGACAATCTCTATCACTCTCTATCACTCTCTGAAACTCTCTGACACACTCAAACACTCTCTATCACTCTCCATCACTCTCTGACACACTCTGACAATCTCAGACACACTCAGACACTCTCTGACACTCTCGATCACTCTCTGACACTCTGTGACACTTTCAGACACTCTCTGACACTCTCTATCACTCTCTATCACTCGCTGACACTTTCAGACACTCTCTGCCACTCTCTATCACTCTCTATCACTCTCTATCACTCTCTGACAATCTCTGACAATCTCAGACACACTCAGACACTCTCTGACACTTTCAGAAACTTTCTGCCACTCTCTATCACTCTCTATCACTCTCTGAAAATCTCTGCCACTCTCTGACACTCTCTATCACTCTCTGACATCTCTGACACTCTCTCTGACACTCTCTCACACTCTCTGTCACTCTCTGACCCTCCCTGACCCTCCCTGACACTCTCTGAGACTCTCTGACACTCTCTCTCACGCTCTGACACTCTCTGACAATCTCAGACACACTCAGACAATCTCTGACACTCTCGATCACTCTCTATCACTCTCTATCACTCTCTGATACTCTCTGACACTCTCTATCACTCTCTATCACTCGCTGACACTTTCAGACACTCTCTGCCACTCTCTATCACTCTCTATCACTCTCTATCACTCTCTGATACTCTCTGACACTCTCTGACAATCTCAGACACACTCAGACACTCTCTGACACTTTCAGAAACTTTCTGCCACTCTCTATCACTCTCTATCACTCTCTGAAAGTCTCTGCCACTCTCTGACACTCTCTCACACTCTCTGTCACTCTCTGACCCTCCCTGACCCTCCCTGACACTCTCTGAGACTCTCTGACACTCTCTCTCACGCTCTGACACTCTCTGACAATCTCAGACACACTCAGACACTCTCTGACACTCTCGATCACTCTCTGACACTCTGTGACACTTTCAGACACTCTCTGACACTCTCTATCACTCTCTATCACTCGCTGACACTTTCAGACACACGCTGCCACTCTCTATCACTCTCTATCAATCTCTGACACAATCTGACACTCTCTATCACTCTCTGACACTCTCTGACACTTTCAGACACTCTCTGCCACTCTCTATCACTCTCTGACACTCTCTGACACTCTCTGACACTCTCGGACACTCTCTCACACTCTCTGACACTCTCTGACACTCTCTGACACACTCTGACCCTCTCTGACACTCTCTGACACTATCTGACACTCTCTGACACTCTCACACTCTCACATTCTCTGACACTCTCTCACACTCTCTCACACTCTCTGACATTCTCTCACACTCTCTGACACTCTCTGACCTTCTCTGACAATCTTTGACACTCTCTGACAAACTCTATCACTCTCTGACACTCTTTGACACACTCAGACACTCTCTATCACTCTCTGACTCTTTCAGACACACTCTGCCACTCTCTATCACTCTATATCACTCTCTGACACTTTCAGACACTCTCTATCACTCTCTGACACTCTCTGACACTCTCAGACACTCTCTGACACTTTCAGACACTCTCTGCCACACTCTGTCACTCTCTGACACTCTCTGATACTCTCTGACACTCGCACACTCTCTGACACTCTCTGACACTATTTCACACTCTCTGACCCTCTCAGACACTCTCTGGCACACTCTATCACTCTCTGACACACTCTATCACTCTCTGACACTCTCTATCACTCTCTGACACTCTCTATCACTCTCAATCACTCTCAATCACTCTCAATCACTCTCAATTCTCTCTGACACTCTCTGACATCCTCTGACATCCTCTGACACTCTCTGACACTCTCTGACACTCTCTATCACTCTCAGACACTCTCTGACACTTTCAGACACTCTCTGCCACTCTCTATCACTCTCTGACACTCTCTGACACTCTCTGATACTCGCACACTCTCTGACACTCTCTGACACTCTTTCACACTCTCTGACACTCTCTGACCCTCTCTGACCCTCTCTGACACTCTCAGACAGTCTCTGGCACACTCTATCACTCTCTGACACTCTCCATCACTCTCCATCACTCTCTGACACTCTCTGACACTCTCTGACAATCTCAGACACACTCAGACACTCTCTATCACTCTCTATCACTCGCTGACACTTTCAGACACTCGCTGCCACTCTCTATCACTCTCTATCACTCGCTGACACTTTCAGACACTCTCTGCCACTCTCCATCACTCTCTATCACTCTCTGACACTCTCTGACACTCGCTGCCACTCTCTATCACTCTCTATCACTCGCTGACACTTTCAGACACTCTCTGCCACTCTCCATCACTCTCCATCACTCTCTGACACTCTCTGACACTCTCTGACAATCTCAGACACACTCAGACACTCTCTATCACTCTCTATCACTCGCTGACACTTTCAGACACTCGCTGCCACTCTCTATCACTCTCTATCACTCGCTGACACTTTCAGACACTCTCTGCCACTCTCCATCACTCTCTATCACTCTCTGACACTCTCTGACACTCGCTGCCACTCTCTATCACTCTCTATCACTCGCTGACACTTTCAGACACTCTCTGCCACTCTCCATCACTCTCTATCACTCTCTGACACTCTCTGACACTCTCTGACACACTCTGACACACTCTGACACACTCACACTCTCTGACTCTCTCATAATCTCGGACCCTCTCTGACACTCTCTGACACTCTCGATCACTCTCTGACACTCTGTGACACTTTCAGACACTCTCTGACACTCTCTATCACTCTCTATCACTCGCTGACACTTTCAGACACTCTCTGCCACTCTCTATCACTCTCTATCACTCTCTATCACTCTCTATCACTCTCTGACACTCTCTGACACTCTCTGACACTCTCTGACACTCTCTATCACTCTCTGCCACTCTCTGGCACTTTCAGACAGTCTCTGCCACTTTCTATCAATCTCTGTCACTCTCAGACAGTCTCAGACACTCTCTGACACTCTCTGATAGTCTCTGATACTCTCTGACACTCTCTGACAATCTCAGACACACTCAGACACTCTCTGACACTTTCAGAAACTTTCTGCCACTCTCTATCACTCTCTATCACTCTCTGAAAGTATCTGCCACTCTCTGACACTCTCTATCACTCTCTGACATCTCTGACACTCTCTCTGACACTCTCTCACACTCTCTGTCACTCTCTGACCCTCCCTGACCCTCCCTGACACTCTCTGAGACTCTCTGACACTCTCTCTCACGCTCTGACACTCTCTGACAATCTCAGACACACTCAGACACTCTCTGACACTCTCGATCACTCTCTGACACTCTGTGACACTTTCAGACACTCTCTGACACTCTCTATCACTCTTTATCACTCGCTGACACTTTCAGACACTCGCTGCCACTCTCTATCACTCTCTATCAATCTCTGACACTCTCTGACACTCTCTATCACTCTCTGACACTCTCTGACACTTTCAGACACTCTCTGCCACTCTCTATCACTCTCTGACACTCTCTGACACTCTCTGACACTCTCGGACACTCTCTCACACTCTCTGACACTCTCTGACACACTCTGACCCTCTCTGACACTCTCTGACACTATCTGACACTCTCTGACACTCTCACACTCTCACATTCTCTGACACTCTCTCACACTCTCTCACACTCTCTGACATTCTCTCACACTCTCTGACACTCTCTGACTTTCTCTGACAATCTTTGACACTCTCTGACAAACTCTATCACTCTCTGACACTCTTTGACACACTCAGACACTCTCTATCACTCTCTGACTCTTTTAGACACACTCTGCCACTCTCTATCACTCTATATCACTCTCTGACACTTTCAGACACTCTCTATCACTCTCTGACACTCTCTGACACTCTCTGACACTCTCAGACACTCTCTGACACTTTCAGACACTCTCTGCCACACTCTGTCACTCTCTGACACTCTCTGATACTCTCTGACACTCGCACACTCTCTGACACTCTCTGACACTATTTCACACTCTCTGACCCTCTCAGACACTCTCTGGCACACTCTATCACTCTCTGACACACTCTATCACTCTCTGACACTCTCTATCACTCTCTGACACTCTCTATCACTCTCAATCACTCTCAATCACTCTCAATCACTCTCAATCTCTCTCTGACACTCTCTGACATCCTCTGACATCCTCTGACACTCTCTGACACTCTCTGACACTCTCTATCACTCTCAGACACTCTCTGACACTTTCAGACACTCTCTGCCACTCTCTATCACTCTCTGACACTCTCTGACACTCTCTGACACTCGCACACTCTCTGACACTCTCTGACACTCTTTCACACTCTCTGACACTCTCTGACCCTCTCTGACCCTCTCTGACACTCTCAGACAGTCTCTGGCACACTCTATCACTCTCTGACACTCTCTATCACTCTCTGTCACTCTCTGACACTCTCTGATACTCTCTATCACTCTCTGACACTCTCTGACACTCTCTGACACTCTCTATCACTCTCTGACACTCTCTGTCACTCTCTGACACTCTCTGACACTCTCTGACAATCTCAGACACACTCAGACACTCTCTGACACTCTCTGACACTTTCAGACACTCTCTGCCACTCTCTATCACTCTCTATCACTCTCTATCACTCTCTGACACTCTCTGACACTCTCTGACACTCTCTGACACTCTCTGACAATCTCTGACAATCTCTGACACTTTCTGACACTCTCACACACTCTCTGACACACTCTGACACTCTCTCACACTCTCTCACACTCTTTATCACTCTCTGACACTCTCAGACTCTCTCTTACACTCTCCATCACTCTCTGACACTCTCTGATACACTGTGACACTCTCAGACACTCTCTGACACTCTCTGATACTGTCTGATACTCTCTGACATTCTCTGGCGCTCTCTGACAATCTCAGACACTCTCTGACACTTTCAGACACTCTCTCCCACTCTCTATCATTTTCTATCACTCTCTGAAACTCTCTGACACTCTCTATCACTCTATGACACTCTCTGACACTTTCAGACACTCTCTGCCACTCTCTATCACTCTCTATCACTCGCTGACACTTTCAGACACTCTCTGCCACTCTCTATCACTCTCTATCACTCGCTGACACTTTCAGACACTCTCTGCCACTCTCTATCACTCTCTATCACTCGCTGACACTTTCAGACACTCTCTGCCACTCTATCACTCTCTATCACTCTCTGACACTCTCTGACACTCTCTATCACTCTCTGACACTCTCTGACACTCTCTGACACTCTCTGACACTCTCTGACACTCTCACACTCTCTGACACTCTCACACTCTCTGACACTCTCACACTCTCTGACACTCTCTCACACTCTCTGAAACTCTCTGACACACGCTGTCCCTCTCTGACACTCTCTGACACTATCTGACACTCTCTGACACTCTCACACTCTCTGACACTCTCACTCTCTCTGACACTCTCACTCTCTCTGACACTCTCTGACACTCTCTCACAATCTCTGACATTCTCTTACACTCTCTGACACTCTCTGACATTCTCTCACACTCTCTGACACTCTCTGACCTTCTCTGACAATCTTTGACACTCTCTGACAAACTCTATCACTCTCTGACACTCTTTGACACACTCAGACACTCTCCATCACTCTCTGACACTTTCAGACACACTCTGCCACTCTCTATCACTCTATATCACTCT
The DNA here is from genome assembly GCF_036365525.1 of Heterodontus francisci. NCBI lineage: Eukaryota > Metazoa > Chordata > Chondrichthyes > Heterodontiformes > Heterodontidae > Heterodontus > Heterodontus francisci. Next base: position 4,386,652 of record NC_090401.1, read on the forward strand.
CTGACACTTTCAGACACTCTCTATCACTCTCTGACACTCTCTGACACTCTCTGACACTCTCTGACACTCTCAGACACTCTCTGACACTTTCAGACACTTTCAGACACTTTCAGACACTTTCTGCCACACTCTGTCACTCTCTGACACTCTCTGACACTCTCTGACACTATTTCACACTCTCTGACCCTCTCTGACCCTCTGTGAAACTCTCAGACACTCTCTGGCACACTCTATCACTCTCTGACACTCTCTATGACTCTCTGACACTCTCTATCACTCTCAATCACTCTCAATCACTCTGACACTCTCTGACATCCTCTGACATCCTCTGACACTCTCTGACACTCTCTGACACTCTTGATCACTCTCAGACACTCTCTGACACTTTCAGACACTCTCTGCCACTCTCTATCCCTCTCTGACACTCTCTGACACTCTCTGACACTCGCACACTCTCTGACACTCTTTCACACTCTCTGACACTCTCTGACACTCTCTGACACTCTCAGGCAGTCTCTGGCACACTCTATCACTCTCTGACACTCTCTATCACTCCCTGTCACTCTCTGACACTCTCTGATACTCTCTATCACTCTCTGACACTCTCTGACACTCTCTGTCACTCTCTGACACTCTCCATCACTCTCTGAAACTCTCTGACACTCTCTGACACTCTCACACTCTCACATTCTCTGACACTCTCTCACACTCTCTCACACTCTCTGACATTCTCTCACACTCTCTGACACTCTCTGACTTTCTCTGACAATCTTTGACACTCTCTGACAAACTCTATCACTCTCTGACACTCTTTGACACACTCAGACACTCTCTATCACTCTCTGACTCTTTTAGACACACTCTGCCACTCTCTATCACTCTATATCACTCTCTGACACTTTCAGACACTCTCTATCACTCTCTGACACTCTCTGACACTCTCTGACACTCTCAGACACTCTCTGACACTTTCAGACACTCTCTGCCACACTCTGTCACTCTCTGACACTCTCTGATACTCTCTGACACTCGCACACTCTCTGACACTCTCTGACACTATTTCACACTCTCTGACCCTCTCAGACACTCTCTGGCACACTCTATCACTCTCTGACACACTCTATCACTCTCTGACACTCTCTATCACTCTCTGACACTCTCTATCACTCTCAATCACTCTCAATCACTCTCAATCACTCTCAATCTCTCTCTGACACTCTCTGACATCCTCTGACATCCTCTGACACTCTCTGACACTCTCTGACACTCTCTATCACTCTCAGACACTCTCTGACACTTTCAGACACTCTCTGCCACTCTCTATCACTCTCTGACACTCTCTGACACTCTCTGACACTCGCACACTCTCTGACACTCTCTGACACTCTTTCACACTCTCTGACACTCTCTGACCCTCTCTGACCCTCTCTGACACTCTCAGACAGTCTCTGGCACACTCTATCACTCTCTGACACTCTCTATCACTCTCTGTCACTCTCTGACACTCTCTGATACTCTCTATCACTCTCTGACACTCTCTGACACTCTCTGACACTCTCTATCACTCTCTGACACTCTCTGTCACTCTCTGACACTCTCTGACACTCTCTGACAATCTCAGACACACTCAGACACTCTCTGACACTCTCTGACACTTTCAGACACTCTCTGCCACTCTCTATCACTCTCTATCACTCTCTATCACTCTCTGACACTCTCTGACACTCTCTGACACTCTCTGACACTCTCTGACAATCTCTGACAATCTCTGACACTTTCTGACACTCTCACACACTCTCTGACACACTCTGACACTCTCTCACACTCTCTCACACTCTTTATCACTCTCTGACACTCTCAGACTCTCTCTTACACTCTCCATCACTCTCTGACACTCTCTGATACACTGTGACACTCTCAGACACTCTCTGACACTCTCTGATACTGTCTGATACTCTCTGACATTCTCTGGCGCTCTCTGACAATCTCAGACACTCTCTGACACTTTCAGACACTCTCTCCCACTCTCTATCATTTTCTATCACTCTCTGAAACTCTCTGACACTCTCTATCACTCTATGACACTCTCTGACACTTTCAGACACTCTCTGCCACTCTCTATCACTCTCTATCACTCGCTGACACTTTCAGACACTCTCTGCCACTCTCTATCACTCTCTATCACTCGCTGACACTTTCAGACACTCTCTGCCACTCTCTATCACTCTCTATCACTCGCTGACACTTTCAGACACTCTCTGCCACTCTATCACTCTCTATCACTCTCTGACACTCTCTGACACTCTCTATCACTCTCTGACACTCTCTGACACTCTCTGACACTCTCTGACACTCTCTGACACTCTCACACTCTCTGACACTCTCACACTCTCTGACACTCTCACACTCTCTGACACTCTCTCACACTCTCTGAAACTCTCTGACACACGCTGTCCCTCTCTGACACTCTCTGACACTATCTGACACTCTCTGACACTCTCACACTCTCTGACACTCTCACTCTCTCTGACACTCTCACTCTCTCTGACACTCTCTGACACTCTCTCACAATCTCTGACATTCTCTTACACTCTCTGACACTCTCTGACATTCTCTCACACTCTCTGACACTCTCTGACCTTCTCTGACAATCTTTGACACTCTCTGACAAACTCTATCACTCTCTGACACTCTTTGACACACTCAGACACTCTCCATCACTCTCTGACACTTTCAGACACACTCTGCCACTCTCTATCACTCTATATCACTCTCTGACACTTTCAGACACTCTCTATCACTCTCTGACACTCTCTGACACTCTCTGACACTCTCAGACACTCTCTGACACTTTCAGACACTTTCAGACACTTTCAGACACTTTCTGCCACACTCTGTCACTCTCTGACACTCTCTGACACTCTCTGACACTATTTCACACTCTCTGACCCTCTCTGACCCTCTGTGAAACTCTCAGACACTCTCTGGCACACTCTATCACTCTCTGACACTCTCTATGACTCTCTGACACTCTCTATCACTCTCAATCACTCTCAATCACTCTGACACTCTCTGACATCCTCTGACATCCTCTGACACTCTCTGACACTCTCTGACACTCTTGATCACTCTCAGACACTCTCTGACACTTTCAGACACTCTCTGCCACTCTCTATCCCTCTCTGACACTCTCTGACACTCTCTGACACTCGCACACTCTCTGACACTCTTTCACACTCTCTGACACTCTCTGACACTCTCTGACACTCTCAGGCAGTCTCTGGCACACTCTATCACTCTCTGACACTCTCTATCACTCCCTGTCACTCTCTGACACTCTCTGATACTCTCTATCACTCTCTGACACTCTCTGACACTCTCTGTCACTCTCTGACACTCTCCATCACTCTCTGAAACTCTCTGACACTCTCTGACATTCTCAGACACACTCAGACACTCTCTGACACTCTCTGACACTCTCTGCCACTTCCAGACACTCTCTGCCACTCTCTATCACTCTCTGTCACTGTCTGACAATCTCTGACACTCTCACACTCTCTGACACTCTCACACTCTCTGCCACTCTCACACACTCGGACCCTCTCTGAAACTCTATATCACCCTCTGACACTCTCTGACAATCTCTGACACTTTCTGACACTCTCACACACTCTCTGACACACTTTGACACTCTCTCACACTCTCTCACACTCTTTATCACTCTCTGACACTCTCAGACTCTCTCTTACACTCTCCATCACTCTCTGACACTCTCTGATACACTCTGACACTCTCAGACACTCTCTGACACTCTCTGATACTGTCTGATACTCTCTGACTCTCTCTGGCGCTCTCTGACAATCTCAGACACTCTCTGACACTTTCAAACACTCTCTGCCACTCTCTATCACTTTCTATCACTCTCTGAAACTCTCTGACACTCTCTATCACTCTATGACACTCTCTGACACTTTCAGACACTTTCAGACACTCTCTGCCACTCTCTATCACTCTCTATCACTCGCTGACACTTTCAGACACTCTCTGCCACTCTCTATCACTCTCTGACACTCTCACACTCTCTGACACTCTCACACTCTCTGACACTCTCACACTTTCTGACACGCTCTCACACTCTCTGAAACTCTCTGACACACGCTGTCCCTCTCTGACACTCTCTGACACTATCTGACACTCTCTGACACTCTCACACTCTCTGAAACTCTCACTCTCTCTGACACTCTCACTCTCTCTGACACTCTCTGACACTCTATCACAATCTCTGACATTCTCTCACACTCTCTGACACTCTCTGACCCTCTCTATCACTCTCAGACACTCTCAGACACTCTCTGACACTCTCTGATACTCTCTGATACTCTCTGACACTCTCTGGCGCTCTCTGGCGCTCTCTGACAATCTCTGACACACTCAGACACTCTCTGACACTTTCAGACACTCTCAGCCCCTCTCTGCCACTCTCACACACTCTCACACACTCTCTGACACTCAGAGACCAACTCTGACACTCTCTGTCACTCTGTATCACTCTCTGATACTCTCTGACACTCTCTCTGACAAACTCTCACACTCTCTGACACTCTCTGACACTCTCTGACCCTCCCTGACACTATCTGACCCTCTCGATCACTCTCTGACACTCTCTGACAATCTCAGACACACTCAGACACTCTCTGACACTCTCTGACACTTTCAGGCACTCTCTGCCACTCTCACACACTCTCACACACTCTCTGACACTCAGAGACCAACTCTGACACTCTCTGTCACTGTCTGACACTCTCTGACACTCTCACACTCTCTGACACTCTCACTCTCTCTGACTCTCTCTGACACTCGCTCACACTCTCTGACACTCTCTGACCCTCTCTGAAACTCTCTGACACTCTCTGACACTCTCTATCACTCTCTGACACTCTCAGAAACTCTCTTACACTCTCCATCACTCTCTGACACTCTCTGATACACTGTGAAACTCTCAGACACACTCTGACACACTCAGACTCTTTCTACCAAACTCTATCACACTCTCACACTGTCTGACACTGTCCGATACACTCTAACACTCTCAGACACTCTCTGACACTCTCTATCACTATCTGACACTCGCTGACACTCTCAGATAGTCTCAGACACTTTCTATCACTATCTGACAATCTCTGACACTCTCTGACACTCTCTGATACTCTCTGATACTCTCTAAAACACTCTGACACTCTCTATCTCTCTCTGACACCCTCTGACAATCTCATACACACTCAGACACTCTCTGACACACTCTATCACTCTCTGACACTTTCAGACCCTCTCCACCACTCTCTATCACTCTCTATCACTCTCAGACACTCTCAGACACGCTCTGACTCTCTCTGATACTCTCTGATACTCTGTGACACTCTCTGACACTCTCTGACACTCTCTGACAATCTCAGACACACTCAGACACTCTCTGACACTTTCAGACACTCTCTGCCACTCTCTAACACTCTCTGAAACTCTCTGAGACTCTCTGACTGTCTCTGACACTCTCTATCACTCTCTGACACTCTCTGACACTTTCAGACCCCCTCTGCCACTCTCTATTCCTCTCTATCACTCTCTATCACTCTCTGAAACTCTCTGCCACTCTCTATCACTCTCTATCACTCTCCGAAACTCTCTCTCTGACACTCTCTCTGACACTCTCTCACACTCTCTGACACTCGCTGACACTCTCTATCACTCTCTGACACTCTCTGACCCTCTCTCTTACACTCTCTCACACTCTCTGACCCTCCCTGACACTCTCTGAGACTCTGACCCTCTCTATCACTCTCTGACACTCTCTATCACTGTCTGACACTCTCTGACACTCTCTCTGACAGTCTCTCACACACTCTGTCTCTCTCTGACACTTTCAGACACTCTCTGCCACTCTCTATCACTCTCTATCACTCTGTGACACTCTCTGAGACTCTGACCCTCTCTATCACTCTCTGACACTCTCTGACAATCTCAGACACACTCAGACACACTCTGACACTCTCCATCACGCTCTGTCTCTCTCTGACACTCTCTATCACTCTGTGACACTCTCTGAAACTCTCTGCCACTCTCTGGCACTCTCTATCACTCTCTGACACTCTCTGACCCTCTCTCTGACACTCTCTGACCCTCTCTCTGACACTCTCTCACACTCTCTGAAACTCTCTGACCCTCCCTGACACTCTCTGAGACTCTGACCCTCTCTATCACTCTCTGACACTCTCTGACAATCTCAGACACACTCAGACACTCTCTGACACTCTCGATCACTCTCTGACACTCTCTGACACTTTCAGAGACTCTCTGCCACTCACTATCACTCTCTATCACTCGCTGACACTTTCAGACACTCTCTGTCACTCTCTATCACTTTCTATCACTATCTGACTCTCTCACACTCTCGGACCCTCTCTGACACTCTCTATCACTCTCTGACACTCTCGGACACTCTCTATCACTCTCTGACACTTTCAGACACTCTCTGCCACTCTCTACCACTCTATATCACTCTCTGACACTTTCAGACACTCTCCATCACTCTCGATCAATCTCTATCACTCTCTGACACTCTCTGACACTCTCTGACACTCTCTATCAGTCTCTGACACTCTCTGACACTCTCTGACACTCTCTGCCACTCTCTGCCACTCTCTATCACTCTCTATCACTCTCTATCACTCTCTATCACTCTCTGACACTCTCTGATACTCTCTGACTCTCGCACACTCTCTGACACTCTTTCACACTCTCTGACACTCTCTGACACTCTCTGACACTCTCTATCACTCTCTGACACTCTCTGACCCTCTCTCTGACACTCTCTCACACTCTCTGACACTCTCTGTCCCTCCCTGACACTCTCTGAGACTCTGACCCTCTCGATCACTCTCTGACACTCTCTGACAATCTCAGACACACTCAGACACTCTCTGACACTCTCGATCACTCTCTGACTCTCTCTGACACTCTCTATCACTCTCTGACACTCTCTGAAACACTCTGCCACTCTCTGGCACTCTCTCTCACTCTCTGACACTCTCTGACCCTCTCTCTGACACTCTCTCACACACTCTGACACTCTCTGACACTCTCTATCACTCTCTGACCCTCTCTCACACTCTCTGACACTCTCTGACCCTCCCTGACACTCTCTGAGACTCTGACCCTCTCTATCACTCTCTGACACTCTCTGACAATCTCAGACACACTCAGACACTCTCTGACAGTCTCGATCACTCTCTGACACTCTTTGACACTTTCAGAGACTCTCTGCCACTCACTATCACTCTCTATCACTCGCTGACACTTTCAGGCACTCTCTGTCACTCTCTATCACTTTCTATCACTCTCTGACTCTCTCACACTCTCGGACCCTCTCTGACACTCTCTGACACTCTCTATCACTCTCTGACACTCTCGGACACTCTCTATCACTCTCTGACACTTTCAGACACTCTCTGCCACTCTCTGCCACTCTCTACCACTCTATATCACTCACTGACACTTTCAGACACTCTCCATCACTCTCTATCACTCTCTATCACTCTCTGACACTCTCTGACACTCTCTGACACTCTCTATCAGTCTCTGACACTCTCTGACACTCTCTGCCACTCTCTATCACTCTCCATCACTCTCTATCACTCTCTGACACTCTCTGACACTCTCTGACACTCTCTGACACTCTCTGACACTCTCTGACACTCGCACACTCTCTGACACTCTCTGACACTCTTTCACACTCTCTGACCCTCTCTGACCCTCTCTGACACTCTCAGACACTCTCAGACACTCTCAGACACTCTCTGGCACACTCTATCACTCTCTGACACTCTCTATCACTGTCAATCATTCTCATCACTCTCTGAACCTCTCTTACACTCTCTGGCAATTTCAGATACTCTCAGACACACTCAGACACTCTCTCTCACTCTGTATCACTCTCTGATACACTCTGGCACTCTCAGACACTCTCTGACACTCTCTGACACTTTCAGACACTCTCTGCCACTCTCTATCACTCTCTATCACTCTCTGAAACTCTCTGCCACTCTATGGCACTCTCTATCACTCTCTGAAACTCTCTGACCCTCTCTCTGACACTCTCTCACACTCTCTGACACTCTCTGACACTCTCTATCACTCTCTGACACTCTCTGACTCTCTCTCTGACACTCTCTCACACTCTCTGACACTCTCTGACCCTCCCTGACACTCTCTGAGACTCTGACCCTCTCTATCACTCTCTGACACTCTCTGACAATCTCAGACACACTCAGACACTCTCTGACACTCTCGATCACTCTCTGACACTCTCTGACACTTTCAGACACTCTCTGCCACTGACTATCACTCTTGATCACTCGCTGACACTTTCAGGCACTCTCTGTCACTCTCTATCACTTTCTATCACTCTCTGACTCTCTCTGACACACTCTGACACACTCTGACACACTCACACCCTCTGACACTCTCACACTCTCGGACCCTCTCTAACACTCTCTGACACTCGCTATCACTCTCTGACACTCTCGGACACTCTCTATCACTCTCTGACACTCTCTGACACTTTCAGACACTCTCTGCCACTCTCTATCACTCTCTGACACTCTCTGACACTCTCACACTCTCTGACACTCTCTGACACACTCTGTCCCTCTCTGACACTCTCTGACACTCTCTGACACTATCTGACACTTTCACACTCTCGGACACTCTCACACTCTGTGACACACTCTGACACTCTCTCACGCTCTCTGACATTCTCTCAAACTCTCTGACACTCTCTGACCCTCTCTGACAATCTCTGACTCTCTCCGACAATCTCTGACACTCTCTGACACTCTCTGACACACTCAGAGACTCTCTATCACTCTCTGACACTTTCAGACACTCTCTGCCACTCTCTACCACTCTATATCACTCTCTGACACTCTCTGACACTCTCTATCAGTCTCTGACACTCTCTGACACTCTCTGCCACTCTCTATCACTCTCTATCACTCTCTATCACTCTCTATCACTCTCTGACACTCTCTGACACTCTCTGACACTCTCTGACACTCTCTGACACTCTCTGACATTCGCACACTCTCTGACACTCTCTGACACTCTTTCACACTCTCTGACACTCTCTGACCCTCTCTGACACTCTCAGACACTCTCAGACACTCTCTGGCACACTCTATCACACTCAGACACTCTCTCTCACTCTGTATCACTCTCTGATACACTCTGGCACTCTCAGACACTCTCTGACACTCTCTATCACTCTCTGACACTCTCTGATACACTCAGACACTCTCTACCACTGTCTATCACTCTCTGAAACTCTCTGATACACTCTAACACTCTCAGACACTCGCTGACACTCTATCACTCTCTGACTCAATCTGACACTCTCAGACAGTCTCTGACGCTCTCTATCACTCACTGACACTCTCTGACAATCTCAGACACACTCAGACACACTCAGACACTCTCTGACACTCTCTTTCACTCTCTGACACTTTCAGAAACTCTCTGCCACTCTCAATCACTCTCTGACACTCTGTGACACTCTCTGAGACTCTCTATCACTCTCACACTCTCTGACACTCTCATACACTCTCACACACTCTCTGACACTCTCTGACAATCTCTATCACTCTCTGACACTCTCTAACACTTTCAGACACTCTCTGCCACTCTCTCGCACTCTCTATCACACTCTGACACTCTCTGACACTCTCTATCACTCTCTGACACTCTCTTTCACTCTCTGACACTCTCTGACAATCTCAGACACACTCAGACACTCTCTGACACTCTCTGACACTCTCTATCACTCTCAGACACTCTCTGACACTTTCAGACACTCTCTGACACTCTCTCGCACTCTCTATCACTCTCTGACACTCTCTGACACTCTCACACTCTCACACTCTCTGACACTCTCACACACTCTCACACACTCTCTGACACTCTCTGACACACTCTGTCACGGTCTGACACTCTCTGACACTCTCACACTCTCTGACACTCTGACACTCTCTGACACTCTCTGACACTCTCTGACCCTCTCTGACACTCTCCGACACTCTCTGACACTCTCTGACACTCTCAGACACTCTCTTAAACTCTCCATCACTCTCTGACACTCTCTGATACACTGTGACAATCTCAGATACACTCTAACACTCCCAGACACTCTCTGACACTCTCTATCACTATTTGACACTCGCTGAAACTCTCAGACTGTCTCAGACACTCTCTATCACTATCTGACAATCTCTGACACTCTCTCACACTCTCTGATACTCTCTGATATTCTCTAATACACTCTGACACTCTCTATCTCTCTCTGACACTCTCTGACAATCTCATACACACTCAGACGCTCTCTGACACTTTCAGACACTCTCTGCCACTCTCTATCACTCTCTATCACTCTCTGAAACACTCTGCAACTCACTGACACTCTCTATCACTCTCTGACACTCTCTATCACTCTCTGACAATCTCTGACACTTTCAGACACTCTCTGCCACTCTCTATCACTCTCTGAAACTCTCTGCCACTCTCTGACACGCTCTATCACTCTCTGACACTCTCTGACACTCTCTCTGACACTCTCTCACACTCTCTGACACTCTCTGACACTCTCTGACCCTCCCTGACACTCTCTGAGACTCTTTGACACTCTCTATCACTCTCTGACACTCTCTGACAATCTCAGACACACTCAGACACTCTCTGACACTCTCGATCACTCTCTGACACTTTCAGACACTCTCTGACACTCTCTATCACTCTCTATCACTCGCTGACACTTTCAGACACTCTCTGCCACTCTCTATCACTCTCTATCACTCTCTGACACTCTCTGACAAACTCTGACACAGTCAGACACTCTCTGACACTCTCACACTCTCGGACCCTCTCTGAAGCTCTCTGACACTCTCTATCACTCTCTGACACTCTCTGACACTCTCTATCACTCTCTATCACTCTCTGACACTCTCTGACACTCTCTCACTCTCTCACACTCTCTGACACACTCTGTCCCTCTATGACACTCTCTGACACTATCTGATACTCTATGACACTCTCACACTCTCTGACACTCTCACACTCTCTCACACTCTCTGACACTCTCTGACACTCTCTGACAATCTCAGACACACTCAGACACTCTCTGACACTTTCAGACACTCTCTGCAACTCTCTGCCACTCTCTATCACTCTCTATCACTCTCTGAAACACTCTGCCACTCTCTGACACTCTCTATCACTCTCTGACACTCTCTGACACTTTCAGACACTCTCTGCCACTCTCTATCACTCTCTGAAACTCTCTGCCACTCTCTGACACGCTCTTTCACTCTCTGACACTCTCTGACACTCTCTCTGACACTCTCTCACACTCTCTGACTCTCTCTGACACTCTCTGACCCTCCCTGACACTCTCTGAGACTCTCTGACACTCTCTATCACTCTCTGACACTCTCTGACAATCTCAGACACACTCAGACACTCTCTGAGACTCTCGATCACTCTCTGACACTCTCTGACACGTTCAGACACTCTCTGCAACTCTCTATCACTCTCTATCACTCGCTGACACTTTCAGACACTCTCTGCCACTCTCTATCACTCTCCATCACTCTCCATCACTCTCTGACACTCTCTGACACACTCTGACAGAGTCAGACACTCTCTGACACTCTCACACTCTCGGACCCTCTCTGAAGCTCTCTGACACTCTCTATCACTCTCTGACACTCTCTGACACTCTCTATCACTCTCTGACACTCTCTGACACTTTCAGACACTCTCTGCCACACTCTATCACTCTCTGACACTCTCTGACACTCTCTGACACTCTCTGACACTCTCTCACTCTCTCACACTCTCTGACACTCTCTGACACACTCTGTCCCTCTCTGACACTATCTGATACTCTATGACACTCTCACACTCTCTGACACTCTCACACTCTCTGACACTCTCTGACACTCTCTGACACTCTCTCACTCTCTCTGACATTCTCTCACACTCTCTGACACTCTCTGACACTCTCTGACCCTCTCTGACAATGTCTGACACTTTCTGACAAACTCTATCACTCTCTGACACTCTCTGACACTCTCTGCCACTCTCTATCACTCTCTATCACTCTCTATCACTCTCTATCACTCTCCATCACTCTCTGACACTCTGTATCACTCTCTGACACTCTCTGACACTCTCTGACACTCTCTGACATTCGCACACTCTCTGACACTCTCTGACACTCTTTCACACTCTCTGACACTCTCTGACCCTCTCTGACACTCTCAGACACTCTCAGACACTCTCTGGCACACTCTATCACACTCAGACACTCTCTCTCACTCTGTATCACTCTCTGATACACTCTGGCACTCTCAGACACTCTCTGACACTCTCTATCACTCTCTGACACTCTCTGATACACTCAGACACTCTCTACCACTGTCTATCACTCTCTGAAACTCTCTGATACACTCTAACACTCTCAGACACTCGCTGACACTCTATCACTCTCTGACTCAATCTGACACTCTCAGACAGTCTCTGACGCTCTCTATCACTCACTGACACTCTCTGACAATCTCAGACACACTCAGACACACTCAGACACTCTCTGACACTCTCTTTCACTCTCTGACACTTTCAGAAACTCTCTGCCACTCTCTATCACTCTCTGACACTCTGTGACACTCTCTGACACTCTCTATCACTCTCACACTCTCAGACACTCTCATACACTCTCACACACTCTCTGACACTCTCTGACAATCTCTATCACTCTCTGACACTCTCTAACACTCTCTGACACTCTCTGACAATCTCAGACACACTCAGACACTCTCTGATACTCTCTATCACTCTCTGACATTCTCTGACACTTTCAGACACTCTCTGACACTCTCTATCACTCTCTGACACTCTCTATCACTCTCTGACACTCTCTGACAATCTCAGACACACTCAGACACTCTCTGACACTCTCTATCACTCTCAGACACTCTCTGACACTTTCAGACACTCTCTGACACTCTCTGACACTTTCAGACACTCTCTGACACTCTCTCGCACTCTCTATCACTCTCTGACACTCTCTGACACTCTCACACTCTCACACTCTCTGACACTCTCACACACTCTCACACACTCTCTGACACTCTCTGACCCACTCTGACACACTCTGTCACGGTCTGACACTCTCTGACACTCTCACACTCTCTGACACTCTCACTCTCTCTGACACTCTCTGACACTCTCTGACCCTCTCTGACACTCTCAGACACTCTCTTAAACTCTCCATCACTCTCAGACACTCTCTGACACTCTCTATCACTATTTGACACTCGTTGAAACTCTCAGACTGTCTCAGACACTCTCTATCACTATCTGACCATCTCTGACACTCTCTCACACTCTCTGATACTCTCTGATATTCTCTAATACACTCTGACACTCTCTATCTCTCTCTGACACTCTCTGACAATCTCATACACACTCAGACGCTCTCTGACACTTTCAGGCACTCTCTGTCACTCTCTATCACTCTCTATCACTCTCTGAAACACTCTGCAACTCTCTGACACTCTCTATCACTCTCTGACACTCTCTATCACTCTCTGACAATCTCTGACACTTTCAGACACTCTCTGCCACTCTCTATCACTCTCTGAAACTCTCTGCCACTCTCTGACACGCTCTATCACTCTCTGACACTCTCTGACACTCTCTCTGACACTCTCTCACACTCTCTGACACTCTCTGACCCTCCCTGACACTCTCTGAGACTCTTTGACACTCTCTATCACTCTCTGACACTCTCTGACAATCTCAGACACACTCAGACACTCTCTGACACTCTCGATCACTCTCTGACACTTTCAGACACTCTCTGACACTCTCTATCACTCTCTATCACTCGCTGACACTTTCAGACACTCTCTGCCACTCTCTATCACTCTCTATCACTCTCTGACACTCTCTGACAAACTCTGACACAGTCAGACACTCTCTGACACTCTCACACTCTCGGACCCTCTCTGAAGCTCTCTGACACTCTCTATCACTCTCTGACACTCTCTGACACTCTCTATCACTCTCTATCACTCTCTGACACTCTCTGACACTCTCTCACTCTCTCACACTCTCTGACACACTCTGTCCCTCTATGACACTCTCTGACACTCTCTGACACTCTCTGACAATCTCAGACACACTCAGACACTCTCTGACACTTTCAGACACTCTCTGCCACTCTCTATCACTCTCTGAAACACTCTGCCACTCTCTGACACTCTCTGTCACTCTCTGACACTCTCTATCACTCTCTGACACTCTCTGACACTTTCAGACACTCTCTGCCACTCTCTATCACTCTCTGAAACTCTCTGCCACTCTCTGACACGCTCTTTCACTCTCTGACACTCTCTGACACTCTCTCTGACACTCTCTCACACTCTCTGACTCTCTCTGACTCTCTCTGACACTCTCTGACCCTCCCTGACACTCTCTGAGACTCTCTGACACTCTCTATCACTCTCTGACACTCTCTGACAATCTCAGACACACTCAGACACTCTCTGACGCTCTCGATCACTCTCTGACACTCTCTGACACGTTCAGACACTCTCTGACACTCTCTATCACTCTCTATCACTCGCTGACACTTTCAGACACTCTCTGCCACTCTCTATCACTCTCCATCACTCTCCATCACTCTCTGACACTCTCTGACACACTCTGACAGAGTCAGACACTCTCTGACACTCTCACACTCTCGGACCCTCTCTGAAGCTCTCTGACACTCTCTATCACTCTCTGACACTCTCTGACACTCTCTATCACTCTCTGACACTCTCTGACACTTTCAGACACTCTCTGCCACACTCTATCACTCTCTGACACTCTCTGACACTCTCTGACACTCTCTCACTCTCTCACACTCTCTGACACTCTCTGACACACTCTGTCCCTCTCTGACACTATCTGATACTCTATGACACTCTCACACTCTCTGACACTCTCACACTCTCTGACACTCTCTGACACTCTCTCACTCTCTCTGACATTCTCTCACACTCTCTGACACTCTCTGACCCTCTCTGACAATGTCTGACACTTTCTGACAAACTCTATCACTCTCTGACACTCTCTGACACACTCAGACACTCTCTATCACTCTCTGACTCTTTCAGACACTCTCTATCACTCTCGATCACTCTCTATCACTCTCTATCACTCTCTGACACTCTCTGACACTCTCTGACACCCTCTGACACTCTCTGACACTCTCTGACACTCTCTGAGATTTCTGACACTCTTTCACACTCTCTGACAATCTCTGAACCTCTCTGACCCTCTCTGACCCTCTCTGACACTCTCAGACACTCTCAGACACTCTCAGACACTCTCTGGCACACTCTATCACTCTCTGACACTCTCTATCACTGTCAATCATTCTCAATCACTCTCTATCACTCTCTGAACCTCTCTGACACTCTCTGGCACTTTCAGATACTCTCAGACACACTCAGACACTCTCGTTCACTCTCTATTACTCTCTGACCCTCTCTGATACACTGTGGCACTCTCAGACACTCTCTGACTCTCTCTATCACTCTCTGACACTCTCTGACACAATCTGACACTCTCAGACACTCTCTGACACTCTCAGAACATTCTCTACCACTCTCTATCACTCTCTGACACTCTCTGATACATTCTAACACTCTCAGACACTCTCTGACACTCTCTATCACTCTCTGACTCAATCTGACACTCTCAGACAGTCTCAGACACTCTCTATCACTCTCTGACACTCTCTGACACTCTCTGACACTCTCTGATACTCTCTGATACACTGTGACACTCTCTGACACTCTCGATCACTCTCTGACACTCTCTGACAATCTCAGACACAATCAGACACTCTCTGACACTGTCTATCACTCTCTGACACTCTCTAACACTCTCTGACACTCTCTGACCCTCTCTGTCACTCTCTGACCCTCTCTGGCACTCTCAGACCCACGCAGACACTCGCTGACACTCACTTTCACTCTCTGACACTCTCTGACACTTTCAGACATTCTCTGCCACTCTCTATTACTCTCTGTCACTCTCTGACACTCTCTGATACTCTCACACTCTCTGACACTCTCACACTCTCTGACACTCTCTGACACTCTCACACTCTCTATCACTCTCTGACACTCTCTGACAATCTCAGACACTCTCTGCCACTCTCTCTCACTCTCTATCACTCTCTGACACTCGCACACTCTCTGACACTCTCACACTCTCTGACACTCTCTGACCCACTCTGACACTCTCTGTCACTGTCTGACACTCTCTGACACTCTGTCACTATCTGACACTCTCACTCTCTCTGACACTCTCTCACACTCTCACACACTCTCTGACACTCTCTGACCCACTCTGACCCTCTCTGTCACTCTCTGACCCTCTCTGGCACTCTCA
This sequence comes from Heterodontus francisci, assembly GCF_036365525.1. NCBI lineage: Eukaryota > Metazoa > Chordata > Chondrichthyes > Heterodontiformes > Heterodontidae > Heterodontus > Heterodontus francisci. The sequence continues at coordinate 4,403,203 of NC_090401.1, forward strand.
GACCCACGCAGACACTCGCTGACACTCACTTTCACTCTCTGACACTCTCTGACACTTTCAGACATTCTCTGCCACTCTCTATTACTCTCTGTCACTCTCTGACACTCTCTGATACTCTCACACTCTCTGACACTCTCACACTCTCTGACACTCTCTGACACTCTCACACTCTCTATCACTCTCTGACACTCTCTGACAATCTCAGACACTCTCTGCCACTCTCTCTCACTCTCTATCACTCTCTGACACTCGCACACTCTCTGACACTCTCACACTCTCTGACACTCTCTGACCCACTCTGACACTCTCTGTCACTGTCTGACACTCTGTCACTATCTGACACTCTCACTCTCTCTGACACTCTCTCACACTCTCACACACTCTCTGACACTCTCTGACCCACTCTGACACTCTCTGTCACTGTCTAACAATCTCAGACACTCTCTGACATTCTCTATCACTCTCTGACTCAATCTGACACTCTCAGACAGTCTCAGACACTCTCTAACACTCTCTGACACTCTCTGACACTCTCTGACACTCTCTGACACTCTCTGATACTCTCTGACATTCTCAGACACAATCAGACACTCTCTGACACTCTCACACTCTCTGACACTCTCTGACACACTCTGTCCCTCTCTGACACTCTCTGACACTATCTGATACTCTCTGACACTCTCACACTCTCTGACACTCTCTGACACTCTCACACTCTCTGACACTCTCTGACACTCTCTCACTCTCTCACACTCTCTCTGACATTCTCTCACACTCTCTGACACTCTCTGACCCTCTCTGACAATGCCTGACACTTTCTGACAAACTCTGTCACTCTCTGACACTCTCTTGCACTCTCTGACACACTCAGACACTCTCTATCACCTTCTGACACTTTCAGACACTCTCTGCCACTCTCTATCACTCTATATCACTCTCTGACACTTTCAGACACTCTCTGTCACTCTCTATCTCTCTCTATCACTCTCTGAAGCTGTCTGACACTCCCTGACACTCTCGATCACTCTCAGACACTCTCTGACACTTTCAGACACTCTCTGCCACTATCTATCACTCTCTGACACTCGCACACTCTCTGACCCTCTCTGACTCTATTTCACACTCTCTGACACTCGCTGAACCTCTCTGACACTCTCTGACACTCTCAGACACTCTCTGGCACACTCTATCACTCTCTGACACTCTCTATCACTGTCAATCATTCTCAATCACTCTCTGAACCTCTCTGACAGTCTCTGGCACTTTCAGATACTCGCAGACACTCTCAGACACTCTCTCTCACTCTCTATCACTCTCTGACACTCTCTGATACACTGTGGCACTCTCAGACACTCTCTGACTCTCTCTAGCACTCTCTGACACTCTCTGATACACTGTGGCACTCTCAGACACTCTCTGACACTCTCTATCACTCTCTGACTCAATCTGACACTATCAGACAGTCTCAGACACTCTCTATTACTCTCTATCACTCGCTGACACTTTCAGACACTCTCTGCCACTCTCTACCACTCTCTGTCACTCTCTGACACTCTCTATCACTCTCTGACACTCTCTATCACTCTCTATCACTCTCTGACACTCTCTGACAATCTCAGACACACTCAGACACTCTCTGACACTCTCTGACACTCTCTATCACTCTCTGACACTTTCAGACACTCTCTGCCACTCTCTCTCACTCTCTATCGCTCTCTGACACTCTCGGACACTCTCGGACACTCTCTGACACTCTCACACTCTCTGACACTCTCACACACTCTCACACAGTCTCTGACAATCTCTGACTCACTCTGACACTCTCTGTCACTGTCTGACACTCTCTGTCACTGTCTGACACTCTCTGACACTCTCACACTCTCTGGCACTCTCAATCTCTCTGACACACTCTGGCCCTCTCTGACACTCTCTATCACTCTCTGGCACTCTATTCCACTCTCCATCACTCTCTGACACTCTCTGATACACTCTAACACTCTCAGACACTCTCTATCACTCTCTGACTCAATCTGACACTCTCAGACAGTCTCAGACACTCTCTATCACTCTCTGACACTCTCTGACACTCTCTGACACTCTCTGATACTCTCTGATACACTGTGACACTCTCTGACACTCTCGATCACTCTCTGACACTCTCTGACAATCTCAGACACAATCAGACACTCTCTGACACTGTCTATCACTCTCTGACACTCTCTAACACTCTCCGACACTCTCTGACCCTCTCTGTCACTCTCTGACCCTCTCTGGCACTCTCAGACCCACGCAGACACTCGCTGACACTCACTTTCACTCTCTGACACTCTCTGACACTTTCAGACATTCTCTGCCACTCTCTATTACTCTCTGTCACTCTCTGACACTCTCTGATACTCTCACACTCTCTGACACTCTCACACTCTCTGACACTCTCTGACACTCTCACACTCTCTATCACTCTCTGACACTCTCTGACACTCTCTATCACTCTCTGACACTCTCTGACAATCTCAGACACTCTCTGCCACTCTCTCTCACTCTCTATCACTCTCTGACACTCGCACACTCTCTGACACTCTCACACTCTCTGACACTCTCTGACCCACTCTGACACTCTCTGTCACTGTCTGACACTCTCTGACACTCTGTCACTATCTGACACTCTCACTCTCTCTGACACTCTCTCACACTCTCACACACTCTCTGACACTCTCTGACCCACTCTGACACTCTCTGTCACTGTCTAACAATCTCAGACACTCTCTGACATTCTCTATCACTCTCTGACTCAATCTGACACTCTCAGACAGTCTCAGACACTCTCTAACACTCTCTGACACTCTCTGACACTCTCTGACACTCTCTGATACTCTCTGACATTCTCAGACACAATCAGACACTCTCTGACACTCTCACACTCTCTGACACTCTCTGACACACTCTGTCCCTCTCTGACACTCTCTGACACTATCTGATACTCTCTGACACTCTCACACTCTCTGACACTCTCTGACACTCTCACACTCTCTGACACTCTCTGACACTCTCTCACTCTCTCACACTCTCTCTGACATTCTCTCACACTCTCTGACACTCTCTGACCCTCTCTGACAATGCCTGACACTTTCTGACAAACTCTGTCACTCTCTGACACTCTCTTGCACTCTCTGACACACTCAGACACTCTCTATCACCTTCTGACACTTTCAGACACTCTCTGCCACTCTCTATCACTCTATATCACTCTCTGACACTTTCAGACACTCTCTATCACTCTCTATCTCTCTCTATCACTCTCTGAAGCTGTCTGACACTCCCTGACACTCTCGATCACTCTCAGACACTCTCTGACACTTTCAGACACTCTCTGCCACTATCTATCACTCTCTGACACTCGCACACTCTCTGACCCTCTCTGACTCTATTTCACACTCTCTGACACTCGCTGAACCTCTCTGACACTCTCTGACACTCTCAGACACTCTCTGGCACACTCTATCACTCTCTGACACTCTCTATCACTGTCAATCATTCTCAATCACTCTCTGAACCTCTCTGACAGTCTCTGGCACTTTCAGATACTCGCAGACACTCTCAGACACTCTCTCTCACTCTCTATCACTCTCTGACACTCTCTGATACACTGTGGCACTCTCAGACACTCTCTGACTCTCTCTAGCACTCTCTGACACTCTCTGATACACTGTGGCACTCTCAGACACTCTCTGACACTCTCTATCACTCTCTGACTCAATCTGACACTATCAGACAGTCTCAGACACTCTCTATTACTCTCTATCACTCGCTGACACTTTCAGACACTCTCTGCCACTCTCTATCACTCTCTGTCACTCTCTGACACTCTCTATCACTCTCTGACACTCTCTATCACTCTCTATCACTCTCTGACACTCTCTGACACTCTCTGACAATCTCAGACACACTCAGACACTCTCTGACACTCTCTGACACTCTCTATCACTCTCTGACACTTTCAGACACTCTCTGCCACTCTCTCTCACTCTCTATCGCTCTCTGACACTCTCGGACACTCTCGGACACTCTCTGACACTCTCACACTCTCTGACACTCTCACACACTCTCACACAGTCTCTGACAATCTCTGACTCACTCTGACACTCTCTGTCACTGTCTGACACTCTCTGTCACTGTCTGACACTCTCTGACACTCTCACACTCTCTGGCACTCTCAATCTCTCTGACACACTCTGGCCCTCTCTGACACTCTCTATCACTCTCTGGCACTCTATTCCACTCTCCATCACTCTCTGACACTCTCTGATACACTCTAACACTCTCAGACACTCTCTATCACTCTCTGACTCAATCTGACACTCTCAGACAGTCTCAGACACTCTCTATCACTCTCTGACACTCTCTGACACTCTCTGACACTCTCTGATACTCTCTGATACACTGTGACACTCTCTGACACTCTCGATCACTCTCTGACACTCTCTGACAATCTCAGACACAATCAGACACTCTCTGACATTGTCTATCACTCTCTGACACTCTCTAACACTCTCCGACACTCTCTGACCCTCTCTGTCACTCTCTGACCCTCTCTGGCACTCTCAGACCCACGCAGACACTCGCTGACACTCACTTTCACTCTCTGACACTCTCTGACACTTTCAGGCATTCTCTGCCACTCTCTATTACTCTCTGTCACTCTCTGACACTCTCTGATACTCTCACACTCTCTGACACTCTCACACTCTCTGACACTCTCTGACACTCTCACACTCTCTATCACTCTCTGACACTCTCTGACACTCTCTATCACTCTCTGACACTCTCTGACAATCTCAGACACTCTCTGCCACTCTCTCTCACTCTCTATCACTCTCTGACACTCGCACACTCTCTGACACTCTCACACTCTCTGACACTCTCTGACCCACTCTGACACTCTCTGTCACTGTCTGACACTCTCTGACACTCTGTCACTATCTGACACTCTCACTCTCTCTGACACTCTCTCACACTCTCACACACTCTCTGACACTCTCTGACCCACTCTGACACTCTCTGTCACTGTCTAACAATCTCAGACACTCTCTGACATTCTCTATCACTCTCTGACTCAATCTGACACTCTCAGACAGTCTCAGACACTCTCTAACACTCTCTGACACTCTCTGACACTCTCTGACACTCTCTGATACTCTCTGACATTCTCAGACACAATCAGACACTCTCTGACACTCTCACACTCTCTGACACTCTCTGACACACTCTGTCCCTCTCTGACACTCTCTGACACTATCTGATACTCTCTGACACTCTCACACTCTCTGACACTCTCTGACACTCTCACACTCTCTGACACTCTCTGACACTCTCTCACTCTCTCACACTCTCTCTGACATTCTCTCACACTCTCTGACACTCTCTGACCCTCTCTGACAATGCCTGACACTTTCTGACAAACTCTGTCACTCTCTGACACTCTCTTGCACTCTCTGACACACTCAGACACTCTCTATCACCTTCTGACACTTTCAGACACTCTCTGCCACTCTCTATCACTCTATATCACTCTCTGACACTTTCAGACACTCTCTATCACTCTCTATCTCTCTCTATCACTCTCTGAAGCTGTCTGACACTCCCTGACACTCTCGATCACTCTCAGACACTCTCTGACACTTTCAGACACTCTCTGCCACTATCTATCACTCTCTGACACTCGCACACTCTCTGACCCTCTCTGACTCTATTTCACACTCTCTGACACTCGCTGAACCTCTCTGACACTCTCTGACACTCTCAGACACTCTCTGGCACACTCTATCACTCTCTGACACTCTCTATCACTGTCAATCATTCTCAATCACTCTCTGAACCTCTCTGACAGTCTCTGGCACTTTCAGATACTCGCAGACACTCTCAGACACTCTCTCTCACTCTCTATCACTCTCTGACACTCTCTGATACACTGTGGCACTCTCAGACACTCTCTGACTCTCTCTAGCACTCTCTGACACTCTCTGATACACTGTGGCACTCTCAGACACTCTCTGACACTCTCTATCACTCTCTGACTCAATCTGACACTATCAGACAGTCTCAGACACTCTCTATTACTCTCTATCACTCGCTGACACTTTCAGACACTCTCTGCCACTCTCTATCACTCTCTGTCACTCTCTGACACCTTCTATCACTCTCTGACACTCTCTATCACTCTCTATCACTCTCTGACACTCTCTGACAATCTCAGACACACTCAGACACTCTCTGACACTCTCTGACACTCTCTATCACTCTCTGACACTTTCAGACACTCTCTGCCACTCTCTCTCACTCTCTATCGCTCTCTGACACTCTCGGACACTCTCGGACACTCTCTGACACTCTCACACTCTCTGACACTCTCACACACTCTCACACAGTCTCTGACAATCTCTGACTCACTCTGACACTCTCTGTCACTGTCTGACACTCTCTGTCACTGTCTGACACTCTCTGACACTCTCACACTCTCTGGCACTCTCAATCTCTCTGACACACTCTGGCCCTCTCTGACACTCTCTATCACTCTCTGGCACTCTATTCCACTCTCCATCACTCTCTGACACTCTCTGATACACTCTAACACTCTCAGACACTCTCTATCACTCTCTGACTCAATCTGACACTCTCAGACAGTCTCAGACACTCTCTATCACTCTCTGACACTCTCTGACACTCTCTGACACTCTCTGATACTCTCTGATACACTGTGACACTCTCTGACACTCTCGATCACTCTCTGACACTCTCTGACAATCTCAGACACAATCAGACACTCTCTGACACTGTCTATCACTCTCTGACACTCTCTAACACTCTCCGACACTCTCTGACCCTCTCTGTCACTCTCTGACCCTCTCTGGCACTCTCAGACCCACGCAGACACTCGCTGACACTCACTTTCACTCTCTGACACTCTCTGACACTTTCAGACATTCTCTGCCACTCTCTATTACTCTCTGTCACTCTCTGACACTCTCTGATACTCTCACACTCTCTGACACTCTCACACTCTCTGACACTCTCTGACACTCTCACACTCTCTATCACTCTCTGACACTCTCTGACACTCTCTATCACTCTCTGACACTCTCTGACAATCTCAGACACTCTCTGCCACTCTCTCTCACTCTCTATCACTCTCTGACACTCGCACACTCTCTGACACTCTCACACTCTCTGACACTCTCTGACCCACTCTGACACTCTCTGTCACTGTCTGACACTCTCTGACACTCTGTCACTATCTGACACTCTCACTCTCTCTGACACTCTCTCACACTCTCACACACTCTCTGACACTCTCTGACCCACTCTGACACTCTCTGTCACTGTCTAACAATCTCAGACACTCTCTGACATTCTCTATCACTCTCTGACTCAATCTGACACTCTCAGACAGTCTCAGACACTCTCTAACACTCTCTGACACTCTCTGACACTCTCTGACACTCTCTGATACTCTCTGACATTCTCAGACACAATCAGACACTCTCTGACACTCTCACACTCTCTGACACTCTCTGACACACTCTGTCCCTCTCTGACACTCTCTGACACTATCTGATACTCTCTGACACTCTCACACTCTCTGACACTCTCTGACACTCTCACACTCTCTGACACTCTCTGACACTCTCTCACTCTCTCACACTCTCTCTGACATTCTCTCACACTCTCTGACACTCTCTGACCCTCTCTGACAATGCCTGACACTTTCTGACAAACTCTGTCACTCTCTGACACTCTCTTGCACTCTCTGACACACTCAGACACTCTCTATCACCTTCTGACACTTTCAGACACTCTCTGCCACTCTCTATCACTCTATATCACTCTCTGACACTTTCAGACACTCTCTATCACTCTCTATCTCTCTCTATCACTCTCTGAAGCTGTCTGACACTCCCTGACACTCTCGATCACTCTCAGACACTCTCTGAAACTTTCAGACACTCTCTGCCACTATCTATCACTCTCTGACACTCGCACACTCTCTGACCCTCTCTGACTCTATTTCACACTCTCTGACACTCGCTGAACCTCTCTGACACTCTCTGACACTCTCAGACACTCTCTGGCACACTCTATCACTCTCTGACACTCTCTATCACTGTCAATCATTCTCAATCACTCTCTGAACCTCTCTGACAGTCTCTGGCACTTTCAGATACTCGCAGACACTCTCAGACACTCTCTCTCACTCTCTATCACTCTCTGACACTCTCTGATACACTGTGGCACTCTCAGACACTCTCTGACTCTCTCTAGCACTCTCTGACACTCTCTGATACACTGTGGCACTCTCAGACACTCTCTGACACTCTCTATCACTCTCTGACTCAATCTGACACTATCAGACAGTCTCAGACACTCTCTATTACTCTCTATCACTCGCTGACACTTTCAGACACTCTCTGCCACTCTCTATCACTCTCTGTCACTCTCTGACACTCTCTATCACTCTCTGACACTCTCTATCACTCTCTATCACTCTCTGACACTCTCTGACACTCTCTGACAATCTCAGACACACTCAGACACTCTCTGACACTCTCTGACACTCTCTATCACTCTCTGACACTTTCAGACACTCTCTGCCACTCTCTCTCACTCTCTATCGCTCTCTGACACTCTCGGACACTCTCGGACACTCTCTGACACTCTCACACTCTCTGACACTCTCACACACTCTCACACAGTCTCTGACAATCTCTGACTCACTCTGACACTCTCTGTCACTGTCTGACACTCTCTGTCACTGTCTGACACTCTCTGACACTCTCACACTCTCTGGCACTCTCAATCTCTCTGACACACTCTGGCCCTCTCTGACACTCTCTATCACTCTCTGGCACTCTATTCCACTCTCCATCACTCTCTGACACTCTCTGATACACTCTAACACTCTCAGACACTCTCTATCACTCTCTGACTCAATCTGACACTCTCAGACAGTCTCAGACACTCTCTATCACTCTCTGACACTCTCTGACACTCTCTGACACTCTCTGATACTCTCTGATACACTGTGACACTCTCTGACACTCTCGATCACTCTCTGACACTCTCTGACAATCTCAGACACAATCAGACACTCTCTGACATTGTCTATCACTCTCTGACACTCTCTAACACTCTCCGACACTCTCTGACCCTCTCTGTCACTCTCTGACCCTCTCTGGCACTCTCAGACCCACGCAGACACTCGCTGACACTCACTTTCACTCTCTGACACTCTCTGACACTTTCAGGCATTCTCTGCCACTCTCTATTACTCTCTGTCACTCTCTGACACTCTCTGATACTCTCACACTCTCTGACACTCTCACACTCTCTGACACTCTCTGACACTCTCACACTCTCTATCACTCTCTGACACTCTCTGACACTCTCTATCACTCTCTGACACTCTCTGACAATCTCAGACACTCTCTGCCACTCTCTCTCACTCTCTATCACTCTCTGACACTCGCACACTCTCTGACACTCTCACACTCTCTGACACTCTCTGACCCACTCTGACACTCTCTGTCACTGTCTGACACTCTCTGACACTCTGTCACTATCTGACACTCTCACTCTCTCTGACACTCTCTCACACTCTCACACACTCTCTGACACTCTCTGACCCACTCTGACACTCTCTGTCACTGTCTAACAATCTCAGACACTCTCTGACATTCTCTATCACTCTCTGACTCAATCTGACACTCTCAGACAGTCTCAGACACTCTCTAACACTCTCTGACACTCTCTGACACTCTCTGACACTCTCTGATACTCTCTGACATTCTCAGACACAATCAGACACTCTCTGACACTCTCACACTCTCTGACACTCTCTGACACACTCTGTCCCTCTCTGACACTCTCTGACACTATCTGATACTCTCTGACACTCTCACACTCTCTGACACTCTCTGACACTCTCACACTCTCTGACACTCTCTGACACTCTCTCACTCTCTCACACTCTCTCTGACATTCTCTCACACTCTCTGACACTCTCTGACCCTCTCTGACAATGCCTGACACTTTCTGACAAACTCTGTCACTCTCTGACACTCTCTTGCACTCTCTGACACACTCAGACACTCTCTATCACCTTCTGACACTTTCAGACACTCTCTGCCACTCTCTATCACTCTATATCACTCTCTGACACTTTCAGACACTCTCTATCACTCTCTATCTCTCTCTATCACTCTCTGAAGCTGTCTGACACTCCCTGACACTCTCGATCACTCTCAGACACTCTCTGACACTTTCAGACACTCTCTGCCACTATCTATCACTCTCTGACACTCGCACACTCTCTGACCCTCTCTGACTCTATTTCACACTCTCTGACACTCGCTGAACCTCTCTGACACTCTCTGACACTCTCAGACACTCTCTGGCACACTCTATCACTCTCTGACACTCTCTATCACTGTCAATCATTCTCAATCACTCTCTGAACCTCTCTGACAGTCTCTGGCACTTTCAGATACTCGCAGACACTCTCAGACACTCTCTCTCACTCTCTATCACTCTCTGACACTCTCTGATACACTGTGGCACTCTCAGACACTCTCTGACTCTCTCTAGCACTCTCTGACACTCTCTGATACACTGTGGCACTCTCAGACACTCTCTGACACTCTCTATCACTCTCTGACTCAATCTGACACTATCAGACAGTCTCAGACACTCTCTATTACTCTCTATCACTCGCTGACACTTTCAGACACTCTCTGCCACTCTCTATCACTCTCTGTCACTCTCTGACACTCTCTATCACTCTCTGACACTCTCTATCACTCTCTATCACTCTCTGACACTCTCTGACAATCTCAGACACACTCAGACACTCTCTGACACTCTCTGACACTCTCTATCACTCTCTGACACTTTCAGACACTCTCTGCCACTCTCTCTCACTCTCTATCGCTCTCTGACACTCTCGGACACTCTCGGACACTCTCTGACACTCTCACACTCTCTGACACTCTCACACACTCTCACACAGTCTCTGACAATCTCTGACTCACTCTGACACTCTCTGTCACTGTCTGACACTCTCTGTCACTGTCTGACACTCTCTGACACTCTCACACTCTCTGGCACTCTCAATCTCTCTGACACACTCTGGCCCTCTCTGACACTCTCTATCACTCTCTGGCACTCTATTCCACTCTCCATCACTCTCTGACACTCTCTGATACACTCTAACACTCTCAGACACTCTCTGACACTCTCTATCACTCTCTGACTCAATCTGACACTCTCAGACAGTCTCAGACACTCTCTATCACTCTCTGACACTCTCTGACACTCTCTGACACTCTCTGATACTCTCTGATACACTGTGACACTCTCTGACACTCTCTATCACTCTCTGACAATCTCTGACAATCCCAGACACAATCAGACACTCTCTGACACTGTCTATCACTCTCTGACACTCTCTAACACTCTCTGACACTCTCTGACCCTCTCTGTCACTCTCTGACCCTCTCTGGCACTCTCAGACCCACGCAGACACTCGCTGACACTCACTTTCACTCTCTATCACTCTCTGACACTCTCTGACACTCTCTATCACTCTCTGACACTCTCTGACAATCTCAGACACTCTCTGCCACTCTCTCTCACTCTCTATCACTCTCTGACACTCGCACACTCTCTGACACTCGCACACTCTCTGACACTCTCACACTCTCTGACACTCTCTGACCCACTCTGACACTCTCTGTCACTGTCTGACACTCTCTTACACTCTGTCACTCTCTGACACTCTCACTCTCTCTGACACTCTCTCACACTCTCACACACTCTCTGACACTCTCTGACCCACTCTGACACTCTCTGTCACTGTTTAACAATCTCAGACACTCTCTGACATTCTCTATCACTCTCTGACTCAATCTGACACTCTCTGACACTCTCTATCACTCTCTGACACTCTCTGACACTTTCAGACTCTCTCTGCCACTCTCTCTCACTCTCTATCGCTCTCTGACACTCTCGGACACTCTCTGACACTCTCACACTCTCTGACACTCTCACACTCTCTGACACTCTCACACACTCTCACACAGTCTCTGACAATCTCTGACCCACTCTGACACTCTCTGTCACTGTCTGACACTCTGTCACTGTCTGACACTCTCTGACACTCTCACACTCTCTGGCACTCTCAATCTCTCTGACACACTCTGGCCCTCTCTGACACTCTCTATCACTCTCTGGCACTCTCTTCCACTCTCCATCACTCTCTGACACTCTCTGATCCACTCTAACACTCTCAGACACTCTCTGACACTCTCTATCACTCTCTGACTCAATCTGACACTCTCAGACAGTCTCAGACACTCTCTATCACTCTCTGACACTCTCTGACACTCTCGGACACTCTCTGACACTCTCTGATACACTGTGACACTCTCTGACACTCTCTATCACTCTCTGACACTCTCTGACAATCTCAGACACAATCAGACACTCTCTGACACTGTCTATCACTCTCTGACACTCTCTAACACTCTCTGACACTCTCTCACTCTCTCTGACATTCTCTCACACTCTCTGACCCTCTCTGACAATGTCTGACACTTTCTGACAAACTCTATCACTCTCTGACACTCTCTGACACACTCAGACACTCTCTATCACTCTCTGACTCTTTCAGACACTCTCTATCACTCTCGATCACTCTCTATCACTCTCTGACACTCTCTGATACTCTCTGACACTCTCTGACACTCTCTGAGCCTTTCTGACACTCTTCCACACTCTCTGACACTCTCTGAACCTCTCTGACCCTCTCTGACACTCTCTGACACTCTCAGACACTCTCTGGCACACTCTATCACTCTCTGACACTCTCTAACACTGTCAATCATTCTCAATCACTCTCTGAACCTCTCTGACACTCTCTGGCACTTTCAGATACTCTCAGACACACTCAGACACTCTCGTTCACTCTCTATTACTCTCTGACCCTCTCTGATACACTGTGGCACTCTCAGACACTCTCTGACACTCTCTATCACTCTCTGACACTCTCTGATACAATCTGACACTCTCAGACACTCTCTGACACTCTCAGAACATTCTCTACCACTCTCTATCACTCTCTGACACTCTCTGATACACTCTAACACTCTCAGACACTCTCTGACACTCTCTATTACTCTCTGACTCAATCTGACACTCTCAGACAGTCTCAGACACTCTCTATCACTCTCTGACACTCTCTGACACTCTCTGACACTCTCTGATACTCTCTGATACACTGTGACACTCTCTGACACTCTCTATCACTCTCTGACACTCTCTGACAATCTCAGACACAATCAGACACTCTCTGACACTGTCTATCACTCTCTGACACTCTCTAACACTCTCTGACACTCTCTGACCCTTTCTGTCACTCTCTGACCCTCTCTGGCACTCTCAGAGCCACGCAGACACTCGCTGACACTCACTTTCACTCTCTGACACTCTCTGACACTTTCAGACATTCTCTGCCACTCTCTATTACTCTCTGTCACTCTCTGACACTCTCTGATACTCTCACACTCTCTGACACTCTCACACTCTCTGACACTCTCTGACACTCTCACACTCTCTATCACTCTCTGACACTCTCTGACACTCTCTATCACTCTCTGACATTCTCTGACAATCTCAGACACTCTCTGCCACTCTCTGCCACTCTCTCTCACTCTCTATCACTCTCTATCACTCTCTATCACTCTCTGACACTCGCACACTCTCTGACACTCTCACACTCTCTGACACTCTCTGACCCACTCTGACACTCTCTGTCACTGTCTGACACTCTCTGACACTCTGTCACTCTCTGACACTCTCACTCTCTCTGACACTCTCTCACACTCTCACACACTCTCTGACACTCTCTGACCCACTCTGACACTCTCTGTCAGTGTCTAACAATCTCAGACTCTCTCTGACATTCTCTATCACTCTCTGACTCAATCTGACACTCTCAGACAGTCTCAGACACTCTCTAACACTCTCTGACACTCTCTGACACTCTCTGACACTCTCTGATACTCTCTGACATTCTCAGACACAATCAGACACTCTCTGACACTCTCACACTCTCTCACACTCTCTGACACTCTCTGACACACTCTGTCCCTCTCTGACACTCTCTGACACTATCTGATACTCTCTGACACTCTCACACTCTCTGACACTCTCTGACACTCTCACACTCTCTGACACTCTCTGACACTCTCTCACTCTCTCACACTCTCTCTGACATTCTCTCACACTCTCTGACACTCTCTGACCCTCTCTGACAATGCCTGACACTTTCTGACAAACTCTGTCACTCTCTGACACTCTCTTGCACTCTCTGACACACTCAGACACTCTCTATCACCTTCTGACACTTTCAGACACACTCTGCCACTCTCTATCACGCTATATCACTCTCTGACTCTTTCAGACACTCTCTATCACTCTCTATCTCTCTCTATCACTCTCTGAAGCTCTCTGACACTCCCTGACACTCCCTGACACTCTCGATCACTCTCAGACACTCTCTGACACTTTCAGACACTCTCTGCCACTCTCTATCACTCTCTGACACTCGCACACTCTCTGACCCTCTCTGACTCTATTTCACACTCTCTGACACTCGCTGAACCTCTCTGACCCTCTCTGACACTCTCAGACACTCTCTGGCACACTCTATCACTCTCTGACACTCTCTATCACTGTCAATCATTCTCAATCACTCTCAATCACTCTCTGAACCTCTCTGACAGTCTCTGGCACTTTCAGATACTCGCAGACACTCTCAGACACTCTCTCTCACTCTCTATCACTCTCTGACACTCTCTGATACACTGTGGCACTCTCAGACACTCTCTGACTCTCTCTAGCACTCTCTGACACTCTCTGATACACTGTGGCACTCTCAGACACTCTCTGACACTCTCTATCACTCTCTGACTCAATCTGACACTATCAGACAGTCTCAGACACTCTCTATTACTCTCTATCACTCGCTGACACTTTCAGACACTCTCTGCCACTCTCTATCACTCTCTGTCACTCTCTGACACTCTCTGACACTTTCACACTCTCTGACACTCTCACACTCTCTGACACTCTCACACGCTCGGACCCTTTCTGACATTCTATATCACTCTCTGACACTCTCTATCACTCTCTATCACTCTCTGACACTCTCTGACAATCTCAGACACACTCAGACACTCTCTGACACTCTCTGACACTCTCTGACACTCTCTATCACTCTCTGACACTCTCTGACACTTTCAGACACTCTCTGCCACTCTCTGACACTCTCTGACAATCTCAGACACACTCAGACACTCTCTGACACTCTCTGACACTCTCTGACACTCTCTATCACTCTCTATCACTCTCTGACACTCGCACACTCTCTGACACTCTCACACTCTCTGACACTCTCTGACCCACTCTGACACTCTCTGTCACTGTCTGACACTCTCTGACTCTCTGTCACTCTCTGACACTCTCTGACACTCTCACTCTCTCTGACACTCTCTCACACTCTCACACACTCTCTGACACTCTCTGACCCACTCTGACACTCTCTGTCACTGTCTAACAATCTCAGACACTCTCTGACATTCTCTATCACTCTCTGACTCAATCTGACACTCTCAGACAGTCTCAGACACTCTCTAACACTCTTTGACACTCTCAGACACTCTCTGGCACACTCTATCACTCTCTGACACTCTCTATCACTGTCAATCATTCTCAATCACTCTCAATCACTCTCTGAACCTCTCTGACAGTCTCTGGCACTTTCAGATACTCGCAGACACTCTCAGACACTCTCTCTCACTCTCTATCACTCTCTGACACTCTCTGATACACTGTGGCACTCTCAGACACTCTCTGACTCTCTCTAGCACTCTCTGACACTCTCTGATACACTGTGGCACTCTCAGACACTCTCTGACATTCTCTATCACTCTCTGACTCAATCTGACACTATCAGACAGTCTCAGACACTCTCTATTACTCTCTATCACTCGCTGACACTTTCAGACACTCTCTGCCACTCTCTATCACTCTCTGTCACTCTCTGACACTCACTGACACTTTCACACTCTCTGACACTCTCACACTCTCTGACACTCTCACACGCTCGGACCCTTTCTGACATTCTCTATCACTCTCTGACACTCTCTATCACTCTCTGACACTCTCTATCACTCTCTATCACTCTCTGACACTCTCTGACAATCTCAGACACACTCAGACACTCTCTGACACTCTCTGACACTCTCTGACACTCTCTGACACTCTCTATCACTCTCTGACACTCTCTGACACTTTCAGACACTCTCTGCCACTCTCTGACACTCTCTGACAATCTCAGACACACTCAGACACTCTCGGACACTCTCTGACACTCTCTGACACTCTCTATCACTCTCTATCACTCTCTGACACTCGCACACTCTCTGACACTCTCACACTCTCTGACACTCTCTGACCCACTCTGACACTCTCTGTCACTCTCTGACACTCTCTGACACTCTGTCACTCTCTGACACTCTCACTCTCTCTGACACTCTCTCACACTCTCACACACTCTCTGACACTCTCTGACCCACTCTGACACTCTCTGTCACTGTCTAACAATCTCAGACACTCTCTGACATTCTCTATCACTCTCTGACTCAATCTGACACTCTCAGACAGTTTCAGACACTCTCTAACACTCTCTGACACTCTCTGACACTCTCTGACACTCTCTGATACTCTCTGACATTCTCAGACACAATCAGACACTCTCTGACACTCTCACACTCTCTCACACTCTCTGACACTCTCTGACACACTCTGTCCCTCTCTGACACTCTCTGACACTATCTGATACTCTCTGACACTCTGACACTCTCTGACACTCTCTGACACTCTCACACTCTCTGACACTCTCTGACACTCTCTCACTCTCTCACACTCTCTCTGACATTCTCTCACACTCTCTGACACTCTCTGACCCTCTCTGACAATGCCTGACACTTTCTGACAAACTCTGTCACTCTCTGACACTCTCTTGCACTCTCTGACACACTCAGACACTCTCTATCACCTTCTGACACTTTCAGACACTCTCTGCCACTCTCTATCACTCTATATCACTCTCTGACACTTTCAGACACTCTCTATCACTCTCTATCTCTCTCTATCACTCTCTGAAGCTCTCTGACACTCCCTGACACTCTCGATCACTCTCAGACACTCTCTGACACTTTCAGACACTCTCTGCCACTCTCTATCACTCTCTGACACTCGCACACTCTCTGACCCTCTCTGACTCTATTTCACACTCTCTGACACTCGCTGAACCTCTCTGACCCTCTCTGACACTCTCAGACACTCTCTGGCACACTCTATCACTCTCTGACACTCTCTATCACTGTCAATCATGCTCAATCACTCTCAATCACTCTCTGAACCTCTCTGACAGTCTCTGGCACTTTCAGATACTCGCAGACACTCTCAGACACTCTCTCTCACTCTCTATCACTCTCTGACACTCTCTGATACACTGTGGCACTCTCAGACACTCTCTGACTCTCTCTAGCACTCTCTGACACTCTCTGATACACTGTGGCACTCTCAGACACTCTCTGACACTCTCTATCACTCTCTGACTCAATCTGACACTATCAGACAGTCTCAGACACTCTCTATTACTCTCTATCACTCGCTGACACTTTCAGACACTCTCTGCCACTCTCTATCACACTCTGTCACTCTCTGACACTCTCTGACACTTTCACACTCTCTGACACTCTCACACTCTCTGACACTCTCACACGCTAAGACCCTTTCTGACATTCTCTATCACTCTCTGACACTCTCTATCACTCTCTGACACTCTCTATCACTCTCTGACACTCTCTGACAATCTCAGACACACTCAGACACTCTCTGACACTCTCTGACACTCTCTGACACTCTCTATCACTCTCTGACACTCTCTGACACTTTCAGACACTCTCTGCCACTCTCTCTCACTCTCTATCGCTCTCTGACACTCTCGGACACTCTCTGACACTCTCACACTCTCTGACACTCTCACACACTCTCACACAGTCTCTGACAATCTCTGACCCACTCTGACACTCTCTGTCACTGTCTGACACTCTCTGTCACTGTCTGACACTCTCTGACACTCTCACACTCTCTGGCACTCTCAATCTCTCTGACACACTCTAGCCCTCTTTGACACTCTCTATCACTCTCTGGCACTCTCTTCCACTCTCCATCACTCTCTGACACTCTCTGATACACTGTGACACTCTCAGACACACTCTGACACACTCAGACACTCTCTACCACATTCTATCACTCTCTCACACTGTCTGACACTCTCTGATACAATCTAACACTCTCAGACACTCTCTGACACTCTCTATCACTATCTGACATTCGCTGACACTCTCAGACAGTCTCAGAAACTCTCTATCACTATCTGACAATCTCTGACACTCTCTGACACTCTCTGATACTCTCTAATACACTCTGACACTCTCTATCTCTCTCTGACACTCTCTGACAATCTCATACACACTCAGACACTCTCTGACACTCTCTGACAATCTCTATCACTCTCTGACACTCTCAGACAGTCTCAGACACTCTCTGACAATCTCTGATACTCTCTGTCACTCTCTGACACTCTCTGACAATCTCAGACACACTCAGACACTCTGCCACTTTCTGCCACTCTCTGCCACTCTCTATCACTCTCTGAAACGCTCTGCCACTCTCTGCCACTCTCTGACACTCTCTATCACTATCTGACACTCTCTGACACTCTCTATGACCGTCTCTCACACTCTCTGACACTCTCTGACCCTCCCTGACACACTCTGAGACTCTCTGACACTCTCTATCACTCTCTGACACTCTCTGACACTCTCTATCACTCTCTGACACTCTCTGACACTCTCTGACAATCTCAGACACATTCAGACATTCTCTGACACTCTCGATCACTCTCTGACACTCTCTGACACTTTCAGACACTCTCTGCCACTCTCTATCACTCTATATCACTCGCTGACACTTTCAGACACTCTCTGCCACGCTCTATCACTCTCTGACACTCTCTGACACTCTCTGACACTCTCTATCACTCTCTATCACTCTCTGACACTCTCTGACACTTTCAGAGACTCTCTGCTGCTCTCTAATTCACTCTGACACTCTCTGACAGTCTCTGACACTCTCTGACACTCTCACACTCTATGACACTCTCTGACACTCTCTCACACTCTCTGACACACTCTGTCCCTCTCTGACACTCTCTGACACTCTCTGACACTATCTGACACTCTCTGACACTCTCTGACACTCTCTGACACTCTCTGACAATCTCTGACAATCTCTGACACTCTCTGACAAACTCTATCACTCTCTGACACTCTCTGACACACTCAGACACTCTCTATCACTCTCTGACACTTTCAGACACACTCGGACACTCTCTATCACTCTCTGACACTTTCAGACACTCTCTGCCACTCTCTATCACTCTATATCACTCTCTGACACTTTCAGACACTCTCTATCACTCTCTGACACTCTCTGACACTTTCAGACACTCTCTGACAGTCTCTGACACTCTCTATCACACTCAGACACTCTCTGACACTTTCAGACACTCTCTGCCACTCTCTATCACTCTCTGACACTCGCACACTCTCTGCCACTCTCTGACACTCTTTCACACTCTCTGACACTCTCTGACCCTCTCTGACCCTCTCCATCACTCTATATCACTCTCTGACACTTTCAGACACTCTCTATCACTCTCTATTACTCTCTATCACTCTCTATCACTCTCTATCACTCTCTATCACTCACTGACACTCTCTGACTCTTCCAGACACTCTCTGCCACTCTCTATCACTCTCTGACACTCTCTGACACTCTCTGACACTCGCACACTCTCTGCAACTCTCTGACCCTCTTTCACACTCTCTGACACACTCTGACCCTCTCTGACCCTCTCCGTCACTCGATATCACTCTCTGACACTCTGTGACACTCTCTATCACTCTCAGACACTCTCTGACACTTTCAGACACTCTCTGCCACTCTCTATCACTCTCTGACACTCTCTGACACTCGCACACTCTCTGCCACTCTCTGCCACTCTTTCACAATCTCTGACCCTCTCTGACACTCTCAGACACTCTCTGGCACACTCTGGCACACTCTATCACTCTCTGACACACTATATCACTCTCTATCACTCTCTGACACTCTCTGTCACTCTCTATCACTCTCTGACACTCTCTGACACTTTCAGACACTCTCTGCTGCTCTCTAATACACTCTGACACTCTCTGACAGTCTCTGACACTCTCTGACACTCTCACACTCTCTGACACTCTCTGACACTCTCTGACACTCTCTCACACTCTCTCACACTCTCTGACACACTCTGTCCCTCTCTGACACTCTCTGACACTATCTGACACTCTCTGACACTCTCACACTCTATGACACTCTCACACTCTCTGACACTCTCTGACACTCTCTCATACTCTCTCATACTCTCTGACATTCTCTCACACTCTCTGACACTCTCTGACCCTCTCTGACAATCTCTGACAATCTCTGACACTCTCTGACAAACTCTATCACTCTCTGACACTCTCTGACACACTCAGACACTCTCTATCACTCTCTGACACTCTCTGCCACTCTCTATCACTCTATATCTCTCTCTGACACTTTCAGACACTCTCTATCACTCTCTGACAGTCTCTGACACTCTCTGACAGTCTCTGACACTCTCTATCACACTCAGACACTCTCTGACACTTTCAGACACTCTCTGCCACTCTCTATCACTCTCTGACACTCTCTGACACTCTCTGACACTCGCACACTCTCTGACACTCGCACACTCTCTGCCACTCTCTGACACTCTTTCACACTCTCTGACACTCTCTGACACTCTCTGACCCTCTCCATCACTCTATATCACTCTCTGACACTTTCAGACACTCTCTATCACTCTCTATTACTCTCTATCACTCTCTATCACTCTCTATATCTCTCTGACACTCTCTGACACTTTCAGACACTCTCTGCCACTCTCTTTCACTCTCTGACACTCTCTGACACTCTCTGACACTCGCACACTCTCTGCCACTCTCTGACACTCTTTCACACTCTCTGACACTCTCTGACACTCTCTGACCCTCTCCATCACTCTATATCACTCTCTGACACTTTCAGACACTCTCTATCACTCTCTATTACTCTCTATCACTCTCTATCACTCTCTATATCTCTCTGACACTCTCTGACACTCTCAGACACTCTCTGGCACACTCTATCACTCTCTGACACTCTCTATCACTGTCAATCATTCTCAATCACTCTCTGAACCTCTCTGACAGTCTCTGGCACTTTCAGATACTCGCAGACACTCTCAGACACTCTCTCTCACTCTCTATCACTCTCTGACACTCTCTGATACACTGTGGCACTCTCAGACACTCTCTGACTCTCTCTAGCACTCTCTGACACTCTCTGATACACTGTGGCACTCTCAGACACTCTCTGACACTCTCTATCACTCTCTGACTCAATCTGACACTATCAGACAGTCTCAGACACTCTCTATTACTCTCTATCACTCGCTGACACTTTCAGACACTCTCTGCCACTCTCTATCACTCTCTGTCACTCTCTGACACTCTCTATCACTCTCTGACACTCTCTATCACTCTCTATCACTCTCTGACACTCTCTGACACTCTCTGACAATCTCAGACACACTCAGACACTCTCTGACACTCTCTGACACTCTCTATCACTCTCTGACACTTTCAGACACTCTCTGCCACTCTCTCTCACTCTCTATCGCTCTCTGACACTCTCGGACACTCTCGGACACTCTCTGACACTCTCACACTCTCTGACACTCTCACACACTCTCACACAGTCTCTGACAATCTCTGACTCACTCTGACACTCTCTGTCACTGTCTGACACTCTCTGTCACTGTCTGACACTCTCTGACACTCTCACACTCTCTGGCACTCTCAATCTCTCTGACACACTCTGGCCCTCTCTGACACTCTCTATCACTCTCTGGCACTCTATTCCACTCTCCATCACTCTCTGACACTCTCTGATACACTCTAACACTCTCAGACACTCTCTATCACTCTCTGACTCAATCTGACACTCTCAGACAGTCTCAGACACTCTCTATCACTCTCTGACACTCTCTGACACTCTCTGACACTCTCTGATACTCTCTGATACACTGTGACACTCTCTGACACTCTCGATCACTCTCTGACACTCTCTGACAATCTCAGACACAATCAGACACTCTCTGACACTGTCTATCACTCTCTGACACTCTCTAACACTCTCCGACACTCTCTGACCCTCTCTGTCACTCTCTGACCCTCTCTGGCACTCTCAGACCCACGCAGACACTCGCTGACACTCACTTTCACTCTCTGACACTCTCTGACACTTTCAGACATTCTCTGCCACTCTCTATTACTCTCTGTCACTCTCTGACACTCTCTGATACTCTCACACTCTCTGACACTCTCACACTCTCTGACACTCTCACACTCTCTATCACTCTCTGACACTCTCTGACACTCTCTATCACTCTCTGACACTCTCTGACAATCTCAGACACTCTCTGCCACTCTCTCTCACTCTCTATCACTCTCTGACACTCGCACACTCTCTGACACTCTCACACTCTCTGACACTCTCTGACCCACTCTGACACTCTCTGTCACTGTCTGACACTCTCTGACACTCTGTCACTATCTGACACTCTCACTCTCTCTGACACTCTCTCACACTCTCACACACTCTCTGACACTCTCTGACCCACTCTGACACTCTCTGTCACTGTCTAACAATCTCAGACACTCTCTGACATTCTCTATCACTCTCTGACTCAATCTGACACTCTCAGACAGTCTCAGACACTCTCTAACACTCTCTGACACTCTCTGACACTCTCTGACACTCTCTGATACTCTCTGACATTCTCAGACACAATCAGACACTCTCTGACACTCTCACACTCTCTGACACTCTCTGACACACTCTGTCCCTCTCTGACACTCTCTGACACTATCTGATACTCTCTGACACTCTCACACTCTCTGACACTCTCTGACACTCTCACACTCTCTGACACTCTCTGACACTCTCTCACTCTCTCACACTCTCTCTGACATTCTCTCAAACTCTCTGACAATCTCTGACCCTCTCTGACAATGCCTGACACTTTCTGACAAACTCTGTCACTCTCTGACACTCTCTTGCACTCTCTGACACACTCAGACACTCTCTATCACCTTCTGACACTTTCAGACACTCTCTGCCACTCTCTATCACTCTATATCACTCTCTGACACTTTCAGACACTCTCTATCACTCTCTATCTCTCTCTATCACTCTCTGAAGCTGTCTGACACTCCCTGACACTCTCGATCACTCTCAGACACTCTCTGACACTTTCAGACACTCTCTGCCACTATCTATCACTCTCTGACACTCGCACACTCTCTGACCCTCTCTGACTCTATTTCACACTCTCTGACACTCGCTGAACCTCTCTGACACTCTCTGACACTCTCAGACACTCTCTGGCACACTCTATCACTCTCTGACACTCTCTATCACTGTCAATCATTCTCAATCACTCTCTGAACCTCTCTGACAGTCTCTGGCACTTTCAGATACTCGCAGACACTCTCAGACACTCTCTCTCACTCTCTATCACTCTCTGACACTCTCTGATACACTGTGGCACTCTCAGACACTCTCTGACTCTCTCTAGCACTCTCTGACACTCTCTGATACACTGTGGCACTCTCAGACACTCTCTGACACTCTCTATCACTCTCTGACTCAATCTGACACTATCAGACAGTCTCAGACACTCTCTATTACTCTCTATCACTCGCTGACACTTTCAGACACTCTCTGCCACTCTCTATCACTCTCTGTCACTCTCTGACACTCTCTATCACTCTCTGACACTCTCTATCACTCTCTATCACTCTCTGACACTCTCTGACAATCTCAGACACACTCAGACACTCTCTGACACTCTCTGACACTCTCTATCACTCTCTGACACTTTCAGACACTCTCTGCCACTCTCTCTCACTCTCTATCGCTCTCTGACACTCTCGGACACTCTCGGACACTCTCTGACACTCTCACACTCTCTGACACTCTCACACACTCTCACACAGTCTCTGACAATCTCTGACTCACTCTGACACTCTCTGTCACTGTCTGACACTCTCTGTCACTGTCTGACACTCTCTGACACTCTCACACTCTCTGGCACTCTCAATCTCTCTGACACACTCTGGCCCTCTCTGACACTCTCTATCACTCTCTGGCACTCTATTCCACTCTCCATCACTCTCTGACACTCTCTGATACACTCTAACACTCTCAGACACTCTCTGACACTCTCTATCACTCTCTGACTCAATCTGACACTCTCAGACAGTCTCAGACACTCTCTATCACTCTCTGACACTCTCTGACACTCTCTGACACTCTCTGATACACTGTGACACTCTCTGACACTCTCTATCACTCTCTGACAATCTCTGACAATCCCAGACACAATCAGACACTCTCTGACACTGTCTATCACTCTCTGACACTCTCTAACACTCTCTGACACTCTCTGACCCTCTCTGTCACTCTCTGACCCTCTCTGGCACTCTCAGACCCACGCAGACACTCGCTGACACTCACTTTCACTCTCTATCACTCTCTGACACTCTCTGACACTCTCTATCACTCTCTGACACTCTCTGACAATCTCAGACACTCTCTGCCACTCTCTCTCACTCTCTATCACTCTCTGACACTCGCACACTCTCTGACACTCGCACACTCTCTGACACTCTCACACTCTCTGACACTCTCTGACCCACTCTGACACTCTCTGTCACTGTCTGACACTCTCTTACACTCTGTCACTCTCTGACACTCTCACTCTCTCTGACACTCTCTCACACTCTCACACACTCTCTGACACTCTCTGACCCACTCTGACACTCTCTGTCACTGTTTAACAATCTCAGACACTCTCTGACATTCTCTATCACTCTCTGACTCAATCTGACACTCTCTGACACTCTCTATCACTCTCTGACACTCTCTGACACTTTCAGACTCTCTCTGCCACTCTCTCTCACTCTCTATCGCTCTCTGACACTCTCGGACACTCTCTGACACTCTCACACTCTCTGACACTCTCACACTCTCTGACACTCTCACACACTCTCACACAGTCTCTGACAATCTCTGACCCACTCTGACACTCTCTGTCACTGTCTGACACTCTGTCACTGTCTGACACTCTCTGACACTCTCACACTCTCTGGCACTCTCAATCTCTCTGACACACTCTGGCCCTCTCTGACACTCTCTGGCACTCTCTTCCACTCTCCATCACTCTCTGACACTCTCTGATCCACTCTAACACTCTCAGACACTCTCTGACACTCTCTATCACTCTCTGACTCAATCAGACACTCTCAGACAGTCTCAGACACTCTCTATCACTCTCTGACACTCTCTGACACTCTCGGACACTCTCTGACACTCTCTGATACACTGTGACACTCTCTGACACTCTCTATCACTCTCTGACACTCTCTGACAATCTCAGACACAATCAGACACTCTCTGACACTGTCTATCACTCTCTGACACTCTCTAACACTCTCTGACACTCTCTCACTCTCTCTGACATTCTCTCACACTCTCTGACCCTCTCTGACAATGTCTGACACTTTCTGACAAACTCTATCACTCTCTGACACTCTCTGACACACTCAGACACTCTCTATCACTCTCTGACTCTTTCAGACACTCTCTATCACTCTCGATCACTCTCTATCACTCTCTGACACTCTCTGATACTCTCTGACACTCTCTGACACTCTCTGAGCCTTTCTGACACTCTTCCACACTCTCTGACACTCTCTGAACCTCTCTGACCCTCTCTGACACTCTCTGACACTCTCAGACACTCTCTGGCACACTCTATCACTCTCTGACACTCTCTAACACTGTCAATCATTCTCAATCACTCTCTGAACCTCTCTGACACTCTCTGGCACTTTCAGATACTCTCAGACACACTCAGACACTCTCGTTCACTCTCTATTACTCTCTGACCCTCTCTGATACACTGTGGCACTCTCAGACACTCTCTGACACTCTCTATCACTCTCTGACACTCTCTGATACAATCTGACACTCTCAGACACTCTCTGACACTCTCAGAACATTCTCTACCACTCTCTATCACTCTCTGACACTCTCTGATACACTCTAACACTCTCAGACACTCTCTGACACTCTCTATTACTCTCTGACTCAATCTGACACTCTCAGACAGTCTCAGACACTCTCTATCACTCTCTGACACTCTCTGACACTCTCTGACACTCTCTGATACTCTCTGATACACTGTGACACTCTCTGACACTCTCTATCACTCTCTGACACTCTCTGACAATCTCAGACACAATCAGACACTCTCTGACACTGTCTATCACTCTCTGACACTCTCTAACACTCTCTGACACTCTCTGACCCTTTCTGTCACTCTCTGACCCTCTCTGGCACTCTCAGAGCCACGCAGACACTCGCTGACACTCACTTTCACTCTCTGACACTCTCTGACACTTTCAGACATTCTCTGCCACTCTCTATTACTCTCTGTCACTCTCTGACACTCTCTGATACTCTCACACTCTCTGACACTCTCACACTCTCTGACACTCTCTGACACTCTCACACTCTCTATCACTCTCTGACACTCTCTGACACTCTCTATCACTCTCTGACATTCTCTGACAATCTCAGACACTCTCTGCCACTCTCTGCCACTCTCTCTCACTCTCTATCACTCTCTATCACTCTCTATCACTCTCTGACACTCGCACACTCTCTGACACTCTCACACTCTCTGACACTCTCTGACCCACTCTGACACTCTCTGTCACTGTCTGACACTCTCTGACACTCTGTCACTCTCTGACACTCTCACTCTCTCTGACACTCTCTCACACTCTCACACACTCTCTGACACTCTCTGACCCACTCTGACACTCTCTGTCAGTGTCTAACAATCTCAGACTCTCTCTGACATTCTCTATCACTCTCTGACTCAATCTGACACTCTCAGACAGTCTCAGACACTCTCTAACACTCTCTGACACTCTCTGACACTCTCTGACACTCTCTGATACTCTCTGACATTCTCAGACACAATCAGACACTCTCTGACACTCTCACACTCTCTCACACTCTCTGACACTCTCTGACACACTCTGTCCCTCTCTGACACTCTCTGACACTATCTGATACTCTCTGACACTCTCACACTCTCTGACACTCTCTGACACTCTCACACTCTCTGACACTCTCTGACACTCTCTCACTCTCTCACACTCTCTCTGACATTCTCTCACACTCTCTGACACTCTCTGACCCTCTCTGACAATGCCTGACACTTTCTGACAAACTCTGTCACTCTCTGACACTCTCTTGCACTCTCTGACACACTCAGACACTCTCTATCACCTTCTGACACTTTCAGACACTCTCTGCCACTCTCTATCACGCTATATCACTCTCTGACTCTTTCAGACACTCTCTATCACTCTCTATCTCTCTCTATCACTCTCTGAAGCTCTCTGACACTCCCTGACACTCCCTGACACTCTCGATCACTCTCAGACACTCTCTGACACTTTCAGACACTCTCTGCCACTCTCTATCACTCTCTGACACTCGCACACTCTCTGACCCTCTCTGACTCTATTTCACACTCTCTGACACTCGCTGAACCTCTCTGACCCTCTCTGACACTTTCAGACACTCTCTGGCACACTCTATCACTCTCTGACACTCTCTATCACTGTCAATCATTCTCAATCACTCTCAATCACTCTCTGAACCTCTCTGACAGTCTCTGGCACTTTCAGATACTCGCAGACACTCTCAGACACTCTCTCTCACTCTCTATCACTCTCTGACACTCTCTGATACACTGTGGCACTCTCAGACACTCTCTCTCTCTAGCACTCTCTGACACTCTCTGATACACTGTGGCACTCTCAGACACTCTCTGACACTCTCTATCACTCTCTGACTCAATCTGACACTATCAGACAGTCTCAGACACTCTCTATTACTCTCTATCACTCGCTGACACTTTCAGACACTCTCTGCCACTCTCTATCACTCTCTGTCACTCTCTGACACTCTCTGACACTTTCACACTCTCTGACACTCTCACACTCTCTGACACTCTCACACGCTCGGACCCTTTCTGACATTCTATATCACTCTCTGACACTCTCTATCACTCTCTATCACTCTCTGACACTCTCTGACAATCTCAGACACACTCAGACACTCTCTGACACTCTCTGACACTCTCTGACACTCTCTGACACTCTCTGACACTCTCTGACACTTTCAGACACTCTCTGCCACTCTCTGACACTCTCTGACAATCTCAGACACACTCAGACACTCTCTGACACTCTCTGACACTCTCTGACACTCTCTATCACTCTCTATCACTCTCTGACACTCGCACACTCTCTGACACTCTCACACTCTCTGACACTCTCTGACCCACTCTGACACTCTCTGTCACTGTCTGACACTCTCTGACACTCTGTCACTCTCTGACACTCTCTGACACTCTCACTCTCTCTGACACTCTCTGACACTCTCTATCACTCTCTATCACTCTCTGACACTCGCACACTCTCTGACACTCTCACACTCTCTGACACTCTCTGACCCACTCTGACACTCTCTGTCACTGTCTGACACTCTCTGACACTCTGTCACTCTCAGACACTCTCTGACACTCTCTGACACTCTCTGACACTCTCTATCACTCTCTATCACTCTCTGACACTCGCACACTCTCTGACACTCTCACACTCTCTGACACTCTCTGACCCACTCTGACACTCTCTGTCACTGTCTAACAATCTCAGACACTCTCTGACATTCTCTATCACTCTCTGACTCAATCTGACACTCTCAGACAGTCTCAGACACTCTCTAACACTCTCTGACACTCTCAGACACTCTCTGGCACACTCTATCACTCTCTGACACTCTCTATCACTGTCAATCATTCTCAATCACTCTCAATCACTCTCTGAACCTCTCTGACAGTCTCTGGCACTTTCAGATACTCGCAGACACTCTCAGACACTCTCTCTCACTCTCTATCACTCTCTGACACTCTCTGATACACTGTGGCACTCTCAGACACTCTCTGACTCTCTCTAGCACTCTCTGACACTCTCTGATACACTGTGGCACTCTCAGACACTCTCTGACACTCTCTATCACTCTCTGACTCAATCTGACACTATCAGACAGTCTCAGACACTCTCTATTACTCTCTATCACTCGCTGACACTTTCAGACACTCTCTGCCACTCTCTATCACTCTCTGTCACTCTCTGACACTCACTGACACTTTCACACTCTCTGACACTCTCACACTCTCTGACACTCTCACACGCTCGGACCCTTTCTGACATTCTCTATCACTCTCTGACACTCTCTATCACTCTCTGACACTCTCTATCACTCTCTATCACTCTCTGACACTCTCTGACAATCTCAGACACACTCAGACACTCTCTGACACTCTCTGACACTCTCTGACACTCTCTATCACTCTCTGACACTCTCTGACACTTTCAGACACTCTCTGCCACTCTCTGACACTCTCTGACAATCTCAGACACACTCAGACACTCTCGGACACTCTCTGACACTCTCTGACACTCTCTATCACTCTCTATCACTCTCTGACACTCGCACACTCTCTGACACTCTCACACTCTCTGACACTCTCTGACCCACTCTGACACTCTCTGTCACTCTCTGACACTCTCTGACACTCTGTCACTCTCTGACACTCTCACTCTCTCTGACACTCTCTCACACTCTCACACACTCTCTGACACTCTCTGACCCACTCTGACACTCTCTGTCACTGTCTAACAATCTCAGACACTCTCTGACATTCTCTATCACTCTCTGACTCAATCTGACACTCTCAGACAGTTTCAGACACTCTCTAACACTCTCTGACACTCTCTGACACTCTCTGACACTCTCTGACACTCTCTGATACTCTCTGACATTCTCAGACACAATCAGACACTCTCTGACACTCTCACACTCTCTCACACTCTCTGACACTCTCTGACACACTCTGTCCCTCTCTGACACTCTCTGACACTATCTGATACTCTCTGACACTCTCACACTCTCTGACACTCTCTGACACTCTCACACTCTCTGACACTCTCTGACACTCTCTCACTCTCTCACACTCTCTCTGACATTCTCTCACACTCTCTGA
This sequence comes from Heterodontus francisci, assembly GCF_036365525.1. Lineage (NCBI taxonomy): Eukaryota > Metazoa > Chordata > Chondrichthyes > Heterodontiformes > Heterodontidae > Heterodontus > Heterodontus francisci. The sequence goes on from NC_090401.1 coordinate 4,433,753, forward strand.
CACTCTCTGACCCTCTCTGACAATGCCTGACACTTTCTGACAAACACTGTCACTCTCTGACACTCTCTTGCACTCTCTGACACACTCAGACACTCTCTATCACCTACTGACACTTTCAGACACTCTCTGCCACTCTCTATCACTCTATATCACTCTCTGACACTTTCAGACACTCTCTATCACTCTCTATCTCTCTCTATCACTCTCTGAAGCTCTCTGACACTCCCTGACACTCTCGATCACTCTCAGACACTCTCTGACACTTTCAGACACTCTCTGCCACTCTCTATCACTCTCTGACACTCGCACACTCTCTGACCCTCTCTGACTCTATTTCACACTCTCTGACACTCGCTGAACCTCTCTGACCCTCTCTGACACTCTCAGACACTCTCTGGCACACTCTATCACTCTCTGACACTCTCTATCACTGTCAATCATGCTCAATCACTCTCAATCACTCTCTGAACCTCTCTGACAGTCTCTGGCACTTTCAGATACTCGCAGACACTCTCAGACACTCTCTCTCACTCTCTATCACTCTCTGACACTCTCTGATACACTGTGGCACTCTCAGACACTCTCTGACTCTCTCTAGCACTCTCTGACACTCTCTGATACACTGTGGCACTCTCAGACACTCTCTGACACTCTCTATCACTCTCTGACTCAATCTGACACTATCAGACAGTCTCAGACACTCTCTATTACTCTCTATCACTCGCTGACACTTTCAGACACTCTCTGCCACTCTCTATCACTCTCTGTCACTCTCTGACACTCTCTGACACTTTCACACTCTCTGACACTCTCACACTCTCTGACACTCTCACACGCTAAGACCCTTTCTGACATTCTCTATCACTCTCTGACACTCTCTATCACTCTCTGACACTCTCTATCACTCTCTGACACTCTCTGACAATCTCAGACACACTCAGACACTCTCTGACACTCTCTGACACTCTCTGACACTCTCTATCACTCTCTGACACTCTCTGACACTTTCAGACACTCTCTGCCACTCTCTCTCACTCTCTATCGCTCTCTGACACTCTCGGACACTCTCTGACACTCTCACACTCTCTGACACTCTCACACACTCTCACACAGTCTCTGACAATCTCTGACCCACTCTGACACTCTCTGTCACTGTCTGACACTCTCTGTCACTGTCTGACACTCTCTGACACTCTCACACTCTCTGGCACTCTCAATCTCTCTGGCACTCTCAATCTCTCTGACACACTCTAGCCCTCTTTGACACTCTCTATCACTCTCTGGCACTCTCTTCCACTCTCCATCACTCTCTGACACTCTCTGATACACTGTGACACTCTCAGACACACTCTGACACACTCAGACACTCTCTACCACACTCTATCACTCTCTCACACTGTCTGACACTCTCTGATACAATCTAACACTCTCAGACACTCTCTGACACTCTCTATCACTATCTGACATTCGCTGACACTCTCAGACAGTCTCAGAAACTCTCTATCACTATCTGACAATCTCTGACACTCTCTGACACTCTCTGATACTCTCTAATACACTCTGACACTCTCTATCTCTCTCTGACACTCTCTGACAATCTCATACACACTCAGACACTCTCTGACACTCTCTGACAATCTCTATCACTCTCTGACACTCTCAGACAGTCTCAGACACTCTCTGACAATCTCTGATACTCTCTGTCACTCTCTGACACTCTCTGACAATCTCAGACACACTCAGACACTCTGCCACTTTCTGCCACTCTCTGCCACTCTCTATCACTCTCTGAAACGCTCTGCCACTCTCTGCCACTCTCTGACACTCTCTATCACTATCTGACACTCTCTGACACTCTCTATGACCGTCTCTCACACTCTCTGACACTCTCTGACCCTCCCTGACACACTCTGAGACTCTCTGACACTCTCTATCACTCTCTGACACTCTCTGACACTCTCTATCACTCTCTGACACTCTCTGACACTCTCTGACAATCTCAGACACATTCAGACATTCTCTGACACTCTCGATCACTCTCTGACACTCTCTGACACTTTCAGACACTCTCTGCCACTCTCTATCACTCTATATCACTCGCTGACACTTTCAGACACTCTCTGCCACGCTCTATCACTCTCTGACACTCTCTGACACTCTCTGACACTCTCTATCACTCTCTATCACTCTCTGACACTCTCTGACACTTTCAGACACTCTCTGCTGCTCTCTAATTCACTCTGACACTCTCTGACAGTCTCTGACACTCTCTGACACTCTCACACTCTATGACACTCTCTGACACTCTCTCACACTCTCTGACACACTCTGTCCCTCTCTGACACTCTCTGACACTCTCTGACACTATCTGACACTCTCTGACACTCTCTGACACTCTCTGACACTCTCTGACAATCTCTGACAATCTCTGACACTCTCTGACAAACTCTATCACTCTCTGACACTCTCTGACACACTCAGACACTCTCTATCACTCTCTGACACTTTCAGACACACTCGGACACTCTCTATCACTCTCTGACACTTTCAGACACTCTCTGCCACTCTCTATCACTCTATATCACTCTCTGACACTTTCAGACACTCTCTATCACTCTCTGACACTCTCTGACACTTTCAGACACTCTCTGACAGTCTCTGACACTCTCTATCACACTCAGACACTCTCTGACACTTTCAGACACTCTCTGCCACTCTCTATCACTCTCTGACACTCTCTGACACTCTCTGACACTCGCACACTCTCTGCCAATCTCTGACACTCTTTCACACTCTCTGACACTCTCTGACCCTCTCTGACCCTCTCCATCACTCTATATCACTCTCTGACACTTTCAGACACTCTCTATCACTCTCTATTACTCTCTATCACTCTCTATCACTCTCTATCACTCTCTATCACTCACTGACACTCTCTGACTCTTCCAGACACTCTCTGCCACTCTCTATCACTCTCTGACACTCTCTGACACTCTCTGACACTCGCACACTCTCTGCAACTCTCTGACCCTCTTACACACTCTCTGACACACTCTGACCCTCTCTGACCCTCTCCGTCACTCGATATCACTCTCTGACACTCTGTGACACTCTCTATCACTCTCAGACACTCTCTGACACTTTCAGACACTCTCTGCCACTCTCTGCCACTCTCTATCACTCTCTGACACTCTCTGACACTCGCACACTCTCTGCCACTCTCTGCCACTCTTTCACAATCTCTGACCCTCTCTGACACTCTCAGACACTCTCTGGCACACTCTGGCACACTCTATCACTCTCTGACACACTATATCACTCTCTATCACTCTCTGACACTCTCTGTCACTCTCTATCACTCTCTGACACTCTCTGACACTTTCAGACACTCTCTGCTGCTCTCTAATACACTCTGACACTCTCTGACAGTCTCTGACACTCTCTGACACTCTCACACTCTCTGACACTCTCTGACACTCTCTGACACTCTCTCACACTCTCTCACACTCTCTGACACACTCTGTCCCTCTCTGACACTCTCTGACACTATCTGACACTCTCTGACACTCTCACACTCTATGACACTCTCACACTCTCTGACACTCTCTGACACTCTCTCATACTCTCTCATACTCTCTGACATTCTCTCACACTCTCTGACACTCTCTGACCCTCTCTGACAATCTCTGACAATCTCTGACACTCTCTGACAAACTCTATCACTCTCTGACACTCTCTGACACACTCAGACACTCTCTATCACTCTCTGACACTCTCTGCCACTCTCTATCACTCTATATCTCTCTCTGACACTTTCAGACACTCTCTATCACTCTCTGACAGTCTCTGACACTCTCTATCACACTCAGACACTCTCTGACACTTTCAGACACTCTCTGCCACTCTCTATCACTCTCTGACACTCTCTGACACTCTCTGACACTCGCACACTCTCTGACACTCGCACACTCTCTGCCACTCTCTGACACTCTTTCACACTCTCTGACACTCTCTGACACTCTCTGACCCTCTCCATCACTCTATATCACTCTCTGACACTTTCAGACACTCTCTATCACTCTCTATTACTCTCTATCACTCTCTATCACTCTCTATATCTCTCTGACACTCTCTGACACTTTCAGACACTCTCTGCCACTCTCTTTCACTCTCTGACACTCTCTGACACTCTCTGACACTCGCACACTCTCTGCCACTCTCTGACACTCTTTCACACTCTCTGACACACTCTGACCCTCTCTGACCCACTCCATCACTCGATATCACTCTCTGACACTCTGTGACACTCTCTGTCACTCTCTGACACTCTGTGACACTTTCAGACACTCTCTGCCACTCTCTGCCACTCTTTATCACTCTCTGACACTCTCTGACACTCGCACACTCTCTGCCACTCTCTGCCACTCTTTCACACTCTCTGACACTCTCTGACACTCTCTGACCCTCTCTGACCCTCTCTGACACTCTCAGACACTCTCTGGCACTCTCTATCACTCTCTGACACACTCTATCACTCTCTGACACTCTCTATCACTGTGAATCATTCTCAATCACTCTCAATCACTCTCTGACACTCTCTGACACTCTCTGACACTCTCTGACACTCTCTATCACTCTCTATCACTCTCAGCCACTCTCTATCACTTTCTGACACTCGCACACTCTCTGACACTCTTTCACACTCTCTGACACTCTTTCACACTCTCTGATACACTCTGACACTCTCAGACACTCTCTGAAACACTCAGACACTCTCTACCACTCTCATTCACTCTCTGACACTCTCTGATACACTCTAACCCTCTCAGACACTCTCTGACACTCTCTATCACTCTCTGACACTCTCACACTCTATGACACTCTCTGACACACTCTAACCCTCTCTGACACTCTCTGACACTATCTGACACTCTCTGACACTCTCACACTCTATGACACTCTCACACTCTCTGACACTCTCTGACACTCTCTGACACTCTCTCACACTCTCTCACACTCTCTGACACACTCTAACCCTCTCTGACACTCTCTGACACTATCTGACACTCTCTGACACTCTCACACTCTATGACACTCTCACACTCTCTGACACTCTCTGACACTCTCTCATACTCTCTCATACTCTCTGACATTCTCTCACACTCTCTGACACTCTCTGACCCTCTCTGACAATCTCTGACAATCTCTGACACTCTCTGACAAACTCTATCACTCTCTGACACTCTCTGACACACTCAGACACTCTCTATCACTCTCTGACACTCTCTGCCACTCTCTATCACTCTATATCTCTCTCTGACACTTTCAGACACTCTCTATCACTCTCTGACACTCTCTGACACTCTCTGACACTCGCACACTCTCTGACACTCGCACACTCTCTGCCACTCTCTGACACTCTTTCACACTCTCTGACACTCTCTGACACTCTCTGACCCTCTCCATCACTCTATATCACTCTCTGACACTTTCAGACACTCTCTATCACTCTCTATTACTCTCTATCACTCTCTATCACTCTCTATATCTCTCTGACACTCTCTGACACTTTCAGACACTCTCTGCCACTCTCTTTCACTCTCAGACACTCTCTATCACTCTCTGACACTCTCTGCCACTCTCTATCACTCTATATCTCTCTCTGACACTTTCAGACACTCTCTATCACTCTCTGACACTCTCTGACACTCTCTGACACTCGCACACTCTCTGACACTCGCACACTCTCTGCCACTCTCTGACACTCTTTCACACTCTCTGACACTCTCTGACACTCTATGACACTCTCACACTCTCTGACACTCTCTGACACTCTCTGACACTCTCTCACACTCTCTCACACTCTCTGACACACTCTAACCCTCTCTGACACTCTCTGACACTATCTGACACTCTCTGACACTCTCACACTCTATGACACTCTCACACTCTCTGACACTCTCTGACACTCTCTCATACTCTCTCATACTCTCTGACATTCTCTCACACTCTCTGACACTCTCTGACCCTCTCTGACAATCTCTGACAATCTCTGACACTCTCTGACAAACTCTATCACTCTCTGACACTCTCTGACACACTCAGACACTCTCTATCACTCTCTGACACTCTCTGCCACTCTCTATCACTCTATATCTCTCTCTGACACTTTCAGACACTCTCTATCACTCTCTGACACTCTCTGACACTCTCTGACACTCGCACACTCTCTGACACTCGCACACTCTCTGCCACTCTCTGACACTCTTTCACACTCTCTGACACTCTCTGACACTCTCTGACCCTCTCCATCACTCTATATCACTCTCTGACACTTTCAGACACTCTCTATCACTCTCTATTACTCTCTATCACTCTCTATCACTCTCTATATCTCTCTGACACTCTCTGACACTTTCAGACACTCTCTGCCACTCTCTTTCACTCTCAGACACTCTCTATCACTCTCTGACACTCTCTGCCACTCTCACACTCTATGACACTCTCACACTCTCTGACACTCTCTGACACTCTCTCATACTCTCTCATACTCTCTGACATTCTCTCACACTCTCTGACACTCTCTGACCCTCTCTGACACTCTCTGCCACTCTCTATCACTCTATATCTCTCTCTGACACTTTCAGACACTCTCTATCACTCTCTGACAGTCTCTGACACTCTCTATCACACTCAGACACTCTCTGACACTTTCAGACACTCTCTGCCACTCTCTATCACTCTCTGACACTCTCTGACACTCTCTGACACTCGCACACTCTCTGACACTCGCACACTCTCTGCCACTCTCTGACACTCTTTCACACTCTCTGACACTCTCTGACACTCTCTGACCCTCTCCATCACTCTATATCACTCTCTGACACTTTCAGACACTCTCTATCACTCTCTATTACTCTCTATCACTCTCTATCACTCTCTATATCTCTCTGACACTCTCTGACACTTTCAGACACTCTCTGCCACTCTCTTTCACTCTCTGACACTCTCTGACACTCTCTGACACTCGCACACTCTCTGCCACTCTCTGACACTCTTTCACACTCTCTGACACACTCTGACCCTCTCTGACCCACTCCATCACTCGATATCACTCTCTGACACTCTGTGACACTCTCTGTCACTCTCTGACACTCTGTGACACTTTCAGACACTCTCTGCCACTCTCTGCCACTCTTTATCACTCTCTGACACTCTCTGACACTCGCACACTCTCTGCCACTCTCTGCCACTCTTTCACACTCTCTGACACTCTCTGACACTCTCTGACCCTCTCTGACCCTCTCTGACACTCTCAGACACTCTCTGGCACTCTCTATCACTCTCTGACACACTCTATCACTCTCTGACACTCTCTATCACTGTGAATCATTCTCAATCACTCTCAATCACTCTCTGACACTCTCTGACACTCTCTGACACTCTCTGACACTCTCTATCACTCTCTATCACTCTCAGCCACTCTCTATCACTTTCTGACACTCGCACACTCTCTGACACTCTTTCACACTCTCTGACACTCTTTCACACTCTCTGATACACTCTGACACTCTCAGACACTCTCTGAAACACTCAGACACTCTCTACCACTCTCATTCACTCTCTGACACTCTCTGATACACTCTAACCCTCTCAGACACTCTCTGACACTCTCTATCACTCTCTGACTCAATCTGACACTCTCAGACAGTCTCAGACACTCTCTATCACTCTCTGACACTCTCTGACACTCTCTGATACTCCCTGATACTCCCTGATACACTCTGACACTCTCTGACACTCTCTGACACTCTCTGACACTCTCTGACATTCTCAGACACACTCAGACACTCTCTGACACTCTCTATCACTCTCTATCACTCTCTGACACACTCTGACACTTTCAGACACTCTCTGCCACTCACTTTCACTCTCTGACACTCTCTGAACTCTCTGACCCTCTCTATCACTCTCTGACCCTCTCTGACACTCTCAGACCCACTCAGACACTCTCAGACACTCACTATCACTCTCTGCCACTCACTATCACTCTCTGACATTCTCTGCCACTCTCTATCACTCTCTGTCACTCTCTGACACTCTCTGACACTCTCTGACACTCTCTGACACTCTCTGACACTCTCACACTCTCGGACCCTCTCTGACACTCTCTATCACTCTCTGACACTCTCTGACACTCTCTGACACTCTCTGACACTCTCTGACACTCTCTGACAATCTCAGACACACTCAGACACTCTCTGACACTCTCTATCACTCTCTATCACTCTCTATCACTCTCTATCACTCTCAGCCACTCTCTATCACTTTCTGACACTCGCACACTCTCTGACACTCTTTCACACTCTCTGACACTCTTTCACACTCTCTGATACACTCTGACACTCTCAGACACTCTCTGAAACACTCAGACACTCTCTACCACTCTCATTTACTCTCTGAGACTCTCTGATACACTCTAACCCTCTCAGACACTCTCTGACACTCTCTATCACTCTCTGACTCAATCTGACACTCTCAGACAGTCTCAGACACTCTCTATCACTCTCTGACACTCTCTGACACTCTCTGATACTCCCTGATACACTCTGACACTCTCTGACACTCTCTACCACTCTCTGACACTCTCTGACATTCTCAGACACACTCAGACACTCTCTGACACTCTCTATCACTCTCTGACACACTCTGACACTTTCAGACACTCTCTGCCACTCTCTTTCACTCTCTGACACTCTCTGACACTCTCTGACCCTCTCTATCACTCTCTGACCCTCTCTGACACTCTCAGACCCACTCAGACAATCTCAGACACTCACTATCACTTTCTGACACTCGCACACTCTCTGACACTCTTTCACACTCGCTGACACTCTTTCACACTCTCTGATACACTCTGACACTATCAGACACTCTCTGAAACACTCAGACACTCTCTACCACTCTCATTCACTCTCTGACACTCTCTGATACACTCTAACCCTCTCAGACACTCTCTGACACTCTCTATCACTCTCTGACTCAATCTGACACTCTCAGACAGTCTCAGACACTCTCTATCACTCTCTGACACTCTCTGACACTCTCTGATACTCCCTGATACACTCTGACACTCTCTGACACTCTCTGACACTCTCTGACACTCTCTGACACTCTCTGACATTCTCAGACACACTCAGACACTCTCTGACACTCTCTATCACTCTCTGACACACTCTGACACTTTCAGACACTCTCTGCCACTCTCTTTCACTCTCTGACACTCTCTGAACTCTCTGACCCTCTCTATCACTCTCTGACCCTCTCTGACACTCTCAGACCCACTCAGACACTATCAGACACTCACTATCACTCTCTGCCACTCACTATCACTCTCTGACATTCTCTGCCACTCTCTATCACTCGCTGACACTTTGAGAGACTCTCTGGCACTCTCTATCACTCTCTGTCACTCTCTGACACTCTCTGACACTCTCTGACACTCTCTGACACTCTCTATCACTCTCTGACTCAATCTGACACTCTCAGACAGTCTCAGACACTCTCTATCACTCTCTGACACTCTCTGACACTCTCACACTCTCTGACACTCTCACACTCTGGGACCCTCTCTGACACTCTCTATCACTCTCTGACACTCTCTGACACTCTCTATCACTCTCTGACACTCTCTGACACTCTCTGACAATCTCAGACACACTCAGACACTCTCTGACACTCTCTATCACTCTCTATCACTCTCTATCACTCTCAGCCACTCTCTATCACTTTCTGACTCAATCTGACACTCTCAGACAGTCTCAGACACTCTCTATCACTCTCTGACACTCTCTGACACTCTCTGACACTCTCTGATACTCCCTGATAAACTCTGACACTCTCTGACACTCTCTATCACTCTCTGACTCAATCTGACACTCTCAGACAGTCTCAGACACTCTCTATCACTCTCTGACACTCTCTGACACTCTCTGACACTCTCTGATACTCCCTGATACACTCTGACACTCTCTGACACTCTCTATCACTCTCTATCACTCTCTGACACTCTCTGACACTCTCTGACATTCTCAGACACACTCAGACACTCTCTGACACTCTCTGACACTCTCTATCACTCTCTGACACACTCTGACACTTTCAGACACTCTCTGCCACTCTCTTTCACTCTCTGACACTCTCTGAACTCTCTGACCCTCTCTATCACTCTCTGACCCTCTCTGACACTCTCAGACCCACTCAGACACTATCAGACACTCACTATCACTCTCTGCCACTCACTATCACTCTCTGACATTCTCTGCCACTCTCTATCACTCGCTGACACTTTCAGACACTCTCTGCCACTCTCTATCACTCTCTGACACTCTCTGACACTCTCTGACACTCTCTGACACTCTCTATCACTCTCTGACTCAATCTGACACTCTCAGACAGTCTCAGACACTCTCTATCACTCTCTGACACTCTCACACTCTCTGACACTCTCACACTCTCGGACCCTCTCTGACACTCTCTATCACTCTCTGACACTCTCTGACACTCTCTATCACTCTCTGACACTCTCTATCACTCTCTGACACTCTCTGACACTCTCTGACAATCTCAGACACACTCAGACACTCTCTGACACTCTCTATCACTCTCTATCACTCTCAGCCACTCTCTATCACTTTCTGACACTCGCACACTCTCTGACACTCTTTCACACTCTCTGACACTCTTTCACACTCTCTGATACACTCTGACACTCTCAGACACTCTCTGAAACACTCAGACACTCTCTACCACTCTCATTCACTCTCTGACACTCTCTGATACACTCTGACCCTCTCAGACACTCTCTGACACTCTCTATCACTCTCTGACTCAATCTGACACTCTCAGACAGTCTCAGACACTCTCTATCACTCTCTGACACTCTCTGACACTCTCTGATACTCCCTGATACACTCTGACACTCTCTGACACTCTCTGACACTCTCTATCACTCTCTATCACTCTCTGACACTCTCTGACATTCTCAGACACACTCAGACACTCTCTGACACTCTCTATCACTCTCTGACACACTCTGACACTTTCAGACACTCTCTGCCACTCTCTTTCACTCTCTGACACTCTCTGACACTCTCTGACACTCTCTGACACTCTCTATCACTCTCTGACCCTCTCTGACACTCTCAGACCCACTCAGACAAGCTCAGACACTCACTATCACTCTCTGCCACTCACTATCACTCTCTGACATTCTCCGCCACTCTCTATCACTCGCTGACACTTTCAGACACTCTCTGCCACTCTCTATCACTCTCTGTCACTCTCTGACACTCTCTGACACTCTCTGACACTCTCTGACACTCTCGGACCCTCTCTGACCCTCTCTGACCCTCTCTGACACTCTCTATCACTCTCTGACACTCTCTGACACTCTCTATCACTCTCTGAAACTCTCTATCACTCTCTGACACTCTCTGACACTCTCTGACAATCTCAGACACACTCAGACACTCTCTGCCACTCACTATCACTCTCTGACACTCTCTGTCACTTTCAGACATTCTCTGCCACTCTCTATCACTCGCTGACACTTGCAGACACTCTCTGCCACTCTCTATCACTCTCTGTCACTCTCTGACACTCTCTGCCACTCTCTGACACTCTCTGACACTCTCACACTCTCACACTCTCTGACACTCTCACACTCTCGGACCCTCTCTGACACTCTCTATCACTCTCTGACACTCTCTTACACTCTCTATCACTCTCTATCACTCTCACACTCTCTGACACTCTCACACTCTCTGACACTCTCACACTCTCTGACACTCTCACACTCTCTGACACTCTCTGACACTCTCTGACGCTCTCTGACCCTCTCGGACCCTCTCTGACACTCTCTGAAAGTTTATATCACTCTCTGACACTGTGACACTCTCTATCACTCTCTGACTCTGTCTGACACACTCTGACACTCTCAGGCACTCTCTGAAACTCTCTATCACTCTCTGAAACTCTCTGACACTCGCAGACACTCTCTGACACTTTCTATCACTTTCTGACACTCTCAGACACTCTCTGGCACTCTCTATCTCTCTCTGACACTCTCTATCACTCTCTGACACTCTCTATCGCTCTCAGACAATCCCTGACCCTCTCAGACACTCTCTGACACTCTCTATCACTCTCTGTCACTCTCTGACACTCTCTGACACTCTGTGACACTCTCTATCGCTCTCTAACACTCTCTAACTCTCTCTATCTCTCTCTATCTCTCTCTGTCACTCTCTATCACTCTGTATCACTCTCAGACATTTTCTGACACTCAGACACTCTCTGACACTCCGTATCACTATCACTCTGTGTCTCTCTAAGTCTTTTTCTGACACTCTCAGACACTCTCTGACTCTCTCTGACTCTCTCTGACACTCTCTCACACTCTCTCACACTCTCTCACACTCTCTGTCACAGAGAGAGAGAGAACAGCGGGAGCAGAGCTTTGAAATGTGCGCCAAGAAGTCGGAAGCCACAGAGAGAGAGAGAGAGAGAGAGAGAACAGCGGGAGCAAAGCTTTGAAAAGCGCGCCAAGAAATCGAATGTCACAGAGAGATAGAGAGAAGAGCGGGAGCTGAGCTTGGAAAAGCGCGCCAAGAAATCGGATGTCACAGAGAGAGAGAGAGAGAGAGAAAGAACAGCGGGAGCAGAGATTTGAAATGCGCGCCAAGAAATCGGAAGCCACAGAGAGAGAGAGAGAGAGAACAGCGGGAGCTGAGCTTGGAAAAGCGCGCCAAAAAATCGGATGTCACAGAGAGAGAGAGAGAGAGAGAACAGCGGCAGCAGAGATTTGAAAAGCGCGCCAAGAAATCGGAAGCCACAGAGAGAGAGAGAGAGAGAGAACAGCGGGAGCTGAGCTTGGAAAAGCGCGCCAAAAAATCGGATGTCACAGAGAGAGAGAGAGAGAGAACAGCGGCAGCAGAGATTTGAAAAGCGCGCCAAGAAATCGGAAGCCACAGAGAGAGAGAGAGAGAGAGAACAGCGGGAGCTGAGCTTGGAAAAGCGCGCCAAAAAATCTGATGTCACAGAGAGAGAGAGAGAGAACAGCGGCAGCAGAGATTTGAAAAGCGCGCCAAGAAATCGGATGTCACAGAGAGAGAGAGAGGGAACAGCGGGAGCTGAGCTTGGAAAAGCGAGCCAAGAAATCGGATGTCACAGAGAGAGAGAGAGAGAGAGAGAAAGAACAGCGGGAGCAGAGCTTTGAAATGCGCGCCAAGAAATCGGAAGCCACAGAGAGAGAGAGAGAGAGAACAGCGGGAGCTGAGCTTGGAAAAGCGCGCCAAGAAATCGGATGTCACAGAGAGAGAGAGAGAGAGAACAGCGGCAGCAGAGATTTGAAAAGCGCGCCAAGAAATCGGAAGCCACAGAGAGAGAGAGAGAGAGAGAGAACAGCGGGAGCTGAGCTTGGAAAAGCGCGCCAAGAAATCGGATGTCACAGAGAGAGAGCGAGACAACAGCGGCAGCAGAGATTTGAAAAGCGTGCCAAGAAATCGGAAGCCACAGAGCCAGAGAGAGAACAGCGGGAGCTGAGCTTTGAAAAGTGTGCCAAGAAATCGGAAGCCATTTCTCGTGTGTCGGCGGAGCGCACGCGGGACTGCTGGGTAAGTGAGGTTACATATTTGGGCAGTTGCTTGAGTGTCCCTGCTGACTGCACCTACGGGAAGTGCACCCAACTCCAGCTCCTCGAGAACCGCGTTAGGGAACTGGAGCTGGATGAACTTCGGATCATTCGGAAGGCGGAGGGGGTTATTGACAGGGGTTATAGGGAGGTAGTCACACCTCAGGTACAAGAAGTAGGTAGATGGGTTACCGTCAGGGGAAGAAGGAGAGGGAACCAGCAGGCAGTGCAGGGATCCCCTGTGGCCGTTTCTCTCAACAACAGGTATACCGTTTTGGATACTGTTGGGGGGGACGACTTACCAGGGGTAAGCAATGGGGTACAGGTCTCTGGCACAGAGTCTGTCCCTGTTGCTCAGAAGGGAAGGGGGAAGAGGAGCAGAGCATTAGTCATTGGGGACTCCATAGTTAGGGGAACAGATAGGAGGTTCTGTGGACACGAGAGAGACTCATGGTTGGTGTGTTGCCTCCCAGGTTCGTGATGTCTCGGATCGTGTTTTTAGGATCCTTAAGGGGGAGGGGGAGCAGCCCCAAGTCGTGGTCCACATAGGCACCAACGACATAGGTAGGAAGAGAGATGGGGATTTAAGGCAGAAATTCAGGGAGCTAGGGTGGAAGCTTCGAGTGAGAACAAATAGAGTTGTTATCTCTGGGTTGTTGCCCGTGCCACGTGCTAGCGAAGCGAGGAATAGGGAGAGAGAGGAGTTGAACACGTGGCTGCAGGGATGGTGTAGGAGGGAGGGTTTTGGTTTCCTGGATAATTGGGGCTCTTTCTGGGGTAGGTGGGACCTCTACAAACAGGATGGTCTTCACCTGAACCAGAGGGGTACCAATATCCTGGGGGGCAGATTTGCTAGTGCTCTTCGGGGGGGCTTTAAATAATTCAGCAGGTGTTTGGGAACCTAAATTGTAGTTCCAGTGTACAGGATGTTGAGAGTAGTGAGGTCAGGGATAAGGTTACAAGGACGCAAGAGGGCACTGGCAAGCAAGAACTTGGTTTAAAGTGTGTCTACTTCAAAGCCAGGAGCATCCGAAATAAGGTGGGCGAGCTTGCAGCATGGGTTGGTACTGGGATCTCGATGTTGTGGCCATTTCAGAGACATGGGTGGAGCAGGGACAGGAATGGATGTTGCAGGTGTTTAGATGTTTCAGTAAGAACAGAAAAGATGGTAAAAGAGAGGGGGGGGGGGCGAGGGGTGGCATTGTTAATCGAGGAGAGTATTACGGCGGCAGAAAGGACGTTTGAGGACTCGTCTACTGAGGTAGTATGGGCCGAGGTTAGAAACAGGAGAGGAGAGGTCACCCTGTTGGGAGTCTTCTATAGACATCCGAATAGTTCCAGAGATGTAGATGAAAGGATAGCGAAGATGATTCTCGACAGGAGCGTGAGTAACAGGGTAGTTGTTATGGGGGACTTTAACTTTCCAAATATTGACTGGAAATACTATAGTTCGAGTACTTTAGATGGGTCAGTTTTTGTCCAGTGTGTGCAGGAGGGTTTTCTGACACAGTATGTAGACTGGCCAGCGAGCTCGCCACTGGTATCAGACCCACCGGCCGTCCATGTCTCCGTTATAAAGACGTCTGCAAAGGCGACATGAAATCGTGTGACATTGATCACAAGTCGTGGGAGTCAGTTGCCAGCATTCGCCAGAGCTGGCGGGCAGCCATAAAGACAGGGCTAAATTGTGGCGAGTCGAAGAGACTTAGTAGTTGGCAGGAAAAAAGACAGAGGCGCAAGGGGAGAGCCAACTGTGCAACAGCCCCAACAAACAAATTTCTCTGCAGCACCTGTGGAAGAGCCTGTCACTCCAGAATTGGCCTTTATAGCCACTCCAGGCGCTGCTTCACAAACCACTGACCACCTCCAGGCGCGTATCCATTGTCTCTCGAGATAAGGAGGCCCAAAAGAAAAAAGAAGAAAAAAGAATGAATGTAGACTGGCCAACCAGGGGCGATGCCACATTGGATTTGGTACTGGGTAATGAACTCGGCCAGCTGTTAGATTTAGATGTTTAGTTTAGAGATACAGCACTGAAACAGGCCCTTCGGCCCACCGAGTCTGTGCCGACCATCAACCACCCATTTTATACAAATCCTACACCAATCCCCATATTCCCACCACATCCCCACCTGTCCCTATATTTCCCTACCACCGACCTATACTAGGGGCAATTTACAAATGCCAATTTACGTACCAACCTGCAAGTCTTTTGGCTTGTGGGAGGAAACCGGAGCACCCGGAGAAAACCCACGCAGACAAAGGGAGAACTTGCAAACTCCACACAGGCAGTACCCAGAATTGAACCCGGGTCGCTGGAGCTGTGGTGCTGACCACTGCGCCACTGTGCCTTTGGTGATAGTGATCACAATTCGGTTAGGTTGACCTTAGCGATGGGCAGGGACAGGTATATACCGCAGGGCATGAATTATAGCTGGGGGAAAGGAAATTATGATGCGATTAGGCAAGATTTAGGATGTGTAGGATGGGGAAGGAAACTGCAGGGGATGGGCACCATCGAAATGTGGAGCTTATTCAAGGAGCAGCTACTGCGTGTCCTTGATAAGTATGTACCTGTCAGGCAGGGAGGAAGTTGTCGGGCGAGGGAGCCGTGGTTTACTGAAGAAGTTGAAGCGCTTGTCAAGAGGAAGAAGAAGGCTTATGTTAGGATGAGACGTGAAGGCTCAGTTAGGGCGCTTGAGAGTTACAAGCTAGCCAGGAAGGATCTAAAGGGAGAGCTAAGAAGAGAGAGGAGAGGACACGAGAAGTCATTGGCGGATAGGATCAAGGAAATCCCTAAGGCTTTCTATAGGTATATCAGGAATAAAAGAATGACTAGAGTTAGATTAGGGTCAATCAAGGATAGTAGTGGGAAGTTGTGTGTGGAATCAGAGGAGATAGGGGAAGCGTTAAATGAATATTTTTCGTCAGTATTTACAGTAGAGAAAGAAAATGTTGTCGAGGAGAATACTGAGATACAGACTACTCGGCTAGATTGGATTGAGGTTCACAAGGAGGAGCTGTTAGCAATTTTGGAAAGTGTGAAAATAGATAAGTCCCCTGTGCCAGATTTATCCTAGGATTCTCTGGGAAGCCAGGGAGGAGATTGCAAAGACTTTGTCCTTGGTCTTTATGTCGTCATTGTCGACAGGAATAGTGCCGGAAGACTGGAGGATAGCAAGTGTTGTCGCCTTGTTGAAGAAGGGGAGTAGAGACAGCCCTGGTAATTATAGACCTTTGAGTCTTACTTCGGTTGTGGGTAAAATGTTGGAGAAGGTAATAAGAGATAGGATTTATAATCATCTGGAAAAGAATAAGTTCATTAGCGATAGTCAGCACGGTTTTGTGACGGGTAGGTCGTGCCTCACAAACCTTATTGAGTTTTTTGAGAAGGTAAACAAACAGGTGGATGAGGGTAAAGCCGTGGATGTGGTGTATATGGATTTCAGTAAGGCGTTTGAATTGGAATTAGAACATTACAGCGCCGTACAGGCCCTTTGGCCCTCGATGTTGCGACGACCTATGAAACCATCTGACCTACACTATTCCATTTTCATCCATATGTCTATCCAATGACCACTTAAATACCCTTAAAGTTGGCGAGTCTACTACTGTTGCAGGCAGGGCGTTGCACGCCCCTACTACTGTCTGAATAATGAAACTACCTCTGACATCTGTCCGATATCTATCACCCCTCAACTTAAAGCTATGTCCCCTCGTGTTTGCCATCACCATCCGAGGAAAAAGACTCTCACTACCCACCCTATCTAACCCTCTGATTATCTTATATGTCTCTATTAAGTCACCTCTCCTCCTCCTTCTCTCCAACGAAAACAACCTCAAGTCCCTCAGCCTTTCCTCGTAAGACCTTCCCTCCATACCAGGCAACATCCTAGAAAATCTTCTCTGCACCCTTTCCAAAGCTTCCACAGACATCCTATAATGCGGTGACCAGAACTGCACACAATACTCCAGGTGCGGTCTCACCAGAGTTTTGTACAGCTGCAGCATGACCTCGTGGTTCCGAAACTCGATCCCCCTACTAATAAAAGCTAAAACACCATATGCCTTCTTAACAGCCCCATTAACCTGGGTAGCAACTTTCAGGGATTTATGTACCTGGACACCAAGATGTCTCTGTTCATCTACACTACCAAGAATCTTCCCATTAGCTCAGTACTCTGCATTCATGTTACTCCTTCCAAAGTGAATCACCTCACACTTTTCCTCATTAAACTCCATTTGCCATCTCTTAGCCCAGCTCTGCAGCCTATCTATGTCCCTCTGTACCCTACAACATCCTTCGGCACTATCCACAACTCCACCGACCTTCGTGTCATCCGCAAATTTACTAACCCACCCTTCTACACCCACATCCAGGTCATTTATAAAAATGACAAACAGCAGTGGCCCCAAAACAGATGCTTGCGGTACACCACTAGAAACAGAACTCCAGGATGAACATTTGCCATCAACCACCACCCTCTGTCTACTTTCAGCAAGCCAATTACTGATCCAAAGATCTAAATAGCCTTCAACCACATACTTCCATATTTTCAGACAGTCTCTGACACTCTCAGGCATTCTCAGAAAGTCTCTGACAAACTCTATCACTCTCTGACACTCTCAATCACTCTCTATCACTCTCAGACACTCTCAGACTCTCTCTGACACTCTCTATCACTCTCCATCACTCTCTGACACTCTCTATCACTCTCAGACACCCTCTCACACTCTCTGACACTCTCTGGCATTCTATATCACTCTCTGACACTCTCTAACACACTCTGACACTCACAGACACTCTCAGACACTCTCAGACACTCTCTGACACTCTCTGATACTCTCTATCACTCTCTGATACTCTCTGACACACTCAGACACTCTCTGACACTCTCTGGCACTCTCTCGCTTTCTCTGACACTCTATATCACTCTCTGACACTCACTATCTCTCTCTGACACTCTCTGAAACTCTCAATCACTCTCTGACACACTCTGACAATCTCTGACACTCTCTGTTGCTCTCGGATACACTCTGACACTCGCTGACACTCTCAGACTCTCTCTGACATACTCTTTCACACGCTATCACACTCTGACACACTCTATCACACACTGACACTCGCTGACACTCTCTTACACCCTCTGACACTCTGTGGCAGTCTCTGCAACTCTCCGGCACTCTATATCACTCTCTGACACTCTCTGACACTCTCTATCAGTCTCTGACACTCTCTGACACTCTCTATCACTCTCTGACACACTCTGACACACTCTGACACACTCTGACACACTCTGACCCTCTCTGACACTCTCTGACACTCTCAGGCACTCTCCATCACTACATGACACTCTCTATCACTCTCTGACACACTCTATCACTCTCTGACACTCACGGACACTCCCTGACACTATCTGTCGCTCTCGGACACTCTCAGACACTTTCCATCACTCTCTGACACTCTCAGACTCTCTCTGAAACTCTCTTTCACACTCTATCACTCTCTGACACACTCTCTCACTCTCTGACACACTTTGACACTCTCTATCACTCTCTGACAATCTCTGATACTCTCTGATAAACTCTGACACTCTCACACACTATCACTCTCTGACACTCTCTATCACTCTCTGACACTCACTGACACACTCTGACACTCTCAGACAGTCTCAGACACTCTCTATCACTCTCTGAAACTCTCTACCACGCTTTGACTCTCTCTATCTCTCTCTATCACTCTCTGGCACTCTCTGATACTCTCGGGTACACGCTGACACTCCCTGAAACTCTCTGACACTCTCTTTCACTTTCTGACACTCTCTGACAATCTCAGACACACTCAGACACTCTCTGACACTCTCTATCACTCTCTGACACTCTCTGACACATTCAGACACTCTCAGACACTCACTGCCACTCTTTACAACTCTCTGACACTCTCTGATGCACTCTGACACACCCCGACGCTCTCCGACACATTCTGTCACCTCTGACAATCTCTGACAATCTCAGACACAATCAGAAACTCTCAGACACTCTCTATCACTCTCTGACACTCTCTATCACTCTCTGACACTCTCTGACAATCTCAGACACACTCAGACACTCTCTGACACTCTCTGACACTCGCTATCACTCTCTGACCCTCCCTGACACTCTCTGAGACTCTCTGACACTCTCTATCACTCTCTGACACTCTCTGACAATCTCAGACACACTCAGACACTCTCTGACACTCTCGATCACTCTCTGACACTCTCTGACACTTTCAGACACTCTCTGCCACTCTCTATCACTCTATATCACTCGCTGACACTTTCAGACACTCTCTGCCACTCTCTATCACTCTCTATCACTCTCTGGCACTCTGTGACACTCTCTATCAATCTCTGACACTCTCTGCTACTCTCTAATACACTCTGACACTCTCTGACACTCTCTGACAATCTCTGACACTCTCTGACACTCTCTGACACTCTCACACTCTCTGACACTCTCTCACACTCTCTGACACTCTCTGACACACTCTGTCCCTCTCTGACACTCTCTGACACTCTCTGACACTCTCTGACACTCTCTGACACTATCTGACACTCTCTGACACTCTCAGACACTCTCTGGCACACTCTATCACTCTCTGACACTCTCTATCACTGTGAATCATTCTCAATCACTCTCAATCACTCTCTGACACTCTCTGACACTCTCTGACACTCTCTGACACTCTCTGACACTCTCTATCACTCTCTATCACTCTCAGCCACTCTCTATCACTCTCTGACACTCTCTGACACTCTCCGACACTCGCACACTCTCTGACACTCTCTGACACTCGCACACTCTCTGACCCTCTCTGACCCTCTCCATCACTCTATATCACTCTCTGACACTTTCAGACACTCTCTATCACTCTCTTTCACTCTCTATCACTCTCTATCACTCTCTGACACTCTCGGAGACTCTCTATCACTCTCAGACACGCTCTGACACTTTCAGACACTCTCTGCCACTCTCTATCACTCTCTGACACTCTTTGACACTCGCACACTCTCTGCCACTCTCTGACACTCTTTCACACTCTCTGACACTCTCTGACCCTCTCTGACACTCTCAGACACTCTCTGGCACACTCTATCACTCTCTGACACTCTCTATCACTGTGAATCATTCTCAATCACTCTCAATCACTCTCTGACACTCTCTGACACTCTCTATCACTCTCTATCACTCTCAGCCACTCTCTATCACTCTCTGACACTCTCTGACACTCTATGACACTCGCACACTCTCTGACACTCTTTCACACTCTCTGATACTCTCTGACACTCTTTCACACTCTCTGACAGTCTCTGACCCTCTCTGAAACTCTCAGACACGCTCTGGCACACTCTATCACTCTCTGACACTCTCGATCACTCTCTTTCCCTCTCTTTCCCTCTCTATCACTCTCTGACACTCTCTGATACACTCTGGCACTCTCAGACACTCTCCTACACTCTCTATCACTCTCTGACACTCTCTGATACACTCTGACACTCTCAGATACTCTCTGACACACTCAGACACTCTCTACCACTCCCATTCACTCTCTGACACTCTCTGACACTCTCTGACACTCTCTGACCCTCCCTGACACTCTCTGAGACTCTCTGACACTCTCTATCACTCTCTGACACTCTCTGACAATCTCAGACACACTCAGACACTCTCTGACACTCTCGATCACTCTCTGACACTCTCTGACACTTTCAGACACTCTCTGCCACTCTCTATCACTCTATATCACTCGCTGACACTTTCAGACACTCTCTGCCACTCTCTATCACTCTCTATCACTCTCTGACACTCTCTGACACTCTCTATCAATCTCTGACACTCTCTGCTACTCTCTAATACACTCTGAAACTCTCTGACACTCTCTGACAATCTCTGACACTCTCTGACACTCTCTGACACTCTCACACTCTCTGACACTCTCTCACACTCTCTGACACTCTCTGACACACTCTGTCCCTCTCTGACACTCTCTGACACTCTCTGACACTATCTGACACTCTCTGACACTCTCAGACACTCTCTGGCACACTCTATCACTCTCTGACACTCTCTATCACTGTGAATCATTCTCAATCACTCTCAATCACTCTCAATCACTCTCTGACACTCTCTGACACTCTCTATCACTCTCTATCACTCTCAGCCACTCTCTATCACTCTCTGACACTCTCTGACACTCTCTGACACTCGCACACTCTCTGACACTCTCTGACACTCGCACACTCTCTGACCCTCTCTGACCCTCTCCATCACTCTATATCACTCTCTGACACTTTCAGACACTCTCTATCACTCTCTTTCACTCTCTATCACTCTCTATCACTCTCTGACACTCTCGGAGACTCTCTATCACTCTCAGACACGCTCTGACACTTTCAGACACTCTCTGCCACTCTCTATCACTCTCTGACACTCTTTGACACTCGCACACTCTCTGCCACTCTCTGACACTCTTTCACACTCTCTGACACTCTCTGACCCTCTCTGACACTCTCAGACACTCTCTGGCACACTCGATCACTCTCTGACACTCTCTATCACTGTGAATCATTCTCAATCACTCTCAATCACTCTCTGACACTCTCTGACACTCTCTATCACTCTCTATCACTCTCAGCCACTCTCTATCACTCTCTGACACTCTCTGACACTCTATGACACTCGCACACTCTCTGACACTCTTTCACACTCTCTGATACTCTCTGACACTCTTTCACACTCTCTGACAGTCTCTGACCCTCTCTGACCCTCTCTGAAACTCTCAGACACGCTCTGGCACACTCTATCACTCTCTGACACTCTCGATCACTCTCTTTCCCTCTCTTTCCCTCTCTATCACTCTCTGACACTCTCTGATACACTCTGGCACTCTCAGATACTCTCTGACACACTCAGACACTCTCTACCACTCCCATTCACTCTCTGACACTCTCTGACACTCTCTGACACTCTCTGACCCTCCCTGACACTCTCTGAGACTCTCTGACACTCTCTATCACTCTCTGACACTCTCTGACAATCTCAGACACACTCAGACATTCTCTGACACTCTCGATCACTCTCTGACACTCTCTGACACTTTCAGACACTCTCTGCCACTCTCTATCACTCTATATCACTCGCTGACACTTTCAGACACTCTCTGCCACTCTCTATCACTCTCTATCACTCTCTGACACTCTCTGACACTCTCTATCAATCTCTGACACTCTCTGCTACTCTCTAATACACTCTGACACTCTCTGACAATCTCTGACACTCTCTGACACTCTCTGACACTCTCACACTCTCTGACACTCTCTCACACTCTCTGACAATCTCTGACACACTCTGTCCCTCTCTGACACTCTCTGACACTATCTGACACTCTCTGACACTCTCACACTCTCTGACACTCTCACACTCTCTGACACTCTCTGACACTCTCTCATACTCTCTGACATTCTTTCACACTCTCTGACACTCTCTGAACCTCTCTGACAATCTCTGACACACTCAGACACTCTCTATCACTCTCTGACACTTTCAGACACACTCGGACACTCTCTATCACTCTCTGACACTTTCAGACACTCTCTGCCACTCTCTATCACTCTCTATCACTCTCTGACACTCTCTGACACTCTCTGACACTCTCTGACACTCTCTATCACTCTCAGACACTCGCTGACACTTTCAGACACTCTCTGCCATTCTCTGACACTCTCCATCACTCTATATCACTCTCTGACACTTTCAGACACTCTCTATCACTCTCTTTCACTCTCTATCACTCTCTATCACTCTCTGACACTGTTTGAGACTCTCTATCACTCTGAGACACTCTCTGACACTTTCAGACACTCTCTGCCACTCTCTATCACTCTCTGACACTCTCTGACACTCGCACACTCTCTGCCACTCTCTGACACTCTTTCACACTCTCTGACACTCTCTGACCCTCTCTGACACTCTCAGACACTCTCTGGCACAATCTATCACTCTCTGACACTCTCTATCACTGTGAATCATTCTCAATCACTCTCAATCACTCTCAATCACTCTCAATCACTCTCTGACACTCTCTGACACTCTCACACTCTCTGACACTCTCACACTCTCTGACACTCTCTGACACTCTCTCATACTCTCTGACATTCTTTCACACTCTCTGACACTCTCTGAAACTCTCTGACAATCTCTGACACACTCAGACACTCTCTATCACTCTCTGACACTTTCAGACACACTCGGACACTCTCTATCACTCTCTGACACTTTCAGACACTCTCTGCCACTCTCTATCACTCTCTATCAGTCTCTGACACTCTCTATCACTCTCAGACACTCGCTGACACTTTCAGACACTCTCTGCCACTCTCTGACACTCTCCATCACTCTATATCACTCTCTGACACTCTCAGACACTCTCTGGCACACTCTATCACTCTCTGACACTCTCTATCACTGTGAATCATTCTCAATCACTCTCAATCACTCTCTGACACTCTCTGACACTCTCTGACACTCTCTATCACTCTCTATCACTCTCAGCCACTCTCTATCACTCTCTGACACTTTCTGACACTCTCTGACACTCGCACACTCTCTGACACTCTCTGACACTCACACACTCTCTGACCCTCTCTGACCCTCTCCATCACTCTATATCACTCTCTGACACTTTCAGACACTCTCTATCACTCTCTTTCACTCTCTATCACTCTCTGACACTCTCGGAGACTCTCTATCACTCTCAGACACGCTCTGACACTTTCAGACACTCTCTGCCACTCTCTATCACTCTCTGACACTCTTTGACACTCGCACACTCTCTGCCACTCTCTGACACTCTTTCACACTCTCTGACACTCTCTGAACCTCTCTGACACTCTCAGACACTCTCTGGCACACTCGATCACTCTCTGACACTCTCTATCACTGTGAATCATTCTCAATCACTCTCAATCACTCTCTGACACTCTCTGACACTCTCTATCACTCTCAGACACTCTCAGCCACTCTCTATCACTCTCTGACACTCTCTGACACTCTATGACACTCGCACACTCTCTGACACTCTTTCACACTCTCTGATACTCTCTGACACTCTTTCACACTCTCTGACAGTCTCTGACCCTCTCTGACCGTCTCTGAAACTCTCAGACACGCTCTGGCACACTCTATCACTCTCTGACACTCTCGATCACTCTCTTTCCCTCTCTTTCCCTCTCTATCACTCTCTGACACTCTCTGATACACTCTGGCACTCTCAGACACTCTCTGACACTCTCTATCACTCTCTGACACTCTCTGATACACTCTGACACTCTCAGATACTCTCTGACACACTCAGACACTCTCTACCACTCCCATTCACTCTCTGACACTCTCTGACACTCTCTGACACTCTCTGACCCTCCCTGACACTCTCTGAGACTCTCTGACACTCTCTATCACTCTCTGACACTCTCTGACAATCTCAGACACACTCAGACACTCTCTGACACTCTCGATCACTCTCTGACACTCTCTGACACTTTCAGACACTCTCTGCCACTCTCTATCACTCTATATCACTCGCTGACACTTTCAGACACTCTCTGCCACTCTCTATCACTCTCTATCACTCTCTGACACTCTCTGACACTCTCTATCAATCTCTGACACTCTCTGCTACTCTCTAATACACTCTGACACTCTCTGACAATCTCTGACACTCTCTGACACTCTCTGACACTCTCACACTCTCTGACACTCTCTCACACTCTCTGACACTCTCTGACACACTCTGTCCCTCTCTGACACTCTCTGACACTATCTGAGACTCTCTGACACTCTCACACTCTCTGACACTCTCACACTCTCTGACACTCTCTGACACTCTCTCATACTCTCTGACATTCTTTCACACTCTCTGACACTCTCTGAACCTCTCTGACAATCTCTGACACACTCAGACACTCTCTATCACTCTCTGACACTTTCAGACACACTCGGACACTCTCTATCACTCTCTGACACTTTCAGACACTCTCTGCCACTCTCTATCACTCTCTATCACTCTCTGACACTCTCTATCACTCTCAGACACTCGCTGACACTTTCAGACACTCTCTGCCACTCTCTGACACTCTCCATCACTCTATATCACTCTCTGACACTTTCAGACACTCTCTATCACTCTCTTTCACTCTCTATCACTCTCTATCACTCTCTGACACTCTCTGAGACTCTCTATCACTCTCAGACACTCTCTGACACTTTCAGACACTCTCTGCCACTCTCTATCACTCTCTGACACTCTCTGACACTCGCACACTCTCTGCCACTCTCTGACACTCTTTCACACTCTCTGACACTCTCTGACCCTCTCTGACACTCTCAGACACTCTCTGGCACACTCTATCACTCTCTGACACTCTCTATCACTGTGAATCATTCTCAATCACTCTCAATCACTCTCAATCACTCTCTGACACTCTCTGACACTCTCTGACACTCTCTGACACTCTCTGACACTCTCTATCACTCTCTATCACTCTCTATCACTCTCAGCCACTCTCTATCACTCTCTGACACTCTCTGACACTCTCTGACACTCGCACACTCTCTGACACTCTCTGACACTCTTTCACACTCTCTGACCCTCTGTGACACTCTTTCACACTCTCTGACAGTCTCTGACGCTCTCTGACCCTCTCTGAAACTCTCAGACACGCTCTGGCACACTCTATCACACTCTGACACTCTCTATCTCTCTCTATCACTCTCTGACACTCTCTGATACACTCTGGCACTCTCAGACACTCTCTGACACTCTCTATCACTCTCTGACACTCTCTGATACACTCTGACACTCTCAGATACTCTCTAACACACTCAGACACTCTCTACCACTCCCATTCACTCTCTGACACTCTCTGATACACTCTAACCCTCTCAGACACTCTCTGGCACACTCTATCACTCTCTGACTCAATCTGACACTCTCAGACTGTCTCAGACACTCTCTATCACTCTCTGACACTCTCTGACACTCTCTGATACTCTCTGATACACTCTGACACTCTCTGACACTCTCTGACCCTCCCTGACACTCCCTGACACTCTCTGAGACTCTCTCTCACTCTCTGACACACTTTGACACTCTCTATCACTCTCTGACAATCTCTGATACTCTCTGATAAACTCTGACACTCTCACACACTATCACTCTCTGACACTCTCTATCACTCTCTGACACTCACTGACACACTCTGACACTCTCAGACACTCTCAGACAGTCTCAGACACTCTCTATCACTCTCTGAAACTCTCTACCACGCTTTGACTCTCTCTATCTCTCTCTATCACTCTCTGGCACTCTCTGATACTCTCGGGTACACGCTGACACTCCCTGAAACTCTCTGACACTCTCTTTCACTTTCTGACACTCTCTGACAATCTCAGACACACTCAGACACTCTCTGACACTCTCTATCACTCTCTGACACTCTCTGACACATTCAGACACTCTCAGACACTCACTGCCACTCTTTACAACTCTCTGACACTCTCTGATGCACTCTGACACACCCCGACGCTCTCCGACACATTCTGTCACTCTCTGACAATCTCTGACAATCTCAGACACAATCAGAAACTCTCAGACACTCTCTATCACTCTCTGACACTCTCTATCACTCTCTGACACTCTCTGACACTCTCAGACACACTCAGACACTCTCTGACACTCTCTGACACTCGTTATCACTCTCTGACCCTCCCTGACACTCTCTGAGACTCTCTGACACTCTCTATCACTCTCTGACACTCTCTGACAATCTCAGACACACTCAGACACTCTCTGACACTCTCGATCACTCTCTGACACTTTCAGACACTCTCTGCCACTCTCTATCACTCTATATCACTCGCTGACACTTTCAGACACTCTCTGCCACTCTCTATCACTCTCTATCACTCTCTGACACTCTCTGACACTCTCTATCAATCTCTGACACTCTCTGCTACTCTCTAATACACTCTGACACTCTCTGACACTCTCTGACAATCTCTGACACTCTCTGACACTCTCACACTCTCTGACACTCTCTCACACTCTCTGACACTCTCTGACACACTCTGTTCCTCTCTGACACTCTCTGACACTATCTGACACTCTCTGACACTCTCACACTCTCTGACACTCTCACACTCTCTGACGCTCTCTGACACTCTCTCATACTCTCTGACATTCTTTCACACTCTCTGACACTCTCTGAACCTCTCTGACAATCTCTGACACACTCAGACACTCTCTATCACTCTCTGACACTTTCAGACACACTCGGACACTCTCTATCACTCTCTGACACTTTCAGACACTCTCTGCCACTCTCTATCACTCTCTATCACTCTCTGACACTCTCTGACACTCTCTGACACTCTCTATCACTCTCAGACACTCGCTGACACTTTCAGACACTCTCTGCCATTCTCTGACACTCTCCATCACTCTATATCACTCTCTGACACTTTCAGACACTCTCTATCACTCTCTTTCACTCTCTATCACTCTCTATCACTCTCTGACACTGTTTGAGACTCTCTATCACTCTCAGACACTCTCTGACACTTTCAGACACTCTCTGCCACTCTCTATCACTCTCTGACACTCTCTGACACTCGCACACTCTCTGCCACTCTCTGACACTCTTTCACACTCTCTGACACTCTCTGACACTCTCAGACACTCTCTGGCACACTCTATCACTCTCTGATACTCTCTATCACTGTGAATCATTCTCAATCACTCTCAATCACTCTCTGACACTCTCTGACACTCTCTGACACTCTCTGACACTCTCTATCACTCTCTATCACTCTCAGCCACTCTCTATCACTCTCTGACACTCTCTGACACTCTCTGACACTCGCACACTCTCTGACACTCTCTGACACTCGCACACTCTCTGACCCTCTCTGACCCTCTCCATCACTCTATATCACTCTCTGACACTTTCAGACACTCTCTATCACTCTCTTTCACTCTCTATCACTCTCTATCACTCTCTGACACTCTCGGAGACTCTCTATCACTCTCAGACACGCTCTGACACTTTCAGACACTCTCTGCCACTCTCTATCACTCTCTGACACTCTTTGACACTCGCACACTCTCTGCCACTCTCTGACACTCTTTCACACTCTCTGACACTCTCTGACCCTCTCTGACACTCTCAGACACTCTCTGGCACACTCTATCACTCTCTGACACTCTCTATCACTGTGAATCATTCTCAATCACTCTCAATCACTCTCTGACACTCTCTGACACTCTCTATCACTCTCTATCACTCTCAGCCACTCTCTATCACTCTCTGACACTCTCTGACACTCTATGACACTCGCACACTCTCTGACACTCTCTGACACTCTTTCACACTCTCTGATACTCTCTGACACTCTTTCACACTCTCTGACAGTCTCTGACCCTCTCTGAAACTCTCAGACACACTCTGGCACACTCTATCACTCTCTGACACTCTCTGATACACTCTGACACTCTCAGATACTCTCTGACACACTCAGACACTCTCTACCACTCCCATTCACTCTCTGACACTCTCTGACACTCTCTGACCCTCCCTGACACTCTCTGAGACTCTCTGACACTCTCTATCACTCTCTGACACTCTCTGACAATCTCAGACACACTCAGACACTCTCTGACACTCTCGATCACTCTCTGACACTCTCTGACACTTTCAGACACTCTCTGCCACTCTCTATCACTCTATATCACTCGCTGACACTTTCAGACACTCTCTGCCACTCTCTATCACTCTCTATCACTCTCTGACACTCTCTGACAATCTCTCACACTCTCTGACACACTCTGTCCCTCTCTGACACTCTCTGACACTATCTGACACTATCTGACACTCTCTGACACTCTCACACTCTCTGACACTCTCACACTCTCTGACACTCTCTGACACTCTCTCATACTCTCTGACATTCTTTCACACTCTCTGACACTCTCTGAACCTCTCTGACAATCTCTGACACACTCAGACACTCTCTATCACTCTCTGACACTTTCAGACACACTCGGACACTCTCTATCACTCTCTGACACTTTCAGACACTCTCTGCCACTCTCTATCACTCTCTATCACTCTCTGACACTCTCTGACACTCTCTATCACTCTCAGACACTCGCTGACACTTTCAGACACTCTCTGCCACTCTCTGACACTCTCCATCACTCTATATCACTCTCTGACACTTTCAGACACTCTATATCACTCTCTTTCACTCTCTATCACTCTCAATCACTCTCTGACACTCTCTGAGACTCTCTATCACTCTCAGACACTCTCTGACACTTTCAGACACTCTCTGCCACTCTCTATCACTCTCTGAAACTCTCAAACACGCTCTGGCACACTCTATCACTCTCTGACACTCTCGATCACTCTCTTTCCCTCTCTTTCCCTCTCTATCACTCTCTGACACTCTCTGATACACTCTGGCACTCTCAGACACTCTCTGACACTCTCTATCACTCTCTGACACTCTCTGATACACTCTGACACTCTCAGATACTCTCTGACACACTCAGACACTCTCTACCACTCCCATTCACTCTCTGACACTCTCTGACACTCTCTGACACTCTCTGACCCTCCCTGACACTCTCTGAGACTCTCTGACACTCTCTATCACTCTCTGACACTCTCTGACAATCTCAGACACACTCAGACATTCTCTGACACTCTCGATCACTCTCTGACACTCTCTGACACTTTCAGACACTCTCTGCCACTCTCTATCACTCTATATCACTCGCTGACACTTTCAGACACTCTCTGCCACTCTCTATCACTCTCTATCACTCTCTGACACTCTCTGACACTCTCTATCAATCTCCGACACTCTCTGCTACTCTCTAATACACTCTGACACTCTCTGACAATCTCTGACACTCTCTGACACTCTCTGACACTCTCACACTCTCTGACACTCTCTCACACTCTCTGACACTCTCTGACACACTCTGTCCCTCTCTGACACTCTCTGACACTATCTGACACTCTCTGACACTCTCACACTCTCTGACACTCTCACACTCTCTGACACTCTCTGACACTCTCTCATACTCTCTGACATTCTTTCATACTCTCTGACACTCTCTGAACCTCTCTGACAATCTCTGACACACTCAGACACTCTCTATCACTCTCTGACACTTTCAGACACACTCGGACACTCTCTATCACTCTCTGACACTTTCAGACACTCTCTGCACTCTCTATCACTCTCTATCACTCTCTGACACTCTCTGACACTCTCTGACACTCTCTATCACTCTCAGACACTCGCTGACACTTTCAGACACTCTCTGCCACTCTCTGACACTCTCCATCACTCTATATCACTCTCTGACACTTTCAGACACTCTATATCACTCTCTTTCACTCTCTATCACTCTCTATCACTCTCTGACACTCTCTGAGACTCTCTATCACTCTCAGACACTCTCTGACACTTTCAGACACTCTCTGCCACTCTCTATCACTCTCTGAAACTCTCAAACACGCTCTGGCACACTCTATCACTCTCTGACACTCTCGATCACTCTCTTTCCCTCTCTTTCCCTCTCTATCACTCTCTGACACTCTCTGATACACTCTGGCACTCTCAGACACTCTCTGACACTCTCTATCACTCTCTGACACTCTCTGATACACTCTGACACTCTCAGATACTCTCTGACACACTCAGACACTCTCTACCACTCCCATTCACTCTCTGACACTCTCTGACACTCTCTGACACTCTCTGACCCTCCCTGACACTCTCTGAGACTCTCTGACACTCTCTATCACTCTCTGACACTCTCTGACAATCTCAGACACACCCAGACATTCTCTGACACTCTCGATCACTCTCTGACACTCTCTGACACTTTCAGACACTCTCTGCCACTCTCTATCACTCTATATCACTCGCTGACACTTTCAGACACTCTCTGCCACTCTCTATCACTCTCTATCACTCTCTGCCACTCTCTATCACTCTCTATCACTCTCTGACACTCTCTGACACTCTCTATCAATCTCTGACACTCTCTGCTACTCTCTAATACACTCTGACACTCTCTGACAATCTCTGACACTCTCTGACACTCTCTGACACTCTCACACTCTCTGACACTCTCTCACACTCTCTGACACTCTCTGACACACTCTGTCCCTCTCTGACACTCTCTGACACTATCTGACACTCTCTGACACTCTCACACTCTCTGACACTCTCACACTCTCTGACACTCTCTGACACTCTCTCATACTCTCTGACATTCTTTCACACTCTCTGACACTCTCTGAACCTCTCTGACAATCTCTGACACACTCAGACACTCTCTATCACTCTCTGACACTTTCAGACACACTCGGACACTCTCTATCACTCTCTGACACTTTCAGACACTCTCTGCCACTCTCTATCACTCTCTATCACTCTCTGACACTCTCTATCACTCTCAGACACTCGCTGACACTTTCAGACACTCTCTGCCACACTCTGACACTCTCCATCACTCTATATCACTCTCTGACACTTTCAGACACTCTCTATCACTCTCTTTCACTCTCTATCACCTATCACTCTCTATCACTCTCTGTCACTCTCTGAGACTCTCTATCACTCTCAGACACTCTCTGACACTTTCAGACACTCTCTGCCATTCTCTATCACTCTCTGACACTCTCTGACACTCTCTGACACTCTCTCACACTCTCTGACACACTCTGTCCCTCTCTGACACTCTCTGACACTATCTGACACTATCTGACACTCTCTGACACTCTCACACTCTCTGACACTCTCACACTCTCTGACACTCTCTGACACTCTCTCATACTCTCTGACATTCTTTCACACTCTCTGACACTCTCTGAACCTCTCTGACAATCTCTGACACACTCAGACACTCTCTATCACTCTCTGACACTTTCAGACACACTCGGACACTCTCTATCACTCTCTGACACTTTCAGACACTCTCTGCCACTCTCTATCACTCTCTATCACTCTCTGACACTCTCTGACACTCTCTATCACTCTCTGCCACTCTCTGACACTCTCCATCACTCTATATCACTCTCTGACACTTTCAGACACTCTATATCACTCTCTTTCACTCTCTATCACTCTCAATCACTCTCTGACACTCTCTGAGACTCTCTATCACTCTCAGACACTCTCTGACACTTTCAGACACTCTCTGCCACTCTCTATCACTCTCTGAAACTCTCAAACACGCTCTGGCACACTCTATCACTCTCTGACACTCTCGATCACTCTCTTTCCCTCTCTTTCCCTCTCTATCACTCTCTGACACTCTCTGATACACTCTGGCACTCTCAGACACTCTCTGACACTCTCTATCACTCTCTGACACTCTCTGATACACTCTGACACTCTCAGATACTCTCTGACACACTCAGACACTCTCTACCACTCCCATTCACTCTCTGACACTCTCTGACACTCTCTGACACTCTCTGACCCTCCCTGACACTCTCTGAGACTCTCTGACACTCTCTATCACTCTCTGACACTCTCTGACAATCTCAGACACACTCAGACATTCTCTGACACTCTCGATCACTCTCTGACACTCTCTGACACTTTCAGACACTCTCTGCCACTCTCTATCACTCTATATCACTCGCTGACACTTTCAGACACTCTCTGCCACTCTCTATCACTCTCTATCACTCTCTGCCACTCTCTATCACTCTCTATCACTCTCTGACACTCTCTGACACTCTCTATCAATCTCTGACACTCTCTGCTACTCTCTAATACACTCTGACACTCTCTGACAATCTCTGACACTCTCTGACACTCTCTGACACTCTCACACTCTCTGACACTCTCTCACACTCTCTGACACTCTCTGACACACTCTGTCCCTCTCTGACACTCTCTGACACTACCTGACACTCTCTGACACTCTCACACTCTCTGACACTCTCACACTCTCTGACACTCTCTGACACTCTCTCATACTCTCTGACATTCTTTCACACTCTCTGACACTCTCTGAACCTCTCTGACAATCTCTGACACACTCAGACACTCTCTATCACTCTCTGACACTTTCAGACACACTCGGACACTCTCTATCACTCTCTGACACTTTCAGACACTCTCTGCCACTCTCTATCACTCTCTATCACTCTCTGACACTCTCTATCACTCTCAGACACTCGCTGACACTTTCAGACACTCTCTGCCACTCTCTGACACTCTCCATCACTCTATATCACTCTCTGACACTTTCAGACACTCTCTATCACTCTCTTTCACTCTCTATCACTCTCTATCACTCTCTGACACTCTCTGAGACTCTCTATCACTCTCAGACACTCTCTGACACTTTCAGACACTCTCTGCCACTCTCTATCACTCTCTGACACTCTCTGACACTCTCTGACACTCTCTCACACTCTCTGACACACTCTGTCCCTCTCTGACACTCTCTGACACTATCTGACACTATCTGACACTCTCTGACACTCTCACACTCTCTGACACTCTCACACTCTCTGACACTCTCTGACACTCTCTCATACTCTCTGACATTCTTTCACACTCTCTGACACTCTCTGAACCTCTCTGACAATCTCTGACACACTCAGACACTCTCTATCACTCTCTGACACTTTCAGACACACTCGGACACTCTCTATCACTCTCTGACACTTTCAGACACTCTCTGCCACTCTCTATCACTCTCTATCACTCTCTGACACTCTCTGACACTCTCTATCACTCTCAGACACTCGCTGACACTTTCAGACACTCTCTGCCACTCTCTGACACTCTCCATCACTCTATATCACTCTCTGACACTTTCAGACACTCTATATCACTCTCTTTCACTCTCTATCACTCTCAATCACTCTCTGACACTCTCTGAGACTCTCTATCACTCTCAGACACTCTCTGACACTTTCAGACACTCTCTGCCACTCTCTATCACTCTCTGAAACTCTCAAACACGCTCTGGCACACTCTATCACTCTCTGACACTCTCGATCACTCTCTTTCCCTCTCTTTCCCTCTCTATCACTCTCTGACACTCTCCGATACACTCTGGCACTCTCAGACACTCTCTGACACTCTCTATCACTCTCTGACACTCTCTGATACACTCTGACACTCTCAGATACTCTCTGACACACTCAGACACTCTCTACCACTCCCATTCACTCTCTGACACTCTCTGACACTCTCTGACACTCTCTGACCCTCCCTGACACTCTCTGAGACTCTCTGACACTCTCTATCACTCTCTGACACTCTCTGACAATCTCAGACACACTCAGACATTCTCTGACACTCTCGATCACTCTCTGACACTCTCTGACACTTTCAGACACTCTCTGCCACTCTCTATCACTCTATATCACTCGCTGACACTTTCAGACACTCTCTGCCACTCTCTATCACTCTCTATCACTCTCTGACACTCTCTGACACTCTCTATCAATCTCCGACACTCTCTGCTACTCTCTAATACACTCTGACACTCTCTGACAATCTCTGACACTCTCTGACACTCTCTGACACTCTCACACTCTCTGACACTCTCTCACACTCTCTGACACTCTCTGACACACTCTGTCCCTCTCTGACACTCTCTGACACTATCTGACACTCTCTGACACTCTCACACTCTCTGACACTCTCACACTCTCTGACACTCTCTGACACTCTCTCATACTCTCTGACATTCTTTCATACTCTCTGACACTCTCTGAACCTCTCTGACAATCTCTGACACACTCAGACACTCTCTATCACTCTCTGACACTTTCAGACACACTCGGACACTCTCTATCACTCTCTGACACTTTCAGACACTCTCTGCACTCTCTATCACTCTCTATCACTCTCTGACACTCTCTGACACTCTCTATCACTCTCAGACACTCGCTGACACTTTCAGACACTCTCTGCCACTCTCTGACACTCTCCATCACTCTATATCACTCTCTGACACTTTCAGACACTCTATATCACTCTCTTTCACTCTCTATCACTCTCTATCACTCTCTGACACTCTCTGAGACTCTCTATCACTCTCAGACACTCTCTGACACTTTCAGACACTCTCTGCCACTCTCTATCACTCTCTGAAACTCTCAAACACGCTCTGGCACACTCTATCACTCTCTGACACTCTCGATCACTCTCTTTCCCTCTTTTTCCCTCTCTATCACTCTCTGACACTCTCTGATACACTCTGGCACTCTCAGACACTCTCTGACACTCTCTATCACTCTCTGACACTCTCTGATACACTCTGACACTCTCAGATACTCTCTGACACACTCAGACACTCTCTACCACTCCCATTCACTCTCTGACACTCTCTGACACTCTCTGACACTCTCTGACCCTCCCTGACACTCTCTGAGACTCTCTGACACTCTCTATCACTCTCTGACACTCTCTGACAATCTCAGACACACTCAGACATTCTCTGACACTCTCGATCACTCTCTGACACTCTCTGACACTTTCAGACACTCTCTGCCACTCTCTATCACTCTATATCACTCGCTGACACTTTCAGACACTCTCTGCCACTCTCTATCACTCTCTATCACTCTCTGCCACTCTCTATCACTCTCTATCACTCTCTGACACTCTCTGACACTCTCTATCAATCTCTGACACTCTCTGCTACTCTCTAATACACTCTGACACTCTCTGACAATCTCTGACACTCTCTGACACTCTCTGACACTCTCACACTCTCTGACACTCTCTCACACTCTCTGACACTCTCTGACACACTCTGTCCCTCTCTGACACTCTCTGACACTATCTGACACTCTCTGACACTCTCACACTCTCTGACACTCTCACACTCTCTGACACTCTCTGACATTCTCTCATACTCTCTGACATTCTTTCAAACTCTCTGACACTCTCTGATCCTCTCTGACAATCTCTGACACACTCAGACACTCTCTATCACTCTCTGACACTTTCAGACACACTCGGACACTCTCTATCACTCTCTGACACTTTCAGACACTCTCTGCCACTCTCTATCACTCTCTATCACTCTCTGACACTCTCTATCACTCTCAGACACTCGCTGACACTTTCAGACACTCTCTGCCACTCTCTGACACTCTCCATCACTCTATATCACTCTCTGACACTTTCAGACACTCTCTATCACTCTCTTTCACTCTCTATCACTCTCTATCACTCTCTGACACTCTCTGAGACTCTCTATCACTCTCAGACACTCTCTGAGACTCTCTATCACTCTCAGACACTCTCTGACACTTTCAGACACTCTCTGCCACTCTCTATCACTCTCTGACACTCTCTGACACTCGCACACTCTCTGCCACTCTCTGACACTCTTTCACACTCTCTGACACTCTCTGACCCTCTCTGACACTCTCAGACACTCTCTGGCACACTCTATCACTCTCTGACACTCTCTATCACTGTGAATCATTCTCAATCACTCTCAATCACTCTCAATCACTCTCTGACACTCTCTGACACTCTCTGACACTCTCTGACACTCTCTATCACTCTCTATCACTCTCAGCCACTCTCTATCACTCTCTGACACTCTCAGATACTCTCTAACACACTCAGACACTCTCTACCACTCCCATTCACTCTCTGACACTCTCTGATACACTCTAACCCTCTCAGACACTCTCTGGCACACTCTATCACTCTCTGACTCAATCTGACACTCTCAGACTGTCTCAGACACTCTCTATCACTCTCTGACACTCTCTGACACTCTCTGATACTCTCTGATACACTCTGACACTCTCTGACACTCTCTGACCCTCCCTGACACTCCCTGACACTCTCTGAGACTCTCTCTCACTCTCTGACACACTTTGACACTCTCTATCACTCTCTGACAATCTCTGATACTCTCTGATAAACTCTGACACTCTCACACACTATCACTCTCTGACACTCTCTATCACTCTCTGACACTCACTGACACACTCTGACACTCTCAGACACTCTCAGACAGTCTCAGACACTCTCTATCACTCTCTGAAACTCTCTACCACGCTTTGACTCTCTCTATCTCTCTCTATCACTCTCTGGCACTCTCTGATACTCTCGGGTACACGCTGACACTCCCTGAAACTCTCTGACACTCTCTTTCACTTTCTGACACTCTCTGACAATCTCAGACACACTCAGACACTCTCTGACACTCTCTATCACTCTCTGACACTCTCTGACACATTCAGACACTCTCAGACACTCACTGCCACTCTTTACAACTCTCTGACACTCTCTGATGCACTCTGACACACCCCGACGCTCTCCGACACATTCTGTCACTCTCTGACAATCTCTGACAATCTCAGACACAATCAGAAACTCTCAGACACTCTCTATCACTCTCTGACACTCTCTATCACTCTCTGACACTCTCTGACACTCTCAGACACACTCAGACACTCTCTGACACTCTCTGACACTCGTTATCACTCTCTGACCCTCCCTGACACTCTCTGAGACTCTCTGACACTCTCTATCACTCTCTGACACTCTCTGACAATCTCAGACACACTCAGACACTCTCTGACACTCTCGATCACTCTCTGACACTATCAGACACTCTCTGCCACTCTCTATCACTCTATATCACTCGCTGACACTTTCAGACACTCTCTGCCACTCTCTATCACTCTCTATCACTCTCTGACACTCTCTGACACTCTCTATCAATCTCTGACACTCTCTGCTACTCTCTAATACACTCTGACACTCTCTGACACTCTCTGACAATCTCTGACACTCTCTGACACTCTCACACTCTCTGACACTCTCTCACACTCTCTGACACTCTCTGACACACTCTGTTCCTCTCTGACACTCTCTGACACTATCTGACACTCTCTGACACTCTCATACTCTCTGACATTCTTTCACACTCTCTGACACTCTCTGAACCTCTCTGACAATCTCTGACACACTCAGACACTCTCTATCACTCTCTGACACTTTCAGACACACTCGGACACTCTCTATCACTCTCTGACACTTTCAGACACTCTCTGCCACTCTCTATCACTCTCTATCACTCTCTGACACTCTCTGACACTCTCTGACACTCTCTATCACTCTCAGACACTCGCTGACACTTTCAGACACTCTCTGCCATTCTCTGACACTCTCCATCACTCTATATCACTCTCTGACACTTTCAGACACTCTCTATCACTCTCTTTCACTCTCTATCACTCTCTATCACTCTCTGACACTGTTTGAGACTCTCTATCACTCTCAGACACTCTCTGACACTTTCAGACACTCTCTGCCACTCTCTATCACTCTCTGACACTCTCTGACACTCGCACACTCTCTGCCACTCTCTGACACTCTTTCACACTCTCTGACACTCTCTGACACTCTCAGACACTCTCTGGCACACTCTATCACTCTCTGATACTCTCTATCACTGTGAATCATTCTCAATCACTCTCAATCACTCTCTGACACTCTCTGACACTCTCTGACACTCTCTGACACTCTCTGACACTCTCTATCACTCTCTATCACTCTCAGCCACTCTCTATCACTCTCTGACACTCTCTGACACTCTCTGACACTCGCACACTCTCTGACACTCTCTGACACTCGCACACTCTCTGACCCTCTCTGACCCTCTCCATCACTCTATATCACTCTCTGACACTTTCAGACACTCTCTATCACTCTCTTTCACTCTCTATCACTCTCTATCACTCTCTGACACTCTCGGAGACTCTCTATCACTCTCAGACACGCTCTGACACTTTCAGACACTCTCTGCCACTCTCTATCACTCTCTGACACTCTTTGACACTCGCACACTCTCTGCCACTCTCTGACACTCTTTCACACTCTCTGACACTCTCTGACCCTCTCTGACACTCTCAGACACTCTCTGGCACACTCTATCACTCTCTGACACTCTCTATCACTGTGAATCATTCTCAATCACTCTCAATCACTCTCTGACACTCTCTGACACTCTCTATCACTCTCTATCACTCTCAGCCACTCTCTATCACTCTCTGACACTCTCTGACACTCTATGACACTCGCACACTCTCTGACACTCTCTGACACTCTTTCACACTCTCTGATACTCTCTGACACTCTTTCACACTCTCTGACAGTCTCTGACCCTCTCTGAAACTCTCAGACACACTCTGGCACACTCTATCACTCTCTGACACTCTCTGATACACTCTGACACTCTCAGATACTCTCTGACACACTCAGACACTCTCTACCACTCCCATTCACTCTCTGACACTCTCTGACACTCTCTGACCCTCCCTGACACTCTCTGAGACTCTCTGACACTCTCTATCACTCTCTGACACTCTCTGACAATCTCAGACACACTCAGACACTCTCTGACACTCTCGATCACTCTCTGACACTCTCTGACACTTTCAGACACTCTCTGCCACTCTCTATCACTCTATATCACTCGCTGACACTTTCAGACACTCTCTGCCACTCTCTATCACTCTCTATCACTCTCTGACACTCTCTGACAATCTCTCACACTCTCTGACACACTCTGTCCCTCTCTGACACTCTCTGACACTCTCTGACACTATCTGACACTATCTGACACTCTCTGACACTCTCACACTCTCTGACACTCTCACACTCTCTGACACTCTCTGACACTCTCTCATACTCTCTGACATTCTTTCACACTCTCTGACACTCTCTGAACCTCTCTGACAATCTCTGACACACTCAGGCACTCTCTATCACTCTCTGACACTTTCAGACACACTCGGACACTCTCTATCACTCTCTGACACTTTCAGACACTCTCTGCCACTCTCTATCACTCTCTATCACTCTCTGACACTCTCTGACACTCTCTATCACTCTCAGACACTCGCTGACACTTTCAGACACTCTCTGCCACTCTCTGACACTCTCCATCACTCTATATCACTCTCTGACACTTTCAGACACTCTATATCACTCTCTTTCACTCTCTATCACTCTCAATCACTCTCTGACACTCTCTGAGACTCTCTATCACTCTCAGACACTCTCTGACACTTTCAGACACTCTCTGCCACTCTCTATCACTCTCTGAAACTCTCAAACACGCTCTGGCACACTCTATCACTCTCTGACACTCTCGATCACTCTCTTTCCCTCTCTTTCCCTCTCTATCACTCTCTGACACTCTCTGATACACTCTGGCACTCTCAGACACTCTCTGACACTCTCTATCACTCTCTGACACTCTCTGATACACTCTGACACTCTCAGATACTCTCTGACACACTCAGACACTCTCTACCACTCCCATTCACTCTCTGACACTCTCTGACACTCTCTGACACTCTCTGACCCTCCCTGACACTCTCTGAGACTCTCTGACACTCTCTATCACTCTCTGACACTCTCTGACAATCTCAGACACACTCAGACATTCTCTGACACTCTCGATCACTCTCTGACACTCTCTGACACTTTCAGA
The DNA here is from genome assembly GCF_036365525.1 of Heterodontus francisci. Lineage (NCBI taxonomy): Eukaryota > Metazoa > Chordata > Chondrichthyes > Heterodontiformes > Heterodontidae > Heterodontus > Heterodontus francisci. Next base: position 4,475,071 of record NC_090401.1, read on the forward strand.
CACTCTCTGCCACTCTCTATCACTCTATATCACTCGCTGACACTTTCAGACACTCTCTGCCACTCTCTATCACTCTCTATCACTCTCTGACACTCTCTGACACTCTCTATCAATCTCCGACACTCTCTGCTACTCTCTAATACACTCTGACACTCTCTGACAATCTCTGACACTCTCTGACACTCTCTGACACTCTCACACTCTCTGACACTCTCTCACACTCTCTGACACTCTCTGACACACTCTGTCCCTCTCTGACACTCTCTGACACTATCTGACACTCTCTGACACTCTCACACTCTCTGACACTCTCACACTCTCTGACACTCTCTGACACTCTCTCATACTCTCTGACATTCTTTCATACTCTCTGACACTCTCTGAACCTCTCTGACAATCTCTGACACACTCAGACACTCTCTATCACTCTCTGACACTTTCAGACACACTCGGACACTCTCTATCACTCTCTGACACTTTCAGACACTCTCTGCACTCTCTATCACTCTCTATCACTCTCTGACACTCTCTGACACTCTCTGACACTCTCTATCACTCTCAGACACTCGCTGACACTTTCAGACACTCTCTGCCACTCTCTGACACTCTCCATCACTCTATATCACTCTCTGACACTTTCAGACACTCTATATCACTCTCTTTCACTCTCTATCACTCTCTATCACTCTCTGACACTCTCTGAGACTCTCTATCACTCTCAGACACTCTCTGACACTTTCAGACACTCTCTGCCACTCTCTATCACTCTCTGAAACTCTCAAACACGCTCTGGCACACTCTATCACTCTCTGACACTCTCGATCACTCTCTTTCCCTCTCTTTCCCTCTCTATCACTCTCTGACACTCTCTGATACACTCTGGCACTCTCAGACACTCTCTGACACTCTCTATCACTCTCTGACACTCTCTGATACACTCTGACACTCTCAGATACTCTCTGACACACTCAGACACTCTCTACCACTCCCATTCACTCTCTGACACTCTCTGACACTCTCTGACACTCTCTGACCCTCCCTGACACTCTCTGAGACTCTCTGACACTCTCTATCACTCTCTGACACTCTCTGACAATCTCAGACACACCCAGACATTCTCTGACACTCTCGATCACTCTCTGACACTCTCTGACACTTTCAGACACTCTCTGCCACTCTCTATCACTCTATATCACTCGCTGACACTTTCAGACACTCTCTGCCACTCTCTATCACTCTCTATCACTCTCTGCCACTCTCTATCACTCTCTATCACTCTCTGACACTCTCTGACACTCTCTATCAATCTCTGACACTCTCTGCTACTCTCTAATACACTCTGACACTCTCTGACAATCTCTGACACTCTCTGACACTCTCTGACACTCTCACACTCTCTGACACTCTCTCACACTCTCTGACACTCTCTGACACACTCTGTCCCTCTCTGACACTCTCTGACACTATCTGACACTCTCTGACACTCTCACACTCTCTGACACTCTCACACTCTCTGACACTCTCTGACACTCTCTCATACTCTCTGACATTCTTTCACACTCTCTGACACTCTCTGAACCTCTCTGACAATCTCTGACACACTCAGACACTCTCTATCACTCTCTGACACTTTCAGACACACTCGGACACTCTCTATCACTCTCTGACACTTTCAGACACTCTCTGCCACTCTCTATCACTCTCTATCACTCTCTGACACTCTCTATCACTCTCAGACACTCGCTGACACTTTCAGACACTCTCTGCCACACTCTGACACTCTCCATCACTCTATATCACTCTCTGACACTTTCAGACACTCTCTATCACTCTCTTTCACTCTCTATCACCTATCACTCTCTATCACTCTCTGTCACTCTCTGAGACTCTCTATCACTCTCAGACACTCTCTGACACTTTCAGACACTCTCTGCCATTCTCTATCACTCTCTGACACTCTCTGACACTCTCTGACACTCTCTCACACTCTCTGACACACTCTGTCCCTCTCTGACACTCTCTGACACTATCTGACACTATCTGACACTCTCTGACACTCTCACACTCTCTGACACTCTCACACTCTCTGACACTCTCTGACACTCTCTCATACTCTCTGACATTCTTTCACACTCTCTGACACTCTCTGAACCTCTCTGACAATCTCTGACACACTCAGACTCTCTCTATCACTCTCTGACACTTTCAGACACACTCGGACACTCTCTATCACTCTCTGACACTTTCAGACACTCTCTGCCACTCTCTATCACTCTCTATCACTCTCTGACACTCTCTGACACTCTCTATCACTCTCAGACACTCGCTGACACTTTCAGACACTCTCTGCCACTCTCTGACACTCTCCATCACTCTATATCACTCTCTGACACTTTCAGACACTCTATATCACTCTCTTTCACTCTCTATCACTCTCAATCACTCTCTGACACTCTCTGAGACTCTCTATCACTCTCAGACACTCTCTGACACTTTCAGACACTCTCTGCCACTCTCTATCACTCTCTGAAACTCTCAAACACGCTCTGGCACACTCTATCACTCTCTGACACTCTCGATCACTCTCTTTCCCTCTCTTTCCCTCTCTATCACTCTCTGACACTCTCTGATACACTCTGGCACTCTCAGACACTCTCTGACACTCTCTATCACTCTCTGACACTCTCTGATACACTCTGACACTCTCAGATACTCTCTGACACACTCAGACACTCTCTACCACTCCCATTCACTCTCTGACACTCTCTGACACTCTCTGACACTCTCTGACCCTCCCTGACACTCTCTGAGACTCTCTGACACTCTCTATCACTCTCTGACACTCTCTGACAATCTCAGACACACTCAGACATTCTCTGACACTCTCGATCACTCTCTGACACTCTCTGACACTTTCAGACACTCTCTGCCACTCTCTATCACTCTATATCACTCGCTGACACTTTCAGACACTCTCTGCCACTCTCTATCACTCTCTATCACTCTCTGCCACTCTCTATCACTCTCTATCACTCTCTGACACTCTCTGACACTCTCTATCAATCTCTGACACTCTCTGCTACTCTCTAATACACTCTGACACTCTCTGACAATCTCTGACACTCTCTGACACTCTCTGACACTCTCACACTCTCTGACACTCTCTCACACTCTCTGACACTCTCTGACACACTCTGTCCCTCTCTGACACTCTCTGACACTATCTGACACTCTCTGACACTCTCACACTCTCTGACACTCTCACACTCTCTGACACTCTCTGACACTCTCTCATACTCTCTGACATTCTTTCACACTCTCTGACACTCTCTGAACCTCTCTGACAATCTCTGACACACTCAGACACTCTCTATCACTCTCTGACACTTTCAGACACACTCGGACACTCTCTATCACTCTCTGACACTTTCAGACACTCTCTGCCACTCTCTATCACTCTCTATCACTCTCTGACACTCTCTATCACTCTCAGACACTCGCTGACACTTTCAGACACTCTCTGCCACTCTCTGACACTCTCCATCACTCTATATCACTCTCTGACACTTTCAGACACTCTCTATCACTCTCTTTCACTCTCTATCACTCTCTATCACTCTCTGACACTCTCTGAGACTCTCTATCACTCTCAGACACTCTCTGACACTTTCAGACACTCTCTGCCACTCTCTATCACTCTCTGACACTCTCTGACACTCTCTGACACTCTCTCACACTCTCTGACACACTCTGTCCCTCTCTGACACTCTCTGACACTATCTGACACTATCTGACACTCTCTGACACTCTCACACTCTCTGACACTCTCACACTCTCTGACACTCTCTGACACTCTCTCATACTCTCTGACATTCTTTCACACTCTCTGACACTCTCTGAACCTCTCTGACAATCTCTGACACACTCAGACACTCTCTATCACTCTCTGACACTTTCAGACACACTCGGACACTCTCTATCACTCTCTGACACTTTCAGACACTCTCTGCCACTCTCTATCACTCTCTATCACTCTCTGACACTCTCTGACACTCTCTATCACTCTCAGACACTCGCTGACACTTTCAGACACTCTCTGCCACTCTCTGACACTCTCCATCACTCTATATCACTCTCTGACACTTTCAGACACTCTATATCACTCTCTTTCACTCTCTATCACTCTCAATCACTCTCTGACACTCTCTGAGACTCTCTATCACTCTCAGACACTCTCTGACACTTTCAGACACTCTCTGCCACTCTCTATCACTCTCTGAAACTCTCAAACACGCTCTGGCACACTCTATCACTCTCTGACACTCTCGATCACTCTCTTTCCCTCTCTTTCCCTCTCTATCACTCTCTGACACTCTCCGATACACTCTGGCACTCTCAGACACTCTCTGACACTCTCTATCACTCTCTGACACTCTCTGATACACTCTGACACTCTCAGATACTCTCTGACACACTCAGACACTCTCTACCACTCCCATTCACTCTCTGACACTCTCTGACACTCTCTGACACTCTCTGACCCTCCCTGACACTCTCTGAGACTCTCTGACACTCTCTATCACTCTCTGACACTCTCTGACAATCTCAGACACACTCAGACATTCTCTGACACTCTCGATCACTCTCTGACACTCTCTGACACTTTCAGACACTCTCTGCCACTCTCTATCACTCTATATCACTCGCTGACACTTTCAGACACTCTCTGCCACTCTCTATCACTCTCTATCACTCTCTGACACTCTCTGACACTCTCTATCAATCTCCGACACTCTCTGCTACTCTCTAATACACTCTGACACTCTCTGACAATCTCTGACACTCTCTGACACTCTCTGACACTCTCACACTCTCTGACACTCTCTCACACTCTCTGACACTCTCTGACACACTCTGTCCCTCTCTGACACTCTCTGACACTATCTGACACTCTCTGACACTCTCACACTCTCTGACACTCTCACACTCTCTGACACTCTCTGACACTCTCTCATACTCTCTGACATTCTTTCATACTCTCTGACACTCTCTGAACCTCTCTGACAATCTCTGACACACTCAGACACTCTCTATCACTCTCTGACACTTTCAGACACACTCGGACACTCTCTATCACTCTCTGACACTTTCAGACACTCTCTGCACTCTCTATCACTCTCTATCACTCTCTGACACTCTCTGACACTCTCTATCACTCTCAGACACTCGCTGACACTTTCAGACACTCTCTGCCACTCTCTGACACTCTCCATCACTCTATATCACTCTCTGACACTTTCAGACACTCTATATCACTCTCTTTCACTCTCTATCACTCTCTATCACTCTCTGACACTCTCTGAGACTCTCTATCACTCTCAGACACTCTCTGACACTTTCAGACACTCTCTGCCACTCTCTATCACTCTCTGAAACTCTCAAACACGCTCTGGCACACTCTATCACTCTCTGACACTCTCGATCACTCTCTTTCCCTCTTTTTCCCTCTCTATCACTCTCTGACACTCTCTGATACACTCTGGCACTCTCAGACACTCTCTGACACTCTCTATCACTCTCTGACACTCTCTGATACACTCTGACACTCTCAGATACTCTCTGACACACTCAGACACTCTCTACCACTCCCATTCACTCTCTGACACTCTCTGACACTCTCTGACACTCTCTGACCCTCCCTGACACTCTCTGAGACTCTCTGACACTCTCTATCACTCTCTGACACTCTCTGACAATCTCAGACACACTCAGACATTCTCTGACACTCTCGATCACTCTCTGACACTCTCTGACACTTTCAGACACTCTCTGCCACTCTCTATCACTCTATATCACTCGCTGACACTTTCAGACACTCTCTGCCACTCTCTATCACTCTCTATCACTCTCTGCCACTCTCTATCACTCTCTATCACTCTCTGACACTCTCTGACACTCTCTATCAATCTCTGACACTCTCTGCTACTCTCTAATACACTCTGACACTCTCTGACAATCTCTGACACTCTCTGACACTCTCTGACACTCTCACACTCTCTGACACTCTCTCACACTCTCTGACACTCTCTGACACACTCTGTCCCTCTCTGACACTCTCTGACACTATCTGACACTCTCTGACACTCTCACACTCTCTGACACTCTCACACTCTCTGACACTCTCTGACATTCTCTCATACTCTCTGACATTCTTTCAAACTCTCTGACACTCTCTGATCCTCTCTGACAATCTCTGACACACTCAGACACTCTCTATCACTCTCTGACACTTTCAGACACACTCGGACACTCTCTATCACTCTCTGACACTTTCAGACACTCTCTGCCACTCTCTATCACTCTCTATCACTCTCTGACACTCTCTATCACTCTCAGACACTCGCTGACACTTTCAGACACTCTCTGCCACTCTCTGACACTCTCCATCACTCTATATCACTCTCTGACACTTTCAGACACTCTCTATCACTCTCTTTCACTCTCTATCACTCTCTATCACTCTCTGACACTCTCTGAGACTCTCTATCACTCGCAGACACTCTCTGAGACTCTCTATCACTCTCAGACACTCTCTGACACTTTCAGACACTCTCTGCCACTCTCTATCACTCTCTGACACTCTCTGACACTCGCACACTCTCTGCCACTCTCTGACACTCTTTCACACTCTCTGACACTCTCTGACCCTCTCTGACACTCTCAGACACTCTCTGGCACACTCTATCACTCTCTGACACTCTCTATCACTGTGAATCATTCTCAATCACTCTCAATCACTCTCAATCACTCTCTGACACTCTCTGACACTCTCTGACACTCTCTGACACTCTCTATCACTCTCTATCACTCTCAGCCACTCTCTATCACTCTCTGACACTCTCTGACACTCTCTGACACTCTCTGACACTCGCACACTCTCTGACACTCTCTGACACTCTTTCACACTCTCTGACCCTCTGTGACACTCTTTCACACTCTCTGACACTCTCTGATCCTCTCTGACAATCTCTGACACACTCAGACACTCTCTATCACTCTCTGACACTTTCAGACACACTCGGACACTCTCTATCACTCTCTGACACTTTCAGACACTCTCTGCCACTCTCTATCACTCTCTATCACTCTCTGACACTCTCTATCACTCTCAGACACTCGCTGACACTTTCAGACACTCTCTGCCACTCTCTGACACTCTCCATCACTCTATATCACTCTCTGACACTTTCAGACACTCTCTATCACTCTCTTTCACTCTCTATCACTCTCTATCACTCTCTGACACTCTCTGAGACTCTCTATCACTCTCAGACACTCTCTGAGACTCTCTATCACTCTCAGACACTCTCTGACACTTTCAGACACTCTCTGCCACTCTCTATCACTCTCTGACACTCTCTGACACTCGCACACTCTCTGCCACTCTCTGACACTCTTTCACACTCTCTGACACTCTCTGACCCTCTCTGACACTCTCAGACACTCTCTGGCACACTCTATCACTCTCTGACACTCTCTATCACTGTGAATCATTCTCAATCACTCTCAATCACTCTCAATCACTCTCTGACACTCTCTGACACTCTCTGACACTCTCTGACACTCTCTATCACTCTCTATCACTCTCAGCCACTCTCTATCACTCTCTGACACTCTCTGACACTCTCTGACACTCTCTGACACTCGCACACTCTCTGACACTCTCTGACACTCTTTCACACTCTCTGACCCTCTGTGACACTCTTTCACACTCTCTGACAGTCTCTGACCCTCTCTGACCCTCTCTGAAACTCTCAGACACGCTCTGGCACACTCTATCACACTCTGACACTCTCTATCTCTCTCTATCACTCTCTGACACTCTCTGATACACTCTGGCACTCTCAGACACTCTCTGACACTCTCTATCACTCTCTGACACTCTCTGATACACTCTGACACTCTCAGATACTCTCTAACACTCTCAGACACTCTCTACCACTCCCATTCACTCTCTGACACTCTCTGATACACTCTAACCCTCTCAGACACTCTCTGACACACTCTATCACTCTCTGACTCAATCTGACACTCTCAGACTGTCTCAGACACTCTCTATCACTCTCTGACACTCTCTGACACTCTCTGATACTCTCTGATACACTCTGACACTCTCTGACACTCTCTGACCCTCCCTGACACTCCCTGACACTCTCTGAGACTCTCTCTCACTCTCTGACACACTTTGACACTCTCTATCACTCTCTGACAATCTCTGATACTCTCTGATAAACTCTGACACTCTCACACACTATCACTCTCTGACACTCTCTATCACTCTCTGACACTCACTGACACACTCTGACACTCTCAGACACTCTCAGACAGTCTCAGACACTCTCTATCACTCTCTGAAACTCTCTACCACGCTTTGACTCTCTCTATCTCTCTCTATCACTCTCTGGCACTCTCTGATACTCTCGGGTACACGCTGACACTCGCTGAAACTCTCTGACACTCTCTTTCACTTTCTGACACTCTCTGACACACTCAGACACTCTCTGACACTCTCTATCACTCTCTGACACTCTCTGACACATTCAGACACTCTCAGACACTCACTGCCACTCTTTACCACTCTCTGACACTCTCTGATGCACTCTGACACACCCCGACACTCTCCGACACATTCTGTCACTCTCTGACAATCTCTGACAATCTCAGACACAATCAGAAACTCTCAGACACTCTCTATCACTCTCTGACACTCTCTATCACTCTCTGACACTCTCTGACAATCTCAGACACACTCAGACACTCTCTGACACTCTCTGACACTCGTTATCACTCTCTGACCCTCCCTGACACTCTCTGAGACTCTCTGACACTCTCTATCACTCTCTGACACTCTCTGACAATCTCAGACACACTCAGACACTCTCTGACACACTCGATCACTCTCTGACACTCTCTGACACTTTCAGACACTCTCTGCCACTCTCTATCACACTATATCACTCGCTGACACTTTCAGACACTCTCTGCCACTCTCTATCACTCTCTATCACTCTCTGACACTCTCTGACACTCTCTATCAATCTCTGACACTCTCTGCTACTCTCTAATACACTCTGACACTCTCTGACACTCTCTGACACTCTCTGACACTCTCTGACAATCTCTGACACTCTCTGACACTCTCTGACACTCTCTCACACTCTCTGACACTCTCTGACACACTCTGTTCCTCTCTGACACTCTCTGACACTCTCTGACACTATCTGACACTCTCTGACACTCTCACACTCTCTGACACTCTCACACTCTCTGACACTCTCTGACACTCTCTCATACTCTCTGACATTCTTTCACACTCTCTGACACTCTCTGAACCTCTCTGACAATCTCTGACACACTCAGACACTCTCTTTCACTCTCTGACACTTTCAGACACACTCGGACACTCTCTATCACTCTCTGACACTTTCAGACACTCTCTGCCACTCTCTATCACTCTCTATCACTCTCTGACACTCTCTGACACTCTCTGACACTCTCTATCACTCTCAGACTTTCGCTGACACTTTCAGACACTCTCTGCCATTCTCTGACACTCTCCATCACACTATATCACTCTCTGACACTTTCAGACACTCTCTATCACTCTCTTTCACTCCCTATCACTCTCTATCACTCTCTGACACTGTTTGAGACTCTCTATCACTCTCAGACACTCTCTGACACTTTCAGACACTCTCTGCCACTCTCTATCACTCTCTGACACTCTCTGACACTCGCACACTCTCTGCCACTCTCTGACACTCTTTCACACTCTTTCACACTCTCTGACACTCTCTGACACTCTCTGACACTCTCAGACACTCTCTGGCACACTCTATCACTCTCTGACAATCTCTATCACTGTGAATCACTCTCAATCACTCTCTGACACTCTCTGACACTCTCTGACACTCTCTGACACTCTCTATCACTCTCTATCACTCTTAGCCACTCTCTATCACTCTCTGACACTCTCTGACACTCTCTGACACTCGCACACTCTCTGACACTCTCTGACACTCGCACACTCTCTGACCCTCTCTGACCCTCTCCATCACTCTATATCACTCTCTGACACTTTCAGACACTCTCTATCACTCTCTTTCACTCTCTATCACTCTCTATCACTCTCTGACACTCTCGGAGACTCTCTATCACTCTCAGACACGCTCTGACACTTTCAGACACTCTCTGCCACTCTCTATCACTCTCTGACACTCTTTGACACTCGCACACTCTCTGCCACTCTCTGACACTCTTTCACACTCTCTGACACTCTCTGACCCTCTCTGACACTCTCAGACACTCTCTGGCACACTCTATCACTCTCTGACACTCTCTATCACTGTGAATCATTCTCAATCACTCTCAATCACTCTCTGACACTCTCTGACACTCTCTATCACTCTCTATCACTCTCAGCTACTCTCTATCACTCTCTGACACTCTCTGACACTCTATGACACTCGCACACTCTCTGACACTCTCTGACACTCTTTCACACTCTCTGATACTCTCTGACACTCTTTCACACTCTCTGACAGTCTCTGACCCTCTCTGAAACTCTCAGACACACTCTGGCACACTCTATCACTCTCTGACACTCTCTATCCCTCTCTTTCCCTCTCTTTCCCTCTCTATCACTCTCTGACACTCTCTGATACACTCTGGCACTCTCAGACACTCTCTGACACTCTCTATCACTCTCTGACACTCTCTGATACACTCTGACACTCTCAGATACTCTCTGACACACTCAGACACTCTCTACCACTCCCATTCACTCTCTGACACTCTCTGACACTCTCTGACCCTCCCTGACACTCTCTGAGACTCTCTGACACTCTCTATCACTCTCTGACACTCTCTGACAATCTCAGACACACTCAGACACTCTCTGACACTCTCGATCACTCTCTGACACTCTCTGACACTTTCAGACACTCTCTGCCACTCTCTATCACTCTATATCACTCGCTGACACTTTCAGACACTCTCTGCCACTCTCTATCACTCTCTATCACTCTCTGACACTCTCTGACACTCTCTATCAATCTCTGACACTCTCTGCTACTCTCTAATACACTCTGACACTCTCTGACAATCTCTGACACTCTCTGACACTCTCTGACACTCTCACACTCTCTGACACTCTCTCACACTCTCTGACACACTCTGTCCCTCTCTGACACTCTCTGACACTATCTGACACTCTCTGACACTCTCACACTCTCTGACACTCTCACACTCTCTGACACTCTCTGACACTCTCTCATACTCTGTGACATTCTTTCACACTCTCTGACACTCTCTGAACCTCTCTGACAATCTCTGACACACTCAGACACTCTCTATCACTCTCTGACACTTTCAGACACACTCGGACACTCTCTATCACTCTCTGACACTTTCAGACACTCTCTGCCACTCTCTATCACTCTCTATCACTCTCTGACACTCTCTGACACTCTCTATCACTCTCAGACACTCGCTGACACTTTCAGACACTCTCTGCCACTCTCTGACACTCTCCATCACTCTATATCACTCTCTGACACTTTCAGACACTCTATATCACTCTCTTTCACTCTCTATCACTCTCTATCACTCTCTGACACTCTCTGAGACTCTCTATCACTCTCAGACACTCTCTGACACTTTCAGACACTCTCTGCCACTCTCTATCACTCTCTGACACTCTCTGACACTCGCACACTCTCTGCCACTCTCTGACACTCTTTCACACTCTCTGACACTCTCTGACCCTCTCTGACACTCTCAGACACTCTCTGGCACAATCTATCAATCTCTGACACTCTCTATCACTGTGAATCATTCTCAATCACTCTCAATCACTCTCAATCACTCTCAATCACTCTCTGACACTCTCTGACACTCTCTGACACTCTCTGACACTCTCTATCACTCTCTATCACTCTCAGCCACTCTCTATCACTCTCTGACACTCTCTGACACTCTCTGACACTCGCACACTCTCTGACACTCTCTGACACTCTTTCACACTCTCTGACCCTCTGTGACACTCTTTCACACTCTCTGACAGTCTCTGACCCTCTCTGACCCTCTCTGAAACTCTCAGACACGCTCTGGCACACTCTATCACACTCTGACACTCTCTATCTCTCTCTATCACTCTCTGACACTCTCTGATACACTCTGGCACTCTCAGACACTCTCTGACACTCTCTATCACTCTCTGACACTCTCTGATACACTCTGACACTCTCAGATACTCTCTAACGCACTCAGACACTCTCTACCACTCCCATTCACACTCTGACACTCTCTGATACACTCTATCACTCTCTGACTCAATCTGACACTCTCAGACTGTCTCAGACACTCTCTATCACTCTCTGACACTCTCTGACACTCTCTGATACTCTCTGATACACTCTGACACTCTCTGACACTCTCTGACCCTCCCTGACACTCCCTGACACTCTCTGAGACTCTCTGACACTCTCTGACACTCTCTGACACTCTCTGACACTCTCTGACAATCTCAGACACACTCAGACACTCTCTGACACTCTCACACTCTCTGACACTCTCTGACACTCTCTCATACTCTCTGACATTCTCTCACACTCTCTGACACTCTCTGACCCTCTCTGACACACTCAGACACTCTCTATCACTCTCTGACACTTTCAGACACACTCGGACACTCTCTATCACTCTCTGACACTTTCAGACACTGTCTGCCACTCTCTATCTGTCTCTGACACTCTCTGACACTCTCTGACACTCTCTATCACTCTCAGACACTCTCTGACACTTTCAGACACTCTCTGCCACTCTCTATCACTCTCTGACCCTCTCTGACCCTCACCATCACTCTATATCACTCTCTGACACTTTCAGACACTCTCTATCACTCTCTTTCACTCTCTATCACTCTCTATCACTCTCTGACACTCTCGGAGACTCTCTATCACTCTCAGACACGCTCTGACACTTTCAGACACTCTCTGCCACTCTCTATCACTCTCTGACACTCTCTGACACTCGCGCACTCTCTGCCACTCTCTGACACTCTTTCACATTCTCTGACACTCTCTGACCCTCTCTGACACTCTCAGACACTCTCTGGCACACTCGATCACTCTCTGACACTCTCTATCACTGTGAATCATTCTCAATCACTCTCAATCACTCTCTGACACTCTCTGACACTCTCTATCACTCTCAGCCACTCTCTATCACTCTCTGACACTCTCTGACACTCTCTGACACTCGCACACTCTCTGACACTCTCTGACCCTCTTTCACACTCTCTGATACTCTCTGACACGCTTTCACACTCTCTGACAGTCTCTGACCCTCTCTGACCCTCTCTGAAACTCTCAGACACGCTCTGGCACACTCTATCACTCTCTGACACTCTCTATCACTCTCTTTCCCTCTCTATCACTCTCTGACACTCTCTGATACACTCTGGCACTCTCAGACACTCTCTGACACACTCTATCACTCTCTGACTCAATCTGACACTCTCAGACAGTCTCAGACACTCTCTATCACTCTCTGACACTCTCTGACACTCTCTGATACTCTCTGATACACTCTGACACTCTCTGACACTCTCTGACACTCTCTATTACTCTCTGACACTCTCTGACACTCTCTGACACTTTCTGACATTCTCAGACACACTCAGACACTCTCTGACACTCTCTATCACTCTCTGACTCAATCTGACACTCTCAGACAGTCTCAGACACTCTCTATCACTCTCTGATACTCTCTGACATTCTCAGACACTCTCAGACACTCTCTGACACTCTCACACTCTCTCACACTCTCTGACACTCTCTGACACACTCTGTCCCTCTCTGACACTCTCTGACACTATCTGATACTCTCTGACACTCTCACACTCTCTGACACTCTCACACTCTCTCTGACATTCTCTCACATTCTCTCACACTCTCTGACACTCTCTGACCCTCTCTGACAATGTCTGACACTTTCTGACAAACTCTATCACTCTCTGACACACTCTGACACTCTCTGACACACTCAGACACTCTCTATCACTTTCTGACACTTTCAGACACTCTCTGCCACTCTCTATCACTCTATATCATCTCTGACACTTTCAGACACTCTCTATCACTCTATCTCACTCTCTATCACTCTCTGAAGCTCTCTGACACTCTCTGACACTCTCTATCACTCTCAGACACTCTCTGACACATTCAGACACTCTCTGCCACTCTCTGACACTCGCACATTCTCTGACCCTCTTTCACACTCTCTGACACTGTCTGAACCTCTCTGACCCTCTCTGACACTCTCAGACACTCTCTGGCACACTCTATCACTCTCTGACACTCTCTATCACTGTCAATCACTCTCTGAACCTCTTCGACACTCTCTGGCACTTTCAGATACTCTCAGACACACTCAGACACTCTCTCTCACTCTCTATCACTCGCTGACACTCTCTGATACACTGTGGCACTCTCAGACACTCTCTGACTCTCTCTAGCACTCTCTGACACTCTCAGATACACACTGACACTCTCTGACACACTCAGAACATACTCTACCACTCTCTATCACTCTCTGACTCAATCTGACACTCTCTATCACTCTCTGACTCAATCTGACACTCTCAGACAGTCTCAGACACTCTCTATCACTCTCTGACACTCTCTGACACTCTCTGATACTCTCTGATACACTCTGACACTCTCTGACACTCTCTGACACTCTCTATTACTCTCTGACACTCTCTGACATTCTCAGACACACTCAGACACTCTCTGACACTATCTATCACTCTCTGACTCAATCTGACACTCTCAGACAGTCTCAGACACTCTCTATCACTCTCTGATACTCTCTGACATTCTCAGACACACTCAAACACTCTCTGACACTCTCACACTCTGACACGCTCACACTCTCTCTGACACTCTCTATCACTCTCTGACACTCTCTGACACTTTCAGACACTCTCTGCCACTCTCTATCTCTCTCTGACTCTCTCTAACACTCTCTGACACTCTCTGACACTCTCTATCACTCTCTATCACTCTCTGACCCTCTCTGGCACTCTCAGACCCACGCAGACACTCACTGACACTCACTTTCACTCTCTGACCCTCTCTGACACTTTCAGACATTCTCTGCCACTCTCTATCACTCTCTGTCACTCTCTGACACTCTGTGACACTCTCACACTCTCTGACACTCTCACACTTTCGGACCCTTTCTGAAACTCTCTATCACTCTCTGACACTCTCTGACACTCTCTGCCACTCTCTATCACTCTCTGTCACTCTCTGACACTCTCTGACACTCTCTGACACTCTCACACTCTCTGACACTCTCACACTCTCTGACACTCTCACACTCTCGGACCCTTTCTGAAACTCTCTATCACTCTCTGACACTCTCTGACACTCTCTATCTCTCTCCGACACTCTCTGACAATCTCAGACACGCTCAGACACTCTCTGACACTCTCTGACACTCTCTATCACTCTCTGACACTCTCTGACACTTTTAGACACTCTCTGCCACTCTCTCTCACTCTCTATCACTCTCTGACACTCTCTGACACTCTCTGACACTCTCTGACACTCTCACACAGTCTCTGACACTCTCTGACCCACTCTGACACTCTCTGTCACTGTCTGACACTCTCTGACACTCTCACACTCTCTGGCACTCTCAATCTCTCTGACACTCTCTGACACTCTCTCACACTCGCTGACACTCTCTCACACTCTCTGACCCTCTCTGACACTCTCTGACACTCTCTATCACTCTCTATCACTCTATGACACTCTCTGACACTCTCTTACACTCTCCATCACTCTCTAACACTCTCTGAAACACTGTGACACTCTCAGACACACTCTGACACACTCAGACACTCTCTACCACACTCTATCACTCTCTCACACTCTCAGACACTCTCTGACACTCTCTATCACTATCTGACATTCTCTGACACTCTCAGACAGTCTCAGACACTCTCTGTCACTATCTGACAATCTCTGATACTCTCTGACACTCTCTATCAATCTCTGACATACTCTGACACCCTCTGAAACTCTCTGACACTCTCTATCACTCTCTGAAACTCTCTGACACTCTCTGACACTCTCTATCACTCTCTGACACTATCAGAAACTCACTGTCACTCTCTGACACACACTGACACTCTCTGACACTCTCTATCACTCTCTATCACACTCTGACACTCTCTGACACTCTCTATCACTCTTGATCACTCTCTGACACTCTCTGACACTCTCAGACACTCACTATCACTCTGACACTCTGTGACACTCTCTGACAGTCTCTGATACTCTCTGACACTCACTATCACTCTCTGACACTCTCTATCACTCTCTGACACTCTCTGTCACACTCTGACACTCTCAGACACTTACTATCACTCTCTGACACTCTCAATCACTCTCTGACACTCTCAGACAATCACTATCACTCTCTGACACCCTCTATCACTCTCTGACACTCTCTGACATTCTCTGACACTCTCAGACAATCACTATCACTCTCTGACACTCTCTGAAACTCACTATCACTCTCTGACACTCTCTGACACTCACTGTCACTCTCTGACACTCACTGTCACTCTCTGACACTCTCTGAAACTCTCCGACACTCACTATCACTCTCTGACACACTCTGACACTCTCTGACACTCTCTGACACTCTCTATCGGTCTCTGTCACTCTCTGACCCTCTCTGACACTCTCAGACACTCACTTTCACTCTCTGACACTCTCTGAAACTCTCTGACACTCTCTATCACTCTCTGACACTCTCTGACATTCTCAGACACTGTCGGACACTCACTATCACTCTCTGACACTCTCGGACACTCAATAAAACTTTCTGACACTCTCCGGCACTCTCCGACACTCTCCGACACTCTCTGACACTCTCTGACACTCTCTGACACTCTCATACACTCACTATCACTCTCTGACACTCTCTGAAACTATCACTCTCTGATACTCTCTGACTCTCACGATCACTCTCTGACAGTCGCTGTCACTCGCTGACACTCTCTTTCACTCATTATCACTCTCTGACAGTCTCGATAACTCTCTAACACTCTATATCACTCTCTGAAACTCTCTATCACTCTCTGACACTCACTGACACTCTCTGTCTCTCCCTGACACTCTCTGACGCTCTCTGACACTCACGGACACTCACTATCACCCTCTGATACTCTCTGACACTCACTATCACTCTCTGACACTCTCTGACTTTCTCTGACACTCTCAGACAATCACTATCACTCTCTGACACTCTCTGAAACTCACTATCACTCTCTGACACTCTCTGACACTCTCTGACACTCACTGTCACTCTCTGACACTCACTGTCACTCTCTGACACTCTCTGACACTCTCCGACACTCACTATCACTCTCTGACACACTTTGACACTCTCTGACCCTCTCTGACACTCTCTGTCACTCTCTATCAATCTCTGACACTCTCTGACACTCACTATCACTCTCTGACACTCTCTATCTCTCTCTGACACTCTCTGTCCCTCTCTAACACTCTCTGACACTCTCTGACACTCTCCGACACTCACTATCACTCTCTGACACACTTTGACACTCTCTGACCCTCTCTGACACTCTCTGTCACTCATTATCACTCTCTGACAGTCTCGATAACTCTCTAACACTCTATATCACTCTCTGAAACTCTCTATCACTCTCTGACACTCACTGTCACTCTCTGACTCTCCCTGACACTCTCTGACACTCTCTGACACTCTCTGACACTCACGGACACTCACTATCACCCTCTGATACTCTCTGGCACTCACTATCACTCTCTGACACTCTCTATCAATCTCTGACACTCTCTGACACTCACTATCACTCTCTGACACTCTCTATCTCTCTCTGACACTCTCTGTCCCTCTCTAACACTCTCTGACACTCTCTGACACTCTCTGACACTCTCTGACATTCTCATACACTCACTATCACTCTCTGACAACCTCTGACAACCTCTGACACTCTCTGACACTCTCAGACACTCACTATCACTCTCTGACACTCACTATCACTCTCTGACACTCTCTATCTCTCTCGGACACTCTCTATCACTCTCTGACACTCTCTGACACTCTCTATCACTCTCTGACACTCTCTGACACTCTCAGACACTCACTATCACTCTCTGATACTGTCTGACACTCACTATCACTCTCTGATACTCTCTGACACTCTCTATCACTATCTGACATTCGCTGACACTCTCAGACAGTCTCAGACACTCTCTATCACTATCTGACAATCTCTGGCACTCTCTGACACTCTCTATCATTCTCTGACATACTCTGACACCCTCTGAAACTCCCTGACACTCTCTGAACACTCTCTATCACTCTCTGACACTATCAGAAACTCACTGTCACTCTCTGACACACTCTGACAATCTCAGACACTCTCTATCACTCTCTATCACACTCTGACACTCTCTGACACTCTCTATCACTCTCTATCACTCTCTGACACTCTCTGACACTCTCAGACACTCACTATCACTCTGACACTCTGTGACACTCTCTGACACTCTCTGATACTCTCTGACACTCTCTGACACTCTCTGACACTCACTATCACTCTCTGACACTCTCTGACACTCTCTATCAATCTCTGACACTCTCTATCACTCTCTGACACTCTCAGACACTTACTATCAATCTCTGACACTCTCAATCACTCTCTGACACTCTCAGACAATCACTATCACTCTCTGACACTCTCTATCACTCTCTGACACTCTCTGACACTCTCTGACACTCTCTGACACTCTCAGACAATCACTATCACTCTCTGACTCTCTCTGAAGCTCACTATCACTCTCTGAAGCTCTCTGACACTCTCTGACACTCACTGTCACTCTCTGACACTCACTGTCAGTCTCTGACACTCTCTGACACTCTCCGACACTCACTATCACTCTCTGACACTCTCTGACACACTCTGACACACTCTGACACACTCTGACACTCTCGGACACTCAATAAAACTCTCTGACACTCTCTATTACTCTCTGACACTCTCCGACACTCTCCGACACTCTCCGACACTCTCATACACTCACTATCACTCTCTGACAGTCTCTGTCACTCGCTGACACTCTCTGTCACTCATTATCACTCTCTGACAGTCTCGATAACTCTCTGACACTCGAAATCACTCTCTGAAACTCTCTATCACTCTCTGACACTCTCAGACACTTACTATCACTCTCTGACACTCTCAATCACTCTCTGACACTCTCAGACAATCACTATCACTCTCTGACACTCTCTATCACTCTCTGACACTCTCTGACATTCTCGATCAGTCTCTGTCACTCTCTGACACTCTCAGACACTCACTTTCACTCTCTGACACTCTCTGACACTCTCTGACACTCTCTGTCACTCTCTGAAACTCTCTGACACTCACTATCACTCTCTGACACTCTCTGACACTCTCTGACACTCTCTGACACTCTCTGACATTCTCAGACACTCTCGGACACTCACTATCACTCTCTGACACTCTCGGACACTCAATAAAACTCTCTGACACTCTCTATCACTCTCTGACACTCTCCGACACTCTCCGACACTCCTTGACACTCTCATACACTCACTATCACTCTCTGACACTCTCTGACACTCTCTGACATTATCACTCACTGATACTCTCAGACTCTCACTATCACTCTCTGACAGTCTCTGTCACTCGCTGACACTCTCTGTCACTCATTATCACTCTCTGACAGTCTCGATAACTCTCTGACACTCGAAATCACTCTCTGAAACTCTCTATCACTCTCTGACACTCTCAGACACTCTCAGACACTCACTATCACTCTCTGATACTCTCTGATGCACACTATCACTCTCTGATACTCTCTATCAATCTCTGACACTCTCTGACACTCACTATCACTCTCTGACACTCTCTATCACTCTAATACACTCTCTATCACTCTCTATCACTCTCAGACACTCTCAGACACTCACTATCACTCTCTGACACTCACTATCACTCTCTGACACTCTCTCACTCTCTCTGACACTCTCTGAAACTCTCTATCTCTCTCTGACACTCTCTATCACTCTCTATCACTCTCTGACACTCTCTGACACTCTCTATCACTCTCTGACACTCTCTGACACTCTCAGACACTCTCAGACACTCACTATCACTCTCTGATACTGTCTGACACTCTCTATCACTCTCTGTTACACTCTGACACTCTCTGACACTCTCTATCACTCTCTATCACTCTCTATCACTCTCTGACACTGTCTGACACTCTCAGACACTCACGATCACTCTGACACTCTGTGACACTCTCAGACACTCACTATCACTCTCTGATACTGTCTGACACTCACTATCACTCTCTGATACTCTCTGACACTCTCTATCACTATCTGACATTCGCTGACACTCTCAGACAGTCTCAGACACTCTCTATCACTATCTGACAATCTCTGACACTCTCTGTCACTCTCTATCAATCTCTGACATACTCTGACACCCTCTGAAACTCTCTGACACTCTCTATCACTCTCTGAAACTCTCTGACACTCTCTGACACTCTCTATCACTCTCTGACACTATCAGAAACTCACTGTCACTCTCTGACACACTCTGACACTCTCTGACACTCTCTATCACTCTCTGTTACACTCTGACACTCTCTGACACTCTCTATCACTCTCTATCACTCTCTATCACTCTCTATCACTCTCTGACACTGTCTGACACTCTCAGACACTCACGATCACTCTGACACTCTGTGACACTCTGTGACACTCTCTGACACTCTCTGATACTCTCTGATACTCTCTGATACTCTCTGACACACTCAGACACTCACGATCACTCTGACACTCTGTGACACTCTCTGACACTCTCTGATGCTCTCTGACACTCACTATCACTCTCTGACACTCTCTGACACTCTCTGACACTCACTATCACTCTCTGACACTCTCTATCTCTGACACTCTCTATCACTCTCTGACACTCTCAGACACTTACTATCACTCTCTGACACTCTCAATCACTCTCTGACACTCTCAGACAATCACTATCACTCTCTGACACTCTCTGACACTCTCTGTCACTCTCTGACACTCTCTGACACTCTCTGACACTCTCAGACAATCACTATCACTCTCTGACACTCTCTGAAACTCACTATCTCTCTCTGACACTCTCTGACACTCACTGTCACTCTCTGACACTCACTGTCACTCTCTGACACTCTCTGACACTCTCCGACACTCACTATCACTCTCTGACACACTCTGACACTCTCTATCAGTCTCTGTCACTCTCTGACACTCTCTGACACTCTCAGACACTCTCAGACACTCACTTTCACTCTCTGACACTCTCTGACACTCTCTGACACTCTCTGTCACTCTCTGAAACTCTCTGACACTCACTATCACTCTCTGACACTCTCTGACACTCTCTGACACTCTCTGACACTCTCTGACATTCTCAGACACTCTCGGACACTCACTATCACTCTCTGACACTCTCGGACACTCAATAAAACTCTCTGACACTCTCTATCACTCTCTGACACTCTCCGACACTCTCTGACACTCTCCGACACTCTCTGACACTCTCATACACTCACTATCACTCACTGACACACTCTGACACTCACTGACACTATCACTCTCTGATACTCTCTGACTGTCACTATCACTCTCTGACAGTCTCTGTCACTCGCTGACACTCTCTGTCACTCATTATCACTCTCTGACAGTCTCGATAACTCTCTGACACTCTATATCACTCTCAGAAACTCTCTATCACTCTCTATCACTCTCTGACACTCTCTGACACTCTCTGACTCTCCCTGACACTCTCTGACACTCTCTGACACTAACGGACACTCACTATCACTCTCTGATACTCTCTGACACTCACTATCACTCTCTGACACTCTCTATCTCTCTCTGACACTCTCTGTCCCTCTCTAACACTCTCTGACACTCTCTGACACTCTCAGACATTCTCATACACTCACTATCACTCTCTGACAACCTCTGACAACCTCTGACAACCTCTGACACTCTCTGACACTCTCTGACACTCTCAGACACTCTCAGAGACTCACTATCACTCTCTGATACACTCTGATACACACTATCACTCTCTGATACTCTCTATCAATCTCTGACACTCTCTGACACTCACTATCACTCTCTGACACTCACTATCACTCTCTGACACTCACTCACACTCTCTGACACTCTCTGAAACTCTCTATCTCTCTCTGAAACTCTCTATCACTCTCTGACACTCTCTGACACTCTCTATCACTCTCTGACACTCTCTGACACTCTCTGACACTCTCAGACACTCTCAGACACTCACTATCACTCTCTGATACTGTCTGACACTCACTATCACTCTCTGATACTCTCTGACACTCTCTATCACTATCTGACATTCGCTGACACTCTCAGACAGTCTCAGACACTCTCTATCACTATCTGACAATCTCTGACACTCTCTGTCACTCTCTATCAATATCTGACACTCTCAGACACTCACTTTCACTCTCTGACACTCTCTGACACTCACTGTCACTCTCTGAAACTCTCTGACACTCACTATCACTCTCTGACACTCTCTGACACTCTCTGACACTCTCTGACATTCTCAGACACTCTAGGACACTCACTATCACTCTCTGACACTCTCGGACACTCAATAAAATTCTCTGACACTCTCTATCACTCTCTGACACTCTCCGACACTCTCCGACACTCTCCGACACTCTCTGACACTCTCATATACTCAAAATCACTCACTGACACTCTCTGACACGCACAGACACTATCACTCTCTGATACTCTCTGACTGTCACTATCACTCTCTGACAGTCTCTGTCACTCGCTGACACTCTCTGTCACTCATTATCACTCTCTGACAGTCTCGATAACTCTCTGACACTCTATATCACTCTCTGAAACTCTCTATCACTCTCTGACACTCTCTGACACTCTCTGACTCTCCCTGACACTCTCTGACACTCTCTGCCACTCATGGACACTCACTATCACTCTCTGACACTCTCTATCAATCTCTGACACTCTCTGACACTCACTATCACTCTCTGACACTCTCTATCAATCTCTGACACTCTCTGACACTCACTATCACTCTCTGACACTCTCTATCTCTCACTGACACTCTCTGTCCCTCTCGAACACTCTCTGACACTCTCTGACACTCTCAGACATTCTCATACACTCACTATCACTCTCTGACAACCTGTGAAAACCTCTGACACTCTCTGACACTCTCAGAGACTCACTATCACTCTCTGATACTCTCTGATACACACTATCACTCTCTGATACTCTCTATCAATCTCTGACACTCGCTGACACTCTCTATCTCTCTCTGACACTCTCTATCACTCTCTGACACTCTCTGACACTCTCTATCACTCTCTGACACTCTCTGACACTCTCAGACACTCTCAGACAATCACTATCACTCACTGATACTGTCTGACACTCACTATCACTCTCTGATACTCTCTGACACTCTCTGTCACTCTCTGACACGCACTATCACTCTCTGACACTCTCTGACACTCACAATCACTCTCTGACACACTCTGACACTCTCAGACACTCAGTGTCACTCTCTGACTCTCTCTGACACTCTCTATCACACTCTATCACTCTCTGACACACCCTGTAACTCTCTGATACTCTCTGACACTCACTATCACTCTCTGACACTCCCTGTAACTCTCTGATACTCTCTGACACTCACTATCACTCTCTGATACTCTCTGACACTCACTATCACTCTCTGACACTCCCTGTAACTCTCTGATACTCTCTGACACTCACTATCACTCTCTGATACTCTCTGACACTCTCTACCACTCTCTGACACGCACTATCACTCTCTGACTCTCTCTGACACTCACAATCACTCTCTGACACACTCTGACACTCTCAGACACTCACTGTCACACTCTGACACTCTCTGACACACTCTATCACTCTCTATCACACGCTGACACACTCTGACACTCAGAGACACTCACTGTCACTCTCTGACACTCTCTGACACTCACTATCACTCTCTGACACTCCCTATCACTCTCTGACACTCTCTGACACTCTCTAACACACACTAACACTCTCTGACACTCTCTGACACTCTCACTATCACTCTCTGACACTCTCTGACACTCTCTATCACTCTCTGACACACTCTGACACTCTCTGACACTCTCGATCGCTCTCTGACACTCTCTGACAATCCCTATCACTCTCTGACACTCTCTGACATTCTCTATCACTCTCTGACACTCTCTGACACTCTCAGACACTCTCTGACACTCTCAGACACTCTCTGACACTCTCAGACAGTCTCTGACATTCTCCGACACTCTCTGACACTCTCTGACACACTCTGACACTCTCAGACACTCACCGACACTCTCAGAAACTCTCTGTCACTCTCAGACACTCTCAGGCACTCTCAGAAACTCTCAGAAACTCTCTGTCACTCTCCGACACTCTCTGACACTCTCTATCACTCTCTGACACTCTCTGACAAACTCTGACACTCTCTGACAATCTCTATCACTCTCTGACACTCTCAGACATTCTCAGACTCTCTCAAACACTCTCTATCACTCTCAGAGACTCTCTATCACTCCCTGACATTCACTGTCACACTCTGACAGACTCTGACAATCTCTGACACTCTCAGACACCCTCTGGCACACTCTGACCCTCTCTGACACTCTCTATCACTCTCTATCACTCTCTGACAATCTCTGACACTCTCTGACACTCTCCATCACTCTCTGTCACTCTCTGAAACTCTCTGACACTCACTATCACTCTCTGACACTCTCTGACACTCTCTGACATTCTCAGACACTCTCGGACACTCACTATCACTCTCTGACACTCTCGGACACTCAATAAAATTCTCTGACACTCTCTATCACTCTCTGACACTCTCCGACACTCTCCGACACTCTCCGACACTCTCTGACACTCTGATACACTCAAAATCACTCACTGACACTCTCTGACACTCACAGACACTATCACTCTCTGATACTCTCTGACTGTCACTATCACTCTCTGACAGTCTCTGTCACTCGCTGACACTCTCTGTCACTCATTATCACTCTCTGACAGTCTCGATAACTCTCTGACACTCGATATCACTCTCTGAAACTCTCTATCACTCTCTGACACTCTCTGACACTCTCTGACACTCTCTGACTCTCCCTGACACTCTCTGACACTCTCTGCCACTCATGGACACTCACTATCACTCTCTGACACTCTCTATCAATCTCTGACACTCTCTGACACTCACTATCACTCTCTGACACTCACTATCACTCTCTGACACTCTCTATCAATCTCTGACACTCTCTGACACTCACTATCACTCTCTGACACTCTCTATCTCTCACTGACACTCTCTGTCCCTCTCTAACACTCTCTGACACTCTCTGACACTCTCAGACATTCTCATACACTCACTATCACTCTCTGACAACCTGTGAAAACCTCTGACACTCTCTGACACTCTCAGACACTCTCAGAGACTCACTATCACTCTCTGATACTCTCTGATACACACTATCACTCTCTGATACTCTCTATCAATCTCTGACACTCGCTGACACTCTCTATCTCTCTCTGACACTCTCTATCACTCTCTCTCACTCTCTGACACTCTCTGACACTCTCTATCACTCTCTGACACTCTCTGACACTCTCAGACACTCTCAGACACTCACTATCACTCACTGATACTGTCTGACACTCACTATCACTCTCTGATACTCTCTGACACTCTCTGTCACTCTCTGACACGCACTATCACTCTCTGACACTCTCTGACACTCACAATCACTCTCTGACACACTCTGACATTCTCAGACACTCAGTGTCACTCTCTGACTCTCTCTGACACTCTCTATCACACTCTATCACTCTCTGACACACCCTGTAACTCTCTGATACTCTCTGACACTCACTATCACTCTCTGACACTCCCTGTAACTCTCTGATACTCTCTGACACTCACTATCACTCTCTGATACTCTCTGACACTCACTATCACTCTCTGACACTCCCTGTAACTCTCTGATACTCTCTGACACTCACTATCACTCTCTGACACTCTCTACCACTCTCTGACACGCACTATCACTCTCTGACTCTCTCTGACACTCACAATCACTCTCTGACACACTCTGACACTCTCAGACACTCACTGTCACACTCTGACACTCTCTGACACACTCTATCACTCTCTATCACACGCTGACACACTCTGACACTCAGAGACACTCACTGTCACTCTCTGACACTCTCTGACACTCACTATCACTCTCTGACACTCCCTATCACTCTCTGACACTCTCAGACACTCTAGGACACTCACTATCACTCTCTGACACTCTCGGACACTCAATAAAATTCTCTGACACTCTCTATCACTCTCTGACACTCTCCGACACTCTCCGACACTCTCCGACACTCTCTGACACTCTCATATACTCAAAATCACTCACTGACACTCTCTGACACGCACAGACACTATCACTCTCTGATACTCTCTGACTGTCACTATCACTCTCTGACAGTCTCTGTCACTCGCTGACACTCTCTGTCACTCATTATCACTCTCTGACAGTCTCGATAACTCTCTGACACTCTATATCACTCTCTGAAACTCTCTATCACTCTCTGACACTCTCTGACACTCTCTGACTCTCCCTGACACTCTCTGACACTCTCTGCCACTCATGGACACTCACTATCACTCTCTGACACTCTCTATCAATCTCTGACACTCTCTGACACTCACTATCACTCTCTGACACTCTCTATCAATCTCTGACACTCTCTGACACTCACTATCACTCTCTGACACTCTCTATCTCTCACTGACACTCTCTGACACTCTCACTATCACTCTCTGACACTCTCTGACACTCTCTATCACTCTCTGACACACTCTGACACTCTCTGACACTCTCGATCGCTCTCTGACACTCTCTGACAATCCCTATCACTCTCTGACACTCTCTGACATTCTCTATCACTCTCTGATACTCTCTGACACTCTCAGACACTCTCTGACACTCTCAGACACTCTCTGACACTCTCAGACACTCTCTGACATTCTCTGACACTCTCTGACACTCTCTGACACTCTCAGACACTCTCTGACACTCTCAGACACTCTCTGACATTGTCTGACACTCTCTGACACTCTCTGACACACTCTGACACTCTCAGACACTCACCGACACTCTCAGAAACTCTCTGTCACTCTCTGACACTCTCTGACACTCTCTGACACACTCTGACACTCTCAGACACTCTCAGGCACTCTCAGAAACTCTCAGAAACTCTCTGTCACTCTCCGACACTCTCTGACACTCTCTATCACTCTCTGACACTCTCTGACAAACTCTGACACTCTCTGACAATCTCTATCACTCTCTGACACTCTCTGACACTCTCAGACATTCTCAGACTCTCTCAGACACTCTCTATCACTCTCAGAGACTCTCTATCACTCCCTGACATTCACTGTCACACTCTGACAGACTCTGACAATCTCTGACACTCTCAGACACCCTCTGACACACTCTGACCCTCTCTGACACTCTCTATCACTCTCTGACAATCTCTGACACTCTCTGTCACACTCTATCACTCTCTGACACACCCTGTAACTCTCTGATACTCTCTGACACTCACTATCACTCTCTGACACTCCCTGTAACTCTCTGATACTCTCTGACACTCACTATCACTCTCTGATACTCTCTGACACTCACTATCACTCTCTGACACTCCCTGTAACTCTCTGATACTCTCTGACACTCACTATCACTCTCTGATACTCTCTGACACTCTCTACCACTCTCTGACACGCACTATCACTCTCTGACTCTCTCTGACACTCACAATCACTCTCTGACACACTCTGACACTCTCAGACACTCACTGTCACACTCTGACACTCTCTGACACACTCTATCACTCTTTATCACACGCTGACACACTCTGACACTCAGAGACACTCACTGTCACTCTCTGACACTCTCTGACACTCACTATCACTCTCTGACACTCCCTATCACTCTCTGACACTCTCTGACACTCTCTAACACACACTAACACTCTCTGACACTCTCTGACACTCTCTGACACTCTCACTATCACTCTCTGACACTCTCTGACACTCTCTATCACTCTCTGACACACTCTGACACTCTCTGACACTCTTGATCGCTCTCTGACACTCTCTGACAATCCCTATCACTCTCTGACACTCTCCGACATTCTCTATCACTCTCTGACACTCTCTGACACTCTCAGACACTCTCTGACACTCTCAGACACTCTCTGACATTCTCTGACACTCTCTGACACTCTCTGACACACTCTGACACTCTCAGACACTCACCGACACTCTCAGAAACTCTCTGTCACTCTCTGACACTCTCTGACACTCTCTGACACACTCTGACAATCTCAGACACTCTCAGGCACTCTCAGAAACTCTCAGAAACTCTCTGTCACTCTCCGACACTCTCTGACACTCTCTATCACTCTCTGACACTCTCTGACAAACTCTGACACTCTCTGACAATCTCTATCACTCTCTGACACTCTCTGACACTCTCAGACATTCTCAGACTCTCTCAGACACTCTCTATCACTCTCAGAGAATCTCTATCACTCCCTGACATTCACTGTCACACTCTGACAGACTCTGACAATCTCTGACACTCTCAGACACCCTCTGACACACTCTGACCCTCTCTGACACTCTCTATCACTCTCTGACAATCTCTGACACTCTCTGACACTCTCCATCACTCTCTGACACTCTCTATCACTCTCTGACACTCTCTATCACTCTCTGACGATCTATGTCTCTCTCTGACACTCTCTGACACTCTCCGACACACTCTGACACTCTCAGACACTCTCAGAAAATCTCAGACACTCTCTGACACTCTCTATCACTCTCAGAGACTCTCTATCACTCCCTGACATTCACTGTCACACTCTGACAGACTCTGACAATCTCTGACACTCTCAGACACCCTCTGACACACTCTGACACACTCTGACACTCTCTGACACTCTCTATCACTCTCTGACACTCTCTGACACTCTCAGACACTCTCTGACACTCTCAGACACTTTCTGACACTCTCTGACACACTCTGACACTCTCAGACACTCTCAGACACTCTCAGACACTCTCAGACAATCTCCGACACTCTCAGAAACTCTCTGTCACTCTCTGACAATCTCTGGCACTCTCTGACACTCTCTGACACTCTCTATCACTCTCTGACACTCTCTGACACTCTCTGACAAACTCTGACACTCTCTGACACTCTCTATCACTCTCTGACACTCTCAGACATTCTCAGACACTCTCAGACACTCTCTATCACTCTCTATCACTCTCAGAGACTCTCTGTCACTCCCTGACATTCACTGTCACACTCTGACAGACACTGACAATCTCTGACACTCTCAGACACCCTCTGACAAACTGAGACACTCTCTGACACTCTCTATCACTCTCTGACAATCTCTGACACTCTCTGACACTCTCAGACACTCTCTGACACTCTCTATCACTCTCTGACACTCTCTGACACTCTCTATCACTCTCTGACACTCTCTATCACTCTCTGACAATCTCTATCACTCTCTGACAATCTCTGACACTCTCTGACACTCTCTATCACTCTCTGACACTCTCTGACACTCTCTATCTCTGTCTGACACTCTTAGACACTCTCAGACACTCTCAGACCCTCTCTATCACTCTCTGACACACTCAGACACTCTCTACCACTCTCTATCACTCTCTGACACTCTCTATCATTCTCTGACAATCTCTGACTCGGTGACAGTCTCTCTGACTCTCTGACAATATCTGACACTCTCTGACACTCTCTCTCACTCTCTGACCCTCTCTGATACACTCTGACAATCTCTGACACTCTCAGACGCTCTCAGACACTCTCTGACTCTCTCTATCACTCTCTGACACTCTCTGGCACTCTCTGGCACTCTCTGGCACTCTCTGGCACTCTCTGACACTCTCTCACACTCTCTGACACTCTCTATCACTCTCTGACACTCTCAGACACTCTCAGACACACTCTGACACTCTCAGACACTCCCAGACTCTCAGAAACTCTCTGTCACTCTCTGACACTCTCTGACACTCTCTGACACACTCTGACACTCTCAGACACTCTCAGACACTCTCAGAAACTCTCAGAAACTCTCTGTCACTCTCCGACACTCTCTGACACTCTCTATCACTCTCTGACACTCTCTATCACTCTCTGACACTCTCTGATACTCTCAGACATTCTCAGACACTCTCAGACACTCTCTATCACTCTCAGAGACTCTCTATCACTCCCTGACATTCACTGTCACACTCTGACAGACTCTGACAATCTCTGACACTCTCAGACACCCTCTGACACACTCTGACACACTCTGACACTCTCTGACACTCTCTATCACTCTCTGACACTCTCTGACACTCTCAGACACTCTCTGACACTCTCAGACACTTTCTGACACTCTCTGACACACTCTGACACTCTCAGACACTCTCAGACACTCTCAGACACTCTCAGACAATCTCCGACACTCTCAGAAACTCTCTGTCACTCTCTGACAATCTCTGGCACTCTCTGACACTCTCTGACACTCTCTATCACTCTCTGACACTCTCTGACACTCTCTGACAAACTCTGACACTCTCTGACACTCTCTATCACTCTCTGACACTCTCAGACATTCTCAGACACTCTCAGACACTCTCTATCACTCTCTATCACTCTCAGAGACTCTCTGTCACTCCCTGACATTCACTGTCACACTCTGACAGACACTGACAATCTCTGACACTCTCAGACACCCTCTGACAAACTGAGACACTCTCTGACACTCTCTATCACTCTCTGACAATCTCTGACACTCTCTGACACTCTCAGACACTCTCTGACACTCTCTATCACTCTCTGACACTCTCTGACACTCTCTATCACTCTCTGACACTCTCTATCACTCTCTGACAATCTCTATCACTCTCTGACAATCTCTGACACTCTCTGACACTCTCTATCACTCTCTGACACTCTCTGACACTCTCTATCTCTGTCTGACACTCTTAGACACTCTCAGACACTCTCAGACCCTCTCTATCACTCTCTGACACACTCAGACACTCTCTACCACTCTCTATCACTCTCTGACACTCTCTATCATTCTCTGACAATCTCTGACTCGGTGACAGTCTCTCTGACTCTCTGACAATATCTGACACTCTCTGACACTCTCTCTCACTCTCTGACCCTCTCTGATACACTCTGACAATCTCTGACACTCTCAGACGCTCTCAGACACTCTCTGACTCTCTCTATCACTCTCTGACACTCTCTGGCACTCTCTGGCACTCTCTGGCACTCTCTGGCACTCTCTGACACTCTCTCACACTCTCTGACACTCTCTATCACTCTCTGACACTCTCAGACACTCTCAGACACACTCTGACACTCTCAGACACTCCCAGACTCTCAGAAACTCTCTGTCACTCTCTGACACTCTCTGACACACTCTGACACTCTCAGACACTCTCAGACACTCTCAGACACTCTCAGAAACTCTCAGAAACTCTCTGTCACTCTCCGACACTCTCTGACACTCTCTATCACTCTCTGACACTCTCTATCACTCTCTGACACTCTCTGATACTCTCAGACATTCTCAGACACTCTCAGACACTCTCTATCACTCTCAGAGACTCTCTATCACTCCCTGACATTCACTGTCACACTCTGACAGACTCTGACAATCTCTGACACTCTCAGACACCCTCTGACACACTCTGACACACTCTGACACTCTCTGACACTCTCTATCACTCTCTGACACTCTCTGACACTCTCAGACACTCTCTGACACTCTCAGACACTTTCTGACACTCTCTGACACACTCTGACACTCTCAGACACTCTCAGACACTCTCAGACACTCTCAGACAATCTCCGACACTCTCAGAAACTCTCTGTCACTCTCTGACAATCTCTGGCACTCTCTGACACTCTCTGACACTCTCTATCACTCTCTGACACTCTCTGACACTCTCTGACAAACTCTGACACTCTCTGACACTCTCTATCACTCTCTGACACTCTCAGACATTCTCAGACACTCTCAGACACTCTCTATCACTCTCAGAGACTCTCTGTCACTCCCTGACATTCACTGTCACACTCTGACAGACACTGACAATCTCTGACACTCTCAGACACCCTCTGACAAACTGAGACACTCTCTGACACTCTCTATCACTCTCTGACAATCTCTGACACTCTCTGACACTCTCAGACACTCTCTGACACTCTCTATCACTCTCTGACACTCTCTGACACTCTCTATCACTCTCTGACACTCTCTATCACTCTCTGACAATCTCTATCACTCTCTGACAATCTCTGACACTCTCTGACACTCTCTATCACTCTCTGACACTCTCTGACACTCTCTATCTCTGTCTGACACTCTTAGACACTCTCAGACACTCTCAGACCCTCTCTATCACTCTCTGACACACTCAGACACTCTCTACCACTCTCTATCACTCTCTGACACTCTCTATCATTCTCTGACAATCTCTGACTCGGTGACAGTCTCTCTGACTCTCTGACAATATCTGACACTCTCTGACACTCTCTCTCACTCTCTGACCCTCTCTGATACACTCTGACAATCTCTGACACTCTCAGACGCTCTCAGACACTCTCTGACTCTCTCTATCACTCTCTGACACTCTCTGGCACTCTCTGGCACTCTCTGGCACTCTCTGGCACTCTCTGACACTCTCTCACACTCTCTGACACTCTCTATCACTCTCTGACACTCTCAGACACTCTCAGACACACTCTGACACTCTCAGACACTCCCAGACTCTCAGAAACTCTCTGTCACTCTCTGACACTCTCTGACACTCTCTGACACACTCTGACACTCTCAGACACTCTCAGACACTCTCAGACACTCTCAGAAACTCTCAGAAACTCTCTGTCACTCTCCGACACTCTCTGACACTCTCTATCACTCTCTGACACTCTCTATCACTCTCTGACACTCTCTGATACTCTCAGACATTCTCAGACACTCTCAGACACTCTCTATCACTCTCAGAGACTCTCTATCACTCCCTGACATTCACTGTCACACTCTGACAGACTCTGACAATCTCTGACACTCTCAGACACCCTCTGACACACTCTGACCCTCTCTGACACTCTCTATCACTCTCTGACAATCTCTGACACTCTCTGACACTCTCTATCACTCTCTGACACTCTCTATCACTCTCAGACACTCTCAGACACTCTCTATCACTCTCAGAGACTCTCTATCACTCCCTGACATTCACTGTCACACTCTGACAGACTCTGACAATCTCTGACACTCTCAGACACCCTCTGACACACTCTGACCCTCTCTGACACTCTCTATCACACTCTGACAGACTCTGACAATCTCTGACTCTCTCTGACACTCTCCGACACTCTCTGACACACTCTGACATTCTCAGACACTCTCGATCGCTCTCTGACACTCTCTGACAATCCCTATCACTCTCTGACACTCTCTGACATTCTCTATCACTCTCTGACACTCTCTGAGACTCTCAGACACTCTCTGACACGCTCAGACACTCTCTGACACTCTCTGACACTCTCAGACACTCTCTGACACTCTCTGACACTCTCTGACATTCTCTGACACACTCTGACACTCTCAGACACTCACCGTCACTCTCAGAAACTCTCTGTCACTCTCTGACACACCCTGACACTCTCAGACACTCTCAGACACTCTCAGAAACTCTCAGAAACTCTCTGTCACTCTCCGACACTCTCTGACACTCTCTATCACTCTCTGACACTCTCTGACACTCTCTGACAAACTCTGACACTCTCTGACACTCTCTATCACTCTCTGACACTCTCTGTCACTCTCTGACACTATCTGACACTCTCTGACACACCCTGACACTCTCAGACACTCTCAGAAACTCTCAGAAACTCTCTGTCACTCTCCGACACTCTCTGACACTCTCTATCACTCTCTGACACTCTCTGACACTCTCTGACAAACTCTGACACTCTCTGACACTCTCTATCACTCTCTGACACTCTCAGACACTCTCTGACACTCTCTATCACTCTCTGACACACTCTGACAATCTCTGACACTCTCTGGCACTCTCTATCACTCTCTGACACACTCTGACAATCTCTGACACTCTCAGATACTCTCAGACACACTCTGACACTCTCAGACACTCTCAGACACTCTCAGACACACTCAGACACACTCTGACACTCTCAGACTCTCACAGACACTCCCTGACACTCTCTGACACTCTCTGACACTCTCTGACACTCTCTATCACTCGCTGACACACTCTGACAATCTCTGACACTCTCAGACACTCTCTGACACTCTCTGACACTCTCTATCGCTCTCTGACACTCTCTATCGCTCTCTGACACTCTCTATCAATCTCTGACACTCTCTGACATTCTCTGACAATCTCTTTCACTCTCTGACACACTCTGACAATCTCTGACACTCTCAGACACTCTCAGACACTCTCTGACACTCTCTGACACTCTCTATCGCTCTCTGACACTCTCTATCGCTCTCTGACACTCTCTGACATTCTCTGACAATCTCTATCACTCTCTGACACTCTCAGACACTCTCAGACACTCTCAGACACACTCTGACACTCTCAGACACTCCCAGACACTCTCAGACACTCTCTGACACTCTCTGACACTCTCTATCATCTCTGACACACTCTGACAATCTGTGACACTCTCAGACACTCTCAGACACTCTCTGACACTCTCTGACACTCTCTATCGCTCTCTGACACTCTCTATCGCTCTCTGACACTCTCTGACATTCTCTGACATTCTCTGACAATCTCTATCACTCTCTCACACTCTCAGACACTCTCAGACACACTCTGACACTCTCAGACACTCCCAGACACTCTCAGACACTCTCTGACACTCTCAGACACTCTCTATCATCTCTGACACACTCTGACAATCTGTGACATTCTCAGACAATCTCTGACACTCTATATCGCTCTCTGACACTCTCTATCGCTCTCTGACATTCTCTATCACTCTCTGACACTCTCTGACATTCTCTGACAATCTCTATCACTCTCTGACACTCTCTATCACTCTCTGACACTCCCAGACACTCTCTGACACTCTGACACTCTCTGACACTCTCTCTCACTCTCTGACACACGCTGACACTCTCTGACACTCTCTGACACTCTCTATCGCTCTCTGACACTTTCAGACACTTTCTGACACTCTATCACTCTCTGACACACTCTGACAATCTCAGACACTCTCTGACACTCTCTGACACTCTCTGGCTCTCTCTGGCACTCTCTGACACTCTCTGACACTCTCAGACACTCTCTGGCACTCTCTTGCACTCTGAGACACTCTCAGAAGCTCTCAGACACTCTCTGACACTCTCTGACACACTCTGACAATCTCTGACACACTATGACAATCTCTGACAATCTCTGACACTCTCTGACACTCTCTGACAATCTCAGACACTCTCAGACACTAACTATCACACTCTGAAACTCTCTATCACTCTCTGACACTTTCAGACACTTTCTGACACTCTATCACTCTCTGACACACTCTGACAATCTCAGACACTCTCTGACACTCTCTGGCACTCTCTGACAGTCTCTGACACTCTCAGACACTCTCTGGCACTCTCTGGCACTCTGAGACACTCTCAGAAGCTCTCAGACACTCTCTGACACTCTCTGACACTCTCTGACACTCTCTGACACACTCTGACACTCTCAGACACTCTCAGACACTCTCAGACAATCTCCGACACTCTCAGAAACTCTCTGTCACTCTCTGACAATCTCTGGCACTCTCTGACACTCTCTGACACTCTCTATCACTCTCTGACACTCTCTGACACTCTCTGACAAACTCTGACACTCTCTGACACTCTCTATCACTCTCTGACACTCTCAGACATTCTCAGACACTCTCAGACACTCTCTATCACTCTCTATCACTCTCAGAGACTCTCTGTCACTCCCTGACATTCACTGTCACACTCTGACAGACACTGACAATCTCTGACACTCTCAGACACCCTCTGACAAACTCTGACACTCTCTGACACTCTCTATCATTCTCTGACAATCTCTGACACTCTCTGACACTCTCAGACACTCTCTGACACTCTCTATCACTCTCAGACACTCTCTGACACTCTCTATCACTCTCTGACACTCTCTGACACTCTCTATCACTCTCTGACACTCTCTATCACTCTCTGACAATCTCTATCACTCTCTGACAATCTCTGACACTCTCTGACACTCTCTATCACTCTCTGACACTCTCTGACACTCTCTATCTCTGTCTGACACTCTTAGACACTCTCAGACACTCTCAGACCCTCTCTATCACTCTCTGACACACTCAGACACTCTCTACCACTCTCTATCACTCTCTGACACTCTCTATCATTCTCTGACAATCTCTGACTCGGTGACAGTCTCTCTGACTCTCTGACAATATCTGACACTCTCTGACACTCTCTCTCACTCTCTGACCCTCTCTGATACACTCTGACAATCTCTGACACTCTCAGACGCTCTCAGACACTCTCTGACTCTCTCTATCACTCTCTGACACTCTCTGGCACTCTCTGGCACTCTCTGGCACTCTCTGGCACTCTCTGACACTCTCTCACACTCTCTGACACTCTCTATCACTCTCTGACACTCTCAGACACTCTCAGACACACTCTGACACTCTCAGACACTCCCAGACTCTCAGAAACTCTCTGTCACTCTCTGACACTCTCTGACACTCTCTGACACACTCTGACACTCTCAGACACTCTCAGACACTCTCAGAAACTCTCAGAAACTCTCTGTCACTCTCCGACACTCTCTGACTCTCTCTATCACTCTCTGACACTCTCTATCACTCTCTGACACTCTCTGATACTCTCAGACATTCTCAGACACTCTCTATCACTCTCAGAGACTCTCTATCACTCCCTGACATTCACTGTCACACTCTGACAGACTCTGACAATCTCTGACACTCTCAGACACCCTCTGACACACTCTGACCCTCTCTGACACTCTCTATCACTCTCTGACAATCTCTGACACTCTCTGACACTCTCTATCACTCTCTGACACTCTCTATCACTCTCAGACACTCTCTATCACTCTCTGACAATCTCTGACTCTCTCTGCCACTCTCCGACACTCTCTGACACACTCTGACATTCTCAGACACTCCCAGACACTCCCAGACACTCTCAGACACTCTCAGACACTCTCTGACACTCTCTGACACTCTGACACTCTCTATCACTCTCTGACACTCTCTGACACTCTCTGACACTCTCGATCGCTCTCTGACACTCTCTGACAATCCCTATCACTCTCTGACACTCTCTGACATTCTCTATCACTCTCTGACACACTCTGACAATCTCTGACACTCTCAGACACTCTCTGACACTCTCTGACACTCTCTATCGCTCTCTGACACTCTCTATCGCTCTCTGACACTCTCTATCAATCTCTGACACTCTCTGACATTCTCTGACAATCTCTATCACTCTCTGACACACTCTGATAATCTCTTACACTCTCTGACACTCTCTATCGCTCTCTGACACTCTCTATCGCTCTCTGACACTCTCTATCACTCTCTGACACTCTCTGACATTCTCTGACAATCTCTATCACTCTCTGACACTCTCAGACACTCTCAGACACACTCTGACACACTCTGACACTCCCAGACACTCCCTGACACTCTCTATCACTCTCGGACACACTCTGACAATCTCTGACACTCTCAGACAATCTCTGACACTCTCTATCGCTCTCTGACACTCTCTATCGCTCTCTGACATTCTCTATCACTCTCTGACACTCTCTGACATTCTCTGACAATCTCTATCACTCTCTGACAATCTCTATCACTCTCTGACACTCCCAGACACTCCCAGACACTCCCAGACACTCCCAGACACTCTCTGACACTCTCTGACACTCTCTCTCACTCTCTGACACACTCTGACACTCTCTTACACTCTCTGACACTCTCTATCGCTCTCTGACACTCTCTGACAATCCCTATCACTCTCTGACACTCTCTGACATTCTCTATCACTCTCTGACACTCTCAGACACTCTCAGACAATCTCAGACACTCTCTGACACTCTCTGACACTCTCCGACACTCTCTGTCACTCTCAGAAAATCTCTATCACTCTCAACCGCTCTCAGACACTCTCTATCACTCTCAGACACTCTCAGACACGCTCTGACACTCTCAGACACTCTCAGACACTCTCTGACGCTCTCTAACACTCTCTGACACACTCTGACAATCTCTGACACACTCTGACAATCTCTGACACTCTCTGACAATCTCAGACACTCTCAGACACTAACTATCACACTCTGAAACTCTCTATCACTCTCTTACACTTTCAGACACTTTCTGACACTCTATCACTCTCTGACACACTCTGACAATCTCAGACACTCTCTGACACTCTCTGACACTCTCTAGCACTCTCTGACACTCTCTGACACTCTCAGACACTCTCTGGCACTCTCTGGCACTCTCTGGCACTCTGAGACACTCTCAGAAGCTCTCAGACACTCTCTGACACTCTCTGACACTCTCTGGCACTCTCTGGCACTCTCTGACACTCTGAGACACTCTCTGACACTCTCTATCACTCTCTGACACTCTCAGACACACTCTGACAATCTCTGACACTCTCAGACCCTTTCAGACACTCTCAGACACTCTCTGAAACTCTCTATCACTCTCTTACACTTTCAGACACTTTCTGACACTCTATCACTCTCTGACACTCTCTATCACTCTCTGACACTCTCAGACACTCTCTATCACTCTTTTTCACTCTTTATCACTCTCAGACACTTTCTATCACTCTCTGACACTCTCAGACACTCTCGACTTACCAGGGGTAGGCAATGGGATACAGGTCTCTGGCGCAGAGTCTGTCCCTGTTGCTCAGAAGGGAAGGGGTAAGAGGAGCAGAGCATTCGTCATTGGGGACTCCATAGTTAGGGGAACAGATAGGAGGTTTTGTGGGAACGAGAGAGACTCACGGTTGGTGTGTTGCCTCCCAGGTGCCAAGGTTCATGATGTCTCGGATCGTGTTTTTGGGATCCTCAAGGGGGAGGGGGAGCAGCCCCAAGTCGTGGTACACATAGGCACCAACGACATAGGTAGGAAGACAGATGGGGATTTAAAGCAGAAATTCAGGGAGCCAGGGTGGAAGCTTAGAGCGAGAACAAACAGAGTTGTTATCTCTGGGTTGTTGCCCGTGCCACGTGCTAGCGAAGTGAGGAATAGGGAGAGAGAGGAGTTGAACACGTGGCTGCAGGGATGGTGTAGGAGGGAGGGTTTTGGTTTCCTGGATAATTGGGGCTCTTTCTGGGGTAGGTGGTACCTCTACAAACAGGATGGTCTTCACCTGAACCAGAGGGGTACCAATATCCTGGGGGGGAGATTTGCTAGTGCTCTTCGGGGGGGTTTAAACTAATTCAGCAGGGGGATGGGAACCCAAATTGCAGTTCCAGTGTGCAGGATGTTGAGAGTAGTGAGGGCAGAGATAAGGTTATAAGGACACAAGAGGGCACTGGCAAGCAAGAGCTTGGTTTAAAATGTGTCTACTTCAACGCCAGGAGCATCCGGAATAAGGTGGGTGAGCTTGCAGCATGGGCTGGTACCTGGGATCTCGATGTTGTGGCCATTTCAGAGACATGGGTAGAGCAGGGACAGGAATGGATGTTGCGGGTTCCGGGAGTTAGATGTTTCAGTAAGAATAGAGAAGAGGGTAAAAGAGGGGGGGGTGTGGCATTGTTAATCAAGGAAAGTATTACAGCGGCAGAAAGGACGTTTGAGGACTCGTCTACTGAGGTAGTCTGGGCCGAGGTTAGAAACAGGAGAGGAGAGGTCACTCTGTTGGGAGTTTTCTATAGACCTCCAAATAGTTCCAGAGATGTAGAGGAAAGGATAGCGAAGATGAT
Organism: Heterodontus francisci; assembly: GCF_036365525.1. Taxonomy (NCBI): domain Eukaryota; kingdom Metazoa; phylum Chordata; class Chondrichthyes; order Heterodontiformes; family Heterodontidae; genus Heterodontus; species Heterodontus francisci. Next base: position 4,515,479 of record NC_090401.1, read on the forward strand.
TCTCGACAGCAGCGAGAGTAACAGGGTACTGGTTATGGGGGACTTTAACTTTCCAAATATTGACTGGAAATACTATAGTTCGTGTCCTTTAGATGGGTCTGTTTTTGTCCAGTGTGTGCAGGAGGGTTTTCTTACACAGTATGTAGACAGGCCAACCAGGGGCGATGTCACATTGGATTTGGTACTGGGTAATGAACCCGGCCAGGTGTTAGATTTAGATGTAGGTGAGCACTTTGGTGATAGTGATTACAATTCGGTTAGGTTTACCTTAGCGATGGGCAGGGACAGGCATATACAGCAGGGAAAGAATTATAGTTGGGGGAAAGGAAATTATGATGCGATTAGGCAAGATTTTGGATGCGTAGGATGGGGAAGGAAACTGCAGGGGATGGGCACAATCGAAATGTGGAGCTTATTCAAGGAGCAGCTATTGCGTGTCCTTGATAAGTATGTACCTGTCAGGCAGGGAGGAAGTTGTCGAGAGAGGGAGCCATGGTTTACTAAAGAAGTTGAAGAGCTTGTCAAGAGGAAGAAGAAGGCTTATGTTAGGATGAGACGTGAAGGCTCAGTTAGGGCGCTTGAGAGTTACAAGCTAGCCAGGAAGGATCTAAAGGGAGAGATAAGAAGAGCAAGGAGAGGACACGAGAAGTCATTGGCGGATAGGATCAAAGAAAACCCTAAGGCTTTCTATAGGTATATCAGGAATAAAAGAATGACTGGAGATAGGTTAGGGCCTATCAAGGATAGTAGTGGGAAGTTGTGTGTGGAATCGGAGGAGATAGGGGAAGTGTTAAATGAATATTCTTCGTCAGTATTTACAGTGGAGAAAGAAAATGTTGTCGAGGAGAATACTGAGATACAGACTACTAGGCTAGATGGGATTGAGATTCACAAGGAGGAGGTGTTAGCAATTTTGGAAAGTGTGAAAATAGATAAGTCCCCTGGGCCAGATGCGATTTATCCTAGGATTCTCTGGGAAGCCAGGGAGGAGATTGCAGAGCCTTTGTCCTTGATTTTTATGTCGTCATTGTCGACAGGAGTAGTGCCGGAAGACTGGAGGATAGCAAATGTTGTCCCCTTGTTCAAGAAGGGGAGTAGAGACAGCCCTGGTAATTATAGACCTGTGAGCCTTACTTCGGTTGTGGGTAAAATGTTGGAAAAGGTTATAAGAGATAGGATTCATAATCATCTTGAAAAGAATAAGTTCATTAGAGATAGTCAGCACGGTTTTGTGAAGGGTAGGTCGTGCCTCACAAACCTTATTGAGTTTTTTGACAAGGTGACCAAACAGGTGGATGAGGGTAAAGCAGTGGATGTGGTGTATATGGATTTCAGTAAGGCGTTTGATAAAGTTCCCCACGGTAGGCTATTGCAGTAAATACAGAAGTATGGGATTGAAGGTGAATTAGTGCTTTGGATCAGAAATTGGCTAGCTGAAAGAAGACAGAGGGTGGTGGTTGATGGTAAATGTTCATCCTGGAGTATAGTTTCTAGTGGTGCACCGCAAGGATCTGTTTTGGGGCCACTGCTGTTTGTCATTTTTATAAATGACCTGGTTGAGGGTGTAGAAGGGTGGGTTAGTATATTTGCGGATGACAGGAAGGTCGGTGGAGTTGTGGATAGTGCCGAAGGATGTTGTAGGTTACAGAGGGACCAAGATGGGCTGCAGAGCTGGGCTGAGAGATGGCAAATGGAGTTTAATGCGGAAAAGTGTGAGGTAATTCACTTCGGAAGGAGTAACAGGATTGCAGAATACTGGGCTAATGGGAAGATTCTTGGTAGTGTAGATGAGCAGAGAGATCTTGGTGTTCAGGTACATAAATCCCTGATAGTTGCCACACAGGTTAATAGGGCTGTTAAGAAGGCATATGGTGTGTTAGCTTTTATTAGTAGGGGGATCAAGTTTAGGAGCCACGAGGTCATGCTGCAGCTGTACAGATCTCTGGTGAGGCCGCACCTGGAGTATTGCGTGCAGTTCTGGTCACCGCATTATAGGAAGGATGTGGAAGCTTTGGAAAAGGTGCAGAGGAGATTTACTAGGATGTTGCCTGGTATGGAGGGAAGGTCTTACAAGGAAAGGCTGAGGGACTTGAGGTTGTTTTCGTTAGAGAGAAGGAGGAGAAGAGGTGACTTAATAGAGACATATAAGATAATCAGAGGGTTAGACAGGGTGGATAGTGAGAGCCTTTTTCCTCGGATGGTGATGGCAAACACGAGGGGACATAGCTTTAAGTTGAGGGGTGATAGAGATAGGACAGTTGTCAGAGGTAGTTTCTTTACACAGAGAGTAGTAGGGGCGTGGAACGCCCTGCCTGCAACAGTAGTAGACTCGCCAACTTTAAGGGCATTTAAGTGGTCATTGGATAGACATATGGATGAAAATTGAATAGTGTAGGTCAGATAGTTTCACAGGTCGGCGCAAGATCGTGGGCCGAAGGGCCTGTACTGTGCTGTAATGTTCTATGTTCTATGTAAGAGCTCATCGTGCTGTGGATAATATATGAGCATGTCTACATAATTGCTAACTAACAAGATACAACGAGGCGAGGATAAATGCATGATATTCAAGGTGGCAAACTGTAACGAGTCGTTTGCCAAAGGCAAAGTGCTGGAACCTCATATGTTCATAATGGTTATTAATGCTTTAGATAAATGGACCGAAAATATCACACACAAAATTTGGTGACGAGGTAAAGATAGATAGGACAGTAAGTTTTCAGGATCATATAAAGTGTTTGTGAAGGGATATAGATAGGTTGCTTGAGTGAGCAAAAACCTGGCAGATGGAGTTTAACGTGGAAGTTGCAAGGTGTTACGACCAAGGTTGGAAAAACGCACTGTTTTTCTCTAGTTCTACTTCTCCTGTTTTATTTTATTTTTAATTTACCCAATTTCTGATACTTTATGCCTTATCTACTTCAGTTGCAGAATAATAATCAACCAACCAGATTTCTTTAATAAACAACAGATTCAATAAAGATAGGAACAGTAACAGATGCAAGGGAACAGTTAATAATATCAGCCTAATTGTAACTAAGAAGGGACTCAGCCATGTCCATCCGAGCAGCCACCAAGGTGAGGCACCAGGAGTGTCTGCTCCTGTGCTGATCGCGGCCCTGCTCCCTTGACCCAGGGCTCCCTGCTCAAGCCCGTTTTCTGGGCTGATCCAGACTGGAGCCCAACTGTCCCACACTCTGATTGCGGGAGGAGAGCGATAGACAGCAATGAATATACCTGTATGGTGGGGGTTGCGAGGGGCAATCAAATGAGATGGACAGCATAAAGTGTTTTCAAAAAAAAAAAAAAATAAACACAGTCAGAAAAAATGATGCCACGGGATTTACAGCATCTGCCACATTTTCCTTTTGGAAAAACAAGTTTTTATCTTTCCGAGCAGATATGAGGTGCTGAGAATCGAGTCAGTTCATGTGGAGAACAGTTTGTGGATGCTGGTTCCCCTCCTGTCCTGCAGCGGCACTCAGACTCTGCTCCAATTCGTCGCCTTATGTTTGTTCCTCCAAATCTCCTCTCTTGCCCTTGGCGTACAATTCCTTAGTGAGTGAGACAGATCCTTCCACCGTCCTCATCACACCAGGATTTATTTTTTTGAGCAGCGTTCGGCAAGCCATGTGAGCACTCCACATGTTTTGAGAAGCAACATTCATGAGTAAATTAGGATGCTTAAGAAGTCAATTTCACGAGACTTTAGAGATCCCACTGATTCTTTCAATTAGCACGTGGTTGACAGGGGTGTCTGAAGCCTTCGCAGCTCCAAAGGGCGGCAAAGGGGCAACAGTTTTGGTGTTGCTGCACTCGGCAACTGTGTCGGATTTATTTTCAGTACTTTTTCTAAGTAATGAGTAGAGGAGATTGTATTTGTTGTCGAGGCTTCCCCTTGTGGATTTGTTCCTCCTGGCAGTGTTCACACTGGAGAGGATCCAGAGAAGGGAGGTCGGCTGGGCAGCTTTGCATCACCTACTGGAAGAATTCCCCAGTTCGATCAGCAGTGGCCAGGTGGCATGGACATCGTTCACTCTGGAGGATCTTCCTCCAGCAGGGAGAAAAACCTGAGAGGAAGGGAGGCGCAGGCACACAGGTCCAGAGAGCAGCGCCCTCTTGGCCACTTTTGGAGCATCATTGGGATGGGGAAACATTTTAAGGACGCAGAAGAGACAGTGTCCAGGCCTGCAGACAGTGAATGATATAAATTCAGATATCCAAGCGGTAGTGCCCGAAGATTATAACTGTCCAAAAAGGCTGTGATCAATCTTGGTGCAGGAGGAGATCTCTGATTGCATTGGTGGTCAACTCTTGCAGGTGGCTCTCAGGGTTCATTCCAGGGGCCCACTTGAGGCATGTGCCGCATCTGTGAATCAGATGCACATCACTGCAGATGGTCATGGCAGATCACCACTTCTGGAGGGCCAACCGGCACATCAAGGTCAGTACCGATGCCAACAGTCAAACCGAGAGAGTCCAAGGCTTTGGCGGCATGGCTGAATTCCCCCAGGTGCAAAGTATCATAGATTGTGCTCATGCAACCTTCAAGCATCCAGCCAGCAGCCTTCATCAAACAGAAGGGATTTCACTACCTCAACGGGCAACTCATCTGCAGCCAATGCCATCGTAAGCTTCTGGTGTCCATTCATAACTCAGGTAACAGGCACGATTACTTGAATTCTCCGGCTCTCCCAGACGCCTCATCTTTTCACCACATGCCGCTCGCCTTCTAGGATGGATATTTGGCAACGCGAGATGCTCACTGAAGAGATGGCTGGTGACACCAGTGCGGAACCCAAGCCTGGGGCAGAGTACCGCTATAACATGAGATTTCCTTTAATCAGAGGGACGATCGAGGAGACCAACAGTCTTTTCAAAATAACATTTAGCAGGTGCCTGGTCCAATCGGTGCCACTCTGAAATATGGCCCAGCAAGGTTTTCCCGGAGATTGTGGTAAAATAAGTATTAAATAACCTAGCGCTAGAGAGGAGGGAGTCCCTGGCTGTGGAACAGATAGTGGAGCGTGAGGTAACCCCACATGAGGATGAAAATTAGAGGCCAATGAGGAACCACATCATCCTGACAGACATGATGGCTTGTTTGCAAATCGCCAAGTTACAATAATTCAACGAGGCTCAGCAGATACTTATAATCAGACGGTTCACCTGGCCCTTGCCACTTCAGCCAACCACCCAGTTAAAGATCCACACAAAAATTACTCACTTGGATTGAATGCCCAGACCCCCTTGCTTTTGCAATCCACATGTAATGAACACGCCAGCTATGGTCACACCCAATCAGTTCGTGGGTCGATAAGTGTCACTTTCACTGTTGGAATTGCACCAACACTGAAGGGAAACGCTGATAAACCACATCATGCATTTATTACATGTATCATAACACACAAACTAAGTTTGATTGCTTCTCTGAGCACCGGTGAGGCCCATTTGCTTTGAATGTGTGCTCCTAAATCTCTTAGGTGCGCTCGGAAGTAGTGCTCCAAACTTGCTGCCAGTTATGTTCGAGGCATACTGCGGTTCTTACTGCCCGACGGCTTGGGTGAACTTCGTAGCTGCCTCCATTGGCCTGAGCCCTGGTGGGCCCCAGCATACTGAGGGGATCCTGCACAGGTACAGTAGCCTCCTCTATCATCGCGGTAACTTGAGGCACTGGCTTCATTGACAGATGGCTGAGGATCCACTGTTCGCACCAGGAGAAGCCCCCAGAAGCAGAGTAGGCACTCCTCCTCCCTCCTAAGGCGTACGTGTAGTTCTCTGTTGGTCTGAAGACAAAGATTTGGGGGAGATTCCAATTGCTTGCCCTCTCACGCATTGCCATTTCTAAATTGAACTAAGCAAAAGCTCATGGTATGAATGTCTGCGCAAACCTCTGACATCCATTGGCTGGTCTGTTAAATGTCACTCTCCATGAGAGTCACTGATCTCTCAATAGAGAAGGTTAGATTAGCTGACGAGAAGGAAATTACAGCCATCATTGCCTAGATGTATTCCTCCAGTGACCGAGCCATGGTGCGCTTTTCCTCTGGAAGCTCCACCAGATCTCCACGCACCTAACACACTAATTCCACCACTTGTCAACCCACCCTCAACTCCAGAGGTGCATAAGTAGCTGGGGCTCAGCATCGGCCTAACCTCCCAAACATTTGCGGCCACATTGTGACTCAAAATCTAAACATGAGTCCAGGCCCACCGAGGTGAAAGTATTCGCACTGTTGAAAGGTGCTGGGGTATTATTGCTTTGTGGAATGGTCTTTTCATCTGCCCCTGAAGAAGACGACCTCTGGCCTTGCTGAGTAGCCCGCTGGAGAACATGCAGGGTGTTGTGAATGAAAGGTGGAGACACCAAAGACCGTGCCTGATCCCTTTCCGCAAATGGGTTTCCACATGAATTGTGCATAGCCTCTGCTCACATGTTCTTGGGATGGTCACAGGATATTGGGCAATAGAGGTTGACGCTGGGTGCAGGCTTGTGAAGGTGGTCGCTGATCGCAGTTTCTTAGGTTTGTTCGTAGGCTTTTAGGGGTAGATACAGTCTGCAGGATGATGGAGTTGGTCACTGTCTGCAGTCTCATGGGTGTGCGGGCTGGTCGTAGGCTGTTAGGGTTAGCCGAACGTTCATCGCAGTCCTCACAGGCTGCAGTCTGATGTGGGTGATCACGACCTGCAGGCTACTGGGGGTCGTTGAGATTCTTGGGCCGGGCCACATTCTGTTGGTGCTTGTCATAGGTTAATTGGGTTGATTGATGATAGCGGGCTTCTTGCAGGTTACTTTTTGAAACTGGGCTCTGGTTCTGGCAGCCCATTAAACACACCAGCGGAATTTCCATCCCTGTCATGTGCTGACGCGGCCGCTGCCTCAATGCCCGACTCCAGAATCTGTTTGGGCGGTGAAGGCACTTGCCAGCCTTTAATTGGCCAACCAGCGAGAGCTCGCATTCTGAATGGAGGTCAGTGTGGGAAGGCAATCACCACCCATTCGATTCCACGTTCTAAGCATTGTAAAATTCTAGCCAAGCTGGAGTAAAATGAGACAACTTGGATTTATTTTCAAACCTCCAGAGGGAGAACTGCAAACCTCTGGAATGTTTATATCCTTTGATTTATATTGCATCTTTAACTGAATATTTGCCATTCCCATTTTAGGAGCTCAATGTAATTTTATACATGAGTATAATATTCATCATGTTAAAATTAAATAACATTAATTTGTATCTACCAAGAATCTCCTGCACATTCTCCCACCTTTAACCCATTGTAAATATAAGTTCTTCCAGAACTCTGATGCCCATGTCTGAAATCACAGCCAGTCTCATTTAACAATCACCCCCGAGCTCACTGACCTACAATGGTTCCCAGTCCAATAATGCCTCCGGTTTAAAATTCTCAACCTTGTTGTCAAATCCCACTATTGCCTCGCTCCTCCCTGTCGTTTTATCCTCCTCAGCGCCTGCAATCCTCCCTGCTTCTACAACCATATGCAGCCGCACAAACTCCATATTTGGAGTAAGCTCCTACGGCACTACAAATCTCCCTATCTCTATAACCTCCTCCAGCACTGCAACCCTCCATATTTCTGTCAGCCACTGTAGCCCTACAACCCTCCCTATCTCTGTAAACGCTAGCATTGAAACATAAATACAGAGAAAATAGGAGCAGGAGTAGACCATTCGGCCCTTCGAGCCTAATCCGCCATTCATTGTGATCATGGCTGATTATCCAACTCAGTAACCTGTTCCCTCTTTCGCCCCATACCTTTTGTTCATTTTAGACCCAAGAGCTACTAATTAAACAGTTAATGTGTTGATCTAAAGACACCTGCTTTGTTTAGCCTTATTCAAGTGTTAATTGATGGTACAATTTGGCTGGGCCTTTCTTTAATGTGCAACATTTAAAATGATATGTTAGGCGATTGTGGAGGGTCAGGACTGAATCAACAGTGCGTTTCTCCTACTCCAGTCAGAATCGGATATTTTGATTAAGGGCTTTGAATTGAGCGGTCAGTCTTAACAATAGGAGGTTCGATAACCAGGTGAACAGACATGCATTTTTGTGGCTGCGGTCTTAAATCGAGGCTGGTGCCCAGCCTCCCTGGTGCGAGACTCAATAATAATACTCGCTGAATGGATGCAAAGAAGACGGAGGGGAGAGTGTGATCATCGAGCTGTCGCGGTCCACGTTGGTTCCAACAACATAGGCAGGTAGAGGGATGTGGTCCTACAGAAGTGTTTGCTTAGCTAGGCAAGTAATTAGCAAGGAGGACAACAGAAGTTGTTATCTTCAGATTACTCCCGGTACTGCACACAAGTTTGTATAGAAATAAAATGATAGTTCAGATGACTGTGTGGCTGGAAATATGATGCAGGAAGGAGAGAATTTGATTTATGGGGCATTGGGACCTGTTCTGGGGAAGATGAGTACTGTACAGGCAGGAAGAATTAAAATTGAACGTCGCTCGGACAAATTTAATTATGGGGCAAAATGCGAGTGCTATAGGGGAGGGTATAAATTAACTTGCAGGGGTGTGGGAACCAGGAGATAATACAAGACAGAAATACCAAGGTGGAAAGGGAAATGACAGAAAATGAAAGCACGACAATAAGAAACAGTAAAGTATCAGTGAGGGTCAGAATGAGATTATTAGATTGGGGGAAAAATGTACTCTGGGTGTTTGACTTCAATGTCCATCACCAAGATTGGCTCAGTAGCACCATACTCACCGAACCAGCCAAGTCCTAAACGACATAGCTGCTAGCCTGGGTAGGCGGCAGATGGTGAGGGAACCAATAGGAGGGAAAAACATACTTGACCTGGTCGTCACCAATCTGCCTGTCACAGATGCATCTGCCCATGACAGTATTCGTAGGAGTGACCATCGCACAGTCATTATCGAGACAAGGTCCCGCCTTCATATTGAGGATATTCACCCCGGCACCACCGCCCACCCCCCCCCCCCCCCCCCCCGCCATTGTGTTGTGTGACACTAACACCGTGCTAAATAGGGTAGATTTCGAACAGATCTAGCAATGCAAAACTAGACATCCAAGAGGCAACAGCAGCAAGAGAATTGTATTCGAACACAATCTGTTATCTCAAGGCCCAGCATATTCCCCACTCTATCATTACCATCAAGCCAGCCAACCAACCCTGGTTCAATGAAGAGGGCAAGAGGGCATTCCAGGAGCAGCACCAGGCATACCTCAAAATGAGGTGTCAACCTAGTGAAGGTACAACAGAGGACAACATGCATGACAAGCTGCGTAAGCAGCATGCAATAAAAAGAGTTAGGCAATTGGTTGAGCAACGGATCAGATCGAAGCTCTGCAGGCCTGTTACATCCATCCGTGAATGGTAGTGGACAATTAAGCAACAAAATGGAGGAGGTGGCTCCACAATTATCCCCATCCTCGGTGATGGGGGAACCCAGCACATCAGTGTGAAAGAGAAGGCTGAAGCATTTGCAACAATCTTCAGCCAGAAGTGCCGAGTCGATGATCCATCTCGGCCTCCTTCTGAAGTCCCCAGCATCACAGATGCCAAACTTCAGCCAATTTGATTCACTCCGCATGATATCAAGAAACGACTGAAGGCACTGGATACTACAACGGTTATGGGCCCTGGCAATATTCAGGCAATATCACTGAAGACCTGTGCTCCAGACCTTACTGCGTCCCTAGTCAAGTTATTCCAGTACAGCTACAACACTGGCATCTACTGGCAAAAGAGTCCATGTATGTCCTGTACACAAAAAGCAAGACAAGTCCAACCCAGCTAATTACCGTCCCATCAGTCTACTCTCAATCATCAGTAAAGTGATGGAAGGTGTAATCTCCATTCCTGAGCTGAGTGATGACTTATGTGCCCCAAATACTGCCAGTTTGGTGATAGGGATCCTCAGCCGTGCTCAGAAAACATCCAAGTTTGAGTAACTCCCACAGCAAGGAATCCAGCTCTGACTGACCCACCAGGGTCCAAGCGGAAGTTGCGGCAGAAAAGTTTGACTGGCAGTCACGCATCTTCTACAAGTCAATGGATGCTGTGACAATGAGGAGAACATCATAAACGTAATCTGAGAGGATGACCCACAAGCCCAGTCAATGTCCGTTATTCTCCTGAGATGCAGGCATAGGAATAGCTCCACGTAGATGATATATAATTGGTAAGACATGAGGCAGCCCTGACGTACTCTGCTCCTAAAGTGAAGGGGCACCACCAAGTACCTTTTATAAAAGAGTCTACAGCGGCGTACAAAATTCAGGCACGAGCCACAAAATGCGACCCAAATGCAAAAGCATGCAGACTCCCGAAAATATATTCGAATAATGACTTCAAAAGGAACTTGAATGGGCACTTCAAGTAAAGCAATTTACATGGCTATCGGGATCGGGTGGGGGTGTGGGACTGACTGAATAGCTCTGTGCAAATTCGACATGGAATTGATGGGCCGAATGGTCTCCTGTGCCGTAAATGGCTCTATGACTCGATAATTCGCAATGTTGAATGCCTTTTCCAGATCAGCGGAGAGAAAGGTGACTGACAAACCACTCTTCTGGGAAGAAATGGACCAACTCCTGGACCAGCTCTTCGTTGTCCTGCAAGAACAGGTCCACAAATATGCAAGACTGGTCGGGGTGGATTGTGGGCCAGCTTGGTGCCCAACTGGGTAGACATAGCTCTACAAGATTTTATAATCCATGCTGTGGATGCTAGTTCTTAAACAAGCAATGGTCACCCCACTTTGGTAGAAAAACCTTGACCACCCTGCTCCACGAGAGGGACATCTGCGAGGTTACCAGGATTTCCCCCAGAACACATGCATAATCACTGACCGCCCCAACCCCCAGCCCCGCCACCGCGTCTGCGTACTATGCACATTAGGGTCGACGTCAATTGCATACCAGGTGGGACCGGACTTTTGGTGGTCCCACCAACACTTAGGGACATCACCCACCCCTTCCACCCAGGTCATCCATACAACGGCAGATGGAGAAACTTCTCCAAGAGCATTTCCATATTCCCCCACCAGAGGCAGGTCTCCACCTCCTACCCGGAGGGGGTGAGGGGGTGGGGCACACATAGGGGACATTTCCCTCCCCTCCATCCTGCTTTATAGGGAGGTCTTGCTCAGGCCTTCCAGCTGTGCTTATGGTGATGGCACCGGGAGCCTGAGGGCCTGAACAAGGACACAGATCGGTCCTGCATTTCAGGGCCTTCGTTTGCCTTTATTGAGGGGGTTGCTTACCCTCTCTTTCTCTGCTAGAGCAGGAGGGTTGAACGACTGCCTTGTCATCAGAGGCCTCCGCCTCTGCAACCTACTTCTGTGCAGTTATCTTGGAGCCATGTTCAGCGTCGGACAAGTGGACTTCCTGGGATCAAGCCTTGGGTTGATTTCGGTTCTTGGTTGTGCACTGGTATCCAGGGGACCGGCTGTTTATGCTTCTTCCGCTACTTCCTTCTGTATGGTCTAGCACCGTCAACCCGCAACACCACCACCCCCTGCCCCTTTAATTCCTTGCCAGAGGCGGTGAAAACCATGGTCTCCAGAATGTCCTGCAAATTGGCTGCTACACATGCGGAGAGAGTAGATGGAGATGCAGGTGCATGAACCTTTGCCTCCGAAGTGCCATTGCTAGCCCGAACGTCGGGTCAGTTCTGGGCCAGCACTACGCACTTTTGGATGTCCAGATGCCACGCGAGTCCACACCTGCAATTTCACATTGAAATGGACATTCAGTACCTTCTCCCATGCCAGCTGCATAAATAGCTGGTGGAAGAAGGATTAGACGTGCCAAAGGCTATCCTCTCAAAGGCTGAGTAGGACTGGGATGATTCCAAACCTCAAATTCCGCAGCTGGTGCAAGTGGGTGGTGAGGAGCAAACTATCAACGAAGGCATTGGAGTTATACAACCCACAATAGTAGTGTCTGGATGCGTGTAACTTTTCAACCCATATGCTTGAGCTAAAATATACAATATATTGCAATGGGGACAGCAGAGCGGCTGCAGCTCCTACTGCAGCATAGGAAGGCCGGGGCACCTGAGAAGATGAAGAAGCCCTGGGTAGAAGTGTAACAACCACCGTTTGTGAAAACAAATGGACATGTCAATAAGCAGCACAAATACAATGGGAAGAGGTTATGGTAATGGGAGAGAGGCTGCGGGAGAAGAAGGTCAGGAGGAACAGTCTTTGCAGACAGATTAACCCAAAAGCAGTCTTTTTTCCTTTCTTCTGCTTTGATAGGAGTTGGTGATTTCTTCATCCGGGGCAGATGAATCCACTCAGGCACACTCCTCCTCCAATGTTATGTGACAAAGGACTTTTAACTGGGTAGCTCTAGCTATCCCATGCCAGGCCCATGGGGCGTGACGGGGAGTCCACATCTGCTTAATGAATTGTACAGCCACCTTCAGAGTTCAGCAACCCGACCCTTTGCTGTTCTGGCCTCTTCTTCTCCCGCCAACAGTTCAAACCAAAACAACTTCGCATGCTCATATACCCACCTCCAAATACATATCTGCTCCCAAAAGTATCTTCTTTCCAAGTGAAAGTTATCAAAAGCTGCAGAGCACTTTCTATCTCCCCAGCTGCAGCACTGTCAAGCTGTTGCTTGTTGCAGCACTTCGAAGTCGCCCCGTTCTGTACCTGCCCTGGGAGCATTAAATGGGACGGTGCAGAATGAGCTTTACTCTGTTGCACCAGTCATGAGGGTGTTTGATGGGACAGTGTAGGAGGAGCTCTAAAATTTATCGAATGCATGCTGAACCTTCCCTGAGAGCATTAAATGGAACAGTTTGTAACGTGCTTCAATATCTATCTTACACAATGCTCTCACCGGGCAGTCTTTGATGGGACAGAGGATCAGCGAGCTGCATTCTGAGTTATGTCACGCTGACCAATGGCATCACGAATCGACAATGTATCCTCTGAATTCTTTCTTCAACTCAAAAGCAGCTGGGTATTATGTTCAAAATGTAGCTACATTTAAACACTTTGCGCTTTTGTAACTTTTATAAACACTTCGAAATATTTTGTGACCTTCTAAAAACTTTTCGGAAGTTCAAATGCTTTAACAAACTTTCACTGCCCCGTTAATGCCACCTGGGGAGCATCTTGGGCAAACTGTCCTGGACTTCAACAGATATTGCAAATCTATAATGGACATTAGAACTTGAAATACATTAACCTGAATATTTGAAGCTGTCTAAAGCAAACTTTGCATTCATTACTTTGCAAAGTATGAACTAAATTCCCTTGCCCGCATCACTCTTCAAACCAAGCAATCGCGTTTTTAAGGCTTTGTTTCTTATTACGTTATTTTTGCGAAAGGGTGGCCCAGCTTCTCACACTGACAAGTTGAGGAGAAAGGCTTTCTTTCAGTCTTCCTATTGGACCTCTATTCTCGACCAGTTGGGCAGCCTGGATGATCTGTTGCCAAGTATAAGGGTTCTCTGGATGATTTTCTTCAGTTTCTAATGGCTCTTCGATGAATGACTAACTGCACCTCTTTGAAACATAAATCTGGGTAACACTGAGTTACGATAAATTAATTCTTTGATTTTATTCCTCGGATTTTGACAATGTTAATATTGTAATTCACCTGGTTTTTAAAACGTTTGCAACAGGCAAACTCAAGTATTTCACTGATGATATTTTTGTTGTAAAGTGCACGGAAGATTTCTAACCATGGTGATGTGAAAAACGATATGTAACACGCATGAACACAAGAACACAAGAAATGGAATCAGAAGTAGACAATATGGCCCATTGAACCTGCTCCACCATTCAATACAATCATGGCTGATCTTGGGCTTCAATCGCACTTCCCTCTGATCTTTGGCATCAATCCCACCTTCCTGCCCGCTCCCCATATCCCTCAACACGACCCTCACATTCATTAAAAGTGCTGCTGCTTATGCCTTCCGAATGGCTCCCCGACCAAGCTTTGTGCCTGCTAATATTAGCTTAAAAACATACACTTTACAATCAGAGTAAATTCAGCCCAAATTGAAAAAAATATGGGCCCCGCCACTTTAAACAGTGCCTCAGCTGGACCATCATCAGTGGCTTTGGAGGACCACATTCATGACCACCTCAACCTTCTGGATCCAGGTGTAAACGTACATATGTGCACACTGGTAGCTGTGGGTCCCTGCCGACCCCCAATAGCAGCGAACGTCATAGCGTTTGCATCAATCGAGACCTCCAAATTCAGGTCAGTGAATTATTTTATTGGAGTATGATTATGGATACTGCAAAGTCTTTGAGCCCTTACAACATCCCAGCTGCAGTGCTGAAGGCTTATGCTGCATCAATAACCATGACCCATGCAAAGCTCTGCTGGTAATGCTAGATCATAGGCATCTAGCTGACCAATATAAAAACATTCTCAGCTGCGCCAAGTCCACAAACAACAACAAAAAAACGAATCCAGCAAATTACCGTCCCAGCCGTCCCGTCTTGATCGTTGGCAACGTGTCAGAAGGTGTCCCTGATAGTGCTGGCAAGTGATTCTTTCACAATAAGCCTATCGGGGGCAGGCTGCAGTGACCGGGCCTCTGGCACGGGGTCCTGCACTGTGGCTCAGAAGGGAAGGAGGGAGAATGGGAGAGCACTAGTCATCGGGGACTCGATGGTGAGGAGTACGGACAGGCGGTTCTGTGGGCGCAGGCGAGACGCACGGATGGTTTGTTGCCTCCCTGGTGCCAGGGTCCGTGATGTTTGTGATCGCGTCTTCAGGATCCTTAAAGGGGAGGGGGAGCAGCCAGAGGTCGTGGTGCACATTGGCACCAACGACGTAGGAAGGAAGGGTGGCACAGATGTTAGAAGTGAGTTTAGGGAGTTAGGCTGGAAGCTGAAAGCTCGGACGGACAGAGTTGTTATCTCTGGTTTGTTGCCGGCGCCACGTGATAGTGAGGCTAGGAATAGGGAGAGAGCACAGCTGAACACGTGGCTGCAGGAATGGTGTAGGAGGGAGGGCTTCCAGTTCTTGGATAATTGGACTGCATTCTGGGGAAGATGGGACCTGTTCAAACAGGACGGGCTGCATCTGAACCAGAGGGGCACCAATATCCTGGGAGGGAGGTTTGCTAGTACTGTTCGGGAGGGTTTAAACTAGTTTGGGAGGGGGATGGGAACCGGACTTGTAATCCAGGGACCAGTGGGTCCACTCAGAAAGACAAAGAGTGTAGTGAGGTATTGGGGAAGGTAGCACTGTCACAGAGGACAGATGGGCACGGAGAAGGGTTAAAGTGCGTATACTTCAACGCAAGAAGCATCAGGAATAAGGTGAGTGAATTGAAGGCGTGGATGGGCACTTGGGACTACGATGTTGTGGCCATCACTGAAACGTGGATAGGTGAGGGGGAGGAATGGTTTTTGGAGGTACCTGGTTATAGATGTTTTCATAAGATTAGGAATGGTGGTAAAAGAGGTGGGGGGGTGGCATTGTTAGTTAGAAATAGTGTAACAACTGCTGAAAGAATTTTCGAGGAGGATCTGCCGACTGAGGCACTGTGGGTTGAGGTCAGGAACAGGAAAGGAGCAGTCACCTTGATGGGAGTTTTCTATAGGCCCCCCAATAGCAGCAGGGAGGTGGAAGAGCAGATTGGGAAACAGATTTTGGAAAGGAGCAGAAGTCACAGGGTAGTAATTATGGGGGATTTCAACTTCCCAAATATTGATTGGCAACTCTTTAGATCGAATAGTTTGGATGGGGTAGTGTTTGTGCAGTATGTCCAGGAAGCTTTTCTGACTCAGTATGTAGACTGCCCGACCAGAGGGGAGGCAATATTGGATTTGGTACTAGGTAATGAACCAGGGCAAGTGATAGAGCTGTTGGTGGGCGAGCACTTTGGAGATAGTGATCACAATTCTGTAGCATTCACTGTGGTAATAGAGAGGGATAGGTATGTGCAACAGGGCAAGGTTTACAATTGGGGGAAGGGTAGATATGATGCTGTCAGGCAGGAACTGAGGAGCATAAGTTGGGAGCATATGCTGGCAGGGAAGGGCACGGTCGAAATGTGGAACTTTTTCAAGGAGCAGATAGTAGGGGCCATTGATAAGCATGTCCCTGTCAGACAGGGAAGGGATGGTCATGTGAGGGAACCGTGGTTGACAAGAGAGGTTGAGAGTCTTGTTAGGAAGAAGAAGGATGCGTATATAAAGTTGAGGAAAAAGGGCACAGGCATAGCTCTGGAGGGATACAAGATGGCCAGGAAGGATCTGAAGAAAGGGATTAGGAGAGCTAAGAGAGGGCATGAAAAATGCTTGGCGGGTAGGATAAAAGAAAACCCCAAGGCCTTTTACGCGTATGTCAGAAATATGAGGATGACTAGGGGGACCATAGGTCCGGTCAAGGACAATAGCGGGAGACTGTGTGTTGAGCCGGAAGAGATAAGTGAGGTTTTGAATGAGTACTTCTCTTCGGTATTTACGAATGAGAAGGGGTGTATTACTGAAGAGGACGGTGTGAAACAGACTGGTAAGCTCGAGGAAGTGCTCGTTAGGAGGGAAGATGTGTTGGGGTTTTTGAATAACTTGAAGATAGACAAGTCTCCCGGGCCTGACGGGGTATATCCAAGGATGTTATGGGAAGCAAGGGATGAAATTGCAGAGCCGCTGGCAATGATCTTTTCATCTTCTCTGCTGACGGGGGTGGTACCAGGTGATTGGAGGGTGGCAAATGTTGTGCCCCTGTTCAAGAAAGGGAATAGGAACAACCCTGGGAATTACAGGCCAGTTAGTCTTACTTCGGTGGTAGGCAAGTTGATGGAAAAGGTGCTGAGGGATAGGATTTCTGAGCATCTGGAAAGACACTGCTTGATTCGGGACAGTCAGCACGGTTTTGTGAGGGGTAGGTCTTGCCTCACAAGCCTGATTGAATTCTTTGAGCAGGTGACCAAGCAAGTGGATGAGGGTAAACCAGTGGATGTGGTGTACATGGATTTTAGTAAGGCATTTGATAAGGTCCCCCATGGTAGACTTATGGAGAAAGTCAGGAGGCATGGGATAGTGGGGAATGTGGCCAGTTGGATTAAGAATTGGCTAACTGATAGAAGGCAGAGAGTGGTCTTAGATGGTAAATACTCAGCCTGGAGCCCAGTTACCAGTGGCGTGCCGCAGGGATCAGTTCTGGGTCCTCTCCTGTTTGTGATTTTTATTAACGACTTGGATGAGGAAGTCGAAGGGTGGGTCAGTAAATTTGCAGATGATACAAAGGTTGGTGGAGTTGTGGATACCGAGGAGGGCTATTGTCGTCTGCAAAGGGACTTGGATAGGTTGCAGTGCTGGGCTGAAAAGTGGCAGATGGAGTTTAACCCTGAAAAGTGTGAGGTCGTCCATTTTGGAAGGACAAACACGAATGCAAAATACTGGGTTAACGGTAGGGTTCTTGGGCATGTGGAGGAGCAGAGAGACCTTGGGGTCTATGTGCAGAGATCGTTGAAAGTTGCAACTCAAGTGGATAGGGCTGTGAAGAAGGCATATGGGGTGTTAGCGTTCATTAGCAGAGGGATTGAATTTAAGAGCCGTGAGGTGATGATGCAGCTGTACAGGACCTTGGTAAGGCCTCATTTGGAGTACTGTGTGCAGTTCTGGTCGCCTCATTTTAGGAAGGATGTGGAAGCCTTGGAGAGGGTGCAGAGGAGATTTACCAGGATGTTGCCTGGAATGGAGAATAAGTCTTACGAGGAAAGGCTGAACATTCTAGGCCTCTTCTCATTAGAACGGAGAAGGATGAGGGGTGACATGATAGAGGTTTATAAGATGATCAGGGGAATAGATAGGGTAGACAGTCAGAAACTTTTTCCCCGGGTGGAGCAAAGCGTTACAAGGGGTCATAAATTTAAGGTGAAGGGTGGGAGATATAAGGGGGATGTCAGGGGAAGGTTCTTTACCCAGAGAGTGGTCGGGGCATGGAATGCCTTGCCTGGGGAAGTTGTTGAGTCAGAAACTTTAGGGACTTTCAAACGGCTTTTAGATAGGTATATGGATAAAGGAGAATGATGGGGTATAGATTAAATTGTCCTTGACAGAGGACAAAGGATCGGCACAACATCGTGGGCCGAAGGGCCTGTTCTGTGCTGTATTTTTCTATGTTCTATGTTCTATGTTCTATAATAACTTAGTCACCAATGCTCAGTTGGGGGTCTGCCAGGGATATGATAATTAAAACATAGGTAAGGACGGTGTAGGAAATTATAAAAAATGGAAATATGAAGAAGGAATCGAAAAAAATTCGTTATTTGGGTTTGATGTAAATAATACACCTCTGATTAATTGTTGAATTCTTTCTATAGTTTCATTGGCTATACCCCTTCCCCTCACCTCTCCTCCCACGTACCCCCTTCCCCCTCCCGCTGCACCCCCCCTGCACCCCCTCCCCCTCGTACCACCTTCCACCACCCCCTCCCCCTTCGCACCCCATTCCGAGCTCAACCCCCGCACCTCCTTCCACCCGCACTCCCATCCCAGCTCCCCCTCACAAACCTTCCCCCGCACCCCTCCCTCTCGTATCCCCTCACCATCGCACCCCCTTGCCCTCATACCCTCCCCCCAGCATCCCACGCACACACTTCCTCCAGCACCCCGTCCCCCCTTCCCTCTCGCTCCATGAAATCTCACAGCTTGTTCTTGTTAGGGCCCCTGCACTGGGATAGGAGCAAAGGACCCCACTGCCTTGCGGACATCTCAGGAGAGACCAAGGCTAAGGGAGTAAATCCTAAAAGAAAATCTGGAGTGGAACCCTGAAGGTGGTAATGTGTCACCTTTAGCTTGTTTCCGGCAGTTCCTGCAGCCATACCGGTGCCAAACGTCATACTCTGCACTCCTTTGGACCCCACTAGGAAGGCAGAGAGGGGGATTTTGACGCTTGGACAACTCACAACCTCCACGCAATCCGCCCAGGCATGTGCCATGGAGAGGTCACTCCATTGTCGCCTCACAGCGACAAAAACAGCACGGAAGGCGGCAGTTATGGGTTAATGATCCATCTCAATTGGCGTCTAGTTTGGGCGCCACAGGGTAGCCTTTGTTGGTGGGAGAGGTCATCGCATCTCACTGGACAGCTACCACCCACCTCAAACCGGAGAGCCCCCAGTCAGTAAGGTTCTGTCCCGCCACAGTCCACCTGCTTCAATGGTCGCTTCAAGCTCAGGGTCATTGCCCGACAAGTGGACTGAAACACCGCATAAAACAGCACGACAAAAAATGGAACAAAGGCACCATTCCTTTGTTTTTCAAACTGAATATATGTCCTGGCCTGTCGGAAGGATTTACAAAAATCAACGACTCTCAGAAGACCGCCATCAAAGAACAAAGCAAAGAAGAAGAGTACAGCACAGAAACAGGCCATTCGGCCATCCAAACCTGCGCCGATCTTGATGCCTGCCAAAACTAACACCTTCTGCAATTCCGGGGCCCATATCCCTCTATTCCCTTCCTATTCATGTATTTGTCAAGATGCCTCTTAAACGTCTCTATGGTACCTGCTTCCACCACCTCCCCCGGCAACAAGTTCCAGGCACTCACCACCCTCAGTGTAATGAACTTGCCTCGCACATCCCCTGTAAACTTTTCCCCTCTCACCTTAAACCTATGTCCCCTAGTAACTGACACTTCCACCCTGGGAAAAAGCTTCTGCCTATACACTCTATCCATGCTGCTCATAACTTTGAAAACCTCTATTATGTTGCCCCTCCACCTCCGTCGTTCCAGTGAAAACAATCCGAGTTTTTCCAACCCCTCCTCATAGATGATGCCCTCCAGACCAGGCAACATCCTGGTAAACCTCCTCTGTACCCTCTCCAAAGCCTCCACGTCCTTCTGATAGTGTGGCGACCAGAATTGCACGCAATATTCTAAGTGTGGGCTAACTAAGGTTCTGTCCAGCTGCAATATGACTTGCCAATTTTTATACTCGATGCCCCGACCAATGAAGGCAAGCATGCTGTATGCCTTCTTGACTACCTTATCCACCTGCGTTGCAACTTTCAGTGACCTGTGGACCTGTACGCCCAGATCTCTCTGCCTGTCAATACTCCGAAGGGTTCTGCCATTTATTGTATACTTCCCACCTGCATTAGACCTTCCAAAATGTATTACCTCACATTTGTCTGGATTAAGCACCATCTGGCATTTCTCCGCCCAAGTCTCCAACCGATCTATGACCTGCTGTATCCTCTGACAATCCTCATCATTATCCGCAACTCCACCAACCTTTGTGTCATCCGCAAACTTACTAATCAGACAAGCTACATTTTCCTCCAAATCATTTATATATACTACAAACAGCAAAGGTCCCAGCACTGATCCCTGCGGAACATTGGCCATTATAATTTGCCCCTAGTATAGGTAGGTGGTAGGAGAATATAGGGACAGGTGGGGATGTGGTAGGAATTTAGGATTAGTGTAGGATTAGTATAAATGGGTGGTTGATTGTCGGCACAGACTCGGTGGGCTGAAGGGCCAGTTTCAGTGCTGTATCTCTAAATAAAATAAATAAATAAAAATAAAAGCACCACTAGTCACATTCCTCCATTCAGAAAAACACCCTTCCACTGACACCCTCTATCTTCTATGACCGAACCAATTCTGTATCCATCTTGCCAGCTCACCTCTGATCCCGTGTGACATCATCTTTTGTGCCAGTCTGCCATGCGGGACCTTGTCAAAGGCTTTATTAAAGTCCATATAGATAACATTCACTGCCCTTCCTTCATCAATCATCTTCGTCACTTCCTCAAAAAACTCAATGAAATTAGTAAGACACGATATCCCCTTCACTAAACCATGCTGTTTCTCGCTAATAAGTGCGTTTGTTTCCAAATGGGAGTAATTCCTGTCTCGAATAATCCTCTCTAATAGTTTCCCTACCACTGACGTAAGGCTCACCGCCCTATAATTTCCTGGATTATCCTTGCCACCCTTCTTAAACAAAGGCACAGCATTGGTTATTCTCCAGTCATTAGAACACAACAGCGCTGTACAGGCCCTTCGGCCCTCGATGTTGCACCGACCTGTGAAACCATCTGACCTACACTATTCCATTTTCATCCATATGTCTATCCAATGACCACTTAAATGCCCTTAAAGTTGGCGAGTCTACTACTGTTGCAGGCAGGGCGTTCCACGCCCCTACTACTCTCTGAGTAAAGAAACTACCTCTGACATCTGTCCTATATCTGTCACCCCTCAACTTAAAGCTATGTCCCCTCGTGTTTGCCATCACCATCCGAGGAAAAAGACTCTCACTATCCACCCTATCTAACCCTCTGATTATCTTATATGTCTCTATTAAGTCACCTCTCCTCCTCCTTCTCTCTAACGTAAACAACCTCAAGTCCCTCAGCCTTTCCTCGTCAGACCTTCCCTCCATACCAGGAAACATCCTAGTAAATCTCCTCTGCACCCTTTCCAAAGCTTCCACATCCTTCCTATAATGCGGTGACCCGAACTGCACGCAATACTCCAGGTGCTGCCGCAGCAGAGTTCTGTACAGCTGCAGCATGACCTCGTGGCTCTGAAACTCGATCCCCCTACTAATAAAAGATAACACACCATATGCCTTCTTAACAGCCCTATTAACCTGGATGGCAACTTTCAGGGATTTATGTACCTGGACACCAACATCTCTCTGTTCATCTACATGACCAAGAATCTTCCCATTCGCCCAATACTCTGCATTCCTGTTACTCCTTCCAAAGTGAATCACCTCACACTTTTCCGCATTAAACTCCATTTGCCATCTCTCAGCCCAGCTGTGCAGCCTATCTATGTCCCTCTGTAACCTACAACATCCTTCGGCACTAACCACAACTCCACCGACCTTCGTGTCATCCGCAAATTTACTAAACCACCCTTCTACACCCTCATCCAGGTCATTTATAAAAATGACAAACAGCAGTGGCCCCAAAACAGATCCTTGCGGTGCACCACTAGTAACTAAACTCCAGGATGAACATTTGCCATCAACCACCACCCTCTGTCTTCTTTCAGCTAGCCAATTTCTGATCCAAAGCACTAAATCACCTTCAATCCCATACTTCCGTATTTTGTGCAATAGCCTACTGTGGGGAACTTTATCAAACGCCTTACTGAAATCCATATACACCACATCCACGGCTTTACCCTCATCCACCTGTTTGGTCACCTTCTCGAAAAACTCAATAAGCTTTGTGAGGCACCACCTCTGGGACCTTACCTGAAGCCAATGAGGATTCAAAGATTTCTGTCAAGGCCCCAGCAATTTCTTCCCTTGCCTCCCTCAGTATTCTATGGTAGATCCCATCAGGCCCTGGGGCTTATCTACCTTAATGCTTTGCAAGACACCCAACACCTCCTCCTTTTTGATAATGAGATGACTGAGACTATCTGTTAACAACATCGTTGACAGCAAGCTCAGTAGAATCAATATGGACATCGCAGCACTTCAGGAGTCATGCCAACCTGCGAGCTGATCTCTACGAGCACAAGACTACACCTTCTTCTGGCAGGGTAGGTATCCTGAGGAACCAAGACGGCATGGACTGGGTTCCCCCAACAGAAACTCTTTGCTCAGTGTGATAGAGCCACCTTCTAATTGCTCCGAAAGCATACTCTCCATCCAACTGCTTACCGCCTCTGGTCCACTAAACCTACTCAGCATTTATGCTCAAACACTCTGCTCCCCACCTGAAGTTAAAGACCAATTCTACGAGGAAGTCCATTATGTCATCAGTAATATTCACATTGCCGAACATTTGTTCCTGCTGGGGGACTTTAATGCCTGAGTTGGGGCCGAACATGACTCATGGCCCTCCAACCTTGGGCGCTATGGCATTGGGAAGATGAATGAGAATGGACAGAGACTGCTGGAGTTGTGCACCTATCATAACCTCTGCGTCACTAACTCGATCTTTCACACTAAACCCTACCGCCAGATTTTATAAAGGCACACAAGATCACGTCGTTGGCACCAGCTGGACCTCATCGTCACAAGACGAGCCTCTATGAACAGTGCCTAAATCACACGCAGCTTCCACATTGTGGAGTGCGACACTGACCACTCCCTGATGTGCAGCAAAGTTAGACTCAAACCAAAGAACCGACATCACTGCAAGCAGAAGAGCTGTCTGTCCATCAACACGAACATAATTTCTTATCCACTGCTGTTACATAAGTTTCTGAATTCACTCGAAAAAGCCCTTCAAAACATTCCTGCAGGGGATGCAAAGACCAAGTGGGCCCACATCAGAGACGCCATCTATGACTCAGCAATGACTACCTATGGCAAACGTGAGAAGCAGAATGCAGACTGGTTTCAATCCCACTTTGAAGAGCTGGAACCTATCCTAGCCGCTAAGCGCATTGCACTGTCGAACGACAGAAATCCTCCAGCGACTTCACATCCGCAGCACTTGAAGTAGCCAGAAGGGCTGCACATAAACAGCCAGGTGCTGTGCAAATGACTACTGGTAACAGCTATGCAGCCGTATTCAGGTGGCCTACGACACCAGAAACATCAGAGGAATGTATGATGGCATTAAGAGAGCCAACCATCAAGAAGATCGCCCCCCTCAAATCGAAATCGGGAAACAATCACTAACCAACGCAAGCAAATGGCCGCTGGGTGGAGCACTATCTAGAACTGTTCTCCAGGGAAAATATTGTCACTGAGACTGCCTGCAATGCAGCCCAGTCTCTGCCAGTCATGGATGAGCTGGACGAAGAGCAAACAAAATCGGAGCTCAATGATGCCATTGATTCTCTAGCCAGTGGAAAAGTCCCTGGAAAGGACGGCATTACAACTGAAATAATCAAGAGTGCCAAGCCTGCTATACTTTCAGCACTCCATGCTTTGCCTGTGCTGGGATGAAGGAGCAGTAACACAGGACATGTGCGATGCCAATATCATCATCCTCTATAAGAACCACAGTGACGGCAACAACTACCGTGGAATCTCCCTGCTCAGCATAGTGGGGAACGTCTTCGCTCGATATATTTTAAACAGACTCCAGAAGTTGGCTGAGTGTGTCCACATTGAGGCACAGTGTGGCTTTCGAACAGAGAGCTCGACCATTGACATGATGCTCCCCCTTGGCCAGCTACAGGAGAAATGCTGCAAACAACACATGCCCCTCTACGTTGCTTTCATAGATCTCACAAAAGCCTTTGACCTCGTCAGCAGACGTGGTCTCTTCAAACTACTAGCAAAGATAGGATGTCCACCAAAGCTACTCAGTATCATCACCTCATTCCATGACAATATGAAAGGTACAGTTCAACATAGCAGTGCCTCATCAGACCATTTGCCTGACCTGAATGGCGTGAAACAGGGCTGTGTTCTCGCACCTACACTGTTTGGGATCTTCTTCTCCCTGCTGCTCTCACATGCGTTCAAGTCTTTAGAAGCAGGAATTTTCCTCCACACAAGATCAGATGGCAGGTTGCTCACCCTTGCCCGTTTTAGAGTGAAGACCAAAGTACGGAAAGTCCTCATCAGGGAACTCTACTTTGCTGACAATGCTGCATTAACATCTCACACGTAAGAGTGGCTAAAAGTCTCATCGACAGGATTGCAGCTGCCTGCACCGAATTTGGCCTAAACATCAGCCTCAAGAAACTGAACATTCATGGGACAGGTCATCAGAAATGCTCCATCTATCAATATTGGCGATCACGCTCTGGAAGTGGTTCACGAGCTCACCTACCTCGGCTCAACTATCAGCAGTAACCTGTCGCTTGATGCAGAAATCAACAAGTGCATGGGAAAGCCGTCTGCTGCTATTTCCAGACTGGCCAAGAGAGTGTGGGAAAATGGCGCACTGTCACAGAACACAAAAGTCCGATTGTATCAAGCCTGTGTCCTCAGTACCTTGCTCTACGGCAACGAGGCCTGGACAACGAATGTCAGCCAAGAGTGACGTCTCAAGTCATTCCATCTTCACCACCACCACAGAATCCTTGGCATCAGGTGGCAGGACCATATCTCCAACGCAGAAGTCCTCGAGGTGGCCAACATCCCCAGCATATAAACTCCACTGAGCCAGCGGCGCTTGAGATGGCTTGGCTATGTGTGCTGCATGAAAGATGGCAGGATCCCCAAGGACACATTGTACAGTGAGCTTGTCACTGGTATCAGACCCGCTAATTGTCCATGTCTGCGCTTTAAAGATATTTGCACACGCGACATGATGTCCTGTGACATTGACCACAAGTCTTGGGAGTCAATTGCCAGTGATCGCCACAGCTGGCGGACAGCCATAAAGACGGGGCTGAAGAGTGGCGAGTCGAACAGACTTAGCTGTTGGCAGGAAAAATCACAGAAGCGCAAGGCGAGAGCCAACTCTGTAACAGTCCCGACAACCAATTTTATCTGCATAGTCTGTGGAAGAGTCAGTCACTCTAGAATTGGCCTTTGTAGCCATTCCAGGCGCTGCTTCACAACCCAGTGACCACCTCCAGGCGCTTACCCATTGTCTCTCGAGACAAGGAGGCCGAAGAGAGAGACATACTGATTAATGAAATAAGTTAGTAATTTCATTGTTTGTGATAATGAGCGATCATGGGTACAAAGCGATCATAATTATTAAATTGGGATTGATGAGCAATACACTGAGAATGACAGTTAGATTCTAATTTGGGCATTATAACTCTTAAATTGGTACGGAGGGTAGGATGTTACAGTTAATTCTTATGTTGTGGTTGATAACAATATACAGGGGGACAAGGTTGAAACTTATTTTACATTGGTCGTAATGACCGAAGCATAATGATATAAATTTATAATTTAGTTACTGTTAGATTGGGATTGATAACACATACAGAATGGAACAAATGTAAGGGAAAAAAAGACCTTATCGGCAGTTAACTGCCAGTCACCGTAAACTGGAGCATTCTCCATGGCAAAGCCTCTACCAATGCCCACCAATCAGCACTCTCGTCTCATGCAGTATAAGTGGGTACTTCCCATTACATCGTTGATTCTTGGGGTTTGTTCTGATGAACACAAGATGAAAAGCTTCGACGACATGCCTCTGTTTTCAGCAGTTATCAAATACACAGTTTTATAGCCTTACAGTTTAGTATAAAATCAATGATATTAAAAGATGCACATGGGAAAAGTTAGTTATTTAAATGCGATCTGATCATAATAAAAACATGTGTACAATTGCATTTATTTTTGATGCTATGATAAACTATATGTTACGGAATAAAGTTCCAGATTAATCATTGTTCAGTTGCATATACAGAAAACTCTGAATAATGAACGTACAACATAGAACAGTACAGCACAGTACAGGCCCTTCGGCCCACGCTGTTGTGTCGAACCTTTAACCTACTCTAAGATCAAACTAACTATCTTCTCTTCATTCTACTATCATCCATGTACCAATCCAAGAGTCGCTTAAATGCCTCTAATGTATCTGCTTCTACTACCGCCGCTGGCAGCGCATTCCACGCACCCACCACTCCCTGTGTAAAGAACCTACCACTGACATCTCCCCGAAAACGTCCTCCAATCACTTTAAAATTATGCCCCCTGGTGATAGCCCTTTCCACCCTGGGAAAAAGTCTCAGACTATCCACCATATCTATGCCTCTCATCATCTTGTACCCCTCTATCAAGTCACCTCTCATCCTTCTTTGCTCCAATGAGAAAAGCCCTAGCTCCCTCAATTTTTCTTCGTAGGACATGTCCTCCAGTCCAGGCATGGATAATCTCCTCTGCACCCTCTCTAAAGCTTCCACATCCTTCCTATAATGAGGCGACCAGAACTGAAAACAATATTCCAAGTGTGGTCGAACCAGGGCCTTATAGAGCTGCAGCATAACCTCGTGGCTCTTAAACTCAATCTCCCTGTTAATGAAGGCCAACACACCATACCCCTTCTTAACAACCCTATCAACTTGGGTGGCAACTTTGAGCGATCTATGGACATGGACCCCAAGATCCCTCTGTTCCTCCACACTACCAAGAATCCTGTCTTTAAGCCTGTATTCTGCATTCAAATTCGACCTTCCAAAATGAATCACTTCACACTTTTCCAGGTTGAACTCCTTCTGCCACCTCTCAGCCCAGCTCTGCATCCTTTCAATGTCCCGTTGCAACCTACAACAGCCTTCCACACTATCCGCATCTCCAGCAACCTTCGTGTCCTCAGCAAACTTACTAACCCAGCCTTCCACTTCCTCATCCAAGTCATCTTACGTCGGTAGTGTCATTTATAAAAATCACAAAGAGCAGAGGTCCCAGAACAGATCATTGTGGAACACCACTGATCACCGAGCTCCATGCTGAATACTTTCCATCTGCTACCACCCTCTGACTTCTATGGGCCAGCCAATTTTGTATTCAGACAGCCAACTTTCCCTGAATCCCGTGCCTCCTTACTTTCTGAATGAGCCTACCATGGGGAACCTTATCAAACGCCTTGCTAAGATCCATATATACCACATCCACTGCTCTTCCTTCATCAATGTGGTTTGTAACATCTTCAAAGAATTCAATAAGGCTTGTGAGGCATGACCTGCCCCTTACAAAGCCATGCTGACTGTCTGTAATCAAACCATGCTTTTCCAAATCATCATAAATCCTGTCTCTCAGAATCCTCTCCAATAATTTGCCCACTACCAATCAAAGACTGACTGGTCTATAATTCCCAGGGTTATCCCTATTCCCTTTCTTGAACAAGGGAACAACATTTGCCACCCTCCAATCATTCGGTACGACTCCAGTGGACAGTGAAGACGCAAAGATCATCGCCAAAAGCGCAGTAATTTCTTCCCTCGCTTCCCGTAATATCCTTGGATATATCCCGTCTGGCCCCAGGGACTTATCTGTCCTCATATCATTCAAAATTTCCAGCACATCATGTTAATCCTGTTAAATTGTTGATGGTAACGATACATATAGAAGGGTTGAATTATTACACTGGTCGAGATAACAACTGAACATGAATACAAAGCTGTGGTAATTCTTACCTTGGGCTCGATAAGCAATACAAAGCCATTAAAGTTAAATGATAACTCCAGCGGCACAGTGATTAGCACCACAGCCTCAGCGCTCCAGGGACCCTGGTTCGATTCTGGGCGGAGTTTGCAAGTGACCGTGTGGGTTTTCGCCTGGTGTTCCGGTTTCTTCCCACAGCCAAAGGCTTGCAGGTGGTAGGTAAATTGGGCATTATAAGGTGCTCCTAGTCTAGGTAGGTGGTAGAGAATATGGGATTACTGTAGGGTTAGTATAAATGGGTGGTCGTTGGGCGGCACACACTCGGTGGACCGAAGGGCCTGTTTCAGTGCTGCATCTGTAAAAAAACAAATTGGTATGCAGGGTGGAATGTTTCACTTGGGATTGATAACATATCAATAACGGAAATAAGTTTGCAATTTATTTTTACATTGGTCTGACCATTCTACAATAGGATAAATTTACAGTACGTGTTACATTGGGATTTATAACTAAAGCTACTATTAATTGTTTAATTAGACATGATAACCAATACACAAGGGAATAGAGTCACTGTTAATTATTAAATTGGAACAAATTATATATTCACAGGGTATAAATGTTCAGTTAATTGTCTGTTGTTGTTTGTAACCAATGCACCGGGATTCAAGTTACAGTTAATTGTTAGGCTTGGTATAACACATGGGAGAATAAGGTTACAGTTAATCTATCATTTGATTAAAAATACAGAGGAGAATAAGATTACAGGTGATTGATTAACTGGACACGGTAAGAGGTACCAAATAATTGAGGCTGCATTTGCTGACAGCCCAACCAGTAGTTGGTTCTGCAATAGCACTTGCGCAAATGAGGCCTGTGCCACTAAAGCACCACAGTCTGCGACGTCAGGCAACTGCCAGGGCTAAATATGGCGCTGCACAAAGAATCACATGAAGGCAACCTAAACACATGGAAGCACCCAATGGCCGGGGGGAGAGCGCGAACGGGATAGGGACAGAGCAAGCATGCTGGGGGTGCGGGGGCAAACGGGCAGGGGAGTGTGGGAGCGGGCGCGGGGGAGAGGCGGGGCGAGGGGTTGGGCAGGGGAAGGAAGGTGGGAGCAGGCGAGGGAGGGAGCAGCGGGCGGGTTAGGTAGGCGGGGAATGAGCGACACCCATCTGGGGAGGGTGGGAGCGAGCGAACGGGCCAGGGAGGGGGAAGCAACCGAGCGGCAGTGGAAGGAGAGGTCGAGCTGTGGGAGGAGGGAGTAAGCGAGCCGGGGGTTTGGGGTTGGGGGAGAGCAGGCCGGAGTGGGGGGAAGCAAGCAGGCCGGGGAAGGGGAAGTGACTGAGCTTGCCAGGGAGGGAGGGAGTGGGCTAGGGGGCAGAAGCTCTCTCCGCTCACACCCATCCCTCCGTTCCCGCTCTCCCCAACCCTGCTCTCTGCAACCCCGCTCTCCCCACCCACGTTCTCAGCTCACGTTACAATGACGTCATGTGCGCATGCGCCATCCGGTCCTGGCAATATGGCATGCAGGTTGCGCAGAGAGCAAGAGACAATCTGCACATGTGCGCAGATTGACGCATTCTGATTACGTCGGCTGCCTGCTGTGTTGTCAATGATCTCTTTGAACGTTTAAAGTTAAAGTTCATTGTAAAATTGGCTAAGATAGCAATTTTCAGGTGAATGAGGTTACAATTAATTTTTGAATTGGGCATGATAAACAATGCGCAATGGTATAAAAAGTACAGGTCGGTGATGTTTCATCAGATGGTCACAGACATGATCGTTATCTCTGCCTCTCTCTGTCCACAGATGTTGCCATACCTGCTGAATATTCCCCCAAATTTCTATTTTTATCTCAGATTTCCGAATATGCAGTATTTGATTTTATTTGTGGGCATAAAGGACAATTAGTTGTGAAATAATATACCCAAGCCAACAAGACAATTAAATTCTTAAAGTGGTCATCATAACCCATGTTCAGTCAAATACTGATACAGTTGTTTTTAAATTGGACATTTGACCTGATAAGCAACGTGCAGATGAATTGAATTACAGTTAATTGTTCCTTGGATTGGTACAAATACAGCAAAAAATAAAGTTAGTTGTATTGGTCGTGATAATCAGTGCATGTGGTAAAAAAAAGCTGCAGACAATTATTAAACTGGATGCTGTAATTAGATATTGTTTGAGGGTGTAAGATTGAATTCGAAAAATGGACACACTAAGGAACACACAAGGGAAATATTAATTTATTTTAAATTTGACATATTAAGTAATGCACTCGTGCATACAATTATTCTCAATTATTAAATTGGGCTTGCTAATTATATGCAAGATGAAAAGGCTGCAATTATTTGAGTTTGATTGGATATCATAAGCAATGTCCAAAGGGAAATGTTCGATAATTGCTTCATTGGACATGGCACATAGTGCGCAGAATATGAAGCTATTGTTATTTATTGCTGAAAATAGAGACATCTTGTTGAAGCTTTTCACCTTGAACTCATCAGTCGATCACAAGAATATCAATGTGAAGGTAAATAACAACGTTATGCTGTACGATAAGAGAGTGCTGATTGGTTGGAAAATGAATGCTGGTTGATCGAGGCATTGCAATGGAGAATGAACCAGTGTATGTTGACTGACAGTTAATTGCTAAGCTTTGCTTGGAATTTATTCCAGGCAGCTTGGCTCTGAATGGTCAAGACATGGCTCCGAGGAATGAACCAGCGAATGGCTGTTACTTAATTTATTTAGCTGAAAGAGGCAATATATTTGTACATGTTCTTTCTGTCTGCAAAGAACAGGGCCCATTTTTTGTAAATATGTGGCTTTTGAGAAGACGCTAATGCGCCACATTGGAATCTCTACTGGCAATCTGAAAACGTTTGTCATCTGAGCACTTTGAGGATTCGTTAGCAAATGTTATCCAATCGCGAAATCACATCTAATATTAAAACTGTGCTTTGAGTTTTGCAAGCACGGGCTGGTTGGGTACAGCCTGAACCTTGACCATTGCAAACATCAGAAGGGACATGCTGTTTGCTCCGATCCGCCACTCTTAAGTTTCTAATTGATAAAATCCCAGATTCTGGAGCAACTAATCTGATGTCATAGAAAGACCCAAATTTAAATATATTATCCCCGAGAAGAGTAATTACTGAGATTCCAAATATCAGCGCTCCAGATTAATCCGATTCTGATCCCAAATGTGAGTCGCTGAATTAATTATGATTCAACTGCGAGCAAGCCCCAATGAAGATATGATTCAAATCCAGATACGCAATTAATATGTGATTAAATCCCAGACGAGCCCACAACAAATATTTTATGACCTCCCGATCCTGTCAAAGCCCCCAATCAAAATACACGGTTCTGATTGTGGTGGGGGAACGCACTGTTAATTCAGTGCCGTCTCTCCGAAGATCACCTAAATTTTTTTTAAAACTTTCCAAATTAAATTACTGAGACTTGGTTGAGGGAAGGGCATGATTGGCAACTAAATATCCCAGGACACCGATGCTTCAGGCGGGATAGAGAGGGAGGTAAAAGGGGTGGAGGAGTTGCATTACTGGTCAAAGAGGATATCACAGCTGTGCTGAAGGAAGGCACTATGGAGGACTCGAGCTGTGAGGCAATATGGGCAGAACTCAGAAATAGGAAGGGTGTGGTAACAATGTTGGGGCTGTACTACATGCCTCCCAACAGCGAGCGTGAGATAGAGGTACAAATATGTAAACAGATTATGGAAAGCTGTGGGAGCAACAGGGTGGTGGTGATAGGAGATTTTAATTTTCCCAACATTGACTGGGATTCACTTAGTGTTAGAGGTCTAGATGGAGCAGAATTTGTAAGGAGCATCCAGGAGCGTTTTCCAGAGCAGTATGTAAATAGTCCAACTCGGGAAGGGGCCATACTGGACCTGGTGTTGGGGAATGAGCCGGGCCAGGTGGTTGACGTTTCAGTAGGGGACTACTTTGGGAATAGTGATCACAATTCCGTAAGTTTTAGAATACTCATGGACAAAGGCAAGAGTGGTCCTAAAGGAAGAGTGCTAAATTGGGGGAAGGCCAACTATACCAAAATTCGGCAGGAGCTGGGGAATGTAGATTGGGAGCAGCTGTTTGAAGGTAAATCCACATTTGATATGTGGGAGGCTTTTAAAGAGAGGTTGATTAGCGTGCAGGAGAGACATGTTCCTGTGAAAATGAGGGGTAGAAATAGCAAGATTAGGGAACCATGGATGACAGGTGAAATTGTGAGACTAGCTAAGAGGAAAAAGGAAGGTCTAGGCGGCTGCAGAAAGACGAAGCTTTGAAAGAATATCGGGATTGTAGGCACAATCTGAAACGAGGAATTAAGAGGGCTAAGAGGGGTCATGAAATATCTTTAGCAAACAGGGTTAAGGAAAATCCCAAAGCCTTTTATTCATATATAAGGAGCAAGAGAGTAACTCGAGAAAGGATTGGCCCACTCAAGGACAAAGGAGGAAAGTTATGCGTGGAGTCAGAGAAAATGGGTGAGATTCTAAACGAGTACTTTGCATCGGTATTCACCGAGGAGAGGGACATGACGGATGTTGAGGTTAGGGACAGATGTTTGATTACTCTAGGTCAAGTCGGCATAAGGAGGGAGAACGTGTTTGGTATTCTAAAAGGCATTAAGGTGGACAAGTACCCAGGTCCGGATGGAATCTATCCCAGGTTGCTGTGGGAAGCGAGAGAGGAAATAGTTGGGGCCTTAACAGATATCTTTGCAACATCCTTAAACACGGGTGAGTTCCCGGAGGACTGGAGAATTGCTAATGTTGTCCCCTTGTTTAAGAAGGGTAGCAGGGATAATCCAGGTAATTATAGACCGGTGAGCCTGATGTCAGTGGTAGGGAAGCTGCTGGAGAAGATACTGAGGGATAGGATCTATTCCCATCTGGGAGAAAATGGGATATCAGTGATGGGCAACATGGGTTTGTGCACGGAAGGTCATGTCTTACCAACTTAATAGAATTCTTTGAGGAAGTGACAAAGTTGATTGATGAGGGAAGGGCTGCAGATGTCATATACATGGACTTCAGTAAGGCGTTTGATAAGGTTCCCCATGGTAGGCTGATGGAGAAAGTGAAGGCGCATGGGGTCCAAGGTGTACTAGCTCGATGGATAAAGAACTGGCTGGGCAACAGGAGACAGAGAGTAGCAGTGGAAGGGAGTTTCTCAAAATGGAGACGTGTGACCAGTGGTGTTCCACAGGGATCCGTGCTGGGACCACTGTTGTTTGTGATATACATAAATGATTTGGAGGAAAGTATAGGTGGTCTGATTAGCAAGTTTGCAGACGACACTAAGATTGGTGGAGTAGCAGATACTGAAGGGGACTGTCAGAGAATACAGCAGCATATAGATAGATTGGAGAGTTGGGCAGAGAAATGGCAGATGGAGTTCAATCAGGGCAAATGCGAGGTGATGCATTTTGGAAGATCCAATTCAAAAGTGAACGAAACAGTAAATGGAAAAGTCCTGGGGAAAATTGATATACAGAGAGATTTGGGTGTTCAGGTCCATTGTTCCCTGAAGGTGGCAACGCAGGTCAATAGAGTTGTCAAGAAGGCTTACGGCATGCTTTCCTTCATCGGACGGGGTATTGAGTACAAGAGTTGGCAGGTCATGTTACAGTTGTATAGGACTTTGGTTCGGCCACATTTGGAATACTGCGTGCAGTTCTGGTCGCCACATTACCAAAAGGATTTGGATGCTTTGGAGAGGGTGAAGAGGAGGTTCACCAGGATGTTGCCTGGTATGGAGGGCGCTAGCTATGAAGAGAGGTTGAGTAGATTAGGATTATTTTCATTAGAAAGACGGAGGTTGAGGGGGGACCTGATTGAGGTGTACAAAATCATGAGAGGTATAGACAGGGTGGATAGCAAGAAGCTTTTTCCCAGAGTGGGGGTTTCAATTACAAGGGGACACGAGTTCAAAGTGAAAGGGGAAAAGTTTAGGCGGGATATGCGTGGAAATTTCTTTATGCAGAGGGTGGTGGGTGCATGGAACGCTTTGCCAGCGGAGGTGGTAGACGTGGGCACAATAGCGTCTTTTAAGATGTATCTAGACAGATACATGAATGGGCAGGAAGTAAAGAGATACAGACCCTTAGAAAATAGGCGACAGGTTTAGATAGAGGATTTGGATTGGCGTAGGCTTGGAGGGCCGAAGGGCCTGTTCCTGTGCTGTAATTTTCTTTGTTCTTTGTTCTTTGTTCTAAAGAAAGACCCAGCCAAATTGTACCATCTATTAACCCCTGAATGAGGCTGACCAAACCAAGTGTCTTTAAATCAATAAATTGACTCTTTAATTAGAACAACTTTTTGCTAAACACTTTTAAAATATACACACATTTAAAATAGAATAAAATTAGATTCCTTGCAAATTTGCAGCCCAATGTTGCTTGAAGTCCTCACAGAATGATGCTTGAAGTCCTAACCGTCGTCCGATGTGGAAAAGAAGGTTCTATCAGAGTCGAACAGTCCGTAGTCTTACTTCGTAGTCTTACGATGCTTTCTTTCCCCAGCGAATTTCAACAATTAATGACTTGCAAACACTTTCAATAGAATCAATCTGAATTTAGAGTTTTTTCGAGGAATCAATGATTGCCACAGTCTAACTTCCTTTCTACAATTTAAATTATCAGAGATCTCTGTTTTGGCTAGACCTTTTCAGAATTTTGGATAGATAATAATAATTACATAGTCTGCAATCCTCTTCTTCAGCTTAAATGGTTGAGAGCTCTTTTTCCAGGTGCTGTATCCACAACTGTCTGCGTCCGTGTGCTGTCTGTCTTTGTTCTGTTAGAACAAACTTTCATCAACTATAAAGCCTGTTCAAAATTGAATTGCAACATATGTATCGCTTAATACCCACTTCCAGTGGCTGTATATATGGTAGCAAGAATGCACCCTTTGAATCGCAGTCTCCAAATGGCTGTTTTTAAGGCAATAAAAATGCACCTTCCTGTAACTCCTGTGGCTTGCTGCTTCTTAAAGCAATACTGATCCTTTGCAAGCCTTAAAGGCAACTGCATATTTCCCCCCAAAAGAAAAGCAAATAAACAAACTACAGGACCATGACACTGCAGTAGTTGCTTGAGATATGTTATTGACTGGAATTGATGCATTAGCTTCAGCCGCTGTATGTGTTTGAGTCATTTCCTTCGTGGGGAGGCATATTTATTTAAAGATAAATCTTAGAACTGTATTTTTTTACATTGGAACATTATTTTGAATTTGTATATTGGTTGGAGATGGTGTTTCAATCAGAGGGGCTGCACGAATTTGAATTTCTCTATGGATTGAAGAGGCTATATCACTTGGGTGGGCTGTATCAGCATGAATGTCTGTATCAGTTTCAGTGATTGCATCGGTTGGAGTTTTTGCTTAGGTTTCAGGAGTGTATCAGTTTACGGGACCATATCGGTTAGCGGGCTTTATTTGTTTACGTGGCTACCTCAGCTGGAGTGGCTGTAGAAGTTGGAGAAGCTCTATCGATTGGAGTGGTTGAATATGTTTCAGGGGCTCTCCTGTTTGAAGTGGCTGTATTGGTTGGAGACTCTGTACCGGATGGAGATTCTGTATCGTTGAAAAGACTCTGTCATTTGGAGGGATTGTAACAGTTGGGGTCTATTTGCCCATTGCAGTGTCCGTATCTGTTAGGGGGGCCAAATCGGTGGGGGTGGTCGTCTCAGAAGAAGCAACTTCAACTGTTGGGGAGCTGCATTACTTGATATTTTCCATTGGTTGAAAGCATTGAATTCATTTCATGATAAGAGTTAGAACAGGGCCAATCAAGGATAGCAGTGGGAAGTTGTGTGCGGAATCAGAGGAGATAGGGGAAGCGTTAAATGAATATTTTTCGTCAGTATTTACAGTAGAGAAAGAAAATGTTGCCGAGGAGATTACTGAGATACAGCCTACTAGGCGAGATGGGATTGAGATTCACAAGGAGGAGCTGTTAGCAATTTTGGAAAGAGTGAAAATGGATAAGTCCCCTGGGCCAGATGGGATTTATCCTAGGATTCTCTGGGAAGCCAGGGAGGAGATTGCAGAGCCGTTGTTGTTGATCTTTATGTCGTCATTGTCGACAGGAGTAGTGCCGGAGGACTGGAGGATAGCAAATGTTGTCCCTTTGTTCAAGAAGGGGAGTAGAGACAGCCCTGGTAATTATAGACCTGTGAGCCTTACTTCGGTTGTGGGTAAAATGTTGGAAAAGGCTGTAAGAGATAGGATTTATAATCATCTTGAAAAGAATAAGTTCATTTGCGATAGTCAGCACGGTTTTGTGAAAGGTAGGTTGTGCCTCACAAACCTTATTGAGTTTTTCGAGAAGGTGACCAAACAGGTGGATGAGGGTAAAGCCGTGGATGTGGTGTATATGGATTTCAGTAAGGCGTTTGATAAGGTTCCCCATGGTAGGCTATTGCAGAAAATACGGAGGTATGGGGTTGAAGGTGATTTAGAGCTTTGGATCAGAAATTGGCTAGCTGAAAGAAGACAGAGGGTAGGGGTTGATGGCAAATGTTCATCCTGGAGTTTAGTTACTAGTGGTGTACCGCAAGGTTCTGTTTTGGGGCCACTGCTGTTTGTCATTTTTATAAATGACCTGGATGAGGGTGTAGAAGGGTGGGTTAGTAAATTCGCGGATGACACGAAGGTCGGTGGAGTTGTGGATAGTGTCGAAGGGTGTTGTAGGGTACAGAGGGACATAGATAGGCTGCAGAGCTGGGCTGAGAGATGGCAAATGGAGTTTAATGCGGAGAAGTATGAGGTGATTCATTTTGGAAGGAGTAACAGGAATGCAGAGTACCGGGCTAATGGGAAGATTCTTGGTAGTGTAGATGAGCAGAGAGATCTTGGTGTCCAGGTACATAAATCCCTGAAAGTTGCTACCCAGGTTAATGGGGCTGTTAAGAAGGCATATGGTGTGTTAGCTTTTATTAGTAGGGGGAACGAGTTTCGGAGCCACGAGGTCATGATGCAGCTGTACAAAACTCTGGTGAGGCCGCACCTTGAGTATTGCGTGCAGTTCTGGTCACCGCATTATAGGAAGGATGTGGAAGCTTTGAAAAGGGTGCAGAGGAGATTTACTAGGATGTTGCCTGGTATGGAAGGAAGGTCTTACGAGGAAAGGCTGAGGGACTTGGGGTTGTTTTCGTTAGAGAGAAGGAGGAGGAGAGGTGACTTAATAGAGACATACAAGATGATCAGAGGGTTAGATAGGGTGGATAGTGAGAATCTTTTTCCTCGGATGATGATGGCAAACACGAGGGGACATAGCTTTAAGTTGAGGGGTGAAAGATATAGGACAGATGTCAGAGGTAGTTTCTTTACACAGAGAGTAGTAGGGGCGTGGAACGCCCTGCCTGCAACAGTAGTAGACTCGCCAACTTTAAGGGCATTTAAGTGGTCATTGGATAGACATATGGATGAAAATGGAACAGTGTAGGTCAGATGGTCAGCGCAACATCGAGGGCCGAAGGGCCTGTACTGCGCTGTAATGTTCTAATGTTCTAATCTGTACTGGACTGAGAGCGTCTCTCAGCTCGTGTTTTTGAATTAGCTGAAGGTGCTCTATTAGTTGAATTCAGCAATGCATAGTCTCAAACAACCGAATGTAATCACTTAAATAAGTGTCCACAGTTAAGAAGAGGACAGCCAAATTCTAGAGTGCAGTAGTGCAATCGTAACAGAGACACTCTAACATTTGGAATGTATTCCTTCACTGCCCAGTGAAGGATATGATTGAAAAAAAAACATGAGTTCTACAGATGGGACTGATAATGTCTGAAAACACAATCTCATTGTTGGGAGAATGCGGCTTTTAATTTTCAGTAGTTGATTAAGGTGATCAGAATTTTCCAGTCTTTGGAGGTTTCCAATTCAACACCAGAAATAGAAGTATCCTATCAGAACAAGGACCAATGTCGATGTCACAATGCGTTTGCTCAATTAAAAAAAACACAGTTGAAACTATGCGGCAATCTCAATATCCCGGTGGAGTATAAATGAAAGGCTCTGAAATTGTATCGCCTCTAAGTTTAATACAGAGTGATTACCTGCAGCATAAACAGGCACAGCACCTCGGACAGAAAATGCTTGAAACATTGTTCAAAATCGAGAAAATATATTATCCCATCCTTGCCATCATTGGTGTTACTGGTAAGTGACAATCATCATTGACGTTGTGTGAGCAGTAGTTTTTACAGTGGAACTGATAACGTTATATGTTGTTCTAAGGCAGAGATATACAGAAACCTGATCAGTGATCTGCTTTCCTTAACTAAATAATTAACTCTGCAGTTTTATTTTATTTCCTCAGCTGGTAATAAACATCTGTTAGTAACTTACAGGCTGTCTGAATTATCAAGTTATTGCCTTAGTTCACTAACATGTAATGTTGAATTAGACCTTTGTGAAAACACTTCTCTGAGGGAAGGTATTCGTGGGAGCATTAGTTATTGCAAAATCATACCGAGTGCAGGCCAGCAACTCGAGTGGAATAACTGACTCCAGTTCCCGTGTAATACACGAGTATCTGTCACTGCAGATTTGGACTGAGTAAGCGCAATTGTCGAATCAGCTTCTATTTTACAATCATTGTTTCAGGTGTTTGATCTCTCCATTCCATGTTGCTGCCTCTGTGTTTAACGAATGCAATTGACTGCAAAGGTGAAGATCACTGACGGTGTTTGGCACTAAGCGTATACACTGAAATGTATTAATATTTCTCTGTTTCCTATTGAACTGCTCCAGTAGAATATGCATTTACTATTTACTGATAATTAAATAGTAGGGCAGCACTGTTACACCATTCAAATCCTCTGGATATTATTTATTATTACCCTGACTGCAGTTGCTGTAAACACTTTCTTTATTTTAGTGTTGATTAATCCCACCATAGCCTGAGAATGTATGGGTCACGAGTTCAGAATTTGAATACCTTGCTATTACACGGGAAGAATATTTGTCTGTGATTATTGAATTGTCCAGTTTTGCATCTGGTTTGACGGATCAGTTCTTATCTGTGATTCTGATTCTCGACACGTGTAACATTTGTCAGGTCCGAAGAAGGATCAATCACCTGAAACATTAACTCTGCTTCTCTTTCCACACATGCTGCCAGACCTACTGAGTGGTTCCAGCATTTATTGTTTTTATTTCAGATTTCCAGCATCCGCAGTATTTTGCTTTTATTAACATGTGTCAGTCGCTGTGCTGAACTCAGTGAGGTGTATGCCTGTGAGGTGAGGCATAGATATTAGAGGAATTCGCATATCAGGTTTCAAAACACAGAAATCTGATTGGAGTATTAAATAGAGTCTTATCTCAGCTAGTTAACATAACTGCATCTTGCCCAGCGCATCAACATCCTTTTAGAAATATAGACACTGGAGGTGTAAATAGTATGTACGATGTTATCACCAAGGTTATATATGAAGTGAAGTGAAGCTAGTGAAATAAATGAGGAGGACATAGTAAATAAGGCCAGTAGGACTAAGAGGAAGAGCAGGCAGGGAGATGTTGCTGAGCACAGCGGGACTGGTCGTCTGAAGTGTATTTGTTTCAATGCGAGAAGTATAACAGGTAAGGCAGATGAACTTAGAGCTTGGATTAGTACTTGGAAATATGATGTTGTTGCTATTACAGAGACTTGGTTGAGGGAAGGGCAAGATTGGCAGCTAAATGTTCCAGGCTTTAGAATTTTCAGGCGGGATAGAGGGGAATGTAAAAGGGGTGGGGGATTGTATTACAGGTTAAGGAGAATATCACAGCTGTACTGCGGAAGGGCACCTCAGAGTGATCCTGCAGCGAGGCAATATGGGTGGAGCTCAGGAATAGGAAGGGTGCAGTCACGATGTTGGGGGTTTACTACAGGCCTCCCAACAGCCAGCGGGAGGTAGAGGAGCAGATATGCAGACAGATTTTGGAAAGATGTAAAGGTAGCAGGGTTGTAGTGGTGGGTGATTTTAACCTCCCCAATATTGACTCGGACTCACTTAGGGGCTTGGATGAGGCAGAATTTGTGAGGAGCATCCAGGAGGGCTTCTTGAAACAGTATGTAGATAGTACAACTAGGGATGGGGCCATTCTGGAACTGGTATTGGGGAATGAACCTGGCCAGTTGGTCGAAGTTTCAGTGGGGGAGCATTTCTGGAGCAGTGATCATAATTCCATAATTTTTAATGTACTTGTGGATAAGGATAAGAGTAGTCCTTGGGAAAAGGTGCTAAATTGGGGGAAGGCTAATTATAACAATATTAGGCAGGAACTGAAGAAGTTAGATTGGGGGTGGCTGTTTGAGGGTAAATCAACATCTGACATGTGGAAGTCTTTCAAACGTCAGCTGATTAGAATCCAGGACCAGCATGTTAGTGTGAGGAAGAAAGACAAGTTTGGCAAGTTTTGGGAAGCTTGGATAATACGGGATATTGTGAGCCTAGTCAAAAATAAAAAGAAAGCATTTTTAAGGGCTGGAAGACTAGGAACAGATGAAGCACTTGAGGAATATAAAGACAGTAGGAAGGAACTTAAGCAAAGAGTTAAGAGGGCTAAAAGGGGTCATGAAAAGTCATTGGCAAACAGGATTAAGGAAAATCCCAAGGCTTTTTATACATATATAAAGAGCAAGAGGGTAACAAGGGGAAGGGTTGGCCCACTCAAGGACAGAGATGGGAATCTATGCGTGGAGCCAGAGGAAATGGGTGAGGTGCTAAATGAGTACTTTGCATCAGTATTTACCAAAGAGAAGGACTTGGTGGATGATGATCCTAGGGAAGGGAGTGCAGATAGTCTCAGTCATCTCATTAAAAAAAGGAGGAGGTGTTGGGTGTCTTGCAAAGCATTAAGGTAGATAAGTTCCCAGGGCCTGATGGGATATAGCCTAGAATACTGAGGGAGACAAGGGAAGAATTTGCTGGGACCTTGACAGAAATCTTTGCAATCCTGCCCTTCCCTCTTTGGCTACAGGTGAGGTCCCAGCGGACTGAAGAATAGCCAATGTTGTTCCTTTATTTAAGAAGGGTGGTAAGGATAATCCCGGAAATTATAGGTCGGTGAGCCTTACGACAGTGGTAGGGAAACTATTAGAGGATTCTTCGGGACAGGATTTAATCCCATTTGGAAACAAACAAACTGATTAGCTAGAAGAAGCATGGTTTTGTGAAGGGGAGCTCGCGTCTTACTAATTTGATTGAGTTTTTTGAGGAAGTGACAAAGATGATTGATGAGGGAAGGGCGGTGGATGTTGTCTATATGGACTTTAGTAAAGCCTTTGACAAGGTCCTACATGGCAGACTGGTGCAAAAGGTGAAGTCACACGGGATCAGAGATGAGCTAGCAAGTTGGATACAGAACTGGCTCAGTCACAGAAGACAGAGGGGAACAGTGGATGGGTGTTTTTCTGAATGGAGGGATGTGACTAGTGGTGTTCCGCAGGGATCCGTGCTGGGACCTTTGCTGCTTGCAGTATATATAAATGATTTGGAGGAAAATGTAGCTGGTCTGATTAGTAAGTTTGTGGATGACACAAAGGTTGGTAGAGTTGCGGATAGTGATGAGGATTGTCAGAGGATACAGCAGGATACAGATCGGTTGGACACTTGGGCGGAGAAATGGCAGATGGAGTTTAATCTGGACAAATGTGAGGTAATGCATTTTGGAAGGTCTAATGCAGGTGGGACGTATACAGTAAATGGCAGAACCCTTAGGAGTATTGATAGGCAGAGAGATCTGGGCGTACAGGTCCAAAGGTCACAAAGTCGCAACGCAGATGGATAAGGTAGTCAAGAAGGCATACGACATGCTTGCATTCATCGGTCGGGGCATAGAGTATGAAAATTGGCAAGTCATGTTGCAGCTGTACAGAACCTTAGTTAGGCCACACTTAGAATATTGCGTGCAATTCTGGTCGCCACACTACCAGAAGGACGTGGAGGCTAAGCAGAGGGTACAGAGGAGGTTTACCAGGATGTTGCCTGGTCTGGAGGGCATTAGCTATGAGGAGAGGTTGGAAAAACTCTGATTGTTTTCACCGGAACTACGGAGGTTGAGGGGCGACATAATAGACGTTTACAAAATTATGAGTGGCATGGACAGAGTGGATAGTCAGAAGCTTTTTCCCACCGTGGAAGAGTCAGTTACTGGGGGATATAGGTTTAAGGTGCGAGGGGCAAAGTTCAGAGGGGATTGCGAGGCAAGTTTTTTTTACAGAGGGTGGTGAGTGCCTGGAACTTGCTGCCAGGGGAGGTGGTGGAAGCAGGTACGAAAGCGACGTTTAAGAGACATCTTGACAAGTATATGAATAGGAAGGGAATAGAGGGATATGGGCCCCCCAAGTGCAGAAGGTGTTAGTTGAGGCAGGCATCAAGATCGGTGCAGGCTTGGAGGGCCGAATGGCCTGTTCCTGTGCTGTACTGTTCTTTGTTATTTTGTTCTTTGAATTTGATGTCAACTCTGTTTTTTTTTTAAATTCCAATCCTCTACAAATGAACTCCAGTGCTTAATCTTTGTTGTTATTTTCGATATTTGTCGATCTGTACCCCTGAACCCCGTTTTCCCTCCGCACAATTCAGATTTGTATTTTCCGAGGTGTATTTTGGAAGCTTATTCTTTTGAGCACAATTCAGCATCTTACACTTCGCTCTAATGTAATTAATTGTCATTTAACCTAAAAAGATAGGGACACAAGAGCAGGTGTAAACCATTCAGCTCGTCGAATCTGCACCGCCATTCGATTAGATCATCTTCCTCAATGCCACGTTCCCACTATCTCCATATCCCTTGATGTCATTATTATGCAACAATCAATCGATTTTTATCTTGAGCATGCCCAATGATTGAGCTGCTGCAGCCCTCTGTGCCTGAGAATTCAAAAGATTAACACCCTCAGAGTGAATAAATTCCTCCTCATCTCAGAGTTAAATGGCCTATCCTTTATTTCGAGACTGTCTCCTGGTTCATTAGCCATTCCCCAAAACTCCTTTCCCTCTCACTGGCTCTGGTTTTGGGAATGAAAGTCCTCCCAACATCTTGATCCTGACCATTGTGCAGGAGTCCTATTTTAAAAAATAGGTGTGTTTTCACCTCGGGTGTAAACATTCCACATTCAATTGGTATCACGATGGGAGCTGTATGGGTCCCACCTATGCTGCCTCCGTATTGGATACATGAACCATTCTTTGTTCCAATCCTGCTAAGGTCCCATCCTTCACATATTTGTTTCTGATATTTTCATGACTGTTGTTTCCATTTCCCTTCTTCTCCTTGTACTTGAAAATGCCACCAGCTTTACATTTAATTTCCACAGCTCCTTCCTCTTCGCATGACCATCCTGTGACAATTGTTGTTGACGGCTTCCCTACCTCCATTTCAGGGGATTGGCTGTCCACCAACATTTACTATATTCCCGCCAGCTCCCGAAGTTAACCTGATGAAGCTGAACATACTGGAAAACGTCTATTCAATTATCCACGTTTCTCGATCTGTTGCGGTGCTGCTACCTACCACACCAGCGCTTCTGAGATCCATTTTTCCT
This sequence comes from Heterodontus francisci, assembly GCF_036365525.1. Classification (NCBI taxonomy): domain Eukaryota; kingdom Metazoa; phylum Chordata; class Chondrichthyes; order Heterodontiformes; family Heterodontidae; genus Heterodontus; species Heterodontus francisci. The sequence continues at coordinate 4,559,004 of NC_090401.1, forward strand.
CAGTTCGAAATCTCGTCCAATGTGGTTAACAGGTCAGTCGACTGCGTCCATCCTTCTCCTGGCGTGATTGCCTTCACGCATCTCTTATCTTGCCAGAAACAATGAAAGTTTCTCCTTGGTCTCCCATCCCAATCCATCAGCTTTCACATTCAACGCAACATCCTCCAATGTAACTGCCATATCCAACTAAGTCCAACACCAGCATTATGTTCTGCTCCCCTCCTGTCCCAATGATTATGACATTATTCCAAATACTGTCTCCTATTCCTAGAATATCAATCATGCAAACACAGGAGATGCAACACCTGCCCATTCAAATTCGGCATTCTCTCTGCCCAATTCCCCAAATGCTCCTTCAAGGTGAATGAGCAATTTGCTTGCACTTTTTACAAGTTATTAACAGCAGTTGTTGCTCACGATGGGAGCGGAGCAAAATGCAAATTGAGTGATGGCTTTGATGGACTCCTCCATTCAATCTGCACGCATGACACTGAGCTTCCAGTTGTTTGTGGCGTCAGTTTTACATTGCAATCTCACTCCAAACTCTCCTTCCTCGATCATCTAAACGCTTCCACTGAAGGTGAAGGACGAACAGCACCACATGGTCTGAATGCTCATTTTATTGCCTGTCGGATGCTACACTGAGATTTGTTACTTCACATTATAAACATTGCTCACAGTTTCTCGGGTAGTCTGTGCTTGTCATGCTGACTAGCTACAGCAGCATAGTTGAAGTGGAGCTTTTGTGGACCGGTGACTATAGCGGTGACCCCCAATTGGTACACAGCTGGCAGGCTGGTCCAAACCCCTTGGATCTAGTCACCATACTTTGTCACTTCTCCGGCTACTGCAGCTTTCTCCTCTTTGTTAGGCTTCGACTGTTCCTCTCTCCCTCTGTTTTTTTCCAGTGTAACCATTTAAACCTGCTGGGAACCCATCCTCTGGTTCTTTAATTGTCTCATTCACGTTGCACCATCATCCCTTTTTATCATGGAATCACTCCTGCCCTCGACCCATTAACCGAACATCCCATTTGTTTTGTTTGTCCTCCTGTACCCAACTTTTCACTAGTTCTATCAGTGCTTCAGAATTGTTATTGCTGGGCGCGGAATAGGAGTCTGTTATGGATTTAGGTCCAGTGGGAAATTAATTCAGATTCTGATTTTCAATTGGGCAAGCTCTTAATTTGTATCGTGGGTTTCCTATCCACTTTGGGCCAGTGAGATTCAAAATGGAGCTGAGTCAAATGAAGTGTGGGGTTCATGTAAACACCCGACGGCAGCCTTCCCTGAGGTCGCTGGTTGTTCTGAAGCTACAAAACCTTTCCAATGCACCAGACAGTTATGAGACATTTCAAGGGAGAAGGAGGCCTAGAAAATGGGGCAGGGAAGGTCGCCGCTTCAGTAAAGCCTACCTGGGTCTAATGCTGTAGCCCACAAGAAAGAGGAGAGAGGTCCTTTTCCCAGAGAATAGAAAGAGCATGCTACCTCGTCGTGCAGCAGGGCCACCTCTATGTTCAGTTTTGCCTCCATCCACTTCCTCTTCATCCTACTCTCTTATGAACTGCACCTCCCCAGATAAGCTGCCTCTTTCCTGGCCCTCACTACCCTCAAGATCCACAACTATTTGGAGGGCCTGATATGAACAGCGCAGCAGATCACCACCATGACCGAGAACCATAGAGAAAGATGTGTGAGTGTACCGCACGTCAAGTCCAGGGATCAGAATTTTTCTTCAGAACTACGATGGCATGCTCAATGCTTGACCTGGTGAGCAGGTGGCATTGGTGGTATCGTCTCTGTGCATCGTTCAGGGACTCTCACAGATGGGCCAGAAGCCATCCGTTTAACGGATTTCCATTTTCCCCTTTGATCCATCAAAGAGCTTTGGGAATGGTATGAATAGTTCAGGCAGCCTTGAGTGGTGGATGATGAAAGAGTGATGGAAACGGCCAAGAAAGAGGCATCTCTTGGTGCCTTTGCAGACCATCTGGGCGTTGAGGGAGTTGAGGGAAACTGTTACTGTTGCTGGACCTCACTGGCCGATCACTAGATGCCTTGATGGTGTTATGCATGCAAATGATGATGCCCTCCACTACGGCAAACCAGCGATGGTTGCAAAGCCCAACCTGACCTCTGCACTGTGCCTGCAGACGCCCATTTCTGTCAAAATAGATGAAGCCCCGCTCTCCTGAATGAGGTATCTATGATCTATCTGTCCGATGGTCCGGAGCTGATGCTGGAACGAGCTAGTTGCATAGAAATTCAGGGCATCAGTAATCTTGACGAGATCAATGGTAGCCGCAGGGACTCAGGTAAATGTGGATGAGTGCACAAAAGTCTAAGAACATCTGCACTGCCCACTGCACCACTGAATGCTTTTTTTTCATTAGAAGGGAGCTAAGTGTTGGACGGTGGACCCGCCGTCCAGGCAAGCGACCTCTTCCCCTTGCTGCCCCACGCTGTGCTCACCTGGCCTCCGAATGTCCAGGAGGTTGCATCTGCCAACGCTCATTTTGAGCTGTTCCGTCCAATGTCTGAGTAGACTGTTCCGAATGTATCCATCAGCTGAGCTATGTACGTTGATCAGGTATTTGCTTGCGAACCCCGGTGATTCCAGAGGCCTAACGTTCCTGTCGAGATTACTGCCACTCACCACCATGTGAAACAGGTTTTACAGCAACAACAATGGCTACCCTCCGGTTTGTTTGTAGCAGCTGAGCTTTATTATAGACATTGGCACGATGTATATCATCACTTCCCGTAGCCCTCATGGCCATCCACATTGTTCACATCCTCGAGAACCCTGCTGTGGTCATTCCTTTGCAGATTCCAAACTATATTTTTCAAACTATTCATTCATGAGATATAACTTTTCGGGCAAAGTTGTTAATAAGCTCTACACTGAGCCCCACAATGAGATCAACAGGCAATTAATTAGAGGTGGGGCGTTGCCTTTCCCTTCCTCACTGCTTCCCTTTAAAATGGATTTGCATTGCAGAGGCAGAACAAGATCATCAAATCCCATGCTTCCCATTCCCTCCTGCAGAGGGCATTTGAAATCCTCCCATAAATCGCTAGTATCTTCCAGTTCTCATGAAAGTCCATCAGCCTGAACCATTAACTCTGCTTCTCTCTCCACAGATGCTGCCTGACCCGCCGACTGTTTTAAAAATCTCCTATTTTATCAGATGTACAGTACTTTCTGTGCTAACTTTTTCTCAAATGCTTAAGCCTGGATATTAACAGGGCTGAGTGGCATAAGTGGAAAGTTGACTTTCAGAATTTTAACTTCAAGCCTGTGCCTTTTATCCTGGATAGTTTCCCCGCCATGAGGGAAGCGTGAGTGACCAGGTTGGCTTCTACTTTGGCAGGCAGTGCTCTGGACCAGGGCTGAGGTTCAGGGTGGTCCAAATATTGACCCCAGAGCATAGGAGGCGGTCTTTTAGCAGGGGTGCCCAATCGCCAACTCTGCAGGGTAGAGAGCAGTGTAATCCCCGATCGCTGGGCTGCCAATCCAAAATTCCAGAGACATGTCTCCTATCTTGGTGTCTGGTCCGCGTCCTGGAATGGGGAGGGGACAAGGATAGTGCCTGGTCCAAGACACGATGTGGGAACCTAATTTCCGGGTTATCTGAAGGCGGAAAGGTGGTCTTATCCAGGAAGAGGAGGTCCAAGTCTATTGGTGTCCAATCCTGAGAGGAGTGGTCCAATTCCTGGGTGGGTGGTGCGAACCGGAAGGGATGTGGTACGGGTTGGGGCTGGCAGATCCTGAGGGAGGGTTTCGATATTCCGACGGGAGATGATACTAATCGCCAATCCCAGGTGTCTTTTTATATCGTTTGGGGTATAATGTCAAGAGTTTAAACAGTAAACGGAGTATGTTTGATTCTTAATTTTTCTTGCTCTTACAGTTAATTTAGTGGCGATTGCAATCCTATCCAAGGGAAAGTGCGGTCTCTCAAGCTGCACCACTCGCTACCTGGTGGCCATGGCAACTGCGGATTTGCTGGTCATTATCACTGAACTCATACTGTGGCCGTTCAATAATTATTATTTCCCGAGATCTTTCCTGAGCATCACCCCTGTGTGTAGGGTCACCGCCTCCCTGCTTCGTGCAGCCATAGAGTATTCTGTCTGGTTCACTGTCACGTTCACCTTTGATCGATTTGTGGCCATTTGTTGCCAGAAGCTGAGAACAAAATATTGCACCAAGAAAACTGCAGTTGTGGTTTTAGGAACAACGTGCACGTTGCTTTGCCTAAAAAATATTCCCTTCTGCTTTACATTTGAACCTGGAGAGATAATTGACAATATACCATGGGGCTGTCATATGAAGCCAAGCTATTTTATTGAGCCCGGGTGGGTTATATTTGACTGGTTTGATAAGATTTTAATCCCATTGCTCCCATTCGTTTTAATTCTGTTGCTCAACGCCCTGACAGTCAGACACATTTTAGTCACCAGTCAAGTCCGTAAGGGACTGAGGGGTCAGAGCAAGGGAGAGAATCGCAGTGACCCAGAGATGGAAAGCAGAAGGAAGTCTATGATTTTACTCTTCACCATATCTGGCAGCCTCATAATTCTGTGGTTGGTAAATGTTATAAATTTCTTATATAATTACTGGATCTGATCCCGGGGAATACAATGATTCTTTATATGTATTGCGACAAGTTGGATGGATGCTGCTAATTTTAAGTTGCTGTACAAACGCATTTTTGTTTGGGGTGACTCAGTCCAAGTTCAGAGAGCAGATCAAGAATGTGTTGAAATATCCATTTACATCAATTAGTCAACGAATGAATAAAGAAAACAACTGAGAGCAACCCAGAGGCAAGTCCCAGCGTTTCCATTCTATGAATGTAATATTCATCACTAATGGGCACGATGTGACTGACAGCTGGATGATCCAAAAGACACTAGCTGGGGCAATGTGTGGACGGTGGGCTGGGGGGTGCGGGGCTGTGATCGTGGTGGGTCACACACGTAAAGACGCAGTGGGACGTTGGAAATTAAGGTTGCATTTGGAGGACCAGGCAGAAAGGGGACAGAAGCAGACTCAAATATCCCTTGTAGGATAGGACGAGAAACAGTAGCCAAATTCTCTTCTCCTCCTCCATTGGTTCCATTCTGTTCTCCTCGAATCTACTCATAAAACAAACCTTGTTATTACCAAATCCAAAATGCACAGATACAGCAGAGCTAGTCGTGCCTTTTTGTCAGAGAGTCCCCTTTCCATTCACCTCGGTCTGTCAATGCCATCTCTCTCTATCTCTCTCTTTCCTTTGCGCCCTTTCCATGAACCTGGTGGTGGGTTGTGGCCTGCCTGCATCTGAACAACCCCAGCCAAGGGGCTCTGCTGTGGAGACGGGACATAGGGCAATGGAGATGGGCCGTACTCAGCACAGGGGCTGACAGCCCCGGGACCGCAGCTTAGCGGCTGCTCAGAAGGACAGGACAAGTTCTTTCCAAGATGACATGTGAGCTGATATTAACGATCACGCCTTAGGCTCTGTTGCCCACTCCTCCAAAAGATCTTCACCTCTCTCCTCAAAAACAGTGCTTCACACCTCGGCCCTTGCAAACTGCTGCACCATCTCAAAACGTCTTTTGTTCTCGCCCACCAGCACAGTGCCCTTCTGTTGCAGAACTCCATGTTTGAAACCAAGATTATTTTTGATGAAAATTATACTGAAATCCAAGAGCTTCTTCTGAAGAAACACATCCACCTCAATCGATAACTTGTATGTATTGATGAACAGGCTACAAAAACTGCCTATAGGGAAGCCTGCATCCCTCTGCCAACCAACCTCCATGTCATCCAAAGGAAATTGTGAACAGTGCTCATTGAGAAGGCACAGATGTTTACAGATATGGGAGATATGAAATTCTTCGAGCAAGCCTTGAGATAGAAACACAGAAACATAGAAAACAGGAGCAGGAGTAGGCCATTCGGCCCTTCGAGCCATTCATCATGATCATGGCTGATCAGCCAACTCAATAGCCTGCTCCCACTTTCGCCCCATTCCCTTGAATCCCTTTTTCCCCAAGAGCTATATTTAAGTCCTGCTTGAAAGCATACAATGTTTTGGCCTCAACTGCTTTCTGTGGTAGCCACGTCCACAGGCTCACCACTCTCTGGGTGAAGAAACTTCTCCTCATATCAGCCCTGAAAGGTTTACCCCGTATCTTTAGACTATGACCCCTGGTTCTGGACTCCCGCACCATCGGGAACATTCTTCCTGCATCTACTCCGTCAAGTACTGGTAGAATTTTATAGGTTTCTATGAGATCGCTGCTCATTCTTCTGAACTCCAGCGAATATATTCCTAACCGACTCAATCTCTCCTCGGATGATAGTCCCACCATCCCAGGAATCAGTCTGGTAAACCTTCGCTGGAGCAAGGATATCCCCCCTCAGATAAGGAGACCACAACTGCACATAATATTCCAGGTGGGGCCTCACAGAGGCACTGTATAATTGCAGCAATACATCACTGCTCCTGCACTCTAATCCTCTCGCTATGAAGGCCAACACGCCATTTGCCTTTTTTTTACCGCTTGTTGCACCTGCATGCTTAACTTCAGCGCTAGTGTAAGAGAACACCCACGTCTCGCTGCATATTCCCCTCTCTCAGTTTATAGCCATTCAGATAATAATCTGCCTTCCTGTTTTTGCTACCAAAGTGGATAACCTGACATTTATCCACATTATACTGCATCTGACATGCATTAGCCTAATCACTCAACTTTTCCAAATCACCCAGAAGCCTCTTTGCATCCTTCTCACAATTTACCGTCCCACCCAGTTTTGTGTCATCTTCAAATTTGGAGATATTACATTTAGTTCCCTCATTTAAATCATTAATGTATATTGTGAATAGCTAGGGTCCTAGCACGGATCCCTGCAGTACTCCCCTAGTCACTGCCTGCCATTCAGAAAAAAGACCCATTTATCTCTACTATTTGTTTCCTGGCCGCCAACCCATTTTCTATCCATCGCAATATACTACCCCAATCCCATGTGCTTTAATTTTACACGCTAATCTCTTATGCGGGACTTCGTCGAAAGCCTTCTGAAAGTCCAAATAACCCATATCCACTGGCTCCCCCTCATCACCTCTACTAGTTACAACCTCGAAGAATTCGAGTAGATTTGTCAAGCATGATTTCCCTTTTGTAAATCCATGCGGACTCTGTCCGATTCTACCACTGTTCTCTAAGTGTTCTGCTATAAAATCTTTGACAATGGTCTCCAGAATTTTCCCCAATACCGACGTCAGACTGACTGGTGTATAATTCCCTGCTTTGTCTCTACCTCCCTTTTTAAAAAGTGGGGTTTCATTAGCTACAATTCAGACTGTAGGAACTGTTCCAGAGTCTGTAGTATCCTGGAAGATGAACACCAATGCATCCACTATTTCTAGGGCCACTTCCTTAAGTACTCTGTGATGCAGACCATCAGATCCTGGGGATTTATTGGCCTTCAAGCCCATCAATTTCCACAACACCATTTATCTGCTAATACTGATTTCTTTCAATTTCTCTCCCTCACTAAGGCCTGTGTTCCCCAACATTTCTGGTATGATATTTGTGTTCTCCTTTGTGAAGAAAGAACAAAAGTATGCATTTAGTTGTTCAGACATTTATTTATTGCCCATAATAAATTCCACTGCTTCTGATTGTAGTTGACCTATATTTGTCTTTGCCAATCACTTTCTCTTCACATACCTATAGAAACTTTCACATTCAGTTTTTCTGTCCGCCACAAGTTTGCTCTTGCACTCTATTTTCCCCTGCTTAATCAATTCCAGTGTCCTTATTTGCTGAATTCTAAACTGCTCCCAATCCTCATGTCTGCGGTTATTCCTGACAAATGTATATGCCTCTTCCTTGAATCTAATACTATCTCTAATTTCCCTTGTAAGACATGATTTGGCCACCTTTCCCGTTTTACTTTTGGGCCAGACAAGGATAAACAATTGTTGCAATTCATCCATGTGCTCTTTAAATGTCTGCCATTTCCTATTCACAGTCATCCCTTTAAGGAACGTTTCCCAATCCGTCATGGACAACTCGCGCCCCATACCTTTGTAGTTTCCTTTACTAAAATACAGGACCATTATCTCAGAATCAACTGCATCACTCTCCATCTTGATGAAGAATTCTATCATATTGTGGTCGCTCGTCCCCAAGGGGTCTTGCACAACTAGATTGTCAATTATTCCTCTCTCATTAAGCAATATCCATTCCAGGATGGCCTGTTCTCTAGTTGGTTCCTCAACGTATTGGTTCAGAAAATCATCCCGTATACACTCCATGAATTCCTCTTCTACGGTATTGTGACTAATTTGATTTGTCCAATCTATATGTAGCTTAAAATCACCAATAATTACAGATGTTCGTTTATCGCATGCATCTTTAATTTGATGTTTAATGCCATTGCCAAGATGGTCACACAAAGATGGTTGCACCACTAGTCTCTAGCTCTCAAACACAGGGTTACACTCACTCTCACACGCAGTCTCACTCTCACACGCAGAGGGAAACAAATCATGTCTCGCTCTCACAGTCAAAAAGGGTTTCACACCTCTCTCTCCCTCTCCCTCTTTCTTTCACAGGTGCAGAGTTACAGCAACGGTCTCTGTCACAAACAAAAACTTGCACTACAAGTCTCTCTAACCCACACAGTGTTTCACCACCGGTCCCTCTCACAGACAGAAGGTTACAGCGACTGACTCTCTTACATAAAGTTTTATATGACCAGTCTCACACACATACAGAAGGCGACACCACCTGTCCCTCTCACACTCACAATTGAAATGAAGGCAAGAAATGAACTGATACAAAAAATTATGAACAAAATCTGAAGTTACGGAAATGACTTTGCCTTTTAATAAATGATCTATCTTTTAAAAAGTGAGCAATGCTCTGAAGTGGCCACGACAGAAAAATGGTATTTGTATATTCAAACTGCCTGACAGGTTCGAAGGAAATATCTTCTGAGCTCAGAAGTGTCAATTCCACCCAACTTACACTGATCCTAAAGTATTCCAAAAGTGAATGCAATAAAAACAAGAAATGCTGGAACTACTCAGCAGGTCTGGCAGCATCTGTGAAAAGAGAAGCAGAGTTAACGTTTCGGGTCAGTGACCCTTCTTCGGAACTGACAAATATTAGAAAAGTCACAGGTTATAAGCAAGTGAGGTGTGGGTGGGGCAAGAGATAAAAAAGGAGGTGCAGATTGGACAAGGCCACATGACCAAAAGGTCATGAAGCAAAGGAAAACAGTATGTTAATGGTGTGTTGAAAGACAAAGCATTAGTACAGAATAGGTGTTAATGGACTGAATATTGAAAAGCAGCATTTGAGACAGTGCATACAACAAACCTATGAGCAGAGTTGGAGCTCTCTCTCTGCTCCCATTCTCCGTATCCACTTTCCTCTGTTAATATCTCTGTCTCCCTCACTCACTCTGGAAATGTATTCATTTCTCTATCTCTGTAGCTGTTCTGCCACTTATCTCTTATCCAATCTGTGACAAAGTTGATTGATGAGGGAAGGGCTGTAGATGTCATATACATGGACTTCAGTAAGGCGTTTGATAAGGTTCCCCATGGTAGGCTGATGGAGAAAGTGAAGGCGCATGGGGTCCAAGGTGCACTAGCTAGATGGATAAAGAACTGGCTGGGCAACAAGAGACAGAAAGTAGCAGTGGAAGGGAGTTTCTCAAAATGGAGACGTGTGACCAGTGGTGTTCCACAGGGATCCGAGCTGGGACCACTGTTGTTTGTGATATACATAAATGATTTGGAGGAAAGTATAGGTGGTCTGATTAGCAAGTTTGCAGACGACACTAAGATTGGTGGAGTAGCAGATACTGAAGGGGACTGAAAGAGAATACAGCAGAATATAGATAGATTGGAGAGTTGGGCAGAGAAACGGCAGATGGAGTTCAATCAGGGCAAATGCGAGGTGATGCATTTTGGAAGATCCAATTCAAGAGTGAACTACACAGTAAATGGAAAGGTCCTGGGGAAAATTGATGTACAGAGAAATTTGGGTGTTCAGGTCCATTTTTCCCTGAAGGTGGCAACGCAGGTCAATAGAGTGGTCAAGAAGGCATACGGCATGTTTTCCTTCATCGGACGGGGTATTGAGTACAAGAGTTGGCAGGTCATGTTACAGTAGTTTTGGACTTTGGTTCGGCCACATTTGGAATACTGCATGCAGTTCTGGTCGCCATATTACAAAAAGGATTTGGATGCTTTGGAGAGGGTGAAGAGGAGGTTCACCAGGATGTTGCCTGGTATGGAGGGCGCTAGCTATGAAGAGAGGTTGAGTAGATTAGGATTATTTTCATCAGAAAAACGGAGGTTGAGGGGGGACCTGATTGAGGTGTACAAAATCATGAGAGGTATAGACAGGGTGGATAGCAAGAAGCTTTTTCCCAGAGTGGGGGATTCAATTACAAGGGGACACGAGTTCAAAGTGAAAGGGGAAAAGTTTAGTGGGGATATGCGTGGAAAGTTCTTTATGCAGAGGGTGGTGGGTGCATGGAACGCATTACCAGCGGAGGTGGTAGACGCGGGCACGATAGCGTCTTTTAAGATGTATCTAGACAGATACATGAATGGGCAGGAAGTAAAGAGATACAGACCTTTAGAAAATAGCCGACAGGTTTAAATAGAGGATTTGGATCGGCGTAGGCTTGGAGGGCCGAAGGGCCTGTTCCTGTGCTGTAATTTTCTTTGTTCTTTGTTCTTATCTAACTCTTGCACTATTTATCTCCTTTCTATCTCTATCCCCATCTCCTTCTCTCTCCTGTTCTCTGCATCTCTCCCTATTCTCTATCTGTATCTCTCATTCTCACTCCCGCTTCTCTCTCTCTCTCTCTCACCCTTACTTTGTCACATGCATTTGATTTTCAATTCCAATTGAATCGTTATCTACCGATTCGTACTCCTGGACGCTCATTATCAAGGCCAGTTAATAATTTAAATTACTTTATTATCCAGGGTATGCGTTATATCCAATTTGACAATTACTTAAAACATTGTTGCTTACCACGTGCCCTTTTACGCTTAAACCTTGCTTTTATTCCCCTGTGTATTGGCTATTGGGCTCTTTTGTTTCCCATTCATTCATGGGATGTGGGCATCGTTGGCGAAGCCAGCATTTATTGCCCATCCCTAATTGCCTGTGAGAAGGTGGTGGTGAACTGCCTTCTTGAACCGCTGCAGTGCATCGGAGGTAGCTACACCCACAGTGCTGTTAGGAAAGGGGTTCCAGGATTCCAATCCAGCAGCAGTGAAGGAACGGCGATACAGTTCCAAGTCAGGATGGTTTGTGACTTGGAGGGGAACTTGCAGTTGGTAGTTTTCCCATGCATTTGCTGCCCTTGTCCTTCTGGTTGGTAAAGGTTGCGGGTTTGGAAGGTGCTGTCTCAGGAGCCTTGGTGCGTTGCTGCAGTGCATCTTGTAGATGGTACACACTGCTGCCACTGTGCATCGCTGGTGGGAGGACTGAACGTTTGTGAATGGGGCGATCAAGCGGATTGCTTTCTCCTGGATGGTGTCATGCTTCTTGAGTGTTGTTGGAGCTGCACCCATCCAGGCAAGTGGAGAGTATTCCATCACACTCCTGAATGTCAAGGGGAGATGGTTAGATTCTCTCTTCTTGGAGATGGTCATTGCCTGGCACTTGTGTGGCGCGAATGTTACTTGCCACTTATCACCCCAAGCCTGGATATTGTCCCGGCCTTGTTGCATTTTTGCACGGACTTCTTCAGTATCTGAGGAGTCACGAATGGTGCTGAACATTGTGCAATCATCAGCGAACATCCCCACTTCTGACCTTATGATTGAAGGAAGATCATTAATGAAGCAGCTGAAGATGGTTGGGCCGAGGACACTACCCTGAGGAACTCCTGCAGTGATGAAGTCCTCCACCCAGAGCACATTCTGTGCCCTTGCCACACTCAGTGCTTCCTCCATGTGCTGTTCAACGTGGAGGAGTACAGACTCATCAGCTGAGGGAGGGCGGTAGGTGGTAATCATCAGGAGGTTTCCTTGTCCATGTATGACCTGATGCCATGAGACTTCATGGGAACAGAGGTTGATGTTGAGGACTCCCAGGGCAGCTCCCTCCCGACTTTATACCATAGTTTTGCCACCTCTGCTCGGTCTGTCCTGCCAGTGGGACAGGACATACCCAGGTATGGCGATGGCAGTGTCTGGGACATTGTCCTTCAGGTATGATTCTGTGAGTATGACTATGTCAGGTTGTCGCTTTACTGGTCTGTGGGACAGCTCTCCCAGCTTTGGCACAAGTCCCCAAATGTTAGTAAGGAGGACATTGCAGGGCAGGCAGGGCTGGGTTTGCCATTGTCATTGCCGGTGCCGAGGTCGTTGCCTATGAATTAACTGTTATGCTAGTCCCGTATGTAGAGTATAATGCTTAATCTAAAAAAAAATCAAATAAAATTTTCTTTCTGTGCATTGGTATGCATATCTGATGCAAATTTGACTTTAACTTTATTAAACTATGCATTTTTTTTCAATTTTGCAATTAACCTGTAAATTATTCCCCTGCATGTTGATTGTCAACCACAATTTAAGAATGAACTGCATGCTTCACGCCCTGTGGATTTCCTATCAAACCAGTTAAGCAATTAATTATACTTTAATTCCCCCGTGTATTGCTTACAAAGCTAGTCTAATGACTAACTGTAACTTAATTCCATGTTTGTTGCTTAACGTCTACTATTTAACAATGAACTGTACATTCGAACCCCTATCTATCTGTTGCCAATTCCAATTCAACCACTAACAGTGCCTTTATTCCCCTGTGTACAGTTTTCCAGGACCAATTTAACAGTTAACTGTACCATTACACCCTGTGAATCGGTAAATAAGCAGACATTAACATATAACTCTAAAAGTATTTCCTTGTGTATTGCTTATCAAATCCCTTGTTTTGAAGTAACTGTTATTTTATTCCAGTGCAAATTGGTTACCAAGTTCAATTCAACAATTAACATTAACTTTTTCCCGCTGATTTAGTTATCACATCAAATTGAAAGTTTAACAGTTACGTTCGACCTTTGCGTTGCTTATTCTGATAAACCAAACTCTGAACGTTAACCTTATGACCAGGCACGTTGTTACTTATCATTCGTCCGGTCATTGACCTACATTGGCCTCCTGTCACCCAAAGCTTCCATTTAAAAAAAACATATGCTTGTTTTTGAATCCCTCCATGGCTTCAGACCTCCCTATCTCCATCATCTCTTCCAAACACAAAGTCCTCTGAGATCTCTGCATTCATCTAATTCTGGCCTCTTGACCGACTGCAATATTAATCACTCCACCATTGGTGGCCGTGCCTTCAGCTATCTATGCCACAAGCTTTGGAATTCCTAATTCAATCACTGTGCCTCTCAACCTCACTTTCCTCCTGTAAGACGTTGTTTCAAAACTGCCTCTTGCCCCAAATTGTTGGTCGGCAGAACTAATATCTCCTTATTTGGCTCATAGAGTCATTGAGTTATACAGCACCGAAATGTTACTCCATTAAAGGCACTATATAAATACATAACGTTGTTGCAATCATGTCCAATCGAACCATTATCTTCAGCATTGCACATTGTGTGTGTTGAAAAACATGTACAATGTATCAAATAACTCGGACATTATTACTTCGTGTACTGGTGAACAAACTCGATTTAACAATTGTCTGCAAAGTTGCTCTTTTATGTATTAGTTATCGCGTCCAATTCAACATAAAACTTACTTCATTGTGACATATGTTAATTATCATGTCATATTTACGTTATTTCCCGTGTTTTTGTTATCTAATCAAAATTAACAATCACCTCTATCTTTATAACCGTATACATTAATTATCAAGAACAATTTAATAAATAACTGCACCTGTATTTCCATGTGCAATGTTTATTTTGGCCCATATACCAACTAGCTGTAATCTTATTCCCTTGGGTGTTGTTGCCAAGTCAAATAAACAATTAACAGCAGCCTTATTTCACCGAAATACAGACAGTCACTGGATAGCATCTGACACTGGGACAGTCTCCTACTCAACACGCTGCGAATCTAGTGACTGTCCATATCATTTACTCACGCACAGTAGGGTCAGGCAGTGACAGGGCCAGTAACTGTCACAGAATAAATCCCAGACTCAGAGACGGTGAAGTGTCCGACAGTGGCAGAGACAGCAACTCATACGAGGAGCTGAATTTTAAGGGCCCACTGACCTCGACGTCAAGCTCGAGAAATGTTGGCCCACAATAAAGAGCTTCCACGGTCTTAAGCACCGTGGCTCATTTAAATATCCGGGTGCCATCCCCCCGCCCCCTCCATCATTGTGAAGGCGCTGTCCTGTTCACCCCGGCAATGGCGTCAGCTGCCTGTATGCAAGCACTGGCACCATTTTTAAAGGACAGCCAGCCTTGCGACCCAATTTATTTGTTATAGTCCTACGCCCAAAATTAAGTTAAAAAATTCATAAAGACCCTTTCCGAGCCCCAAAAACAAGTGTGATAGCTATTTGCCCTGTCCCCTAACAACAACCTTTTACATCAGACTGTACCCCTCAAGCTTTAACGTACAACGCTGCCAACTATCCTGTACACCCATTACATATTTTGCACGGTCGCCCCTCCCTCTCCACGCACTGGTAACATTTCCTCCTTATTCCTCCCCACCAGTGTGGCGCTTCATTTCCCGAGATGGGTGTCTGAAGGATCTGAAGGTGCGCAAATGCCGGCTGCGAGACTAAAGATTGTGGTACTCACTCATCATCCCCAGTAAGCACATCTAAATGTAAAAGAAAATTAATTTGAATATTTAATTTGCGGTGCCTTCGCTCATCGCAGGTGTTTGGGGGGAGGGGGAGGGGGAGGGGTGGTGCCTCGGATCCACACCCGCTATCTTGGGGAAAGGGCCGGGCCCGACAGGCATCGAGGTCAATGGACGACCTCACCTGGAGCCATCTTTTGCACCCCACCAGAGAAGCCGACCACTGGGGCAGAAAGAATCCAGCCTTGGATACGGTCCTCCAAAACACGCAGAGACAGCTAGTTGTTGTTCAATCCCACATGCAAACACCTTATAGAGGCAACCATTGACAGGGGCACAAACTGACACAGAGTGCTGTTGTGTGCCTGCCGGACTGAACATTGAGTTCAATAATTTCTGAGCATCACGGGCCTCCCATTTTAATTACATTTTTAGTTTTCATTTTCTTTTTACTTTTCTAATGTATTTTTTGTGTTTATTTAATTTATTTCATCTTAGTTTGTTCAGTTTGCTTGCCCGCTGTTTTCTTTTTCATGTTTGTACTTGCGGCTGTTCAATTGTCAGTCATTAACACCCTATCTGCTTTGTCATTCAACACACCATTAACATGTTGGTTGCCTTTGCTCAATGGCCTTCTGGTCAGCTATTCTGTGACATTGTCCTATCTACACCTTTTCCTTTGTTATCTATGGCCGCACCGCCACTTTACCTGCTTATAACCTTTTACATTTCTAATATTTGCTAGTTCTGAAGAAGGGTCACTGATCCGAAATGTTAAATCTGCTCCTCTCTCCATAGATGCTGCCAGACCTGCGCAGAATTTCCAGCATTTCTTGTTTTTATTTCAGATGTCCAGCATCCGCAGTATTTTGCTTTTATTTTAGTGACAGGAACAGTAATGGCATCTGTCATGTTTCCTGTTAGCAGCCAGAGAAAACTATTTGCTGAATTAATACCACGCTCCCACAGACAGTTTTAGTAACTGTCACGAGGCCAGTTTCTTCCACAACACACAGAGAAAGCATACTACGCAGTATCATGTCAGACAGTGACAAGGGCACTTTCAGATACCGAATATATTCCAGGCTCACACATATTATAGTGCATAACAGAGATCGTGAGAGCAACTAACACGGAATAGATGCCACACCCAGACAGAGTACAGTGTAAGGCAGTGACAGGGACAGTAAATCAGTAGAATAAATCCCACATTGATACACAAAATAAAGTTAGACACTGGCAGTGGTAGTAACTGAAATTGAGAAGAAAATGTCCATACTCAAACAGAGTGAGGATGGGGGTTGGTGGTGGGGGGTGGGGCGAACGGGTGGTAATGAGGCCCGAGGGACAAAGTTCCCATTGTTCCATTTGGGTACCTCCACGGGCCACAATTTGCCCACGAGTGAGCGCCCCACCCAAGACCAAGACTCATGTTTCAAGGCATCCTCCTCGCACAAAGGAGGCAAACCCGCCGCTGGGAAGATCATAGTGGCGGCAGGACCACGCCCTTACTTGTCCAATAATAGGTTTCTGAAGGGACTTAATTGCCCTCACGGCCGGATGGTTGGCGTTGCTGTATCCCACCTCTGGGAAGATTGATTGGTGATGGGGAGATGATGGGGCCTCCACCCCACTGCCCCTGCCCCCCCATCAAACATCATGATACTACGCTGGCCCCCAATTCTGACCCCGACTCATGGGGCTCACAAAATCCGGGCCACAGGGTGATAGAGACTGTAACTGACAATGGACCATTCCTCACCACAGACAGCTAGTTACCGAATAAATCACACACTCAAAAATGGTGAGGCATTAAGTATTGACAAGGAAATGACTGAAATTAAATAAATCCCACACTCACACACTGTACAGCATGAGATAGTAACAGGAACAGTAACTGAAACAGTAGAAATGCCAAACTCGCTGACAATACAGTGATAGTGAATTTAACTGACAATCTATGATTCCACTCTCAAACACAGTGTCAAAGACAGATTGGAACAGTAAATGAATAAATCTTAAACTCGCATAATGTCCAGAGTCGGAAAATGAGAGGGACAGTAATTGACACTAAATAGATGGCACAAATCACACAAGCCACCGAGTCAGACAGTGACGGTAAGAGGAAACAACAACGTGGCAGTTTCCTACCCAACACCCAGAGATGTCCAGATTTTGAATAAACAACATACTCACATACAATACAGTGTCAGGCAGTGACAGGGAGAGCAACTGAATGTGGCACCGTGACTGGCTCTGCTGTTCAGAAGGGCGGGAAAAAGAGTGGAAGGGCTATAGTCATAGGGGATTCGATTGTACGGGGAGTAGATAGGCGGTTCTGTGGTCGAAAACGAGACTCGCGAATGGTATGTTGCCTCCCAGGTGCACGGGTCAGGGATGTCTCAGATCGGCTGCAGAACATTCTGAAGGGGGAGGGTGAACAGCCAGTTGTCGTTGTGCACATAGGCACCAATGATATAGGTAAAAAACGGGATGAGGTCCTACAAGCAGAATTTAGGGAGTTAGGAGCCAAGTTAAAAAGTAGGACCTCAGAGGTAGTAATCTCAGGATTGCTACCAGTGCCACGTGATAGTCAGGGTAGAAATGAAAGAATAGTCAGGATGACTGCGTGGCTTGAGAGATGGTGCAGGAGGGAGGGGTTCAAATTTTTGGGACATTGGTTAGCCAGGGAGAGAGTAGGTCCCCTTAAGTATCAGTGTGGCAATCTATGTGTGGATCCACAGGCATTGGGCGAGATCTTAAATGAATATTTCTCGTCCGTATTTACCGTGGAGAAGGTCATGGAAGCCAGTGAGTTGAAGGGAGGGATCAGCGATATCCTGGAGCATATCAATAGTACAAAGGAGGTGGTGTTGGAGGTTCTGATGCGCATTAAGGTGGGTAAATCCCCAGGGGCTGACCAGGTGTAGCCTTAAATGCTATGGGATGAAAGGGAGGAGATTGCTGGGGCCCTGGCAGAGATACTTGTATCATCGTTAGCCATGGGTGAGGTACTGGATGACTGGAGGATAGCTAATGTTGTGCCTTTATTTAAGAAGGGCAGCAGGGATAAGGCAGGGAACTACAGGCCGGTGAGCCTCACATCAGGGGTGGGAAGGGATTCTGAGAGACAGAATTTATATTAATTTGGAAAGGCATGGTCGGATTTGGGATAGTCAGCGTGGCTTTGAGCGTGGGAAATCATGTCTCACCGAATCTGATTGATGTTTTCGAGGAGGTGACCAAGAGGATTGAGAGGGCAGGGCGATGGAAGTTGTTTACATGAACTTGAGCAAGGCCTTTGACAAGGTCCCGCATGGTAGGCTGGTCCAGAAGGTTCGAACACAAGGGATCCAGAGTGAGCTAGCAAATTGGATACAAAATTGGCTTTGTGATAGGAGGCAGTGGGTGGTTGTGGAAGGTTGTTTTTCAGATTGGAGGCCGGTGGCCAGTGGTGTGCCACAGGGATCGGTGCTGGGCCTTCTGTTGTTTATCATATATATTAATGACTTGGATACGAATGTAGGGGGTATGATTAGTAATTTTGCAGATTACACCAAAATTGGTGGTATAGTGGACAGTGAAGAAGGTTGTCTAAGGTTACAACAGGATATAGATCAACTGCAAAAGTGGGCAAATGGAATTTAACGCAGACAAGAGTGAAGTGATGCATTTTGGGAAGTTATACCAGGGCAGGACATATACAGTGAATGGCAGGGCACTGGGGAGTGTTGTTGAGCAGAGCGCCCTTGGGGTGCAAATACATAGTTCCATGAAAGTGGAAACCCAGGTAACAGGGTGGTGAAGAAGGCATATGGCATGCTTGCCTTCATCAGCCGAGTCATTGAGTGCAAGAGTTGGGACGCCATGTTACTGTTGTACATAACGTTGGTTAGGCCGCATTTGGAGTACTGTGTGCAGTTTTCATCGCCGCACTACAGGAAAGATATGATTAAGCTAGAGAGGGTGCAGAAAATATTCACAAAGATGTTGTCTGGTTTGGAGGGCTCGAGTTATAAAGAGAGATTGGATCGGCTGGGTCTGTTTTCGCTGGAGGGAAGGAGGCTGAGAGTGGACATGATAGAGGTATATAACATTATGAGGGCATAGATAGGGTAGATAGCCAGAGTCTGTTTCCCATGCTAGGGGTGACTAAAAAGAGAGGGCATAGATTTAAGGTGAGAGGGAGGAGGTGTTAAGGGGATCAAAGGGGTAAAACTTTCACACAAGAATAGTGGGTATCTGGAAAGAGCTGCCTGAGGAGGTGGTGAGGCAAGATCAGGAGCGACATTTAAGAGGCATCAGGACAGGTACTTGAAAGAGCATGGCATCGAGGGATATGGAATAATGCAGGAAGGTGGGATTAGTATAGATAGGCATTATGGTTGGCATGGACACGCTGGGCCGAAGGGCCTGTGTCTATGCTGTACGACTCTATGTCTCTGTAAACGAGAAAATTAGGAGAAGGATAGATCCAATTGCCCCCAGAAGCGACTACACCTTCACTTGTATCCACAGGGGGAGAATCTGCTGATCACTGGCAGGCCTGACTAGCCACCAATGTGACTGCAATTGATGACTTCAATCTTCCCAAAATCTTCGCCCGTGAAGAATTGCCAAGAATTGAAAAAAAAATTGTATCGTTATGAGGAGATCAATAACGAGAGGCATTGATTAAAGTAATTGGTGGAGGGAATAGAGGGGTGTTCCAGAGTACTATTATCACAAACAGGGTGGTGGGACTTTGAATATTACTGCCTGCGATGATGCTGGAGGCTGAACTCTTTTTATATTAAAAAAATATAGAACTTGGGTATGCAGCTGAGGTGCAATAACCTAGAGGAATATATGCCAAGAGCTAGACAGAAGGGTTAGGAAAAACAGCCCTATTTTGGCCAGTGCAGCTGAAATCAGCTGAGTGGCTTTCTTTTCTGTCGTTAATTTCAATCGCCTTGCAATTAGATGCTCTGTTACTTTGTCATACTGCATTCGTTTGAGGAGCTGTATTATTTCGAGGAACTGTGTTAGTGTGAAATATTTGCTTGAGATACGATATTGACTGGAAGTGATGCATTAGCTTCAGCTGCTGCCTGTGTTTGAGTCAATTTCTTCGTGTGTTGGGCAGTATGTATTTAAAGACAAATCCAAGGACTGTATTAGTTTATAATGGCTTATTATTTTGAATTGGTGTATTGGTAGGATACGTTTCAGTCAGAGGAGCTGCACGAATTTGAATTTGTCTGTGCATTGAAGGGGCTGTATCAGTTGGACGGACCATATAAAGGGGAATGTCTGTATCATTTTCAATGGTTGCATCGGTTGGAGCGGTTTCAGGAGTGTATCCGTCTATGGGACCATATCGGTTAGAGGGCTTTCTCGGTTTGAGTGGCTAACTCAGCTGGAGGGGCTGTTCAACTTCGAGTGGCTATATCGAATGGAACGACTACATTTGTTTCAGGGCTCTCCTGTTGAAATACCTGTATTGGTTGGAGGCTCTGTACTGGTTCGAAATTCTGTATTGTTGAATTGACTGTGTCATTTGGAGGGATTGTATGAGGCTATGTTGCCTCCCAGGTGCCAGGGTTCGTGATGTCTCGGATCGTGTTTTTGGGATCCTTAAGGGGGAGGGGGAGCAGCCCCAAGTCGTGGTCCACATAGGCACCAACGACATAGGTAGGAAGAGAGATGGGGATTTAAGACAGAAATTCAGGGAGCTAGGGTGGAAGCTCAGAGCGAGAACAAACAGAGTTGTTATCTCTGGGTTGTTGCCCGTGCCACGTGATAGCGAAGTGAGGAATAGGGAGAGAGAGGAGTTGAACACGTGGCTGCAGGGATGGTGCAGGAGGGAGGGTTTTGGTTTACTGGATAATTGGGGCTCTTTCTGGGGTAGGTGGGACCTCTACAAACAGGATGGTCTTCACCTGAACCAGAGGGGTACCAATATCCTGGGGGGGAGATTTGCTAGTGCTCTTCGGGGGGGTTTAAACTAATTCAGCAGGGGAATGGGAACCTAAATTGTAGTTCCAGTGTACAGGATGTTGAGAGTAGTGAGGTCAGGGATAAGGTTACAAGGACGCAAGAGGGCACTGGCAAGCAAGAACTTGGTTTAAAGTGTGTCTACTTCAACGCCAGGAGCATCCGGAATAAGGTGGGTGAGCTTGCAGCATGGGTTGGTACCTGGGATCTCGATGTAGTGGCCATTTCGGAGACATGGGTAGAGCAGGGGCAGGAATGGATGTTGCAGGTTCCGGGATTTAGATGTTTCAGTAAGAACAGAGAAGATGGTAAAAGAGGGGGGGGGGGGTGTGGCATTGTTAATCAAGGAGAGTATTACAGCGACAGAAAGGACGTTTGAGGACTCGTCTACTGAGGTAGTATGGGCCGAGGTTAGAAACAGGAGAGGTAAGGTCACCCGGTTGGGAGTCTTTCATAGACCTCCAAATAGTTCCAGAGATGTAGAGGAAAGGATAGTGAAGATGATTCTCGACAGGGGCGAGAGTAACAGGGTAGTTGTTATGGGGGACTTTAACTTTCCAAATATTGACTGGAAATACGATAGTTCGAGTAAAATAGATGGGTCAGTTTTTGTCCAGTGTGTGCAGGATGGTTTTCTGACACAGTATGTAGACAGGCCAACCAGGGGCAATGCCACATTGGATTTGGTACTGGGTAATGAACCCGGCCAGGTGTTAGATTTAGATGTCAGTGAGCACTTTGGTGATAGTGATCACAATTCGGTTAGGTTTACCTTAGCGATGGGCAGGGAGAGGTATATACCGCAGGGCAAAAATTATAGCTGGGGGAAAGGAAATTATGATGCAATTAGGCAAGATTTTGGATGCGTAGGATGGGGAAGGAAACTGTAGGGGATGGGAACAATCGAAATGTGGAGCTTATTCAAGGAGCAGCTACTGCGTGTCCTTGATAAGTATGTACCTGTGAGGCAGGGAGGAAGTTGTCGAGCGAGGGAGCCGTGGTTTACTAAAGAAGTTGAAGCGCTTGTCAAGAGGAAGAAGAAGGCTTATGTTAGGATGAGACGTGAAGGCTCAGTTAGGGCGCTTGAGAGTTACAAGCTAGCCAGGAAGGATCTAAAGGGAGAGCTAAGAAGAGCAAGGAGAGGACACGAGAAGTCATTAGCAGATAGAATCAGGGAACACCCTAAGGCTTTCTATAGGTATATCAGGAATTAAAGAATGACTGGAGTTAGATTAGGGCCAATCAACGATAGTAGTGGGAAGTTGTGTGTGGAATAAGAGGAGGTAGGGGAAGTGTTAAATGAATATTTTGCGTCAGTATTTACAGTAGAGAAAGAAAATGTTGTCGAGGAGAATACTGAGATTCAGGCTACCAGGCTAGATAGGATTGAGGTTCACAAGGAGGAGGTGTCAGCAATTTTGGAAAGTGTGAAAATAGATAAGTCCTCTGGGCCAGATGGGATTTATCCTAGGTTTCTCTGGGAAGCCAGGGAGGAAATTGCAGAGCCTTTGTCCTTGATCTTTATGTCGTCATTGTCGACAGGAATAGTGCCGGAAGACTGGAGGATAGCAAATGTTGTCCCCTTGTTCAAGAAGGAGAGTAGAGACAGCCCTGGTAATTATAGACCTGTGAGCCTTACTTCGGTTTTTAGTAAAATGTTGGAAAAGGTTATAAGAGACAGGATTTATAATCATCTTGAAAAGAATAAGTTCATTAGCGATAGTCAGCACGGTTTTGTGAAGGGTAGGTCGTGCCTCACAAACTTATTGAGTTTTTCGAGAAGGTGACCAAACAGGTGGATGAGGGTAAAGCAGTGGATGTGGTGTATATGGATTTCAGTAAGGCGTTTGATAAGGTTCCCCATGGTAGGCTATTGCAGAAAATACAGAAGTATGGGGTTGAAGGTGATTTAGAGCTTTGGATCAGAAATTGGCTAGCTGAAAGAAGACAGAGGGTGGTGGTTGATGGCAAATGTTCATCCTGGAGTTTAGTTACTAGTGGTGTACCGCAAGGATCTGTTTTGGGGCCACTGCTGTTTGTCATTTTTATAAATGACCTGGAAGAGGGTGTAGAAGGGTGGGTGAGTAAATTTGCGGATGACACGAAGGTCGGTGGAGTTGTGGATAGTGCCGAAGGATGTTGTAGGTTACAGAGGGACATAGATAGGCTGCAGAGCTGGGCTGAGAGATGGCAAATGGAGTTTAATGCGGAAAAGTGCGAGGTGATTCACTTTGGAAGGAGTAACAGGAATGCAGAGTACTGGACTAATGGGAAGATTCTTGGTAGTGTAGATGAACAGAGAGATCTTGGTGTCCAGGTACATAAATCCCTGAAGGTTGCCACCCAGGTTAATAGGGCTGTTAAGAAGGCGTATGGTGTGTTAGCTTTTATTAGTAGGGGGAGCGAGTTTCGGAGCCACGAGGTCATGCTGCAGCTGTACAAAACTCTGGTGAGACCGCACCTGGAGTATTGCGTGCAGTTCTGGTCACCGCATTATAGGAAGGATGTGGAAGCTTTGGAAAGGGTGCAGAGGAGATTTACTAGGATGTTGCCTGGTATGGAGGGAAGGTCTTACGAGGAAAGGCTGAGGGACTTGAGGTTGTTTTCGTTAGAGAGAAGGAGGAGGAGAGGTGACTTAATAGAGACATACAAGATAATCAGAGGGTTGGATAGGGCGGATAGTGAGAGTCTTTTTCCTCGGATGATGATGGCAAACACGAGGGGACATAGCTTTAAGTTGAGGGGTGATAGGTATAGGACAGATGTCAGAGGCAGTTTCTTTACTCAGAGAGTAGTAGGGGCGTGGAACGCCCTGCCTGCAACGGTAGTAGACTCGCTAACTTTAAGGGCATTTAAGTGGTCATTGGATAGGCATATGGATGAAAATGGAATAGTGTAGGTCAGATGGTTTCACAGGTCGGCGCAACATCGGGGGCCGAAGGGCCTGTACTGCGCTGTAATGTTCTAATTCTAATTCTAATTCTGACGGTTGGAGGGTCTGTATTGGTTGGTGGGTCTGTGTCTGTTCGAAGGGTCAAATCGGTTGTGGTGGTCATATTGATAGATGTAAATGTTGCGGAGCTGCATTACTTCACGTGTTCTATAGGTTTAAAGTATTGCATCAATTTGATGATCTGTATTGGACTGAAATTATGTCTCAGCTTGTGCTTTTGAATTCGCTGAAGCTGCTCTATGAGCTGAATTCAGCAATGCATAGTCACAAACAACCGACTGTAATCACTTATCTAAGTGTCCACAGTTAACAAGTGGACAGCCAAATCCTGGAGTGCAATCGTGCAGCCCTTGAGATACACTTTAGCAGTTGGAATGCAATTAATTAATGGACACTGTCCAGTGTAGGATATCGTTGTAAATAAAACGTTCTACAGATGAGACTGATGGTGTTTGAAAGCACAACCTCATTGCTGGGAGAACGCATATTTAAACTTTCATTAGTTGATTAATCAGATCAGAACTTTAAGGTCTTTGGAGGTTTCCAATTCAACGTCAGAAATAAAAGTATCCTATCACAACAAGGAACAAATTCGACGTCACAATGCTTTTTCTCAATTCAAAAAAAAATGTTTGAACTATGTGGCAATCTTAATATCCCTGTGGAGTATAAATTAAAGGCTCTGGAAACGTAACACCTCAACGTTTATTGCAGAGAGATTAACTACAGCATAAGGAGACACATCACATCGCATAGAAAATGCTTGAAACATTGTTCAAAATCGAGCAAATATATTATCCCATCCTTGCCATTATTGGTGTTACTGGTAAGTGACAATCAATCACCATTGATGTTGTGTGAGCTGTACTCTGGTTTTACAGTGGAACTGATAACGTTATATGCTGTTGTAGGGCACCGATATACAGACACCTTATCAGTGATATGCTTTCCTTAATTAAAATGCCTTTAATTAACTCTGCAGTTTTTTTTTCAATTTCCTCAGCTGGTATCAAACAGCTGTTTGGAACTGACAGGCTCTCTGACCAATCCAATTATTGCATTAGTTTAATATAATTTAATGTTGAATTAGACCATGGTGAAAATACTTCTCTGAGGAAAGGTATTCGTGGGGGCATCAGTTCGTGAAACATCATACTGAGCGCAGGTCAGTAATGAGAATGGAATACCTGACTCCAGTTTCCGTGTAATACGAGAGTATATATCACTGGAGAATTGTACTGACTGTGGTTCACTGACTGGAGTGCTGCACTTGACCTCAGTGGCCATGTATTAGTGGGAGCATCTGTCACTGTAGATTTGGACTGAGTGAGTGCAATTGTCCAATCTGGTTCTATTTTACAATCATTTCAGTTGTTTGATCTTCCCATTCCATGGTGCTGACTCAGTGTTTTACAAATGTAATTGCTTGCAAACGTGAAGATCGTTGATGATGTTTGGCACTAAGCGTATAAAATAATTTGTATTGATATTTCTCTGTTTCCTTTTGAACTGCTCCAATAGAAGATGAATTTAATATTTACTAATAATTAAACAACAGGGCAGCATTGTTTCAACATCCAAATCCTCTGGATATTATGCATTCTTACCCTGACTGCAGTTGCTGTAAACACTTTCGTCATTTTAGTGTTGATTAATCACCTTATCCCAACAAAGTCCTGAGGAATATGGGTTACGAGTGTAGAATTTGAAGACCTTTCTATTACACGGGAAGAATATTTGTCTGTTGTTGCTGAATTGTCCAGTTCTGCAACTGATTAATGTTTGACGGATCAGTTTTTATCTGTGATTCTGATTCTCGGCACGTGTAACGTGTATCAGTCCCTGCGCTGAGCTCAGTGAGGTGTATTCCTGTGAGGTGAGACACCTATCGCTGTGGAACCCACATATCAGGTTTCAAAATACAGAAATCAGACGGGATGATTAAATAGAGCACTTATCTCAGCTCTGGTATCACCCTAGTTAAAATAATTGCACCTTGCCAAGTACATCGACATCTTTTGGCAATATGCAGACCAGAGGATTAAACGGTGCGTTCGGTGTTCTAGAACCAAGGTTGTATATGCATCTAATACTATCTTTTTTTTCTTTAATTCCAATCCGCTGGAAACGAACTCCAGTGCTTAATCTCAATTGTTATTTTAGATCGTTGTCAATCTGTACCCCTGCACACCTTTTTCCCTCCTCACAATTTAGATCCTTATTTTGCAAGGAGTGTTTCGGAAGCTTATTCTTTTGAGCACAATTCAGCACCTCACACTTAGCTGTACTCTAAGTAATTGCTATTTGACCTGGAAACATGGGAACGCAGGTGCAGGTGTAGACTATTCAGCTCGTCGAATCTGTACCTTCATTCGATTAGATCACAGCTGATCGTCTACCTCAACGCCACATTCCCACCAGCTCCATATCACATGATGTCATGATTCTCCAACAATCAATCGAATAATGTCTTGAACATGCTCAATGATTGAGCTTCTGCAGCCCTCTGTGGTTGAGAACTCAATCAATTTACCACCCTCTGTCTGAAGAAATTCCTCCTCATCTCAGTCATAAATGGCCTATGCTTTCTGATGAGACTATGTCCCCTGGCTCTAGACTCAGCAGCCAGGGGAAACATCCTATCTACTTCCACCCTGTCACGTATTTTAGAATTTAGTAAGTTTCAATGTGATCACCTCTCATTCTTCAGAACGCGAGAGAATTCAGGCATAGTTTCGTCAATATTTCCTCATAAAGCAATACAGGGATTAGTCTGGTGAACGTCGGTTGCACCCCCTCTATGGCAAGTATATGCTCCCTTAGATGACACCAAAACTGTACGCAATACTCTGGAAGCAGTCTCACCAAGGGTCTCTCAAACTGCAGCAAGACTTCACAAAACCCGTTACATTGCAGGCTACAATACCCATTCTGCAAGTTATTAATCATTCTCGTCTTCAACTATTAACTGCTTTCTTCATATGTAGTCATGCTGTTGCTCTGCAATCTTTGACTTTGTACTTCTGATTCCCGAGTTCCTACCATTCATGAACTTGATGAATCACAGCAGTCCCAGAGCCAATACTTGGGAATATTAAGGCTTCCGTTCCACCAATGTGAGTACGGAGGTTTACCTCCTGCGCCCTGTTTTCTCTTTTCTTGGAGCCTGCTTGTGTCCATTATGCTTTTTGTCCCCTAAATCCACGTTCTGTGATGAGTCATAAGTCGGCTGGGTGCTGCCTTCTCAAAGACCTTTAGAAAATCAATGTGTTGCATCTGCTCTTTTAGCCTTATGTGTTCTTTCTTATACTATTAAATTGTGTTTGTCAAGCATGAATGTCAATTTGAAATATATACGTTTTATTATATGAGATGTTTCTAGATTTTTTTACATCTTTGATAAAGGACTCTAGTATCTTTTCCACCACTAACGTTATGTCATAGCCATAGAGTTACACAGCACAGAAATAGGTCCTTCAGCCCATCATGTCCATGACGGCCTTCAAGCACCTAACAATTCTAATCCCATTGCCCAGCACTTGGCCTTGTGTCCATTGCATGCTATGGTGTTTCAAGTGCTCATCTAAATACTTCTTAAATGTTGTGAGGGTTCCTGACTCTATCACCTCTTCAAGCTAATTGCTTGCTAACAGCTCTATAGTTCTTTGGACCTGTTCTAACTTCAGTCTGAAAACAAAAATTATATTAGCTGTCTGGCAGTTGGCTGGCACTATTCCCTATTCTGCTGATGACGAGTGAACAGATTACCCGTTATCTCTCCCCAATCTTTTTGCTCTCAATATGCGTGGATGCAGTCCATTGAAACTGAAGGATTTTGCTCTTTAGTGTCATAGAGCAATGCAGCACTGAAACAGGCCCTTCGGCCCACCAAGTCTGTGCCGAACAACAACCACCCATTTATACGAACCCTACATTAATCCCATATTCCCTACTCATCGCCCCCATTCTGCTGCCACCTACCTACACAAAGGTAAATTGGCCATTGTAAATTTCCTCATCACCTGCAAGTCTTTGGCTGTGGGAGGAAACCCACGCACTCGCAGGGAGAACTTGCAAACTCCGCACACTGGAGCTGTGAGGCTGCGGTGCTAACCACTGTGCCATCCAATTTACCAAATGCGTCCCCACTTTCCACTTTAAATGTATTGATGATATAATTAAGTTTATTCAACAATTTTTGACGTTCTGATCCTCCTGTCAGAGATCTCTCGCCCACCTTCACATTGTGAATCCTCATGCTCTTGGTCATTCTGGCCGACTATCAGACAGTACGCATGAATTCTGTCCTTTTCAGCTCGAAGTTGTGCTCCAGAGGTCCATTTATACTTTTGTTCATGTGAATCTGCCACTCTCTAGCACAAAGTCCAGATAACCGAGCTGTTCCAAAACTCACAGTGGGTGGAAAGCTGACTATCAGTCACCATGAGGTCATTGCCCGGTCCGGTTGGACCCAACATCACCTGCTGGTACATTTCAAAGGCACTATTTGTAAAAGAATCTTTTCGTTTCATTCACTTGCTATTCTCCTCAAACTCCTTTCCTTCTCATTGGCTCTGGTTTTGGGAATGAAAGCCCTCGCAGGTTTTTGATCCTGACCAATTTACAGGGGTCCTGTTTTAAAGAATAGGTGTGTGGACCTCGGGTGTAAACATTCTACACACAATTGGTGTCACTATGGGAGCTGTATGGGTCTCAGCTATGCTGCCTTCATCTCGGACACATGAAGGATTCTTTGTTCCAATCCTCTTCAAGTCCCTTCCTTCGCATTTTTTCCTGATATTTTATGACTGTGTTGTTTTCATTTCCCTTCTTTTCCTTAAACTGGTAAATGTCCCCAGCTTTACTTTTAATTTCCACAGCTCCCTCGTCTTTGCATGATCATTCTATGACGATTGCCGTTGTTGACTTCTCTGCTGACATTTCAGGGGATTGTCAGTCCACCAATATTTACTTTATGCCCGCCGACTCCCACAGTTACCTTTATTAGGCATGCAGGAAAGTTTCTGTTCCATTATTCAAGATTCTCAGTCTGTTGAGGTGATGCTACCTGGCACACCAGCGTTTCTGAGCTGCATCCATTTTTCCACACCGAGAAATCCCGTCCAATGTGGTTAACAGGACAGTCGACTGTGTCCATCCTTTTAAAGGTGCTATTGTCTTTCCGCACTTCTCTTCTTGCCAGAAACAACATATGTTCTCCTGGGCCTCCCATCCCACCCCATCAGCTTTCATATTCAACACAACATCCTCCAATGTTTCTGTCATATTCAATGAAGTCAACACCGACATTATATTCCGCTCCCCTCCTGTGCCCATTTTTGTGAAGTCCTGGAACTCTCCTCAATTATTCCCAATAGTGTCTCCCTTTTCCTGGAAAATCTATCCATGCAAAGGCAGATGATGCAACACCAGGCCCTTTAAATTCAATCTTCTCACTGTCCAATGCCCCAAATGCTCATTCAAGGTGAATGAGCAATTTGCTTGCACTTCTTAAAATTTATAAACAGTAGTCATCGCTCACGATGGGCGAGGTGCAAATGCAAATTGAGTGATTGCTTTGATGAACTACTCCATTCAGTCTGCAAGCGTGAAAGTGAGCTTCTAGTTGTTTGTGGCTTTATTTTTACATCCCACTCTCACTCTGAGCTCACTTTCCTCGATTTTCTAAACGCTTCTGCTGAAGACCAAGGACGAAGAACACCATACCATTTGAATAGTCATTTTATTGCCTGTCAGATTCTACACTGACATTTGACACTTCACATTGTTGAAGGGTATTCCCAAGCGCAGAGGCACATGCATTAAATATAAAACTGTTTAAATCTTATTTGAGTAACGAGTAACATATAAGCTGAGTGAACAATGAAGAGGTTGCAAGGCATCATGGGGCTTAGCCAGCTTGACCACATTCCACACAGGAGCTGAGTCAAACAAAGACTTATTCAATGAAAAGCAGAAGTCCTTGTGGAATGCTGACAATGATACCAGCCTGTAACAAGGTTAGGATAAGGTGGTGTGCATACATGAGAACCAAGGATGGGGGATTAGAAAGGAATGGAAAACATAATGCGTCATCCCCTATCTGTCTGTGGGCTGGTCATGCAGCCCCTTCCACGTCTGGTAACCGCTTCCATTGGTCTTTATTAATAAATGTATTTAATATGTAATCATTATGATTGGACCATTTCCAGCCAGGATGGGCTGGTTAACTGTTTGGAATTGTATAAGTATTGATGATTTTTCTTTGTTCAATGGAGAGGCATCTGGGCAGCCCAGTGACCTGCTCCCCGCCGGCGTAACTTAAATAAACTGTTTGACATTGCAGCAGACCTGAGTGTCGAACGATTCTTCCAGATTCATTCTCGCTAACAACATTATCATTATTGCTCTCACTTTCACGGATGGCCTGTGTTCATAATGCTGAATACCGACAGCCAAATCACTGGAGTGGAGATAGTGTGGACTGGTGACTGGGACGGGCATCCCGCAATTGGTACACAGCTAGCAGGCTGATTCACACCACTGGGATCGAGCCACCATTCTTTGTCACTTCTCCGGGCCACTGGAGATTTCTCCTCCTTGTTAGATTTCCCATACTCCTCTCTCACTCTATTATTCTGCTGCATTTACTACTACTCGGAACCCATCCTCTGGTTGTTTAACTGTGTCATTTTCATTGCATCATCATTCCTTTTATCATGGAATTACTCCAACCCTCGACCCGTTTACACACATTCCCATTTGTTTTTTCGTCCTCCTGTATCCACCTTTTCACTGGTTCTATCAGAGCCTTTGACAAGGTCCCGCATGGCAGACTGGTGCAAAAGGGATCAGGGGTGAGCTGGCAAGATGGATACAGAACTGGCTCCGTCATAGAAGCCAGAGGGGAACAGTGGATGGGTGTTTTTCTGAATGGAGGGATGTGAGCAGTGGTGTTCCGCAGGGATCAGTGCTGGGACCTTTGCTGTTTGTAGTGTATATAAATGATCTGGAGAAAAATGCAGCTGGTCTGATTAGTAAGTTTGCAGATGACACAAAGTTTGGTGGAGTTGCGGATAATAATGAGGATTTTCAAAGGATACAGCAGGATATAGATCGGTTGAAGACTTGGGCGGAGAAATAGCAGATGGAGTTTAATCCGGACAAATGTGAGGTAATGCATTTTGGAAGGTCTAATGCAGGTGGGAGGTATACAGTAAATGGCAGAACCCTTAGGAGTATTGACAGGCAGAGAGATCTGGGCGTACAGGTCCACAGGTCACTGAAAGTGGCAACGCAGGTGGATAAGCTAGTCAAGAAGGCATATGGCATGCTTGCCTTCATCGGTCGGGGCATAGAGTATAAAAATTGGCAAGTCATATTGCAGCTGCACAGAACCTTAGTTAGGCCACACTTAGAATATTGCATGCAATTCTGGTCGCCACACTACCAGAAGGACGTGGAGGCTTTGGAGAGGGTACAGAGGAGGTTCACCAGGATGTTGCCTGGTCTGAAGGGCATTAGCTATGAGGAGAAGTTGGAAAAACTCGGATTGTTTTCACTGGAACGACGGAGATGGAGGAGCAATATGATAGAGGTTTACAAAGTTATGAGCGGCATGGACAGAGTGGATAGTCAGAAGCTTTTTCCCAGGGTGGAAGAGTCAGTTACCAGGCGACATATGTTTAAGGTGCGAGGGGCAACGTTTAGAGGGGATGTGCGAGGCAAGTTTTTTACACAGAGGATGGTGAGTGCCTGGAACCTGCTGCCAGGGGAGGTGGTGGAAGCAGGTACGATAGCGACGTTTAAGAGATATCTTGACAAATACATGAATAGGAAGGGAACAGAGGGATATGGGCCCCAGAAGTGCAGAAGGTGTTAGTTTAGGCAGGCATCAAGATTGGTGCAGGCTTGGAGGCCGAATGGCCGGTTCCTGTGCTGTACTGCTCTTTGTTCTTCGTTCAAATCTGCTTTTCCTGGGGCGGGGAATCGGGGCCTACTGTGGTATTCGATTCGGTGGAAAACTAATTCTGGTTCAGATTTTCAATTGGCCAAGCTCGTAATTGGTGTGGTGGTTTCCTGTCCACTTTGACCCCGTGAGATTGAAAATGACGCTGAGTCAAATGAAGTGTGGGATTCGTGTAAATACCCAACGGCAGCCTTTACTGAGGTCGCTGGTTGTCCTGAAGGCGACATCTGCGCTTTCTGCAAAAAATAACCTGCCAATGCGCTTCACAAGAATGACTTGTCACAAGGAAGAAGGAGGCCGAGCAAATGGGGCAGGGCAAGTCGCCGCATCAGTAATGCTTACCTTGATCTAATGTTGGAGACTGAAAGAAAGCGAAGAGAGGTCCTCTTCCCAGTGAGTGGAAAAAACAGGCCACCTTGACGTGCAGCAGGGCCACCTCTCTAATCACCGAATCATACAGAAGGCTGTTTGTGTGTGTGTGTACTGCATAACAAGTGCTGGCATCAGAATGGTTTCTTCAAAACCACGATGGCATGATCAGCGGTCGACCTGGTGGCAATGGTTCGATCGTTTCTGTGTCTCTGTCTGGAACTCCCACAGAGGGGTAAGAAGCCATCTGTCTAAGGGATTTCCATTTTTCCCTTTGACCCATCCACGCACTTTGAGGAATGATGATAATATCTGAGGCAGCCTGAACTGGTGGATGATGAAAGAGTCATTGCGGCTGCCAAGAACGATAAATTTCCTGGTGTCATCGCCGTTCATTTGCACGTTGAGGGACTGGAAGCTGTTCCTGTTGCTGGACCTCACTGGTCGTTCGCTGGGTGCCCTGATGGTGATATGCATGCAATAAATGATGCTCTCCACGATGGAAATACAGAGATGGTTGCAAAGCACACCCCTACCTCCGCTCTGTGCCTGAGGAGGCCCATTTCTATCAAAGTAGTTGTGGCGCCCCTCTCCTCAATGTGGCATCCATGATCTCTCCATCTGATGGTCCGCAACTGATGCTCGAACGAGCTAGTTGCATAGAAATTCAGGGCATCAGAAACCTTGATGAGAGAAATGGGAGCAGCAGTGACTCAGGTAAATGTGAATGAGTGCAGGAAAATCTAAGAACAACTGCCCACTGCACCACTGACTGTTTTTCATTAGAGGGTAGCTAACTGTTGGTTGGTGGACACCATGTCCAGGCCAGCGAATTCTTCCCCTTGCCGCCCCACACTGCACTCATCTGACCTCTTTATGTCCAGGAGGTTGCATCTGCTGAAGATCATGTTGGGCTGTTCTGTCCAATGTCAGAGTAGCCTGTTCTGACTGTATCCATAAGCTGCGCTGCGTACATTCATCAGGTCATCCTGCCAACCCCAGCGATGCCAGAGGGCTAATGTTCGTGTCGAGATTATCACCACAATGTAAAACAAGTTTTACAGCTTCAACAATGACGACTCTGTGGTTCATTTGGAGCAGCTTTGCTTTATTTTGGACCTCTGCACCGTGAATATCATCACTTCACATAGCCCTCATGGCCCTACACATTATTCAAATTCTCCAGAACCCTGCTGTGCTCGTTCCTTTGAAGATTCCAAAAGATATTTCCAACTGTTCGTTCATGAGATATAGGTTTGCTGGAAACGTTGTTAATAAACTCTACACTGAGTCCTACAATGAGATGAGCAGGCAATTAATTAGAAGTGGGCAGCTTTGCCTTTCCCTTCCTCACTGCTTCCCTTTAAAATGGATTTGCTTTGCAGAGGCAGTGCGACCCAGTGCCAAGCTCCGAGAACAAGGTCTTCAAATCCCATGCTCCCCCACTCCCTGTCGCTTCTTATTCTTCTTATTATTATTATTCTTTTGGCCTCCTTATCTCGAGAGACAATGGATACGCGCCTGGAGGTGGTCAGTGGTTTGTGAAGCAGCGCCTGGAGTGGCTATAAAGGCCAATTCTGGAGTGACAGGCTCTTCCACAGGTGCTGCAGAGAAATTTGTTTGTCGGGGCTGTTGCACAGTTGGCTCTCCCCTTGCGCCTCTGTCTTTTTTCCTGCCAACTACTAAGTCTCTTCGACTCGCCACATTTTAGCCCTGTCTTTATGGCTGCCCCCCAGCTCTGGCGAACGCTGGCAACTGACTCCCACGACTTGTGATCAATGTCACAGGATTTCATGTCGCGTTTGCAGACGTCTTTATCGCGGAGACATGGACGGCCGGTGGGTCTGATACCAGTGGCGAGCTCGCTGTACAATGTGTCTTTGGGGATCCTGCCATCTTCCATGCGGCTCACATGGCCAAGCCATCTCAAGCACCGCTGACTCAGTAGTGTGTATAAGCTGGGAGTGTTGGCCGCTTCAAGGACTTCTGTGTTGGAGATATAGTCCTGCCACCTGATGCCAAGTATTCTCCGAAGGCAGCGAAGATGGAATGAATTGAGACGTCGCTCTTGGCTGGCATACGTAGTCCAGGCCTCGCTGCCGTAGAGCAAGGTACTGAGGACACAGGCCTGATACACTCGGACTTTTGTGTTCCGTGTCAGTGCGCCATTTTCCCACACTCTCTTGGCCAGTCTGGACATAGCAGTGGAAGCCTTACCCATGCGCTTGTTGATTTCTGCATCTAGAGACAGGTTACTGGCGATAGTTGAGCCTAGGTAGGTGAACTCTTGAACCACTTCCAGAGCGTGGTCGCCAATATTGGTGGATGGAGCATTTCTGACGTCCTGCCCCATGATGTTCGTTTTCTTGAGGCTGGTGGTTAGGCCAAATTCATTGCAGGCAGCCGTAAACCTGTCGATGAGACTCTGCAGGCACTCTTCAGTGTGAGATGTTAAAGCAGCATCGTCAGCAAAGAGGAGTTCTCTGATGAGGACTTTCCGTACTTTGGACTTCGCTCTTAGACGGGCAAGGTTGAACAACCTGCCCCCTGATCTTGTGTGGAGGAAAATTCCTTCTTCAGAGGATTTGAACGCATGTGAAAGCAGCAGGGAGAAGAAAATCCCAAAAAGTGTGGGTGCGAGAACACAGCCCTGTTTCACACCACTCAGGATAGGAAAGGGCTGTCGCTTAGGGCTTTATAAATCCACCCAAGAAACGCTGGTATCTTCCAGTTCCAATGAAAAGCTGTCAGACTATGACATTAACTCTGCTTCTCTCTCCACAGATGCTGCCTGAGTGTTTTAAACAATCGCCTATATTATCATACGTACAGTACTTCCTGCATTTCGTTTTGTTCAAATGCTTCAGCCTGGATTTTAACAGGGCTGAGTGACATAATTGGAGAGTTGACTTTCAGAATTTAAATCCAAGCTTCTGTCCTTTTATCCTAGACAGTTTCCCCGCCATGAGGACAGCATGAGCCACCAGGTGGACTTCACATTTGGCAAGCAGTTATCTGGAGCAGAATTGAAGTCCAGGGTGGTCCAAATACTGACCCCAGAGTATTGAAGGTGGTCTGTTAGCAGGGGTGTCCAACAGCCAACGCAGTAGGGAAAGAGAGACAGAGAGTAGAGTCATAGAGAGATACCGCACCAAAACAGGCCCTTCGGCCCACCGAATCTGTGCCGGCCATCAACCACCCATTCAGACTAATCCTACATTAAAGCCATTTTTACCTCTCACATTCCCACTTTCCCTCAATTCTCCTATCACCTACCTATACCAGGGGCAGTTTTTGCAGTGGCCAATTTCCTATCGACCCGCAAGTCTTTGGCATGTGGGAGGAAACCGGTGCAACAGGAGAAAACCCACGGGGTCAGAGGGAGAACTCGCAACCTCCACACAGGCAGCACCCAGAACCAAACCCGGTTCGTTGGAGTTGGGAGGCTGCGGTGCTAACCAATGCACCACGCCATATCGTGTCATCTCTGATCGCTGTGTTGCCATTCCCAAACCCCAGAGATGTGCCTTCTATCCTGAAGTGTAGTCCAAGTCCAGTGACGTGGAGTGTCTAATCCTCAAGCCCCAGCAACAGGCTCCTATCCGTTTTGAGGTCAATGTCTGGGAACAGTGATGCAATTCTGCGGAGATGCGTCTCCTATCCTAGTGTGTGGTCCGAGTCCCGAGATGGGGAGGGGGCAAGGAGAGTGCCTGATCCAATAAATTATGTGGAAACCTAATTTCCAGGTCAGCTGACAGCGGCAAGGTGGTCTGAACCCAGAAGAGGTGGTCCAAGCCTAAATGAGTCCAATCCTGAGAGGAGTGGTCCAATTCCTGGGTGGGTGGTGCGATCCGGAAGGCCTGTGGTCTGGGTTTGGGATGTCCAATCTTGAGCGAGAGGTTCGATATTCCTAGGCGGGATGATTTAAATCACCAATCCCATGTGTCTTTTTATATAACGTGGGTTACAATGTCCAGCGTTAAAACTGTAAACGGAGTATGTTTGATTCATAATTACCAGTTTCTTGCTCTTACAGTTAATTTAGTGGCGATTGCAATCCTATCCAAGGGAAAGTGCGGTCTCTCCATCTGTACCACTCGGTACCTGGTGGCCATGGCAGCAGCGGATGTGCTGGTCATTATTACGGAACTCATACTGTGGCCGTTCAATAAATATTATTTCCCAAGATCTTTCCTGAACATCACCCCTGTGTGTAGGGTCACCGCCTCCCTGCTTCGTGCAGCCATAGGGTGTTCTGTCTGGTTCACCGTCACTTTTACCTTTGATCGATTTGTGGCCATTTGTTGCCAGAAGCTGAGAACAAAATATTGCACCAAGAAAACTGCAGCTGTGGTTCTAGGAACAACCGGCATTTTGCTTTGTTTAAAGAATATTCCCTTCTACTTCATATTTGAACCTGGAGAGATAATTGACAATATACCATGGGGCTGTCATGTGAAGCCAAGCTATTTTATTGAGCCCGGATGGGTTTTATTTGACTGGTTTGATAAGGTTTTAATCCCATTGCTCCCATTCATTTTAATTCTGTTGCTCAATGCAATGACAGTCAGACATATTTTAGTCACCAGTCAGGTCCGTAAGGGACTGAGAGGACCGAGCATGGGAGAGAATCACAGTGACCCAGAGATGGAAAGCAGAAGGAAGTCTGTGATATTACTCTTCACCATATCCGGCAGCTTCATACTTCTGTGGTTGGTAAATGTTATAAATTTCATGTACTATTTAATTACTGGCACAGATCCCGGGGATTATAATGATTCTTTATATGTATTGCGACAAGTTGGATGGATGCTGCTGATTTTAAGTTGCTGCACAAACGCATTTTTGTATGGGGTGACTCAGTCCAAGTTCAGAGAGCAGATCAAGAGTGCGGTGAAATATCCATTTGCATCAATTATTCAACGAATGAATAAAGAAAACAACTGAGAGCAACCCAGAGGCAAGTCCTACTGTTACCATTCCATGAATGTAAAATTCATCACGAATGGGCAAGAGGTGACTGACAGCTGGACAGCTGGATGTTCCAAAGAAAAAATAGCTGTAGCAGTGTCTGGGCAGCGGGTGGCTGGTGGCGGGGAGGGCGGGGCAGTGGTCATGTTGGGTCACTCACGTAAAGTCACCGTGGGACAGCAGACCTAAAACTGCATTTGGGGAACCAGACAGAAAGGGGCAAAAACAGACTGAAATGTCCCTTGTAGGGGAGGATGCGGATAAGCAGCCATAGTCCCTTCTCCTCCTCTGCTGGTTTGATTCTCAGATCTTCGCATTTAATCATAAAAGAAAACTTATTATTACAAAAGTCAAAAAGCACAGATGCTAGAAATCTTTTGGTGTCATTTTTTTCTTTATTATTGCTGAAAATTGTTTATTCAGAGAGACCCCGTTCCATTCGCCCCACTCTGTCAATGTCATCTCTCTCTCTCTCTCTCTCTCTCTTCCCCCCCCTCTCTCTCTCTCTCTCTCTCTCTTCCCCCCCCCCCTCGCTCTCGCTCTCGCTCTGCCTTCCCCCCCCCCCTTTGGTCCCTTTCCCAGAACCTGTTGATTGCAGGCTCCTGGCATCTGAACAATTCCAGCCAAGGGGCTCTGGTGTGGAGACGGGACCTGGGGCAAGGGAGCTGTACCTAACACAGCGTAGGGGCTGGCAGCCACGGGACACCAGCTAGGCGGCTATTCAGATGGACAGGACCAAGTCTCATTCTAGCTCGCATGCCAGCTGATATTATTAAGGATTGTCTCTCCTTAGGCCCTGTTGCCCTCTCCTTCAAACTGCCATCATCACCTCTCTCCTAAAAAAACAGTACCTCAGCCCATCCGCCATTGCAAACTGCTGCACCAACTCAAACCTCCCTTTCCTCTCCAAATTCCGTGAACATGTTCTCGCCGGGCAGCTCAGTGCCCTTCTTGCGCAAAACTCCATGTTTGAATCTCTCCAGTCAGGTTTCCATTCCTGTCACAGTACCGAAAAGTCTCTTACCAATGTCACAAATGACATCCAATGTGTCTGTGACAAATATAAACTATCTCTCCTCGCCCTTCTCGAACTGTCTGAGCCATTGACATGATTGATCACATTATCCTGCTTCAAAGCCTGTGCACCTTTATCCTGTTGGGTGGGACTGCACGCGCCTGGTTTTGTTTTTAACTATCTAATCATTGCCTATGAATTGCCATAAATGGCTTCTTGTCCACTCCCGTATCATTAGCGTATTGACCAAAAAACGATCCTTGGCCCCCTCTTATTTGTCACCCATGTGTTGCCACCTATTAATGTCATATGAAGTCACATCATTATATCCCACATAAACGTAGACCACGCCAAGCCCCTGCTCAGAACAAACTCTCCCAACACTCCAAAATCTTTAGTTTATCGGACGTCATGTTGGACATCCAGTATTGGATGAGCAGTAATTTCTTACATCGAACTTTAAGAAAGACATACGCTATTGTCTTCGATTGCTGCCTCAAATACCACAGCCAATGATTCAAACCCTCTCCTTGGCAACTGTCTGAGAAAGCCTCCTGTCATATTTGAGCCCAAGATGACCTTCCTACCCCATATTTGTGCCGTCATTAAGACCGCCTTTTTCCAACACCAGAACAACACCTAATTCCCTCTCTGCCTCAGCTCATATGCTCCTGAAACCATCATGCATGTCTTAGTTAGCTTTAGCCATGACTAATCGACCACACACCTGGCTGGTCACAGACAATTTACCCTCTGTAAACTGATGGTTGATCCAAAGTCCTGCTGTCGTGTCCTGAGTCAGACCAAGACCTGATCACCATTCACCCCAATGCTTGCTGACCTGCATTGGTTCCCAGGCAAGCTGCGTATCGATGTTAAAATTCTCTTCCTAGTTTTCAAATCCCTCCCTTCCCTCGATTCTCCATATTTCTGTCAACTGCTCCAATCCTACAGCCCTCGATATCTCAGTAATCTCCTTCAGCCCTGACAAACCTTCCTGTGTGGTTAACCTCTGGCAGTTCACACAAACCTCAGAAATCTCTGCACGCCTGAAATTCTGCCCTAAGTATATGCGAACAGAATGCCTAACCCTAAATACAACCACAACCCTAAGCCTAAATGTAAGACTTAACCTAACCGTAACCCTAAGCATCAACCTAATGACAAGCCTAACCCCAAAACTTAACCCTAACTGTGATGCTGACCTTAAATCCGCACATCCCTTATTTATTTTTATCCAACATTGGCGAGGTGCTTGCAGCCGCCTGGGCCTTAATCTATGCAATCTACCTCACCCCCTCCCTCCGCCAAACATCTCTGCCTGCTTATCTGTTACTTTAAGACACTCCCTAAAACCAGCGTCTATGACCAAGCATTGGTTCAGTGGTGATAATATCTTCCAGCATGTCTTGCTTTCAAATAATTCAAAATAATTCTCCTGTGCTGTTTCTTCCGATGTCTTGTTCAATTAACCCTGAGCCATAACCGAAACCATACACATTATGCTAACCCCAATGCTCAACCTAACTGCAACATTAACAATAACACCAAGCAATACTAAACAGATTGTGCAAAACTAACCTGAGCATTCAATATAAATCCAAATCTGACATGAGACTTAGCTGTAAATTTAGAATTTAGAATATTACAGCGCAGTACAGGCCCTTCGGCCCTCGATGTTGCGCCGACCATCTGACCTACACTATTCCATTTTCATCCATATGTCTATCCAATGACCACTTAAATGCCCTTAAAGTCGGCGAGTCTACTACAGTTGCAGGCAGGGCGTACCACGCCCCTACTACTCTCTGAGTAAAGAAACTACCTCTGACATCTGTCCTATATCTGTCACCCCTCAACTTAAAGCTATGTCCCCTCGTGTTTGCCATCACCATCCGAGGAAAAAGACTCTCACTATCCACCCTATCTAATCCTTTGCTTATCTTATATGTCTCTATTAAGTCACCTCTCCTCCTCCTTCTCTCCAACGAAAACAACCTCAAGTCCCTCAGCCTTTCCTCGTAAGACCTTCCCTCCATACCAGGCAACATCCTAGTAAATCTCCTCTGCACCCCTTCCAAAGCTTCCACATCCTTCCTATAATGCGGTGACCAGAACTGCACGCAATACTCCAGGTGAGGTCTCACCAGAGTTTTGTACAGCTGCAGCATGACCTCGTGGCTCCGAAACTCAATCCCCCTACTAATAAAAGCTAACACACCATAAGCCTTCTTAACAGCCCTATTAACCTGGGTAGCAACTTTCAGGGATTTATGTACCTGGACACCAAGATCTCTCTGTTCATCTACACTACCAAGAATCTTCCCATTAGCCCAGTACTCTGCATTCCTGTTACTCCTTCCAAAGTGAATCACCTCACACTTTTCCGCATTAAACTCTATTTGCCATCTCTCAGCCCAGCTCTGCAGCCGATCTATGTCCCTCTGTAACCTACAACATCCTTCGGCACTATCCACAACTCCACCGACCTTTGTGTCATCCACAAATTTACTAACCCACCCTTCTACACCCTCTTCCAGGTCATTTATAAAAATGACAAACAGCAGTGGCCCCAAATCAGATCCTTGCGGTACACCACTAGTAACTAAACTCCATTTGCCATCAACCACCACCCTCTGTCTTCTTTCAGCTAGCCAATTTCTGATCCAAAGCACTAAATCACCTTCAACCCCATACTTCCGTATTTTATGCATTAGCCTACCGTGGGGAACCTTATCAAACGCCTTACTGAAATACATATACACCACATCCACTGCTTTACCCTCATCCACCTGTTTGGTCACCTTCTCGAAAAACTCAATAAGGTTTGTGAGGCACGACTTACCTTTCACAAAACCGTGCTGACTATCGCTAATGAACTTATTCTTTTCAAGATGATTATAAATCCTGTCTCTTATAACCTTTTCCAACATTTTACCCACAACCGAAGTAAGGCTCACAGGTCTATAATTACCAGGGCTGTCTCTACTCCCCTTCTTGAACAAGGGGACAACATTTGCTATCCTCCAGTCTTCCGGCACTATTCCTGTCGACAATGACGACATAAAGATCAAGGACAAAGGCTCTGCAATCTCCTCCCTGGCTTCCCAGAGAATCCTAGGATAAATCCCATCTGGCCCAGGGGACTTATCTATTTTCACACTTTCCAAAATTGTTGACACCTCAACCTTGTGAACCTCAATCCCATCGAGCCTCGTAGTCTGAATCTCAGTATTCTCCTCGACAACATTTTCTTTCTCTACTGTAAATAGTGACGAAAAATATTCATTTAACACTTCCCCTATCTCCTCTGATTCCACACACAACTTCGCACTACTATCCTTGATTGGCCCTAATCTAACTCTAGTCATTCTTTTATTCCTGATATACCTATAGAAAGCCTTAGGGTTTTCCTTGATCCTATCCGCCAATGACTTCTCGTGTCCTCTCCTTGCTCTTCTTTGCTCTCCCTTTAGATCTTTCCTGGCTAGTTTGTAACTCTCAAGCGCCCTAACTGAGCCTTCACGTCTCATCCAAACATAAGCCGCCTTCTTCCTCTTGACAAGAGCTTCAACTTCTTTAGTAAACCACGGCTCCCTCGCTCGACAACTTCCTCCCTGCCTGACAGGTACATACTTATCAAGGACACGCAGTAGCTGCTCCTTGAATAAGCTCCACATTTCGATTGTGCCCATCCTCTGCAGTTTCCTTCCCCATCCTACGCAACCTAAATCTTGCCTAATCGCATCATAATTTCCTCTCCCCCAGCTATAATTCTTGCCCTGCGGTATATACCTGTCCCTGCAAATCGCTAAGGTAAACCTAACCGAATTGTGATCACGATCACCAAAGTGCTCACCTACATCTAAATCTAACACCTGGCCTGTCTACATACTGTGTCAGAAAACCCTCCTGCACACACTGAACAAAAACTGACCCATCTAAAGTACTCGAACTATAGTATTTCCAGTCAACATTTGGAAAGTTAATGACCCCAAAACAACTACCTTGTTACTGTCGCCCCTGTCGAGAATCATCTTCGCTATCCTTTCCTCGACATCTCTGGAACTATTCAGAGGTCTATAGAAGACTCCCAACAGGGTGACCTCTCCTCTCCTGTTTCCAACCTCGGCCCATACTACCTCAGTAGACGAGTCCTCAAATGTCCTTTCTGCCGCTGTAATACTCTCCTTGATTAACAATGCCACATCCCCCCCCCCCCCTTTTACCATCTTCTCTGTTCTTACTGAAACATCTAAATCCCGGACCCTGCAACATCCATTCCTGCCCCTGCTCTACCCATGTCTCCGAAATGGCCACTACATCGAGATTCCAGGTACCAACCCATGCTGCAAGCTCACCCACCTTATTCCGGATGCTCCTGGCATTGAAGTAGACACACTTTAAACCAAGTTCTTGCTTGCCAGTGCCCTCTTGCGTCCTTGTAACCTTATCCCTGACCTCACTACTCTCAACATCCTGTACACTGGAACTACAATTTAGGTTCCCATTCCCCTGCTGAATTAGTTTAAACCCCCCCGAAGAGCACTAGCAAACCTCCCCCCCAGGATATTGGTACCCCTCTGGTTCAGGTGAAGACCAAATTGTTTGTAGAGGTCCCACCTACCCCAGAAAGAGCCCCAATTATCCAGGAAACCAAAACCCTCCCTCCTGCACCATCCCTGCAGCCACGTGTTCAACTCCTCTCTCTCCCTATTCCTCGCTTCGCTATCATGTGGCACGGGCAACAACCCAGAGATAACAACTCTGTTTGTTCTCACTCTAAGCTTCCACCCTAGCTCCCTGAATTTCTGTCTTCAATCCCCATATCTCTTCCTACCTATGTCGTTGGTGCCTATGTGGACCACGACTTGGGGCTGCTCCCTCTCCCCCTTAAGGATCCCAAAAACATGATCCGAGACATCACGAACCCTGGCACCTGGGAGGCAACACACCAACCGTGAGTCTCTCTCGTTCCCACAGAACCTCCTATCTGTTCGCCTAACTATGGAGTTCC
This sequence comes from Heterodontus francisci, assembly GCF_036365525.1. NCBI lineage: Eukaryota > Metazoa > Chordata > Chondrichthyes > Heterodontiformes > Heterodontidae > Heterodontus > Heterodontus francisci. The sequence continues at coordinate 4,602,092 of NC_090401.1, forward strand.
CAATGACTAATGCTCTGCTCCTCTTCCCCCTTCCGTTCTGAGCAACAGGGACAGTCTCTGTGCCAGAGACCTGTACCCCATTGCTTACCCCTGGTAAGTCATCCCCCGCAACAGTATCCAAAATGGTATACCTGTTGTTGAGGGAAACGGCCACATGGGATCCCTGCACTGCCTGCTGGTTCCCTCTCCTTCCCCTGACGGTAACCCATCTACCTACTTCTTTTACCTGAGGTGTGACTACCTCCCATAACTCCTCTCAATAACCCCCTCCGCCTCCCGAATGATCCGAAGTTCATCCAGCTCCAGCTCCAGTTCCCTGACGCAGTTCTCGAGGAGCTGGAGTTGGGTGCACTTCCCGCAGATGCAGTCAGCAGGGTCACTCTTGGCGACCCTTACCTGCCACATTTTGCAGGAGGAACATTCAAGTGCCTTAACCTCCATTCCCACTGTTCTAAATTCCCAACAAATCTACTGAGAAACCAACAAAAATTCAAAACTTGTTAGTTTATCAATCCGACGGACAGAACTTTTTAAATAAAAAGCTTACCTTATTAACACACCAGAGTCCTTTAATCCTTACCCAAACCATAACAGTAACCCTAAATCTAACTGTCATCCTAAGAATATCTACAACAGCAGCTCTAACCCCAACCATACCCTTAAATTTAACTATAACCCAAACGTAACCATAACTCTTACTGCATTTTCTAACCACAAGCTTAGCCCAAGCTACAAACCTAGCCCTCAGGGTATCCATGACAGCAGAACTATCAACAAGTTAACCCTAACTGTAACCTCAAACTATAATCTAACTTTGACCCTAATTTACCCCTTCCTCCAACACTAACTGTAACCCTAACCACAAAAAATAAACTTAAATGTATGCTAATGATGTGCCGAAGCCTAAATGCAACCATAATCCTAAACCTAAATGTAACACTTAACCTATATGTAACCCTGACCATAACTCTAACTTTAAGCCTAACCCTAAACCTAACCCTAGCTGTAACACTAACCCTAACGCCAAATCTAACCCTTACACAAATTATATTCCTAATCTAAACCTAATTATATAACTAACCCAACACAAGCAGTAACATAACCTGTCACAAACCCGGACCCTAACACAAACTGCAACAGTGAACCGTACACTAAACCTAGCTGTCTGATAACCCCAACCCTATAATGTAACACTAACTATAAAACTGAGCATAACCTTCAACCAGTACCAAACCTGAGACATAACGTTCTGCTGAAACAATCTCAGTGCTCACCTCTAGCTGTTATCTGATGGAGTAAAGTGCAGGCCCCATTGAGACTTGCATGGAGATGTGGGTCGCCCGCTTACAGCAACAGCCACAGATTTTTCTCCTTCTTAGCCATCGCCTTCTTGCACCAGATGTTCACTTCCTCCCACTGTCCCCACCCCCTCAAAAAACACTAAACTATTTCAATAGAACCCACACTTCAGCAATAAATCCTCATCACATCAGCACAAATGCCATTCTGCCATAACATGTACAGGTTTGCAGTTGCTTCAGCTATCTCAGCCTGCTGAACACTGAACAAAAGAACTTGGTCTAAAGAATGGGATTAGTCTGCATCAGCTGATTTCCATTTTAAACAGACTTAACACAGGCAGCAACAATGCCTGACAGTAATGGCGAGAGGCAAAAATGGCAGTTGCAAGATCGCACTGGCGGCCGCAGCTTCAGTTCTTCATGTTGGTGGTTCAGTCATTTGAGTATTGACCTGATACAACAACATTATCGAGCAACACACTGAGTGACGGGGAAGTATTCTATCGGTATAGTACTGCTGGTTCCGAATGGGATTGGACCTACAAAAGATCGTCCAGCTAATACATGTCTCAACTCACCAGGTTGGACAGCCATAGCCAACGGGCAGCTCCTATAACGGTGCAAAAGAAGGAAGCAACAAATATATATGCAAAACAAAAACAACAAACGAGCAAAAAATAAATCCAGTAACATGTGAACTGTAACATTAACACAATGTCAGATTCAGATGATTACAGACGCCCTGAAAGACATTCCACACAAGTAGCCAGCGAGCCTGCCCGTCTGGACATTGACATCACAGCACTCAGTGAAGTTTGCTTTACAGAGCAGAGACCAATACCAGAACATGGAGTAGGTTATACATTTTCCTGGCCAGGAAAAAATAGAGTTGAATGATACCTCTTAAGGGATTTGTGACGAAGAAAAGCTATTACCAGCATGTGTAAGAACCTCCCCATTGGATTTTACTAAATGATTCATGTCCGTACGATTATCAATCCAGGCCAATACATTCGCCACCATTATCAGCATACATCCGCCTACCTTACCCGCCGAAAATGTGATCAAAGAAGGCTTCTACCGGGAGCCGCATGTCCTTCAACAGCAGTTTGACACCAAAGATAAGTTCGGCACCTTTCGAGATTCCAATGCATGAGTTGGGCGCAACCAAGAGCATTGACAAGCTGCCTGGGGCAGACTTGGTATTGGTAAGTGTAATGAAAATATGATCGAGTTCTGCTGGAATTATGCACCGAGTATGAACTAATTTTATTAATTTTTTGCTCCATCATAAAGTCTGATTTAAGACCAGCTAGAGGCATCCAGGCTCAAAACACTGGCACTTATTGGGTCATATTCTGGTGCAGCAACGTAACAAATCGGGCGTACTGCACACTTCTATTATCCCTAGCGCTAACTGCTCGAGCAACCACACACTGTTTCGATTTAAACTTGCCTTCACATCGACCAAAATATAAAAAAAACGAAAACAAGGAAACTGCATGTCCATGGACTCTGTCTTCAGCACCTAAACAACGTTCAAAGTGCAAGCTTGAACACAGACCCCGCATTGAAGCGACTCTGGGCAGAGCAGCAGAGCAGTGGCGAGAGTTGAAATCCGCCCTGTTAAATTAAGAAAAAATGCAGAGCTATTTGGCTTCTCAATCAGCAGAAAGCAAGATTATTTTTGCTGAAAGTTATATTGAAATCCAAGAGCTTCTTCGGAAGAAACACTTCTGTCTCAATGGATAATTGCATGTACTGATCAGCACGCTGCAAAGTCTGCCTATAGGGAAGCCTGAATCCCTCTGCCAACCAACCTCTGTGGCATCCAAAGAAAATCGTGAACATCGCTCTTTGAGATGCTGCAAATGTATGCAGATATGAGAGATATGAGATTTTTCTAAGAAGCCTTGAGATCTGGATATGCACCTTCTACCAGGTGCAGGCACCATTAAAATCTTCAGATTTAATAACCAAGCCCAAAGACACAGATGTGATCTTGCAACAAGTAGTCAGATTACTATGACAGCCTATTTGGTGACCCACAGAGGGGACAGGAGAAGCCCATCGCAGAGGGAAGTGAAATGCGAGCTGGATGTAACACCAAGCTATGAAAAGATCAAGAGTGCTACAGCACAATTAAAATCACACAAAGCCCCTCGAATAAATGGGATTCCAGCCGAAATTCACTCCTGCAAGGTTTGCCTCTAGGTTTTAGACTATTCTCACTAGTCCCAGACTCCCCAACCAGCCAAAATATTTTTCCTCAATCTACCCCATCAGTTACGCTTAATATACGAACAACTTTGACCAAGTCATCCCTGATCCTTCAAAATTCCAGGGAATACGTCCCCAGTTTGTGCAATATTTCCCTGTAATTGAACCCTTGGAGCCCGTTAAGCATTCTGGTAAAGCTACGCTGCACACAAATTGACATGGACCCACAATTCTCTTTGAAACTTGCGGGGGATAAATTGGTGGGCGATGCAATTGGCAGGATAAGAAAGTCAGAAAGAGCCAAAGAAAGAGAGAGAAAGCAGGGAAAGAGACAAAGTCAGAAAGGGAGTGAAAGTCAGACACAGTGGGGTCAGTCTCCTGTCCCCCGGGGTCTGTAATACAGACAGAGTGGGATCAGTCTGCTCTCCCCCGGGATCAGTAATAAGGACACAGTGGGGTCAGACTGCTCTCCCCAATGGTCAGAGATATAGACACCGTGGGGTCAGTTTGCTCCCCCCGGGGGTCAGTGACACGGACAGAGTGGGGTCAGTCTGCTCTCCCCTGGGGTCAGTGATAGAGACACAGTGGGGTCAGTCCTCTCTCTCATGGTCAGTGATACAGATTCAGTGGAGTCAGTCTGCTCTCTCCCCTGGGGTCAGTGATGCACAAAAGTGGCTTCAGTCTGTTCTCCCTCATGGTCAGAGATACTGACACAGTGGGATCTGTCTGCTGTACCCGGAATAAGTGTTGCAGACGCAGTTGACACATTCTGCTTTCCTGCAGGAACTGTGACTCAGACACAATGGGGTCAGTCTGCTGTCCCCCCTGGGGTCATTGATACAGTTACCGTGGTGTCAGCCTGCTGTTCCTGGACACAGTGATGCAGACAAGTGGGGTCAGGCTGCTCTCCCGCCGGGGTCAGTGATACAGACACTGTGGGGCCAGTCTGCTCTACCCCGGGGTCAGCGACACAGACATAGAAGGGTCGGTCTGTTCTACCCCGTAGTCTGTGATACACAGTGGAGTCAGTCTGCTGTCCCCTTGATTCAGTGATACTGACACAGTTGGGAGAGTCTTCTCTCTCCCCTGGGTCAGTGGTACAGACATACTGTGGTCAGTCTGCTCTCCCCCAGGGTCAGTAATACAAAAATACTGTGGTCAGCCAGCTGTCCCCCAGGGTCAGTAATACAAAAATACTGTGGTCAGCCAGCTGTCCCCCAGGGTCAGTGATAGAGACACTGTGGGGTCAGTCTTATCTCTCACGGCATCAGTAATACAGACACAGTGGGGTCAGTCTTCTCTCCCTGTGGGTTAGTGATACACTGTGAGGTCAGTCTGCTGTCCCCTTTGGGCAGTTATGCAGACACAGTGGGGTCTGTCTACCCTCCCTGTACACTGTGATGCGCACATTGTGGTCAGTATGCTTTCCCCCAGGGTCAGTGATGCAGACAAATTGGAGTCATTCTGCTCTCCCCCAGTGTCATTGAGTCAGACGCAGTGGGGTCAGTCTGTTCTCCCCTGGGGTCAATGTTACAGACGTATTGGGGTCAGTCTGTTCTCCGCTGGTCAGTGATGCACATTGCGTTCAGTCTGCTTTCCCCTTGGGTAAGAGATATCGACACAATGGGGTCCGTCTACTCCATCCCGGGGTCAGAGAAACAGACACAGTGGGGAAATCTGCACACCCCCGGGTCAGTGATACAGACACAGTCGGGACATTCTGCTCTGCCCTGGGTTCATTGATACAGACACAATGGTGTCAATTAGCACTCCCCAGTGTCAATTATACAGACATAGTGCGGTCAGTCTGCTCTCCCCCATTCAGTGCTATACAGTGGGTTCAGTCTGCTGCCCCCTTGGCTCAGTCATCCCGACACAGTGGGATCCGTCGATAATCAAGGATAGGGTGATAGAACACCTAGAAAAAACTCAGTTAATCAGGGACAGCCAGCATAGATGCATGACCGGAAGGTCACGCCTTGAAAAATCTCATTTAATTTTTTGAGGAGGTGACGAAGGTAATGGACAGGGGAATGTCTATGGATGTTATTTATATGGACTTGCAGAAGGCATTTGATAAAGTCCCACATAAGAGATTGTTAACTAAGATAGAAGCCCATGGAGTTGACGGCAAATTAATGACACAATTCGGAGGTTGGTTGAGTGGTCGGCGACAGTGAGTGGGGATAATGGCTAAGTACTCCGATTGACAGGATGTGGTGGCCCGCAAGGATCTGTGTTGGAGCCTCAATTATTCTCATTATTCATTAACGATTTGGATGATGGCATAGTAAGTCATATATTTGTTGATGATACAAGTTAGGCGGCATTGTAGATGGTCCAGATGATAGCATAAAATTGCGATGAAATATTGATAGGCTAGGTGAGTAGAAAAAACTGTGGCAGATGGATTCCAATGCGGTCAAGTGTGAGGTTATCCATTTTTGGACCAAAGGAGGATAGTGCAGGGTACTTTCTAAATGGGAAGAGGTTATGTACAGTGGATGTCCAAAGAGACTTGGGTGTTCAGTTGGATAGATCTTTAAAATGCCACGAGCAAGTGCAGAAAATATATCAAAAGGCTAATGCAATGCTAGCCTTTATATCTAGAGGATTGGCGTATAAAGACACAGAGGCTGTGCTGCACCTGTACAAAACCCTGGTTAGACCCCATTTGGAGTATTGTGAGCAGTTCTGGAGCCACACTTTAGGAAGGATATATTGGCCTTGAAGGGAGTCCAAGGTAGGTTTACAAGAATGATACCTGGACTGCAGGGGTTAAGTTCCGAGGAGAGATTACACAAATTAGGCCTGTTTTCTCTAGAATTTAGAAGGTTCAGAGGTTATCTGTTTGAAGTCTTCAAGATATTCACAGGAAAAGACAGGCTAAATAAAGGGAAACTATTTCCACTAGTTGAAGATGCTACAACTAGGGGGCATAGTCCAAAATGTAGGGCCAGACTGTTCAGGAGAGATGTTAGGAACCACCTCTTCACGCAAAGGGTGGTCAAGTTTTGGTACTCTCTCCCACAAACAGCAGTTGAAGTTAGAAAAGTTGTGAGCTTTAAATCTGAGAAAGATAGATTATTGTCAAGCAAAGATGTTAAGGGATATGGGCCAAAGGCAGGTATATGGAGTTAGGCCGCGGATCAGCCATGATCTCATTGCATGGCGGGACTGGCTCGAGGGGCTGAATGGTCTACTTCTGTTCCTATCTTCCTATGTTCCTATGATCCTACTCTATCCCGGGATCAGAAATACAGACACAGTGGGGCAAATCTGTTTGATACAGACACAGTGGGGTCAGTCTGCTCTCCCCTTGGGGTCAGTGATACAGAAACATCAGAATCAGTCTACTCTCCCCCGGTGTCAGTGATACAGACGCTATGTTTTCTGTCTGCTCTCCCCCGGCACAATGATGCAGACTCAGTGAGTTCAGTTTGCTCCCCCGGGCACACTGCAGTAGACAGTGTGGGGTCAGTCTGCTCTTCCCCTGCATCAGTGATACGGACACAGAGGGATCAGTCTGCTAACCCCCGGGGTCAGTGATACACAGTGAGGTCAGTCTGCACACCCCTTAGATCAAGTTCACAGACACTGTGGGGTCAGTCTGCTCTCATTTGGGGTCAGTGATACAGACACAGTGGGGACATTCTGTTCTGCCCTGAGTTCATTGATACAGACACAGAGCTGTCAATTTGCACTCCCCGGTAGATGTGATACAGAGACATTATGGTCCGTCTGCTCTCCCCCGGGCCAGTGATATTCAGTGGGGTCTGTCTGCTCTCCCCGTGCACAGTGATGGACAAACTGTGGTCAGTCTGCTCTCCCCAGGCTCAGTGATACATAGTGGCTTCGGTCTGCTCTTCCCCCTGGGTCATTGATGAAGACACAGTGGAGTCAGTCTGTTCTCCCCCGCGGGGTCAGTGATACAGACAGAGTGGGGTCAGTCTGCTCTCCGCCAGGTTCTACGATATAGACACAGCGGTGTCTGTCTGCTCTCCCCCAGGGTAGTTGATACAGACACAATGGGGTCTGCCTGCTCTCCCCCAGGGTCAGTGATACAGATACAGTGGGAAAGTCTGCTCTCCCCTTGGGTCATTGATAATGACACAGTGGGGTCAATGTGTTCTTCCCCGGGGTCAGAGACACAGACACAGTGGGGTCTGTCTGCTATCCCTTGGATGTAGTGATATAGACACAGAGGGATCTGTCTGCTCTCCCCCGGGGTCAGTGATACACGGTGAGGTCAGTTTGCTCACCCATTGGGTCAGTCATACAGACACTGTGGGGTCAGTCTGCTCTCCCCCCTGGTCATAGGAACATAGGAAGATAGGAGCAGGAGTAGGCCCTTCAGCCCCTCGAGTCTGTCCTGCCATTGAATGAGATCATGGCTGATTGTGATCTAACCCCAATGAGCTGCCTTTGGCCCATATCCCTTATTATCTTTGCTTAACAAAAATCTATCTATCTCAGATTTAAAATTAACAACTGTTCCATCTTCAACTGCTGTTTGTGGGAGAGAGTTCCCGACCTCTACCACCCTTTGCGTGAAGAAGTGCTTCCTAACATCTCTCCTGAACGCTCTGTTCCTGAATTTTGGACTATGCCACCAAGTTTTAGAATCTTCAAAAAGTGGAAATGGTTTATCTTTATTTAGTCTGTCTTTTCCTATTAATATCTTGAAGACTTCAATCAGATCACCCCTGAAACTTCTAAATTCTAGAAACAACAGGCCTAATTTGTGCAATATCTCCTCGCAACTTAGCCCCTGTAGTCCAGGTATCATTCTTGTAAATCGACGTGCACTCCCTTCAAGGCCAATATATCTTTCCTAAGGTGTGGTGCCCAGAACTGCTCACAGTACTCCAAGTGGGGTCTAACCAGGGTTTTGTACAGCTGCAGAATAACCTCTGTGTCTTTATACTCCAATCCTCTAGATAAAAAGGCTAGCATTGCATTAGCCTTTTGATTTATTTTCGGCACTTGCTCGTGGCATTTTAAAGATCAATGCACCTGAGCAACCAAGTCTCTCTTGACATCCACTGTCCTTAACCTCCTCCTATTTAGAAAGTACCCTGCTCTATCCTCTTTTGGTCCAAAAGGATAACCTCATACTTGCCCGCAATGAAATCCATCTGCCACAGTTTTGCCCACTCACCTAGTCTGTCAACATCTCTTTGCAATTTTATGCTATTATCTAGACTGTCTACAATGCCGCCTAACTTTGTATTATCAGCAAATTTGGATATATGACTTACTATGCCATCATCCAAGTTAATGAATAATGTGAATAATTGAGGCCCCAACACAGATCCCTGCGGGATATGTTGTGCCTAACACATACTGTACTCTTAGAGAATCCACGGAATCCGATTGGTGAAAGTTATATCAATATTTTATTCACACACGAAATCATCAAAGTTCAAGCTGTCACTACTTGTACAGTATCAAAACTCATCAAAGTACAAGCTGTCACTACTTGTACAGTATCAAAACTCATCAACGTACAAGCTGTCACTTCTTGCACAGTATCAAAACTCATCAAAGTACAAGCTGTCACTACTTGCACAGTATCAAAACTCATCAAAGTACAAGCTGTCACTACTTGTACAGTATCAAAACTCATCAAAGTACAAGCTGTCACTACTTGTACAGTATCAAAACTCATCAAAGTACAAGCTGTCACTACTTGTACAGTATCAAAACTCATCAAAGTACAAGCTGTCACTACTTGCACAGTATCAAAACTCATCAACGTACAAGCTGTCACTACTTATACAATATACTACCTGTCAAGACACGAAGTGATCAGTCTCGGACTTGCGGCTGCTCTTTTCTTCTCTGAGCCTTTGGCTCAATGGATCTTCTCGAGTGCTCTTCCCCGGGGTTCTCGTACCTCCTCAGTTTCAGTCAGGAGTTAAATCTTGTTTATAAGACCCACCCCTCTTACTTACTCATAGGGGTCTGGTATAATGACATCATGATAGTTCCTTCCTTGCTTCAGTGAGAACCTGTTGAAAACAGCATAGTTTCCCATTGTCTGTTATGAGTTTAATCATGTCTGGTGCCCATGACGAGTATCGTTTCTCGGATCCACCTCAATACCTTTTCTGTAATCATACCTACAACTCCTTGGCCATCTGTATGCCATGGCCTCTTTTACCCATCCTCCCTATGCTTTAACACACTGTTCATTGTTGTGTTACTTGCCCCTTTGTTTTAATTAAGTTCTTATGTGTTTTGCTATATGTGCTTTTACTGGGTATAAAGAGACCACTTGTCACTTCCTGCCAATTGGAGTACTTACCCATTATCCCCACTCTCGGTCGCCTACCACTCAACCAACTTTCTAACCATGTCAATAATTTGCCCTCAACTCCATCGTCTCCTACCTTAGTTATCAGTCTCTTTTGTGGGACTTTATCAAATGCCTTCTGCAAGTCCATATAAATAGCATCCATAGACATTCCCCTGCCCACTACCTCAGTCACCTCTTCATAAAATTCAGTGAGATTTGTCAGGCATGACTTTCCCGTCATGAATCCATGCTGGCTGTCCCTAATTAACTGTCATTTTTCGAGGTATTCAGTCACCCTATCTTTGATTATAGACTCCAGCAACTTGCCCACCACAGATGTCAGGCTAACTGGTCTGTAATTTCCTTGGTTCCCCCTTTCACCCTTCTTAAAAAGTGGGGTGACATGTGCAACTTTCCAATCCAGAGGGACCACTCCTGAATCTTGGAAACTCTGAAAGACTATAGTTAGGGCATCTACAATGTACTCCCCTACTTCGTTTAACACCCTCGGATGGAAACCGTCAGGTCATGGGGATTTCTCACTCTTTAGTTCCATTAATTTCCTTGTTACTGATGTTTTACCCCTGTCCCCCATCGGCTATTATTTTTTTCGGTACTTCCGGCAAGTTATCCTCCTGTTCAACTGTAAATACTGAGGCAAAGTAATTGTTCAACATGTCTGCCATTTCCCCATTATCAATGACAATATCTCCAGTTTAATCTTCTAGTGGGTCTACGTTGCTCTTGACCACCCGTTTTCCCTTTATGTAACTGTAAAATTTCTTCATATTGATTTTGATGTCCCTTGAAAGTTTCCTTTCATAATCTCTTTTAGTAGCTTTTATAAACTGCTTTGTGACCCTTTGCTAGTTTTTGTATTGATCCCATTCGGCCGAATCTATGCTGCGTTTTGCATTTTTGTAAGCCCTTTCTTTTTGTTTTATGCTATCCCTAATCTCTTTAGTTGTCCATGGCTGTTTTTTTTTTCTGTGAAGTGGAGCTTTTTCCTCTCAGGGGTGTATACTCGCTCTGTATTTCGTTAAATGTTTCTTTCAATATTCTCCACTGTTGTTCAGTCGTTTAACCCATTAACAGATCGACCCAGTTTACCGTGGACAGTCTCTGTCTCATCCCGGTAAAGTCAGCCTGACCCAGGTCTAAAATTCTAGTAGCTGATTCGTGCTTTTCACTTTCAAACGCTACCTTGAATTCGATCATGTTGTGATCACTATTTGATAAATGTTCACGTACAGTTAGGCTGCTAACTAAATTTGGCTCATTACTCATAACTAAATCTAATATTGCCTGTCGTTTGTTACATCTAGGACATATTGCTGTAGGAAACTATACCGGACCCATTCCAGAAATCCAGGACCTTTCTGACAGGTGCTAGTCTGCTTCTCCCAATCTATGTGTAAGTTAAAATCCCCCCATTAATTCTGCCCTGCCTTTGTTACACACCTGCCTAATTTGTGCATTTATGCAATCTAACATCTCAGAACTGCTGTACACAACACCTATTACAGTTTTAGATCCTTTTCTGTTCCTCAATTCCACCCATAAGGTCTCCACTGGATGCTTTCCCCTCATTATACTGTCCCTCACTAATAAGGTGATATTATTTCTAATCAGTAAGGCTACTCCACCCCCTTTGCCATTTTCCCTGTCCCTCCTGTAATCTTTATAACCAGGTATATTTAGTTCCCAGTCCCGACCATCCTGCAGCCACGTCTCCGCAATGGCCACCACATCTTAATTTCCCTTTGCATTTGCGCCTGCAGTTCATCTAATTTATTTCTTACACTCCGTGTGTTTGTATATAAAACTCTTATTTGGGCTTTACCATCTAACCTGTCCCTCAGCACTGATGCTTTATTCACATGTTTATTATTTTTCTCTTTTGGTTTAACCAGTATACTTCTTGCAGTTTGGTAGAAATCAACCTCACTACTAACCTTCTCCTTTAACTTCCTGTTTTTCCATGCAACTGAACCCTCCCCCCTCCCCCAACTATTTAGTTTAAAGCACTATCTACAGCTCTAGTTATACAATTCGCCAGGACTCTGGTCCCAGCATGATTCAGGTGGAGCCCGTCCCGTCGGAACAGCTACCTCCTTCCCCAGTACTGGTGCCAATGTTCCACGAATTCGAACCCATTTCTCCCACACCAATATTTGAGCCTCTTTAATCATATTGAAGCTTTGCCAATTTGCTCGTGGCTCAGGTAGTAATCCGGAGCTTATTACCTTCTTGGTTATGCTTTTTAATTTAGCCCCAAGCTGCTCATATTCCCTCAGCAGAACCTCTAACCTCGTTCTACTTATATCCTTGGTACCTACCTGGATCATGACAACTGAACCGTTCCCCTCTCGCTCCAAGTTCCTCAGTGATACAGACAGAGCTGGGTCAGTCTGCTCTCATTCGGGGTCAGTGATATAGACACAGTGGGGACATTCTGTTCTGCCCTGAGTTCATTGATACAGACACAGTGCTGTCAATTTGCACTCCCCGGTAGAAGTGAAACAGAGACATTATGGTCAGTCTGCTCTCCCCTGGGTTAGTGATATTCAGTGGGGCCTGTATGCTCTCCCCATGCACAGTAATGCACAAACTATGGCCAGTCATCTCTCCCCCAGGGGCATGATACAGACACAGTGGTGTCAATCTGCTCTCCCCCGCGTCACTGATACACAGTGGCTTCAGTCTGCTCTCCCCTTGGGTCATTGATAAAAACACAGTGGGGTCAGTCTGTTCTCCCCCAGGGTCAGTGATACAGACACTGTGGGGTCAGTCTGCTCTCCCCCAGGTGCAGTGATAGAGACACAGAGGAATCAGTCCGCTCTCCCCCGGTGTCAGTGATACACAGGAAGGTCAGTCTGCTCACCACTTGGGACAGTCATACAGACACAGTGGTGTCTGTCTGCTCTGCCCCAGGGTAGTTGATACAGACACAGTGGGGTCAGTCTGCTCTCCCGTGAGTCATTGATAACGACTCAGTGGGATCAGTCGGTTCTTACCTGGGGTCAGAGATACAGACACAGTGGGGTCTGTCTGCTCTCCCTGGGGACAGTGATACAGACACAGAGGGATCAGTCCGCTCTCCCCAGGTCAGTGATACGCAGTGAGGTCAGTCTGCTCACCCCTCGGAAAAGTCATGCAGACACTGTGGGGTCAGTCTGTTCTCCCCAAGGTTCTGCGATACAGACACAGTGGTGTCTGTCTGTTTTCCCCCGGGTCGTTAATACGGGCAGTGGTTTCAGTCTGCTCTCACTCAGGGTCAATGACACATAAAAAGTACGATCAGACTGCTCGATCCCGGGGCCCAGTGATACAGAAAAAGTGGGAAAAGTCTGATCTCCCCCCCCTCCCCCGCCGAGTCAGTAATACAGGCACAGTGGGGTCAGTCTGCTATCCCCCAGGGTCAGTTATACACAGTGGGTCAGTCGCTGTCCCTTTGTTTCAGTGATACAAACACAGTGGGGCCTGCCTCCTCTAGCCCGTGGTCAGTGATACAGATGCACTGTGTTCCGTCTACTCTCCCATGCTGCAGTAATACGGGCACAGTAGGGTCAGCCTGCTCTCCCGCGGGGTCAGTGATAGAGACACAGTGTGGTCAGTCTGCTATCGCCCGTGGTCAGTGATATAGACACATTGGGGTCAGTTTGCAGCCCACTTGGGTCAGTGCTACACTCACAGTGGAGTCAGTCTGCACTCCCCCGGAGTCAGTGATACAGACAAAGTGGGGTTAGTCTGCAGTCCACTTGGGTCAGTGATACAGGCACAGTGGGGTCAGTCTGCTCTCCCCCGGAATCAGTGATACAGACAAAGTGGAGTCTGTCTGTTCTTCCCATGCACAGTGTGCAGACACAGTGGGATCAGACTGACATCCACTTGAGTCAGAGATACAGACACAGTGGCGTCAATCGGCACTCCCCGGGGTCAGGGATAAAGACACAGTGGGGTCAGTCTACTCTCGCCCGGGGTCAGTGATATAGACACAGTGGGGTCAGTCTACAGTCCACTTGGGTCAGTGTTACAGTCACAGTGGGGTCAGTCTGCTCTCCCCCGGAATCAGTGATACAGACACAGTGTGGTCAGTCTTCTCTCCGCTTGGTTCGGTGTTACTGACACAGTAGGGTCAGTCTGCTCTCCCCAGGATCAGTCATGAAAAACACAATGATGTTAGTCTGCTCTTCCCCGGGGTCAGTGAAATAGACACAGTGGGGTGAGTCGGCTCTCGCCTGGGGTCAGTGATACAGACACAGTGGGGTCAGTCGGGCCTCGCCTGGGGTCAGTGATATGGACACAGTGGGGTCAGTCTGCTATCGCCCGGGGTCAGTGATATAGACACAGTGGGGTCAGTCTGCTATCGCCCGGGGTCAGTGATATAGACACATTGGGGTCAGTTTGCAGCCCACTTGGGTCAGTGCTACACTCACAGTGGAGTCAGTCTGCACTCTCCCGGAGTCAGTGATGCAGACAAAATGGGGTTAGTCTGCAGTCCACTTGGGTCAGTGATACAGGCACAGTGGGGTCAGTCTGCTCTCCCAGAGACAGAGATACAGACAAAGTGGAGTCGTCTGTTCTTCCCATGCACAGTGTGCAGACACAGCGGGAGCAGACCGACATCCACTTGAGTCAGAGATACAGACACAGTGGCGTCAATCTGCACTCCACGGTGTCAGGGATACAGACACAGTGGGGTCAGTCTACTCTCGCCCGGGGTCAGTGATATAGACACAGTGGGGTCAGTCTACAGTCCACTTGGGTCAGTGTTACAGTCACAGTGGGGTCAGTCTGCTCTCCCCTGGAATCAGTGATACAGACAAAGTGGGGTCAGTCTGCTGTCCCGGAGTCATAGATACAGACAAAGTGGGGTCAGTCTGCAGTCCACTTGGGTCAGTGATACAGGCATAGTGGGGCCAGTCTGCTCTACCAGAGACAGAGTTACAGACAAAGTGGGGTCCATCTGTTGCTCCCATGCACAGTGTGCAGACACAGTGGGATCAGTCTGTCGTCAAATTGAGTCAGAGATATAGACACTGTGGGGACAGTCTGCTCTCTCCCGGGGTCAGAGATGGAGACACAGTGGGGACAGTCTGCTCTCACCGAGGGGACGCTGCTACAGACACAGTGGTATCAGTCGGCCGTCCACTTGAGACAGAGATACAGACACACTGGAGTTGTCTGCTCTCCCCCGGGGCCACTGATGCAGACACAGTGAGTTCACTCTGCTCTCCCCCGGGGTCAGCGACACAGACACAGTGGGGTCAGTCTGCTCTCACCGGAGTCTGTGATAGTGACACAGTGCGCTCAGTCTGCTCTCAGTCAGGGCTGCCAGCTACAGACACAGTGGGGTCAGTCATACAGACGCTATGGTGTATGTCTGCTCAATATCGGTGTCAGTGATGCAGACACATTGGGGTCAGTCTGCTCTACCCGGGGTCAGTGATACTGAAAACGTGGGGACAGTCCGCTGCCCCCCAGGGTCAGTGATACACAGTGGGTCAGTCTGCTGTCCCCTTGGTTCAGTGATACATACATGGCAGGGGTCAGACTGCTCTCTCCCGGAGTCAGTGATACAGATATGGTGGGGTCAGCCTGCTGTCCCCTTGTCCCCTTGCGACAGTGATACAGACACAGTGGGGCCTGCCTCCTCTCTCCCGGTGTCAGTGATAGAGACACAGTGGGGTCAGCCTGCAGTCCACTTGGGTCAGTGATACAGGCACAATCGGGTCAGGCTGCTCTCCCCCCAGGGTCAGTGCTACATAGTTGGTCAGTCTGCTATTCCCTTGGTTCAGTGATACATACATGGTGGGGTCAGACTGCTCTCTCCCGACGTCAGTGATACAGATACAGTGTAGGCAGACTTCTGTCGCCTTGGGATAGTGATATAGACAGAGTGGGGCCTGCCTCATCTCACCCGGGGTCAGTGATGCAGACACACCGTGGCAAGTCTTGTCTCCCCTTGGTTCAGTGTTACAGACGCTGTAGGGTCAGTCTGCTCTCCCCAAGATCAGTCATAAAAACACAATTTTGTTAGCCTGCTCTCCCCCGGGGCCAGTGATACAGGCACAGTGCTGGCAGTCTGCTCTACACTGGGGTCAGTAGAATTTTAGAACATGACAGCGCAGTACAGGCCCTTCGGCCCTCGATGTTGCGCCGACCTGTGAAACCATCTGACCTACACTATTCCATTTTCATCCATATGTCTATCCAATGACCACTTAAATTCCCTTAAAGTTGGCGAGTCCACTACTGTTGCAGGCAGGGCATTCCACGCCCCGACTACTCTCTGAGTAAAGAAACTACCTCTGACATCTGTCCTATATCTATCACCCCTCAACTTAAAGCTATGTCCCCTCGTGTTTGCAATCACCATCCGAGGAAAAAGACTCTCACTATCCACCCTATCTAACCCTCTTATCTTGTATGTCTCTATTAAGTCACCTCTCCTCCTCCTTCTCTCCAACGAAAACAACCTCAAGTCCCTCAGCCTTTCCTCGTAAGACCTTCCCTCCATACCAGGCAACATCCTAGTAAATCTCCTCTGCACCCTTTCCAAAGCTTCCACATCCTTCCGATAATGCGGTGACCAGAACTGCACGCAATACTCCAGGTGCGGTCTCACCAGAGTTTTGTACAGCTGCAGCATGACCTCGTGGCTCCGAAACTCGATCCCCCTACTAATAAAAGCTAACACACCATATGCCTTCTTAACAGCCTTATTAACCTGGGTAGCAACTTTCAGGGACTTATGTACCTGGACACCAAGATCTCTCTGTTCATCTACACTACCAAGAATCTTCCCATTAGCCCAGTACTCTGCATTCCTGTTACTCCTTCCAAAGTGAATCACCTCACACTTTTCCGCATTAAACTCCATTTGCCATCTCTCAGCCCAGCTCTGCAGCCGATCTATGTCCCTCTGCACCCTACAACATCCTTCGGCACTATCCACAACTCCACCGACCTTAGTGTCATCCGCAAAGTTACTAACCCACCCTTCTACACCCTCATCCAGGTCATTTATAAAAATGACAAACAACAGTGGCCCCAAAACAGATCCTTGCGGTACACCACCAGTAACTAAACTCCAGGAGGAACATTTGCCATCAACCACCACCCTCTGTCTTCTTTCAGCTAGCCAATTTCTGATCCAAAGCTCTAAATCACCTTCAGCCCCATACTTCCGTATTTTCTGCAATGGCCTACCGTGGGGAACCTTCTCAAACGCCTTACTGAAATACATATACACCACATCCACTGCTTTACCCTCATCCACCTGTTTGGTCACCTTCTCTAAAATCTCAATAAGGATTCTGAGGCACGACCTACCCTTCACAAAACCGTTCTGACTATCGCTAATGAACTTATTCTTTTCAAGATGATTATAAATCCTGTCTCTTATAACCTTTTCCAACATTTTACCTACAACCGAAGTAAGGCTCACAGCTCTATAATTACCAGGGCTGTCTCTACTCCCCTTCTTGAACAAGGGGACAACATTTGCTATCCTCCAGTCTTCCGGCACTATTCCTGTCGACAATGACGACATAAAGAGCAAGGACAAAGGCTCTGCAATCTCCTCCCTGGCTTTCCAGAGAATCCGAGGATAAATCCCATCTGGCCCAGGGGACTTATCTATTTTCACACTGTCCAAAATTGCTAACACCTCCTCCTTGTGAACCTCAATCCCATCTAGCCTAGGAGTCTGAATCTCAGTATTCTCCTCGACAACATTTTCTTTCTCTACTGTAAACACTGACGAAAATTATTCATTTAACACTTCCCCTATCTCCTCTGATTCCACACACAAGATTAGATTAGATTAGAGATACAGCACTGAAACAGGCCCTTCGGCCCACCGAGTCTGTGCCAAACATCAACCATCCATTTATACTAATCCTGCACTAATCCCATATTCCCTCCAAACATCCCCAGCTGTCCCTATATTTCCCTCCCACCTACCTATTCTAGTGACAATTTTTTATAATGGCCAATTTACCTATCAACCTGCAAGTCTTTTGGCTTGTGGGAGGAAACCGGAGCACCCGGAGAAAGCCCACGCAGACACAGGGAGAACTTGCAAACTCCAACACAGGCAGTACCCGGAATCGAACCAGGGTCCCTGCAGCTATGAGGCTGCGGTGCTAACCACTGCGCCACTGTGCCGCACACAACTTCCCACTACTATCCTTGATTGGCCCTAATCTAACTCTTTATTCTCTAGTCATTCTTTATTCCTGATATACCTATCGAAAGCCTTAGAGTTTTCCTTGATCCTATCCGCCAATGACTTCTCGTGTCCTCTCCTTGCTCTTCTTAGCTCTCCCTTTAGGTCCTTCCTGGCTAGCTTGTCACTCTCAAGTGCCCTAACTGAGCCTTCACGTCTCGTCCTAACATGAGCCTTCTTCTTCCTCTTGACCAGCGCTTCCACTTCTTAAGTGAACCACGGCTCCCTCGCTCGACAACTTCCTCCCTGCCTGACAGGTACATACTTATGAAGGACACGCAGTAGTTGCTCCTTGAATAAGCTCCACATTTCGATTGTGCCCATCCCCTGCAGTTTCCTTCCCCATCCTACACATCCTAAATCTTGCCTAATCGCATCATAATTTCCTTCCCCCCAGCTTTAATTTTTGCCCTGCAGTATATACCTGTCCCTGCCCATCGCTTAGGTAAACCTAACCGAATTGTGATCGCTATCACCAAAGTGCTCACCTACATCTAAATCTAACACCTGGCTGGGTTCATTACCCAGTACCAAATCCAATGTGGCATCGCCACTGGTTGGCCTGTCTACATACTGTGTCAGAAAACCCTCCTGCACACACTGGACAAAAACTGACCCATCTAAAGTACTCGAACTATAGTATTTACAGTCAATATTTGGAAAGTTAAAGTCCCCCATAACAACTACCCTGTTACTCTCGCCCCTGTCGAGAATCATCTTCGCTATCCTTTCCTCTCCATCTCTGGAACTATTCGGAGGTCTATGAAAGACTCCCAACAGGGTAACCTCACCTCTCCTGTTTCTAACCTCGGCCCATACTACCTCAGTAGACGAGTCCTCAAACGTCCTTTCTGCCGCTGTAATACTCTCCTTGATTAACAATGCCACACCCCCCCCCCCTCTTTTACCATCTTCTCTGTTCTTACTGAAACATCTAAATCCCGGAACCTGCAACATCCATTCCTGTCCCTGCTCTACCCATGTCTCTGAAATGGCCACTACATCGAGATCCCAGGTACCAACCCATGCTGCAAGCTCACCCATCTTATTCTTGATGCTCCTGGCGTTGAAGTAGACACACTTTAAACCAAGTTCTTGCTTGCCAGTGCCCTCTTGCGTCCTTGTAACCTTATCCCTGACCTCACTACTCTCAACATCCTGTACACTGGAACTACAATTTAGGTTCCCATTCCCCTGCTGAATTAGTTTAAACCCCCCCCCCCCCCCCCCCCACCGAAGAGCACTAGCTCAGTGCTAGTGATCAGCGATTCACAGTGGGTTCTGTCTGCTCTCCCCTTGGGTCAGTGATATAGACAAGGTGGGCTCAGTCTACTCTCCCCAGTGTCAGTAATACAGGCACAGACAGGTCAGAAAGCTCTTCCCTGGGGTCAGAGATACAGACACGGTGGGTTCAGTCTGCTATCCTGCGGGGTCAGCAACAGAGAAACAGTGGGGTCAGTCTGCACTCCCTTGTGTCAGAAATACTGGCACAGTGCGATCAGCTTCCTTGATCCCGGCATCAGTGATACATACACGGCGGGGTGAGACTGCTCTCGCCCGGGGTCAGTGATACAGACACGGCGGGGTGAGACTGCTCTCGCCCGGGGTCAGTGATACAGACTCGGTGGGGTCAGCCTGCTGTCCCCTTGGGTAAGTGATACAGACACAGTGTGGTCAGCCTGTTCTCACCCGGTGTCAGTGATATGCAGATACAGTGGGTTCAGTCTGCTCTCCCCAGGGTCAAAGATACAGACACCGTGGGGTCAGTCTGCTGACTCCCCGGGGTTGGGGAAACAGACACTTTGGGGACAGTCTGCACTCCCCCGGGGTCATTGAAACAGGCACAGTGGGGTCAGAATGCTCTCCCCTGGGTCAGCGATACAGTTAGAGTGGCGTCAGTCTGCTCTCCATCGGGGCCATTGATACAGGCACAGTGGCGTCAGCATGCTCACCCCCGGGGTCATTGAAACAGACACAGTGGGGTTAGTCTGCTCTGCTCCAGGGTCAGTGATACAGGCACAGTGGGGTCAGTCTGCTCTCCCCCCGGGTCAGTGATACAATCACAGTCGTGTCGGTCTGCTCTCCACAGGGTCAGTGATACAGAAAAAGTGTGGTCAGTCTGCTCTTCCCCGGTGTCATTGGTACAGACACAGTGGTGTCAGTCTGCACTCCCCCGGGGTCATTGATACAGACACAGTGGGGTCAGTCTGCTCTCCTCCATGTTCAGTGATACTGACACAGTGCGCTCAGTCTGCTGTCCCGATGATCAGACATAAAACCACAATGGTGTTAGTCTGCTCTCCCAAGAATCAGTCATTAAAACACAATGGTGTTAGTCTGGTCTCCTGCGAGGTCAGGGATACAGACCCAGATGGGTCACTCTGCTGTCCCCCACGGTCAGTGATAAAGGCACAGTGGGGTCAGTCTGTGCTCCCCGTGGTCAGAGATACAGGCATAGTAGTGTCAGTCTTCTCTCCATAGGGTCAGAGATAATGACACAGTGGGGTCAGTCTGCTCTCCCCCAGTGTCACTGATACAGACACATTCGGATCAGTCTGCTCTCCCCCAGGGTCAGTGACACAGACACAGTGGTGTCTTCCTGCTCTCACAGGCACAGTGATGAAGATCCAGTGTGCTCAGTCTGTTCTCAAACCCAGATCAATGAAGAAGACACAGTGGGGCCAGTCTGCTCTCCCCCGGTGTCAGTGATGCAGACACTGTGGGGTCAGTCTGCTGCCCTGCGGGGTCAGTGATACATACACAGTGGGGTCAGTCTGCCTTCCCCAGGATCAGTCATAAAAACACCATGGTGTTAGTCTGCTTTCCCCCGGGGTAAGTGATACAGACACAGTGGGATCACTCAGCACTACCCCGAGGTCAGTGATACAGACACAGTGGGGTCAGTCTGCTCGCCCCCAGGGACAGCGATACAGACACAGTGGGGTCAGTCTGTTCTCCACGGAGTCAGTGATAGTGACACAGTGGACTCACTCTGTTCTCACCCAGGGGTCCCAGCTGCAGACACAGTGGGATCAGTCTGCTCTCCCCGCAGTCAGTGATACGGACACAGTGCGCTCAGTCTGCTCTCCCCATGGTCAGTGATACAGAAAAAGTGACAAAAGTCTGATCTCCTCCCGGGTCAGTGACACAGGCACAGTGGGGTCAGTCTGCTCCCTCCGGTGTGAGTGCTACAGACACAATGGGGTCAATCTGCTCTACCCGGGGTCAGTGATAAAGAAAAATGGGATCAGTCTGTTCTCCCCCAGGGTCAGTGATGCACATTAGGTCAGTCTGCTGTCCCCTTGTTTCAGTGATACATACATTGTGGGGTCAGACTGCTCTCACTCGGTGTCAGTGATACAGATATGGTGGGGTCAGCCTGCTGTCCCCTTGCGACAGTGATACAGACACAGTAGGGCCTGCCTCCTCTCTCCGGGATTCAGTGATACAGACGCAGTATGGCAAGTTTGCTTTTCCCCGGTGTCATAGGCACAGACACAGTGGGGTCAGTCTGGTGTTCGCGGACTCAGTGATACAGGCAAAGTCGTATCAGTCTGCTCGATTCCGGTTTCTGAGAAACAGACAGAGTAGTGGCAATCTGCACTACACAGAGTCAGTGATACAGACATAGTAGGGTCAGTCTGCTCTCCCACGTTGCCAGTGATGCAGACACAGTGGGGTCAGTCTGCTCGCCCCCAGGGCCTGCGATACAGACACAGTGGGATCACTCAGCACTACCCTGAGGTCAGTGATACAGACACAGTGGGGTCCATATGCTCTCCACATGCACAGTGTGCAGACACAGTGGGGTCAGTCTGTTCTCCCCGGAGTCAGTGATAGTGACACAGTGGACTCAGTCTGTTCTCACCCATGGGTCCCAGCTGCAGAAACAGTGGGATCAGTCTGCTCTCCCCATGGTAAGTGATACAGAAAAAGTGACAAAAGTCTGATCTCCTCCCGGGTCAGTGACACAGGCACAGTGGGATCAGTCTGCTCTCCCCCAGGGTCAGTTATACACAGTGGGTCAGTCTGCTGTCCCCTTGGTTCAGTGATACATACAAGGTGGAGTCCGTCTACTCTCCCCCGGGTCAGTGATACAAATAAAGTAGTGTCAGTTTGCTCTCCCCCGGTGTCAGTGGTACAGACCCAGATGGGTCACTCTGCTGTCCCCCAGGTTCAGTGATAAAGGCACAGTGGGGTTAGTCTGCGCTCCCGGAGTCAGAGACAGAGACACAGTGGGGTCAGTCTGCTCGCCCCCAGGGTCAGTGATGCAGACACAGTGGGATCAGTCTGCTCTACCCCGGAGACAGCGACACAGACACAGTGGGGCCAATTTGCTCTCCCCATGCACTGTGTGCAGACACAGTGGGATCAGTCTGCTCTACCCCGGGGTCAGTGACACAGAGACAGTGGGGTCAGTGCACTCCCCCATGGTCAGTGATACAGACACAGTTCGATGAGACTGCTCCCTCCAGGTGAGAACTACAGATACATTGGGGTCAGTCTGCTCTCACTGGAGTCTGTAATGCAGACTCGGTGGGCTCATCTGCTCTTAGCCAGGAGTCCCGCTACAGACACAGAAGGGTCAATCTGCTCTCCCCTCAGGACAGTAATACTAATGCAGTGGGCTCAGTCGGCTCTCATCCCGGGGTATGGTGATATAGACACAGTGGCGTCATTCTGCTCTCATCCCTGGGCTCAGTGGTACAGACACAACAATGTCCGTCCCCTGTCACCTCGAGTTCATTGATACAGGAACTTTGGAGTCAGTCTGCTTTCCCCTTGGGTCAGTGATACAGACACAGTGGTGCCAGTCTGCTCTCACCGGCACAGTGATGCAGACACAATGTGACCAATCTGCTCTCACCCCCGGATCAGTGAAGCAGACGCAGTGGTATCAGGCTGCTTTCCCTTGTGTCAGACATACAGGCACAGTGGGATCAGCCTGCTCCCTCCGGTGTGAGTGCTACAGACACAATGGGGTCAATCTGCTCTACCCGGGGTCAGTGATAAAGAAAAATGGGATCAGTCTGTTCTCCCCCAGGGTCAGTGATGCACATTAGGTCAGTCTGCTGTCCCCTTGTTTCAGTGATACGTACATTGTGGGGTCAGACTGCTCTCAGTCGGTGTCAGTGATACAGATATGGTGGGGTCAGCCTGCTGTCCCCTTGCGACAGTGTTACAGACACAGTAGGGCCTGCCTCCTCTCTCCGGGATTCAGTGATACAGACGCAGTATGGCAAGTTTGCTTTTCCCCGGTGTCATAGGCACAGACACAGTGGGGTCAGTCTGGTGTTCGCGGACTCAGTGATACAGGCAAAGTCGTATCAGTCTGCTCGATTCCGGTTTCTGAGAAACAGACAGAGTAGTAGCAATCTGCATGACACAGAGTCAGTGATACAGACATAGTAGGGTCAGTCTGCTCTCCCACGTTGCCAGTGATGCAGACACAGTGGGGTCAGTCTGCTCGCCCCCAGGGCCAGCGATACAGACACAGTGGGATCACTCAGCACTACCCTGAGGTCAGTGATACAGACACAGTGGGGTCCATATGCTCTCCACATGCACAGTGTGCAGACACAGTGGGGTCAGTCTGTTCTCCCCGGAGTCAGTGATAGTGACACAGTGGACTCAGTCTGTTCTCACCCATGGGTCCCAGCTGCAGAAACAGTGGGATCAGTCTGCTCTCCCCATGGTAAGTGATACAGAAAAAGTGACAAAAGTCTGATCTCCTCCCGGGTCAGTGACACAGGCACAGTGGGGTCAGTCTGCTCTCCCCCAGGGTCAGTTATACACAGTGGGTCAGTCTGCTGTCCCCTTGGTTCAGTGATACATACAAGGTGGAGTCCGTCTACTCTCCCCCGGGTCAGTGATACAAATAAAGTAGTGTCAGTTTGCTCTCCCCCGGTGTCAGTGGTCCAGACCCAGATGGGTCACTCTGCTGTCCCCCAGGTTCAGTGATAAAGGCACAGTGGGGTTAGTCTGCGCTCCCGGAGTCAGAGACAGAGACACAGTGGGGTCAGTCTGCTCGCCCCCAGGGTCAGTGATGCAGACACAGTGGGATCAGTCTGCTCTACCCCGGAGACAGCGACACAGACACAGTGGGGCCAATTTGCTCTCCCCATGCACTGTGTGCAGACACAGTGGGATCAGTCTGCTCTACCCCGGGGTCAGTGACACAGAGACAGTGGGGTCAGTGCACTCCCCCATGGTCAGTGATACAGACACAGTTCGATGAGACTGCTCCCTCCAGGTGAGAACTACAGATACATTGGGGTCAGTCTGCTCTCACTGGAGTCTGTAATGCAGACTCGGTGGGCTCATCTGCTCTTAGCCAGGAGTCCCGCTACAGACACAGAAGGGTCAATCTGCTCTCCCCTCAGGACAGTAATACTAATGCAGTGGGCTCAGTCGGCTCTCATCCCGGGGTATGGTGATATAGACACAGTGGCGTCATTCTGCTCTCATCCCTGGGCTCAGTGGTACAGACACAACAATGTCCGTCCCCTGTCACCTCGAGTTCATTGATACAGGAACTTTGGAGTCAGTCTGCTTTCCACTTGGGTCAGTGATACAGCTGCAGCGGTGTCTGTCTGCTCTCACTGACACAGTGATGCACACACAGTGTGCTCAGTCTGTTTTCGCCTCCAGATCAGTGAAGCAGACACAGGGGGACAGTCTGCTCTCTCCCCTCGGGGCAGTGTTGCAGACGCAGTGCTGTGAGTCTTATCTTCCCGGGATCAGTGGTAGAGACACAGATGTGTCATTCTGCTCTCCCCCGGGGTCAGTAATGCACAGTGGATCAGTCTGCTGTCTCCTTGGTTCAGTGATACATACGTGGCGGGGTCAGGCTGCTCTCACCGGGGTCAGTGACACTGATACGGTGGGGTCAGCCTGCTGTCCCCTTGAGCCAGTGATACAGACACAGCTGGGCCTGCCTCCTTTCCCCCGGGTTCAATGATAAAAACACAGCAGGGTCAGTCTGCTTTCCCACGCAGCCAGTGATAGAGTCACAGTGGGGTTTGTCTGCTGTGCCCCGGAAGCAGTGATGCACAGTGTGGCCAGTCTTCTCTCCCCTTGGTTCAGTGTTACAGACGCATTCTGTTCAGTCTGCAATCTCCAGGATCAGGCATGAAAACACAATGGTGTTAGTCTGCTCGCCCCTGGGGTCAGTGATAGAGACACAGTGGGGTCAGTCTGCAGTCCACTTGGGTTGGTGAGACAGGCACAGTGGGGTCAGTCTGCTCTCCCCGGGATCAGTGATGCAGACAAAGTAGGATCAGTCTGCTTGATCCCGGGTTCCGAAATACTGATAGAGTGGTGGCAATCTGCTCGACCCAGGGTCAGTGATACAGGCATATTGGGACCAATGTGCTCTCCCCAGGTGTCAATGATACAGACATAGTGGGGCCAGTGTGCTCTCCCTAGGGGTCAGTGATACAGACATAGTGGGGTCAGACTGCAGTCCACTTGGGTCAGTTATACAGGAACAGTAGGGTCAGACTGCTATCCCCTTGCGACAGTGATACAGACACAGTGGGGCCCGACTCCTCTCTCCGGGATTCAGTGATACAGATGCATTGTAATCAGTTTGCTTTTCCCAGGTGTCATAGGTACAGACACAGTGGCGTCAGTCTGCTGTCCCCGGGCGCAGTGATACAGGAAAAGTCTGATCAGTCTGCTCGATCCCGGTTTCCGAGAAACAGACAGAGTGGTGGCAATCTGCTCTAACCAGGGTCAGTGATACAGACATAGTAGGGTCAGTCTGCTCTCCCACGCTGCCAGTGATGCGGACACAGTGGGTTCAATCTGCTCGCCCCCAGGGTGAGTGATACAGATACAGTGGGATCAGTCTGCAGTACCCTGGGGTTAGTGATACAGTCACAGTGGGTCCATCTGCTCTCCACATGCACAGTGTACAGACACAGTGGACTCAGTCTGTTCTCACCCAGGGGTCACAGCTGCAGACACAGTGGGATCAGTCTGCTCTCCCCGATGCAAGCGACACTGAAAAACTGAGAAAACCGTGATCTCCCCCCCCACCCCCGGGTCAGTGAGACAGGCACAGTGGGATCAGTCTGCTCTCCCCCAGGGTCAGTTTTACACAGTGGGTCAGTCTGCTGTCCCCGAGGTTCAGTGATACATACAAGGTCGGGTCAGTCTGCTCTCTCCCGAGGTCAGTGATACAGATACGGTGGGGTCAGTTTGCTGTCCCCTTGAGACAGTGATGCAGACACAGTGGAGCCTGCCTCTTCTCCCCGGCGTCAGTGATACAGACACAGTGGGGCAGCCTGCTCTCCCCTGCGGTCAGTGATCGAAACACAGTGGGGTAAGTCTGCTCTCCTCTTGGTTCAGTCTTACAGACGCAGTCGGGTCAGTCTGCTCTCCCCAGGATCAATCATAAAAACACAACGTTCTGAGTCTGCTCTCCCCCGGGGTCAGTCATATAGACAGAGTGTGTCAGTCTGCAGACCTCTTGGGTCAGTGATACAGGAACAGTGGGGTCAGTCAGCTCTCCTCCAGGGTCAGTGAAACAAGCCCAGTAGGATCAGTCTGCTCTCCTCCAGGATCAGTGATGCAGACACAGTGGGATCAGTCTGCTCTACCCCAGGGTCAGTGATACAGGCACAGAGGGATCAGTCTGCTCTTCCCCAAGGTCAGTGATACAGACAAAGTTGGGTCCGTCTGTTCTTCCCATGCACAGTTTGCAGACACAGTGGGGTCCGTCTGTTCTTCCCATGCACAGTGTTCAGAAACAGTGGGATCAGTCAGCACTCCCCCATGGTCAGTAATACAGAAACAGTGCGATCGGTCTTCTCGATCCTGGGGGCAAAGGTACAGACACAGTGAGGACATTCTGCTCTGCCCTGTGGTCAGTGATACAGACACGGTGGGCTCAGTCTGCTCTCTCCACGGGGTCTGTGATATAGAAACAGTGGGGTCTGTCTGCCCTCTCCCACGGGGTCAGTGGTACAGGCACAGTGGTGTCAGTCTGCTGTCACCCCGAGTTCAATGATGCAGGCACTTTGGAGTCAGTCTGCTTTCCCCTTGGGTCAGTGATACAGACACAGTGGTGCCAGTCTGCTCTCACCGGCACAGTGATGCAGACACAATGTGACCAATCTGCTCTCACCCCCGGATCAGTGAAGCAGACACAGTGGTATCAGGCTGCTTTCCCTTGTGTCAGACATACAGGCACAGTGGGATCAGCCTGCTCGATACGAGCGCCAGTGATGCACACTCATTTGGGACAGTCTGCTCTCCCCGGGGCAGCGACACAGACACAGAGTTATCAGGCTGCTCTCCCCCAGGGTCAGTAATACACAGTGGGGTGAGTCTGATCGCGCCCCTGGGGACAGAGTTACATACACAGTGATGTCAGTCTCTTCACTCCCCTTGGTTCAGCGATATAGACACAGTGGGGTCAGTCCACTCCCCCTTGTGTCAATGATGCACACACAGTGGGGTCAGACTGTTCTCTCTCCTCGGGTCAATGTTAGAGTCACAATACTGTCAGTCTGATCTCCCCGGTGTCAGTAATACAGAGTAGATCAGTCTGATGTCCCCTTGGTACAGTGGTACACGGTGGGGTCATACTGCACTCCCCTGGGGTCAGTGATACAGACACGGTGGGGCCAGCCTGTTGTCCCCTTGGGTAAGTGATACAGACACAGTGGGTTCAGTCTGCTCTCACCCGGTGTCAGTGATGCAGACACAGTGGGGTCAGTCTCCTTTCCCCAGGGTCAGAGATACAGACACAGTGGTGTCAGTCTGCTGACTCCCCGGGGTTCGGGAAACAGACACAGTGGGGTCAGAATGCTCGCCCCCGAGGTCAGTGATACACAACGGGATCAGTCGGCTCTCCCCGAGGTCAGTGATACAGACACAGTGGGATCAGTCTGCCCTCCCCTGGGGTCAGTGTTACAGATAGAGTGCAGTCAGTCTGCTCTCCCCCGGGCTCATTGATACAGACACAGTGGGATCAGTCTGCCCTCCCCCTGGGTCAGTGATGCAGATAGAGTGGTGACAGTCCGCTCTCCCCTGGAGTCAGTGATACAGACACAGTGGGGTCAGTCTGTTCTCGCTGCGGTCAGTGATACAGACACAGCGAGGTCAGTCTGCTCTCCTCCGGGGTCAGTGATACACACAGTGGAGTCAGTCTGCTTCACCACCCCACCCCCCCCCCCCCCCAACCCCCGCACTCCGTTTTCACCGATACAGAATGAGAGGATCACTGATATTGGTGTATTTTGGAGCTGGAGAAGATTGCAGTGACAGCGAGGGGCCATTTATGGAAGACAATTTCTAACTTCTACCACCCGTTGTGTGTAGATCTGTTTCTTAATTTCAGCCAAACAAGTGTTTTCGACTAATGTATGATTTTTAGACTGTGCCCCCCGTCCGAGTCTCCCCCATTCAGTGAGAAGAGTTTCTCTCTAACCACCCTTTAGTTCCATTATTGTCTTGTAAACTTTGATCAATTCATCCCTTAACGTTCTAAATTCCAGGGATTCAGAGTAAAGTTCCATCTACACTGTCACATCAAATGCTGCCAGACGAGTACAGCCTGGAGTCAGCTGCAGAATAAATCTCTGACTTCACTGTTCTATCAAACACTAGCAGGGCAGGTACAGTCTGGTGTTAGATACAGAGTGAAGCTACCTCTATATATGCCTCTCATCCTCCTCCTCCACCCAGATGGAAAGAGTAACAGTGAGAAAGACAGGGATAGATATGCACAAAGAGTATCAGATAGAGGGAAGGGAAGCAATGGGGAGACAGTACCGGAGAGAAAGAGTAAGAGTTTGGGATAAAGAGTGTCGGTCAATGCTCCCGCAAATCTGCATGTAGCTGTCTCGAAGGTACATGCAGGTCCTGTTCCACAATAAATAACACACGTCTTCGAAGTTTCTTCAAACATTTCAAGGGACTGCTGACAAAAAAACAAAATAACTTGGCATGCACAACAAGTAAATAGTCACGGGAACATTGGAGGCAGCTGTGGAATATAGATTTCTTACCAGCCTGCGTCAGGAAGTGCACCCTCTGCAGCTGTGGTGACACCAAAATCAGCCAACTTAAAATAGCAAACTTATGTATGTGGACCTCTAGACACACACACACACACACACACACACACACACACACACACACACACACACACACACACACACACACACACAGAAACAGAGTGACTCACGGTCAGAGAGCGACAGAAGAATATTTGGATTTCTAAAATGCATTTGATGAAGTCAATCTGAGGTTTAAAAATGAACAATTGCTTCTGTATCAATGGACATTTTCAGAAGACACTTCCAAGCTAATACCCCATTTTGCATGTAGAAGTTTTTCCTAACTTCACTCCTGAAAGACCTGCCTCAATTATGCTCACTAGTCCCAGACCCCCCCAACCTGCCGGAATTGTTTCTTCCAAACTACCCCGGCACAGTGGCGCAGTGGTTAGCACCGCAGCCTCACAGCTCCAGGGACCCGGGTTCGATTCCGGGTACTGCCTGTGTGGAGTTTGCAAGTTCTCCCTGTGTCTGCGTGGGTTTTCTCCGGGTGCTCCGGTTTCCTCCCACAAGCCAAAAAAGACTTGCAGGTTGATAGGTAAATTGGCCATTATAAATTGTCACTAGTGTAGGTAGGTGGTAGGGAAATATAGGGACAGGTGGGGATGTGGTAGGTATATGGAATTAGTGTAGGATTAGTATAAATGGGTGGTTGATGTTCGGCACAGACTCGGTGGGCCAAAGGGCCTGTTTCAGTGCTGTATCTCTAATCTAATCTAATCTACCCCCTTAATACCTTAACAACTTTGATCAAATCACCCCTGATACCACTAAATTCCAGGGAATACATCCCTACTTTGTGTAATATTGCCTCATAATTTAGCCTTTGCAGTACAGTTATCATTGTGGTAAATCTACATTGCACTCAAATGGACATGGACCCCGCCCAACCCCCACAACAAGTATCTTTGCACCTCCACTGTTTCTAGTTATTCACCATTGATAAAGGACTTTTCTTTTTTTTTTTTGCCGACATTGAAATTCATCCACCACAATTTTGCCCATTCACTTAAGATAGCAATATCTCTTTGTACATTTATGCTTCCAGCTACACTGTTTGCAAAGCAGCCTATTTTTGTGTCATTGACAAACTTGGGTATGTGGCATTCTATCACATTATCTTCAATCATTATTAAATACACTAAAACTGAGACATGTACGCACATTGCACTCGCCGATGGGAATGAATCATTCCATCCTGGAGGTATTCTTTAATTCCAGATTTATGTTTTTTTTTAATTCATAACAGCCCAGTGTGGGATTTGAACTCCTGCTTTTTCAGTCAGCAGCTCAGGCCTTCAAATTAAAACCATTAAAAAGAGATTCAATTTCCTAATGCTAATGCCTGACTGAGGTTTTGCATATGGATCCCTTCATATGGCATAGTTTAAATACTTCCAATTCTTTTTTATTTGCAAGGGACACAAATCAAATTCTCATCTTATTGCTTCAACCAAAATCTGCAAGTCCATTCAAACACCCCTATTTCCTGTCACTGCAAAGATAGCTCACAATGTAGGAATGTCTGAATGGAATCAGGTTTTGACAGATTTCCCATCACTTTTGCTAGCAAAGGATTCAACTGGCAGTTTACGAGCCCCAAATTGAAACTTTAAGATAGGAAAAGTAACACAGAAATGAAATTCGAGGTACCTCTCTCCCTGCATCCATTATAACATTGACCATTTAGTTTATATCGCTCAGCCTTCCTTCCAAAATACATCCTTTCACATTTCTCAGAATTGAAGTAAACCTGCCATGCGTCTGTCCCAAGATAGGTTGGATAGTAAACTGCCAAGAGGACTTAAAGAGTCTACAAAGAGATTTTGTTAGGTTAAGTGAGTGGGTAGAAATTTGGCAGATGGTGTGTAATATGGGAAAATGTGAATTTGTCCACTTTGGGCAAGAAGAATAAATAGCAGTATATTATTTAAATGGAAAAAGCACTGCAGAACTGTACCCTACAGAGGGATCTGGCTGTCCTGGTACATGAATCACATAACGTGAGTATGCAGGTACAGCGAGTGATTGGGAAGACAAATGGATTTTTGCTATTTATTGCAAGGGGAATAGAATATAAAAGCAGGGAAGTGTTGCTACAGCTGTACAGGGCCTTAGCTAGACCACATCTGGAGGACTGTGTACCGCTTTGGTATCCTGACTTAAGAAATAATTGTATTTGAAGCAATTCAGTGAAGGTTCTCTCAACTGATTCCTGGGATGAAGGGGTTATCTTATGAGCAAAGGTTGAACAGGTTATATCCACTGGAGTTTCGGAGAATGCGAGGTGAACTTTTTGAAACATCTCAGCTCTTGAGGGAACTGCACAGGGTGGATACTAAGAGGATGTTTACACTTGTCGGGGAGACTAGAACTAGGGGACACAGTTTAAAAATTAGGGGTATCCCATTTAAAACTAAGATGAGGAGGATTGTTTTTTTCTCCCAGTGGGTCGTCAGTCTGTGGAATTCTCTTGCCCAGAGAGCAGTGGAGGCAGATCATTGAATATATTCAAGGCTGATCAACAAGGAGGCAAGGTTTGTGGGGACAGACAGGAAAGTGAAGTTGAGGTAACAGTCAGGTCCGACATTGAATGGCGAAGCAGGCTTGAGGGGCCGAATGGCCTCCTCCTGCTCCTAATTCTTTTGTTCTTCTGTGTTCTATTTCACCAGACTGCCCCTGTTTTCCTGAAGTCTACCAGCCCCTTCCCTGTTTATTACATTTCAGATGGCACAGACATTGGCAAACATTGAAGTTATGCCCTCTAAACCCAAGTCGCAGTCATTAGTACATAACAAAAAGAGCATTGTACCACTGCATACATCCCTCCAGTCTGAAACAACCATTTACCACTCTTTTCCCCAATGTCGTATCCTCTCAGCCACTGCCCCGTTAATCCATTGAACTCTCTGTTCCCACTCTCCAATCAAAATTTCCCAGACAGGTACAGCATGGATTAGATACAGAGTAATGCTCCTTCCACACTGACCCATCCAACACTCCAAGGGTAGGAAAATCATGAGTGGATAAAGAGTGAATCCCTCTCTACACTGTCCAAAACACAGAGAGAGAGAGAGAGAGAGAGAGAGATACAGACTAATTGGATGACAAGGGATATTTAACATCAGACATTGGAAGTGGAGGAGGCAAGTTTAAACCATTAACCCTGTTCCAGCATTCAATGAGATCATACGTGATCAGTTTTCAAACTTAAACCATATAATCTTGACTTTTGTCCTCTCATCCCTTCATACCTTTGGTGAACAATAAACTAACAAACCCTGATTTAAAAATTAACCATTAAGCCTGCATGACATTTCCACAACCAATATCATGAGGATGTGATGGATCCCACATCACACATGTGATGGAGGCTATTCCTTCTGGATCATCAAAAGTGTCAGCCTGGTCCCCAACTTCATCTACATTTCTTCCTCTCCCATCCTTTCTCTCTCCATACCCATCTCTTGTATGTTTGTGCACACAGCAGTGAAAGATTACACTAAATGCAAATATCTTACTTTCTCCTTTTCAATTCACCCAACAGTCTCTCTCCCTCCAATCTTGTCCCTCTCTACAGCCCTCTCTCTGTCTGCATTTCTAACCCTCTCGAAGCTGTGCTGAACCTGCTCTCGGAGTGTTTGATGGGCTATGATAATCGGCGATATACAGTATTGTATCAGGCTGTGGAGAAGCAGAGCATGTTCAGTACACAACAAGTCAAAGGGAACGAGTCACTCCTGTCTGCTACTGGGAAGAGAGACTGACCTTAACATAAATGCAGCATTTGACCAAGTTTGGCATCGTGGAGCCCGAGTTAAATTGAAGTCAGTGGAAATCTGGGGAAACTCTCCACTGGTTGGAATCATACTGAGCACAAAGGAAGATGGTTGTAGTTGTTGGAGGTCAAGCATCTCTGTCCCACTACATCAATGCAGGAGTTCCTCAGGGTAATGTCCTAGGCCCAAACATCTTCAACTGCTTCCTCACTGACCTTCCCTCCATCGTAAGGTCAGAAGTGGGGATGTTCACTGATAATTGCACAGCGTTCAGTTCCATTCACACCTCTTCAAATAATAAAATCCCAGCATAAAATGCTGGAAATACTGAGCAAGTCAGGCAGCATCCGTGGAGAGAGAAACAGAGTTAGTGGTTCAGCTCGATGGTTTCCAGAACCACAGTATTTTGCCTCAGATAATAAAGAAATCCGAAACCGCGTGCATCGAGACCCGAACAGCATTCAGGCTTGAGCCGACCAGTAGCAAGTAACAGTCACGTCACACAAGTGCCAGGCAATGACAATCTGCAAGAAGAGAGAATCCAACCACCTCCCCTTGGCATTCAAAGCATTATCCCATCGCTGAATCCCACAGAATCAACATCCTGGGGGATTAGTAGGGTGACATTGGCATCAAACTTAACTGAACGAATGACAGCATTTTTATTTTGCTCTACGGCTGGTAGGGGTCTGGAATTCACTGAATGAAAGGATGGTAGAGGCAGAAAACATAATCACACTTAAAACAATCTCTTGGACATGCACTTTAAGGAATATCTTCTCCATGCTTAAAATGGGTAAGGAATAACTCTCCTCGTCTGCACTGCCCCATCAAACATTCTCTGAGAAGGTACAGCAGGGGTTGGATACAGAGTAAAGCTCCATTTAAACTGTCCCTGGAGTGTCAGATTAACCCGGATGTCTCACTAAGCATGGGTCAGGCTCAAGACTCACTTGCCTCAGTCACTGAGATGCTCCTGTTTCAATTGCCTTAATGTAACCTGATGTTGGATTTGGGAGCTGGACAGGCACGCGGGATTAGGACGATTGCTCATGTGGAGGGTAAGCACCATTAATCTCTCAGAGAATCAGAACAGACCAGCAAGACACAGAAAAATAAACTTGTGTTGAATTTGTGAGCCTCGCTTTCTTGGAATGCTTCAGTGTTTGGTGAGAATGTTGACCCTGTGAAATGTTGCCCATGTGGGATTACAATTATTTGAATAGATATTAAAATATTTGATTGAAACAGTGAGGTATCCTGTGTACCGAATGTAACAACATTTACATCCTCCCATCACAATATACTTTGCCACCAATTTCAGGTCATTACCACTCACTGTGAAAAAAGTTATTATTAACTTGCGCCCCTCTCACTTGCACAAAACCTTCAATCTATTCCCAACGAGGAGAAGAATTAAAGATTTACAATGGAGGGGGGAGGGTGGTGGTCACTTGCCAACGTTGAAAATGTAACAAAGCCAACATGAGATGGGAGAGTCCTGGACTTAACTTTAGGGACTGAAGCTGGGAAGAGGTATCATTGGGGGGGCATTTCAGTGACAGCGATCAGCATTTAGATTTAGAGTAGTTATGGTAAGAATAAGATGGACTCAGTCGGGGAAAGGGCAATTTTCCGAAGCTGAAATGGGATTTAGCAAAGTGGACTGGAAACAGCGAATTGAAGGTAAATCTGTGTCAGAGCAGTGAGAGTGAGCGAAGCTTCAGAACAAATATGCTCCCACAAGGACAAAGGGCGAGGCTCCAAAATCTACCGCCCCTTGGATGTCAAGGAGCAAACCGGGTAGGATAAGGCACAAAAAGGAAGCTTATATCAGATACTGAGAGCTCAATAACACAGCAAGCTGAGAGGAGTGTAGAAAGTTCAGGGGTGAAATTAAACATTCCCAAGCCAAGCGCAGTGTTGTGTTTGACAGAGCAAATGTCCCTCTGCACTGTCCCATCACACGCTCCCAGGGGCGGGATAGAATGGGATTAGATACAGAATAAAGATAGGGGCCTATTGCATTATAAACAGAGACATGGTCTTGTGCCATACAAACAGACTGGGTGAAACGCAGCATAAGCAGAGACGCTCACACACTGACAGGCAGACGCAGGCACACATACAGGCACACACACAGACAGACAGTCACACAGACAGACAGAAGGAAACATTTTAACCCGTCAACCCTGTTCCAGTATTCAATGAGATCAGGGCTGATCTGTGATCGAACTAACATCATAAAACCTGACTCTGCCCCTTATGTCCTGATAACCTTGCTTACAAATATCTAAGAATTCCTGATTTAAAAATTAACAATTAAGCCGGCACGAATTGCTGTTTTCAGAAAACAGTTCCAAAATTCCACGTAAATCCAAAGGAATGATTGGACAGTCTGGAATTGTTTCCTTTGGAAGAGAGGACGGTGAGGGGAGATTGAGTTGAGGTGTATAACATCATGAGGGGCCTAGATAGAGTGGATAGGACGGACCAATTTCCCTTAGCTTAGAGGTCCATGAGCGGGGAAATAGATTTCAAAATGTCCACAATCAATATCATGAGGCTGTGATGGCTCCCACAGTGGAATAGTTTTCTGGATGTTTAAATGAAGGGTCTTCGTTCTGGATCCTCACAAGTGTCCGGCTGGGCCCCAACTGCGTCTATATTTCTCCCTCCCTTGATGTTTCTCTCTCCAAACCTAACTCTTATATGTTTGTGCACACAGCAGTGAAGGATTATAACAAATTAATATATCTTACATTCACCCTTTTCAATCCACAGCAACAATCTCTATGTCTCCAACATTGTGCCGCTTCACAGCCCTCTCTCTGCCTGCAAATCTAACCCTCTCTCTCTCTCTTTGTGTCAGAGATCGCGGGAGGGAGAGATAGAAAGAGTAAGACAGCGTGAGAATGTTGAAGGAATTGTACTCTGTTCCCAAGCTGTGCTAAACTTGCTCTGGGAGTGTTTGATGGGCTACATTAATCGGTCGTGTACAGCCCTGTATCAGGCTGTGAAGATGCAGAGCATGCCAAAGAGCAAAACGGGTATCATAAGGCACAAAAAGGAAGCTAATGTCAGATACTGAGAGCTCAATACCACAGAAAGTGGTGGGAAGGGTATGAAGTTCAGGGGTGAAATTAAACAGCAAATTATGAAATCAAAGAGAGGGCCAGAAGAAAGATAATCAAGTACAAAATAGGAAACCCCAAAGATGCTTTATAAATGCATAAAAAGCAAGAGAACCACAAAGAATAGAGCATTAGGCTAACTAGATTGCTCGTCAAAGGAGACAGCAGAGACTCAATGGGCCGAATAGCCTCCAACAGTACTGAACTATTCTATGTTGCAATGGTCCTCTTCTGTTCACTACTATCTACACCAACATACACTTGCTCCAGTACAGTTTGTGATTACAAAAACCCTCGTTACCCACAAATCCCCTCAGCCTTTTCACTCTGCTCTCTCCAGACAGAATTGGCTGCAAGACAGCAAGAAACAAACAGGAAACACGGAATTCAGGAGAGAAAGTTTTCACCTGATGTTCTTGTCGCTTAATTCTGTGTCATGGAAAAGGTCATCTCAGATCCGACAGAAAGAAACAACTTCATATCAGTCAGAGAATTTGAGTAAAATAGAGACAAGACAGATGAAAGCCTTCTGTTGTTAATAAAAAGCGAAATGGTCGAACAATGCCCTTAAGGGAGAAACTTGGCCAACATTTGACTCCACTCACACACTTAGATAGATAAATAGAGAGATAGGAATATAAATAAAGATATATATTTGTCTGGGCTGGAGATGTAATCATTTTTGCTCATTCAAATACCTGCAGTCTTGTTCCTAGCTATCAGCAGCTGTGTACACTTTCTCATTATTCTGGTTTGATGTGGGTAATATTTATGTTTGAAAGGATGGGGTGAACCTTATCACAATCTCCCAGAGAGGAAGTGCGATTGAGAGACTTGATAAAGGATTGGCAATAGTACAATGCACGTTACACAACTTAGTAACAGACTCTGTTATGTTAAAGTTTAATAAGTCACACTTGCATTGCACTGTCACAAATTCTGGTAGATGTTTTTTTAACAATATGGATTGTTTTTCATGCAGGATTTTCGATTGTACAAATTTGATTCTGGCCCTTGATTTCACTGCCTATCACTTTTCGTATTACCCTTTGAGAGAGAGAGAGAGGCAGAGAGAGGGAGATAGGGAGCCAGAGAGACTGAGAAATTGGGTGAGAGTGTGTGTGTGTGTGTGAGAGAGAGAGAGCGAGAGAGAGAGAGAGAGAGAGGGTGATGGAGAGAGAGAGAGTCAGGTTGAGGAAGATAGATAGAGAGAGAACGAGAGACAGAATGAGGAAGAGGGAGAGAGACAGAGGGAGATAGAGGGATGGAGCGAGAGAGAGAGAGAGAGAGAGAGACAGAGTGAGGGAGAGAGAGAGTGTGACAGGGTGAGGGAGATAGAGAGAGAAAGAAAGAGTGAGAAAGAGTGAGGGAGAGAGAGAGATTGAGAGATCAAGTGAGGGAGACAGGGTGAAGGACAGAGAGAGAGAGGCAGAGAGACAGGGTGAAGGAGAGAGAGAGAGAGCTGGTGAGGGAGGAAGAGATAGACTGGGTGAGGGACAGAGAGAGAGAGTGCGAGAGAGAGGGAGGGAGAGAGAGAAAGAGAGAGAGAGACAGAGAGACAAAAACAAGAAATGCTGGAATCACTCAGCAGGTCTGGCAGCATCTGTGGAAAGAGAAGCAGAGTTAACGTTTCGGGTCAGTGACCCTTCTTCGGAACTGACAAATATTAGAAAAGTCACAGATTATAAACAAGTGAGGTGGGGGTTGGGCAAGAGATAACAAAGGAGAAGGTGCAGATTGGACCAGGCCACATAGCTGACCAAAAGGTCACGGAGCAAAGGCAAACAATATGTTAATGGTGTGTTGAAAGACAAAGCATTAGCACAGATTAGGTGTGAATATACTGAATATTGAACAGCAGCAAGTGCAAACCTGAAGAAAAACAACCTGAAAAAAACAGTGGGTAAGCAAACTGAACAAACTAAGATGAAATGAAATAAATGCAAAAAAAGATTGTAAAAAATGTAAAAAGGAATGTAAAAAAAAAGGAAGAAACAATAACTAAAAATGACTAAAAATGAAAGTAAAGTGGGGGGCTGTCATGCTCTGAAATTATTGAACTCAATGTTCAGTCCGGCAGGCTGTAGTGTGCCTAATCGGTAGATGAGATGCTGTTCCTCGAGCTTGCGTTGATGTTCACTGGAACACTGCAGCAATTCCAGGACAGAGATGTGAGCATGACAGCAGGGGGGAGTGTTGAAATGGCAAGCAACCGGAAGCTCAGGGTCCTGCTTGCGGACTGAGCAGAGATGTTCTGCAAAGCGGTCACCCAGTCTGCGCTTGGTCTCCCCAATGTAGAGGAGACCACACTGTGAGCAGCGAATACAGTATACTACATTGAAAGAAGTACAAGTAAATCGCTGCTTCACCTGAAAGGAGTGTTTGGGGCCTGGGATAGTGAGGAGAGAGGAGGTAAATGGGCAGGTATTACACCTCCTGCGATTGCAGGGGAAGGTGCCCTGGGACGGGGATGAGGTGGTGGGGGTAATGGAGGAGTGGACCAGGGTGTCGCGGAGGGAACGATCCCTTCGGAATGCTGACAGGGGAAGGGAGGGGAAGATGCGACTGGTAGTGGCATCACGCTGGAGGTGGCGAAAATGGCGGAGGATGATCCTTTGGATATGGAGGCTGGTGGGATGAAAAGTGAGGACAAGGGGAACCCTGTCACGGTTCTGGGAGGGAGGGGAAGGGGTGAGGGTAGAGGTGCGGGGAATGGGTCGGACACGGTTGAGGGCCCTGTCAACCACAGTGGGGGGAAATCCTCGGTTGAGGAAAAAGGAGGTCATATCAGAAGTACCGTCATGGAAGGTAGCATCATCAGAGCAGATGCGTCGGAGACGGAGAAACTGGGAGAATGGAATGGAGTCCTTACAGGAGGTAGGGTGTGAAGAAGTGTAGTCGAGGTAGCTGTGGGAATCAGTGGGCTTATAATGGATATTGGTAGACAACCTATCCCCAGAGATGGAGACAGAGAAGTCGAGGAAGGGAAGGGAAGTGTCAGAGATGGACCATGTAAAGGTGAGAGAAGGGTGGAAATTGGAAGCAAAGTTGATAAAGTTTTCTAGTTCCAGGCGGGGGCAGGAAATGGCACCGATACAGTCATCAATGTACTGGAAAAAGAGTTGGGGGAGGGGGCCTGAGTAGGACTGGAAAAAGGAATGCTCGACATATCCCACAAAAAGACAGGCATAACTAGGACCCATGCGGGTACCCATAGCGACACCTTTTACTTGAAGGAAATGCATGGAGTTGAAGGAGAAGTTGTTCAATGTGAGAACAAGTTCAGCCAGGTGGAGGAGGGTGGTGGTGGATGGGGACTGGTTGGGCCTCTGTTCCAGGAAGAAGCGGAGAGCCCTCAAACCATCCTGGTGGGGGATGGAGATGTAGAGCGATTGGACGTCCATAGTGAAGAGGAGGCGGTTGGGACCAGGAAAATGGAAATTGTCAAAATGACGTAGGGCGTCAGAAGAGTCACGGATGTAGGTGGGAAGAGACTGGACCAGCGGAGAAAAGATAGAGTCTAGATAGGAAGAAATAAGTTCAGTGGGGCAGGAGCAGGCTGACACAATGGGTCTGCCGGGACAGTACCGTTTGTGGATTTTGGGAAGGAGGTAGAAGCAGGCTGTCCGGGGTTGTGGGACTATGAGGTTGGAAGCCGTAGAGGGAAGATCTCCAGAGGAGATGAGGTCAGTGACAGTCCTTTGGACGGTGGCTTGATGTTCGGTGGTGGGGTCATGGTCCAGAGGGAGGTTGGATCAA
This sequence comes from Heterodontus francisci, assembly GCF_036365525.1. Classification (NCBI taxonomy): domain Eukaryota; kingdom Metazoa; phylum Chordata; class Chondrichthyes; order Heterodontiformes; family Heterodontidae; genus Heterodontus; species Heterodontus francisci. Next base: position 4,641,894 of record NC_090401.1, read on the forward strand.
AGCTCCTGATGGAAAGTGTTTGTTCAGATCAGTGTTGCTGATAGCAATGATCAGGGGTATAACCGTGTCAGTGGAGTCTTATCCCTGTATAAATCAGGACCCATTGGAATGGATCAGCTCAGAATTCCTGCTGGAGCTGTGGTTTCCAGGAAAACAGAAGTCTCTGTATCTCAAAGAAATGGGATATCTATTAATGTATCAGATACAAGACATTTGTTATCCTGTACTTGCATCAATTGGAGTTCCTGATAAGCCAGTATCTCAGCTGTTAATGGTGTAAATTGATGTTAACTATGCTGATGTGCTCAGTATTGTTCGGCACTGCATGTTATACACAGCTGCCTGTTCTATTCCAGCAATTTACTCATGGTATCTGCTCACTGTCTGTTATTTCTGTCTTGTAGCATTTGTATTATGTCTTTAATGGTTTTGGTTTCAGTACCCCTGGCATTGTTATTGGATTATTCAGTTTATTTACTGCATTGGAATCATGCCACTCGTTTAGGATTAAGAATCAAACCAGCTGGAGCTTTTAACAGTTTCATGATGTGGATCTAACCGCTCCTGGAATATTGTTATGAATGTTTTTTTCAATGGTTGTTAATGAAGCATCTCACGGTCTCTGTGTTACAATATCCTCCATCCCCAATAACATAATTCATATTTATTGGGATTTCAATGTATTTATTGGCTATCACTGCTATAAAATAGTATTTCATTCTGTATGTGTCTGACGCTGCTTCGGAGGTCAGGCGACTGAACTGAGTTTGCTGCTGACTCTTTCACATCTCCTTCTCTGTTTCAGTGTGGAACCTTCACGGTCACTGGACTACATTGTAAAATAGAAAGTATTTATGTGATGTTTTATTGGTTTACACTCTATCAGTTGGAATCAAGAGTCTCCCATTTATCTGTAGATTATCATCTGCAGCGCTGATGTTGCTGCTTTAATAATTAAACAATCCCACATTCTAACGGTGTACTTTATAATTCTAGGAGAAGGAATTTCAATAATTGTGAGGTTTGCCTGGAAAAAGCTTTCTATTTTGTTTATTCCATGCATTGTCGATGAAGTGAAGAGTGTAGGTGAACAGGTGAAGGGTTGGCTGTTCTGCAGACACATTAAATTATTCACAGAGGTTTCATTATTGAATAAACTGACTCTGAGAATCGAATCGATGAACACAGGGCTGGTGAACAGAGCAGAGGTGCAGAATGTTTTAAATACATCGTATGTGAAAAGTGGCATGAAGTAACAGTTTGTAAGGTGTGTGTACTCCTGAAAGATAGGGAAGGAGAAAAGGAGCAGGGAGAACGAAACCAAGCGAAAGTGATAAGCACTAGTAAAGGGAAAGGGAAAGCATCAGTGTGAATAATTCACAATCATAAAGTACTGGAATGTCCAGAACAATTAGTGAGAGAAATTGTGAGGTGAAGTTGTCTGTTGTCAGTTGTGCTCGTTTCACTGTTGGATTTGATCCCTCTGTGTTTATTTCTGTCAGGTCTTCAATTTCTTTTGCAGAAAGTTCCTATTCCTTGCTTACTGCATGAATAAACATCATGGAATCAGTTCTTCACCGATGGTAATTCATTATTTAAATGCTGAACTTTAAAAACTTTGTTACTGCTGCATTCAATAAAGAAAGAGGCTGATATCATAAATATATGTATATTGATATTTAATTGTCTGTACTAACTAAATATATTGACTATGTTGTATAAACAATAAACTGTTCTCTCGAAAGCCAACAAGTACAGAGATTACTGTTTGAATGTATTAAATAGGTTGTGTTACTGGGATCTTTAGATTAGATTTTACTAACACTCTGCTGCAGTCTCTCTCTGTGAATCTCAGCATCTCCTCTCAATGTATTGAATCCACAGACTCTTCATCCTTTGCTTCAGATTATCCACTTTCCCAAACCATCTGCTCCAGTCTCCCCTCCATCTCCAACATGCACTTTTCCTTTTCTCCTTCCCAATCTCACTTACTGGCTCCACCTCCAGATGCCTGGTCCAACCTGATAGGAGGTTCACCAGGATGTTGTCTGGTATGGAGGGCACTAGCTATGAAGAGAGGGTGAGTAGATTAGGATTATTTTCATTAGAAAGACGGAGGTTGAGGGGGGACCTGATTGAGGTGTACAAAATCATGAGAGGTATAGACAGGGTGGATAGCAAGAAGCTTTTTCCCAGAGTGGGGGATTCAAATACTAGGGGTCACGAGTTCAAAGTGAGAGGGGAAAAGTTTAGGGGGGATATGCGTGGAAAGTTCTTTACACAGAGGGTGGTGGGCGCCTGGAACACGTTGCCAGCGGAGGTGGTAGACGCGGGAACGATAGCGTCTTTTAAGATGTATCTAGACAGATACATGAATGGGCAGGAAGTAAAGAGATACAGACCCTTAGAAAATAGGCGACATGTTTAGGTAGAGGATCTGGATCGGCGCAAGCTTGGAGGGCCGAAGGGCCTGTTCCTGTGCTGTAATTTTCTTTGTTCTTTGAATATAGGAACAAAGGTGCAGGGGAGGCCATTCAACCCTTGGTGCCTGCTCTGCCATTCTGGATCTAAGCGGATACGAGAATTCAAACTCAGAGCTGCAGTTTTCAGACTTTTCCCATTTGGTAACAACCACTGTCGGTTCTCTGAACCCAGAGCAACAAATCAGCTGCACATCCCTCTGCCGCCAAACCTTACCGAACAACAGTCTGGAGCTAAATTCCCATTTAACCCATTGGATTCCATCTATGTAAAACCCCTTCTCATTTCACCATTGCTACTGCATCCTCACTCAGTACTTCCAGTGCTGACTTTATTCACTTTCTGTCCCAATTTCCCAATTCATTATTTGCAATTGTATTTCAAACTATTCACTGACAAAGCAATGCACAGGTCAATGAATCAGTTTTCACTGTTCGATGCAGCAACAAAACTGGAATTTTCAGCCCAGATCCTGTCAAATTGCTGTTTCTGTCGATGTCTGATCAATAATTCCTTTGATCCCTTTTCTCTCTCTTCCAGTTAACTTGTTGGCGATTCTGATCCTGCCCCGAGGAAAGTCCGGTCTCTCCAAATGTATCACTGCATACCTGGTGGGAACGGCAGTGTCTGATCGCCTGGTCGTTATCACTGGTCCCATATTGAAATTCGATTGCTTAATTTATTTCCAAGATCCATTCCTGAGAATTACTCCTGTGTGTTCTCTCAATCTCGTTATGCTTTCTGCAGCCACAGTTATTTCTGTCTGGCTCACAGTCACTTTCACCTTTGATCGTTTTGTGGCCATTTGTTGTGAGAAGTTGAAAACAAAATATTGCAACAAGAAAACGACGGCTGTGATTGTCGGCACAATGAATGTGCTGGGCTGTTTACAGTATCTCCCTGGTAATTTACACTGGAACAATATTACATTATTGATAATGTTCCCATGGATTGTGTCCATAATACTTCCCCCACATGGGGGGCATTTAAATTGTTTCACTACATTTCAATCCCTTGGGTTCCGACCTTTCTGATTTTGTTGCCAGTGTTCGGACGTTCAGGAGTATTATATTCACCAGTAAAGTCCGCAGGGGATTCCGAGGCCACAGCAGTGGAGAGAATCACAAGGACCCAGAGATGGAGAATTGGACAAAAATCAATTATATAATTCTTCAGTACATCCGGCAGTTTTGTACTCTTCTGGGTAACACTGGTTGTTGAAAACATTTATGAGCGAATTGTAGATATTCGGTATTATTCTTCCTGCACCAACACACTCTATATCACAGATTGCACATCAGAGATGCTGCAACTTCTCAGTTCCTGCACCAACACGTGTATTTACGCTGTGACCGACATAACTTGAGACAGGAGCTGAAGAAGGCAGTGAAACATAGTGAGGCTGTGCCGCCAGCAAATGGAGTTGGTGGGAGGGAGCGGTTTCTGCAGTGAGACAAAGACACCAGCAGATGGAGATCGTGAAAGATGGCAGTAACGGCAGTAAGACAGGGACGCCAGCAGATCGGTGTGATGGGATGGGGAGTAACTGCAGTGAGACTGGGACACAAGCAGACGGAGAAGGTGAGAGATACAGTCACTGCAATGAAACAGGATCACCGGCAGATGGAGACGGTGAGGGGGTCAGTAACGGCAGTAAGACATGGACACCAGCCGATGGAGATAGTGAGGGTGGGGCAGTAGCTGCAATGAGACAGGAAAACCATCAGATGGAAATTGTGAGCCATGCTGATGGGTAGATTCTGTGTTACCGAGAGTCTGAAAGTTTCCAAAATGTTGAGGAATTTACTTTATGTGAACTTGAGTTGCTGAATAAATGAATTTCAATGCAATTTGTGTTAAATGGCTGTTTTCCAACTATGTAAACTGTTCCTCCAGATGGCGGGCTTAGTAAGACGATATAGATTCATTAACTCCATGGTGGGAAGTAGGGGCCATTCGTGCTGGAGTTGCCAGCGGAAACCCGAGGAAACATTTCTCAGTCTGTCACTGGGTCTGGTGTCCTGATTGAGGGTGGCGGTGCGTCCTGTGAATGGCAGCCATCCCAGCCGCCAGCTGCTGTCGCCTGGGATGTAGCCGTTCCAGCAAGTATTGTAGAAAGCCCCCTGCCCACTGATTGGAGGGCGCTAGGGTGGAAGGAGATGACCCCCTCTCTCTCTGCCTCAGATCACGGCTCTAACTAAATTTTCTGACGCTGGGACCAGTGTGTCGGCCAGTAGATGTGGTTACCCAGAGGAGGTTGGGGACTTGGTGCTGGGCATGGTATAAGATTTTGAATCCATCGCTAGTGAGGCGATGGACACATTCCTGCTCTCTACTGATTCCTCTCTCAACCAAATAATGGAAGTGCGGCACTTCCATGCTGTTAATATTGGTTGTCACAACAATGTTCAGCTGCCCCTCGACCGGTGGTCGAATTTGGCGCTGATCATTGGTTGCCTGTGCCAGACCCAGAACGATGGGAAGACAGTGGACGTGCAAATGGTTGTGTGGCACCCGTAAAGTGTTTTCCTATCTGGGTTGCTGGGGGATTGCTCGGCAACAAGCACTTTTGCTCCCTCCCATCGTTTACTTGTTTGGTTGACGAGATTTAAGTATTTTTGACATGATGATAACCAACACCTGCTTCAACAACAACAGCAGCATGGTGTCTCTGTGCAGATTTGGCACTTCCTCAATCCTCACGGAATGCAGAGAGCTTTCTTCAGGAAACCCTAAGCGTTCTGGGAGACGGAGCCAACTGGCTCCTGGAGTAGCAGGGTGGGGGCTATAGGCTCACCAGGGTGGCATGCTGCTCCACTTTGTGACCCTGCATATGACAAAGACTGTTGCATTGCAAGCGCACTCCTTTAAATAATTGTCTTTCCACTTGAGCTTGATCCATAGCAACACGTGCATCATCCTTGGAGGGAATTTTAAATGTACCCTCGAGGCGAGGATTACTCCAATCCCCAATCCTGCCAAGCGTCGGTGGAGAGGGTGTCGGAACTGATCAGCTCCCTCCGCTTGCTGCATGTCTGACAGAATCACCATCGAAACTCCATCACATTCACTTGGATGTCTAGAGGAGAAGGAAATGACCACGTTTACATTTTTCACACGTGCATCTCGTGCATCGTGACAGCCTCAATAAAACAGGTGTCATGCTACGAACACCACCTGAGTGGGCAGAGCTCAATCCACCCCCCCACATTCGTGCAGGCTGCGTACTGGCACTTTAACAACTGGCTTCCAAAGTGCGAGCCATTCCAGGACGCATTCCTTCCATTCAGGGTCGACTGCAGAAGTAAGCAGTGGCACTTGCCCTCCTTGAGGCGATGGTGATATGTGGGTAAGATTTACATCGATGTCTTCTGTCAAGAGTAGGCGAAGGGGGCGACCAAGAGGAGAGAGGAAAAGGTGAGGAAACTGGAGAGGGAGGTGCTCGACTCGTAGTTTCGTCTCGGTCAGGCCATGGTAGACACGGCCCTGAGGCAGGTGGACAAAGAGATGAAGGGGACATTAAGGGGCATACAGCTCCTAGGATCCAGAGGATTGTACGTGAGGTCACAGATCCAGATTCGGGAAGATTTTGACCACGCCTCACAAGTTTTCTCGTCGCTAGTAAAATGGTGAACTGCTTGATGATGTTGGATCCTCTGTCGCAGATCCGGATTGAACCATGCTTCTTATGGGGTGCATGTTCTCTCCCAATTCATCTAGCAAGGACACGCACAGTGCTTTGCGGGAGGACCTGCTGAAGGTCAGTCTGGAAGTTGCTTTGCGAATGGAAGGTCTGCTAATGTTGGTGGAGCTGTTGAGCATTCTCCACCATCTCTCAAGGGGCAAATCTCCAAGGCTGAATGGGCTCACCGTGGAGTTACTCAAGGCATTCTGGGAGGTACTGTGGGAAATTATGTGTCGGGTCTGTGCAAAAGCCTGCTGGAGATGAATGGCACAACCTGCTTAACAACTGGTGCCAGGTCTCCCATGGCAGCACAGTTATACGATCTTTGCCAGGCTATGTGTACCCACCTGGGCTCTGTACTGGCTCACATTATCCAGCGGACCAGGCCTACACATCTGGTCCAGCACCTGATTTACCTTTCACAGAGGACTAGACTGGCGTTCTCCCTTCTCTCCCTCGATCACGAGTAGGGGTTCGAGAGAATGGATCACGAATATTTTCTCAGACTCTGCAAGAGATCCGATTCAGGCTGCAATTTGTAACCTGGGTCCAACTTTTATACGCTGCCACAAAGTGTCTGGTCAAAGCTAATGGTCTTTAACGGAGCCCCTTTCCTTCGGGCAAGGACTATGTTGGTGATGCCCCGTGTCTGTCCAATTATCAAACATCTGACTGAAAATATATCCTGTGCCTCCTTCACTCGAGGTTGGTGGCTTTCAGTATACGTGGGCTGGGCATGTGGGTGATCCTCTCAGCTTCGGCCGATGATATGCTACACAAGGTCACAGTTCCCATTAACCTGCGGAATATGCACGAGTGCCAGCAGCTATTTTCTGCCATATCCTTTGCGAGGATCAATTCGGAGAAAAGTTCCAGACTCCTGGTGAGTCGGTGATGGGTGACCTCTCTGCCAGAAGAGTTAACAGCTTTTGCGTGGAGCAACACGCACTTCCTCTATTTGGGAGTCCTGGGCCCCACTGAAGAAGCCTGACCGGCAAACTGCCAGGGGTTGACGGCTAAATTCTTCACTTAGGTAGGGGGCTGGACAGGTCTGCTCTGAATGCTTTACTGCAGGGGCCGAGCACTGGTAAAAACGTCATAAGCCTTGATGCTGTGGTACCAATTTGTCACTTTCAACTCTGTATTTGCCATCAAGATCCAAAAGACGCCTATCGATTTCTTCTGGGGAAAGAGGAAACACTGAGTGGTCCCGAGTCTCCTGATTGAGGAGGACGTCCAGTTGCTGGTGTGTGTCCGTATCCAGCCTGCGACTCTCCACCTTTGTCATTGCATGGTTGCATTGATAGTTGCAATGATAGTAGGTAGGGACACTGGGAATCTCGTTCATCCATTCATGCGCGTCACTAATTAGATGACGAGGCATTTGGCTATTAAATTAAACCCACTGTGACATGAATTCTTATGTCGGGGCTTTACGTGGCCCGTCCACGGTTAGGACCTACCTCCGCGAGTGACCAAAAGAGTATAACTCTTTGAGATGGAGGACCAAGGGTATTACAACTACGGGCATCTTACTGTCGCTCTCACCATGATGTCGGCCAAGCTTGGATTTCTGGGACAACTGGGCAACGTGGCTGGTTCAGGTTAGTCATACATTTGTCCTAAGACATATGTTACCCATATTCACATCATTTGATGTTTGCTTTAATAGTAATCATACAACAGAACAATTACAACGATCTGAACAGACATTTGTTAACCAACGAGACTAACAATCATCAAACTAACCGAATCAATATAAAAACTACATTAACATGCATTGCAATACCTAAATGCGTCTTACCACAGCATGAGCTGGGTTTGGATTGATGGCATATAATTGTCATCTGTCACTAAAGATTTGCAACATATCTAGTGTCAGCGCGATTGTCAATCTAGACGTGTCTTGGGCGAATGTTCTATATTTTTGGATTTTAAGGAAGCGCATGAGACTGTTATTCCTTTCATGCCATTTCCCTCTCACCCCTATCACGAAACCGAAGTAGCTAGGCTCCGAACACCCTGTTAGCTCCCTGATCTCCTCATTCACGCACTGGTACTTCAGTTTCTTCTCCTCCCAAGCTTTATCCAGTGCTCCGTAGTCGTCCTCGTATCGAATTGTAACGTCTACCACGGCCGCTTCACCGTCTTTTTGGAAGATGATATCAGGTTTCCACAGGGAACCGTCCGCCGCCCTGATCCTCGGTTCCAATCTGGACATCCAGCCATATTTGGCCGCGAGTTGCTGTAACTTAGATAACACTTTATTATGACGTTTTATTCTTGCATTTTTAACAAAGATACAGTTACCCGAAATATGAGCGAGACTCTCGTTGGGAGCCTCGCATCTCCGACATGACTTGTTTGCGTATGGTCTTCCTCTTGATAGGGTCGACCTGGTTGGGTAGAGATTGCATCTCAATAGCAGACTGCTAATGAGTCGGGAAGACTTAAGATTAAATGACGTTTTCGTCCAGGTATTGGAGATATGGTCTTTATGAAACATAGCTATGCCTGCGCCTTGGCTTTTAAGTTTCGTCCATTTTTCAAATTCCCATTCCCTCCACACAGCGTATTTATTGACTATCTTGGGTGTATTGCTATTCATTAATTCCAAGCACGGCTCAGCAAGTTCTGCGAGCTCCTCAATGTTTATATTTTTCTTGATAAGAAAGTCCTCAATTTCCTTTAGGACTTTAAGATTTTTAAGTCTATCAATGGTTTCGGAATTATGTCGACCGGTGTATTGAAAGGATGCTTTAATTACTGCATCAGTGGATCCATGCAGAGCTTCCCTTTTGCGGATTATTGCAGATGGAATTTGTATTTCAAGTTTTGGCATACCTAGGCCTCCGTTTCTATTACTAGAGTACAGGAGGCCATCGGTCGTATGGGGTGGCAGGTGTAAGTATCTTTTGGTGGCATTCCTAATGATCTGATCCAATTTAGTTAATGTATTCTGTGATGTTTCCGTCAGGATCAAGTGGAAATATAACCTGGGAATAATGTAGGTTTTAAGAATCTCGATCTTTTGAATAGACTTCAGAGATGCTTCGTCTAGTTTCTTAGTCCAATTACTAAGTTTTTCCTGCCAGCTGTCCTCAGCCACCCCAGCCCAGGGGTCTATTCGGGCTCCCAGGTATTTCTCTGTTTCTCCTGGGGGGATGTACGAGATTTCCACCTCGTTGAGCTGCCACTTTTTCTTATAGTTGTACAAAAAGGTCTTGTTTTTGTATGAGAAGTGGAATCCCTTTGTTTTTGCGGTATTAATCGCCAGTCCGGTGTTAATACAGAAGGATTGGACCATTCTCAGGTTTTCCTTCATCCCTGCCATTGCATATGTAGAGCATCCTCCCATATGATGTGTATTGGTGATGTAATTTTTCTGCAGGGGAAATGCCTTCAAGATGACATGCAGTCCTGGTGGCAACTGCTAGACGTTCCTCTTCAGGGATCTATTCCGAGTCTGCAACATGGTCGGGTCCAGTCAGGACATCCACCCACCGGCGGAGGAAAGGGCTCTGACCTTCTGGGGAGCAACTGTGGGGATGTAACAACAGTTGGAGGAGAAGCCAATGCCTCCGGGAATCTCCTCTTTGAGTCAGTCAAGGAGGCTCAAAGGTGAGGAGCGCTCCTAACCGAGCTGACTCCGGCTCAGATGGACCTGTTCATTGGACCTAATCACCAAAATCTCATCAGCAACTGCTCTTGCATAGCCCGAGCCACCTCTTGGAAATGCTCTCTATGCCATTCCGCACTGCACAGCGGTGTTTCTTTACAGACTGCTCTGGCACACTCTACTTCACTTCGCCCTTGTCTGCCACCTAGACATGCCATGGCGTTCTGTGCTGCCATCTGGAGGTGAAGGGAATCCCCATTGGAGGTGACTTGACGCGGCAGTCTACTCCTTTTATATCAGGAGATTGTCGCACATGGAAGTCCTGTGCAATAATCTTTTCCATCGGTTCATGGGCTCCCAGGCCGTCTATAATTTCTGAAGCCTGGACGAGTCCATCTATCATGTTTATATGGAGTGTGCGAGGTTGCAGCCGCAATTTGGATATTAATGAGGCTTTTCCTCAATTTTTAGCTGCACTTCTGCTCAACACCCTTCACCCTTTTAGCACCCAGGGCGGAGGGGGTGGGGAGCAGGAGGAAGGTCTGCCCGTCCATCTGCTCTTGGTCGTGGCCAAGGTGGAACTCACAGGTTCTGGCAGCGGGCAATGGGGAGAGAGGCTGGCGGTGGTTTTGTCTGTCCTGATTGCTTGCCCCTCTTCAGAGGTTATATTTGCAAACATGTGGCCCTGGAGAAGGAACATGCGATGCACACCGGTTCACTTCAGGCATTCCATGGGACTTCAGTTTGAATTTTGTTTTATTTATCTGTTAGAGTAGATGTCGAGTAAAGCTCCCTCTACAGTGTCTCGTTAAACCTGAGGATGGAAGGTACTGAACTGATTAGCTGGAGATCAAGCTACCAATTAACACTGTTTCGTTAACCATTCCCAAAGCAGCGAAAGACTGTCTCCACACTGTCCAACATTTCCAGAGCTGCCCGAGGAGTGTTTTGGGGCAGAGTATGTATTTTTTTTCGATCTATTGCACTGTGATGGCTTTAACAGTTAACAATCAGTGAATATAATGTGACAAGTGATTGGGATTGAATATGTTTAATTAAATGAGGGTTAGTTTGGGGAATCAATTAAATTATATTCTGTGACCTAAGAAAGGTTCATGGGGATTTGCGTAAATTTGTTGATCTTAACTTACTGTATCTAATAAAAAGCAGAGAATTATTTTTCAACAGAGTAGCATTAATTCCAGTCACTGAGCAGCATCAAAAGCCCTTTACAATCTGGGTCTTTTTATACGACTATATATTTAAATCCAGCTATTGGACAGATGCAAATTAAAACCCAAACAAACAAATTAATATGATTATTTGAATCACTATTGGGAACAACAGCTGAAACCAATCTCTCAATCTAACAAGAACAATGTGAAGTGGGAACTGATTTGTGAACAGATCTCTAATTATTTCCATGAACTGATGTAATTTTTCATTCGCGTTGATGGATTCTCTATCCACTTCTGAAGATTAAGCTCAGGACTCACACATGGACACTGACTCTATTAACTGGTCAGATTCCATTAAAAAGTATCAGAAATGGGAAAATCAGACATTTCTGTTGCTTTAACGTCATGATTCCTTCTCATGATTTTTGCAATAATCTAAAACGTGTTCTATACTCAGTATTTAATTAAAGTAATGGTCGGCATAGATACATTTACTGAACATGTTAACTCTCCCCTTATTGAACAACACTGTCTCTGATCAGAGAGCTGATGGTGGTGGGAAGATCACCACTTTCCCCTGCAGGTCACACACCATCCTGATTTGGAAATATATCGCCTTCACTGTCGCTGGGTCAAAATCCTGGAACTCCCTTCCTAACAACACTGTAGGGATACCTACCACACATGGACTGCAGCGGTTGAAGGATGTGGCTCAACATCAACTGCACCAGTGTTGTATCCGGATGGCAAGTGAAAGTACAAGTGAGGGTACTGATATACATGGAAGGGCAGCGACTGCAAAGTTAAGTCAGTGATATAACTGGAAGTGTAGTGGCAACAAGGTTGAAGCCTATGCTGCATTTAGCTGAGTAATAACAGTATAATAGGGATCCATGATCTATCTGGATGAATAGCAACAGAAGCAGTGAGGTCAATGTTGCATCTTTATAAGTAATAGCAGTATAATAAGGGTCAATCAATTAGGTGGATGGGTAGGAACGGTGCAAGTGAGGTTAGAACGTATCTGGATAGGTAGTTACAGTACAAGTGAGTTCAGTAACATATTTGGATCGATATTTACTGTGAAAGTCAGGTCAGAGATATATCTGGATGGGTAATTGCAGTAAAGGTGTGGTCACTGCTACATTGGATGTGCAGTCACAGTATTAATGAGGTCAGTGATATACCTGGATTGGTATTTACAGTAAAAGTGAAGTCAGGAATAAGTCTGAACGGCTTTTTACACTAAGTGGGAGGTCAGTGATATATCTGGATTGGTATTTACAGGAAAGAATGAGGTCTGTAATATATCTGTATTGATATTTACAGCAAAAGTGAGGACAGTAATATATCTGGATAGTATTTAAGTGAAGGGGTGGTCAGTGATGTTACTGGATAGGGATTTAAGGGAAAGCTAATGTCAATGATTTAAAGAATGGGTGGCGATGGTGCAAGAGATGACGAGAGTGTTCAGCCACTGAGTGCAGTGAGGCAGAGACAGCAGTAGATGGAGATGGTGAGAGGGGCGGAAACTGAACTGAGTCAGGGACACCAGCAGATGGAGATAGTGAGAGGGGTCAGTAACAGAGTGGACTGCGACAGGAAGACCAACAAATGCAGCTGGAGAGAGGGGTAGCAACTGAGCGCAGTGAGACAGGGTGCCAGAAAATAGGGAAAGTAAGAGGGTGCAGTAACTGCAGTGAGATCGGGACGCCAACAGAATAAGATGGTGAAGGGAGCAGTGACTGCAGTTGTAGAGGGATACCAGCAGATGGAGATGGTGAGGGAGCAGTAACTACGCTGAATCATGGAACTTTTTTTCTCCTCGGATTAAAACAGTGTGCTTTTTAAACACTAAGAGGCACAGTCGGGTACAGCTGCACCTGTTTCCTAGAGAACAGCAATAGATTTGCTGTAATGCGACATTTGGTAGCTTCAACCAGGTTGAACAAGAGAGACACCAGTGAAGGGTGTGTGCCTTGAAGGAGAGAATTTTCTCAGCAGAAATTCTACAATGAGCCACAGGCTGTGTTAATTGCCTAAGAATAAACAAAAACCCTTTTGTCCGAGAAAACTTGTATTGATCGAGGTAGCAAAAAATCCTTCATTTCCAATCTAAGAGTCTTTGCTTCAAGATTGACTCTCAGAATCACAGAATAATACAGTGCAGAAGAGGCCCTTCGGCCCATCGAGTCTGCACCGATGCATTAAAGACACCTTTCCTGTCTACCTAATCCCATTTGCCAGCACTTGGCCCATAGCCTTGAATGTTATGATGTGCCAAGTGGTCATCCAGGTACTTTTTAAAGGATGTGAGGCAACCTGCCTCTATCACCCTCCCAGGCAGGGCATTCCAGGCCGTCAGCACCCTCTGGGTAAAAATAGTTATTCCTCAAATCTCCCTTAAACCTCCCGCCCCTCACCTTAAACTTGTGACCCCTCGTAACTGACTCTTCAGCTAAGGGAACCAGCTGCTCCCCATCCACCCTGTCCATGCCCCTCATAATCGTGTAAACTTGATCAGGTCACCCCTCAGTCTTCTCTGCTCCAGCAAAAACAACCCAAGCATATCCAACCTCTCTTCATAGCTTAAATGTTCCATCCCAGGCAACATCCTGGTGAATCGCCTCTGCACCCCCTCCAATGCAATCACATCTTTCCTGTAATGTGGCGACCAGAATTTCACACAGTACTTCAGCTGTGGTCCTACCAAAGTTCTGTACAACTCCAACATGACCTCCCTGCTTTTGTAATCTATGCCTAGATAGATAAAGGCAAGTGTCCCATATGCCTTTTGCACCACCCTATTAACCTGCCCTTCTGCCTTCAGAGATCCATGGACAAACACACCAAGGTCCCTTTGTTCCTCGGAACTTCCCATTGTCAGGCCATTCATTGAATACTTCCGTGTCACATTACTTCTTCCAAAGTGCATCACCTCACACTTTTCAGCGCTAAATTCCATCTGCCACTTTTCTGCCCATTTGACCATCCCATCTACATCTTTCTGTAACCCAAGACACTCCACCTCACTGTTAACCACTCGGCCAATCTTTGTGTCAGCCGCGAACTTACTGAACCTACCCCCCACATAGTCATCTATGTTGCTAATATAAATGACAAACAATAGGGGACCCAGCACAGATCCCAGTGTTACGCCACTGGACACTGGCTTCCAGTCACTAACACAGCCGTCTGTCATCACTCTGTCTCCGACAGCTAAGCCAATTTTGAATCCACCTTATCAAGTGACCTTGTATTCCATGCATTTGCTTTCTTGATGAGTCTCCCATGTGGGGCCTTGTCAAAGGCTTTCAGGAAATCCATGTAAACTACATCAACTGCACTACCCTCATCTACACACCTGGTCACATGCTCAAAAAATTCAAGCAAATTTGTTAGGCATGACCTCCCTCTGGCAAAGGCATGCTGACTATTCCTAATCATATTCTGCCTCTCCAAGTGGAGAGAGATTCTCTCCTTCAGAATTTTCTCTAATAGTTTCCCTACCACTGACGTGAGACTCACTGGTCTGTAGTTCCCTGGCTTATCTCTACAACCTTTCTTAAGTAGTGGGACCACATTAGCTGTTCTCCAGTCCTCTGGCACCTCCCCCGTGGCAAGAGAGGAATCAAAAATTCGGGTCAGCGATCCTGCAATCTCCACCCTCGACTCCCACAGCATCCTGGGACACAAATTGTCCAGGCCTGGAGATTTGTCCACTTTTAAGCCTGTCAAAACCTCCAATACCTTGTCACTCCCTATGACAATTTTCTCAAGAACCTCACAGTCTCTCTCTGAATTCCATATCTACATCCTCATTCTCTTGGGTGAAGACAGATGTGAAGTATTCGTTCAACACCCTGCCAATGTCCTCTGCGTCCACCCACAAATTTCCCCCTTGGTCCCTAATGGGTCTTACTCTTTCCCTGGTTATCCTCTTCCCATTGATATACTTATAGAATATCTTGGAATTTTCCCTACTTTCATCAGCCAGAGCTTTCCCATATCCCCTCTTTGCTCTCCTAATTGCTTTCTTAAGCTCCATCCTACACTTTCTGCACTCCACTAATGCTTCCATTGATTTGCTCTCCTTGTATTTTCTAAAAGCCTCCCTTTTCCTTCTCATCGTACCCTGAATGCTTCTGGTCATCCAAAGTTCTCTGGGATTGTTGCTCCTACCTATTACCCTAGAGGGAACACGTTGGGTCCGTATCCTCCTCATTTCCTTTTTGAATGCCACCCACTGCTCTTCTGTAGATTTGCCAACAAGTAACTCTTTCCAGTCTACCTTGGCTAGATCCTGCCTGATTTTACCAAAATTCGCTCTCCCGCAATCCAAAATCTTTTTATGCAACGTGCCTATTTCTTTCTCCATAACAAGCTTAAATTGTACCATGCTGTGGTCGCTATCACCAAAATGTTCCCCCACCAACACATCAACCAACATCAACCACCTGTCCGGCTTCATTCCCCAGAATTAGGTCCAGCACTGCACCCTCCCTTGTTGGATCCTGTACATAGAGCTAAAATGTTTTCTTGTATACATTTTAAGAACTCCACTCCATCTAAGCACTTAACACGATGACTATCCCAATTAATGTTGGGAACATTGAAATCACCTAATATAATTGCCCTATTATTTTACACACCTCTCCAGATTGCGCACATATTTGCTCCTCAATTTCCCGCTGACAATCTGGGGATCTATAATAAACACCTGGCAATGTGGCTGTCCCTTTTTTATTCCTAAACTCGACCCATGAAGTTTCATTTAATGCCCCCTCCAAGATATCATCTCTCCTTACTGCAGTAACTGACTCCTTAACTAATATTGCAATGCCCCCTCCTCTTTTACCCCCTCCTCTGTCTCGCCTGAAGATTCTATATCCCGGGACATCGAGCTGCCAATCCTGCCCCTCCCTCAACCATGTCTCCGTGATGGCTACTATATCACAATTCCACGTGTCAATCCTTGCCCTTAACTCATCCGTTTTACCTGCAATAATCCTGGCATTAAAGTAGAGGCCTTCCATCCTGGTCTTACTCCCTTGAAACTTAATTCCGCTGTATTCCCTCTGACTTGTACGCTTTCCTGTGTTTAGCCGTGTCCCTATTCTGCTAGGAGTCTGCATCCCTGCCCCGGCAAATTATTTTATACTCTTCCCAACAGCACTAGCAAACCCGCCAGCAAGGATATTAGTCCCCCTCTGGTTCAGATGTAGACCGTCCCACTTGTACATGTCCCACCTTCCCCAGAAACGGTCCCAGTCGTCCAGGAATCTAAAACCCTCCCTCCTGCACCAACTCGCAAGCCACACGTTCATCTGTTCTATTCTCCGATTTCTGTACTCGCTAGCACGTGGCACAGGGAGTAATTCAGAGATTACAACCCGAGAGGTCCTGCTTTTTAGTCTACTGCCTAACTCCCTGAATTCTTGATGCAAGAAATCATCCCTCTTTCTACCTGTGCCATTGGTACCAACATGTACCATGACCTCTGACTCATCACCCTCACACTTCAGGATGCCCTGCAGCCATTCAGTGACATCCCGGACCCTGGCACCAAGGAGGCAACACATCATCCTGGAGTTATATTGACGGCCACAGTAGCACCTGTTACCCTGACTATAGAATCCCCTATTACGATTGCTCTTCCTCTCTTTCCCCCTTCCTGTCAGACAGGCTGCTTGTGGTGCCTGAAGCTTGGCTCTGTCCACACTCCCTGGAGGAACCAGCTTCATTAGCCTCCAAAATGGAATACCGATTTGCAAGCAGGACCCCAGGGGACTCCTGAACTACCTGCCTGTTTCTCTTGGACTGCCTGGTGGTCACCCATTCCATTCCTTCCTCAAGGCCCTTCAGCTGCGGTGTGACCACCTCTCTATACGTGCTATCCACTTTCAGACTCGCTTTCAGACTCGCAGATGCTCCACAGTGTTTCCAGCCGCCGTTCCAGCTCTGAAACCCGAGCTTCCAGGAGCTGCAGCTGGACACACTTCCTGCACACATGCTAGTCCCCGGGACTGGAAAGGTTCCCGGATTCCCACATACAGCAAGAGGAGCAAACCACGGCTTTAAGCTCTCCTGACATGACTAAACCCTTTAAATTTAAAACTTTAGAAGACTATTATAATTTTTAAAAAACAACTAAGTCTTGCTAAAACAATGACTTACAATTCAATCCAGTTTGAAAAATACCCCCCAGGACTGACTCACATGTCAGCTGTGCTGTTTGGAAACTCTCGGCTCCCCTCACTCTGAGGACAGGGAGGAAATGAAAGGAGCTCCTCGCTTCCTCCTCAGCAAACTTCCTCAGTCACAAAACTTCCACTTTAACTCTCTAATGCATCCCAAGGCAGCACTCCAGTGCAAACAAGGTCAGCACTGTAAGATGGCCCACTTTTATACTGACAGACTCTAGCCCCTGAAAACTGGTTTAAGCCAATTCTTTAATTAACAAGGTGCAGCTGCAAGCAGAGCCTGAGTGAACTCTATTTAAAGCTGGTATAAAACTCACCTTCTTCAACCCAAACAGCAACTGTTAAGTTAATCTGCTAAATAAAAGAAAGACTGGACTTAGGATAAAATTAACCCTTTATTACCCACAGTCACTAAACTTCCACTTCAGCACTCTAATGCAACCCATGTCAGCACCCCAGTGCAAACAAGGTCAGCACTGTAAGATGGCCCACTTTTATACTGACTGACTC
This sequence comes from Heterodontus francisci, assembly GCF_036365525.1. Classification (NCBI taxonomy): domain Eukaryota; kingdom Metazoa; phylum Chordata; class Chondrichthyes; order Heterodontiformes; family Heterodontidae; genus Heterodontus; species Heterodontus francisci. The sequence goes on from NC_090401.1 coordinate 4,659,570, forward strand.
TCGCCCCGACCACTGATTTAAGCCAATTCTCCAATTAACAAGGTGCAGCTGAAAGCAGAGCCTGAGTTTAATGTGCTTGGTATGCCCAAAATGTTGCCTTGCATGCCCAAGAGTGAGCTCGGGGATGGCAGCAGCGTCATATGGGTGCCCAAGTGTGTGCTAGCGTTGCAGAAGTGTGCCTTAGGGGTAACCAAGTGTGTGCTAAGTGATGGCGAGTGACTGCTAGGAGTGCCCAGATTGTGCCAGGACTGTCATAGTGTATAATAGGGATAAAAGCAAAATACTGCGGATGCTGGAAATCTGAAACAAAAACAAGAAATGCTGGATTCACTCAGCAGGTCTGGCAGCATCTGTGGAAAGAGAAGCAGAGTTAACGTTTCGGGTCGGGTTCCGAAGAAGGGTCACTGACCCGAAACGTTAACTTTGCTTCTCTTTCCACAGATGCTGCCAGACCTGCTGAGTGAATCCAGCATTTCTTGTTTTTGTATAATAGGGATGCTCAGATTGCACTTGGTGTGCCCAAGTGTGAACAAGGTTCGGAAGTGTGTACTGGGGTGCCCAAACGTGTGCTAGGAATGGCCAAACATTTGCTAGGGTGTCCAAGACTGAGCGAGGTTTGCCCAAATCCTTGCTTGGTGTGCCTAAGAGTTTACTAGGTGGGCCAAAGTGAATTTGGGGTGCCCAACAGTGTACTAGTGATGGCAAGAGTTTGCTCGTGGAGTCCAAGAGTGTGCTGGTATGCACAAGTGTGCGATAGGAGCACCAATACTGCAGTAAAGGTGCACCAAATGGCACTAGAGGTGCCCAGAGTGTGATAGATGTGCCCAAGGTTGTGCTAGCGTAGCCCAGAGTGTACAAGGGGTGCCCACAGAAGCGCCAGGGTGCCCAGAGTGTTATGGCGTGCTCTAACATGTGTTAGAAATTGGCAGGAAGTGCTCGGGTCACTAGAGTGTGCAACGGGTGGCAAAGAAAGGGCTAAGTTGCCCAAATGATTGCTTGTTATGTCCATACTGTGCTCGTGTGCCAAGGAACATGCAACGGTTTGCGCGAGAGTGAGATATTCATGTCAGCAGTGTCCTCGGAGTGACAAAACATGTGCTAGCGTTGCAGACGTGTGTCCTAGTGATGTCCAAGAGTGTGAAAGATGATAGCTTGTGCGTGATAGGAGTGACCGGGTTGTGCTAGCATAGTACAAGTGTGTGTTTGGTGTCCTGGGGAAAATTGATGTCCAGAGAGATTTGGGTGTTCAGGTCCACTGTTCCCTGAAGGTGGCAACGCAGGTAAATAGAGTGGTCAAGAAGGCATATGGCATGCTTTCCTTCATCGGACAGGGTATTGAGTACAAGAGTTGGCAGGTCATGTTACAGTTGTATAGGACTTTGGTTTGGCCACATTTGGAATACTGCGTGCAGTTCTGGTCGCCACATTACCAAAAGGATGTGGATGCTTTGGAGAGGGTGCAGAGGAGGTTCACCAGGATGTTGCCTGGTATGGAGGGCGCTAGCTATGAAGAGCGCTTGAGTAGATTAGGATTATTTTCATTAGAAAGACGGAGGTTGAAGGGGGACCTGATTGAGGTGTACAAAATCATGAGAGGTATAGACAGGGTGGATAGCAAGAGGCTTTTTCCCAGAGTGGGGCATTCAATTACTAGAGGACACGAGTTCAAAGTGAAAGCGGAAAAGTTTAGGGGGGATATGCGTGGAAAGTTCTTTATGCAGAGGGTGGTGGGTGCCTGGAACACGTTGCCAGCGGAGGTGGTAGATGCGGGCACGATGGCGTCTTTTAAGATGTATCTAGACAGATGCATGAATGGGCAGGAAGCAAAGAGATACAGACCCTTAGAAAATAGGCGACATGTTTAGATAGAGGATCTGGATCGGCGCAGGCTTGGAGGGCCGAAGGGCCTGTTCCTGTGCTGTAATTTTCTTTGTTCTTTGTTCTTTGTACTACGAGTGCCCAATTGTGTACTATTTGGATCAAAAGAGTGAACTAGGGCATGCCTATGGTGTGCTACGGCTGGCAAAAGTGTGATAAGTTTGGCCAGACATGTGCTAGGGGATGGAAATAGTATGCCAGGGGTGCCCAAGTGTGTTCTAGGGGTGCCCACGAGTGTACTTGCGGTACCTAAGAGTGCGAAAGGGTTTCCAAAGACTGTTTTGGTGTGGTCCAGAGTGTTATAAGGGCTGAGAAGTATTCTGGGGTGCCCACGATTGCACTTGGGGATTGCAATTGTGTACCAGTGGTGTCCAAGTGTGTACTAAGGGTGTTCCCAATATATTACGTGCTACCAGTGTGTAATAGAGATGCCAAAGAGTGTTTTCAATGAACCCAGTTTGCTTTAGGGGTATACAAGAGTATGCTGGAGAATTACAAATGTGTGCTACAGTTGCCCAAGTGTGTTCTAGGTCTGAACATGTGTGTAATAGGGGTGCCCAAGCTCTACCTGGTGTCCAAGAGTTTTATAGAGGTGGTCAAGTGTGTGATACGGGTGCCCAAAGTGTACTAAATATGCCCAGAGTGTGATAGGGATGCCCAGAGTGCACTCGGTGTGGCCAAACCTGTGGTTGGGGATGGGATCAGTGACCAGGCCGTGCCCAAGTGTGTGCTAGGGGTGCCCAGCAATATGAATGTGAATGTCAATAGTGTGCTAGGAATGGAAAGATTGTGCTGTGGGTGCCCAAGCATGTCATAGGTGTGCCCAAGAGTGTACTGGTTGTGCCCAGATGGTGATACGGCGGACGAATAATGTTCTAGGGTGCCGAACAGTGTACTCGAGGATGGCAGGTGTGAGCCAGTTGTGTCCAAGAGTGAGCTTTTGCACACAAGAGTCTGCCAAGGGAGCCCAATGCATGATGGATGTGCCCAAGAGTGTTCTTGGGGAATCCAGGAGTGTACTAGGTCTGCATAAGTACGTGATAGGTGTGCCCAAGAGCATTCTAAGTGTGAACAAGCGTGTGCTAGGAGACAGCAAGTGTGTGTTCGGGGTATCGAGGAGAGTCACGGAGTGCCAAAAGTGTGCCCAAGAGTTTAATAGGAGTGCCCAAGAGTGTGCTAGGTGAAAGGAAGTGTGTGCTGCGGGGGTCTAGTGCGTGCAAGAGGTGCCAAAGAGATTCATCACTCTGCCCAGAGTGTGCTATGCCAGTCCAAGTGTGTGGTAGAGAATCACAAGGGTGTGCTTCGAATGCCCAAGTGTGTATGAGGTGTGCCCAAGTGTGTACTAACCGTGCCCAAGAGTGGACTACTTTGCCCAAATGTATTCTTGGGGTACTAGAGTGTGAAAGATGTGCCCAAAAACGTGCTAGTGTGTCTAATAGTGTGATGTGGTGAGCAAGTGTGTACTACTGGTGCCCAAGAGGGTTCTCAAGTTGACCTAAAATGTGCTAGGGGTTGGCATTAATTTGATAGGGTATCTAAGTGGGTGATAGGGGTGAGAAAGTGGGAGATCCTTTTGCCCAAAAGCGTGATTGCTGTGCCCATGAACGTGCCATGTCTTGCCAAGAACGAGCTAGGGAATAGCAGCAGTTTGCTCGGTATGCCAAAGCGTGTGATAAGTTTGCAATGGTGTCCAAGAGTGTGATGGGGTGCACAAAGGTGTGATCGGGGTGACCAGTATATGCTAGAGATGTCAAAGTGTATGCTCAGTGTGCCCAGAGTGTGATAGCGCTCTCCAAGAGTGTGTGCGGGCCTGAGCAGTGTGTGATATGCGTGACCCAGAGTATACTAGGTGTGCCCAAGATTGTACTAGGGGTACCCAAGAGTGTACTAGGTGATGGCAAGTGTGTGTTTGGAGTTTCAAGCTTGTTCAAGGTTGCCCAAGAGTATGGTAGGGTGCTGAAGAGTGTGCAAGCTGTGACCAGATGGTGATAAAGGCGATGACGAATGTTCTGAAGTGCCCAAGACTGTACTCATGGATGGCAACTTTGTACCAGTCCTGTCTAAGTGTGCTGAGGTGCACAAGAATGTGCCATTAGAGCCCAGTATGTGCTAGAGGTGGCTGAGAGAGCGATCAGTGTGCCCAGAGTGTGATAGGTCTGCCCAAGTGTATGCTGGAGAATGACAAGACTGCGCTGGCAGTGAGCAAGAGTGTAATAGGTGTGCCAAGAGCACGCTAGGGATGGCCAAGAGGGTGCTAGGGGATGGTAAGAGTGCGGTGGGTATGTCCAACAGTGTGATGGGGTGACCAATATTGTTCTAGGTTTGCCCAATTGTATGCTAGAGGCGGCCAAGGGGGTGCTCCGTATGCCCAGAGTATGATAGGTATGCCCAAGAGTGTGATAGGTGAAGGCAAGTGTGTGATAGGAGTGCCCAAATTGTTTTAGGCCTGTACAAGTAATTGATAGGGGTTCCCAAGAGTGAACTAGCGGTGCCAGTGTGTGATAGGGCTGTCTAACAGTGTGCTAAAGAATGATGAGTGTTCTACACGTGCCCAAGAGTGTGCTGCGAGTGAGCAAGTGTGTGTTAGGGTTGATCAACGCTATGCTATAAGTTAGCAAACATGTGCTAGGGGATGGCAAGTGTACACTCGCGTGTCAAAGTGCCTGCTGCGGGTGCGCAAGAGTGGGGTAGCTTTCCCAAATGTGTGCTCAGAATGCCTAGATTGTGATAGGTGTACCCATGAAGATCCTAGGCCTACCCAAGTGTGTGATGGAGTGCCCAAGACTGTCCTGGGGTGTCCAAGAGTGTACTACGGGCGCCCTAGTATGTACTAGGTGATAGAAAGAGTGTGCTAGTAGTGATCAGAGTGTTGTGGGTTGCTCAAGAATGTAGTAGGGGTTCCCAAGTATGTAATAGGCAGCCAACGAGTGTGCCCAAGAGAGCAATTGGGGTAACCAGAGCATACTTGGGGATTCCAAGAGTGTGAAAGTGGTGTCCGAGAATGTGATGGGGTGCACAGGTTTATGCTAGGGGAACACCTGTGTGCTATAGGTGCTCAGTTTGCCCAGATTGTGATAGGGTTGTCCAAGAGCGTGCTCGAGAATGACATGTGTTTGATACAGGTACCCGAGAGTGTACTAGGAGTTAGAAAATGTGTGCGAGGTGTGACCAAGAGTGTGAGGGTGATGCCCAAGAGTGTATCAGGGTTCCCAAGAGTTTACTACTGTTGCCCAAGAGCTGCTTGGTGAAAGCAAGTATGTGCTGGCGGGGGGGGGGGGGGGAGGAGGGGGGGGGGCGGGGGGTGGGGGTGGTGTCTGGAACTTGCTGTAGGTGCCAAAGAGAGTGATCAGCGTGCCCAGAGTTTGCCAGAGCTGTCCAAGAGTGTATGAGAGAATGAAAAGAGCGTGCTACGGGTCCCCAAGAGTGTGCTGGGTGTGAGCAAATGAGTACTAGCGGTGCCCAAGAGTGGTCTAGGGCTGCACAAGTGTGTTCCGGGGTGCAGAATCTGTGACAGAGGATGGGAAGTGAGTGCTAGGAGTACCCAAAATGTTCTAGGCTTGCACAAGAGGGTATTAGGTATGCCCAGGTGCATATTGGATGTGCCCAAGTGTGTACTACAGTTCCTCAAGGGTGCAAATTGGTTGCCCAAGAGTGTGCCAGGGTGCAGAAGAGTGTTCTGGGGCACACCAGAGCATTCTCGGGGATGGCAAGAGTGCTACTGGGGTCTAAGTGTGTTTTAAAGAGCCCAGGTGATGTCAAGTCACTGCCAAGAGTGGGATAGCTTGCCCAAGTGTGCGTTTGGAGAACACAGAGTGTGCCCAAGAATGTGATAGAGGAGGCCAAGAGAGTTTCGGTTGCCCAAGAGTGTACTACTGTTGCCCAGGACTGGACTAGTTGATGGTAAGTGTGTGCTAGGAACGCTCAAAATATATTAGAGTTGCTCAAGTGTGTACTAGTGATGCTCAAGTGTGCACTTGGCATAACCAGAGGATGATAGGGTGGCAAGCAGCATACTCGGGGCTGACAAAAGTGTGCCGGTGATGTCCAAGAGTGTGATGGGGTGCCCAATAGTGTGCTAGGAGAGACCAAGCTAGAGTGCCAAAGTGAGTGATCAGTGTGCCCAGAGTTGGCTAGGGTTGTTCAAAGGTATGTGATACAGAATGATAAAAGGGTGATACCTGGACCCAGGAATATGCTTGTAGTGAGCATGAGTGTGCAAGGGGTGCCCAACAGCATGCCACTTGCGCCCAAGCGTGTGCTAGGGGATGACAAGAGTGTGAAAGTTGTGTCCAATAGCGTGATGGGATGCCCAAAAATATTGAAGGTGTGCCAAAGGATGTAATTGATGTGTCCAAAGGGGTGGGCGTAGGTGTGCCCAAGTGTGTCATAGGTATTGTCCAGATTGTGCTAGGGCTGTTCAAAAGTGCAATGGGGGTGTCCAAGTGTGTGATAGGGGTATCCAAGACTGTGCTAGGGGTGCCCAAATGTGTGCTTTCCGTGTTAAAACGTCTGAGAGGTGTACGCAAGAGTGGAGTAGGAGTGCCAAAGAGTGCACTCAGGGATGGCAAGACTTTGCTAGTGGTGTCCAACAGTGTGATGTGGTGCATAAGAGTGTACTAGTCCTAGTACTAGTGTACGCTAGGAATGCCTAACTGTGTGCTGGGATGCCGAAGAGCAAGCTATGAGTGCCCAAGATCGTTCTAGGCGTAACCATGTGTGTGCCAGGGGTGAGCAAGTATTTGATAGACGAGCAGACGTGTATGATAGGTGTGCCCAAGACTGTTCTAGGAGAGGGCAAGAGTGTGCGAGAGTGCCCAGAGTTCAATAGCTGTGCCAAGAAGGTGCTAGGGTTGCCCAAGCGTGTGGTAGAGTTATCCAAGAGGGTGCTGGTGGTATAGAAGAGTGTACTAGGGCTGTGCAAATGCATATTAGTGTTACCCAAGAGTGTCCTGGGTGATGGAAGTGTGTAATTGGAGTACCCAGAATGTGTTATGATTCCCCAACAGTCTGTTAAGGTTGCCTAAGAATGTGCTGGGAGTCACGAAGGGTGTACTAGAGGTGCCCAGAGTGTTGTAGGGTTTCAAAGAATGCTATGTGGTGTCCAAGAGTGCACTCGGAATGGCAAGGATGTGCCAGTGGTGTCCAAGAGTGTTCTGGGTTGCACAAAAGTGTTCAAGGGGAGCCCAGTGTGTGATAATGGTGCCCAAGAGAGTGATCAGTGTTTTCAGAGTTTGCGACGGCTGTCAAGAGTGTAATAGGGGTGCCAAGAGTGTGCTAGGGGATGGCAAGGAAGTGATAATGGTGTCAGAGAGAACGATCAGTGTGCCCAGGTAGTGGTAGCGTTGTTCAGTTTTACGCTAGGGGTGCCCAATTGTGTGCTGTGGTGCTTACAATTGTACTAGATGTTCCCAAGTGAGTGATAGGTGTGATCAGAGCGTGATGGCGTGACCAAACAGGTGATAGATGAAGACAGGAATGTTCTCAGGTGTCCAAATGTGTTCTATATTAGTCAAAATGGGGGGCTAGGCTGCCCTATTGTGTGATTGTGGTGCCCAGAGGGTGATAGGTGCGCCCAGAAATGTGCCATGTGTGCCAAAGATTAGTGTGTCCTAATGTATGATCGGAGTGCCCAAGACTGTGTTAGGAGTGACAATGTGCATGCTAGATATATCCAAGAACATGCTTCGTGTGACCAATCAAGTACTAGTGGTTGGGAATAGTGAGCCGTGGGTGACTAAGTGTGTGCTATATGTGCGCAACAGTGTGTCAGTGGATGGTAATAGTGTGCTAGGGATATGCAGTTTGTTCTATTTGTGCCCAGGCTTCTGCAAGTGGTTCCCAAGAGTGTGATAGGTGGGCCCAAGAGTGGGCTAGGGGTGCCCAAATGTATATTTGCTGTGCCCAGAGTGTAGTGGGTTCCCAAGAGTGTACTAGGCGTGACCGAGAATGTGATAGGTGATGGAAAGTGTTTGCTAGGAATGTCCAGATTGTGCAAGTTTTGTTCAAGAAAGTGTGTACGAGGGGTGCCCCAGAGTCTGCTAGGAGATAGTAAGAGTGTGATAGGGGAATCTAAGAGAATGATGGAGTGCCAGAAAGTGTTCTCGGTGTGCCCACATGTGTAATAGTGGTGCCCAAGTGGATGATTGACGTCCCCAATGTGGGCCAGGTGAAGGCAGGTGTGTGCTAGGAGAGACCAGACCGGGCAGCTCAAAATAGAGTTAGGGGTGCACAAGAATGTAAGGGGGAGCCCAAGAGTAAACTAAGTGTGCCCAAGAGGGCGATTGGGGTGGGCAGAGTGTGCTAGGGATTCTAAAGAGCCATCAAGGATGCTCAAGGGTTTGTTTACTTGGGGATAGCAATAATGTGCCAGGTTGTGTCAAAGAGAGTGATGGGGCGCACATGAGTGTGCTAGGGGAGTCCAATGTATACTAGTGGTGACAAAGAGTGATCAGTGTGCCCAGGGTGTGATCGGTCTGTCGAAGAGTGTGACAGAGAATGACAAGAGTGTGTTATAGATGCCTGAGTGTATACTTGGAGTGAACAAATGTGGGCTAGGGGAGCCCAAGAGTTTGGTGGAGCTGCCCAAGAGTGTGATTGGTGAAGGCACGTATGTGATGGGGTGGGTGGGTGGGGGTGGGGGTGGGGGTGGTGCAGTACGTGCTGAAGGTAACAAAGAGGGTGATCAGTGTGCCCGAGGTTGCTAAGTCTGTCCAAGAGCATACTAGAGAATGACAAGAGTGCGCTATAGGTACCAAAGACTGTGGTGGGAATGAGCAAATGTGTGCTCGTTGTGCTGACGTGTATATTACGCCTGCCCAAGCGTGTTCTAGGGGTGCCCAATTGTGGGCTACTTTGCCCAAAATGCCATCTCGGAGTGCCTAAAATGTGGTCGATGTGCCCCAGAAGGTGACTGGGGTGCCCAAAAGTGTGGTAGGAGTGAGCACGTGTATACTTGGGATATCCAGGAGGCTGCTAGATGTGACCAAGCATGTGCTAGGGGATGGCAGGAGTGTGCTAGGATGTCCAAGTGTCTGCTAGGGCTGCCCAAGAGTGGGGAGGCTTGCCCAACTGTGTTCTTCGACTGCCCAAGAAGGCCCAAGTGTATGCGAAGTGATGGCAAGTGTTGCATACTTGTGCCCAAAATGTTCTAGGTTTGCCCATGAGTGTGGTAAGGGTGCCAAGGACTGTTCTGGGATGGCCCAGATTGTAATTCGGGATGGGAAGTGCGTGTCAGTGGTGTCCAAGAGTGTGCTGTGGTGAACAAGAGTGTGCTAAGGCCTGTGTCATAGCGGTGCCAAAGAGGGTGATCAGTGTGCCCAGAGTGTGCTAGGTCTGTCCAAGACTGTACTAGAGAATGACAAGGCAGTACTACCGGTGCCCAAGAGTGTGCTATGAGTGAGCAAGTGTGCCCTTGGTCTACCCAGGAAAGTGCTTGGGGTGTACAATAGTGTGTTAGTGGTGCGGAAGGTTGTGATGGGGGTGCCCAGGAGTGTACTTGGGATGCCCAAAAATATACTCGGGGATGGCAGCAGTGTGTCAGTAGGGTCCAAGCGTGTGCTAGTGGAGGCCATTGTGTGTAGAGGTGCCAACGAGAGCGATCAGTGTGCCCAGCGTGTGCTAGGGTATTCCAAGAATGAGTGTTAGAGAATGACAGGAGTGTGCAAACGTTGGCAAAGAGTGCACGAGGAGAGAGAACGTGCGTGATACGGGTGTCCAAGATCACGATAGGAGTGAACAAGAGCCTCTAGATTTGCCCAAGCATACTTTCGTGTGATAGGGGAATGTAAGAGTCTGCTAGGTGTGCCCAAGTGTTTTCTAGGGTTGACCAAACATGTATTAGGGAATGGCAAATGTTTGCTAGGGGTGAGAGAGTGGGCTCGTTTGCCCATGTGTGCACAGTGTGCCCAGAGGGTGGTAGGTGTGCCCAGGTGTGTGGATAAGGGACACAGGAACATGCGTGGGGTGCGTAAAGGTGCGGTAGGGGTGCCCAGGAGTGTACTCGGGGTGCCTGGAGAGTAATAGGATAGCCCAAGGGTGTAATAGTTGTGCCCAAGTGAGTACTAGGGATGCCCAAGAGTGCACTTAGGGTGTCCATAATGTGATGGGGTGCTGAAGATTGTTGTGGGTTGCTAGTACTGTATTCAGTGATGGCAGAGGGAGCCAATGGTGTCCAATAGTGTGCTGTGGTGTACAAGTGTATGATAAGGGAGCCCAATGTGTCATACAGGTGCCAAAGCGGGCATTCAGTGTGCACACACCATGATAGGCTTGGCGAGGAATGTTCTAAAGAATGGCAAACTGTGATAAAAGGTGCTAAAGAGTGTGCGATGATTGAGCAAATGTTTGGTAGGGGTGCCCAAGAGTGTGCTAAGAAGAAACAAACATGTGCTATGGGATGGGACGTGTGTGCTAGGGTGTCGACGTGTCTGCCAGTGGTGCCCAAATGTGGGCTCCTTTGCCAAAATATGTGCTCAGAGTGCCCAGAGTCTGCCAGATGTGGCCAAAACGTGATAGGCGTGACTAAGTGTGTGATAGTGATGCCCAAGGATGTACTGGAGTGCCCAGGAGAGAGATTGGTGTGGCAAGACTGTACTATCTGATGGTAACTCTTTGCTGGGAGTGCCCAGAATGTTATAGGATTGCCCAAGAGTAAAGCAGAGGGGGCCCAAGTGAGTGATGGGGGTGCCCAAGAGTGTGCCTTGTGTGCCCAGTGTGCAATAAGGGGGACGAGGTGTTTTGGGGTGCCCAAGCGTATACTCGAGGGTTGCAAGTGTGTGCCAGTGATGCCAAGCGTGTGTTGGGGTATAGGAAGGTAAAAGTTTGAAAGATGTGCTGTACGGAGTTCTTAGTGTGCTAGGTTTGTGCACGAATGGCAAGAGTGTGCTACAGGTGCACCAGTGTGCTAGGAGTGAGCAACTGTGTGTTAGGGGTGACCAAGAGCATTCTAGATGTGCCCTTGAGCTTACTAGTTCTGCCCAGGAGTGTGCTAGGGTTAACCAAGCATGTGCTAGTGATGGCAAGTGACTGTCAGAGGTGCCCAAGAATGGTCTATTTTGCCATAATGTGTTTTTGGAGTGCCCAGAGTGTGATAGGAGTGGGCAATTGTTTGATAGGTGTGCCCCGAAATATGCTAGTGGTCCCCAAGCATGTTCTCGATGTACCCATGAGTGTCATGAAGATGCCAAAGAGCATAAAAGGGGCTGGAAAGCGTGTGAAATGTGTGACCAGGAGAGTACTGGGGTGCCCAAAAATGTCCTATGGTTACCCAAATATGTGTTAGAGGAAGCCAAGGGGCTGCTCAGTGTAGAGTGCCTAAGTGTGTGCTCGGAGACGGCAAGTGCGTGCCAGGAGTGCCCAGATTTTGCTAGTATTGTCCGAGAAAGCACTAGGTGCACCCATGAGTGTGATAGAGGTGCCCAAGGGCGTGATAGGGCAGCCCAGATGGTGCAAGGGGTGCCCAGCTGTCTACTAAGTTTGCTCAAAGTGTAATAGGTGTGGCCAAAATTGTGCTAGGCGATGGCAGGACTGTGCCAGGGTGCCTAAGTGAATGATAGGTGTTACAAAGTGGGGAGTAAGGTTGACCAAATCTGTGCTTGAAGTATAAAGATCGTGATAGCTGTGCCCAAGAAGGTACTAGGGCTGCCTAAGCGTTCAATAGATATGTTCAATTAAATGCTGGGTGTGACAAGAGTGTACTCGGGGATGGCAAGAGTCTGCTAGTGGAGCCCAGTTGGTGCCAGAGGTGCCAAAGTGGGTTCACAGTTTGCCCAGAGGGTGCGTTCTTTGTCCAAGAGTGTGCTAGAGAACGACAAGTGTGTTCTACAGGTGCCCAAGAGTGTGCTATGAGTCAGCAGGTGTGTGCTAGATCTGCCCAAGGGCATACTACGTGTGGTCAATCTAATGCTAGGTGATGGGATGAGTGAGCCGGGTTGACCAAGTGTGTGATAGGTTTGCGCAACAGTCTGAAAGTGGATGACAATAGTGTGCCAGGGATGTGATATTGTGCTATAGGTGCCCAAGCTTGTAATACGAGTGCCCAAGAAAGTGACAGGTGGGTCCAAGAGTGGGCTAGGGGTGCTCAAATGTGTATTCCGTGTGCCTAGTGTGCGGTGGGTGCCAAGAGTGCACTAGGTGTTCCCAAAAGTGTACTAGGTGTAAATAAGAGTGTGCTAGGTGATGGCAAGTGCGTTTTCGGAGTGCCCAGGTGTGGACTAGGGGCTGCACTGTATGCCTAGAGTGTATTAGTTGTACCCAAGTATGTGTTTGGAGATAGCAAGTGAGTACATGGAGTGCCCAGATTGTGCTAGTGTTGTTCAAGAGACTGTTTACTTAGGGACCCCAGAGGGTGCTAGGAGATATCAAGAGTATGATGGGGGACCCAGGATCGTGAAGGAGTGCCCGAAAGTCCTCTAATTGTGCCCAGGTGTGTGGTCGGTGTGCCCAAGTGGGTCTTGGGTCTGCCCAGTGTGTGTTACATGAAGGCAAGCGTGAGCTAGGAATGCTTAGATTATGCCACGGTTGTTCAAATGGGTGATAGGGGTGCCAACAGTGTACAAGGGGTGCACAAGAGTGTGAAAGGGGTGACCAATGTGTGTTAGACGTGCTAAAGAGAGTGCTCAGTTTTCCCATAGAGGGCTAGGGCTGGCCAAAAGTGTGCTACAGAGTGATTAGTGTGTGCTAAATGTGCCCGAGGGTGTGCTAGGAGTGAACAATTGTGTACTAGGTATGCATACGTCTGTGCTAGGAGTGACCAGAAACCTGCTAGGGGATGGCAAGTATAAGCTAGGGTGCCCAAGTGTCTGCTAAGGCTGTCCAAGAGTTGGCTAGTTTGCCCAACTATGTGCTTGAAGTGTCCAGATCGCGATAGGAACAACCCTGGGAATTACAGGCCAGTTAGTCTTACTTCGGTGGTAGGCAAGTTGATGGAAAAGGTGCTGAGGGATAGGATTTCTGAGCATCTGGAAAGACACTGCTTGATTCGGGACAGTCAGCACGGTTTTGTGAGGGGTAGGTCTTGCCTCACAAGCCTGATTGAATTCTTTGAGCAGGTGACCAAGCAAGTGGATGAGGGTAAACCAGTGGATGTGGTGTACATGGATTTTAGTAAGGCATTTGATAAGGTCCCCCATGGTAGACTTATGGAGAAAGTCAGGAGGCATGGGATAGTGGGGAATGTGGCCAGTTGGATTAAGAATTGGCTAACTGATAGAAGGCAGAGAGTGGTCTTAGATGGTAAATACTCAGCCTGGAGCCCAGTTACCAGTGGCGTGCCGCAGGGATCAGTTCTGGGTCCTCTCCTGTTTGTGATTTTTATTAACGACTTGGATGAGGAAGTCGAAGGGTGGGTCAGTAAATTTGCAGATGATACAAAGGTTGGTGGAGTTGTGGATACCGAGGAGGGCTATTGTCGTCTGCAAAGGGACTTGGATAGGTTGCAGTTCTGGGCTGAAAAGTGGCAGATGGAGTTTAACCCTGAAAAGTGTGAGGTCGTCCATTTTGGAAGGACAAACACGAATGCAAAATACTGGGTTAACGGTAGGGTTCTTGGGCATGTGGAGGAGCAGAGAGACCTTGGGGTCTATGTGCATAGATCATTGAAAGTTGCAACTCAAGTGGATAGGGCTGTGAAGAAGGCATATGGGGTGTTAGCGTTCATTAGCAGAGGGATTGAATTTAAGAGCCGTGAGGTGATGATGCAGCTGTACAGGACCTTGGTAAGGCCTCATTTGGAGTACTGTGTGCAGTTCTGGTCGCCTCATTTTAGGAAGGATGTGGAAGCCTTGGAGAGGGTGCAGAGGAGATTTACCAGGATGTTGCCTGGAATGGAGAATAAGTCTTACGAGGAAAGGCTGAACATTCTAGGCCTCTTCTCATTAGAAAGGAGAAGGATGAGGGGTGACATGATAGAGGTTTATAAGATGATCAGGGGAATAGATAGGGTAGACAGTCAGAAACTTTTTCCCCGGGTGGAGCAAAGCGTTACAAGGGGTCATAAATTTAAGGTGAAGGGTGGGAGATATAAGGGGGATGTCAGGGGAAGGTTCTTTACCCAGAGAGTGGTCGAGGCATGGAATGCCTTGCCCGGGGAAGTTGTTGAGTCAGAAACTTTAGGGACTTTCAAAAGGCTTTTGGATAGGTATATGGATAAAGGAGAATGATGGGGTATAGATTAAATTGTCCTTGACAGAGGACAAAGGATCGGCACAACATTGTGGGCCGAAGGGCCTGTTCTGTGCTGTATGTTCTATGTTCTATGTTCTATGTTCTATGATAGCTGTGCCCAAGAAGGTACTAGGGCTGCCCAAGAGTGCAATGGTTGTGCCAAAGCTGGGTGTACCAAGAGTGTACTTGGGGAGGGCAAACTTGTGCTAGTGGAGCCTAGTGTGTGATAGATGTGCCAAAGAGCGTGCTCAGTTTGCCCAGAGTGTGCGAGGGTTGCCCATGCGTGAGCTAGAGAATGACAAGAATGTTCTACAGGTGCCCAAGAGTGTGTTAGGAGTGTGCAAGTGTATGCTAGATGTGCCCAAGAGCATGCTCGGTGTGCCCCAGAACGTACTAGTTGTGCCCAGAGCATGCTAGGTAATGGCAAGTGGGTGGTAGGTGTGCCCAAGGAAGTGATCAGGGTACCCAAGAGCGTGGTTGTGGTGCCACAGTATGGGATGGTAGAAACCAAATGTGTAATAGGGGTGCCCAAGATTATATTTGGTGATGGCAATGTATGCTAGGAGTGACCAGAACATGCAAATGTTGCCCAAGGGTGATGGGTGTGCTGAAGAGTGTAATCGCAGATCGCAAGAGTGTGACAGTAGTGCCCAAGTGCATGCTATATGGGCTAACAGATGATCTAGGTGTGCCCAAGTGTGCTCTAGGTGAGCCCAAGAATGTGCTAGGGGATGGCAAGAGATGATATGTGAGTCCAACAGATTGCTGGTGTGCCCAAAAATGTTCTAGGAGTGCCCAAGCATGTTCTAGGGGCGCTCAGATAGTGAAATGGGGTGCGAAAGGCTCTTCTGGAGTGCCCAAGAGAGTCCTCAGGGATGGCAAGAGTGTAACGGTGTGATGGTCTGAATGCGAGTATGCTAGGGGATGCAAGTGTCTGCTAGGGGTGGCCAAGAGTGGGCTAAAGTTGACCAAATCGGCGCTTGTTGTGCCCATAGAGTGCTCGTGTGCCCAAGGATATGATAAGTGCGACTAAGGGTGTGATAGGGGATGGCAGCCTGTACGAGGCGTGCCTAGCATGTGAAAGGGTTGCAGATGTGTATCCTAGGGGGGCCAAGAGTGTGTCAGATGATGACAAGTGTGTGCTAGCAGTGCCCAGATTCTGCTTGGGTTGCCTAAGTACATACTTGGGGTGCACAGAGTGCACTGTGTGTGCCCAAGAGTGCACTAGGGGGGCAGAAATATAGGGTGTGGTAGCCAATTTTCTGCTTGTTATGTCCATACTGTGCTCATGTGCCGAAGAACATGATAGGTGCAACCAAGAGTGCGATATGGGATGATAGCTGCGTGCAAGGGGTGACCAAGCTCATGCTAGATTTGCAGTAGTGTTTCCCAGGGGGTGATGGCACGTGTGATAGGAGTTCCCAGATTATGCTAGCATTGTCCAAGTGCCGCTGGGGGGTAGGGGGAGAGGGTGGGGGGTGGCGATGGGCTGCCTAAATATGTGATATGTGTGCCAAAGTTGTTTCTCGGTTTGTCCAGAGGGTGATAGGGGTATCCAAGAGTGTACTAGAGAATGACAAAAGAGTGCTACAGGTGTCCAAGTGTGTTTGGAATGAGCGTGTGTCTGCTAGGTGTGCCAAAGTGTCTATTATGGGTGCCTAAGAGTGTTCTAGGGCTGCCCAATTCAGTAATAGGGTTGCCAAGAGTGTGATAAGGATGCTAAGATCGTGCTAGGGATGACCAGAGAGTTCTAGGTGTGTCAAATCATGTGCGAGGGGATGGGAATAGTAAGCCATGGGTGAAAAGGTGTTTGATAATGGTGACCAACAGTGTGAAAGTCTATGGCAATTGCGTGCTAGGGATGTGCAGATTGTGAAATGGGTGCCCAAGGTTGTCATTAGTGTGCCAAGAGTGTGTTAGGTGGTTCCAGAAGTGATCTAGGTCTGCCCAAATGAGTGTTTGCTGTGCACAGAGTGTTGTGGCTGCCCAACAGTGTACTAGCAGTGCTCAAGAATGTACCAGGTAATTGAGGTCCCAGAGGACTGGAGAATTGCTAATGTTGTCCCCTTGTTTAAGAAGGGTAGCAGGGATAATCCAGGTAATTATGGACCGGTGAGCCTGACGTAAGTGGTAGGGAAGCTGCTGGAGAAGATACTGAGGGATAGGATCTATTCACATTTGGAAGAAAATGGGCTGATAGGCAAAATGGATTTGTGCAGGGAAGGTCATGTCTTACCAACTTAATAGAATTCTTTGAGGAAGTGACAAAGTTGATTGATGAGGGAAGGGCTGTAGATGTCATATACATGGACTTCAGTAAGGCGTTTGATAAGGTTCCCCATGGTAGGCTGATGGAGAAAGTGAAGTCGCATGGGGTCCAGGGTGTACTAGCCAGATGGATAAAGAACTGGCTGGGCAACAGGAGACAGAGAGTAGCAGTGGAAGGGAGTTTCTCAAAATGGAGACGTGTGACCAGTGGTGTTCCACAGGGATCCGTGCTGGGACCACTGTTGTTTGTGATATACATAAATGATTTGGAGGAAAGTATAGGTGGTCTGATTAGCAAGTTTGCAGACGACACTAAGATTGGTGGAGTAGCAGATAGTGAAGCGGACTGTCAGAGAATACAGCAGAATATAGATAGATTGGAGAGTTGGGCAGAGAAATGGCAGATGGAGTTCAATCAGGGCAAATGCGAGGTGATGCATTTTGGAAGATCCAATTCAAGAGTGAATTATACAGTAAATGGAAAAGTCCTGGGGAAAATTGATGTACAGAGAGAATTGGGTGTTCAGGTCCATTGTTCCCTGAAGGTGGCAACGCAGGTAAATAGAGTGGTCAAGAAGGCATACGGCATGCTTTCCTTCATCGGACGGGGTATTGAGTACAAGGGTTGGCAGGTCATGTTACAGTTGTATAACATTTTGGTTCGGCCACATTTGAAATACTGCGTGCAGTTCTGGTCGCCACATTACCAAAAGGATGTAGATGCTTTGGAGAGGGTGCAGAGGAGGTTCACCAGGATGTTGCCTGGTATGGAGGGCGCCATCTATGAAGAGAGGTTGAGTAGATTAGGATTATTTTCATTAGAAAGACGGAGGTTGAGGGGGGACCTGATTGAGGTGTACAAAATCATGAGAGGTATAGACAGGGTGGATAGCAAGAAGCTTTTTCCCAGAGTGGGGGATTCAATTACTGGGGGTCACGAGTTCAAAGTGAGAGTGGAATTGTTTCGGGGGGATATGCGTGGAAAGTTCTTTACGCAGAGGGTGGTGGGTGCCTGGAACGCATTGCCAGCGGAAGTGGTAGACGCGGGCACGATAGCGTCTTTTAAGATGTATCTGGACAGATACATGAATGGGCAGGATGCAAAGAGATACAGACTCTTAGAAAATAGGCGACATGTTTAGATGGAGGATCTGGATCGGCGCAGGCTTGGAGGGCCGAAGGGCCTGTTCCTGTGCTGTAATTTTCTTTGTTCTTTGTTCTTCTTTGAAAGTGTGTGCTCGTAGTGACCAGAATGTTATGGTGTGCCCAAAGGCGTGGTAATGGTGACCAGAGAATGGTCGGAGTGCTGAAGAGCGTTCTGGGGTGCCCACAAGTTTACTTGGGTATGGGAAGAGTGGGCCAGAGGTGCCCAAGAGTGTGCTGGGTTGCAAGGGGACCCGATGTGTCATCGAGCTGCCAGAGAGAGAGCTCAGTGTGCCCAGACTGTGTTCGGGTTGTCTAAGTCACCTAGAAAGTGACAAAAGTGTGCTACAGGTGCTGAAGAGTATGCAAGGAGTGATCAGGTGTGTGCTAAGGGTGGCAAAAGCATGCTAAGCCTGCCCAAGTGTGTGCTACATGTGACCAAATGCGTGATGGGGGTGCCCAGAATG
The DNA here is from genome assembly GCF_036365525.1 of Heterodontus francisci. NCBI lineage: Eukaryota > Metazoa > Chordata > Chondrichthyes > Heterodontiformes > Heterodontidae > Heterodontus > Heterodontus francisci. The sequence continues at coordinate 4,677,488 of NC_090401.1, forward strand.
GATACGTGTGCAGAGGAGCGTATTAGCTGCGCCCAGGAATTAGAGGTGGCCAAGGGGCTGAAAATCGTGCCTAGAGTGTGTGAGGTGTCCCCAAGTATATGATAGGAGAGGGAAAGTGTGTGCTATGAGTCCCCAGATTGTGCTCGTGTTATTTAAGAGAATGACAGGGCTACCGAAGTATGTGGTGAAGGTGCTCGTGATTATCTTACGGGTCCCCAGAGAATGCTTGATGTGCCCAAGGCCATGGCAGCGCAGCCTAGAGTTTTCCAGGGGTGTCCAGAGGGTTCTACGAGATAGCAAGAGTGTGATAGGGGTACGCAGGTGGGTGACAGAGTGCCCAAAAGTGTTCTAGGGGTGCCCCAGCGTGTGATAGAGGTGGCAATGTGTTAATTGGTGTGCCCAGTGTATGTTAGGTGAAGGCAAGCATGTTCTAGGCGTACCAGAGAGAATGATCAGTTTTCCCATCGTGCGCCAGGGCTGGCCAAGAGTGTACTAGAGCACGACAAGTGGGTGCTAAGAGTGCCCAAGGGTGTGGTAGGAGTGAGCAGGTGTGTGCTAGGTACGCCCAAGACTGCTAGTAACCAAGCATCTGCTCGGGGATGGCAAGTGTCTGCTCGAACTATCCAAGAGTGAACTAGTTTGCCCAAATGTGTGCTTCGAGTGCCCAGTGAGTGATAGGTGTGACCAAGAATGTACTAGGGGTGCCCAAGATTGTGGTATTGGTGCCCAACAGTGGACTGGGTGTGCCCAAGTGTACTCGGGGTTGGCAAGTGTGTGCTGGTGCAGCCCAGTGTGTGCTAGAGGTGACAAAGAACGAGCTCAGTTTGCCCTAGTGTGTGAGGGTTGTCCAATAGTGTGCTCGAGAATGACAAAAGTGCTCCACAGGTGCATAAGGGTGTGCTTGGAGTGAGCACGTGTTTGCTAGATGTGCCCAAGAGCATGCTAGTGGTGCCCAAGAGCGTATTAAGTGTGCCCATTAATGTGCTAGGTGATGTCAAATGTGTGATAGGAGTGCCCAAGGATGTGCTGGGGTATTTTGTTTTATTCATTCATGGGATGTGGGCGACGCTGGCCAGGCCAGCATTTATCACCCATCCCTAATTGCCCTTGAGTGGTGAGCTACTTTCTTGAACCGCTGTAGTCCATTTGGGGTAGGTATACCCACAATGCTGTCAGCAAGGGAGTTCCAGGATTTTGACCCAGCGACAGTGAAGGAACGGTGATATAGTTCCAAGTCAGGATGGTGTGTGACTTGGAGGGGAACTTGCAGGTGGTTGTGTTCCCATGTATTTGCTGCCCTTGTCCTTCTACTTGATAGAGGTCGTGGGTTTGGAAGGTGCTGTCTAAGGAGCCTTGGTGTGTTGCTGCAGTGCATCTTGTGGATGGTACACACTGCTGCCACTGTGCGTCGGTGGTAAAGGGAGTGAATGCTTGTAGATGGGGTGCCAATCAAGCGGGCTGCTTTGTCCTGGATGGTGTCGAGGTTCTTGAGTGTTGTTGGAGCTGCACCCATCCGGGCAAGTGGACAGTATTTCATCACACTCCTGACTTGTGCCTTGTAGATGGTGGACAGGCTTTGGGGAGTCAGGAGGTGAGTTACTCGCCTCATGATTCCTAGCCTCTGACCTGCTCTTGTAGCCACGGTATTTATATGGCATTTATATTTATATGTTATCCAAGTATTGTTGGGGGTTACTAAGTGTGAAATAGGGATGCCCAAGATTGTACTTGATGATGGCAAGTGTGTTATAGGAGTGCCCTGAATCTCCTAAGGTTGCCCAAGAGCAGGCTAGATGTGCCGGTGTGTTTTAGGTGTGCCTAACAATGTGATAGGGGATGAAAAATGTGATAGGTGTTTCGAACTGTGTTCCAATGTGCCCAGAATTGTTCTAGGTGTGCCCAATGGTGTGTGCTAGAGTGCCCAAGCGTTTACTAGGTGCGCCTAAGTGGGTTCTGAGGTGCTCAGAGTGTGATAGGTTGGCCAAACATGTGCTAGAGGATAGCAGCAGTATGCTAGGTATGCCCAAGTGTGTGATAGGGTTGTAGAAGTGCATCTTAGGTCTGCCCAAGACTGTGCTTGATGAAGGCAAGGGTGTGATAGGTGCTGTAGGGGTGTCCAAGAGCGTGCTGGCGTGCCACATGAGTTGCAAGGGGTACCCAAGTGTGTGCTTGAGAAGCCCAAGCAGGTACTTGGTCTGCCCAGTGATTGTTAGGGGTGCCCAGGTGTTTGCTAGCTGAAGGCAAGTGTATGCTACGAGTGCCCAGATTGTGCTAGTGTTTTTCACGTGTGTGATAAGTGTCCCCAAGAGTGCAGTAGGCGTGCTCAGAGTGTGATAGGGATACACAGTGTGAACCAAAGGTGCCAAGGACATTGATCAGTGTGCGCAGAGTGTGATAGATCTGTGCAAGAGTGTGTTAGAGAATGACAAGAGCAAGCTGCGTGTGTCTAAGACAGTGCTATATATGATCAAGTGTGTAATCACTGTGCCCAAGTGTGTGCTAAGTGTGCTCAAGAGGGTGCTTAGGGTAACCACAGTATAATGGGGTGACAAAGTGTGTTATGCGGTCCCCAAGAGTGTACTCGGGGATGACAAGATTGTGCCAGTGGCGTCCAAGAGTGTGATGGGGTGAGCAAGAGTATGATGAGCGGCCCAGACAGTCATCAATGTGCCAAAGAGATTGCTCAGTTTGCCCAGAGTGTGATAGGCCTGTCCAAGAATGTGCTCGAGAATGACAAGTGTATGCTAGGTGTACCCAAGAGTATGCTATAAGTGAGCAAGTGTGTGATAGGGGTACCCAAGAGAGCACTCGGGGTGCCCAAGTGTGTACTGCCATCTCCAAAAGTGTACTGGTGTGCCCAAGAGTGGGATAGTTTGCCCAAATGTGTGCTTGGAGTGACCAGTCTGTGCTACCAGAGCCGACGATTGTGTTGGGGTTACGATGAGTGCACTAGCAAAGAGCGGGTGTTTGATAGTGGTCACTAAGAGGGTGCTAAGTGTGACCAACATATGATAGGGGATGGCAAGTCTGTGGTAGGATGGCCAAGTGTCTGCTAGGGTTGCCCAAGAGTGGGCGTGTTTGCTCAAATTTGTCATCGGAGTAGCTCGATTGTGTGAGGGGTGCCCAGGAACTGCTGGGGGTGCCCAGGCGTGTACGAGGGATGCTCAGGACTGAACTGGGTGAAGGCAAGTGTGTGCTAGGAGTGCCCCAGAATGAGCTAGGCTTGCCCAAGAATGTGATAGGTGTGCTAGAGAGTGCTGTGGCGTGCCCAAGACTGTACTTGGGGATGAAAGAAGAGTGCACCAGTCGTGTCAAAGAATGTGCTGGGGTGCGCAAGAGTGTGATAGGGCAACATAGTGTATGGTAAAAGTACCAGGAGAGTGATCAGTGCGCCCAAAGTGTGTTTGGGTTGTCCAAGAGTATGTGTGCTAGAGAAAGACAAGAGTATGCTACAGGTGCCCAAGACTGTGCTGGGAGTGAGCAAGTGTGTCATAGATGCGCTTGAGAGAATGCTGGGGTGCACACCATAGTTCTGGGTGAGACCAAGAGTGCTGTAGGTGTGTCCAAGAGAGTGCTGGTGTGCTCACGTGTGTTCGAGGGTTAATAGAAACATAGGAACGCATAAAATAGGAGCAGGAGTAGGCCATTCGGCCCTTCGAGCCTGCTCCGCTATTCATGCTGATCATGACTAATTATCCAACTCAGTAACCTGTTCCCACTTTCGCCCCATACCCTTTGATAATTTGAGACCCAGGAGCTATATCTAACTCCTTCTTAAAAACATACAATGTTTTGGCCTCAATTGTTTTCTGTGGTAGCGAATTCCACAGGCTCACCACTCTCTGGTTGAAAAAAAATTATCCTCATCTCATTCCTGAAAGTTTTACCCCGTATCCTTAGACTATGACCCCTGGTTCTGGATTCCCCTACCATCAGGGTCATCCTTCCTGCATCTACCCTGTCAAGTCCTGTTAGAATTTTATTGGTTTCTATGAGATCCCCCTCACTCTTCTGAACACCAGCGAATATAATCCGAGCCGACTCAATCTCTCCTCATACGTCAGTCCTGCCATCCCAGGATTCAGTCTGGTAAACCTTTGCTGCACTCTCCCTATAGCAAGAACATCCTTCCTCAGACAAGGAGAACAAAACTGCACGCAATATTCCAGGTGTGGCCTCATCAATGCCCTGTATAATTGCAGCAAGACATCCATTCTCCTGTACTCGAATCCTCTCTCTATGAAGGCCAACATACCATTTGCCGTTTTTGCCGCCTGATGCACCTGCATGCTTACCTTCAGCGACTGGTGCACGAGAACATCCAGGTCTCGCTGCATACTCCCCTGTCTCAATCTATAGCCGTTCAGATAATAATCTGCCTTCCTGTTTTTGCTACCAAAGTGGATAACCTCACATTTATCCACATTATACTGCATCTGCCAGGCATTTGCCCACTCACTCACATTGTCCAAATCACCCTGAAGCCTCTTTGCATTCTCCTCGTAACTCACCCTCCCACCCAGTTTTGTGTCATCTGCAAATTTGGTGATATTACATTTACTTCCCTCATCTAAATCATTAACATATATTGTGAATAGCTGGGGTCCTAGCACCTAGCACCGATCCCTGCGATACCCCACGAGTCACTGCCTGCTGTTCGGAAAAAAGACCCATTTATCCCGACTCTTTGTTTCCTGTCCGCCAAACAATTTTCTATCCATCGCAATACACTACCCCGAATCCCATGCGCGTTAATTCTACACGGTAATCACTTAAGTGAGACATTGTCGAAAGCCTTCTGAAAGTCCATTTAAACCACGTCCACTGGCTCCCCCTCATCAACTCTCCTAGTTGCATCCTGGAAGAATTCTAGTAGTGTTTCAAGCATGATTTCCCTTTCGTAAATCCATGCTGACTCTGCCCGATTCGACCACTGTTCTCCAAGTACTGTGCTATAAATAATAGACTCTAGAATTTTCCCCACTATCGATGTCATGCTGACTGGTTTATATTTCCCTCCTTTCTCTCTACTTCCCTTTTTAAATCATGGGGCTACATTAACTACCCTCCAATCTGTAGGAACTGTTCCGGAGTCTTTAGAATCTTGGAAGATGACCACCGATGCATTCACTATTTCTCGGGCCACTTCCTTAAGTACTCCGGGATGCACAGCATCAGTCCTTGGGGATTTATCGGTCTTCAATCCCATCAATTTCCCCAGCACCATTTCTCTACTAATACTGATTTTCTTCAATTTATCTCTCTCACTAAGCCCTGTGTTCGCCAACATTTCTGATATGATATTAGTGTCCTCCTTTGTGAAGACAGAACCAAAGTATGCATTTAGTTGGTCAGCCATTTCTTTGTTCGCCATAACAAATTCCCCTTTTCTTTTCACTGTAAGGGACCCACATTTGTCTTCACCAATCTTTTTCTCTTCACATACCTATAGAAATTTTTACAGTCAGTTTTTATGTTCCCCGCAAGCTTGCTCTCGTATCCTGTTTTCCCCTTCAAAATCAATCCCTTGGTCCTCCTTTGATGAATTCTAAACTGCTCCCAATCCTCAGGTCTGTTGTGTTTTTTTTTCGGGCAAATTTTATGCTTCTGCCTTGGATCTAATGCTATCTCTAATTTCTCTTGTAAGCCTTGTTTTGGCTACCTTCCCCGTTTTACTTTTGTGCCAGACAGGGATAAACAAATGATGCAGTTCATCCATGCGCTCTTTAAATCTTTGCCATTCCTATCTACCCTCAGCCCTTTTAGTAACGTTTGCCAATCCGTCATGGCCAACTCGCACCTCATATCTTCGTAGTTTCTTTTACTAAGAATGCATTCTGGGCTACCCGATCACACCCTTGGGCACCTCTATCACACACTGGGAACCCCTAGTACACACTCATACACCTCTATTTCACTCTTGGACACCACTAGCAAATTCTTGCCTTTCCCCAGTACACTGTTGGGCATCCCAGAACAAACTTAGAAACACCTAACAATCTCTTGGGCATACGAAACACACATTTGGGCAAACCTAACCTAGTTTTGTGCACACCTAGCACATGTTTGACACCCTAGAACACTTCTGCCAACCTCTATCACACTATTGCCGTCCACCTTCACACTGTTGGGCATCCCTATCACACACGTGGGCTGCCACTAATACACTCTGGGCTAGCCTAGCATGCCTTTGATCACATCTATCACACTCTGGGCACCCATAGTATACTCTTGGGCACATCAATCGCACTGTGAAAACCCCTATTACAAAGTTGGTAACCCCTCGCACACCGTTGGTAACTCTAATCAAACAGTTGGTAACACCTAGCACGCAGTTAGTTATCCCTATCACACAGTTGGGCACCCCATGACATTCCTGGGCATGCCTAGCATGCTCTTGGCCAGCCCTACTATGGCCTTGGGCACCCTGTCACACACTTGCTCACTCCTAGCATACTCTTGGACACCTGCAGCGCACATTTGTCATTCTCTAGCTCACTCCTGGACAGCCATATCACACTCTGGGCACACTATGAGCTCTCCTTGGCACCTCTATCACGCACTCAGCACATCTATCACACTATGGGCACCTTTAGTACGCTTGGGCATCTCTAATGCACCTCTTGCCAACACCTGTCATGTACCTGACAAACTTTTCAAAATCTGGTTATCCCTAGCTCACACTTCCCTTCGCCTAGCACAAACTTGGTGACACCTATCACCCACTTGGTTACCCCTAACACACACTGGGTGCTCCGAGCACCTCCTTGGGCATTTCAAGCACCCATTTGGAACAATTCTGGGAATTCCATGACTCCGTTGGGCACCCATAGCAGGCTTTTGGCATCTCCTAGCACACTCTTGGGCATTCCTATCACATTCTTCTTCACGCCCATCACGCTCTGGTCACACGGAGCACACTCTTTGGCACTTCTTGCATACACTGGGCACACTTATAACACTTTTCTCCATCCATCACTCTCTTGGACACCACTATGATACGCTTGGGCAACCCTAGAAATATCTGGCCACTCCTAGAACACAATTGCCATCACCTATCACATTCTTGGGCACTCCCAGGAAACTCTTCTGCAACACTATCGCACGCTTGGGCACCCCTATCATACTGCTGCCATACCCTAGCTCAATCGTGGGGCACAATGGCACACGTTTGGGCACTCCAAATACATTCTGCACGCAACAAGCACACATTTGGACAACACTAATCCTACTTTGGCACACCTGTCACCAACTTGGAAACCCTTTCACACACCTGCATTCCACTGGCACATGTTTGGCCACGATTATCACACTCCAAACATCCCTATCACTCACTTGGGCACCAGTAGTAAATGCCTGGGCATACCTAGCACACCTTTTGGCACCCCTGAACACTTTTAAGCACACCAACACTCTCTTGGACACATCTATTACATTCCTTCCATCCCCTAGCACACAATTGGGCTCACTCTATCACACAGTGTGCTCCCCTATCACACTTGGTGCACCCCAGCATACTCTTAGACACCACTAGCACACTGTTGTCATACCCGAGTACACTCTTATGCACCTCAGAACACACTATGGGTCCCGTATGATACGCTGGGCATCCCAAGTGCACTCTTGGACAGACCCTATTGCACTCTTGGGCACCTGTAGCACACTCTTGTCATTCTATAGCAGACTCTTGGACAGTCCTATGACAATCTGGGCACACTGAGCACACACTTTGGCACCTCTATGATGTGCTGGGCACCCCTATCACACATTTGCCTTCAGCTATCAGAGTCTTGGACATACCTAACCCACACTGGGCTCATAAATCACAGCCTTGCGCACTCCTAGTGCTCACTTGGGCACCCTAGTACACTTTTGGGCGCTCCTGCACTCTCTTGGGCACATCTATTACTATCTTGCCATATCCTAGCACACATTTGGGCACCCTTATAACACTCTTCGGCACACATATTACACTCTTCTGCACAATCTGGGCAAACTGAGAACACACTGGGCACCCCTAACACTCTCTTGTTCACTCCAGATCTCTCTTGGGCACTCGTAGCACACTCATGCCATGGCCTGGCGCACTGTTGCTCATCCCGAGTACACGCTCAGGCTCCCCTATTAAACTGTTGGATAGTCCCAGCATGCGCTTGGGCACCACTACCACGCCCTTTGGCACACCTAACTCTTCCTTGGACAACTCTCTGGGGACACTGAGCACACATTTGTCAAACTAGCCCACTCTTGGGCACACCTGTTATAAACATGGACTTCACTAGAATGCACTTGGGCACACCTACAACACGCTTGGGCACACCTAGTACAATCTACATGTGCCCAGGCGTGTGCGAGGAGTGAGCAGGTGCATTCTCGGATTGCCCAAGTGTGTGATAGTAGTGACCAACATCTGCAAGGGGAAGGCAACTGTGTGATGAGTGCCCAAGAGTGGGCTAGTTTGCCGACATTTGCGCTTGAACTGCCCAGATGGTGCCAGGTGTGCCCAGGAAGGTGCTAGGGCAGCCTAGGTGCATTATAGAGGTGCCCAAGTGTATTTGGAGTGCCCCAATTTGTAGTAGGGGTACCCAGGAGTGTACCAGGTGATGGAACGTATGTGATAGGAGTGCCTAGAATATTCTGTGTGCCCAAGAGTGTGCTGGGTAAACAAGGGAGTGATAGATGTGCCAAAGAGAATGGTCAGTGTACCCAATGTGCTACGTTTGTCCAAGGGTGTGTGATAGAGAAAGACAAGTGTGTAATACAGGTTTCAAAGTGTGTGACAGGAGTGAGCAAGAGCGTTATAGGTGTTCCCAAGAGCGTGCTAATGGATGGGAAGCGTGCCATACGTGTGCCTAAAAGCGTGCTGGGGTGCCCATTAAGGTTCTTAATGTGCGCAGGAGTTTGATAGAGGTGACCAAATCTTGTAGGGGATGGAAAATGGGTGCTAGGGTGTCCTAGTGTCTGCTAGGGTGCCCACGAGTGGGCTAGTTTGCCCAAGTGAGTGATCCGTGTGCCCAGAGTGGGGTTAGATGTGCCCAAGAAGGTGATGGGCGTGACCAGGTGTGCTATGGTGGTGCCCAAGAGTGTGCTGGAGATGAACAAGTGTCTAATAGGGGTGCACAAGAGTGTACTGGGGTGCACAAATGTACTCAAGAGTGTGCATTGCGATGGCAAGTCTCTGCGAGCAGTGACCAGAATGTGCTAGGGTTACCCAAGGGTGTGATAGGCGTACCCAGGTGTTAAGTAAGGGTGCACAAGAGTGTACTGCGGTGCTCAGGACGGTCATTGGGGTTCCCAGAGTGTAATAGGGGTGTCAAAGGATGCTCTGAGGTTCAGAAGAGTGTCCTAGGGGATGGCAAGTGCATGCTAGCGGCGTCCAAGAGTAATCTGGCGTGCACAAAAGTGTGATAGGGGAGCCCAGTGTGTTAGGAGTGAGGCCAATTGAGTGCTAGGAGATGGAAAAAATTTAATGGATGTGTCCAAGAGAGTGCTGGTGCCCGAAAGGGTTCCAGAGGTGCCCAAGGGTGTTAAAGGTATGTTCAAGCGTGTACTACGGGTGCCCAAGTGAGTGATAGGGGTGTTCAGAGTATGATAGTCATGGTCAAAAATGTTCCAGCGGATGGCAGAAATGTGATAAAGTATCCAAATGCGTGCTAGGGGTGCCAAAGTGGGGATAGGTGTTGCCCAAATGTGTGCTTCTTGTGTGCAGAGTGCAATTGGTGTGCTCAAAAGCGTGCCATTGTGCCCCAAGAGTGAGCTAGGGTATGGCAGCAGTGTTATATGCGTGACCAAGTGGGTGATAGGGTTGCAGAAGAGTTTTCTAGGAGTGCAGAAGAATGTGATAGGTGATGGCAAGTGAGTGCTAGAAGTGGGCAGATAAGTTTAGGGTTGCCCAAGTGTGTGATAGTGGTGTTAAAGAGAGTGATGGGTGCAAATAAGTGTTCTACAGGTACCAGAGAGTGTGATCTGTGTGCGCAGAGTGTGATGCCGTGCAGAAGAGAGTGATAGGTGTGCCCAAGAATGTGCTCGGAGATGGCAAGAGCCAGCTCTGCATGTCCAAGCGAGTGATGAAATGCCCAAAAGTGTTCTCGGAGTGCCCAAATGTGTGCTTGAAAGGCCCAAGGGAGTACTCAGAGCACCCAGTGTGTGTTAGGGGTAACCAAGTGGGTGATAGGTGTGACCATGTGAATGAAAGGTGATGGCAAGTGCGTGTTACGGGTAACCAGATTGTGAAAGGTTTGTCAAGTGCGTGACAGCTGTGCCCAAGAGTGCTTTAGAGGTGCCCAAGACTATTAGGGGTGCCCACAGTGTGCTAAATGTGCCCAGTGTGTGACAGAGATGCAAAATAGAGTTCTCAGCGTTCCGAGAGTGTGGTAGGGTTGCCCAAAATTGTGCTAAAGAATGAAAAAAGTGTGCTGCACGTGTCCAAGTGTATGGTCGGAGTGAGCAAGTGTGCGACAGGGGTTCCAAAGATCATGGTAGGGCTGGTCAAGTGCATGCTGGACGTGACGACGTATGTGTTAGGCATGACCAACTGTGTTTTAGGAGTAACCAACTGCATGCTTTTGGTTACCAGCTGTGAGCTAGGCGTTTCCAGCGGTGTGATAGGGGTTACCAACCTTGTAATAGGGGTTTCCAGAGTGTGATTTATGTGCCCACAAGTATACTAGGGGTGCCCTGAGTGTGATAAAGGCGCTCAAGGGCGTACTTGCGTAGCCCAGAGTGTACTAGGGGTGCCCCTGCATATTCTAGGTGTGCCCAACAGAGTGAAGATGGACTGCAATAGTGTGATGGAGGTTGGAAGAAGTGTTCTAAGGTGTCAAGTGTGTGATAGGGGTGCCGGAAATTGGGCTAGGTTTGCCCAAATGTGTGCTTGGCATGCGCAAGATTTTGCTAGGCGAGCCCAAGAGTGTTCTGGGATGATTAACAGTGTATTGGGGGATGGCAAGTGTTTGCTAGTGGTGTCCATGAGTGTGATAATGTTCAGAAGAGTGTGTTTGATGTTTCCATGGATGTGTATAAGTGTGTACGAGCTGTTCCCAGTGCCTCCTAGATGTTCCTAAGGGGATACTAGGGGTAGCCCAGAGTGTATTCGGGGCTCCCAAATGAGTGATCGTGGTGCCCAGAGTGTTGAAGGTGCGCCCAAGCATGTCCTAGAGATTTTCAGGAGGGTGGCTGTGTGCCAAGAGCTTGCTAGGGGTAACGATAAATGGGTTAGTGATACCAAACTGTCTGCTCGTTGTGTTCATACTGTGCTTGAGTGTCCAAGAGTGAACTGTGGGATGGCAGTAGGATGATAGGTATGCCCAATAACGTACTAGGGTTGCTGAAGTATGTCCTAAGGGTGCACAAGAATGTGATAGGTGGGCTCATATAGACAACTCCGAAGCTCACCGAGAACACTCTTAGGCACACTAATAAATTCCTTGGGCACACCTGGAACACTTTTGGGCACTCCTTGCATGCTCTGGGACATCACTAACATAGTCTTTCCATCCAGAGTACGCTATTAGACGCCCCAGAACACTCCTCGTCATGCCTATCAGACTCTAGGCACCAAAGTTGCGCTCCTTGGCACACTTAGTACACTGTTGGGCACCCATATTTCACATTTAAACAAACCTATCACACTCTTGGGCAACCCCAGCATTTTCTGGGAACTCGTAGCACAAACTTGCCATCACCTAGAATGCTGTTGGGCACACATCATACACTCTTGGACACCCCGATTATGCTCTTGGGAACAACTAGAACAGTGCAATTCTGGTCGCCACACTACCAGAAGGACGTGGAGGCTTTGGAGAGGGGACAGAAGAGGTTTACCAGGATGTTGCCTGCTGTGGAAGGCATTAGCGATGAGGAGGGGTTGGATGAACTCGGATTGTTTTCACTGGAACGACGTAGGTGGAGGGGCGACATAGAGGTTTACACAGAACATAGAACATTACAGCGCAGTACAGGCCCTTCGGCCTTCGATGTTGCGCCGACCTGTGAAACCATCTGACCTAAACTATTCAATTTTCATCCATATGTCTATCTAATGACCACTTAACTGCCCTTAAAGTTGGCGAGTCTACTACTGTTGCAGGCAGGGCGTTCCACGCCCCTACTACTCTCTGAGTAAAGAAACTACCTCTAACATCTGTCCTACATCTATCACCCCTCAACTTAAAGCTATGTCCCCTCGTGTTTGCCATCACCATCCGAGGAAAAAGACTCTCACTATCCACCCTATCTAACCCTCTGATTATCTTATATGTCTCTATTAAGTCACCTCTCCTCCTCCTTCTCTCTAACGAAAACAACCTCAAGTCTCTCAGCCTTTCCTCGTAAGACCTTCCCTCCATACCAGGCAACATCCTAGTAAATCTCCTCTGCACCCTTTCCAAAGCTTCCACATCCTTCCGATAATGCAGTGACCAGAACTGCACGCAATACTCCAGGTGCGGCCGCACCAGAGTTTTGTACAGCTGCAGCATGACCTCGTGGATCCGAAACTCGATCCCCCTACTAATAAAAGCTAACACAGCATATGCCTTCTTAACAGCCCTATTAACCTGGGTGGCAACTTTCAGGGATTTATGTACCTGGACACCAAGATCTCTCTGTTCATCTACACTTCCAAGAATCTTCCCATTAGCCCAGTACTCTGCATTCCTGTTACTCCTTCCAAACTGAATCACATCACACTTTTCCGCATTAAACTCCATTTGCCATCTCTCAGCCCAGCTCTGCAGCCTATCTATGTCCCTCTGTAACCTACAACATCCTTCGGCACTATCCACAACTCCACCGACCTTCGTGTCATCCGCAAATTTACTAACCCACCCTTCTACACCCTCATCCAGGTCATTTATAAAAATGACAAACAGCAGTGGCCCCAAAACAGATCCTTGCGGTACACCACCAGAAACCAAACTGCAGGATGAACATTTGCCATCAACCACCACCCTCTGTCTTCTTTCAGCTAGCCAATTTCTGATCCAAAGCACTAAATCACATTCAATCCAATACTTCCGTATTTTCTGCAATAGCCTACCGTGGGGAACCTTATCAAACGCCTTACTGAAATCCATATGCACCACATCCACTGCTTTACCCTCATCCATTTGTTTGGTCACCTTATCAAAAAACTCAATAAGGTTTGTGAGGCACGACCTACCCTTCACAAAACCGTGCTGACTATCGCTAATGAACTTATTCTTTCCAAGATGATTATAAATCCTATCTCTTATAACCTTTTCCAACATTTTACCCACAACCGAAGTAAGGCTCACAGGTCTATAATTACCAGGACTGTCTCTACTCCCCTTCTTGAACAAGGGGACAACATTTGCTATCCTCCAGTTTTCCGGCTCTATTCTTGTCGACAATGACGACATAAAGATCAAGGACAAAGGCTCTGCAATCTCCTCCCTGGCTTCCCAGCAGTCCCGCGTGCGCTCCGCCTATACACGAGAAATGGCTTCCGATTTCTTGGCGCGCTTTTCAAAGCTCTGCTCCCGCTTTTCTCTCTCTCTCTTGGTGGCTTCCGATTTCTTGGCGTGCTTTTCAAAGCTCTGCTCCTGCTGATCTCTCTCTCTCTCTGTGGCTTCCGATTTCTTGGCGTGCTTTTCAAAGCTCTGCTGCCGCTGTTCTCTCTCTCTCTCTCTGAGAGCAACTGCCCAAATATGTAACCTCACTTACCCAGCAGTCCCGCGTGCGCTCCGCCTATACACGAGAAAATGAGTTATGAGTGGCGTGGACAGAGTGGATAGTCAGAAGCTTTTTCCAAGGGTGGAAGAGTCAGTTACTAGGGTTCATAGGTTTAAGTTGCGAGGGGCAAAGTGTGGAAGGGGTGGTGAGTGCCTGGAACTTGCTGACGGGAGAGGTGTGGGAAGCAGGTACAATAGCGACGTTTAAGAGGCATCTTGACAAATACATGAATAGGATGGGAATAGAGGGATACGGTCCCCGGAAGTGCAGAAGGTTTTAGTTTAGACAGGCATCAAGATCGGCTCAGGCTTGGAGGGCCGAATGGCCAGTTCCTGTGCTGTACTGTTCTTTGTTCCAGTCACATGGCGATATCTTGGTATTTAGCTCATGAGCATACTGAAATCTAAAATGGACATCACTCTTTAAACAAACAGACAACAATGCTGGTCCCCGAGCGCAGCAGCAGGTTGGCCACCACGGAGCGTCACCGCCGCTGAGAAAATGAGCCTGGCCCTCCCTACATCGGACTATAGTTCGACAGCGGGCCTCTGACAGAATAATCTTCCGGCTTCCCCACCCCCGTCACGGATCTGACACTGGCGGCACGGTAAAATCTAGCCCGATGTGTGTGTAAGAGTGAGTCTCAGAGAGGCTGTGCATGTGAGAGTGATTCACAGAGAAGCTATGTCTGTTAGTGAGTCGCAGAGAGGCTGTGTATGGGAATGTTACTCTCAGAGAGGCTGTGAAGGCATGGAAATGAGTCACAGATACGCTGTGTGTGTGTTTGTGAGTCTCAAAGACGCTGTGTGTGTGAGTTAGTGAGGCACAGAGAGACCGTGTGTGTGTGTGTTAGTGAGTTTTCAAGACGCTGTGTGTGTATCTGAGACAGGCTGTGTGTGTGATCGTGAATCTCAGAGAGGCTGCGTGTGTGTAGTGAGTCATAGGGCTGGATTTTGAGCCCTGCCTGCAGGAGCCGTGACTGGCGTGAAAAATGAAGGCCCCACTATTGCAATTCAGCCGAAATCGACAGCAAGTCGGCTCATTTAAATACCCGGTTGGGCACACCCCCTATTACGTAGAGGGGCGGCCTGGCCAATACCGGCATCGGCTGCAGCGGCCTGTGTACAGGCGCAGGCATCATTTTTAAAGAGCAGCCAGCCCTGCTGGTAATGTAACATTTTTTAAGATATGCTCCCGAAAATGTACAGGTAAAATTCTAGTGCCTCTTTCCCTCGCCCCTCCCCCACCCAATAACAATTAAATTCAGTGTCTGCCCTTTCTTGCACAAAACACTTATCTTTGGAACATGACCTTTCCACCCCCTCAAAACTGTACAATGTTCTCAGTTCACCCCTTCCTGCCTTCACCGAAACCGATAATGATGGTTTTACACCGATACCCCACCCCCACACTAAAGATCTAATTCCCACCTTCTTCATCAGTATTACGCCTGATTTCCCCTGACCCGGAATTGCAGGTGTGGGACTCTGAAGTTGGTGGTGGGCGCATAAGTTCCCAGGTAAGTGTATTGCTAATTTACTGACTTTATTGAAATGCATATGGTAATGCATGGCAGCAGTTTCTTTGTGTTCCCTTACACAACATAATGAGATTTGTGGATTATAGTTCCTGGAAGATATTTACAAGTTCCCTTAATAGCTAAATTAGTACATACAATACAGAGCAAACTATATACAGAACCTTTGTCAGGATGTGACAGTGCAGAGTGACTATGGCTTCTAGTCACATGACTACATACCCCTATTTTGCTACTTAGCTTACTGAGTTCTTAAAGGGACATCAATCTTTAAGCAATCAGGGAACAATGCGGGTCCAGTTACCCAGCGGCGGGGGGTGTGTTGGGTGGGTGGCACCACGGTGTATCTCTGCTGGGAAGATTGGGCTTGGTCCTCCCTTTTTCGGCACTGTGGCGGGCCTCTGACGAATAATCTCCCAGCTTCCCCACCCCGCCATGGATTCCGACGCTGGTGGAAAAGTAATATCCAGCCCGCTGTGTGTGTGAGAGTGAGTCACAGACACGCTGTGTGTATGTGTTAGTGAATCTCAGAGAGGCTTTGCGTGTGTGTTATTGAGTCTCAGAGAGACTGTGTGTGTGTGTTATTGAGTCTCAGAGAGACTAAGTGGGTGTCACTGAGTCTCAGAAAGACTGTGTTTGTGTTCGTGAGTCTCAGAGAGTCTGTGTTTCTCTTTTACGGATTCTCAGAGAGGCTGTCTGCGTGTTAGTGAGTCACTGAGAGGCTGTGTGGGTTAGTGAGGCACAGAATGCCTCTGTGTATGCTGGTGATACTCAGAGAGGCTGTGTGTGTTTGTGTGTGTCTGTTAGTGAGTCTCCAAGAGGCTGTGTGTGTGCTCGTAATTCACAGAGAGACTGTGTTAAGCGTGATAAAGCGTGACAGACAGGCTGCCTGTGTTGGTGAGTCACAGAGAGGCTGTGAGTGAGTGCTGATGTTCTAGTTTCAGATACTGCATTAATTTATGCACTGTATTAGTTTGAGTTAATAATATATTTTGAATTTCTGTATTAATTTGAGAGGTTGCTTTACTTTGATGGTCTCTATGATTTTCAGGGGTTGTATTGTTTTCAGTGATTATATTAGTTTGATGTGCTATATTATTTTGAGGATCTATATCATTTTGAGGGTCTTTATTAGTTTGAACGGTTGTATGAGTTTGAGGGGCTGTATTTGCTTGAGGGTCTGTATTTATTTGAGTTGCTGCATTAGTTTGAGCAGCTGTATTTTTTTGAGTGGCTGTATGAGTTTCAGGATCGGTATGAGCTTGTAGGAAAAGTATCAGTTTGAGGACATACAGGCACTTTTTCCTTCTTTAATAATTTAACTGAATGGTAGCAGTTAAAGTGAGCAGCCACATCCCTGAATACAGTATGACAGCCCTGAGAGAGCTCACCAACATTAGGAATTGAATTACTGAATGGGCATAGCAGCGTGAATGTCATCATTGAATCAATATGAGAAATACAGATGTGTCTGATGGTGTTTCAATGAACATCACAATTGTTCGGAGAATAAAGCTTCTAATTATCATGAGTTAATTAATGTGATCTAAGCCGTCCAGTCTTTGGGTTGTTCAAATTCAATCTCAGTGCTAAATATATTCAATCACAACAGGGACTTAACTTATCTGTCGTAATCCCTTTGTTTAAAATTTAAAATATGCATATATATAGATACATATGATGCAGGTTGCAACCTCACTGTCCCCGTGGAGTTCCTGCAAAGTATAAATTAAAAGCTCTGGGACTGTACTGTTTCAGAGTTTAATGCAGATAAATTGTTTGCAGCAATTAGCTGACAGATCACTTCACACGGAAAATGCATCAACCAATTAACAGTATCCAAAAAATATACTTTATCATCCTAGCTGTCATTGGTGTTCCTGGTAAGTGACTATACCCATCAAGGCTGTGTAAATATGTGCGTAAGCTGGTCTGTAGAATTTGTTTGTGACTGATAACGTTACATATTGGTCGACTTGTGACTTTTATACAGATACCCGATCAGTTAAATTATTTCATTAAGTCAAATCTCTTGAATTATGTCTGCGGATTGATAACATTACCTTAACTAAAATTAAGCCTCGGTTTTTTTGTTTAGAGTCTTGCTGCATGATCAAGTTATTGTCGTTGAATATTGTGTATTGTTAAATGAGACCTCATCGCAAGCAAATTTCTGAGGGAATGTATTACTGGGAGTATCTGTCTCTGCAGAATTGTATTGAGTGTGGGACACTAACTGGAGTGCAACACTTGATCCCTGTAACCATGGATGATTAGCAGTATCTGTCATTGAAGAATTGTACTGAGTGTGTCACTAACTGGAGTGCAACACTTGATCCCAGTGACCATGGATGATTGAGAGTATCTGTAGTTGTAGAATTGTATTAATTGTGGGCCAGTAACCGGAGTAGAACACCTGTTCCCAGTCATTATGCATTACTGGGAGTATCTGTCACTGTAGAATTGTATTGACTTTGGTTCAGTAACCGGAGTGAAACACCTGATCCCAGTGACCACGCATTACTGGGAGTATCTGTCACTGTAGAATTGTATTGATTGTGGATCAGTAGCTGGAGTGAAACACCTGATCCAGTGACTATGTATTACTGGGCGTATCTGTCATTGTAGATTTGTATTGATTGTGGGTCAGTAACCGACTGGAACACTTGCTTCCAGTGACTATGTATTACTGAGAGTATTTGTCATTGTAGAATTGTATCGATTGCGGATCTGTAACTGGAGTGGATCACCTGATCCCAGTGACCATGTATTATTGGGAGTATCTGTCATTGCAGAATTCTATTCATTGTGGTCCAGTAAGAGGAGTGGAACAAGTGGGTTCTAACTTGAAATAATTCTGTCAGGGTCACTGATCTCTGCACTCCACGGAGCTGTCAGCAGAACAAAACAAAAGAACACAAGAAATAGTGGACGACATGGCCTTGGAGCCTGATGCGCCATTCAATACGATCATAGTTGATCGTAAATTGTACTTAAAAAGGCTTAAATTGTACTTGCCCAGTCGCCATATCACTTGATTCCCTATGAGACCAACAAGTTGTCTATTCCAGCCTTAAATGTTTTCAATGATGAAGCATCCGCAGCCCTCTGGTGTAGAAAATTCCAAATATACACAACCTTTGAGTGAAGTAATTTTTCCTCATCTCAGTTCTAAATGATCGGCTCCTTATCCTGCGACTGTGCCCCCAAGTTTTAGATTTCCTGATCAGCAGATCTCTCAGGTTCTAACCTGTCCAACCCCTTTAGAATATTGTATGTGTCAATGAGATCACTTCTCATTCTTCTAAACCCCAGAGAATACAGGTCCAATTTACGCAGCCTTTCATTATCGCACAGCCCCCACAACCCAGGGCCCTACTTATTGAACCTTCTCTCTGTCGCCTTCAATACAAGCATATCCATTCTTAAATGTGGAGACCCAAACTGCGCACAGTACTTCAGACGTGGAATCACCAAACTCCCGTAAAATTGTAGCAAGACTTTGTTTTATCACTGTGCTCCAAGCCCATGGCAATAAAGGCAAACATGCCATTTGCCTTCCCAATTGCTTGCTGTAACTGCATGCGAACTTTTTGCATTCCTTGTATGTGTGCATCCAAGTATCTTTGAACATGAGCACTTACAAGTTTCACTCCTTTCCAAGAATGTTCTGCTGTTATATTCTTATCACCTAAGTGAATAACTTCGCAGTTTGTACATCATATTCTATTTGCCATGTTATTGCCCACTCACTTAACCCGTCGCTGTCTCCTTGCATCCTCTCTGCCTGCTCCCCACAGCTTACCTTTCCACCTAGCTTCATATAGTTAGCAAACTTAGATACATTACTCTCCAGCTCTTTGTCTAAGTCATTGATGTCTATTGTAAATAGCTGAGGCGCAGCACTGATCATTACCGCACTCCACTATTCATTGCCTGTCAACTGCAATATGCCCGGTGTAATCCCACTCTTTGTTTTCTGTCCGGTAACCAATCCTCCATCCAAGCTAATATATTACCCCCAACTCCGTGAACCTTTATCTTGCCCCTTAAGCTTTTGCGTGGCACATTTTCGAATTCCTGTTTGGAGAACCAGTTATACTACATCGACTGGTTACCCTTTATCTGACCTACCAGTTACATCCTCAAAAACATTCTAATTTGTCAAACAGGATTTCTGTCCAGTGATATCATGTTGACTTGTTCTAATCATACTCTGCTCTCCTAAGTGCATTGTTAACAATATGGTGCAGTATTCTCCCAAAGATGATGTTAGGCTAACTGGCCTGTTGTTCACTGTTTTTTCTCTTTCTCCTTTCTGGAAAAGCAGTGTAACATTTGCCAACTTCTAATCCGATGGGAGTGTTCCCGAATCCAGGAACTTTGGAAACTCACTGCCAGGGCATCCACTGTCCCTGAAGCTATCTCTTTTGGAACCCTAGGGTGTAGGCTATCAGGTCCTGGGGTTTTTTGAATTTTAGTCCCTTCAGTTCCTCCGATACTTTTTCTCTGCTGATATTAATTCTTTAATTTCTTCACTCTTTTTAGTGCGTGGTTACCGTCTATTTCTTGTGTTACTCTTATGTCTTCTACTGTGAAGACAGACACAACATTTTTGTTCAATGCCTCGGTGTTTTATGAAAGTAATCGGTGATGAAGGGGATTAATTTTGCTGTTGTTGTAAATGATGTGTAGTGAATATATGCATTGAAATGCATTGATATTGCTCTGTTTCCTATGGAACTGCGCCAACTGAACCAGATGGTACCTATCTATTCACAGGTAAACAGCAGCACAGCACTGTTACAGTAGTCTACTCCTCTGGATAATGGCTTATTTTTACTCTAAGTATAGTGACTGTAAACACTGCCTAATAGCAACGTCCTTTTGTTGTCTTACCTTATTATGATGAATGTTTGGCTGTGGTTCGTGATTATTATGCCAACTCTGTAATAGCTTAGGTTTTTAAAAAATCAGTTCTTATCTATGATTCAGAGTCTTTACAATTAATAATATGCAGTGATCTCTGCTCTTAGCTCAGTGAGATATGTCCCTGTGAGAACAGACACCTATATCTAAAGAACGTATACTTTTCATGATACATTGATCTGTTCGGCTGCAGAAAATTATATAATTACTAAACTGTTAATTATAAAATAAACAGTGCAATGCTTCAATAAATACATGATCCCCTTTGCTTTGATCGCATTTCCATGCTGTTGTTAACCTTCCATTCTAATTTAAATCATTTGTGAATCTATAGCTGCAGCAGCCTTTGCCCGTTGATTACATTATCAAGTATTTGTCCCCTTTCTACCTTAAATCACTTGGAGTTGTTTGATGATTCCGTTTAATTATTTCTTGGCTGTTATTTTCTCCTGCTTCATATCCCTCTCACTTCTTCAGTCTCTGAATCCTCACTAACTGCTCCATTCTACCATGACTGTCCCACAACACATATGTCTTCCTTCCATTTGAGTTCGGAAATGCTCTCCAGATGTGCATTTATATTTCTGTCCATGTAACTCCGCGCCACTCTGCTACAGAGTCTAGGAAGCCCGAGGTGCCCTTTAACCAGCAACAGACGAGGTCTTTCCTGACTCACAGCAGTAGATAGCTTCCCAGCCAATTTCCCCCGACCATCTCCCATTGGTATATTCAGAGGGCCCCATTTGGAATTTATTAGTTTGGCTGTGTATGCTTATCATTCCCGCTGGAATTCCTCTCCCTCACTCGCTCTGAAGTACTCATGTTCACTTTATCACCACTTTTTCTGGTACATCCTTTCACCTTGAACTGGAAAATAAATCAACTTTGCTTCCAATTTTTTCCCCTCCCTCCTTTTCATATGATCCATCTCCGACATTTCCCTTCTATTCCTCAACTTCTTTAAATTCATTTCCGGGGGATTGTCTGTCCACCAATATTTACTATAATCCCACCGACTGTTACATAGCTAAAATTTCTGCCATCCAATTTCCTCTAGGAACTCTATTCCATTCTGCCCTTCTTCTCACCTTCCACTCCAAAAACCTTCACATTAACACGGGAAAAATATGGCCAAGAGGAGAGGCTTGTGTAGCCCAGGAAGTGACGCAGACATTTGGGTAGACCCAAGGCATGAGGACCAAACTGTTGGCCGTGTGCAGAGAGGGGACCCACGCAGCAATCACCTCATTCCAGTGACTCTGCCATTTCCACCATGTCCAGCTAAACCCAACACTAAACACAGCTTCCCATCTGATCCTGTCTTTGGCCCCTTGCATCACACTGCTTGACACTGCTGTCATCCCCACCCCGCCAGGAACCTTCCAATTCAAGCACAATAGATGCTACATCTGTCCTTTTACCTCCTTCCTTCCCACCATCCAGGGCCCCAAAATCTCCATCCAGATGAAACAAAGATTTACCTATACTTATTCCAATGTAGTTGCTGTATTCACATGCAGTCTCCTCTACCCTGGATATTGCGAAATGCATACTGAGCGATTTTCTTCTTGCTGAACACTTCCTTTCACTTTGCAAATATGACGTGGAGCCTTTGGTTACTAACCATGTAATTCTGCATCCTACACTTACCTCCCCATCCTCAGCCTCTTCCACTGTTCCACTTTTAAGCTGAATGAGGAACAGCATCACATTTTTCCATTGGCCAATTTACAGCTTGCCAGGCTCAAAACTGAGATTAAAAGCTTTCGACCTTAACCACGGACATTTTCTTGGATGGCCTGTGCTTGCAGCAGATTGTGGCTGCACCAGAGTCACTGGAATGAGGTGTGGGCTGGTGATTGTTGTGAGGGTCCCCTCTTTGTACGCGGCCGACTGCCTGGTCCTCATGCCTAGGGCCTACCCAACTGTCTGCATTTCGTTCCTGGGCTACAGAGCTTTTCACCTCTTGACCATGTTTTGCTCGTGTTCATCCCCCTCTGTTTATCTGCTGTAATCACTTTCTCTTCCTGTGAAACCATCTTCTTTTTCTTTAATTGTCCCATTCGCCTTGCGCCATGAGACCGTTTGTCATCGGAATCTCTGCTGCCCTCCACTAGATCACACTCTTTGTTCTTTGCCCCCCACACCCAACTTTTCTCTGACCCTGCCATTGCTTCGAAACATTTAATCTGGAATAACTTGCAGTTCTGATGAATGTTTATCGAGCCGAAACATTGCTGGGAATTTTATGCCCCTTCCCATACCAGGAGCGGGTTGGGAGGTGGGGAGGGGGTGTAAAATCAGTTTGGATGGCGGAGAGTGCCATGCCCTTCATCTACCGACCACCATTAGTACCTTACCAGTGGAGGGGCAGATGACAGGCAGATGCCTACTGTTAGGCCAGTTGATGTGGTTAAATGGCGAATTAATGGCCACTTAAAGGCAACTTGTTGCTGCCACTGGTATTTTCCCAACGGTGGAGGGGCACTGTGGCACATGAGGAGGCTACCCAGTAATACCTGGCGGCCTCCTTGCGGCCCCGGGGAGCCTCCTCATCGGACACCCTGTACCCCATGGAGGGCTCCCAGTAGCACGGGACATTGCTTGAAAAACTCTGTCTCTCTCACTCGACCTCTCGCCCTTCACTCGCCGGTGCTTGGTTGGACCCAGTGAGCCCCGATGTCTGCTTCTGAGGCAGGTGTTCATGGAACCTCTTCTCTTTGCTTGCAGTCGCAGCATTGGCTATTACTTCCAGTGGTGCTGCTGGGACTGAAGAGCTGCTTAACCTTTGATTGGCTGGAAACTGTTCGAGGCGGGACGTCCTGACTTAGAGGGGTGGAAGCCCCAACTGCTGGCAACTAATTGTCTGCAAAATACAGTTGTGGCTTCCATGGCCTGGTGGAGATTTCCAGCCAGTAGACGGGGACATAGCGTCCTGATAAAATTCCAGACGTTAACTCTGTGTCTCTCTCCACAGATTATGCATGTTCACTACTGTTATCAGATTTAAAGCAGGCTTATTATTTGGATTTCGCTCAAATACGTTTACCTGGATGTTAACAGCAGCAGATATGTTGGCAGGTGGGAGGGAATTTGGCCATAGTTTAACCATGCTATGATATTTGAATGTGTGTCCTTGAGTTTCCACTCAGAAGTAATAGAGAGGTTTGGCTTCCAGTTGCATGATATGGACAGTGGGGGAGGCCACAGAGCGAAATCTACTCTAACCAGATCTCGAAGGGGTGTTGTCCAATTGGGGGCTGTCCAATATCTAATGCCTGTGTCGTCTCCTATCTTGAAGGAGAGCCCTCCACCCCCACCGCTGGGAGTATCCAATCCCAGGAGAGTCCAATGCCAGACACTGAGGTGGTGCAAATGCCAGACAGAGTGGAGGTTATTTCAAACCTTGGGGTGTCAAATCCATGGCCCAACAGTGGGGGTGTCGATCTGGGGTTTTGACTCATGCAGATCGTGGAGGGATTCGAGTCCCAGGAGGGATGCGGCAATTGTCAATTTGGAGTGTCTTTGTGTGGAAGGTAGTGCCTGATGGAGAAACGTGCCCCGTCAAGGGTAAATCTGTAAAGGAGGTTTTGTTTGAGGCTTGAAACCTCACTATAACATTTGACATGCTGACCTGCCTCCTGGTGCAGTGGTCTTCCCCTCCTGTCCCTCTTCTGTTAAACATGGACGTGGGCAGGTTGGAAGGGGCTTGGGTTCATGGTTGAGATTTTTCAGTTTTAAACGCTGACCCTATTCCAATTCACCCAGTCTTGGTGTTAAAATCGAGCCCTTACTCTCTGGGCTCAGACACGGAGAATGTTTGATCAGTAATTTCCAGTCTTCTTTCTCCTCTCTCCTACAGTTAATTTACTGGCGATTGTGATCCTGTCACGGGGAAAGTGCGGACTTTCCGCCTGCACCACTCGCTACCTGGTGGCCATGGCAATGGCAGATCTACTGCTCATTATTACTGATGTCATACTGTGGCGGTTAAGTTATTATTATTTCCCGGAATCTTTGCTGAACATCACCCCTGTGTGCAGTGTCATCATTGTCCTCCGTTATGAAGCCGCAGACTGTTCGGTCTGGTTCACCGTCACTTTCTCCTTTGATCGATTTGTGGCCATTTGTTGCCAGAAACTGAAAACTAACTATTGCACCAAGAAAAGTGCAGCTGTGATTCTAGCAACAACCTGCATTCTGTTCTGTTTGCAAAACATCGCCTTCTACTTTACAAATGAACCTGGAGAGATAATCAACAATGTACCATGGGGATGTTATATGAAACCAAGCTATTATACTGATCCTGGATGGGTGGGATTTGACTGGTTTGATGTGATTTTCACCCCAGTGCTCCCATTTGTTTTAATTCTGTTGCTCAACGCTCTGACAGTCAGACACATTTTAGTGGCCAGTCGGGTCCGTAAGGGACTGAGGGGTCAGGGCAAGGGAGAGAATCGCAGTGACCCAGAGATGGACAGCAGAAGGAAGTCTGCGATTTTACTCTTCAGCATATCCGGCAACTTCATACTTCTGTGGTTGACGTATGTTATATACTTCTTATCTTGTAACGTTGCAGGGAAAAACCTTGAGGATTACACTGATCCTTTCTATAGCTTTGGACAGGTCGGATGGATGCTGCAGGTTTTGAGTTGCTGCACAAACACATTTATTTATGGGGCGACGCAGTCCAAATTCAGAGAACAGTTCTTGAGTGCAGTGAAATATCCAGTTACATCAATTATTCAATTAATCAATAAACAAAGGTAAGAGAAGCCCAGAGGTGTGTCGAGTGTTTCCCGTCCAGGAATGTACAGGAGCCGACAGCCCTGGCGCCTCAGCTTGTTTTGGTGTCTGCTCGGATGGAGGAGGCTAATTCCCTACCTGGACCCCATGTTATCTGCTAGCAGTTCTCTCTACTCACCTCTGTCAGTCTCTCCCTTCGAGTCTGCTGTCATCAAACCTCTCCTCAATAAAACAGTCCTTGACCTCCCTGCCTGTGGAATCACATTACCTACAACCTCTCAATCCTCTCTAAAGCCCTTACAAGGTGTTGACATCTCACAAATCCATGCTTGCCATTCCCAGATGTCCATATTTGAATCCCACCAGACTCCGTCTGCCACAGTCACAAAACGACTCTTATTGAAGTGACATGACATCTGAAAGGGCGCCCAGTGTACCGGGGCTCTGGAAGAGGTTCTGGTGTACAGGGGGCTCTGAAAGGGGATCTGCGGTGGCAGGGCTCTGCGAGGGTGTCCGGCGCACTGGCGGCTTTGCAACGGGGTCCGGTGTACTGATGCTCTGCAAGGCCGTCCGGGTTATCGGGGCTCTGCAAGGGGTCTGGCATACTGGACTCTGCAAGCGGGTCCGGGGCACCGGGCTCTGTAAGGTGGGTGGGGGGCAGTGCGCTGGGTCACTGCAAGGGGATCCGGGTCAATGGGATGCTGCAAGACGGTTCAGTGTACCAGGGCTGGGCAAGGGAATCTATGGCCCTGGAGCTCTGCCAGGGGGTCTGGGACCCCTGGGGCTGTGCAAGGGAATCTGGGATCCTGCGAAATCTGGAAGGGGGTCCACTGTCCTGGGAGCTCTGCAAGGTGGTCTCGGGTCCTGCGAGCTCTGCAAGGGGGTACGGGGGCTCTGAAGGGGGATAAGTGTGGATTCGGGGGTGGGCGGGGGGTGTGTCAGGGTATTTCAGTATGGGGCTGACAAACTGCTGTGTGATTAGTGAAAACTTTTCGTTCCTTTTTCGTTTATCTAAGTTAACACAATCCTAAGCTTAATATTGAAAATGGCAGGAGATCTCAGACCAGTGTTATGCTCCTCTTGCTCAATGTGGGAGCTCAGGGACACGGCTGATGTCCCTGACTCCTTCACGTGCTGGAAGTGTGTCCAGCTGCAGCTCTTGTTAGACCGCATGACGGCTCTGGAGCTGCGGATGGACTCACTTTGGAGCATCCGCGATGCTGAGGACGTCGTGGACAGCACGTTTAGCGAATTGGTCACACCGCAGATTAGGATTGCTGAGGGTGAAAGGGAATGGGTGACCAAAAGGCAGAGAAAGAGCAGTAAGGCAGCGCTGGTGTCCCCTGCGGTCATCTCCCTCCAAAACAGGTATACCGATTTGGAATCTGTTGAGGGAGATGGCTCACCAGGGGAAGGCAGCAGTCGCCAGGTTCATGGCACCGTGGCTGGCTCTGCTGTTCGGAAGGGCGGGAAAAAGAGTGGAAGGGCTATAGTTATCGGGGATTCGATTATAAGGGGAGTAGATAGGCGGTTCTGTGGTCGAAAACGAGACTCCAGAATGGTATGTTGCCTCCCAGGTGCACGGGTCAGGGATGTCTCAGATCGGCTGCAGAACATTCTGAAAGGGGAGGGTGAACAGCCAGTTGTCGTTGTGCACGTAGGCACCAATGATATAGGTAAAAAACGGGATGAGGTCCGACAAGCAGAATGTAGGGAGTTAGGAGCCAAGTTAAAAAGTAGGACCTCAGAGGTAGTAATCTCAGGATTGCTACCAGTGCCACGTGATAGTCAGAGTAGAAATGGATGAATCAGGATGAATGCGTGGCTTGAGAGATGGTGCAGGAGGGAGGGGTTCAGATTTTTGGGACATTGGGACCGGTTCAGGGGGAGGTGGGACGATTACAAATTGGACGGTCTACACGTGGGCTGGACTGGAACAAATGTCCTTGGGGGTGCTTTGGCTAACGCTGTTGGGGAGGGTTTAAACTAATGTGGCAGGGGGGTGGGAACCAAATGAGGAGGTCAGTGGACAGTAAAGAGGTAGTAACTAAAGCCTGTAAGGAACTAGATAATGAAGTCAGCGTGACTAATGAAAAGAGTAGACAGGGAGCAGAGGATGAACGCAAAGGGACTGGTGGTCTGAGTTGCATTTGTTTTAATGCAAGAAGTGTAGTAGGTAAGGCAGATGAACATAGGGCCTGGATTAGTACGTGGGAGTATGATGTTATTGCTATTACTGAGACTTGGTTGAGGGAAGGGCATGATTGGCAACTAAATATCCCAGGATATCGATGCTTCCTGCGGGATAGAGAGGGAGGTAAACGGGGTGGAGGAGTTGCAGTACTGGTCAAAGAGGATATCACAGCTGTGCTGAAGGAGGGCACTATGGAGGACTCGAGCAGTGAGGCAATATGGGCAGAACTCAGAAATAGAAGGGTGCGGTAACAATGTTGGGGCTGTACTCCAGGCCTCCCAACAGCGAGCGTGAGATAGAGGTACAAATATGTAAACAGATTATGGAAAGATGTAGGAGCAACAGGGTGGTGGTGATAGGAGATTTTAATTTTCCCAACATTGACTGGGATTCACTTAGTGTTAGAGGTCCAGATGGAGAAGAATTTGTAAGGAGCATCCAGGAGGGTTTTCTAGAGCAGTATGTAAATAGTCCAACTCGGGAAGGGGCCATACTGGACCTGGTGTTGGGAATGAGCCCAGCCAGGTGGTTGAAGTTTCAGTAGGGGACTACTTTGGGAATAGTGATCACAATTCCGTAAGTTTTAGAATACTCATGGACAAAGACGAGAGTGGTCCCAAAGGAAGAGTGCTAAATTGGGGGAAGGCCAACTATACCAAAATTCGGCAGGAGCTGGGGAATGTAGATTGGGAGCAGCTGTTTGAAGGTAAATCCACATTTGATATGTGGGAGGCTTTTAAAGAGAGGTTGATTAGCGTGCAGGAGAGACATGTTCCTGTGAAAATGAGGGACAGAAATGGCAAGATTAGGAAACCATGGATGACAGGTGAAATTGTGAGACTAGCGAAGAGGAAAAAGGAAGCAAACATAAGGACTAGACGGCTGAAGAAAGACGAAGTTTTGAAAGAATATCGGGAATGTAGGACCAATCTGAAACGAGGAATTAAGAGGGCTAAAAGGGGTCATGAAATATCTTTAGCAAGCAGGGTTAAGGAAAATCCCAAAGCCTTTTATTCATATATAAGGAGCAAGAGGGTAACTCGAGAAAGGATTGGCACACTCAAGGACAAAGGAGGAAAGTTATGCGTGGAGTCAGAGAAAATGGGTGAGATTCTAAATGAGTACTTTGCATCGGTATTCACCGAGGAGAGGGACATGACGGATGTTGAGGTTAGGAACAGATGTTTGATTACTCTAGGTCAAGTCGGCATAAGGAGGGAGGATGTGTTGGGTATTCTAAATGGCATTAAGTTGGACAAGTCCCCAGGTCCGGATGGGATCTATCCCAGGTTACTGAGGGAAGCGAGAGAGGAAATAGCTGGGGCCTTAACAGATATCTTTGCAGCATCCTTAAACACGGGTGAGGTCCCGGAGGACTGGAGAATTGCTAATGTTGTCCCCTTGTTTAAGAAGGGTAGCAGGGAAAATCCAGGTAATTATAGACCGGTGAGCCTGACATCAGTGGTAAGGAAGCTGCTGGAGAAGATACTGAGGGATAGGATCTATTCCCATTTGGAAGAAAATGGGCTTATCAGTGATAGGCAACATGGCTTTGTGCAGGGAAGGTCATGTCTTACCAACTTAATAGAATTCTTTGAGGAAGTGACAAAGTTGATTGATGAGGGAAGGGCTGTAGATGTCATATACATGGATTTCAGTAAGGCGTTTGATAAGGTTCCCCATGGTAGGCTGATGGAGCAAGTGCAGTCGCATGGGGTCCAAGGTGTACTAGCTAGATGGATAAAGAACTGGCTGGGCAACAGGAGACAGAGAGTAGCAGTGGAAGGGAGTTTCTCAAAATGGAGACGTGTGACCAGTGGTGTTCCACAGGGATCCGTGCTGGGACCACTGTTGTTTGTGATATACATCAATGATTTGGAGGAAAGTATAAGTGGTCTGATTAGCAAGTTTGCAGACGACAGTAAGAGTGGTCGAGTAGCAGATAGTGAAGGGGACTGTCAGAGAATACAGCAGAATATAGATAGATTGGAGAGTTGGGCAGAGAAATGGCAGATGGAGTTCAATCAGGGCAAATGCGAGGTGATGCATTTTGGAAGATCCAATTCAAGAGTGAACTATACAGTAAATGGAAAAGTCCTGGGGAAAATTGATGTCCAGAGAGATTTGGGTGTTCAGGTCCATTGTTCCCTGAAGGTGGCAACGCAGGTCAATAGAGTGGTCAAGAAGGCATACGGCATGCTTTCCTTCATCGGACGGGGTATTGAGTACAAGGGTTGACAGGTCATGTTACAGTTGTATAAGACTTTGGTTCGGTCACATTTGGAATACTGTGTGCAGTTCCGGTCGCCACATTACCAAAAGGATGTGGATGCTTTGGAGATGGTGCAGAGGAGGTTCACCAGGATGTTGTCTGGTATGGAGGGCGCTAGCTATGAAGAGAGGTTGAGCAGATTAGGATTATTTTCATTAGAAAGACGGAGGTTGAGGGGGGACCTGATTGAGGTGTACAAAATCATGAGAGGTATGGACAGGGTGGATAGCAAGAAGCTTTTTCCCAGAGTGGGGGATTCAATTACTGGGGGTCACGAGTTCAAAGTGAGAGGGGAAAGATTTAGGGGGGATATGCGTGGAATGTTCTTTACGCAGAGGGTGGTGGGTGCCTGGAACGCATTGCCAGCGGAAGTGGTAGACGCGGGCACGATAGCGTCTTTTAAGATGTGTCTGGACAGATACATGAATGGGCAGGAAGCAAAGAGATATAGACCCTTAGAAAATAGGCGACAGGTTTAGATAGAGGATCTGGATCGGCGCAGGCTTGGAGGGCCGAAGGGCCTGTTTCTGTGCTGTAATTTTCTTCATTCTTTCTCTTTGTTCTTGTTCACTTCTCACGAATGAATGTCTTAATGAACAAAATAAAAAGAAAATCCAGCTCATAACTTAGAAAGTCTGTAATATTCTGAACATCAAAGAAATAATGACAGATTGTTGGATATTTAGTTGTTTGTCATACGTTGCCTGCCATTGTTCCACGAAAATATCCGAATGGATATTGTTTCATTACTATTGCGCGAAATGTTGGCATTTTATGTTCTGTGCCACTTCCTTCTCATTCTCGAAGATTGTCTTGTCCAGTCTTAATTTGGCGCATGGAGACGTCATTTAACATGGAATGGAAGGTCACCAGTCTCCATGTTCACCCACAACCCGGTAGAAGGCAGTTCCCAGACAGACAGGGAGCTTCCATACTCGCCTATCAAGCAGAAGAGTAACCAGTCCAGGAACGCAGATGGGGAAACCTAAAGCACGTGGTGCAAGTTTAAACTGCTTTTTAAAAAATTATTCTTTCTCAATGGATCCCAATTTTAATTGATAATGCTTTACTTTCAAACTGCAATGTATCAAATTGGTTCTGTTCCTTACGCGTACGAACTTGGTCAATTAGACGATGAAGAATAACGCCAGTTACTGTTAGGAACAAAAATGATATATTTACTTGGAAGCTGGTTAAACACATGAGGGAGAAAGGAATAGAAGGATATGCTGATAGAATGTGATGAAGATATGTGGGTTGAGACTGATGGGGAGCATAAATCCGCCAAGACCAGTTGCACAGAATATTCTGTTTCTATGCAGCAAACCGTGTGTAATTTTATGTCAGGTAAATTGAAAATACCAGTTATGCAATGCCGCTAGGGACATTAGCAGGGGCATATGTTCACAAGGGAATTTGCAATTTTTGAAATACTTCTGAGGCTGTAATCATCCTTGGAAAGGCTGCAATTTTATTGCCGATTACTGGTTGTCCTTGAGAAGGTGATGGTGGACCATATTCGTAACCAACTGTATTCCATGTGGTGAAGGTACTGCCATGATGCTATTCAGTAGTGAATTGAAGGATTTTGACTGAGGGGATCGGTGGTAAATGTCCTTGTCGGGATGGTAGCTTACTTGGATGGGAATGTACAGCTGATAGTGTTCCTCTGCAGCTCTTCTCCCTCTCGATGGTGGAGTTTCCGTGGGCTCTAGGTGCTGCAGGAGAAGCCTCGATGTATTCCTGCAGTACATCCTGCAAAAGTGCATCCAAGGTGCACTGATGTTGGAGGAAGTGGATGCTTAAGGTTGTCCATGGGTTAATCCAATGCTCTCAATCATTTTTTCAGTAAGTTTTATTGATCTCTTTCCTTGATCTCTGTCTCTTACACATCCCTTCTTTTCTATAGCGCATGCACACCTATGTATGGATTAGTGTTTGCACAGTATGATACTTGTTCTGTTTTATATCATTCAGACCTTGGAATTTTTCCTTCTCGTTGAAATGTATCTATTCTGTGTATTCTGAAATATCCCTTTAAATGTCTGCCACTGCATCTCTATTGACTTATCCCTTAACCTGATTTGCCGGTTCACTTTAGCTAGCTCTGCTTTCATGGACTCATAATTGCCCTCATTAAAGTTTAGATTACTCGTCTTGGACCCACTCTTCTCTCCCTCAAACTGAATGTAAAATTCAATCACATTATGATCTCTGAAACCTAGGGGCGCTTAACTATGATGATTGGTTATTCCTATCTCATTGCACAATACCAGGTCTAGTACAGCCTGCTCTCTGCTTGGCTCCAGAACGTATTGTTCCAAGACATTATCCTGAAAACATTCTATGTACTACTCATTTCGGATACCTCTGCCCATCTGATTTTTCCAGTCTATATATCGGTTAAAATCCCTCATAATTATCGCTGTACCTTTATCACAAGCTGCCATTATCTCTTCCTTTAGACCCCATCCCACAGTATGATTAATGTTAGGCAGCCTGTACACCACTCCCACAAGTGACCTGCCTTCATGATTTCTCATCTTTCCCCGAACTGCTTCTACAACCTGGTCTTCTGAACTTAGGTCATCCCTCTCTATTGTGCTAATCCAGCATTAATTACCAGAGCCAACCCTCCACCTTTCCCTAGCTTTCTGTCCTTCCTAAATGCTATGTGCCCTTGAATATTCAGGTACCAATCTATGACGTCCTGCTGCCATGTCTCTATAATGGCTATCAGTTCGTACTTATTTATTGCTATTTGTACTCTCATCCTTAGTTTCTAACGTTCAGAATTCCATAGGCTTTATTAATTGCTGTGCCAACCTGTCCTGCCAGCTTCAAAACTTTGTGCACACAGCACATATGTGTCTCTGGTCCTCCATTCCCTTTTAAATTGCATCATTTTTCATTCATCTTCTCTCCTCAAAAGAAAACATCCGTCCTGCCGTGTCCTTGCCAGCTCCCTTCAAGAGCAAAACTGCTAGTCCAGTGCATACCATTTCCGAAAAGGCCCACGTTTGTATTCTCTTCAGATAAATTTCCAATTCGCATTTGCGTGCACTATTGAATCAGCGCCCACCACACTCACAAGAAGTTCATTCCAGATCCTAACCACTCGCTGCACCGTAATAAAAAAAAACCCTTTTCCTCATGAGGTCTCCTGTGTTTTTTTGTTTCTATTCGCCTGAAATGTATGCTACTCTGATTCTCTATCATCCTGCCAATGAGAATTATTTATCCCTGACTACTCTGCCCAGACCCCTTCTCATTTTGAACCTCTACAGGTCTCCTCTCCACCTTTTCCAGTCTAACGAGAACAGGCCCAGATTCTCCAATCTATCGACTTAAGCAAAGTCCCTCATTCCAATGACCATTTAAGCAAATCTTTTCTGCACCCTCCCTAAAGCCTGCACATTCCCCATGCCAAAGCAAGGTGTGCACAATGAGCCACAACAGTATTTTATAAGTGTTCACCATAACTTCCTTGCTTTTCTACTGTATGTCTTTACTTTTCACGTAGGATCCCTTATGCTGCAATAACCGCTGTGTCAACCTCTCCTGCCACTTTCAACTGTTTCTGCACGTATACCCCCAGGCCACTCTGCTCCTGCGATATTTCAGAATTGTATCTTTATTAATATTGTCTTTCCTTGTTTATTCTACCAATGTACATATTCTTATTACTATGGCAGTCTATAATAGGATAACTTACCGCCTTCCCGCTCTAGTTTAACTATTGTTTTTACACCACTCAGTATTTAGTTACAAATTAGTTCCTCTGTATCTTTCCCACTGTTTGAAGACCTATAGAACACACACAATACTGTCATGGCACCTCTATTTTTTTATTAGCGTTTACCAAAAACATTCTGCCGTTGAACAATCTGGGGTAGGGACTAACAATTGGAAGATTGCTTTAGTTGAAAAATGTCTAAAACAAAATTTTGTGCGCCACAATTTGTGGAAAAAGCATGAACTAAAGTCAAAAGGACAACCGAAGAGGCACATGATGTTTATCATGCATCTAAGAAATATAAGACAGTTATTTAATGTTGTAAAAAGTCATGTTTTACCTTTTCCCCGAGGCTCAGAGGAATGATCACAGTTACTGCTGAATTTCGTGTAATTTCAATTTTCTGTATACGTTGGGCAAAACTCCAGGTTCAGCATCCTTGGAATAGGTAAATGATTTATTTTGTTTTCAATTTGAATCTTGATGCACCTGAATAGCGCTATCTTGTGTCCATCCTTGTGTATTCATGTGAATAAGCAAAAACTGACTCAACCAGTCACTTTGACCCATTTGACTTCATGTTCGAGACGCAAGCGATGCTGGTCAGGAAAGATGTGACAGTTTGGCAACTAGGATGGGATTTAAGATCCCTTAGCTGAAACATTTAAGCTTAAGGGAGTTCCTAGTTAACCAACTGAGAGAACTGTGAGTGTCCTTTGTTTGAGAAAAGGGCTGAAAATCAGATCTAAATTTGGTTTGTACCCGTAGTTCCACTGACCTTCCAAGATGGCTGCACCTCCGAGATCTATCGAACAACTGCAGTATGGACACAACTGACAATCGATCACTGTCAACGTGAAGCCACTGGAGATGGTTTCCACTACTAACAATATCCAAAATAGATCTTCATAAAGCAGCTGTCAAGCAGAGAGTGTGCAAAAGGAAAAGGGTGATATTTTTGATTAAAACATGTTCCAATGTGCATGAGACGCTCAAGAACATCTTGCCGACAGCAAAGGCAGAGGACACGATGCTGAAGTGTGCTTTGATTAAGCATGAGCAGCACTATAATCCCAAGCCACTGGGGTTTGCAGGAAGCTATCCTTTTAGAACAAGGAATAAGATTTCTAATGAGGATATTAGGCAGATTATTGTGACCTTGAAGAAGCTGTCAATTCATTGCAATTTTGGAGAATTTCAAGAGTGTGAATTGCTTGACAGATGTGTTTATGGCTTAAAGTGACTGCGTCAGCAGTAGGTTGATGACATTGTCAAAGTTGACTTTGACAGAGTTTGTCAAACAGCATTGTCCATGGCCATGGAGAAACGCTTTAAAAAAAATCGTTCATGGGATGTAGGTGTTGGAATTGGCTAGCATTTATTGCCCATTCCAAATTGACCTTGGGAATGTGGTGATGCCTTCTTGAACAATGAAGTCCTTGGATGTAGATACACGAACTGTTCTGTTAAGAAAGGAGTTGCAGGATTTTGACCCAGCGACCATGATGGAATGGTAATATAGTTCCAAGGCAGGACGATGTGTGGTTTTGGAGTGGAACTTGCAGGGAGTAATGTCCCCCTGCACCTGCTGCCCTTGTCCTCCTAGGTGGTAGATGTTGGGGGTTTGGAAGGTCCTGTCGGCGGAGCCTTGGTGAGTTTACAGAATCACAGAATCGTTACAGTGCAGAAGAGGGCCTTTCAACCCACCGTGTTTGCAATGGCTCTCTGAAAGTACAATTCTCTCTGTTCCATTCCCCTGCCTTTTCCCCGTAACCATGCACATTCTTCATCTTCATATAACTGTCCAATTCCCTTTTGAAGGGTTCAATTGAACCTGCATCCACCACGATCTCAGGCAGTGCATTCCAGACCTTAACCAGTTGCTACGTGGAAATTTTTTTTCCTCATGTCACACTTGCTTCGTTTATCAAACACTTTAAATCTGTGCCCTCTCATTTTCAATGCTTTCACGAGGGGGAACCGTCTCTGTCTATGCACTCTGTCCAGATCCCTCATGATTTTGAACACCTCAGCCTTCTCTTCTCCAATCTATTGTGTTAAATGAAATTCCGCATCCCTGAAACCTTTCTTGTGAATCTTTTCTATTCTTTATTCAATGTCCTCACGTCTTTCCTGAAGTGCGGCACCCAGAACTGGATGTGATACTCCAGCTGAGGCTGCACTAGTGTCTTATACAAGTGCAACGTAATGTCATTGCTTTTGTACTCTATCCCTCTTTTAATAAAGCCCAAGATACTATATGCTTAATAACAGATCCCTCAAACTGTTCTGCCACCTTCGATGACTTATGCACATATACACCTAGGTCCCTCTTCTCCTGCACCCCCTTTAGAATTGAACCCTTTATTGTATTATTGTCTTACCATGTTCTTTCTACCAAAATGAACAACTTTGCATTTCTCTGCATTGAACTTCATGTGCTACTTGTCTGCCTATTCCACTAACTTGTCTATGCCCTTTTGAAGTTCTACACTATCCTCCTCACTGTTCACAATGCTTCCAAGTTTCGTATCACCTGAAAAATTTGAAATTGTGCCCTGTCTTGGTCATTAATATATATCGGGAAAAACAAAAGTTACGTCACTGATACCTGGGGAACTCCACTACCCACCTCCCCCAACCCAAACAACATCCAATAACCACTCCCCGTTGCTTCCTGTCACTCAACCAATTGCGTATCCATTTGGCTACCGTTCCCATTATTCCATGAGCTACAAGTTTGCTCACAAGTCTGTTGTGTGGAACTGTGTCAAATGTCTTTTGAAAGTCCATGTCCACCACATCAACTACATTGCCCTCATCAGCATTTTCTGTTACCTCCTCAAAGAAACTCCAGCAAGTTAGTTAAACTTGATTTTTCCTGATGAAATACATGCTGGCTTTCCTTAGTTAACTCGCATTGGTCCATGTGACTATTGATTATGTCTCTAATTATTTTTCTATAAGTTTTCCCACCACCGAAGTTAAACTGTCTGGTCTGTATTTCCTTGGCGTATTTTCACACCCATTTGTGAACAAGGGCGGAACGTTTGTAATTCTCCATCCTCTGGAACCACCGCTGAGTCTAAAGAGGACTTAAAATTATGGCCAGTTTCTCTGCGATTTCCACCTTTACCTCCCTTAGTATTCTAGGACGCATCTCATCTGGTCCTGTCGTTTTCTCCACTTTAATGCAGTCCAAATATTTCCTCTCTTTCAGTTTTAAAGCCCTTTAGGGTCTGACTTTCATTATTGCCTGTGTTGCATCTTCTTCCTCGGTAAAGTTAGATGCAAAGTATTCATTTAATCCCTCATCTATGCCCTCTGCCTCCATGTGTAAATCCCCTTTCTGGGCCCTAATCGGCCCCACCCCTCCTTGTACCACCCGTTTACAATTTTTATGCCAATAGAAAACTTTCAGAATTCCTTGAATACTAGCTGCCGGTATCTTTTCATGCTCTCTCCTTGCTTTCTTATTTGCTTTTTCACTGCAACTCTGGTCTTTCTATAGTCAGCCTCGTTCTGAATGGTATTTTCACCCTGGCATCTGTCATAAATACGCTTGTTCTTCTTTATCTTAATGTCTGCATCTTCTGGCATCCACGGAGTTCTGGATTTATTTTCGCTAATTTTCCCCATTCGAGGGAACATACCTTGACTGTGCCCGAACTATGCCTTCTTTGAAGGTGGCCCATTATTCATCTCCCTGTTTTTCTGCCAGCTTTTGACGCCAATTCATTCGTCCCAGCTCCATTCTTACCCCATTGAGTTTGGCCTTCCCGCAGTTAACTATTATTACCCTGGATTGTTCTGTATCCCTTTCCATAGTCAGTTTAAACGTAATGATACAATGATCACTGTCCCCAAAATGGTCTCCAACTGATCCTTTATCCACTTGGTCCTCCTCATTCCCAAGAACAAGGTCTATCAGTGCCTCAGTTGGCGTTGGACTAGCAACATACTGTTGTAAAAAACTTTCCTCAACACTTTCTAGGAACTCTTGCCCCTCACTGCCCTGTACACTATTTTCCCAGTCTGTGTTTGGATAATTAAAGTCCCCCATTATAACTACCCTATAAGTTTTGAACCTCTCTGCAATTTCATTGCAGAGTTGTTCCTCCACGTCCTTCTTATTAGGAGAGTGGCCTACAGACAACACTGAGCAATGTAACCTCACCTTAGTTTTTTCCTTAGCTCTAGCCAAATTGATTCTGTCTTCGACCCCTCTGGCACATCATATTTTCTCCAGAACTGCAATGCTCCCCTTAACGAATACCTTCACTCTTCCCCCTTTTTCACTTTCCTATCTTTCCTGAGCATCTTGTAACCATTGCTTCTTATAGATTGTGCACGGTGCTGCTATTGTGAGTTGGTGGTGAAGCGGGTGAATGTTGAAAGGGGTGGATAGACTGCGCTGTTCTGGATGGTATTGAGCTTCTTCAGTGTTATTGGAGCTGCGCCATCCAGTCAAATAGAGAGCATTATATCAGACTCTGGGGAGTAAAGAGGTGACTTAATTGCCTCAGAATTTCCAGCCTCTGTCTTTTAGGATCTAGTTCTGAGCATCTTCGTTCACCATTTCACATGAGGTTCCTTTACTAGAGCACTACTGGATACTTCAACACTATGCAGATACTGTGCTTTTCCACCAGATGTAACTGAGGTCTGGAGGAACCTCAGTTTCTCGCCTCACAACACTTCATCGATTTCAACGTAATTACACTGCTACCTGTCTTCCCATGCCTCTCTCTAAATTCAAAATAAATCCACAGCCCTAATATGTCTACCTCCCCATAAACTAGTATCCCTCCAAAACAAACCCATTGCACAAATTTCCCACATAGTCCTCTGTCAATCTAAAACAAATCCACTTCCCCGATCCCTGCCAATATTGGTGAGTCAATCCAATAGTGATGCCATTATCCCACCCACCCAATAACCTTCATCAATACCAAATTAATCCCACCTCCTCGGTAACTCTATAACGTTGTATCAGTCCCGAACTATCCTTTTGTCCCACGAATTTCCAATTGCCCTGTACCAATGCCAAGCTATTTTCATTGACATGTACTCTACTTACATATTGGTATCAACCCAGAATTCCTGGATGAAGACAGTTCCAACAACATCATCGAAGTTCAACACTATCCGGGATAAGGAATCCCAATTGATTGGCACCCCATCCACCACATTAAAACTTTACTCCCTCCACCACCGCTGTACAGTGTCAGCAGTGTATACCAGTTGCAACACTCACTGCAGCAAATCCCCCAGACGCTTTTGACCGTACCTTCCAAGCCTGTGACCTCTGCCACCTCACTAAACAGGGGCAGTGGGCACATGGGTACACCACCACCGGCAAGTTCCACCCCAAGCCAAACACCATCTTGATTTGGGAATATATCGTTTTTCATTCACTGTCACTGGGTCGAAATTCTGGAATTCCTTCCTCAACACTACTGTAAGTGTACCGACATTACGTGGCCAGCAACCATCAAAATTATGGCTTAACACCTCCTTTTCTCGGGCAATTAGGATGGGCAATAAATGTTGGACTTGCCATTGATGCTAACATTCCATGAACACATAAAAACACATAACCACGCTCCCCCCCATCCATCTATTATTCCCAAATTAATCCAAAACCCCATTGCACATCCCATAGTTTGTAGCAATCCAAATCTTATTTCAGTGCCAATCACTCTCGCCAGTTCGCTGTCTCAATCACAAACTAATGTTCCTGACGCAATTTCTGCGCAATGCCCTTTATGAAACCCAACCTAAACCTTCTTTTGGGCCTCCTTATCTCGAGAGACGATGGATACGCGCCTGGAGGTGGTCAGTGGTTTGTGAAGCAGCGCCTGGAGTGGCTATAAAGGCCAATTCTGGAGTGACAGGCTCTTCCACAGGTGCTGCAGAGAAATTTGTTTGTTGGGGCTGTTACACAGTTGGCTCTCCCCTTGCGCCTCTGTCTTTTTTCCTGCCAACTACTAAGTCTCTTCGACTCGCCACAATTTAGCCCTGTCTTTATGGCTGCCCGCCAGCTCTGGCGAATGCTGGCAACTGACTCCCACGACTTGTGATCAATGTCACACGATTTCATGTCGCGTTTGCAGACGTCTTTATAACGGAGACATGGATGGCCGGTGGGTCTGATACCAGTGGCGAGCTCGCTGTACAATGTGTCTTTGGGGATCCTGCCATCTTCCATGCGGCTCACATGGCCAAGCCATCTCAAGCGCCGCTGACTCAGTAGTGTGTATAAGCTGGGGATGTTGGCCGCTTCAAGGACTTCTGTGTTGGAGATATAGTCCTGCCACCTGATGCCAAGTATTCTCCGAAGGCAGCGAAGATGGAATGAATTGAGACGTCGCTCTTGGCTGGCATACGTTGTCCAGGCCTCGCTGCCGTAGAGCAAGGTACTGAGGACACAGGCCTGATACACTCGGTTTTTTGTGTTCCGTGTCAGTGCGCCATTTGCCACACTCTCTTGGCCTGTCTGAACATAGCAGTGGAAGCCTTACCCATGCGCTTGTTGATTTCTGCATCTAGAGACAGGTTACTGGTGATAGTTGAGCCTAGGTAGGTGAACTCTTGAACCACTTCCAGAGCGTGGTCGTCAATATTGATGGATGGAGCATTTCTGACATCCTGCCCCATGATGTTCGTTTTCTTGAGGCTGATGGTTAGGCCAAATTCATTGCAGGCAGACGCAAACCTGTCGATGAGACTCTGCAGGCATTCTTCAGTGTGAGATGTTAAAGCAGCATCGTCAGCAAAGAGGAGTTCTCTGATGAGGACTTTCCGTACTTTGGACTTCGCTCTTAGACGGGCAAGGTTGAACAACCTGCCCCCTGATCTTGTGTGGAGGAAAATTCCTTCTTCAGAGGATTTGAACGCATGTGAAAGCAGCAGGGAGAAGAAAATCCCAAAAAGTGTGGGTGCGAGAACACAGCCCTGTTTCACACCACTCAGGATAGGAAAGGGCTCTGATGAGGAGCCACCATGTTGAATTGTGCCTTTCATATTGTCATGGAATGAGGTGATGATACTTAGTAGCTTTGGTGGACATCCGATCTTTTCTAGTAGTCTGAAGAGACCACGTCTGCTGACGAGGTCAAAGGCTTTGGTGAGATCAATGAAAGCAATGTAGAGGGGCATCTGTTGTTCACGGCATTTCTCCTGTATCTGACGAAGGGAGAACAGCATGTCAATAGTCGATCTTCTGCACGAAAGCCACACTGTGCCTCAGGGTAGACGCGCTCGGCCAGCTTCTGGAGCCTGTTCAGAGCGACTCGAGCAAAGACTTTCCCCACTATGCTGAGCAGGGAGATTCCACGGTAGTTGTTGCAGTCACCGCGGTCACCTTTGTTTTTATAGAGGGTGATGATGTTGGCATCGCGCATGTCCTGTGGTACTGCTCCCTCGTCCCAGCACAGGCATAGCAGTTCATGTAGTGCTGAGAGTATAGCAGGCTTGGCACTCTTGATTATTTCAGGGGTAATGCTGTCCTTCCCAGGGGCTTTTCCGCTGGCTAGGGAATCAATGGCATCACTGAGTTCCGATTTGGTTGGCTGTATGTCCAGCTCATCCATGACTGGTAGAGGCTGGGCTGCATTGAGGGCAGTCTCAGTGACAGCATTCTCCCTGGAGTACAGTTCTAGGTAGTGCTCAACCCAGCGGTCCATCTGTTTGCGTTGGTCAGTGATTATGTCCCCCGATTTAGATTTGAGGGGGGTGATCTTCTTGATGGTTGGCCCAAGAGCTCTCTTCATGCCATCATACATTCCTCTGATGTTTCCGGTGTCTGAGGCCAGCTGAATATGACTGCATAGGTGTTGCCAGTAGTCGTTTGCGCAACGCCTAGCTGTTCTTTGTGCAGTACTTCTGGCTGCTTTAAGTGCTGCCATCTATGAGTCAGCTTTGACCACCTACGGCAAAAGTGCGAAGAGAAATGCAGACTGGTTTCAATCTCATAATGAAGAGCTGGAACCTGTCATAGCCGCTAAGCGCATTGCACTTTTGAACTACAAGAAAGCCCAACCTAAACCTACTCTACCACTATCTATCCATGTTACTTCATCAATCCCAAACTATCCCCCCACCATTTCTTCCCATCAACTGACTTCCATATCTACTACCAACGTCCCCACACGCTTAAAGTTAAACAAATATCAATTTCAAACAAACCCACTGCCCAGTTTCCACATAGTGCAGCATCAATCCAGATCTAATCCCACTGCCCTACTCTTTCCATTGAGCGCTGTCGCAAACCTAATCTAATCGCCATGCCACATTCGATCTTCCTATAATGCTTTATCAATCAGTACCTAATCTAATCCATTCTCATGACGAAGCCCTGTATCAAATCAATTCTAATATCACTATTCCTTTGTCCGTCCATAGAGCTGAATCAAACAAAAATTAGTCTCATTGCTCCATTCGTTACCCACTGTTCCATATTGTAACAACGGGGTGAGAAAGTTATCTAGGGGTCTGTTACTATCTTCACCTGGTCTAATTGTAACAGGGTATTATTGTTAAACACACTGTATTTTGAACTTCCACTTTGTGGTTGTTCACAACTTTCCAACATAAGGCAAAGAAATGAGCTTTAACAGGCTTTCTCGGTTTTAAAGAAGAAACGTGAAATATATTAAAACTCAAAAATTAACTTTAATATGGTTGACGCCTTTGGATATATGATGCGCCCGCGTTAGCATGCACACACAATATAGACATGCAAATAGTGACAAAAAGAGAAGTCAAGATAACGTGGAACAGTTTGAGGCAATATCTTGTTACTGTTATTCGAGCTCAAGGTACAGTCCTTCTGTAGGTATTTTTTTGCATTTCACTGGGGCCCAGTGTTCTTCTTAAACCTTG
Source organism: Heterodontus francisci (assembly GCF_036365525.1). Classification (NCBI taxonomy): domain Eukaryota; kingdom Metazoa; phylum Chordata; class Chondrichthyes; order Heterodontiformes; family Heterodontidae; genus Heterodontus; species Heterodontus francisci. Next base: position 4,719,483 of record NC_090401.1, read on the forward strand.
TTCACATAGGAGACTTCTGTCTCTTTGAGGTTCACGTGTTTTCACAGCATTCAGTTCCGTGGGAAGGAGATGGGAGCTGGCAAACAGGAGAGGGTTCTGCTTCAGTTCCAGGAGCACACGGGTTTCTAAGTTCAAGTCCTTGTTGGATGCTCAAATTACAACATAGAACATAGAACATAGAACATAGAACATACAGCACAGAACAGGCCCTTCGGCCCACAATGTTGTGCCGATCCTTTGTCCTCTGTCAAGGACAATTTAATCTATACCCCATCATTCTCCTTTATCCATATACCTATCCAAAAGCCTTTTGAAAGTCCCTAAAGTTTCTGACTCAACAACTTCCCCGGGCAAGGCATTCCATGCCTCGACCACTCTCTGGGTAAAGAACCTTCCCCTGACATCCCCCTTATATCTCCCACCCTTCACCTTAAATTTATGACCCCTTGTAACGCTTTGCTCCACCCGGGGAAAAAGTTTCTGACTGTCTACCCTATCTATTCCCCTGATCATCTTATAAACCTCTATCATGTCACCCCTCATCCTTCTCCTTTCTAATGAGAAGAGGCCTAGAATGTTCAGCCTTTCCTCGTAAGACTTATTCTCCATTCCAGGCAACATCCTGGTAAATCTCCTCTGCACCCTCTCCAAGGCTTCCACATCCTTCCTAAAATGAGGCGACCAGAACTGCACACAGTACTCCAAATGAGGCCTTACCAAGGTCCTGTACAGCTGCATCATCAAGCTACATGCAGCTACCCATGTGGCTAAAACTGCTCTGACCACTTCTTCTGTGTTTGTGGATTCTGCTATCTTAGCAGTCAACCTGAAATGCTAGCTTCCCCCCACTTTCAATGTCTGGTCATCAAAAGTCTATTGTTGGTTGAATGGGTCAGGGCATGGTCCTTTATCCCTTGTTTTAACACTGTCTGTTACCATGCAAATGTCGTTCCAGTCAGCAGCTTGCAACTTTAAGTTTTAATATTCATGTGAAATAATGTATGCTGCAGTCTTGGAAGGATGGGATGTTGCCTGACAATACAAATACCAAACGAATTCACCTAACCTATTCTTGCCCATAAATTTGTATGTATCCCGATAAAATATACGTTGTCCTGCCCTCTTCCACGCGCAATATATGAATCTGAACTTTGTTTTGAGCTTGCACCTTCTCAGCATTCTTCTTAATAAATTTCAACCTAATCGCATTGTTCCACGCTCTCTGCCTCTATAAATCCCAGAAAAAATCCCATTGCTCTGTGAATTCACAATTATGTTAAGACCTGAAACTACTTCCAGAGCTGTACACTCTCAGAAATGGATTTATACCGGTTTTAGGCTAATCTCCCTGCTGCTCACTCCCCAAGTGCCATGTATCAATCCCTAACTAATCGCTCTGATCCTGCCTGTCCCCGTAGACCTGCATTGAACAAAGGACAAAGAACAGTACAGCACAGGAACATTCGGCCCTCCAAGCCGGCGCCAATCTTGATGCCTGCCTAAGCTAAAATCCTCTGCACTTCCGGGGCCCATATCCCTATATTCCCATCCTATTCATGTATTTGCCAAGAAGCCTCTTAAACGTCTCCATGGTATTTGCTTCCACCACCTCCCCTGGCAACAGGTTCCAGGCACTCACCACCCTCGGTTTAAAAAACTTGCCTCGCACATCCCCTCTAAACTTTGCCCCTCTCAACTTAAACCTATGTGCCCTAGTAACTGACTCTTCCACCCTGGGAAAAGCTTCTGACTATCCACTCTGTCCATGCCGCTTATAACTTTGTAAACCCTTATCATGTCGCCCCTCCACCTCCGTCGTTTCGGTGAAAACAATCCGAGTTCATCCAAACTCTCCTCATAGCTAATGCCCTCCAGACCAGGCAACATCCTGGTAAACCTCTTCTGTACCCTCTCTAAAGCCTCCACGTCCTTCTGGTAGTGTGGCGACCAGAATTGCACGCAATATTCTAAGTGTGGCCTAACTAAAGTTCTGTACAACTGCAGTATGACTTGCCTATTTTTATATTCTATGCCTCGACCGATGAAGACAAGCATGCCATATGCATTCTTGACTACCTTATCCACCTGCGTTGCCACTTTCAGTGACCTGTGGACATGTACGCCCAGATCTCTCTGCCTGTCAACACTCCTAAGGGTTCTGCCATTTACTGTATACTTCCCACCTGCATTAGACCTTCCAAAATGCATTACCTCACATTTGTCCGAATTAAACTCCATCTGCCGTTTCTCCGCCCAAGTCTCCAACCGATCTATATCCTGCTGTATCTTCTGACAATCGTCATCACTATCCGCAACTCCACCAACCATTGTGTCGTCTGCAAACTTACTAATCAGACCAGCTACATTTTCCTCCAAATCATTTATATATACTACAAACAGCAAAGGTCCCAGCACTGATACCTGCGGAACACGACTCGTCACATCCCTCCATTCAGAAAAGTACCCTTCCACTGTTACCCTCTGTCTTCTATGACCGAGCCAATTCTATATACATCTTGCCAGCTCCCCTCTGATCCCATGTGACTTCACCTTTTGTATCAGTCTGCCATGAGGGACCTTGGCAAAGGCTTTACTGAAGTCCATATTGATAACATCCACGGCCCTTCCTTCATCAATCATCTTTGTCACTTCCTCAAAAACTCAATCAAATTAGTGAGACATGACCTCCCCTTCTGTCATGCTGCCTCTCTCTAATAAGTCCATTTGTTTCCAAATGGGAGTAAATCCTGTCTCGAAGAATCCTTTCTAATAATTTCCCTACCACTGACGTAAGGCTCACCGGCCTATAAATTCCTGGATTATCCTTGCTACCGTTCTTAAACATCGGAGCAACATTGGCTATTCTCCAGTCCTCTGGGACCTCACCTGTAGCCAATGAGGATGCAAAGAGTTCTGTCAAGGCCCCAGCAATTTCTTCCCTTGCCTCCTTCAGTATTCTGGGGTAGATCCCATCAGGCCCTGGGGACTTATCTACCTTAATGCTTTGCAAGACACCCAACACCTCCTCCTTTTTGATAATGATGAGATATTGATTGAAAGTTTATGCCACTTCTCCTCTCTATCATACGATGGATATGCATGAAGTGAATACTGAACCAACCACCCAGCTGTCTTCTCAAAGCACGATATCCATATGAACAAGCAACATAAGAACTAGGAACTCTGTTGGGCATCCAACCATTCTGCACCATTAAATCAGAACATGGATTATGGCCTACCGGATATCCATTTTCCAGCTCTCCCCCATATCCTTAGATTCTCTTGATATCCACTTACACTTTGTATCATGTGAATTGAAGTGAACTGGCTGAAGACTGGTATCTGTGATGCTGGGGATCTCCGGAGGTTGCCGATATGGATCATGCCCTGACGACCATTGGCCGAAGATGATTGCAAATATGTTCATGGAGCCTTTTCCTCTAGTTAGCTGTTGTCTGTATATCTAGCATTCATGACTGAATGTAGCAGGCTTTAATCTGATCCGTTGCTGCGGGATTGTTTTACTTTGTTTATGCCATGCTGCTCCCACTGTTTCACATGTATGCAGTCCTGTCATATAGCCTCATCAGGATAGCACATCATTTTAGGTGTACCTGGTGCTGCTCCTAGCATACTCTCTTATACTCTTCATTGAACCAGAGTTGTTCCAGTGCGTTACAAAGGCAAAATACTGCGGATGTTGGAAATATGAAAAATACAGAAAATGCTGAAATTACTCAGCAGTGAAAGGGGATCGGATACTGCCATCTACACCTCATCCAGACATATATATATATATATACATCTCTGTTTTTAGTCTTTATTCCGCTTTGTGTCATGAAACTTCTGTCACATAATCTCTCCTGCCCTTCATTCTATCACAGATGTTTTGTTCTTCTCCGATCTCTTCCCACTTTCACTTGCTCAAATCCTAATACATTTTTAACCTTTGCGAGGATGACATAGGCAGGGGCAGCGAAGCTGGGATGGGGGTGGATACAGAGAGGAGTGACACAGAGAAAGAGACAATGAGAGAGAGTGAGAGTGCAGAAAGTAATCACTATCACTCCTGACAGATGAACACCTATCCAGAGTAGTCGGCATCTCTACAACAAGTATGTGGACAAACATTGACTACTCCTGCAAGCAAAGAAATGGCAAGCATCTCATTAATTCAGCGTCCACAATAATGAAGAGAAAGTAAGTCAACTAATTAGTCTTCTCATTAAAGATTCTTCACAAAAATGTGCATTTGTTTTTGTTGTGATTCATAGTAAGATGACGTTTTATTGCCCTTATATTTCGGAAATTGTCTCACCGGCCCCTATGTTAGATAAAAATTGTAACATGGCCACTAACGTGGAAAGGTTGGACAACACTGCTCCAGTGTATGATTCTGTGTGTATGACTTTGTCAGTCTGTTGTTTCACTAGTTTGTAAGACAACTCTTCGACTTTTGGCACAAGTCCCCAGATTTTACTGACGAGGTTTCTGCACCTTTGTTGTTTGCTTTCCTAGCTCCTGGTTCACAACAAGCCCACCTGTGGCCACTGCACTCAATCTCTGCCTCCTGGTTTGCAACAAGCCAGCTTACAGCCATCATGCTCTGCTCCAGCCTTGCACCAAACTCACCTCTACAACTGGCACTCAGCTGCTGCCTCCCAGTGCGCGCTAAACTGCTCCCAGGAGCTGAACTCCACGCCAGACTCCCAGCTCACAACAAGCCCACTATTGACATCTGCCCTCCATTCCCATCTTCTGCCTCCAGCTTGCACAAACCTAGCTTCTGGCCACTGCACTCTGCTCCTGCCTCGCAGTTCGCATTAAGCTGCTTCAAGCCATCTCAATCCGCTCCTGCCTCCTGGTTCACACCAAGCCACCTCCCAGTGCCAAACTCAGCTCCAGCCTCCTTGATTACATCAAGCTTGCCTCTATACCCCACATCTCTCGTGTCTCCTGCCTCCCACTAAGCTGCTGCAACCTGCTGATGCCTCCCGGTTCACAACAAGCACCCTTCCAGCCCCATGTTTTTCTCCTGCCTGCTAGCTTGCCCCATCTCCGGCTGAAACACTCCACTCCTGTCTCACATCAAATCCTCCTCTAGCCACTGTACTTTGCGCCCGCCTTACAGCAACTGACCACCTGCCACGGCACCTTGCACCATGCCTGGCTTTGACGCTGCTAATTAATTTAGTTACGGATCCCCCACAGAGTCCCTATGGATTGCAGTTTGAAAACATCTGTCTTAGTTAAATGCATAATAAATAGAAATTGCAGTAATCCATACACCCCATCGATCCTGCTCAAACATTCAACAAGGTCATGGTTGATCTTTGACCTCAATTTCATTCTCGACGTTGTGCCTTATATTGTTTATAATAAAGAATGCTCAGGTTAAAAAACTAAATTGAACCTGATAACTCATACAAAGTGTTATAATGTCGAAGGTGATTCTTAACTTGGCCTTGATAACTATTACTGAGGGAAATAATGTTTAACATTATTGTTAAACAATACACGATGAACAGTAGTCCGGGGAATAAACTGACATTGAATTGTGAAATTGGGCTTGTAATCAATGCAGGGGCATGCAGTTGGAGTTATTTGTTACGTTGAACAGGATAACTAATACATAGCATATAAACTTACGGTTAATTGTTCAGTTGAGCTTGATAATGAATACATAGGTGGGTAAAATTGCTTTTAATAATACAGAATATAATAACTAATATCCACAATATAAATATACAGCTAAAATTTGAGATTGGGCTTGTAAAACAGTGAAGAGGGTAAATAATTTACAACGTTTTCTACATTCAACCATTTAAGCAAAACACGCTACATACAGTGACATTTAATTGTTAAATTAGGCTTGTTCACCAGAACTGAAAAGAACACATTACCGATAATGCCTAAATTGGGATGATAGCCATCATTTAGAGGAATAAATGTAACTTAATTGTTAAATCAGAGCTTTAAACTAATGGGCAGAGCATAATCCTACAGTTAATGGATATATTGTGTTTTATAACTGATGCAACGGGAATAATTTTGAAGTTAAGTATTATACTATTTGCAATAACGAGTGCATAGACATAAAGCTTTAGTTCATTGCTAAAGTTTGGGCATCGTAACTAAAACAAAGGGGAATAAAGTTCAAGTTTATTGTTATATTGCGCATGAGGAGCATTGCTTCATGAAATAATGTTTAAGTTAATTGCTAGATAGTACAAGATAAACAATAGGTGAGTTAACAAACTGACATTCAATTGTTAATTTAGACTTGGCAATCAATGCAGGGTTACACAATTTCGGTCATGTGTTATTTTGGACATGTTAACTATTAAACAGGACATAACGTTACAGTTAATTGTTAAATTGAACGTGATAAGAAAGAAACAGTTGGAATAAATTACTGTCAATGTAGGCGGCACAGTGGCGCAGTGCTTCACACTGCAGTCTCACAACTCCAGCGACCCAGTTCTGCCTCTGGGTACTGCCTGTGTGAAGTTTGCAAGTTGTCCCTGTGACCGTGTTGCTTTCTGCTGGCTTTTCTGGTTTCCGGACTTACAAGTTAATAGGTAAATTGGCCATTGTAAATTGCCCTCGTGTAGGTAGGTGGTAGGAGAATTGAGGGAAGGTGGGGATGTGGTCGGGAATATGGGATTAATGCAGGATTTGTATAAATGAGTGGTTGATGGTCGGCACAGACTTGGTGGGCTGAAGAGCCTGTTTCAGTGTTGTATCTCTCTATGACTCGAATTGTTAATTGGACATGATGATTATTACACAGAATTTTAAAGTTGCATCAAATTGTTACATTGAGCACGAAAACCAAAACGCTGGGGAATAACGTTACAGTTAATTGTGGATGGAGTCTGTTACACAGAACACGGTGTACAAAGTTACAGTAATTTTTTTAATTGGCCTTGATAAAAATGCACAGGGGAATAAAGTTGTAGTTACAAGTTAAATTGGACTTTATTACCAATGCATAGGGGAACAAAATTGCAGAGTATTGTTCAAATAAATATCGACAATGTATTGGATAATAACATTAGTGAATTGTAAAATGTTCTTGATAACGAGTGCATGAAGTAGAAAGCGACAGTTTGTTGTTCAATTGGAAATGACAAACAAGACACGGGTTCTCTGGTTATTTGTTAAGTTGGCCTGAAAAACTCATACACTGTGAATGAATTTACATTTCATCGTTAAATGTGATAGAAGTGTACAACATAATCCCTATAACTCTGGAAATTAATCAGCACACATTCCCCCTCCCCATTATCACTCCTCCAATTGGCCCTCCCCATTATTTCCCTGGCTCTACCATTCATTTACCCTCCTCATTAACCTTGACAATTGCCCCTCGCCTCCCCACCCTTTGTCTTTCCCCATAACCCATCTCCATTACCTCATCCTCCCCATCTATTACACCTCCCACATTACCACTCCCGATTACTCCTGTATGCCCAATCTTATTACCAGTCGCCCATTATCCTTGCTCCATTACCCCTCTCCATATCCCATCCAATACAACTTCCCATTACCTCTCACACACACCCCCATTACCCTCCCCCTTTTCACCTCTTTAGCATTCGCCCTCCTCCAAACAGTTCTCCTCCCCATTATGCCTCCCGCTTCCACACACAATGCTTCATAATCACATCCACCCATTACCACGCCTCCATTTTCACTTAACCCCCATTCTCCACCCATTATTTCCCCCTCATTACCTCCCCCTCATTACCTACCCTCAGTCCAGTACTGCAGTCCCATTACCCCTCCCTCCTTGCCATCCAGTTTCCCGCAACCACCCCTACCATTTATCCCTCCCCATTGTGTCCTCACCCACCCATTATCGCTCCCCTATAATCCTCTGTGTGCATGCGCCCAACATCTCCATCTGGTACTGCGTTGTGAATGCCCCGATCTGTTCACGTGTTTGTTCATATGGTCCCCGCCAAACCGAGTATTTCCGCCAAGAGAGAGAGAGAGACAAATAGATAGAGCCTGACAAGAGCAGTAATGTAGATGAGTAATGCAAAGTGGTAAAGGGGAAGCAGCAATGGGAAGGGGCAGTGGATGTACAAGGTTTAATGCGGAGGGTTAATAGGTTGATAGGCTGCGAATATCTTAGGGAAGTATCGAGTTGCTGATAGGCGCAAAAGAAACGGCAATTATATCATTATTTTAGCTGTTAGCCATGTCTTGGTGGGTGACGCTCTTTCTCATCTTAAAGTCCATAGGTTATGTGTTCGTGGCCACGCTCCAAAGTCCCGAATCCCATAATCCAAGCCGACTCTCCCCAGTGACAGTACTGAGGGAGAAAAGCACTGTCATCGGGGCAGCATTGAGAGAACCCTGCACTGTCTGAGGTGCAGTATTCAGCGTGCGCTGCACTGTCAGAAGGGCAGAACTGATGTAGCACTGCACTATTAGACAAGCAGGGCTGAGGAGCTCTGTACTGTCAAGGGGGTGGTAATGAGCAAATGCTACAATGTCGATGGGGCTTTGCTGAGTGAACTCTGTGCTGTCAGAGCAGCAGTCTTGATGGATTGCTGCACTGTTGGATAGTGAACACTGAGGGAATGCTGCACTGTTGGATAGTGAACACTGAGGGAATGCTGTACTGTTGGATAGTGAACACTGAGGGAATGCTGCACTGTCAGAGAGGCAATACTGAGGGAAGGCTGTATTGTTGGGGACATTTTTTAACTAAGATTTTAATCTGACGTCCTGTCTGCCCTCTCCGGTGGATGTAAAAGATCCCACGGCCACTACTCTAAGAGGAGCTGGAGGTGAGCATTCCCCCTCGATCGGTATTAGCAAACGAAATAGAGGAAAATCTCTGGTTTCTCACATTGCTGCTTGTGGGAACGTGTTGCCCGCAAATTGCATGCCCCTACATTTTCACACTTCAGAAAGTTCCTTCATTTGTTGTGAAGTGCTTCAAAAGGCCGGGTGGTGATGAAACGCGTTGCAAAATGCACAAGTCTTTTATTTTTCGTCCAGCCATCCGCATTGGTAGATGTGCCTGTGCTGCACGTTGAATCGATTGAGGAAGTGGGGAACAGTCCCAATCTAATACCCTGTATCAACAGGGAACTGAAACTTTTCACCCTGAAAACAACTCTTCATTCCAATACAGCTTTCAGATCTGTGGCCCATGCCACAGTTTAATCGGTGTTTCAAACATGCCTCACTAAACTTAAATCAGTAACAGTGGCTGCCGATTTGTACAAAGCTTTAACGTGGCCGTAATCGTCCCAAGGTCATCACAGTGACGATATGAAACATCTTAAAGATAGAGATGGAGTGCAATGTTCTCTTTAACCCAAAATTACTCATACAGTCCTCACATATGTCGTCCGCTTTAAATTACTGCGCATGCACGGCTACACAAAAAACTTTTAAAAGTCTTATGTATTCAAACAACTTCACACTCAAAGGAAATAGAAGGAATTTTGATGGAGAGGTTTAAGGAGGGCATACCAGATCTTGGGGGCCGAAGCAGTTTAATCCACGGCTGCCAATGCAGGAACAATGGAAATTGAGGATGCAGAATATCAAAATTAGAGGACCACAGAGATATCAGAGGGTTGTCGGGCTGGAGTATGCTAAAGAGATCAGGTAGGTTGTTGGAGAAAAGGCGGTTACAGAGACAGGGAGTGTTTTAGGGCTGAAAGCGTTTGCACAGATTGGGAGGTCTGTCGGTGCTGTAAGAGTTTACGGGAACAAGCAGCAATGTAGGGGTGTAAAAGTTTATAACGATTGGGCGCTATAGGGGCTGGAGGATGCTACAGATATAGAGACGCTTGTTGGGACTAGAGTAGGTTACAGAGATAGGGAGGGTAGTAGGCCTGGAGGAGGTTGTAGAGATCGGGACTGTTGTACGAAGATTAGACCTTCGGAAATAGGAGCAGGTGTAGGCCATTGAGCTCCTCTAGCCTACTCCGCCATTCAACTAGATGCTGGATTATCTTCCACCTAAACACATTTTCCTTCACTCTCCCATATCCCTTGATGCCTTTAATATCTAGAAATCTATCGCTCTCCATATTGCACATACTCAGTGGCTGAGCCTGCACCGCCCTCTGGGGTAGAGAATTCCAAAGTTTCTCCACCCCCTGAGTGAAGATATTCCGCCTCATCTCAGTCCTAAATGATCTACCCTTTATTATGAGAACGTGTTCCTTGCTTTCAGAACCAGTCTCCCATCCAAGAGAAACATCCATCCTGTATATAGCCTGTCGAGCCCTGTGAGAATTCTGTATGTTTCAATGATATCACCCCTCATTCATCTCCATTCTACAGAACACAGGCCCAGCCTCTTCAACCTCTCCGCATTGGACAATCTGCCATGCTAGGAATTAGTGTAGTCAACCTTCGTTACATTCCTTCCACAGCAAGTATAGCTTTCTTTATGGATGAAGAGCAAAACTGTACACAATTCTCCAGATGCGGTCTCACCAAGGCTCTTACAATTGGAGCAAGACACATTTACTCCTATACCCAAATCCTCTTGCAATAAAGGCCGACATATAATTTTCCTGCTCGATTGTTCAGTGCTTCATCATGTTAGCTTCAGTGACTCATGAAGAAGCGGCTCTAAGCACTTTACTATACCAGCCTACCAACTTGAAAATGACCCGTTTGTTCTAACTAAGGTTTGTTAGTAATGCTGGTGTACATATCTTTAATGTATCATTTTAAAACCGTTATTTGAACTGTCCAAATATGGGCTAAAAGTTCTATTTTTAAAACTGTGATCCTTGGACACACATTCAGCACTTTGATTGGGAAACTGAATGTTAACAGTTGAAGAGGTCAGCCGCATCCCAGAATGCAGGGAAACAGCTCTGAGAGAGACAATGTGACATTTGGGACTTAATTGCTGAATGTTCACAGAAAAGTGAAGGACATTTACGAGCCAATATGAGATGAGAGGTCGGACTGATGGTTGAGTGAACAAAACTGTTGCTGGGAGACTGCAGCTCCCACGTGTGTCTGCTAATTAATGTAATCATATTTGTCTAACACAGCCTTAGTGCAAAATAGCTTCTAATCACTACAGAGAGTTAACTCGCTGTCATAATCTGTTTGTTCATATTAAAACAAAACAATGGTGCAACCTCAATATCCCCGTGGAGATTGCAAAGGGTATAAATTAATGGCTCGGAGAATGTATCAGCTCAGAGTTTATTACAGAGAGATTGGCTCCAGCTAGAAGGGATAGATCACTTCACACAGAAAATAATGGGACCATTATACAATTTCCAGAAAATATACTACTTAATCGTTGCCGTCATTGGTGTTCCTAGTAAGTACAAATAAGCATTAAAGTTGTGCACATCTGTGTGTGAGCTGGTCTCTGGTGCATCACTAACCGAGTGGAACATCTGATCCCAGTGACCATGTATTACTGAGAGTATCTGTCATTGTATAATTGTACTGAGTGTGGATCACGAACCGGAGTAGAGCACCTGACCCCAGGGTTCACGTATTATTGGAGCATCTGTCACTGTATAATTGTACTGACTGTGGGTCACAAACCAGAGTGGAACACCTGATCCCAGTGATCACGTATTATTGGAGTATCTGTCATTGTAGAATTGTACTGACTGTGGACCGTGAACTGGAATGAAGCACCTGACCCCAGTGACCATGTATTACTGGGAGGATTTGTCAGTGCAGAATTGTACTGAGTGTGCGTCACTAACTGGCATGGAACAAAATGGTTCTACTTTAAAATGGCTGTTCTAATTGACTCATCTCTCCACTCCATGGAGCTTTCTGTCTGTCTAACTGGTTCAATGCTCGGCTAATGGAAAGATTTTCCTGTTGGTTGATGGAGTTTGTTTTATTATTATTCTTTCATCGGATGCAGGTGTCGCTGGAAAGCCAGCATTTCCTACCCATCCCAAATTCCCATGACAACTGAATGGCTTGCTAGGTTATTTCTCAGGACAGTTCATAGTCACCTGTGGGTCTGGAGTCACATGTAGGCCAGACCAGGTAAGGTAGGCAGATTTCCTTCCTGAAAGGACATTCGTGAACCAGATTGTTTTGATGCAAATCGATGATAGTTCCATGGAGGTATTGCTGAAACTGGCTTTCAATTGCAGATTTGTTTTTAATTACTTAATTGAATTTGTTAGTTAATTGAATTTAAGTTCCACCAGTTGCCACGGTGGAATTTGAATCCGTGTACCCTGGACATTGGCCTGCGCCTGTGTATTACTGGTTCAGTGACATTACCACGACGCGATCGTCTCCCTAATAAGTGTATGAATGTGAAATGTACTGTTATTGCTTTGTCTGCTAGTGAACAGCTCCAACAGAAACATATATTAACAATTTACTGACAGTTAAACAGCATGTGAACACGGCTGAGTATTCAAATCCTCTGTAGAATGAGTTATTCTTACCCTGACTATAGTTACTGTATTTTCGAGATGATTAAACCCTTTCCCCTAACACATTCCTGAGAACCTGTGGATCATTACTGCTGATTTTTTTTTAGTATTACGCTGGATAAATATTGCGATGCAGTTTTGAATCGATAATTTCTGTAACTGATTATGGTATGTCAAATCAGTTCTTTCCTATGATTTAGTGTCTCCACACATGGACCCTATACCAATCTTTGCCCTTAGCTCATTGAGGAAAACAGTTTTAAAAGCTACCTCCAGCCAAAAGCAACGCGTACTGTCTCAAAGTGGAAAAGGAGAAAACACTTACCTGAGGGTGTAGAAGACAGAGCGCTGAAACACAGGCTGTAAATCGATTCTTGTGATTAGGTGAGTCATTCAGCCATCGGTAGAGGAATCCCAGTTTCAAAAGAGAAGTCCTTAAAAGATTGACTTTTTTAAATCTTTCAACGGCTTCCTGGGAGACTACAACAATCGGAAAGACCTGCTCCCCAGGCTGATCGGCTCCACGCCATTGCAGGAGGCACACGACAGTCAGAAGCATGGGAATCTCCCATTCGTGCAGCTAGAACTATCGAAAAATCATCAAACCACTCGAACGCTGAAGCGTTTTCACCCACTTAGCCAGAGACCTAAGTAAACATGAAACCACTCAACTGTGAAGAATTGCCTATGAATGTCTGTATAAACATACATTAGCAACACAAAGATCACAAGAACTGCCTATTGGATAACAGTGTAAAGGGAACACTCTTAGTACTGGAAGCAATATAAACATACAGCTCTGCAAAACACTTGCTTTTATCAATTGAAACAGCTAGTCGAGTGAACATTTTATTTTAAATGCACGGTGAGACACAAACAATCAGACAACTGGGCAACCGCAGCAAGGAAAACGCCAGAGATCGGCGTAAATGTATGTAACACATGAGGTCCACAGTGAAGCAGAACTGAGATAAGACTCATAAGTACCAGCATTCCACATTATGAACCTAATACATCACGTTGATAAAGTCAAGCAACTGGAAGCTATCACCGCTATAAACATCATGTCCCCAAAGAAAGCTGCCAAACATGAATTCAAGATCAAAATTGACACCGACACTAGTGGAAATATTCTATCAGTCTGAATCTTCAGAGATATGTACTGGAGTCGCTGGAAATCCTTGATATAACCAGCAACTGCTAAGTAATGTGCATACAGTGGATCGCCCCTCAGTTATGGTGGCACATTAACAATGCAACACAGCTATGGCAAGTTGGCATGATAAGCACAAACATTCCACCTTGTAGATCTGAACGGGCCAGCAGTGATAGGACAACCAGCATGCAAGTACCTCAACATCATAACTATCCACTAGAGCATTGTCAAGGGGAAATGTTCAAGGAATGGATTTCGCTTGCAGACTCCAATCAGTATCACACGGTGCAGTCTGGAAACCCAGCAACAGCACAAGCATATTGCGCCTTCACTTCTACTGTCTAGACAGATGACAAGACCACAACGAGTCAGAACAGACAGTTATCTCCATGCGAACAAGCGCTCTTCTCTCTCAAATCCTCTACCTTGCGATCCATGCCTTCGGTCGTAGAGGATGAAGAAAGGCAAAGACACACAACCTCTTGAAGACACAGAGGAAGAATGAGCTAAGGGCATTGTCTGTTGGTTCTTTGAGATGATGGGAACTTTCCCAAGAATGAAAAGGCCTCAAGAGAGGTCACCTTGAGAAAAGCAACAGAGTATGTGAGCAGGCTGAAGGCAGAGCAACAGAGACTGAACGCAGAAAGAGAGAGACGTCATAAAGAACAGCAGCAGATGATATGGAAACACCCTGAGCAAGAGTTGTCAAACCACCGAGATGATATATGGACATTTGAGCCTCTATATTTGTAAGGTTAATCATTTATACCCATGCGAGGGAGAGGGAGAAGGAGATAAAAAGGGGGGAGGGGGTTATAGCATTATTGGTTAAGGAATTAATAACGGATTTGAGGAGGGATGATATGCTAAATTAATCATCAAAAGAGGCCATATGGGTGCAGCTCAGAATGGAAAACGGGCAACAACATGACTGGGAGTGTACAACGGACCCAAAATAATGTGAGGGAGCTAGAGGAACAAATATGCAGACAAATTTCTGAGTGCAATAACTTCAGGGCGGAGATGGTTGGGGATTTCAACTACCCCAATGTCGACTGGGATACAAGCAGCGTGAAGGGAACAGAGCGGGCAAAATATTTGAACTGCATTCAAGAGAACGTGTGTTTTAGCCAGGACGTAACAAGCCCAACGAGAGGAGGCTTAATTCTAGATATGGTTTTCGGTAATAAAGCTGGGCAACTGGATGAAGTAACAGTGGTGTGAACATTCTGGAAATAGCGACCATTTTGGAGATAGTGACCCTAGTTTTAGTATAATCATGGAAAAGGACAAATATCCAACAGGAGAAAAGCTTCGAAAACGGAGGTAGGCAAATTTTATGAAACTGAGTGGTGACCTTGCCTTCGCTGTACTGGATACAGCTACTTGAAGGACAATTAGTGGCAAACCAGTGGGAGGCATTCAAAAACAAGATACTACAGGCACAGTGTAGCTATGTCCCCACAAATATAAAGGGCGGCACTGCTAAATCTAGAGCTCCCTCGTTATCTAGAAGCTTACAGAGTAAGTTAAAGCAAAAAAAAAGCTTATGATGATCACAAATATATTAATACTTAAAAAAATCATAGAGGAGTATAGCAAATATAAGGGTGAATAAGAAAAGGAGATTAGAAAAACAAAGAGAGGACATGAAAAATTAGTGGCAGGTGAAATCAAGGAAAACTTGATATTTTATCAGTACATTAAGAGTAAGAGGATTACTAAGGTAAGGGTAGGGCCTATCAGAGATGTACAAGGGAACTTCTGCATGGATGCAGACGATATGGAAAGGGCTCTTAATGAGTTTTTGTCTCTGTCCTCACAGAGGAGAGAGTTGATGCCAGAATTGCAGCTAAAGAGAAGGGGTGTGAAATATTAGATACGATAAGCATAATGAGAGAGGAAATGCTTGAGGGTCTGTCTTCCCTGAAAGAGGATACGTCGCCAGGACCAGATGTTTTGCATCCCAGGCTGTTAAAAGAAGCCAAGGATGAAACAGTAGATGTGCTGAAGGTCATCATCGAATCCTTACTAGATACAGGCGAGGTACCAGATAGTTGAAGTTCTGCGAAAATTGTACCATTGTTTAAAACATATGCAAGGGGTAAACCAGGTGATTATAGGGCAGTCAGCCTGACATCGGTGGTGGGTACATTCGCGTCATAGAGAGTTACAGCAGTGAAACATGCCCTTCAGCCCACCGAGTCTGTGTCGACCATCAACCACCCATTTATACTAATCCTACATTTATCCCATTTTCCCTCTCACATACCCACCTTCCCTCAATTCTCCTACCACCTACTTACACTGGGGTATTTTTTTACAATGGCTAATTTACCTATCAACCCGCAAGTCTTTTGCATGTGGGAGGAAACCGGAGCACCCGGACAAAAACCATGTGGAGGAAACTCCACACAGGCAGTGCCCAGAACCGTTCAACATTGTTATAATCTATTCTTTGGGACGGTATAAACTGTCACTTAGAAAGGCACGGCTAAATCAGCGATATTCAGCATGGATTTGTTAAGGGAAGGCCATGTCTTACTAACTTGATTGAGTATTTTGAGGAATTAACAATGAGGATTGATGAGGGTAGTGCAGTGCATGTGGTTTACATGGATTTTAGTATGGCATCTGACAAGTTCCCGCATGGCAGACTGGGCAATAAAATGAAAGCCCATGGTATCGAAGGGAAGATGGCAGGTTGGATCCAGAATTGGCTCAGTGACAGGAAACAAAGGGTGGTAGTCGATGGCTATTTTTTGTGAATGCAAAGCGGTTTGTAGTTGTGTTCCACAGGGCTCAGGCTTGGATCTGTTGTCATTTGTGGTATAAATTAATGATTTTGACTTAAGTGTGCGAGCCATGACTGGGAAATTTGCTGATGACACAAAAATTGGCCGTGTAGTTCATAGTGAGAAGGAAAGACATGGACTCCGGAATAATATCAATGCTTTGGTTAAGTGGGAGTAAAAGTGGCAAATGGAATTCAATTCTGAGAGGTATGAGGTGATGCCTTTGGTAAGGTAAATAAAGCGAGTGAATATACAATAAAAGGGAGGATATTGAGAGGTGTAAAAGAAGTGAGAAACCTTGGAGTGAATGTCTAAAGGTCCCTAAAGGCGGCAGGACAGTTAGATACGTGATGAAGAAGGAATATGAATTCCTATCCTTCATTGGCCCAGGTATAGAGTACAAAAGCCTTGGTGTGATGCCAGAGCTGTGTAGAGCGCTGCTTAGACTTCAGCTGGAGTATTGTGGGCAGTTCTGGTCACCACATTACAGGAAGGAAATAATTGCTCTGGAGACAGTGCAGATGAGATTTATAATGATGTTGTCAGGACTTGAGGGTTGCAGCTATGAAAAAAGATCGGATAGGTTGGTGTTGTTTACCCTAGAATTGAGGAGTCTGACGGGCGACTTGATTGAGGTGTACAACATTATGAAGGGCCTGGATAGAGTAAACAGTAAGCACCTCGTTCCCTTGATGAAAAGATCGGTTACCATGGGCCACAGATTTAAGGTGATTTGTCGAAGGATTAGAGGGGACATGTAGAGAAAACTTTTCACTCAGAGGGTGGTAGGTGTTTGGCAATCACTGACTGGATCTGTGCTGGAGGCAGAAACCCTCAATTCTTTTATAAAGGTACCTGGACATGCACCTAAGGTGCTGTAACCTGTGGGGCTATGGACCTGGTGCTGGAATGTGGGATTAGTTTCAGTGGATAGCTTATACGGCCGGCGCGGGCACGATGAGCTGAATGGCCTTCTTCTGTGCTGCATTTTCTTCTATGTTCTACGTGTAAATCATTTTGATATCTAATTTTATGTATTTTTTTACTGTTAGCATAGCAGACTTAACTTTGGAAAGAAGGTGGGTGTTATGTGATTGCCTTTAAGAGTGATGTCCCTTTAAGATTTTAGTATGCTAATAAGCTACGTGACAGGATTCAGTCACGTGACTACTTGCCCGAATCGCTCTTTCACTGTAACACCACGAGGCGAGTCATGTAAATAGTTAGCTCTGCACTGGAAATACTTGTTAGCTTTAATATACTGTTCGAACTCTGCAGCAACCTGGCCTCCACGCATCTCATGTATGTTGCATCACTCCCACACAAAACGCTTCTCATTACAATCTACTATAATCCCACAGACCCCCACAGCTACCTTGATTATAATTTCTACCACCCGCTTCCTGGAAAGACTCTATTCCAATATCCCAGTTTCTCCACGTCTGTTACAACTGTTTTGATGATGCCAATATCATCACCCTCTATAAAAACAAAGGTGACCGCAGTGACTGCAACAACGGGACGGCACAGTGGCGCAGTGGTTAGCACTGCAGCCTCACAGCTCCAGGGACCCGGGTTCGATTCTGGGCACTGCCTGTGTGGAGTTTGCAAGTTCTCCCTGTGTCTGCATGGGTTTTCTCCGGGTGCTCCGGTTTCCTCCCACAAGCCAAAAGACTTGCAGGTTGGTAGGTAAATTGGCCATTATAAATTGTCACTAGTATAGGTAGGTGGTAGGGAAATATAGGGACAGATGGGGATGTTTGGTAGGAATGTGGGATTAGTGTAGGATTAGTATAAATGGGTGGTTGCTGGTCGGCACAGACTCGGTGGGCCGAAGGGCCTGTTTCAATGCTGTGTCTCTAATCTCAGCTACCGTGCAATCTCCCTGCTCAGCATAGTGGGGAAAGTCTTTGCTCGAGTCGTTTTGAACAGGCTCCAGAAGCTGGCCGAGCGCGTCTTCCCTGAGGCACAGTGTGGCTTTCGTGCAGAGAGATCGACCGTTGACATGCTGTTCTCCCTTCGTCAGATACCGGAGAAATGCCGTGAACAACAGATGCCCCTCTACATTGCTTTCATTGCTCTCACCAAAGCCTTTGACCTCGTCAGCAGACGTGGTCTCTTCAGACTACTAGAAAAGATCGGATACCCACCAAAGCTACTAAGTATCATCACCTCATTCCATGACAATATGAAAGGCACAATTCAACATGGTGGCTCCTGATCAGAGCCCTTTCCTATCCTGAGTGGAGTGAAACAGGGCTGTGTTCTCGCACCCACACTTTTTGGGATTTTCTTCTCCCTGCTGCTTTCACATGCGTTCAAGTCCTCTGAAGAAGGAATTTTCCTCCACACAAGATCAGGTGGCAGGTTATTCAACCTTGCCCGTCTAAGAGCGAAGTCCAAAGTACGGAAAGTCCTCATCAGGGAACTCCTCTTTTCTGACGATGCTGCTTTAACATCTCACACTGAAGAGCGCTTGCAGAGTTTGCGGCTGCCTGCAATGAATTTGGCCTAACCAAAAGGGCGGCACAGTGGCACAGTGGTTAGCACCGCAGCCTCACAGCTCCAGCGACCCGGGTTCAATTCTGGGTACTGCCTGTGTGGAGTTTGCAAGTTCTCCCTGTGTCTGCGTGGGTTTTTCCGGGTGCTCCGGTTTCCTCCCAGAAGCCAAAAGACTTGCAGGTTGGTAGGTAAATTGGCCATTATAAATTGCCACGAGTACAGGTAGGTGGTAGGGAAATATAGGGACAGGTGGGGATGTGGTAGGAATATGGGATTAGTATATATGGGTGGTTGATGGTCGGCACAGACTCGGTGGGCCGAAGGGCCTGTTTCAGTGCTGTATCTCTAAAACTAAAACTAAAACTCTAAAACCATCAGCCTCAAGAAAACGGACATCATGGGGCAGGACGTCAGAAATGCTTCATCCATCAATATTGTCGACCACGCTCTGGAAGTGGTTCAAGAGTTCACCTACCTAGGCTCAACTATCACCAGTAACCTGTCTCTAGATGCAGAAATCAACAAGCGCATGGGTAAGGCTTCCACTGCTATGTCCAGACTGGCCAAGAGAGTGTGGGAAAATGGCGCACTGACACGGAACACAACAGTCCGAGTGTATCAGGCCTGTGTCCTCAGTACCTTGCTCTATGGCAGCGAGGCCTGGACAACATATGTCAGCGAAGCGCGAGGTCTCAATTCATCCCATCTTTGCTGCCTTCGGAGAATACTTGTCATCAGGTGGCAGGACCGTATCCTCAACACAGAAGTCCTCGAGGCGGCCAACATCCCCAGCTTGTACACACTATTGAGTCAGCGGAGCTTGAGATGGCTTGGCCATGTGAGCCGCATGAAAGATGGCAGGATCCCCAAAGACACATTGTACAGCGAGCTCGCCACTGGTATCAGACCCACCGGCCGTCCACGTCTCCACTTTAAATACGTCTGCAAACGCGACATGAAATCCTGTGACATTGATCACAAGTCGTGGGAGTCATTTGCCAGCGTTCGCCAGAGCTGGCGGGCAGCCATAAAGACAGGGCTAAAATGTGGCGAGTCGAAGAGACTTAGTAGTTGGCAGGAAAAAAGACAGAGGCGCAAGGGGAGAGCCAACTGCGCAACAGCCCCGACAAACAAATATCTCTGCAGCACCTGTGGAAGAGCCTGTCACTCTGGAATTGGCCTTCATAGCCACTCCAGGCACTGCTTCACAAACCACTGACCACCTCCAGGCGCGCATCCATTGTCTCTCGAGATAAGGACGCCCAAAATAAAGAGAAGAACCTGCAGCCCCCCCCCCCCCAGTACTTCTGTAATGGCTTCATTATTCCTGAGCTGAGGATTCCACTCCACTTTGGTTAACAGGGCGCTGGACCATTCCCATCCCATTTTCCGCATTTCTGGCTTCGCCCCTTCCATTCCCTGCCAGATCCACGAATAGGTTCACCTCACCCTCACCTTCCAACTCACCAACCTCCACATTCAATGCACCATCCTCCATCTTTGTCCATCAGCAATTATAGTCTGCTCCCCTCCCACTTCAAGAATACCTCTGAAATCCTGTTCCACCTTTCCAGGCCTCCACCATCTACTTCGTTTCCTAAAGCACTTTTCTATTCAAACGCAGATAAAGCAACACCTGCTATTTCACCTCCACCGTTTCGACTGCCCAAGGCCCCAGACACGCCTTCTAGTTGATTTGCTTGTTCTTCTTATACTTTAGTGACAATATGCACTGCACACGATGGAGTCTCCTTTACTATAAAAAAAAGCAAAATACTGCGGATGCTGGAAATCTGAAATAAAAACAACAAATGCTGGAAATAATTAGCTGGTCAGGCAACGTCTGTGGGGAGAGAAGCAGAGTTAACGTTTAAGGTCAGTGACCCTTCTACAGAACACGTATACATTGGGAGAGGAGCAAATGCAAATTTTTTTGGTTGCTTTGCTGAACTCCCCCATCCAGTTTGCAAGCGTGACCCTGAGCTTCCAGTCGCTTTTCACTTTATTTCTATATCTCATTCCCACTCCTATAACTCTATCCTCGACCTGATACACTCTTCCACTGAAGCTCCATGAGGAACACCGCTGCAATTTTCAATTGGGCATTTAATTTCCAGTCGGATCGAACGTTGAGATGAAAAGCTTCAGATTACAAGCACTGGCCCCACTTTCTGGGAATGCCTGTGCTAGTAATGGAGCATTAAAATAAAAGCAAAATACTGCGGATGCTGGAAATCTGAAATAAAAACAAGAAATGCTGGAATCACCCAGCAGGTCTGGCAGCATCTGTGGAAAGAGAAGCAGAGTTAACGTTTCGAGTCAGTGACCCTTCTTCGAAACTCCTAGTAATGTAACATACGTCCTCCAGAGTGGCTGGGAATTAAGGGAGCGTGGGCTGATGCTTGGGGTGAGTTTGCTGTATCGGTGCACAACAGGCAGGCTGGACCACACCCCTGGGGTTTACCCATTATTCTCTGTAACTCTTCCAGTTCGCTGGAGGCTTCCTCTCTTTTCCAGATTTGTCATGTTTCCCTCCCCCTCTGTTATTCTGCTGCAAACGTTTAGACCTCCTCTGGACCCATCCTCTGATTCTTCAATTGTACTATTCACCTTACACCATGCCTTTTGTCATTGAATCACTCTTGCCCTCCACCCGATCACAAATCTTCTCCTTTGTTCTTTCTTCCCCCTTAGCCCACTTTTCACTGACTCTATCATTGCTTTAAAACTGTTAGACTTTCATCAGAATGGAAAACATGAAAGATTATCAGACTAAAATATTAACTCTCTTTGTCTCTCGACAAATCGCTGGAGATGGAGATGGGGAATATCTGATCCTAAATGCCGGGGAGGGGTCTGCAATCCTGAAAAGTGATCAGAGTTTGGGGGTTTAGTGGGGGGAGTGTCTTATCCCCAATGCCGTGTAGGTGTCTCATATTCATCCAAGGCAAATGTCTCCCATCCTGGAGCGTGGTCCGAGTACTGTCAAGGGGAAGGAGGGTGGCAGAAGGATTTTCTGATCTAAGGCACCATGGGGAACTGACTCCTGTGGATTCCAAACGCAGAAAGCTGCCCTGATCCTGGGGAGAGTGATCTGAGCTCACTGCGGTCGAATAGTTCCGATCCAGTTTGGGGACTCCCACCCTGGCGAGGGTTTGTTCCTGAGGGGCGATGTCAAATCCCGAAGTGCCGGATTTCTAACCCATTGGGACTCTGTCTAATTCTGACGAGTTGTGGGGTCCGATCCTTGTTTGGTTCTACGATTCAGGGTGTTTACGATCCAGAAGCTGGTGGGGTCGAATTCTAGGAGTGCTAAGTTTCGATCTATCAGGGTGCAGTCCGATCAGTGAGGTGGTGCTGCCGGAGAGCAGGGAAGGTGGGGTGCCATTCCAGGGTGGAGAGCCCCAATCCCGATGTAGCATTCCAATCCGGTGGGGAAATGGTTCTGATTACCAATCCCAGATGTGTTTACTTGTGGCGTGAGTTTTAAAGGGGATACCCAGATGGCCAGAGTTAAACTCGTAAAAGAATTTAAATCAGAGACATCCAGGCTCATTAAAGTATTTACATTTCCAAACTGGTTACTGGGATTGTTTGTCTGCCCTTCCCCTGTCCTGACTGCATTAAACCCGGATGTGGGTGGATCGGTGGCAGGTTGGGTTCAGGATTGACATTAATAAAGTTAAACCACTGACACCACCCCCCCCCCCCCCCCAATCCCCACCAACCTATTTGGTTTTGTTGCTAAAATCCTCTATTTGGGACTGGGTCAGACACGGAGAATGTTGGTTCAGTCATTTTCAGTCTCTTTTCCTTTCTTTCTTTTAGTTAATTTACTGGCAATTGTGATCCTGTCCCGGTTAAAGTGTGGACTCTTCACCTGCACCACTCGCTACCTGGTGGCCATGGCAATGCCGGATCTACTTTTCGTTATCACTAATGTCATACTGTTCAGAATCATTTATTTTTATTTTCCGGGATATTTCCTGAGATTCGACTCTGTATGTAGTGTTATCACAGTCCTGGTTCGTACAGGTACAGACTGTTCTGTCTGGTTCACCATCACTTTCACCTTTGATCGATTTGTGGCCATTTGTTGCCAGAAGCTGAAAACAAAACATTGCACCGAGAAAACTGCAGCTGTGGTTCTAGCAACAACATTCATTCTGCTCTGTTTAAAAAACATCCCCTTCTATTTTGTGTATGAAGCTGTAGAGATAATCGGGGACAGTGTAGCGTGGTTGTGTTATCCAAAGGAAAGGTATTTAACTGAGCCAGGATGGGTGGGATTTGATTGGTTTGATAGGATTTTAACCCCGCTACTCCCATTCACTTTAATTCTGTTGCTCAACGCTTTGACAGTCAGACACATTTTAGTGGCCAGTCGAGTACGGAAGAGACTGAGGGGTCAGAACAAGGGAGAGAATCGCAGTGACCCAGAGATGGAGAGCAGAAGGAATTCTGTGATTTTACTCTTCACTATATCCGGCAGCTTCATACTTGTGTAGTTGGTGTATGTTATGGAATTTCTATATTATACCATTACAGGAACACATCCTGGGGATTATAATGATTCAGAATATATATTTCAACAAGTCAGATGGATGCTGCTGGTTTTAGGTTGCTGTACAAACACATTTATTTATGGCGTGACTCAATCCAAATTCAGAGAGCAGCTCAAGAGCGCGGTGAAGTATCCGTTTGTATCAATTATTCAATTAATGAATAAACAAAACAACTGAGAACAACCTGGAGGCGGGTCACAGTGTTTACATTACATGAATGTTATTTTTCCCCATGTGCAATTCGTGATAGACTGTGAATGACCTGAAATTATCTGCGAGGTGGGGGTGGGATGGCTGGGGTAGACATGCACCTCAAAGTTCAGCCGGACTGTGGCAACAGGTGACAGACGGATGACATGAAATTCACTGGGAAGGGAGCATGTGTGGATGTCACACGCGCTACGGAATAGCGGGGAGGCAGTCAAAAGGTGATTGATATCTGGATGGCTTCAGAAACACAGGTGGGGGAGTGTGGTGGGTTGTTGCACAAGCCACACAGAGTTGTAACAGCTGGCAAGATGTGACCAACAGCTGGATCACTCAAAATACTCCGACCTGAGTTGATGGAGGGGGTTCACATACACCAAAGAGCAGCAGAGAGGCGGTCAAAAGGAGACCGACAGCTGGTTGATCCAAAATGCAATGGCAGGGTGAGGGGGGTTGGAAGTGGTGTTCCACACACACCAAAGAGAAGCGGGCTGGCAAGAAACAGGTGTCCTTTGGAGGTCCACATGCAATGTGGGCAGGAGGAGAGTTACAGTACCCCCCTGTAGGACATATGGCGAACAACAGCCACTGTCTCTCTTCCACATCCACTGTTTGAATTTTCAGCGCCTCAAATCTGCTCAGATAGAAATAATTTTACAAAGGTCAAAATGCTGCAGTTGCTAAGAATCCTCTCGTGATAGTTAATTATTATTATTATATATTTTATTTTTGGGAACACTTTAGAGGGTACATCGCCCTTCCATTACCCCCATCCGGTCCCTGCCATCTCTCTCTCGTTCTGTCTCTGCAAGTCACAACATGACTTTTGGGGAAGATTCTCAAGACGCCAGAATTAGTGGATTGCAGAAATCATGGAGGTTTGCAGGGCTGGAGGAGGCTACAGAGATCAGGAGGAAAATAGGGGATGGAGAAGGTTACAGTGATTTCAATGAGTTGTAGTGGCTGGAGGAGATTACGGAGTTACGGACATAGAAAGATAGGAAGATATGAAGTAGGAGCAGGAATAGGCCATTTGGCCCCTTCAAGCTTGCCCCGCCATTCAATACGATAATGGCTGATCTGACTATGGCCTCAAGTTCACTTTCCCGCCTTTCCCGAGACCATTCGACTCCCTTGTTCGTCAAGAATTTATCTACATCTGTCTTAAAATATTCAATGACCCTCCCTCCATCGCTCTCTGGAAAGAGAGTTCGAAAAGCCTACAACCCTGTGGGATAAAAAAAACACAATCCTCATCTCCTGATTAAATGGGCGTCCCCTTATTTTTAAATTGTGTCCCCTCGTTCTAGTCTCTCCCACAATGGGAAACATCCTTTCAGCAAACAACCTCTCAATTCGCCTCAAGATCTTATATGCTTCAATATCATCACCTCTCATTCTTATAAACTGCAACGGATACAAACACAACTTGTACAACCTTTATTCACAAGATAACTCCCCATAAGTTGAGCAAACCTTCTGCGAAATGCCTCTAACGCATGTATATCCTTTCTTAAATAAGGATAGAATGACTGTACACAGTACTTCAGATGTGGTTTCGCCAATAAACTACGCAACTGTAGCAAAACATACCTAATTTTTGTTTCCACCACCTTGCAATAAACGACAACATACCGTTTGCCTTCCTAATCACTTTCTGCCATCTGCATACCAACCTTTTGTGATTCATGCACCAGATCCTTCTGTACCTCAGATATCGGAGGGCTGTAGGGTATGACGAGATTCTAGATATCGAGAGAGTTGTGGGGAGGGAGGAGGCGGCAGAGATATGGAGGGTTGTAGGGGCTAAAGAAGGTAACAGAGGTAGGGCGTGTTGTAGGGCTTGGGGAGGTTACAGAGATGCGGGAGTGAGGCGATAGGGATTTGAACATGAGTGTGAGGATTTCAACATTGTGATGTAGTTTGACCATGAACACGGGAGAGATCATTAAAAGGGACCTGTTGCGAGTTAGAACACTTGGCAGCAGGAAGTTGGATGAGCTGAAGTTTATGGGGGTTGGGAAATGGGACGTAATCAGGAGAGCATTGCAATCGCCAAATTTGGAGAAAAAGAAAGTATGGATGAGGGCTTCAGCAGCAGATGAGCTGAGGCTGAGGAGGAGACTGTCATTCTTCATCCACCGCTCATATTCAGTGGCACTGTGAGATTTAAACCGCATAACAGCACATATATACTCACAGATCCTGAATACATACTATTAGATAGTCTCTCTACTCACCAGGGTCTGTGAAATACCTTGAATAAATAATTGTATTTTTTAACTCTTGTTCATTGTATCGTTTGATTTGTAGTATGTAGGTACCGCTGGCAATGCTGGCTTAAATTGTCCAACCTCAATTGACCCTTGAGAAGCTGGTGATGGGCCTTCTCTCTTGAATCAGCTGTTTTCCCTTCTGGTGATGGAGCTCCCAATTTTGCTGCTATCGAAGGAATTCAAGGATCCAGCTCAGTGAAGCAGCCTTCCATCGCTGAATAGACTGTCAACGTTTCCTTTCTGTTTTCACAGATAAAGGTCAGGTCAGCTTAATGATGGAAGCTACATATTAACTTCCTAGAAAGCAAATTAAAATATTTTGCTTCATATTTATTTCAAACGAACAAAATAATCTGATTCAAAAACAAGAAATGCTGGATTCACTCAGCAGGTCTGGCAGCATCTGTGGAAAGAGAAGCAGAGTTAACGTTTCGGGTCAGTGACCCTTCTTCGGAACTGACAAATATTAGAAAAGTCACAGATTATAAACAAGTGAGGTGGGGGTTGGGCAAGAGATAACAAAGGAGAAGGTGCAGATTGGACCAGGCCACATAGCTGACCAAAAGGTCACAGAGCAACGGCAAACAATATGTTAATGGTGTGTTGAAAGACAAAGCATAAGTACAGATTAGGTGTGAATATACTGAATATTGAACAGCAGCAAGTGCAAACCTGAAGAAAAACAACCTGAAAAAAACAGTGGGTGAGCAAACTGAACAAACTAAGATGAAATGAAATAAATGCAAAAAAGGATTGTAAAAAATGTAAAAAATGTAAAAAGGAATGTAAAAAAAAAGAAGGAAGAAAAAATAACTAAAAATGACTAAAAATGAAAGTAAAGTGGGGGGCTGTCATGCTCTGAAATTATTGAACTCAATGTTCAGTCCGGCAGGCTGTAGTGTGCCTAATCGGTAGATGAGATGCTGTTCCTCAAGCTTGCGTTGATGTTCACTGGAACGCTGCAGCAATCCCAGGACAGAGATGTGAGCATGAGAGCAGGGGGGAGTGTTGAAATGGCAAGCAACCGGAAGCTCAGGGTCCTGCTTGCGGACTGAGCGGAGATGTTCCGCAAAGCGGTCACCCAGTCTGCGCTCGGTCTCCCCAATGTAGAGGAGACCACACTGTGAGCAGCGAATACAGTATACTACATTGAAAGAAGTACAAGTAAATCGCTGCTTCACCTGAAAGGAGTGTTTGGGGCCTGGGATAGTGAGGAGAGAGGAGGTAAATGGGCAGGTATAACACCTCCTGCAATTGCAAGGGAAGGTGCCCTGGGACGGGGACGAGGTGGTGGGGGTAATGGAGGAGTGGACCAGGGTGTCGCGGAGGGAATGATCCCTTCGGAATGCTGACAGGGGAAGGGAGGGGAAGATGCAACTGGTACTGGCATCACGCTGGAGGTGGCGAAAATGGCGGAGGATGGTCCTTTGGATATGGAGGCTGGTGGGATGAAAAGTGAGGACAAGGGGAACCCTGTCACGGTTCTGGGAGGGAGGGGAAGGGGTGAGGGTAGAGGTGCGGGGAATGGGTCGGACACGGTTGAGGGCCCTATCAACCACAGTGGGGGGAAATCCTCGGTTGAGGAAAAAGGTCATATCAGAAGCACCGTCATGGAAGGTAGCATCATAATCTGATTGCTGCAGCTGGATGGCCACAAGCTCCCATTGGCGTAGTTGGAGGAGATGGATAAATTTTGGTCACTCTTGTCACCTCCCAGTTTCTCTTCATCAAGATTTGGGGCCATGGCCGGCTTCAATGCGCCACAGCGGACGCCATCTTTGTGAGGTGCAAAGTTAAAAACAATAATTTTGAGAAGCAAACAACCAAACGGGAAAGGATTAAAAAAATACCACTCTCAATAAAAAAAGAAAATTGATAGTTTTAAAATGATTAATCCTTTTTTGAGGGAGTGTTATGTTGCCCATATTTAAAACTTTTATCTCAACTTACCGGTCAAGGTGGTATCCGACCATGGATTTATCATGTGGCTCCCCTTGCTTTCGCTCTCCCTGCCATCTATTTTTCTCTCTCTCCCTGCCCCTCTAACTTTCTTCCTCTTTCTCCTTGCCCCTGTCACCCCTCTCACCCCGTGCCCCTTCCACTTTATCTCTCTCCATTCCCTGCTTACTTTCCTGCTCTTCCTTCCCCTCTCACTATTTTCTCCCCTGTGATCCGACTTCCTCTGTCTCTCTGCTCCTTTCACTTGATTTCTGTTGCAGCCTTGTAACTTTCTCTCTGTCCCGAGATCCCTGTCAAACTGTTTTCTCCCTGCACTTCTCACTTTGCGTCTCTTCCTGTCACTCTCACATACACTCTTTCCTTGTTCCTTTTACTTTCTCTCCCTTAGTTCTCACTTCCCTCCACCGCTTCCTGTCTCTCACTTTCTTTCTCACCCTTGCCCTTTCATTTTCTCTGCCACTTTTCCCCCTCTCAAGTTCACTTTCTCCTACCCCACTCACTTTCACTCGCTTTGCCATTTTACTTACTCTCTCCCACTGTCCCACTCACATTTTCTCTCTCCATGCCCCTGTGCTTTATCTTTTTTCTCCTCTTACTTTTTCTCACGCTGCCGCTCTCACTTTCTCTCTCTCCCCCACTCCATCTCGCTTTCTGTCTTCGCTCTCACCTGTTTCTCTTCCTAACCTTCTCACTTTCTCTCTCTGCCTCTCTAACTTTCTCTCATTCCTCGCCTGTCCCACTTTTTCTCTCACTGTCACTTTTGCATTCTCTCACTCACTGCCCCCGCTACTTTTTCTACCTCTGCTCCTCTTACATTCTCTCACCCTGCTTGTCTCGCTTTCCCTCTCTCTGCCTCTCTCACTTTCTCCCACTCCCAAAGAAAAGTACAGCACAGGAACAGGCCATTCGGCCCTCCAAGCCTGCGCCGAAAAAGAACAAAGAACTACCACTCTCACTTTCTTTCTCCCTGCTCCTCTAACTTATCTCTCCCCCTGGCCTCTCACTTACTTTCAATCTCATACAAACATAGTATCATGGAAATGTTGTGGCCCAGAAAGAGGCCTCAGGCCAAAGAAAAAGAGCCACCCAACCTAATCCCAATTTTCAGCAAACGGTCTATAGCCCTGCAGTTTACGGCACTTCAGGTGTACATTCAGGCATCTTTTAAATACGATGACGTTTTCAGCCTCTACTGCCTTTGCAAGCAGTGAGTTCGCGTCCCGTACCACTCTCTGGGTGAATTTTGCCCAAATCTCCATTGTAATCCTTTCATCAATCACCTTCAAATCTCTGCCCCTTAGTCACTGACCTCTCGGCTGATGCAAATATCCCCTTCACATCCACTGTAACCTCACAACTTTGTACATTTCAATCAAATCTCCAATCAGCCTCCTCTTTTCCAAGGAGAACAACCTCAGTCTATCAATGTGTCCACACAGCTGCAATTTTCCAGTGCTGGCAACATCCTGTATTTATAGATTTTCAGCATAACCTCCCTGCTCTTGTATTCTATACCACGTCTAACAGAGGAAGGAATTCCATATGCTTTCTTAACCACCTTATCGACCTGCCCTGCTACCTTTCGGGATCTGTGGATATACACTCCAAATCCCACACTTCCTCTGCACCTCTTCAGTATCATCTTATTAAATGCACACTCCTTTGCCTTTTGGACCTTCAAAATGCATCACCTCATACTAGTCCGGGTTGAATTCGATTTGCAATTTTTCTGTCTACCTGACCAGTCAATTGATATCATCCTGCAGTTCACAGTTATCATCCTCACAATCAACCACATGGCTATTTTATTTTGTATTGTCTGCAAAGTGTTTGGTCATTCCCACTGACTGACGGGGGGCGGGGCACATGCTGCAACTCACTGACTGACAGGGGGGTGAATGCAATGCTTAAAAACAAAGGGCGGCACAGTGGCGCAGTGGTTAGCAACGCAGCCTCACAGCTCCAGCGAACCGGGTTCAATTCTGGGTACTGCCTGTGTGGAGTTTGCAAGTTCTCCCTGTGTCTGCGTGGATTTCCTCCGGGTGCTCCGGTTTCCTCCCACAGCCAAAAGACTTGAAGGTTGGTAGGAAAATTGGCCGTTATAAATTGCCCCTAGTATAGGTAGGTGGTAGGGGAATAGAGGAACAGGTGAGGATGTGGTAGGAATATGGGATTAATGTAGGATTAGTATAAATGGGTGGTTAATGGTCGGCACAGACTCGGTGGGCTGAAGGGCCTGTTTAAGTGCTGTATCTCTACATTAGAATTAGAATTAGAACATTATAGCGCAGTACAGGCCCTTCGGCCCTCAATGTTGCACCGACCTGTGAAACCATCTGTCCTACACTATTCCATTTTCATCCATACATCTATCCAATGACCACTTAAATGCCCTTAAAGTTGGCGAGTCTACTGCTGTTGCAGGCAGGGCGTTCTACGCCCCTACTACTCTCTGAGTAAAGAAACTACCCCAAACATCTGTCCTATATCTATCACCCCTCAACTTAAAGCTATGTCCCCTCGTGTTTGCCATCACCATCCGAGGAAAAAGACTCTCACTATCCACCCTATCTAACCCTCTGATTATCTTATATGTCTCTATTAAGTCACCTCTCCTCCTCCTTCTCTCCAACGAAAACAACCTCTAGTCCCTCAGCCTTTCCTCGTAAGACCTTCCCTCCATACCAGGCAACATCCTAGTAAATCTCCTCTGCACCCTTTCCAAAGCTTCCACATCCTTCCTATAATGCGGTGACCAGAACTGCACGCAATACTCCAGGTGCGGTCTCACCAGAGTTTTGTACAGCTGCAGCATGACCTCGTGGCGCCGAAACTCGATCCCCCTACTAATAAAAGCTAACACACCATATGCCTTCTTAACAGCCCTATTAACCTGGGTGGCAACTTTCAGGGATTTATGTACCTGGACACCAAGATCTCTCTGTTCATCTACACTACCAAGAATCTTCCCATTAGCCCAGTACTCTGCATTCCTGTTACTCCTTCCAAAGTGAATCACCTCACACTTTTCCGCATTAAACGCCATTTGCCATCTCTCAGCCCAGCTCTGCAGCCTATCTATGTCCCTCTGTAACCTACAACATCCTTCAGAACTATCCACAACTCCACCGACCTTCGTGTCATCCGCAAATTTACTAACCCACCCTTCTACACCCTCTTCCAGGTCATTTATAAAAATGACAAACAGCAGTGGCCCCAAAACAGATCCTTGCGTTACACCACTGGTAACTAAACTCCAGGATGAACATTTGCCATCAACAACCACCCTCTGTCTTCTTTCAGCTAGCCAATTTCTGATCCAAAGCTCTAAATCACCTTCATCCCCATACTTCCGTATTTTCTGCAATAGCCTTACGTGGGGAACCTTATCAAACGCCTTACTGAAATCCATATACACCACATCCACTGCTTTACCCTCATCCACCTGTTTGGTCACCTTCTCGAAAAACTCAATAAGGTTTGTGAGGCACGACCTACCCTTCACAAAACCGTGCTGACTATCGCTAATGAACTTATTCTTTTCAAGATGATTATAAATCCTGTCTCTTATAACCTTTTCCAACATTTTACCCACAACCGAAGTAAGGCTCACAGGTCTATAATTACCAGGGCTGTCTCTACTCCCCTTCTTGAACAAGGGGACAACATTTGCTATCCTCCAGTCTTCCGGCACTATTCCTGTCGACAATGACGACAGAAAGATCAAGGACAAAGGCTCTGCAATCTCCTCCCTGGCTTCCCAGAGAATCCTAGGATAAATCCCATCTGGCCCAGGGGACTTATCTATTTTCACACTTTCCAAAATTGCTAACACCTCCTCCTTGTGAACCTCAATCCCATCTAGCCTAGTAGTCTGAATCTCAGTATTCTCCTCGACAACATTTTCTTTCTCTACTGTAAATACTGACGAAAATTATTCATTCAACGCTTCCCCTATCTCCTGTGATTCGACACACAACTTCCCACTACTATCCTTGATTGGCCCTAATCTAACTCTAGTCATTCTTTTATTCCTGATATACCTACAGAAAGCCTTAGGGTTTTCCTTGATCCTATCCGCCAATGACTTCTCGTGTCCTCTCCTTGCTCTTCTTACCTCTCCCTTTAGATCCTTCCTGGCTAGCTTGTAACTCTCAAGCGCCCTAACTGAGCCTTCACGTCTCATCCTAACATAAGCCTTCTTCTTCCTTTTGACAAGCGCTTCAACTTCTTTAGTAAACCACGGCTCCCTAGCTCGACAACTTCCTCCCTGCCTGACAGGTACATACTTATCAAGGACACGCAGTAGCTGCTCCTTGAATAAGCTCCACATTTCGATTGTGCCCATCCCCTACAGTTTCCTTCCCCATCCTATGCATCCTAAATCTTGCTTAATCGCATCATAATTTCCTTTCCCCCAGCTATAATTCTTGCCCTGCGGTATACACCTGTCCCTGCCCATCGCTAAGGTAAACCTAACCGAATTGTGATCACCATCACCAAAGTGCTCACCTACATCTAAATCTAACACCTGGCCGGGTTCATTACCCAGTACCAAATCCAATGTGGCATCGCCCCTGGTTGGCCTGTCTACATACTGTGTCAGAA
This sequence comes from Heterodontus francisci, assembly GCF_036365525.1. NCBI lineage: Eukaryota > Metazoa > Chordata > Chondrichthyes > Heterodontiformes > Heterodontidae > Heterodontus > Heterodontus francisci. The sequence continues at coordinate 4,751,973 of NC_090401.1, forward strand.
AACCCTCCTGCACACACTGGACAAAAACTGACCCTTCTAAAGTACTCGAACTATAGTATTTCCAGTCAATATTTGGAAAGTTAAAGTCCCCCATAACAACTACCCTGTTATTCTCGCCCCTGTCGAGAATCATCTTCGCTATCCTTTCCTCTACATCTCTGGAACTATTCGGAGGTCTATAGAAAACTCCCAACAGGGTGACCTCTCCTCTCCTGTTTCTAACCTCGGCCCATACTACCTCAGTAGACGAGTCCTCAAACGTCCTTTCTGCCGCTGTAATACTCTCCTTGATTAACAATGCCACACCCCCTCCTCTTTTACCATCTTCTCTGTTCTTACTGAAACATCTAAATCCCGGAACCTGCAACATCCATTCCTGCCCCTGCTCTACCCATGTCTCCAAAATGGCCACTACATCGAGATCCCAGGTACCAACCCATGCTGCAAGCTCACCCACCTTATTCCGGATGCTCCTGGCGTTGAAGTAGACAAACTTTAAACCAAGTTCTTGCTTGCCAGTGCCCTCTTGCGTCCTTGTAACCTTATCCCTGACCTCACTACTCTCAACATCCTGGACACTGGAACTACAATTTAGGTTCCCATTCCCCTGCTGAATTAGTTTAAACCCCCCCCGAAGAGCACTAGCAAATCTCCCCCCCCCCCCCCAGGATATTGGCACCCCTCTGGTTCAGGTGAAGAGGTATGCCCACCTACCCCAGAAAGAGCCCCAATTATCCAGGAAACCAAAACCCTCCCTCCTTCACCATCCCTGCAGCCACGTGTTCAACTCCTCTCTCTCCCTATTCCTCTCTTCGCTATCACATGGCACGGGCAACTACCCAGAGATAACAACTCTGTTTGCTCTCGCTATAAGCTTCCACCCTAGCTCCCTGAATTTCTGCCTTAAATCTAAATCAAATCAAATCATTCCACTACCTTTACGTCCAAATCTTCAATATACAGCACAAAAAGCAGGTCACCTAGTAATGAGCTCTAATTGGGAAAGGAAAAATCGTAAACAATTCCTCTTTGTTTCCTGCCACTGAATCAATTTTGTACCCAGCTTGCTGCATTTCACTGGATGACATGGGCTGAAGTTAGTCAGCCAAGACCTTCCATGGGCTGAAGTTAGTCAGCCAAGACCTTCCCTGAACATCTCAGAATTGATCCCAACAATTTTCCACTGACTGGCCTTTAGTTATTTGGTCTCTCCCTCGCTCCCTTTTTAAACAAAAGTGCAACATTATCAGGCCTCCAATTCTCTGGCACCACACCTATATTCAGTGAGATTTGGAAATGATGGTCAGACCTTCCGTTATTTCCTCCGTTGCTTCTTTTAACAGCCTAGAATTCATTTCATTCCACCCTGGTGATTTATCGACTTTCAAGGATGCTGATCCCATTAATACTTCCTTTTTCCTGAGGTTATCATATGCAATACTTCACACTCTTCCTCCTTATCTACAATGCCTGCACTGTCCCCTTCTTTTTGTGGACACAGATGCAAATAATTCATTAAGAACCATAGCCACATCTCTGTCTCCACACGTAGGTTACATTTTTGGTCTATCATGGGCCCTGATTTTAACTTAGTTATCCTATTACTCTTCATGTATTGGAAAAAAAACAATTTTGGGTTCACTGTATTTTACTTGGAAATGTTCTTTCATGGCCTCTCTTTGCTTTCCTAATTTCCTTTTTGACTTCACCCCTCCACTTTATATACTCCTCTCAGCTTTCTGTAGTATTGCATTCTTGGTGTCAGACATAAGATTTCCTGCCCATTTACCTCCTCTCTCCTCACTATCCCAGGCCCCAAACACTCCTTTCAGGTGAAGCAGCGATTTACTTGTACTTCTTTCAATGTAGTATACTGTATTCGCTGCTCACAATGTGGTCTCCTCTACATTAGGGAGACCAAGTGCAGACTGGGTGACCGCTTTGCGGAACATCTCCGCTCAGTTCGCAAGCAGGACCCTGAGTTTCCAGTTGCTTGCCATTTCAACACTCCCTCCTGCTGTCATGCTCACATATCTGTCCTGGGATTGCTGCAGTGTTCCAGTGAACATCAACGCAAGCTCGAGGAACAGCATCTCATCTACCGATTAGGCACACTACAGCCTGCCAGACTGAACATTGAGTTCAATAATTTCAGAGCATGACAGCCCCCCATTTTACTTTCATTTTTAGTGATTTTTTTTTCTTTCTTTTTATATTCTTTTTTTACATTTTTTACAATCTTTTTTTTTGCATTTATTTCATTTCATCTTTGTTTGTTCAGTTTGCTCACTCACTGTTTTTTTAGGTTTGCACTTGCTGCTGTTCAATATTCAGTATATTCACACCTAATTTGTACTAATGCTTTGTCTTTCAACACGCCATTAACATATTGTTTGCCTTTGCTCCTTGACCTTTTGGTCAGCTATGCGGCCTGGTCCAATCTAGACCTCCTTTGTTACCTCTTGCCCCACCCCCACCTCACTTGCTTATAACCTGTGACTTTTCTAATATTTGTCAGTTCCGATGAAGGGTCACTGACCCGAAACGTTAACTTTGCTTCTCTTTCCACAGATGCTGCCAGACCTGCTGAGTGGTTCCAGCATTTCTTGTTTTTATTTCAGATTTCCAGCATCCGCAGTATTTTGCTTTTATATAAGATTTTCTTTTCTGCCTTATCCTACCCCGTAAGCTCCTTGACAACCAGGGGGCTCTAGATTAGGCTGGTCCACCATTTTCTCTTTGTGGGAACTCTGAACCGCTTTGCACATTCACTTTGAACGCCTCCCACTGTTCTGACACTGATTTACCTTAAAGTAGCTGTTTCCAGTAAACCTTCACTTTTTCTCTCTCCCTATTCCTCTCACTTTCACGTTCTCCCTGCACCTCTCTCTCTCTCTCAATTTTATTCCCTCCCTGCCAATCTCACTTTACTAATCCCATGCCCCCTCACTTTTTCTCTCTCCCTGTCCTCTAATCCCCTCTCTATCCCCGCCCCTCTCACTTTCTCCCTGGCACTGGTCCTCTCGCTTGATCTCTTCACCTGCCCTCACATTTTACTCTCTCCATGCCCCCGCATTTTCCCTCTCTCCCTGCCCCTCTCACTTTGGTTTTCTTCCTGGCCCTCTTATTTTCTCTCTTATCTGGTCCCTTCCTTTCTCTCTCTCCCTGCCCTGCTCACTCTCTCTCTCTCGCCCTGTCCCTCTAATTTCTCTCTGACCCCGCTCCTCTTACCTTATCTCCCCCCATTCTCTCTCACTATTTCTTTCTCCATGCCCCTCTCTCTGCACCATCACTTGTCTTTCACCCTGCCCCTCACGTCACTCTTTTCCTGCCCCTCTCACTTTCTGACTCGCTCTCGCTCACCTTTCTCTCTCCCCGACCTCTGTCTCACTCTTTCACTATGCCTGCACCCTCACCTCCTCTCCTTGCACCTCTCACTTTGTCTCCTTCCCTGCTCTCTAACATTCTATCTTTGTTCCTCTCAGTTTCTCTCTCTCCCTGCTTTTTCACGTTTTTCCCTCTCCCTTCCCCTCTCCCTTTAACTCTCTCCCTGCCCCTGTCACATACCTCTCTCCTTACCTCTTTGCCTGTCCACTCACTTTACCTCTCTTCCTGCCTCTTTCACTTTCTGTCTCTGTCTCTCTGTCTCTCTCTCTCTCACTCACTCACTTCCTCTCTCTCTTCCTGGCTTTCTCATATTCTCTCCCAAGCTCCAGATGGCGAGTTTGTTTTAAAAATCAAAACGCGACACAATTTGTTTGTTACTATGTGGCTGAGTAGCTACGGCTTCGGGTTCAAATTCCACAGGTTCAGAATTGGAATTCCCCAGGGTGAAGTTTGTATATTTTACAGTCCGGCATCACAGTTAAAGAAATGCTTCACAGGATGAATTATTGTTTAAAACCGCAACCAGATCACCCTACATCCCTCACCATATATTGAGATTCGATATGAAAAGAATGGGACACAGACTGGGAATGAAGTTTCTGAAATGCAGAGTGAATGGTTCTTGGTGATGGTGCAACCATGCTCTTAACTAACTGTGAATTTATCAACACAAATCAAAATTGAGTTCGCATCAGTAAAACTTGAACTCATGATCTCTGGTTTACAGGATCAGTGCTCCAACTTGCCTTGCATATTAGAGTCAGTGCATTTCTTGACCTATATTAATAAATTAGAATTGGGTACACAGAGCAACATATAAGAATTTGCGCCTGACACATAACTTGGATGCATTGTCAAATGTGAAGAGGATCGTGATAAACCTCAAGAGAACAGACACAGGTTTGTGAACTGGACGGACACTTGGAAGATGAAATTTAATGTGGAACACTGTGAAGTGATACATTTGGGTAAAGACGTAGAGAGGGGGTCTTCCATTTAAGACTGTGATGATATGGGTTTTTCTAAGAGAATCGTTAGTCTGTGAAATTCTCTTTCTCAGAGTACACTGGTGACTGGGTCATTGGATACATACAATGCTGAGATAGTTAGATTTTTCATCAAAAAATGGAGTCAAGAGTTATGGGACAGACGGAAAAGTGTAGTAAAGGCCACAATCATGATATTATTGAATGGCGAAGCAGGTTCGAGGGGCCAGAAGAACTAGTCTTGCTCCTAATTCGTGTATTCTTCCGATACTGTGATCTAGTGTTCTTGTGAGAGGTGACACAAAATGAAAGACACAATTCTAGCAGAAGCAGAGGGACATGGAGTATATCTGCACAAATTGTTGAGCAGTTTGTGAAATAATAAAGCTTACAGGATTCTGGGCTTTATCGATAAAGGCAGAGAGTACAAAAGCAAGGAAGTAATAATGAAGATTTATGAAACACTAGTTCACCTTGAGGTGGAGAGTGGGAGAAACTGTTCCCACTGGTGAAAGAGTCGAGAAGTAGAGGACACCCATTTAATGTAGTTAGCAAAAGAGGCAACATCAACATGAGGTGAACCTATTACACAGCAAGTCGTTTGAATCTGGAGTGCACTGCCTGAGAGTGTGTTCAAGGTAGATTCAATCATGGCTTTCATAACAGAAGAACATTTGCATCTGTAGAGAAAAAAAGACACTGATATGGGGAATGGGTAGGGCAGTCTGACGAGATGAGTTGCTCTTGTAGAGATCCAGCATGGATACGATGGGGTGAATGGGTTCCTGTGGAATAAGCATCCTATTTTCTGCAAGATAGACTCAATAACGCATCTCCCAAAGTAAATTAAATAATAAAGAATTCGCACGAGATGTTTTCAAGCATTTTCATCATTTTGGCTTTTGTAAGAGCAAGTTTATTTCTTTTTTGAACAGATGCAAGGTCCTGAGAAACGAACCAGTGGATGTGGAGGAGTGCCTGTGGCTGCTCTTTGTCCTCCTATCCTGCAGAGGACGCTCTGAACTCCTGTCCCGCAGAGGACGCTCTGAATACCCTCCAGGACTATTACATCTAGTCCTTCGGCGGGCACCTCTTGCCCGCCGCCCAGTTGTCATTTCTCAAGCCCAGCTCCGCCCCATTTTTAAAATAATGTGTCTCAAAGGGAGGGAGGAATTCTTATTTCAGATGGAGGGCGATTTAAATGGGTGGCTGACCCATCATTTCTACTGCTCATGGAGTAGTGTCCCAACGGTGGCATGAGGTGGGGGAGGGGGGTTGGGGGGCGGGGGGGTGGTGGGTGGGACGTGGTGGAGTGTAAGAGAACACTCCATACTGACACCTCTCTCTTCAGAGGATTATTTAGGCCATGATAGGCAACATATGGTACTGACACCACAGAATCATGCCATTTGGCCCAAAAGTCTATGCCCGTGTTTATGCTCCACATGAATCCCCTTCCGCCTTCCTCGTTTCACCCCATCAACATATCCCCCTATTCCTTTACCCTTCTTATGTTTATCAATTTTCCCCTTAAACACATCGCCACTTTTCACCTCAACCACCCCCTGTGGCAGCAAGTTCCACATTCTCAACACTCTCTGGGGAAAGAAGTTTCTCCTGAGTTCCCGACTGTATTTATTAGTGATTATTTTATATTTATCATCCCCTAGTTCTGGACTTACCCGCAGGTGGAAGCATCTTGTCACAATTGAAAACCCTCATAATGTTAAATATCTCGATTAGGTCACTTCTAAGTCTTACCATTTTAAAAGAAAGTAGCCCTGGCCTGTTCAATTTCCCATAAAAGTTGCAACCTCTCTGTGTATTCTTCCTAAAAGTTCGAAGCTTAAAATCGCACGGCTGCTTCATTCACCGTCCTTTTCGGTATTTACATGAGCATATGCATTGTTGTGTTGAAACTGGCAAAGTTGACATTTATTGCCCATCCCTAGTTGCCCCTCGAGAAAATGGTGGCGAGCTTCTCTCATGATCCACTACAGTCCGTGTGGTGTATGTACATCCACAGTGCTGTTAGATGGGGAATCATAGGATTTTGACCCCGTGGTAATGAAGGAAGGACCGCTGGATAACAAGTCGGGATGATGAGCATGGCCAGAATTGGAATTTGCATGTGGTGGTATACCCATGCACCTCCTGACCTTGTACTTTTAGGTAATAGAAGTCATGGGTTTGGGCGTTGCAGCCTTGGTGATTCTAATTACCATGTTCAAACACACTAACATGTGCAGAAACTCATCTTAAAGTTGCATACAAATACATGTAACTCTCGCACATGTGTTTATACTCAGAAAAATAGAGATACAATAACTCAGCCGCCCACCAGAGCAGGAGGCTGCCATTCAAACCCTCAAGCATGTTATATTGCAACAGACTCAGGTCATAAAGGTACCCGGCCTGTTGTACAGCAACAGAAGAAGGCAATTCAAACCCTCGAACGAGACAGAAGCTTTGATAGAGCTGTTCAGGATCATGAGAGACCTTGACAGAGTAGATTTGGAGAAATTGTTCCCATGGGTAGAAGTATCGAGAACCAGAGAAATACTGATTGAAAATGATTGGCAAAAGGACCAGATGCCGACAGGTGAAAACGATTTTTTTTTAATGCAGCGAGTGGGAGGGAATGCAAATTAAATTAAATTAAATCGTGGCTTGCAGCAGGGGTTTGGATAATTATCTGGGGAAAAGTTGCTGGGCTATGAGAAAAGACAGGGGAGTGGGAATAGGTTAGGTAATCTTGCGGAGAACTGGCATGTACACGAGGGGTCAAATGGCCTCCTCCTGCATTACAACCATTCGATCATTCTATTTGCATCAACTTCTTGCTTCATACAAGCATTCAGTCTGCAACATGAATGCAAACAGGAACCCAGCCAAGTCTATCCTCTCTAGTTAACACATACGTAAAGGACCAGATCTCCATAACCAAATGCTGTTGGTCATCGCAGAAATGCCATGACAAATAGTTAGGCTGAGGAGATGGTCATTAATGGAGAATATCGTTAAACAACAACAGTAAACACCTTGACACTACAAGGAATATCTTCAGACAACAAGAGGTACCTTTCCACAAGCGGGTGCTACTTTAGCCCACAAGACGGCAGCTTACGCAACACAAAACACATTTACGCAACAACACATCTCTACACAGGAAACATCATAATACAACTGTTCTTTTTCTCCCTATTTGCCTGCACCTCTTTACCTCCCTCCAACCCCCCTGCCTCCCTCCATCTCCGTATCTTTCTCTTCTTCCTTTTCTCTTTCTCTCCCCCTCTTTCTCTGTCTCTCCTTCTGTCTCTCACTCTTCCTCTGTCCCTCCCCTCGTTATGTCTCTCCACCTACCTCCTTCTCCCTCTCACTGCCTTACTCTCCGTTTCTATTTCCATATACCCCTCGCTCTATATCACTCTTGTAAGGTGAAGCTGGGTTTCTGGCTTTCCACGTTTCTCCCTGCCCTGTGGTGGATTGCAGCTTTGCATTCATTTAAATACCATGCACATAGTTACAATATAGTCCAACTGCCATATGAACTGAATGGTGAATGATATTCCTGTTTAAACGTTGTCTGCAACAGTCAGATTTATGCTGTCGAGTCCCAGGTCTGTTCTTTTCTCTCTTTAAATCATCACTAAACTAACACCAGGATTTTTCCCTCCATGCCAGCATTGCAATTGATTGTTTTCCCTCCAGGCCAACATTGCAACTGAAGTTTGCCTCCAGGTTTCGCACCAGCAAGGATGAACCTTCTCAGGTAAAGGCGTGGGCGCAGGATGCATGGAGGAGCAGGCAGGGTACTGGGGAAGGGAAGGATCGGGTTCAATAGTGCAGGGAGGAGCTGGACAGTGTTCTCAGGGATGGAAGGGTGGGGCTGATCAGGTGCATGGAGGATCAGGGTAGGGACCAGCGGACGGAAGTGTGGGGTTGATTGGGTGTATGAAGAAACAGGGAAGTGCGGAGTGGAGCGTCCATGCTATTGACCGTTGTTATTGATGCTGAAGCTGCGTGTTGTCAGCTGCAGCCATGATCGGTCGATTAGATCAGTAATGTAAGAAGATATTTAGCAAGAGGCTACTAAAGGGAGTGATGAGTGCTAAGATCTGTGGGACAAATTAGGGCACCTATGAGCAGAGGGAACGGGCACCGTCATTGGAGGGAAATATATTCTGTATGTGAGAAGGTCAAGACTAATAGTTGGGTATTCAAAATCTTCACATGGAGGGGAACGGGACTCGACAACAATGATCAGTCCTATGTGAAGATGTTCCATGTTGAGAGTCAGCATGTCGATAGTAACAGGAGTAGAAGCAGGGGGTTGGATGATATGAATTAATCGATGATTACACTGTACACGGTAATGGCAAAGGCTCAATGGTGGTGGGGGGCAGGGAAACAGTAAAATTGGGTGGAGCCAAGGGTGACGGACTCTCGCTGAAACGTTGCAGGTGGAGGTTGGAAAGTGGGGAGACTTGCTCTGTATTCCATGTGCACCATTTTCTCCAATGATAATGAAAAACGCATGGATACTCAAGGAGAGCGGAGGAGACAAATAATGGCCAGCATGCCTTCTACCTGGTAGCAGTCTGAAGGCAGACATATGGCAGCTGTCCCTAGCCTCTATGTTTCCACTCACTGGCAAAAAAGAGGACTGCATCATGATGCTGTTTAGTTAGTGTTTAGAAAAGACGCAGTGACATGTGTCTCATACACCCAATTTGTCGAGTAGCACGCGACAATGAACAAATGGAGAGACTAAGGGGGGCGCTTTTCCCTCGAATCATGACGTCTCAGTGCAAGAAACAGGTAGAAAAGGACGTTGAGGATTCTCTGAGTGATAACATCCAGGCTTATCAAAGACTGATGCTAGGATGTCATCACATTCTCAGGTCAAGAACAAATGCCAGAAAGGCAATGCCAGAGACGCCTAAGTTTATCATGTGAAATATTCACATAAGTGTGTGGGATCCTACAGCATGACCTGTAGCCACTTGGCTTCAATGGGAATCCAATGCCCATTGCCCTCAAGGTGACTGCTGCACGCAATTTCTTTGCTAGTGCGCGAGGGATCCACTGACAACATATATGACCTCTGAGTCTGTGACACACAGCTGTATGAATAGGTAACCAATGCCCTTTTTCGATGTGGCAATGATTTCATGTACTTACCTGTAGACGAGCACAGTCAGGCAGAAAGGCCTGCGGCCTTCGGTGCCATCGCTAGGTTCCCTAGAGTACAATGGGTTGATTGACTGTATTCATCTGGCCATTAGATCTCCCTAAAACAGTCTGTGGAGTTTGGTAATCACAATGGCTTCCACTCAGAAGGCATACAACTGGTTTGTGACAGCAGGAGAAGAATCATGCATGCTTGTGCACGTTTACCAGGGAGATGTCATGACTTTTTGAGGAACCCCCAGCCACAAGCAGTTATCGAGGAACCAGCAGAAGTGGACGGATGGATCCTGGATGAAAAGTGTTGCCCCTTTGTACATGGTTAATGACACCAATACATCATCTCCAAAGTGATGCTGACGAGAGGTGCAGTGTTTCGCACAAAACCACAAGAGCCATCATTGCATACAGAATTGACCTATTGAGAATGCAAATGTTTGACAGGTCTGGAGGGGCTCTTCAGTACAAGCCACAGAGGGTGTCATGAATACTCATTGTCTGCTATGCCTTGCAAGAAATCGCAATTAGAGGCGACAACATTCTGCAGACAGAGGAACAGGAAGAATACCAACCCTCCTCAATTGCGGACCATTAGAAGAATCTGGGGAGGAAGACAACAGTGCCAACGATGACATCATCAATGTGAAAGCCATGGAGAGACATTCAAGTGACACCAGGGAGAACTTCATTCATGCACGTTTCATCCAATAATAAGCCACATCATTAAGGAATGTTGGGAGGGGAAACATAACAATTCCCCATAGACAATCACTACTGCCTGAGATTTTATTCATCGTTGCATTCTTAATGACGTGTTGCTGCACTTTCATGTAATTGGCATTTGAATCATTTATAAACTACAATGAAGGCGACTGCAGACCACCCAAGCTGTATTGCTATGGCACGGAAACACAAACGTAAGTGCAGATCAGATCGCGTATGACTCGAGTGCTGAACCAGACATGCCAGGGAGTTCGCTAAACTCTCAACTGACGAAGCTGTACACACAAGTGCCTGGCATATGGCAGACATCATAGCTTGCATGGACTCCTCAACGGCAGGCGAAAAGCCACGCATGACCTCAGGCATCTCCGACATATTTCCCATCTGGAAAAAGTTTATTAATAAGAAAGCAGCCATCATTGAAGACTGAAGGATCAAATCAATGAGAAATGGACACGGGACATTATCTGAGATGCTTTGCAAATAACAATGCGTTCCTGCCGTAGGTCTGCAAAGAATATCTTTGTGTCCATCTGAAACCAAGCAAAAATTAATGGGAGTGGATAAAATTTTAAATGAAATAAAGATGTGTTGAAAAATCGTTATTACTTTCACAACATGTGCATCACCCGTGCCACCTTCATGCTCAAAATCTTTTCATTTTTTTTTTGCTACAACTATGTCGAGATGCTACCCCGACATTAGCAGCTCAGGTGGAGGCTGTTTGCTCCGTGCGCTGCCCTGTTGCTATAGATGATCATGGAGGATGTCTGCAGCAATGGTGCCTGCGTATTCCCCGTGTGCTCGCCTGCTGGTGGTAAAGAGGTCAATTTCAGATGCAGGACGAGACACCATTTACCTGGAGGTGTCCTGAGAGGAAGGTCCTGAGGCAGCTGGCAGGTGCTCCTCCTCCACCTGTGGGTACAATGGGAGGTTCCCGTCTCCCACAGTAGAAGGACACTCAGGGAAAGGTCCAGGCTCGTTGTTATCACTCGCTTAGAGTTGCTGCATGGCGCCCACGGCAACAGTGATGGAGTGCCGGTAATATCACATAATCCTCGAGTGTTGAACCAGACTAACCAGGAAACTCGCCGAACTCTCGACTCAGGAAGCTGTACACACAAATGCCTGGACATTGCATACGTCATGGCTTGCATAGACTTCTCCATGGCAGGCGCAAAGCCAGTCATGACTTCAGGCATCTCTGGCATACTTTTCATTTGGCTGTGCTGCACTTCCAGCAGATTTCTCATCGGTACAAACAAAGGATAATCATGAGCGTGCGGCTAAGCAGGGGCCTGGTACTCAGCAGTCCTCTGATTGTCGGGGGATCCGGCTGACACGTGCTCACTCAGTTGCTGGGATGTGTCTGTCATGCAATCTAGATTCTGGCCCAAATTCGAAACTTAACAACACCCCCCTCCCCCCAAGGACCGTGTGAATGTATCTGTGCTGGCAGAGTTGGACAAAGAGGCAAGAGATGGTGCATCCTGTTGGGCATTGACTTCTTCCTCCCGGCAGGAGGATTCTTGGCCATGCATCGTTCTGTGACGCGAGTGCAGGCACTTGCAGTGTAGACACAAACTGAGGAACTTTAAGCATGTGCTTCACATGAGTTCACAAAACTTCTTTCAGTTTACATTGTGATTGCAAGTGCAGAGATGGCACTTCATCCTTACACCTCGTGGCTCCCGCCTCGACATCTCTGCTCGCCCCGCCCCCCTCCCCTGTTTTGATCTCCGAAGTCTGCTCCTCATCGTGGTCAGCGGCCTGCAGTCAGGACTCATCCTCCCACCTTAGCAGGCTCACGCTGGCTTCGTTTATCCTGCAATAGACCGTGCAGATTTAATAGCTTGGAACATGATACATCACAACCATTGCATATATGCATCATCATCACTCATTCCACATTGACTTTTGCACGACATAGCCTATCAAATAAACAATAAATCTTCGTCATTTAGTGAACGGCACCAAAGCTGCTCACACATTCCATTGCATTCCTTGCATAACATTTCCCTTAAAGTCACGGAGCCATGGAAGAAAACATTGGAGCAGCTTTGCCAGAACCACTTACCCTCGCTGATCTGAGCAAGTCATTCATTCACTTGCAGTACTGCAACCATGTGCTACGAGTCACCCCACGGTTTGAGATCTCCTCTGCTACCTCAATCCAGCCCGCCTTGGTGAGACAGGAGGGTCTTTGAACTGCATTTACAGGGAAGAGGACCTCTTTCCTTTCCCTGACGGCCTGGAGGATAACCTACAGGGAGGCATCACTGAGCAATGTGGCGGGATGCTGCCTACTGGCTGCCATGAGATTCATTTGGCTGTAGGGAAAACTGATGGTGGCAATTTTCAAAACATGAGGGAGTCAAATTCATTTTGATGAAAGTAAAAAGTTTCAATTTAAGTTAGTCTGCAGATAGTTACAGGAAAGGATGGTTGCTGTCCCTGTTTGTGTGTGTGAAGGATCAATGGCATTCCAGTCACCCTGTGTGTGGGGAGGGGGCAAGAAACGGTAGGAGTGTAAAGATTATCTGTCTGGTGGGGGCATTCGATGAAGCTAGTAAAATCGTTATGTGAGCATGCTGTGCCACACTGACTGTGAGCTAAAATGGGCGATCCCATGTCACGCCACGTAGATAATCCATGAAATCACCTGATGTACCCGCCAATAACAATGCCTGCCCTGTTAGGAACCTTCAAATAAATGAAGGATACAACTTTATTTATCACATGGAAAAGGCACTGGCTCATCGTAGATTGTGTGATACGTTTCTCCTAAGGATCCAATTGTGCTGCAGGGAAAACCAACAGGCAGGTGCAGCCCACGCAGAGGCCCCAAGTCATGAGGCGCAACGCTCAAGGGGAGCTCGACACGATGAATGCCGTGCATCTACAGGTCCCACATGACGTACCAGCGGTTGTCGGAGGGTCAGTGTCATAGGTCACTATGGATGTAGAGAGATGTGGTGACAGATCTTTGTGCTCTGCTCAACGCTGACCTACAGCCTATTGGCTTCGGTGGATATCCTATGCCTGTGGAAGCAGAGTCTTTGAATATTTTTAAGGTAGTGGTAGATAGATTCTTGATAATCGAGGGGATGGAAGGTTATCGGCGGTAGGTTGAAATGTGGAATAATCAGTTCAGCCATGAACTTAATGAATGGCACAGCAGGCTCGAGGGGTCGAGGGGTCTTTTCCTTCTCCTTATTCGTAAGTTCGTATGCATGTTTGTATGTCATCATAGTGACAACGGCTCTGAACTTTACGCATATGCATCATTTCAGGGACCCACCAGAGTCTTCTGTCGGGCCACACAATCAGCAGTGTACTGCTGAACCAGGGAGGTCACCGATGCCCTGTGAGTATGTCAGCTTCAGGACCGACCCTAACAGCCAGGCCCAGAGGGCCATCAGTTTCGGCACCATTGCCGGAAAGGTGCACCCATGTGGCCATTAGTCCTCATGCCAGGCTACCAATTGCAGAATTACAAGTGATTCCTCTCATTCTAGGTAAAGCTGGTATGTGTTCACCAGAGATGCTTCATGCAAATTTGTGCTCGCTCCTTAGCCAGCTGCCATGATGCCTGGATCCTGTGCCATTCCCAGCTGCCACTGCTGTTCACTAAACTGGCTCAGATGGAGGGGTGGCTTTTTGGAAACAGGTGACACCCCTTACAGACATGCCTCCTGACACCACTAAGAGACCCCACCACTGCTGCAGAGGAGAGATACAACACCAGCCATGGAGCTGCAACAGCCACCATTGAGCAGGCAATCGGCCTGCTGAAAATACTCTCCCACTGCCTGGACAGATCGGGTGGTGCCCTATTCTATGAGACACAAACGACAGCTCCTTTCTTTGCTGTCCACAGTGCTCTGCACAACTACGCACCCAATGGAGGGCAGGCCTGGCATGATGAGGTGCGACATTAGCAGGAATTGTTCTGGAACTATGAAGACACTGAGGACTTAAAACACTGAAGGCGCATGGGAAGACAGAGGGCATCCAGGCTCAAATTTCAGGGCGAGCAGCGAGCCATGGATACATGGCAGCGTCTCTGATCCATAGGAACCACAATGAACTTTGAAAGCCGCACAGCACCCTCGATCACCTGCTGTGCAGCAGTCCACATCAGAAACATTTTGTCTGACCCATTAGAGCCTGCAGCAGATTGAGACAATAGCCATGTTACTAACTCCGTCGATATGCACATGGGTAATGCTGGCTTGACAATAATATTATTCCACACATTGCCACCTGTGAAAGGCCCATTATATAATGGGAGGAAACATGATCGGTATATGCTGGCACAATTCATTGACACAGTGAACGCAACATAGATGTTAGTGAAGGGCGGCACAGTGGGCGCAGTGGTTAGCACCGCAGCCTCACAGCTCCAGCGACCCGAGTTTAATTCTGGGTACTGCCTGTGTGGAGTTTGCAAGTTCTCCCTGTGTCTGCGTGGGTTGCCTATGGGTGCTCCGGTTTCCAAAAGACTTGCAGGTTGATAGGTAAATTGGCCATTAGAAATTGCCCCTAGTATAGATCGGGGAATATAGGGACAGGTGAGGATGTGGTAGGAATATAGGATTAATATAAATGAGTCGTTAATGGTCGGCACAGACTCGGTGGGTCGAAGGGCCTGTTTCATAGCTGTATCTCTCTAAAAAAAAAAGATTTAGAGATTAAAATGTTCACAATGTTGTGTCACCCGTGCAGACACAACTGTGTCACGGTGGTTTTTGGAAACGTCTGTTGTGCTCCTTTGTGGTGCCACTTCTGCACGACCAGCCTAACTGGAGGACGGCTGCTGATCACATTACTCTTTGGCTGCAAATGGCTTTATTTGGCAGCTGTCAGGAAGCAGGTGCTGGGGCGCTTTAAATAGGGCCCCAACACCTGCGACACATCTGAACCAACGTCCATCATGGCACTGGATGTCCCTCCTCTCCCCACATAACATGGGTGTGGGAGTGGCATTGCTGTAATGTGAATGAGCCTCCGTGTGAAATGTCGTAGGGGCTCAGTGGCGGTTGGTGCACGCAGGCACATCGCCAACTTCAAAGTGTATCACCGTAACGTGCAGTGTGGTGGTAAATCCCAACCCATTAACTCTTCTTTCTCTCTCCACAGATGCTACCTGACCTGCTGAGAGTCTTCAACATTTTGATCAGATTTGCAACTGTCTCAGTATGTTACTTTTGCTCCAATGTGGATATTAAAAGGTGTGAGTGAAGGGATAGGTGGGAGAGGAGTTTCAGAGATTTAGCTCCACTATCTGCCTTTTTTTGATCACTGACAGGATCCCCACCCTGACATCAGCCTGATTGTTAATTCTGGCTTCCTCTTGGACATGGGGAACACTGGAGTAGGCCTCAGGACCAGGGAGGTGCAAACCATGACCCTGGGGATCTGTCTGATACCAGGGGTGTCCAATCCACAACTCCTGGGAGGGGTCTCCTACCCTTTCGCATTGTCCGTATAGGGGGAATGGGGAGCGTGAGGGGCAGGGGAATGGGAGGAGGGGAAGGGGAGGTGGGAAGATAAATGGGAGGGATGAAAGAAGGATAGGGGTAGTGTCCGATCCACAACCTCAGTGGGGCTGGGTCTCCTATCCTGGAGCGCTGTCCAATTCCAGGGGGCGATTACTCCAGGGTAATGTTCTGATCTCAGCTGCGTCCGATCAAGGAGTGAGATTGATTCTGTGGGGGTTCATCCATAGTGGCCCTTTTCAGAGGTGTCCAATTACAGGTGTTGGCATCAGATTCCGGGTGGTCCAATCTGGCGGCGGGGTGGGGTAAGGCTATGGTGGAGGTGTTGGATTCTATGGGTGGGCTGACCCCGGGAGCGGTGAGTGTTGGATTCCGGGGAATGTCCAATACCGGGTGTGGTGATTGTTGGATACTTGGGGCGATCCAATCCCGGGAGTGGTGAGCTTTGGATTCTGTGGGGGGGGGTGGGGGGCTGAGGGGTCCAATCCCAGGAGCAGTGTTGGATTCTTGGACGAGGGGTGGGGGTGAGGGATCCAATCCCGGGGGAAATGTTGGATTCCATGGGGAATCCAATCCTGGGAGGAGTGTTGGAATCTGGGAGGCGTGACGGATCCAATCCCGGGGTTCCTGTTGGATTCCGTTGGGGAATCCCATCCTGGGAGGAGTGTTGAATTTCGGTGCGGGTGCAGATGCCGGGTGTTTTCCATTGATAATCCTCGGGGGTCTTTGTGTGGTACGTGCAGTCCATCTGAGAACAAAGAACAAAGAACAGTACAGCACAGGAACAGGCCATTCGGCCATCCAAGCCTGGGCCGATCTTGATGCCTGCCTAAACTAACACCTTCTGCACTTCCAGGGCCCATATCCCTCTATTCCCTTCCTATTCAGATATTTGTCAAGATGTCTCTTAAACGTCGCTATCGTATCTGCTTCCACCACCTCCCCTGGCAGCAAGTTCCAGGCACTCACCACCCTCAGTGTAAAAAACATGCCTCGCACATCCCCTCTAAACTTTGCCCCTCGCACCTTAAACCTATGTCCCCCTACTAACTGACTCTTCCACCCTGGGAAAAAGCGTCTGACTATCCACTCTGTCCATGCCGCTCATAACTTTGTAAACATTTATCATATCGCCCCTCCACCTTCGTCGTTCCAGTAAAAACAATCCGAGTTTTTCCAACCTCTCCTCATAGCTAATGCCCTCCAGACCAGGCAACATCCAGGTAAACCTCCTCTCCAAAGTCTCCACCTCCTTCTGGTAGTGTGGCGACCGGAATTCACGCAATATTCTAAGTATGGCCAAACTAAGGTTCTGTACAACTGCAGAATGACTTGCCTATTTTTATACTCTATGCCCCGACTGATGAAGGCAAGCATGCCGTATGCCTTCTTGACTACTTTATCCACCTGCGTTGCCACTTTCAGTGACCTGCGGACCTGAACGCCCAGATCTCTCTGCCTGTCAATACGCCTAAGGGTTCTGCCATTTACTGTATACCTCCCACCTGCATTAGACCTTCCAAACTGCATTACCTCACATTTGTCCAGATTAAACTCCATCTGCCATTTCTCCGCCCAAGTCTCCAACTGATCTATATCCTGCTGTATCCTCTGACAATCCTCACCATTATCCGCAACTCCACCAACCTTTGTGTTGTCCGCAAACTTACTAATCAGACCAGCTACATTTTCCTCCAAATCATTTATATATACTCCAAACAGCAAAGGTCCCAGCACTGATCCCTGCGGAAAACCACTAGTCACATCCCTCCATTCAGAAAAACACCCATCCACTGTTACCCACTGTCTTCTGTGACTGAGCCAGTTCTGTAACCATCTTGCCAGCTCACCTCTGATCCCGTGTGACTTCACCTCTTGCACCAGTCTGCCATGCGGGACCTTGTCAAAGGCTTTAATAAAGTTCATATAGACAACATCCACCGCCCTTCCCTCATCAATCATCTTCATCACTTCCTCCAAAAACTCAATCAAATTAGTAAGACACGACCTCCCCTTCACAAAACCATGCTGTCTCTCGCTAATAACTTCGTTTGTTTCCAAATGGGAGTAAATCCTGTCCTGAAGAATCCTCTCTAATAATTTCCCTACCACTGACGTAAGGCTCACCGGCCTATAATTTCCTGGATTTTCCTTACCATCCTTCCTAAAGAGAAGGAACAACATTGGCTATTCTCCAGTCCTCTGGGACCTCACCTGTAGCCAATGAGGATGCAAAGATTTCTGTCAAGACCCCAGCAATTTCTTCCCTTGCCTCCTTCAGTATTCTGGGGTAGATCCCATCAGGCCCTGGGGACTTATCTACCTTAATGCTTTGCAAGACACCCAGACCAGACACAGTTAAACTTGGAAAACAGATTAAATCACAGACTTCTTTAAGATTAAGATATTTAAATGACCAACCCGCCTCTTCGGAGAAGTTTTATGCCCCTCCGCCGTCCTAACTGTTAAAGCAGAAAATGGGTTGGTTAGAGGTGGATTAAGGTCTGGGTTGAGGGTTTTACGTTTAAACTGGGTGGCACCCTGGTTGTCAATACAGTCCCACATCTCCAGTGCCCCGAGTTCTGTTTTTAGTACTGTCTGTGCGCAATTTGAAAATTCTCCCTGTGGCCACGTGGGTTTGCGCCATGTACTCCAGTTTCCTCCCACAGCCGAAGTTGGCAGGCAAATTGGCTATTGTAAATTGCTCCTAGTGTAGATAGGTGGTGGGAGAATTGAGGGAAGCTGGGCATGTGGTTGGAAAGATGAATTATGTAGGATTAGTACAGGTGGGTGGTTGATGGTCAGCACAGACCCGAAGGGCCTGTTCCAGGTCAGTATCGCTCTATAACCTCTGAGCCGATCCCATTTCACTTGTTTTTGTTTCTAAAATACTGCCCTTACTGTCTAGGTCAGACACAGAGAATGTTTGATCAGTAATTTCCTATCTTTGTTCCCCTTCTCTCTCTTACAGTTAATTTGTTAATTTACGGCGATTCTGATCCTATCCCGGGGAAAGTGCAGGCTCTCCACCTGCTCCAATTTCTACCTGGTGGCCATGGCAATGGAGGATCTACTGATCATTATCACTGAGGTTCTTGTGTGGCGGATCAGTTATTAGTATTTCCTGGGATCTTTCATGAGCATCAACCCTGTGGCCTGAGACTTGTACCCACAGACTGTTCTGTCTGATTCACTGTCACTTTGCCCTTTGATCGATTTGTGGCCATTTGTTGCAAGAAGCTGAAAACAAAATATTGCACTGAGAAAATTGTGGTTGTGGTTCTAGCAACAACCTGCATTCTGCTCTGTTTTAAAAACATCCCCTTCGGCTTTACCTATGAACCTGGAGAGATAATAGAACATAGAACATAGAACATTACAGCGCAGTACAGGCCCTTCAGCCCTCGATGTTGCGCCGACCATCTGACCTACACTATTGCATTTTCATCCATATGTCTATCCAATGACCACTTAAATGCCCTTAAAGTTGGCGAGTCTACTACTGTTGCAGGCAGGGCGTTCCACGCCCCTACTACTCTCTGTGTAAAGAAACTACCTCTGACATCTGTCCTATATCTTTCACCCCTCAACTTAAAGCTATGTCCCCTCATGTTTGCCATCACCATCCGAGGAAAAAGGCTATCACTATCCACCCTGTCCAACCCTTTGATTATCTTATATGTCTCTATTAAGTCACCTCTTCTCCTCCTTCTCTCTGACGAAAACAACCTCAAGTCCCTCAGCCTTTCCTCGTAAGACCTTCCCTCCATACCAGGCAACATCCTAGTAAATCTCCTCTGCACCTTTTCCAAAGCTTCCACATCCTTCCCATAATGCGGTGACCAGAACTGCACGCAATACTCCAGGTGCGGCCACACCAGAGTTCTGTACAGCTGCAGCATGACCTCGTGGCTCCTAAACTCGATCCCCCTATTAATAAAAGCTAACACACCATATGCCTTCTTAACAGCTCTATTAACCTGGGTGGCAACTTTCAGGGATTTATGTACCTGGATACCAAGATCTCTCTGCTCATCTACACTACCAAGAATCTTCCCATTAGCCCAGTATTCTGCAATCCTGTTACTCCTTCCGAAGTGAATCACCTCACACTTTTCCGCATTAAACTCCATTTGCCATCTCTCAGCCCAGCTCTGCAGCCTATCTGTGTCCCTCTGTAACCTACAGCATCCTTCGGCACTGTCCACAACTCCACCGACCTTCGTGTCATCCGCAAATTTACTAACCCACCCTTCTACACCCTCATCCACGTCATTTATAAAAATGACAAACAGCAGTGGCCCCAAAACAGATCCTTGCGGTACACCACTAGTAACTAAACTCCAGGATGAACATTTGCCATCAACCACCACCCTCTGTCTTCTTTCAGCTAGCCAATTTCTGATCCAAAGCACTAATTCACCATCAGTCCCATACTTCTGTATTTTCTGCAATAGCCTACCGTGGGGAACTTTATCAAACGCCTTACTGAAATCCATATGGACCACATCCACTGCTTTACCCTCATCCACCTGTTTGGTCACCTTGTCAAAAAACTCAATAAGGTTTGTGAGGCACGACCTACCCTTCACAAAACCGTGCTGACTATCGCTAATGAACTTATTCTTTTCAAGATGATTATAAATCCTATCTCTTATAACATTTTCCAACATTTTACCCACAACCGAAGTAAGGCTCACAGGTCTATAATTACCAGGGCTGTCTCTACTCCCCTTCTTGAACAAGGGGACAACATTTGCTATCCTCCAGTCTTCCGGCACTATTCCTGTCGACAATGACGACATAAAAATCAAGGACAAAGGCTCTGCAATCTCCTCCCTGGCTTCCCAGAGAATCCTAGGATAAATCCCATCTGGCCCAGGGGACATATCTATTTTCACACTTTCCAAAATTGCTAACACCTCCTCCTTGTGAACCTCAATCCCATCTAGCCTAGTAGTCTGTATCTCAGTATTCTCCTCGACAACATTTTCTTTCTCCACTGTAAATACTGACGAAAAATATTCATTTAACACTTCCCCTATCTCCTCCGATTCCACACACAACTTCCCACTACTATCCTTGATTGGCCCTAACCTATCTCTAGTCATTCTTTTATTCCTGATATACCTATAGAAAGCCTTAGGGTTTTCTTTGATCCTATCCGATAATTGACAATGTACCGAGGGGCTATTATATGAATCCAAGCCACTTTACTGAGCCTGGGTGGGTGGAATTTGACTGGTTTGATCGGGATTTTAGGGAGCACATTTAGTGGTCATAGACTCATAGAGTCATAGAGTTATACAGCATAGAAACAGGCCCTTCGGCCCATCGTGTCTGTGCCGGTCATGTAGCACCCAACTATTCTAATCCCATATTCCTGCACTTGGCCCGTAGCCCTGTATGCTATATGGCGTTTCAAGTGGTCATCTAAATATTTCTTCAATGTTTTGATGGTTCCTGCCTTCGCCACCTCTTCAGGCATTGCGTTCCACATTCCAACAACCCTCTGGGTGAAATAAATGCTTCCTCAAATCGACCCTAAACCTCCTAACCCCTTACCCTAAATCTATGCCACATGGATCTCGACCCCTCCGCTAAGGGAAAAAGTTTCCTCCTAACTAAACTATCAATGCCCCTCATAATCTGTATACCTCAATCATGTCCCCCCTCAGGCTTCTCTGCTCCAAGGAAAACAACCCTGGTCTTTTCAGTCTCTCTTCATAGCTGAAATGCTCCAGCCCAGGCAACATCCTGGTGAATGTCCTCTGCACCCTCTCCAGTGCAGTCACTTCCTTCCAATAGTGTGGTGACCAGAACTATACACAGTACTCCAGCTATGGCCTAACTGGCATTTTATGTACTCCAACATAACCTCCCTGCTAGCTATTCTATTTCTCGCCTAATAATGGCAAATATCCCATATTCCTTCCTAACCACCTTATCTACCTGTGCTGCTGCCTTCAGTGATCCATGGACAAGTTCACCAAGGTCCCTCTGACTTTCTGTACTTCCTATGGTCCTACCATCCGTTGTGTATTCCCTTCTATTGTTAGTCCTCCCAATATTCATTACCTCACACTTTTCAGGATTAAATTCCATTTGCCACTACTCCGCCCATCTTACCAGCCCATACTACATCCCCCTGTAATGTAAGGATTTCCACCTCACCATTTACAACACCACCAATGTTTGTGTCATCTGCGAACTTGCTGATCATACCTCTTATATTTATGGTTACACTACACTACAAACAGCAAGGGTCCCAGCACCGATCCCTGTGGTACATCACTGGTCAGTCGAGTTCATAAGGCACTGAGGAGTCAGAGGAAGGAAGAGAATCACCGTGACCCAGAGATGGAGAGCAAAAGGAAATCTGTGATTTTACTCTTCACCATATCTGGTAGCTTCATATTTCTGTGGTTGATGTTTGTTGTAGATGCATTCGAAGAACAGGTCCAAACATTACATGATTCTGAATATATATTGCAACAAGTTGGATTCATGCTGCAGAATGTATGTTGCTGCACAGATACATTTATTTATCGGATGACTCAGTCGATGTTCAGAGCGCAGGTCTGTGAGCTCACTGTCTTAATAAACTCTTCAGCGTATTTCACTATGTTACACACTTGACTCCTCCCCGGGTCTGTCAGATCGATGCATTTAGAAACACCGGGCTGTATTTCACTGTGCCTTACACTGTGAGGCCTTCCGTGGTCTGTCAGCTCCTTGTGTTTATAAACTCCTCAGCATATTTCACTGTGCCCAACACTGTGAGGCCTCCAATCATCTGCCACCTCTCTATGTCGATAAACTCTTCAGGAGATTTCACCGTTTCCAATGCTGTTAGACCTCCCCTGGTCTGTCAGATCTCGATGTCCATAGCAATTCAGTGTATATCACTGTTTTCAACACTGTGAGACCTCCAGTCATCTGCCACCTCTCTATGTTTTTGAACACTTTAGTATATTTCTCTGTCTCCAGCACTGTGAGTCCTCTCTTGGTCTGCCAGCTCCCTGTGTTAATAAAAACCGCAGTGTATTTCACTGTGTCCAACATTGTGAAGCCTCCCCTGGTCTGTGAGCTTTCTGTTAATAAAGTCTTCAAAGTATCGAACTGTGCCAAATACTGTGAAGCCGCCACTGATCTGTCACATTCCTGTGTTTATAAACTCTTCAGTATATTTCACTGTTTGCAATCCTGGAAGACCTCTTCTGGTCTGTCAGCTCTCGATGTCCGTAACGATTCTGTATATTTCACTGTTTTCAACTCCCCTGGTCTGTCAGCTATCTGTATTTATTAACGCTTCAGACTATTTCATTATGTCAAACACTGTTACGGCTCCGTTGGTCTGCAGGCATCTATACTTATAGAGTTTTTACGATACGTGACTGTGTCCAACATTGTGACGCCTCCACTGGTCTGTCCGCTCTCTGTGCTTCTAAACTCTTTGATGTATTTCACTGTGTCTAACACAGTGCGGCCTCCCCTGGTCTGTCAGCCATCTGTCTTTCTCAACTCTTCAGTGGATTTAACTATGTACACAACTGTGAGGCATCCCCTGGTCTGTCAGATGCCTTTGTTTCGAAATTCCTCAGTATATATCACTGTGTCCAGCACTGTGACGCCTCCTCTGGTCTGTCTTCCCCTGTATTCATAAACACTTCAGTATATATCACTGTGTCTAACATTGTGAGTCATTACCTTCTCTGTCAGCTCTCTGTTTATAAACACTTCAGTGTAATTCACTTCCTCCAACACTGTGTGGTCTCCCCGGACTGTCAGCTCAGTGTGTTGAAGAACCCTTCAGTGTAAGTCACAGTGTCCAACACCGTGAGATCTCCCCCATTCTGTCAGCTCTCTTTGTTTATAAATGCTCTGTGTATATCACTGTGTCCAACACTGTGAGGCCGCTGCTGGTCTGTCAGCTCTGTCTGTTACTAACATCTTCAGTGTATTTCACTGTGCCCAACAATGTGAAATACTGCCATATATTTCACTGTACTCAACACTGTGAAGCGCCCTCTGGCCTGTCAGCTCTCTGTGTGCATAAATACTGCGGTCCATTTCACAGTGTCCAACACTGTGTGTCCTCACCTAGCCTGTTATCTCTCTGTGATTATAAACTCTTCAGTATATTTCACTGTAGCCCACATATGAGGCCTCCCCTAGTCTGTCAGGTATCTCCATTGTCATGCAGCCCCCCACATGCCAAGAATACGAAACATTAATTTCGCCACATCGGCATTGATTTTTTAGACTGCTACTGGAGTAATGAGGGGGACATGATAGAGGTATATAAAACAATGAGAGGCATAGATAGGGTAGATAGCCAGCGTCTGTTTCCCATGGTCAGGGTGACTAAAACTAGAGGGCATAGATTTAAGGTGAGGGGTGGAGGTTTAAAGGGGATCAAAGGGGTAAAGTTTTCACACAAAGAATAGTGGGTATCTGGAATGAGCTGCCTGAGGTGGTGGTGGAGGCAGGAACAGTAGCAACATTGAAGAGGCATCTGGACAGGTACTTGAATGAACAAGGCATAGAGGGATATGGAATTAATGCAGGCAGGTGGGATTAGTCTTGATAGGCATTATGGTCGGCATGGACGCAGTGGGACGAAGGGACTGTATCTATGCTGTACGACTCTATGACTCTAAAGAAATAACTTGCTTAACAAAAGGAAAAAAAACAAACAAACAAAAAAAACCTTGATTAGAAATACATTTGCATAGTGACAGACAGTACTTGAAAAGGACAAAGGGGCAACTCTCTGTTCCAATTTAATCCTCGATTGATTTTTGATTACTTGTCGGTGAAGGGCGAGAAGCTGACATTCCAGGCTAACTACAAAAATGTCTGAATACATAGACAGGCGTGCCAGACCAGTGTAGTCACATGACAAACTGGCTGTTGGAGTTTTTGAATTTGAAATTACCACAGAGTTTTAAAAACACAAAAATCTCTTTGCTCCCGGACTGACAACATCCCTCTCCTGTCGGCTCCCATCTCTTCTTCCCGGAACTGCAAACCCATTGAAGACACATGAATCACAAGAAGAAAAGTCTCCGAGAGCGAACAAGGTTTAGGAAGAATACTGGGCCCCAATGAAAAGTAAGAGCTACCTACAAAAGGGCTACAGTGAGTTCGAAGCACAGTAACAAGAAACTCTTCTGATATTGTCTCAAACCTCTCCACTTTACTTTTCTTCTACTCTTTTCTGTCTCTAATTTCATGTGCGGATCGCGAATGCATGCAAGTGTAGGATGTAGCGTGCATCAGTAGGCGCTAACCGAATTAGTGTTGAAGTTTAAGTTTGAATAAAATTTCACTTTTCTTCTTTAAAGCTGAGAAGGCCTATTTCTGCTCATTGCTTTGCCTTACAATTTGAAAGCGGTGACCAAGAATTCGCCAAGGCGAGCTCAAAATATGGTGTGTTTAAAAATTAAACTCTGATACAATAAGACAAGGTGAAGAAAAAGCAAAATACTGCGGATGCTGGAAATCTGAAATAAAAACAAGAAATGCTGGAACCACTCAGCAGGTCTGGCAGCATCTGTGGAAAGAGAAGCAGAGTTAACGTTTTGGGACAGTGACCTTTCTTCGGAACTGCCAAATATTAGAAAAGTCACAGGTTATAAGCAAGTGATGTGGGGGTCGGGCTAGAGATAACACAGGAGAAGGTGTAGATTGGACAAGGCCACATAGCTGACCAAAAGGTCATGGAGCAAAGGCCAATAATATGTTAATGGTGTGTTCACAGACAAAGCATTAGTACAAAAAAGGTGTTAAAGGACTGAATATTGAACAGCAGCAAGTGCAAACATGATAAAAACAGTGGGTAAGCAAACTGAACAAATTAAGATGAAATGAAATAAATGCAAAAAAGGTTGTAAAAAATGTAAAAAAAGAAATAACAACTAAAACTTAAAGTAAAATGGGGGGTGACAAAGTGAAGGTTGAGAAAGACCCCTCGATATCTTTCTCACCTGGCCATAAAAGAAATTTGAGTGCTCGCATCTGGAATTCTACCCACAGACAAAGGAGAAAAAATGGAAGAGGGAAGCCAAATTGTACCAAATCAAAAATTAAAAGAGCATGATTAATACATGTTTTCTTGTGGTTGTGTGTCATTGAACACTATCTTGTCTGCAACTGAACAGAATCGTATAAGTTAAACTCACTGTCTCTGGAGGAGCTGAGAAAAATGGCTGAGCAGTGTGGGAGCACTGTACATGGGGAGGCTAGGAAGTCTGAACTCCCGAGGCTAGTGGCCAACCCTTTTTCCCTTGAATCTGAAGAATCAGAGGAGTGTTATAAGTTGATACAGACAGGGTACAGCTAGCAAAGATACAATTCGAACAAAGGAAACTTAAATTAGAAGGCAAGGAAAGGTAGAAAGAGAGTCAGGAGAAGGAGAATGAGAGCGCTTCCAGAAGGAATGGGAAGAGAAAGAGAGAGCCTTACAAAAGGAACATGAAGAGAATGAAAGGCAGGAGGGAGAGAGAGAGTGTGAAAGAATATTCCAGAAAGAATGCAAAGAAAGAGTGTTGAAGCGGCTTGAGTTAACTAGGGGGTGACAAAGTAAACCCCAGTGAAAGCATGGCCAATATGAAGCAGCACAATTCAGGGCTGGGCACAAAATGACTAAAACTCGCTCAATTAATTCCAAAATTCAATGAGGAAGATGTGGAAGTGTGTGCTGTGTCTTTGGTGAAACTGGCAAGGCAGCTAAAATGGCCAGCTCAGACCTGGTTTCTTTTACTAACAAGCAACCTGACTGGAAAATCCGATGAGGTTTATTGTTTGTTGCCAGCTGAGAATTCATCACATTATGAACTGACCAAAAATGCTATCCTCGGGGCATATGAATTTGTGCCCGAAGCCTATCGCCCAATGTTTCGAACCCTCAAGAAGCAAGCTAATCATACGTATCTGGAGTTCGGAAGAAGTAATCAGCTGGCTTTTGATCAGTGGCTGAGGGCTTTGAAAATACAGATCAGCTTTTTGTATATCAGAGAAGGAATTATGTTATAAAGGAATTTAAAAACTCTCTCCCGCTCTCAATAAAGACTCATGTAGAAGAGCAGAAGGTTCAGGGAACCCCGCAAGCAGCCGTTCTGGCCGAGGAGTTTGCTTTAATTTATAAGTTGGTTTCTCGGGGAGAACCTTTCCTAATCACCCACAAGAATCCGAAAAGGACAAAGGGTGGGAAGGCAACAGGAGCCCAGGCAGGCCTATGCGGGAAAGGAAAGCAGGAGACACTCCTCCAGCCAAAACGGAAGATGCTGTTAGCAAGAGTGAGACCCGGAGACCTGCTGCCACTATTATAAGTAAGGGCATTTAAAAGCTGACTGCTGGAAACAAAAGGGTTAATAAGGGAACACCCGTTCAGTGAAAACGAGAACCTGATAGAAATCCCAGCAAAACAAGCTGCGGCTTTAACTGCAATAAGAGTGCAATGCAGGAAGCTTACAACGGCCAGTGCAGGAAAAGTTAATAGGATTCCTGAAGGTTATCAGTGTTTTGTGTCTGAAGGGAGAGTAACCCCATACCCCTCGCGTTTGCCAAGCAAGGCAACAGTGATTCTCAGGGACACAGGGGTTCCCTAGATCCGCTTTATTTGGAAAAGGCCTGACCTTTCCCGCAGAAAGTGTAGTAAACAGCAGAATGGTGGTGAATGGTATTGGAGGGCAGTCTATGCCTGTACCTGTACACTGGGTGCACCTTGAGTGCGACCTAGTTTCGGGATTGGTGACCGTCGGAATGTCCCTAGTTTGCCTGTGGACAGGGTTGACGGTAATGGTCTGACGGGGGTGAAGATGGTAGCCTCCAGAGTAGTGAAAGAAAGACTGCAGTCGGTCATAGAGACAGGGCACTGTCAGGAGACGATTCCCTGCAATTACCCTGAATTTGATCAGGCCATGATCAAACCAGCTGCCCCAGAAGTGACTGCATTGGCACTGCAGGCAAATGCCCAAGACGTTTGCCTGTCCAAGATTTTCTTTGGAAAGTTAGGAGACCCAGGGAATGAATTAAATGGGTTTTCCCTAGCTGAGGCTCAGCGAGCCGACTCAGTATTGCAAGAGTTAGCACAGGCTGCCCAATCTGAAAGTGAAGCAGGAGGAATCTTTGACCACCACTATTTAAATCATGAGGTACTGATGAGAGAATGGAATTCTCCTCAGCGACCCGAAGGTAAGGAGTGGACAGTAGTTCAGCTGTTAGTGGTATCACAGAGGTATTGGGATGACATCTTTAGAATAGTCCATAAGATTACAATGGCTGTACATGCTGGTATACGAAATACCAAAGCCGGCATAAGACAGCAGTTTGACCGGCTAAAGCGCCACAAAGATGTGGTGGAGTACTGCAGCTGTTGCCACAAGTGCCAGGTTGAGGGGAAACCCCAACCTACTGTGAAACGTGCACCATTACGTCTTGTAGCCATGTAAGGAGGACCGCATAGGCGAGAGATGGTGAAATGTAAGGGACCCCCGCCAAGAACAAAAGGGGGCAGACAGGCACACGGCTGGCAAAAATTTAGAAAGGGAAGGGGAGAAAGTGACCAAGAGAGCAGCTTAAAGAAAGTCCGGGAGGCATCCTAGATGAAAACATCTACTGTCTAGTCAGCCAACCCCGAATAAAGTGAAATGTTAGACCCCACATTCTCTGATGTAAATAGAGATTCTAGAGGCCCCCTACCAGAGTGGCTAACAGCATTTAATGAACATGCAGAGACAAAGAGAAACCTATAGGGGTACATAAACCGTGAGAGTCATTCCTCACCTTGTCGAAGTGGCACAGGAGAGTGCAGTCAGGTCTGCACACATACATGCAGCCAGGGATGTCCCAGGGAACAAAGGAGAGATTAGCAAAGAATCCTTCCCCAGGGTCAGAAAACAAAAGCCTTTGCCTGATTCAGCAAAGAACTGAAAGAGAGTTCAGGATGGACCAGTCCACTGCTAAATCTCCTGGAAAAAAGCATTACCTCAACAGAAACAAAACTCTAGGCAGTAATGGCAAAGGGCAAACTGAAGAAAAGCATCCCGAAATAACCACTTTGCCACTCGGATGCCAAAACATGGAAGTCAAAACAGCACGACACCCAGAAAAGACAAATTTAATAAGATTTAAGATTGATGAATGAATGGAAATGAATGAGAGAAATGCATGATTTTCCTTTCTGTGTCATATTTCTCTGAAACCTTTTAATGAAAGGCACCTTTTTTCGTTTTCAAATCGCATTTCGTTCCGTTGGGTGTTGAGGTGTCATGCAAGCCTCCAGCTGCGATGAATGAGGCATACATATTCCTCCACATGAACGTTGATTTTTAAACTGTTACTGGAGTAAAGAATGAACTTGTTTTTTTAAAAAAAGACCCTTGACTGGAAAGACATTTGCATAGTAAAAGACAGTACTGGGAAAAGACAAAGGGGCCACCCTTTGCTCCAATTTAATCCAAAATGCACTTTTGATTACCAGACGTTGAAGATGATGAGGTTAGCATTCCAGGTTAACTGCTAAAATAGCAGAATACGCAAACAGACGTTGTCAGACCAGTTTAGTCACATGACTAACTGGCTGTTGGTGCTTTTGTTTTAATTTGAACTTGTTGCAGACTTTTAAAACACCTAAAGCTGTTTGCTCCTGCACTGAAACGACCTCTCCCTGTCTGCTCTCATCTCGGTGTCACCAGCTTCAGAAAACATTGAAGAAATATGAATCCTAAGCAATAAATTATTTTACATTGAACAAGTTTTAAGCAGAATACTGGGCCTCAACGAAAAACAAAATCTACCTAAAAGCAAGGATTACAGCGAGCTCGACGTGCAGTAACGAAAACCCCTCTTCAAAAGATTGCCTCAAGGCTCTCCACTATTTTTCTTCTACACTTTTCTGTCTCTATCTGCATGTCTGTATTGCGTATGCATGGTAGCGTGGGGCGCAGCGTGTATCCATAGGCGTTAACCGAATTAGAGTTTAAGGTTAAGGCTTAATAAAGTTCACTTTTCTTCTTTAATCCTAAGAAAACCTGTTTATGTTCATTTTCTTCTCTTATAATTGGAAAGCGCAGAACAAGGATTCATCAAGGGGGAGCTCAAACCACAATGCGTTTACAAAAACAAAACCTTGTTACAATAAGACCCGGTGAAGGCTAAAGGGACCCCTTGACCCCTTTCTGAACTGGTCGTAAAAAATTCCACTGTGTGGAATTCCACTCTGTGTCCAACACTGTGAGGCCTCCGCTGGTCTGTCAGCTGCCTGCGTTTATGATAACTTCAGTGTAACGCACTATGTCCACTACTAAGTGTCCTCCACAGGTCTGTCAGCGCTCTATGTTTAGAATTAAAATTAGAATTAGAACATTGCAACGCAGTACAGGCCCTTCGGCCCTCGACCAGTGAAACCATCTGACCTACACTATTCCATTTTCATCCATATGTCTATCCAATGACCACTTAAATGCCCTTAAAGTTGGCGAGTCTACTACTGTTGCAGGCAGGGCGTTCCACGCCCCTACTACTCTCTGTGCAAAGAAACTACCTCTGACATCTGTCCTATATCTTTCACCACTCAACTTAAAGCTATGTCCCCTCATGTTTGCCATCATCATCCGAGGAAAAAGACTCACTATCCACCCTATCTAACCCTCTGATTATCTTATATGTCTCTATTAAGTCACCTCTCCTCCTCCTTCTCTCTAACGAAAACAACCCCAAGTCCCTCAGCCTTTCCTCGTAAGACCTTCCCTCCATACCAGGCAACATCCCAGTAAATCTCCTCTGCACCCTTTCCAAAGCCTCCACATCCTTCCGATAATGCGGTGACCAGAACTGCACGCAATACTCAAGGTGCGGCCTCACCAGAGTTTTGTACAGCTGCATCATGACCTCGTGGCTCCTAAACTCAATCCCCCTACTAATAAAAGCTAACACACCATATGCCTTCTTAACAGCCCTATTAACCTGGGTAGAAACTTTCAGGGATTTATGTACCTGGACACCAAGATCTCTCTGCTCATCTACACTACCAAGAATCTTCCCATTAGCCCAGTACTCTGCATTGCTGTTACTCCTTCCAAAGTGAATCACCTCACACTTCTCCGCATTAAACTCCATTTGCCATCTCTCAGCCCAGCTTTGCAGCCTATCTATGTCCCTCTGTACCCTACAACACCCTTCGACACTATCCACAACTCCACCGACCTTCGTGTCATCCGCAAATTTACTAACCCACCCTTCTAAACCCTCATCCAGGTCATTTATAAAAATGACAAACAGCAGTGGCCCCAAAATAGAACCTTGCGGTACACCATTAGTAACTAAACTCCAGGATGAACATTTGCCATCAACCACCACCCTCTGTCTTCTTTCAGCTAGCCAATTTCTGATCCAAAGCTCTAAATCACCTTCAACCCCATACTTCCGTATTTTCTGCAATAGCCTACCGTGGGGAACCTTATCAAACGCCTTACTGAAATCCATATACACCACATCCACAGCTTTACCCTCATCCACCTGTTTGGTCACCTTCTCGAAAAACTCAATAAGGTTTGTGAGGCACGACCTACCTTTCACAAAACCGTGCTGACTATCGCAAATGAACTTATTCTTTTCAAGATGATTATAAATCCTATCTCTTATAACCTTTTCCAACATTTTACCCACAACCGAAGTAAGGCTCACAGGTCTATAATTACCAGGGCTGTCTCTACTCCCCTTCTTGAACAAGGGGACAACATTTGCTATCCTCCAGTCTTCCGGCACTACTCCTGTCGACAATGACGACATAAAGATCAACAGCAACGGCTCTGCAATCTCCTCCCTGGCTTCCCAGAGAATCCTAGGATAAATCCCATCTGGCCCAGGGGACTTATCTATTTTCACACTTTCCAAAATTGCTAACACCTCCTCCTTGTGAATCTCAATCCCATCTAGCCTAGTCGGCTGTTTATAAACACTTCAGTGCAATTCACTGTGTCCAACACTGTGAGGCCTCCTGTGGTCGGTCAGCTCTATGTGTTTATAAACCCTTCAGTGTATGTCACTGTGTCCAACAGTGTGAAGTCTGTCAGTCTCTCTTGAAGTGATGTCTGACTTTTAACCCCTTATAGGGACTAAACCAAATCAGTGGAAGATGCCTATTCATCTCCTTTAATCAAATTCAAACCAGACGAATTCTCATAGACGCTTAAATAAAAGCAAAATACTGCAGATGCTGGAAATCTGAAATCTAAACAAGAAATGCTGTAGCCACTCTGCAGGTCTGGCAGCATCTGTGGAAAGAGAAGCAGAGTTAACGTTTTGGGTCAATGACCCCGAAGGAGGGTCACAAATATTAATAACAAATGTAACACATAATCTTATCTCTAACATCGAATCCAAAAGTTTAACCTTGCTAATTTTAAAGA
Source organism: Heterodontus francisci (assembly GCF_036365525.1). Taxonomy (NCBI): domain Eukaryota; kingdom Metazoa; phylum Chordata; class Chondrichthyes; order Heterodontiformes; family Heterodontidae; genus Heterodontus; species Heterodontus francisci. The sequence goes on from NC_090401.1 coordinate 4,784,178, forward strand.
AAGTTATCTTAGAATATCCAGAATATCAATCAAAATTTAAAGTTACCTTTTTACCTTAAACTCCCCGTCGTTGAGAAGCATTGTTGAGGATGCAACACTTCCAAACAATGCTTCAAAACCTCTCATGTTTGTACTGATTGTGAAGTATCATTTGACTTTTAGCATGTAGATGTCTTTCCTTTGTATATTCATCTTCCTTTTAAAATCCACATCTTTAATTAACATCTCCACTTAATGTTTTTTTTCCTGGTATTTGAAGTTGTGAGCATTTATCTGGTCAAAATATTAATAATTGTGTTTACTTGAACACTCTTCTTCCTGTAAGTCCATTCCATTTGTTATGCTATTAACTATAATTTATCTTCCAAGCCCCTGACATCAGAGACACAAATTGATTTCCCAACTTGTTTCTGGTTCATAACTCTCTCTCTTTGGCCTCTTTATCTCGAGAGACAATGGATACGCGCCTGGAGGTGGTCAGTGGTGTGTGGAACAGCGCCTGGAGTGGCTATAAAGGCCAATACTAGAGTGACAGACTCTTCCACAGGTGCTGCAGAAAAATTTGTTTGTCGGGGCTGTTCCACAGTTGGCTCTCCCCTTGCGCTTTTGTCTTTTTTCTTGCCAAATGCTATGTCTCTTCGACTCGCCACAATTTAGCCCCGCCTTTATGACTGCCCGCCAGCTCTGGCGAACGCTGGCAACTGACTCCCACGACTTGTGATCAATGTCACAGGACTTCATGTCGCGTTTGCAGACGTCTTTGAAGCGGAGACATGGATGGCCGGTGGGTCTGATACCAGTGGCGAGCTCGCTGTACAATGTGTCTTTGGGGATCCTGCCATCTTCCATGCGGCTCACATGGCCAAGCCATAACAGGGACCTTGAAATTGTTTAACTCTACCTTCTTAAAGGGGAATATCTGTATGTCTTGAAAACCTGGCCATTTATTCAATCTTTCATTCTAAAAGGTATAATATGTTAACTATTTCTAAATTCTACCTAATTAAGCCTATTATACCTATAGTAAATCACAGACAGGTCTTGCCAAAAAAGGCAAAGATAAAGCCTTATTAGAGTTCCTTATTGCGAAATCCTATCCGGAAATAATAAGGTTTTTCAGTAGGTACGTTTTTTAAAGGCATCTGTATGGAATTTTAGTACTGTGGCTGCTGCATTAACCCATTTGCTATAAAAAAGAGCAATAAAGTTGTATGCCCAGATGAATACCAGGCAGCTTTTAAAAAGCTTAAGACAATCTTAACTAACGAACCAGTATTATCTGCTACAACTTTCAGTAAACCCTTTAAAATAGCGATCGATGCGAGTGACCTGGGGGTGGGTGCCGTTGTATTGTAGGATAACAAGTCACGCTTGGAGAACCTAGTAGTGTATTAACCAAGCAAATGAAATTGCCATCAAACAAGAAGTATTCCACAGTGGACAAAGAAGCATTTGGATTTTCTCTGGCTATCAAACTTTTTAAAGCATATGCCCACCAGGATTATAAGGAAATTCTAATATACACTGACCATAACCCATTAACGTTTGTGGAAAAGTTTAAAAATCTTTAGATGGAGTTTGTGGTTACAGACCTATCATCAAAAACTTGCATATATTTTGAGGATATATAATATCATCGCTGAAGCTTTGTCACGAATTAAACCTTGTCAGCTCATATAGATGGCGATGGTTAAAGAAAATGCTGTCAATTGTTGGCAGAGTGCAGAATGCGAAATAAAAAAAAAATGATAGAGTGTTTTTCCAGTCCCTTTTTTTTGGCATTGCAGTGAAATACATTTCAGGAATGGCATTTTATTTCGCCATGTGTGGAGGTGTCACGGATCTGTAATTATTTTTTTCTCCTCGGAACAAAAGCATTGTGCATGCCTTTAAGACATTGTTAGAAACAGTGCACCTTGAAGGGAGAATGTACTGGAATTTTTGGAGAGCTAGTGTGCCACAGCTGCATATTTTGTTTCTCTGGGCAACAACTGGAGAGAAAGAGAGAGGTCACATGATGCAATGTTTCCACCTGGCTGTGTGTGGAACTGGCAGAAACCGGCTGAAACCAGTTAGTGTTGAGAGAGTTCCCAGCGAGACGAACTGAATAGAAAAGGAGCCGTTTTACTTACTCTCAGCAAAGATTCGACAGGAAGTTGCAAGCCAAGTTAATTCCCCAAGTAAAAACGAAAAACCTTATTTTTCAGCAATCCATTGTACTGCTGTGCTCATCATTCAAAGGACTGTGTAATGCTTGGTTCAGCTGAAGAATTCAATGCCTATCTTCTGAAGGACTGTTTTCATCAAATCCAGATGAAGACCTTGAGTGACCTTTGATTATTCACATTGGAAGACTGCATCCATCGGGAATGTGACCTACAAAAACGTCCTTATTTCATTTATTCATAAGAGACAGCTAATTAACAAAAAAGAAACTCCACGTTTAAAACAGGTTAAGCATAGTTTATCTTAAGTGTAAGTGTGTGAAATGAGAAGTTAGATTAAAATAAAATGTTATAAGCTCTTTAGACATAGGCTTATCTTAACAGTGTTCAAGATTTAGTTTTCATAATACATTATGAATTTGTTATTGTCTAAAGGTACCTGATTTGGACCCCATCATACTGGGTAACTAGAGGATTTAATTTGCTTGTTTCCGACCTGTGGTGTGAGGGGACTGAATTGAAAATGCTTTGCTCCCACTGCGATCGAAACATATTGGTGGAAATACCTTGTTTGTCACATTTCTCCGAGATAACTCAGTGGAATAATTCTCGACATCTCCAGAATGGACAACTTCTGAAACGATCCTAGTGACCTGTCTCTGTATAACTGGATGCTAGCCTAGAAATGGGACGACTGACTTCCTTCTGTGACTTCTTTTTCGTCAAAAATTAGCAAGTGTTTGGCCAAAGTTGTTTTTTTCTAGGTCGTATTTGTAACAGACCTCTGCTGAGTGAATTTCAGTATTTTTAGTTTTAGTTTTAGATATACAGCACTGAAACAGGCCCTTCGGCCCACCGAGTCTGTGCCGACCATCAACCACCCATTTATACTAATCCTACACTAATCCCATATTCCTATCACATCCCCACCTGTCCCTATGTATTTCCCTACCACCTACCTATACTAGGGGCAATTTATAATGGCCAATTAACCTATCAACCTGCAAGTCTTTTGGCATGTGGGAAGAAACCGGAGCACCCGGAGGAAACCCACGCAGACACAAGGAAAACTTGCAAACTCCGCACAGGCAGTACCCAGAATCGAACCCGGGTCCCTGGAGCTGTGAGGCTGCGGTGCTAACCACTGCGCCACTGTGCCGCCCCTACTTTTACAAGTAGTGTCTGTCTGAGTGGATTTGGGGATATTTTAAAAAGAGAACTTTCATATTTAATCGCCATATTAATGCTTTGCTTTGTTGCTGCTTAAGTCTTATTTTATAATAAACTGATAAGGTTGTTGTGTAGTAAATGAATATGGCTGGTGTATTTTGTTCTGGGATCAAAAATAGAGCATATGATTGACTGTATCTGTAACTGGGCAAAAATTGAATTATGTTTTAAGACCTGTGAAGAAGTGGAACAGAAACGGTACTGCACACCACCTGCCTCTGTCGTAACAGTAATCAGATACCCCTTGGGTAAAGAAGTCGAATGAATCACAACCCTGTGAGTGAAGAAATGTCTCTTCATTGCAAAGCTAAATGGCAAATCCTTTATCCTGAGATGACAACCCTTTGTTCTAGATTCTCCAGACAGGAACATCAGCCTCTCAGTATCTACCCTGTGAAATTCTCAGAGAGTTTGTTTCATGTCTCAATAAATTACCTCCCCTATAAACCTCAATGAATATCGGCCCATTCAACCCAATCTCTCCTCTCCTTACAGGACAGTTCTTTCATCCAGTTCTAGCGTTCAGAAGGACAACTGAATTTCTGCTTTGTAACCATCTCACCCGACCGTGGTTGTGGAAGGCACTGGTAAGGTGGTGCCAGGGCACTGTTAAAATTCCACCTGATGCAAATAAAGACTCTCGGGATCTTAGAGACACCACATCTCTCCATTAATCCGCTACAATATATAAACCGCACTTCTCCCTTCGATTCTGGATTCTGTAGCTCGTGCCAGCTCGAAGCTCCTCAGCTATGCCCGAGACCCAACAATCCCTTCATCGTTCCACATGCATGCTCCCTATTTGGGAAGGTCCATCACCCGAAGGTGTCATGCAGTTATGTATAAAACATAATGGTTTTGTTGGAGATCGAGCAAACATCCGGAATACACCTAGCGTGGCATGGTTAACAGTAGGCGACTGGTGACCTAACACCTCCCTAGTGTATGTTGGATCAGGGTTCAGTTAGTTATCATGGTTCACTTTAGATCAATGTTCTCTTTCGTTTCAATACAAATAGGTCATTTCACATTTACAATAGGGATTAACTTAATTTTAAGATAATTGTTAGGGTTAGGATTATAATTGAGATTAGATTTGGGTTTATGGATCGGGTTAATGTTAGTATTAGGCAGAGGTTAGGGTTATGGATAGAATTAGACTTTTGATTAGGGTTTCAGTTAGGGTTAGCTTTAGGGTTATCGATCAGGTTAGCATGAAGTCTAGGGTTACAATTTAGATTAGGGCTATGTTTATGGTTATTGTTATGGTCAGGATAGGATGCCTGGACGATCGGCGAATTGCCCTGTTTTATGTTTACATTCTCATTTTTTGATTTTTTTTCCAGTGGTACCGTCCTCCTTTGATTGTATCATGATTTTAATTGCTTTCGTCCAGACCTACCACCCATTGTCTATCCCCAGTTGGGTGTTTAGATAAGGTTAAAGGTATATAGTAGTTTCCTGAAAGAAGGCACATCTACCTGGAGAAGTGGTCGTTCTAAAGACCAAGATAAGGATCAATATGGAAGCTTTTTTCTTTCTCTGAGGGTGAGGATTTTAGGTTAGAGTTATGATATATGCACAGTAGATTTAAACTGTTTGTAATTGGGGTAATTATGTTTCATATCTATGTTTAGCTGTTTGGAGTTGTGGTTAGTGTTTGTGAGTTAGATATTGATTTGCTTAGGTTTGGGGTTTGGGTTAAAGTGTGTTATAGTTGCGAAGATTGAGGTTGGTGTGGTGGTTTGGCGCGAGTGTTACGGTTAGAGGGTCATGGTTAGGTTTAGGGCTTACAATTGTACATATCTTTGGGTTAGCAATTCAGCATTATGGTTGGGATTAGGGGTAGGGAGTGAACATCTGGTTGAGGAATAGACGTAGACGTTGAGGTAGGTGTCCTTGTCATGGCTATTGTTGTAGGTTATGTTTCGGATTAGGAGGTTAGAGTTAGGCTTGGTGATTCGGCATTGGGTTTCTCGATTAGTTCTTGGCGTCCAGATTAGGGTTAGCTGTTCGCCATTTGCATCAGGGTGAAGAGTTTGGTCATTGGATTAGATGCTGTGGTTAGCATCCCAGTTACGGTTGGATTTAGGGGTTAGAGATTGTGGGTTAGGGGTTATACTTATGGTTTGTGTTGGAGGGTAAAATGTTCGGGGTTGGGGTCAAAGGTAAGGGTAATGTTAAAGTTTTACTTAGAGTTAGGTTTATTGTTCCAGTTTGGTTTCGATTTAAGATTGTAGTTAGGTTTAGAGTTAGAATCATGGTTATTTTCAGGGTTAGGTTAAGTGTTACATTTTAGCTTTGGTTTAGAATTATAGTTAATATTAGGCTGAGGCATATGGTTACAATTAATGTCCAGACTGGCCAAGAGAGTGTGGGAAAATGGCGCACTGACACGGAACACAAAAGTCCGAGTGTATCAGGCCTGTGTCCTCAGTACCTTGCTCTACGGCAGCGAGGCCTGGACAACGTATGCCAGCCAAGAGCGATGTCTCAATTCATTCCATCTTCGCTGCCTTCGGAGAATACTTGGCATCAGGTGGCAGGACTATATCTCCAACACAGAAGTCCTTGAAGCGGCCAACACCCCCAGCTTATACACACTACTGAGTCAGCGGCGCTTGAGATGGCTTGGCCATGTGAGCCGCATGGAAGATGGCAGGATCCCCAAAGACACATTGTACAGCGAGCTCGCCACTGGTATCAGACCCACCGGCCGTCCATGTCTCCGTTATAAAGACGTCTGCAAACGCGACATGAAATCGTGTGACATTGATCACAAGTCGTGGGAGTCAGTTGCCAGCATTCGCCAGAGCTGGCGGGCAGCCATAAAGACAGGGCTAAATTGTGGCGAGTCGAAGAGACTTAGTAGTTGGCAGGAAAAAAGACAGAGGCGCAAGGGGAGAGCCAACTGTGCCCCAACAAACAAATTTCTCTGCAGCACCTGTGGAAGAGCCTGTCACTCCAGAATTGGCCTTTATAGCCACTCCAGGCGCTGCTTCACAAACCACTGACCACCTCCAGGCGCGTATCCATTGTCTCTCGAGATAAGGAGGCCCAAAAGAAAAAAGAAAGAATATGGTCAGGGTGACAGTTAGGGTTAAGGTAAGGAATAGAGTGCCAGTTACATTGAGGTTGAAGTTCACTATCAGGATTAGGTTTAAATTTAGGTTCAGAGTTAGCATGACGTTTATGTTTAAGGTTAGGTTTTGGATTTGCGTTTAAATATATTTTTAGAATCATGGTGAGAGAGAGGAGTATGGTCAGTGTTGGGCAAGGGTTAAGGTTCGGGTGACATTTAGATTCTGATTTGTGTTTAACTTTAGGTTCACATTTAAAGTTAACTATATGGTTAGGGTGCGGATTGACAGTTACGCTTAGGGTAATGGTGGGGTTAAAAGTAGTTTTTGGGCGAGGGATATATTTGTGTTTAGGGTTAGCAAGATATTACAGTTAGGTTTACTGTTATTGTTCCGCTTAGGGCTTCAGTTGAAGTTAAGTTTATGACTATATTTAATGTAAGGTTCAGTTTAGTATTGTAGTTAATTTTACAGTTAGGCTTTAGTTTCGTCTCAGGGTTAGTGTTGAAGGAACGGCCACCAAAGGTTGAACATTAAAAATCGAGAATGCACAAGAGGTCAGAAAAAGCGGAGCAAAAATATCTCGGAGGTTTGTAGGACTGCAGAAGTTTACTGATAGAGGGAAGAGAGAGAAATGTGTGGGAATATGAAGACAAATTTTAAAATCGAGCTGGAGCTTGACTGGGAGCCAATGTAGGTGAATGAGCACAGGGGTGATAGGTGAAATGGACTTGGTGAGAGTATGGACAGTAAAGGCAGCAGAGTTTCAGATGACCTCAAATTGATGAATAGTAGATTCTTGCAAGATGTCTTTCGAATAGTCTCGTCTTAAGGTAACAAGGGCATTGATAAGTGTCTCAGCGGCAACTGATCGAAGCCAGTGGCAGAGTGTAGCAATATTGTGGAGACGAAAATCGATGCTCTTAGTGATGGCGCAGCGATGTGGACAGAATCTCATCGCGGGGTCAGATATCACACCAACGCTGTAAAGTATCTGTTTCAGCATCAGACAGTTGTCAAGGAGTGTGATGGAGTCAATAGCTGGAAAAAATTAATGTGTCATAGGGCCAAAGATGTTAGTTTTCACTATATTTAACTGGAGGAATATTTTCCCCATCTAAAACTGGATGTTGGACAAAAAGTCGGGAAGTTTAAAGACAGTGGTGGAATTGACTGAAGTGCTTGTGAGATACAGCTGTATGTTGTCAGCCTGCTTTTGAAAACTGATGCCGTGTTTTTGAAGATGTCATGGAGGGACATCACGAGAATAAGGAATCGGAAGTGGTCATGTCCAGATCCTCGGGGTCACCAGAGGTAATTGTGTGGAAGCAGGATGTTAAAACTTTGTTAGTGATTCTCTGTCTGTGTTTAAGTGGATAACAATTGAACACGGCGAGTACATTCCGACCCAGTTGGCTGACGGTGAACAGACTTTGGCGGAGTAAGGTGTGTTCAAAGGCTGGAGACAAGATGGGAAGCGCAAGGAGGGGTTGCTTACCTCTGACACCGTTCAATAGGATGCCACGGTGGGCTTTGATAAGAACCGTTCGAGTACTGTGGCAGGGGTGAAAACCAGATTGGAGGGATTCAAATAGGATTTATGGATAGATAGGCACGAATTTGGGAAGCAGCAACACATTCAAGGAACTTTTTCGTGGAAAAAGAGTTGGAGATGGCGTGGCAGTAGGCATGATCGGAACGATCATTTTATTTGAGGAGAAGATTGATGAGTTCATTTTTGAAGGAGAACCTAAGGAGAGGGAACTCTTAACAATATCAACTGAAATGTGGACCAGGACGGAAATCAGCCTCGTTAGTCCGGTTAGCTTCCAAGATGAGGTACTGGGTCTGTCGACTCATGTGCAAATACTTGCACTGCTCCCTCACCCTAGATAACATCTGCCTGTCGAAGCCCCTCTATTGGCTTTTTCCAAGAGCAAAACCCCTCTCCCATCCCAATGTCGTACTCTGGGAAGGAGAGAGGGAGAGAGAGAGAGAAATTGAAAACGGCACAATAAAGATCTCCAAAGCGCTAAATGCAAAATAATCAAATGACTCAAGAAATTCTCCAGCAGCGGCAGCATTTTACTTGCGTAAGAACAAGTTTTCTTTTCTTTCTGAGCAGCTGCATGCAGCTAAAAATCGAGCCAGTGCATGTGGAGGTGAGATTGTGGTTGCTGTTTTCCCTCCTGTCCTGAAGAGTGCGCTCTGACCCTTTTCCTGCTCCCTTTATTTCCGGGCAATTGAATGTCATCTCTTGCCCTCATTCCACTACTCGTTACTTTGTATGAGCTCTTCTGACAGTTTACTTGCTGTGCAGCTATCACCGCTTACCCAGCGCTCAAAGCTGTTTATTTGCTATTACTCCTGCAGACCCTTTACTTCTGTTCCTCCTATGGTCACCTGTTCTCCATTACCGTCTGGATCTTTTCCTTTGTTTTCTATCTAGCCTCTCTCAATCAGATCTAGTCCCCTGTAATAAATACCCTCAATCCCCATTGTCACAGGGGGTATTTTCAGATCTAAAAGAAAAACAGAAAGTGTTGGAGTTGCTCAGCAGGTCAGGGGAAATCGGTGAAGAGAGAAACAGTATTAATGTGTCAGGTCTGTTTCTCTCTCCACAGGTACTGCCTTTCATTAGAACTGGCAAAGATTAGAAAATAATTAGATTTTAACTGGTGAAGTTTGTGGGGGGAGGGGGGGACGTTGTGTGGGGAAGATAGGGCAGACAGCATGAGAGATTAAAGAACAAAGATATTCTAGGACGAAGGCAAGGAACATGCTAATGCTTGTACTGAAAGACAAAGCAATAACGTGTTAATAGCATAATAATGAGCAGCTCCCTCTGCATGAAGAGAAATAGGCACATGCTTAAAACATAAAATAACATATACAAACAAAACGACCAGTCATACTCTGAAGTTATTGATGTCAATTTTCAGTCCACAAGGCTGCAGAGTGACGAATCGAAAGATCAGGTGCTGCTGCTCGAGCTTGGGTTGACGTTCACTAGAACACTGGATCAGGCCAAAGACAGAGCTGCTGGCATGAGAGCAGGGGGGTGGTCTTGAAATGGCAAGCGGCCGGAAGCTCGAGTTCATGTTTTTAGACTGAGTGGAGGTGTTTCGCAAAGGAGTCAGCCAATCTGCATTTGGTCTCCCCAGTGTAGAGGATACCAATTGTGACCAGCGAATACAGTATACTAAATTGAAAGAAGTACATGTAAATCACTGCTTCACCTGGAAGGAATGTTAGGGGCCTCGAATTGCGGAGAGAGGAGGTAAAAGGGCAGGTATTACACCTCCTGTGATAGCATGGGAAGGTGACGTGGGAAGGGGTCGAGGTGTCAGGCAGATAGAGGAGTGGACCAGGGTGCTGCAGAGGCAATGATCCTCCGAACGATTTTCAGATCCCCAGCTATTCCTGGTGACATTCATTTGAAGAGTCTGGAGATAAATATTGCGTTCATGGACTGGAAAAACTGAGACCAGTTATTTATTAACTAACTGAAGAATTGATGTAACTGGATATTTTACCACGTTCTTGAACTGTTCTCTGAATTTGGACTGAGTCACCCCATAAATGAATGTGTTTGTGCAACAACTTAAATTTAGCAACATGAAGCCAACTTGTTCAAATATATAAAAAGAATCATCATCGAAGTGATATGCCACATTAAAAAAATATAAAACGTATACCGACCACAGAAGTATGAAGTTGCCGGATATAGTGAAGAGTAAAATCATAGACTTCCTTCTGCTCTCCATCTCTGGGTCACTGCGATTCTCTCCCTTGCTGTGACCCCTCAGTCCCTTACGGACTCGACTAGCCACTAAAATGTGTCTGACTGTCAGAGCATTGAGCAACAGAATTAAAGCGAAAGGGAGCAATGGGTTTAAAACTGTATCAAACCAGTTAAATCCCACCCATCCGGGCTCCGTATAATAGCTTGGCTTTGAATTACATAACCATGGCACGCTGTCAGTTATCCATCCAGGTTCATGCGCAAAGTAGAAAGGGATGTTTTTTAAACAGAGCACAATACAGGTTGTTGCTAGAACCACAGCAGCAGTTTTCTTGGTGCAATATTTAGATTTCAGCTTCTGGCAACAAATAGCAACAAAACGATCAAAGGTGAACGTGACCGTGAACCAGACCGAACAGTCTGTGGCTGCACGCAGCACGACCGTGCGAATACTACATACAGGGGTGATATCCAGGAAACACAAAGGGAAATAATAATAATTGATCTGATTCAGTATGACCTCAGTGATAATGACCAGTAGATCCGCTGCTACCATGGCCACTAGGTAGCGAGTGGTGCACGTGGAGAGGCCGCACTTTCCAAGGGACAGGATCAAAATCGCCATTAAATTAGCTGTAAGGGAGAGAGAAGGGAAAAGAGGCTGGGAATTACTGATTGAACATTCTCGCTTTCTGAGCACGGGTAGTAAAGACTGTATTTGTACATCAAAAACAGTTAGGTTGGGGGTTGGGTTAGAGTTAATGCAACTCAACCATGAACTCAAACTACCTCGAAAACGCCCATTTTCACGTTTTACAGAGGTGGACTGGGCCCCAGCAGCAGACTACTCCCAAAAGCCAGTTAGGCAGTTAAATATTACAGTGAGGCTGACAGTCTCCAATTTAGCGTGTTTTACAGGTTAGTCTTGATGGCCAGTTTTCCCCATTGAACACCACCCTCCACACAAAGACACTTGAAATCAGTGATCGAACATCCTCCAGAAATAGAAGCTCACATTAAGGTCTAGACCTGAACAATCCCAGTGCTTGGGGTTTGGACCCCAAAACAGGATTTCTTCCCTCGACCCTGTCTGAGGTGCGGCAACCCCAAATTCTGAATAACTGCAACATCCGGGATTGGAACCTGTCAGGTCTGGGCACACACAATAATGACCGGATCATAAATCACCTCCTTTCCAAAGTCGGGAATCAGCTAACACACCCCATGCTAGGATACAAGGAAAACTCACGGATAAGAACCTATCTCCATGTTAGGAGACCAACAGACCTTGGACCACTCGATGGGATAGCAGACCACCCCTGGACCCAGACCACTCCCCGGACGCAGATCAATTCCGAGCATTGGAGATCCTCGCTGAATTGGACTGCTCCCCAGGATAGGTGAAAATCATGGAATTGGACAGCTCTATGGCATAGGAGACTCACCTGGACTCAGATTATGCCATTAGAAGTGAGACAATCCCCCCCACCCTCCAGTATCAGATCATCCCAGGGTTAAGAGACCTCCCAGCTTCTGACCACCCACTGGGGTAAGAGACCGCTACGGGCTCAGTGAAATCCCCAGCTTTGGAGATTTCACAGTCTCGGACCTTTCACGAGGATAGGAGACATTACCTCAAGCTCGGACCACCCCCGGGATATAAGGCCTTCCCCAGGATTTAGACGACTCCCCGGATTGGAAATATATACCGTAGACTGGGCACACTACCTGGTATACAGACCCAGTGGATTACAACAACTCTCCGGGTTAGGAGAGCCTTGAGAGTCAGAGCTCCCCTTAATAGGAGATGCCTGTGGGCACGGCTATTCCTGGAACATTGCAGAATTGGACCACGTCCCGGGATCGGAGACACCAATGGACTCAGACTACTCCCTGGTATAGAGACCACCCCAAGGTCAGAGCGATCCCTGGGATAAATTAAAAAAACGCGCTAATGCAGACCATTCCGAGGGATAGATGCCCACCCTGGAATCGGATCAATCACCACTGTTAGTGAAAGAAGACCCCTGCAGACCACTTCCCAGGATTGGATTCCCTATCCCTGGACTCAGACCACTCCACCTGTCAGGAGACCATGACCCAGATTTATTTATTTCGAGTTGCAGCACTGAAACAGGCCTTTCAGCCCACCGAGTCTTTGCCCACCGCTATACTAATCCTACACTAACCCCATTTTCCTACCACATCCGCACCTTCTCTACCATATTCCCCTACCACCTACCTATACTAGGGCAATTTATAATGGCCAATTTACCTATCAACCTGCAAGTCTTTGGCTGTGGGAGAAAACCAGAGCACCCGGCGAAAACCCATGTGCAAACTCGGCACAGGCAGTACCCAGAATTGAACCCGCGTCGTTGGAGCTCTGAGGCTACGGTGATAACCATTGCACCACTGTGCCGCCCCACAAATTTGTACTATTCTGCAGGACAGGACGTAATATCTGCAGACTCCGAGCACTCCATCGAATAGGAAACTCCCAGACTTGGACCACGCTCAAGGATAGGAGTTACCTCCCATACTCAGACCATTCTGCCAGAGAGGAGACACCCCTGACACAGATAGATCCCTGGGATGTGAGGCAACACGCCTGTCCGCCCTCGCACCAGACTCAGACCTTTCCCCAGGATAGGAAACACTTCTGGACATAGAAAACTCTCCAGGCTAAGAGCGCTCCTCCCCCATACACTGAATTTTTCCTGGAGTAGGAGATGCACTGGACTTAGGCCAGTACCTAAGTTAGGTGGAATATGGGATTCTGACATTATCCTGGATAGGAGATAACACTTGAATGGGAACTCTATCTCTGGGATGGTTGACACCTTCAAGACTCGGACCACTTTCCAGTCCCAGATTTGGACCGCCCATTCGGATAGGAGACCTTCACCGGAATCAAACAACGCCACCCCTTTTGAAGATGCTCCTTGGCTCAGATCACTCACTGTGATACCAGATACTACCTGTGGACTCCTATCATTCCCTGGGATGTGGTAGCGTCCCCGAGCTCGGACCACTCCCCGTGAATGGAGATATCCCATAATTGTAACACAGCCCTGGATAACGAATGTCTTGGAACTGGATCACTCTCTGTGATAGGAGGCCTTACCCATCCTCGGATGATCACCCAGGATAAGAAATCGCCCAGGTTTGGATCTCTGCCCAGGGTAGGAGACACCCCTGACTCGGACCACTTCCTGTGATCGGATAATCTCCTAGATTTGCACCACTCCCCAGAAGAGGAAATATCCCCGACCTGGACTCAGACTACTATTTGGGTAGGTTTCTCCCAGGACTGGGAGCTTTCCAAGGGATATGGAGCAGGACCCGTAAAACACCCCTGGATAGGAGCCTATCCCAAAATGGAACCACTCCCCGGATTAGCAGGCACATGCATAGCTGCCACACCCTGAAGACGAAACACCCCTGCCTGAGATCACAGGTTGAGGTAGGAATCCACACTGGGGACTGGGACCAGTACCCTGGAGTGATTGTACCTTCGAACACGTTCCCCTGCCCAAGAGAGGAGACCATCACCGGGCCTTGGATCACTCGTCTGGATAGGAGATACAATCCGTGTACTCATACCATGCCACAGAATAGGAAACCCAGGACGAGGACCACTTTGCAGGATAGGGTACTTCGTCATACTCTGACCACTCTACAACATCGGAAACTCTGCTGACACAGACAATTCCTGCAATCGGAGACCTTCCCCTGGGCTCAGACGAAGTTCCATGATAGGACCCTGTTTCACCCTCCGGGATAGGAGCAGCTCCCCCTGGCACTCGGAATACTGCCCAGGAAAGAAGCCCCACGGGATTCAAATCACTATCCAGGATAAGAGGCACCACTGTACTGGAACGACTCTCTGGAATAGGAGGGGATAATTAGACTTGGACTACTTCCCGGCATAAGAGATACTCCCCCCCCCCCCCCCACCAAACATAGACCACACTTCCATATGGGAGATCCCCATGGGCTCAGATCTCTGTCCTGGATAAGTCGCATTGCCTCCAGACACTGGCCACTTGCCAGGAAAGGATAGCCTCGCAGACGCTGACCAGTCCCCAGAATATGACACCCTATTTCCATATTTAAACCACTCCCATAATACGATTTTGCCCCAGATACGACAACAACCCGCGAGTAGAAGCTTCCAATAATTGGACCCCACCCTGGAGTATGAGAAACTACTGGAATCCGATGGCTCCCCGTGATAGAAGAACACCTGGACTTGGACCACTCACCAGGTCATAAGATATGCCTTACTCTGACCATTTCCCAAGATGGAATAATCTCACAGACATGAACCGTTCCCTGGGCCAGGAGACCCTCCCTCAGAATGGGACTAATCGCTGGGATAGGTATCCCTCTTGACTTGTGTCCCTCTACGGAATAGGAGACTCTCCCCACCCGGACAGTTACAACTCTCCAAGAGAGGAGACCCACCCCACTCTGGGGACACTCCAGGAATACATGACCCCTGGACTTGGACCAGACCATGGGATAGAAGATTCCGATGAGGACCACTGCCTGTGGTAGGAACCCACCTCGGACTTGTACCACTCTTTTGGATAGATAGCTCCCTGGGATTTAGACGACTCAGATTATAGGAGCTTCCCCCACAGTCACAGACCATGCCTGGGATAGGAAACCACCCGCAATTGTAGGAATCGATAGCCCCTGTTTGGGCACCCCTTCTGGGAATCGAATTCAGAGAATTCTGGGATCCTTTAGCAACCAGCTTCACCTCGTGCGGTCGGGTGTATGTGGTTCAGACCTGCACGCTGCTGCGGCCTGCTCTACAATGCTCATAATCCGACTGGAGCCAAACTTCAGGCTCGTTTCCGAATGAGGTACCTGTTCAGGTGAAAATACACACCGCGCATGGAAAAAAGAAACAGAATTTATGGTAAAAACTCCATCCTTTGCCTACGTAAATGGAAAGGTCCTGGGGAAAATTGATGTCCAGAGAGATTTGGGTGTTCAGGTCCATTTTTCCCTGAAGGTGGCAACGCAGGTCAATAGAGTGGTCAAGAAGGCATACGGCATGCTTTCCTTCATCGGACGGGGTATTGAGTACAAGAGTTGGCAGGTCATGTTACAGTTGTATAGGACTTTGGTTCGGCCACATTTGGAATACTGCGTGCAGTTCTGGTCGCCACATTACCAAAAGGATGTGAATGCTTTGGAGAGGGTGCAGAGGAGGTTCACCAGGATGTTGCCTGGTATGGAGGGCGCTAGCTATGAAGAGAGGTTGAGTAGATTAGGATTATTTTCATTAGAAAGACGGAGGTTGAGGGGGGACCTGATTGAGGTATACAAAATCATGAGAGGTATAGACAGGTTGGATAGCAAAAAGCTTTTTCCCAGAGTGGGGGATTCAATTACTAGGGGTCACGAGTTCAAAGTGAGAGGGGAAAAGTTTAGGGGGGATATGCGTGGAAAGTTCTTTACGCAGAGGGTGGTGGGTACCTGGAACACGTTACCAGCGGAGGTGGTAGACGCGGGCACGATAGCGTCTTTTAAGATGTGTCTGGACAGATACATGAATGGGCAGGAAGCAAAGAGATAGAGACCCTTAGATAATAGGCGACAGGTTTAGATAGAGGATCTGGATCGGCGCAGGCTTGGAGGGCCGAAGGGCCTGTTCCTGTGCTGTACTTTTCTTTGTTCTTTTTGTTCTTTGTAAGCCATCCCTTTCAATATCCACGCCTGCGTTTTGGAGCCAAAGAAAAATACTGACGCTGCTATTAATATGATGCAAACAAGGAGAGTGCCAAAACAACCAATACGACAGGGAGCACCTATGGAGATAGCAACAGAGTTAACGTTTCAGGCCAATAGCCTTTCATCAGAACTGGAATATGTTAGAGGTTAACAGTTTTAACAAAAAAGTTATCAATGGGGTGTATATGGAGGAAATAACGAAAAGGTAGTTCTGTAATCGGGTTGATGGCATGCGATGTAAAATGACAAACGTCATGATGGTGCAAGGTGAATGGGACAATTGAAGAAGCAGAGGATAGGTCCAGAAGAGGGGTAAATACTTAGGGCAGAATAGCAGAGCAAGAGGGATCAATGGAAAATCTGGCCAAGAAGAGAATGCTTCAGCGCCTCAGGAGTGTGATGGAGAAAGGTAGGTAGGCGCCTGGGTAAGGACGATTCTAACAGATCCGTAGCAATATGAGATCCCCATCTCCAGCAGCAGCCCGCACCTGCTCCACTCCCAGTCTCTCTGTTGTACCCATCTTGCATTACAAGCACACGTTGTCTCGGAAAAGGGAGCAATGATATCAACTGAAGCTTTTAATCTCAGTGTTGAGTTGAGTAGACAGTTAGGTGCCCAGACGACAAATATGGTGCTGTTCCTTGTTGAGCATTAAAGTGGGGCAGAGTGGAACGGCGGGGAGAGAGATGCCAGCCCAGGAGCATGATGGAGAATTAAAGTGGGATGCAACCAGAAGTTCAGGATTGTGCTTGTCGACTTAAAGGGCGCGTTCAGTAAATCAATCATGTCAATCTGAAATTTCCAAGTTACAGGAGACTGTAGTAACTAAATTATAAGAAATACAAGCACATCACTGTTTCGGGATGACGTATTTGTGGAGTTGGTTGATGGAAAGGGAGGAGATGAAAGGACAGTTGTTGCATCTCCTGCGCTTGCATACAAATATGCATGCGGTGGGGAAGCGTGGAAGGGAAGACGACATAAGGGGTGAAGGAAGAGTGAAGCAGTATGTCATAAGGGGCAGGGTGAAAGAGGAGATGGGTAAGGTGTGTTTGCCGATGGTTTTCGCTGTGCTTGGTGGAAGTGGAGGAAGATGGGTTCAATGAGGAGGATGTTGGAGTGCAAGGATAAATATATTATGGTTCTGACAGGGAGGGGAGAAGATAGGGCAGTTATGCTGGAAATGGAATGGATATGGGTGAGATTCCAGAACAACTGCCATGGAGGGGAATCATCGGTTGAGAAAAAATGAATACACAGTTGCAGCACTGGTTTGTAAATTGGCATCGTGGTAACAGATGGAAAAGCGTCAGAGAAGTTCGGAAAATTGAATAGAGTCCTGACACGAATCGGAATTGGAGAAAAAAAAGGTGTAGGCAAAGTAGCTATGCGAATCCGTGGGTTTGTAGCAGCTATTGTAGACTGCCTAGCCCCTGAAATGGAGATAGAATAGTCGAGCAAGGAAAGGGAAGAGACAGACTTGGATCTTTCGAACACGAGAGAGGGGCGGAAGTTAGATCCAAAGTTGAAATACTTTTCCAGTTCAATACATAAAAGGAAAATGTCACTGTTAGTCATCAAAGCACTGGAAAAAAAAGAGGTGAAGTAGGGAACCCGAGTAGCTCAGAGCTAATGAGTGAGTGAGAGAGAGAAAGAGAGAGAGAGAGATAGAGAAAGAGAGACGTTCCAATGGGAATGGTGAACAAACAGAACTACCAGAACTACACTAATGAATTCTAAATGGTGCTCTTGGAATGTAACCCCAAGAGAAGGTCGAGGGAAACGATCCAGAAGCAACCTACTGCTGTGGGTTAGGAAAGATCCCATATGCTGTGAGTTTAAGTGCATCTCGCATTTGCATGAATGTGAGTGAGAGAGAGGGCACTGACATGGACAGAAATATAAATTGACATCTGGGGTGCAGCTCAGAAAGAAAGAAGCCACGCATGTTGTGGGACAGTAGGGGCAGACAGGACAAGTTGGTGAAAATTCAGAGGCGTCAGAGGCTGAATAAGGGAGAGAGAGTTCTGCAAGGGGAGAGACTAACTACCAAGTAATAATTGAGTGAAATCATCAAACAACTCATGGGAATTTAATGTAGGCCTAATATTCATCCAATGTAACAGAAAGGTAATAAACTTCAGGTCTGACGCCTCACAATGCTCAGGACCGTGCAGGATGATGAAGATAAAGCAGCAGCACACAGCGTCACAGTAAGATTCAGTCATTATGCAGTAGATTTCAGTACAGTATTAATGGCTTATTTATCCGTCAGTACAGAGTTAATATCTGTTTCTGTTGGTACAGTTCAATAGGAACGAGATCAATATTAATGCAAGCCACTTTATATACGTATTAGCAAACTTGTTCAAACAACTGCTAAAATTTTCGCCTTCTCCACTCATCATATTTGAGAAAAATGAACGCAGCTCTATTAAGTGTGGAAATCAGTCATCTGAAAGACGGTAATGGATGATCACTGAGGTCAAGAGTTCCACTCTGGGTAGTGAGCCACGCTCAATATAATTCGAAACTGACACACTCCCAGTAATAACTTCGCTCAGAAACTTAACAATATCAATCACAAAGCAAAACCAGAGAACACTCACATAGATATTTACACAATTTCAAAGATTAAAGTCATTTACCAGGAACAGCAATGGTGGCAAGGATCGTGTAGTATATTTTTTCTGCACTCTCAAATGTTTCACGCATTTTCTCTGTGAAGAGATCTGTCTCTTCGAGCTACAAGCAATCTCTTTAAATTAATCCCTGGGCCCATACGTTCCCACAACATTTAATTTATACATTGCGCGATCTACACAGGGGCATTGAGGTGAGTTTGACTTGAAAATTTTGAACAAACAGATTACGACACACAAGTTAAGTCTCTGTTGCAATACTTAATGCTCAGATTAAATTAGAAAACCCAAAGATTGGGCAATTATGACCACCGTAATTAACTATCGATACTTGAATGTCGCATTCTTCCATCTGACCCATCTCTATGTCTTGTATGGTTACACGTCCGTTCTTCACACTGCTGTGGTCATTACTGGCATGAGTGTGACTAACTCATCCACCTGCGTTGCCACTTTCAGTGACCTGTGGACCTGTACGCCCAGATCTCTCTGCCTGTCAATACTCCTAAGGGTTCTGCCATTTACTGTAAACTTCCCACCTGCATTAGACCTTCCAGAATGCATTACCTCACATTTGTCTGAATTAAACTCCATCTGCCATTTCTCCACTCAAGTCTCCAACCGATCTATATCCTGCTGTATCCTTTGACAATCTTCATCACTATCCGCAACTCCATCAAACTTTGTGTCATCCGCAAACTTACTAATCAGACCAACTACATTTTCCTCCAAATCGTTTATATATACTACAAAGAGCAAAGATCCCAGCATTGGTCCCTGCGGAACACCACTGGCCACAGCCCTCCATTCAGAAAAGCATCCTTCCACTGCTACCCTCTATTTTCTATGACCGAGCCAGTTCTCTATCCATCTTGCCAGCTCACCTCTGATCCCGTATGACTTCACCTTTTGTACCAGTCTGCCATGAGAGACCTTGTCAAACGCTTTACTGAAGTCCATATAGATAACATCCACGGTCCTTCCATCATCAATCATCTTCGTCACTTCCTCAAAAAACTCAATCAAATTAGTGAGACACGACCTCCCCTTCACAAAACCATGCTGCCTCTCGCTAATAAGTTCGGTTGCTTCCAAATGGGAGTAAATCCTGTCCCGAAGAATCATCTCTAATAATTTCCCTACCACTGACGTAAGGCTCACCGGCCTATAATTTCCTGGATAATCCTGGCTACCCTTCTTAAACAAAGGAACAACATTGGCTATTCTCCACTCCTCTGGTACCTCACCTGCAGCCAATGAGGATGAAAAGATTTCTGTCAAGGCCCCAGCAATTTCTTGCCTTGCCTGTATCGGTATTCTCGGGCAGATCCCATCAGGCCCTGGGGACCTATCTACCTTAAAGCTTTGCAAGCCACCCAACACCTCCTCCTTTTTGATAATGAGATGACTAAAACTGTCTACACTCCCTTCCGTAGGCTCATCATCCACCAAGTCCTTCTCTTTGGTGAACACTGGTGCAAAGTATTCATTTAGTACCTCACCCATTTCCTCTGGCTCCACACATAGATTCCCTTCTCTGTCCTTGAGTGGGCCAACCCTTTCCCTAGTTACCCTCCTGCTCTTTATATACGTATAAAAAGCCTTGGGATTATCCTTAATCCTGTTTGCCAATGACTTTTCATGACTCCTTTTAGCGCTCCCGACTCCTTGCTTAAATTCCTTCCTACTGTCTTTATATTCCTCAAGGGATTCGTCTGTTCCTAAACTTCCAGCCCTTACAAATGCTTCCTTTTTCTTTTTGACTAGGCTCACAATATCCCGCGTTATACAAGCTTCCCGAAACTTGCCAATCATATCCTTCTTCCTCACAGGAACATGCTAGTCCTGGATTCTAATCAACTGACGTTTGAAAGACTCCCACATGTCAGATGTTGATTTACCCTCAAACAGCCGCCCCCAATTTAAATTCTTCAGTTCCTGCCTAATATTGTTATAATTAGCCTATACCAATTTAGCACCTTCACCCGAGGACTACTCATATCCTTATCCACAAGTACCTTAAAACTTATGGAATTATGGTCACTGTTCATGAAATGCTCCCCCACTGAAACTTCGACCACCTGGCCGGGCTCATTCCCCAATACCAGGTCTAGAATGGCCCCATCCCTAGTTGGACTATCGACATACTGTTTCAGGAAGTCCTCCAGGATGCTCCTTACAAGGTATCATAAGAAAGGATTAACATCTAGATCACTGCATTCTACATAAAAAAAATAAGAGAAATAGTTATAAAGTAAATTATGCATAGAGGGAGGCCATTCATGGAGTCCATTCAGGCTCTCCATGGACTAATGCAGTCATTCATACTGCTGCATTCAATCACAGAAGCCCTGCATGTTTACTTCGTCCAAGTGCCGGTTCAATATCCTTTTGAAATCATTGATTTTCTCACCTTCCCTTGTGGGCAGTGAGTCTCAGGTCATAGCCACGGACTGCGTAGAAATGTCTTCCTGATATTGCCTTTTTATTTCTTTGCCTGAAGCATTAAATCTGTGACAACTAGCCCTTGCACCATTAGTGAATGGAGATAGCTTTTTAAAAAATATCTAACATCTATTCCTGTCATAATCTTGTGCACTTCTGTAAAATCTCCCCGCAATCCCCTTTGTTCTAAGGAGAACAATCCCCGTTTTTCCAACTTTTTTTTTATTTCCAAAATATACTTTATTCATAAAAATCTGTAAAAATTACATTGCCAAACAGTTTCCAAACAGCACCAAAAAATACAAACATTGCAAGGGAGATCAGTTTCCTTCAATACTGTCATGAGTTTCTTCACAACCCTTCCGTTTCACAATTGTCATGTCAATTACAGTTTTACATTTACAGCAATTGAGAATATTAACGATACAGTTCGAGGGGTTTCCCATGGATCCAGCCCCTCAGTCCAGCTTGGTGGGGGAACCTTACACTGTGGTCTTTCCCCATTGAGCCTTTGCTGCGGCTGCCCCAAGCTTTAGTGCATCCCTCAGCACGTAGTCCTGGACCTTGGAATGTGCCAGTCTGCAACATTCGGTGGTGGACAACTCTTTGCGCTGGAAGACCAGCAAGTTTCGGGCAGACCAAAGGGCGTCTTTCATCGAATTGATAGTCCTCCAGCAGCAGTTGATGTTTGTCTCGGTGTGCGTCCCTGGGAACAGCCCGTAGAGCACAGACTCCTGTGTTACAGAGCTGCTTGGGATGAACCTTGACAAAAACCACTGCATCTCTTTCCACACCTGCTTTGCAAAGGCACATTCCAGGAGGAGGTGGGCAACCGTCTCTTCCCCACCACAGCCAACGCGGGGGCACTGTGCGGAGGGGGCGAGACTTCGGGTGTGCATGAAGGATCTGACGGGGAGGGCCCTTCTCACCACCAGCCAAGCTACGTCTTGGTGCTTGTTTGAAAGTTCTGGTGATGAGGCATTCCGCCAAATGACTTTGACGGTCTGCTCGGGGAACCATCCGACAGGATCCACACCCTTTTCCCGTAGGGCCTTGAGGACATTCCATGCAGACCACTGCCTGATGGACCGGTGGTCAAAGGTGTTTTCCCGCAGAAACTGCTCCACGAAGGATAGGTGGTACGGCGCCGCCCAACTGCATGGTGCGTTCCGCGACAATGTGACCAGGCCCATCCTTCGCAACACCGGGGACAGATAGAACCTCAGCACGTAGTGACACTTGGAGTTTGCGTACTGGGGATCTACACATAGCTTGATGCAGCCTCACACGAAGGTGGTCATCAGGATGAGGGCCACGTTGGGTACATTTTTCCCGCCCATGTCCAGAGATTTGAACATCGTGTCCCTCCGGACCCGGTCCATTTTAGATCCCCAGACGAAGCGGAAAATGGCTCGGGCGACTGCCACGGTGCAGGAGTGGGGTATGGGCCAGACCTGCGCCACGTAGAGCAACAACGTGAGCGCCTCGCACCTGATGACCAGGTTCTTACCCACAATGGAGAGAGATCGCTGCCCCCACATGCCCAACTTTTGTCGTACCTTGGCTACTCGCTCCTCCTATGTTTTGGTGCACGCCCCGGCCCTTCCGAACCATATCCCCAGCACCTTCAGGTAATCTGACCTGACGGTGAAGGGGACAAAGGATCGGTCAGCCCAGTTCCCAAAGAACATGGCCTCGCTCTTGCCGTGGTTAACTTTGGCTCCCGAGGCCAGTTCGAACTGGTCGCAGATGCTCATCAGTCTGCGCACGGACAGCGGATCCGAGCAGAAGACGGCGACGTCATCCATGTACAGGGAGGTTTTGACCTGAGTGTCTCCGCTGCCTGGGATTGTCACCCCTCTTATGCTCGCATCCTTCCTAATAGACTCAGCAAAGGGTTCAATACAGCAAACAAACAAGACCGGGGACAGAGGACAGCCCTGTCTGACTCCAGATTTGATCGGGAAACTTTCCGATTCCCACCCGTTGATTGAGACTGCGCTACTGATGTTTGTGTAGAGCAGTTGGATCCAATTGCAGATTCCCTCCCCAAACCCCATTTTGGAAAGCACGCCCATCATGTAGGTGTGCGATATCCTGTCAAAAGCCTTCTCCTGGTCCAGGCTGATGAGGCAGGTGTCCACCCTCCTGTCCCGTACGTAGGCGATTGTATCCCTGAGTAGCGCGAGACTATCAGAGATCTTCCTGCCGGGTACAGTACAGGTCTGATCGGGGTGAATCACCAACTCCAGCGCAGACTTGACTCGACTGGCTATGACTTTGGACAGAATCTTGTAGTCAACATTAAGCAGTGAGATGGGCCGCCAATTTCTGATTTCTGCCCTCTCCCCCTTCTGCTTGTAAATGAGGGTGATGATGCCTTTTCTCATGGATTCTGACATGCTGCCGGCCAGGAGCATACTCTCGTATACTTCCAGCAGGTCCGGGCCGACCCAGTCCCACAAGGCCGAGTACAACTCGACCGGTAAGCCGTCGCTCCCGGGAGTTTTACTTGTCTCGAAAGACTCGACGGCCTTTGTCAGCTCGTCCAGAGTTAGCGGCTTGTCCAGTCTCTCCCTCCTGCTGTCATCTAAGACCTCTGTGATAGATGACAGGAAGGACTGGGAGGCTCTGCTGTCTGTGGGCTTCGCGTCATACAGCCCAGCATAAATGGATTTGCTGATCCTTAGTATGTCGGACTGCGAAGACGTTACCGAGCCATCTTCTTCCTTCAGGCTTCTGATAACAGAGCTCTCTCTGTGTACCTTTTGGAAGAAGTAACGCGAGCACGTCTCATCCTGCTCGATGGAGTGGACTCTGGACCGGAAGATGATCTTGGAGGCCTCCTTGGCAAAGAGCGAGGCCTGCTGGCTCTTCACCTCTTGGAGGTCCTCCTTGACCTCGAACCCCATTGACTGCAACCGGAGTAGATTTTGCATAATTTTCTGGAGTCGCGACAGTTCCCTCTGTCTCTCTCTGGCCTTCTGAACACCTTTGTGGATGAAGAACCTCTTGATGTTCTCCTTAATCGCTTCCCACCAGTGAACTGGTGGCTCAAAGAGGGGTTTCACGGTCCTCCAACCTTTGTAATCCCTTTTGAGTTCCTCAACGTTCTCTGGGGTCAGCAGTGTCGCATTGAGCTTCCACGTCCCTCTGCCAACCCGCTGGTCGTCCTGTAAGTGACAGTCGGCCAGTAAGAGGCAGTGGTCGGAGAAGAACACCGGCTTGACGTCGGTGGATCCGACCGTGACAGCACGGGACACAAACAGGAAGTCAATCCTGGAACAGGCAGACCCGTCCGATCTTGACCATGTGTATCTGCGCTGCGCTCCATCTGCAGGTTTGCTGAAGACGTCGTGCAGCTTGGCATCCTTAACTGTTTCTATTAGGAATCTGGACGTAGCGTCCAGTTTGCTGTCGTCACTGCCGGATCGTCCAGCCCGTTTTTCCAACTTAAACTTGTAAGTAAAATCCCCCGATCTTGGAACCTTTCTTTTAAAACTCCACTGCACCCTCGCAAGGGCTCTCACATCCTTTTTAATATGTGGTGACCGCGGCTGGAGGCTAAACTCCAGAGATATAAAAAAATCAGCATACCTTCACTGCTTTGTACTCAAAGCCTCTATTTAAATATTAAATAAACTAATCAAGTTTAATGACGACAACATTCTAATCTGGGCAGATTATATCCACACAAGTTAAATAAAATATTGATGGAGATAGCAGAGGCATTATGCCACCTTTTTGACAATTATCTATAGAAAGGTGCAATTCCAGAACACTGGTGGATAGCTAACAGTATGCCTATATTTAAGAAGGGACGTTGAATATGCCCATTGAACTATAGCTCTGGTGGCTTAATATAGGCGGTAGGGGGGAAATGACTAAATTCGTAATAAATGATATAATAGAGGAATACCCCAAAATTAAAAAATATATATAATAATGAATAGTCAGCATGTATTGTAAAAGTGAACGTCCTTCTTGACCAACATCGTTGCACATTTTGAAGAAGTACCAGGGATAGAAGGCAAGGATAATGCAGTAGATATACATTTATCTAGATTTGCAAAAGAGCATCGATTAGGCACTCATATTAGACTATTGAATAAGTTGAGAGAATGGGGTTCATGGGTCAAGCAGGAAAATAGGTAGCAAGTTGGAGTCATGCTGAAAGCAGAGTGTCGGGGTAAAGGGTAACTATACAGAGTGGCAGATGATGGAAAATTGTATTCCACAAGAATCGGTGCTGAGACAACTGCTGCTCATAATTTGTATTCATTATTTAGAATTGGGAATGAAAAAACACGATATTTAAATTTGCAATTCAGAACAAATTCATACGAGGTGGAGGTTAGTGGGGTAATCAATTCTGAGAGCCACTCCAACGCATTGCAAGGAGACAATAACAAACGTGCAAAATGACAAGTAACTGGCAGATGCATTTCAGCATAGATAAGTGTGAACTATGAACTTTTAGAAGAAAAATACGGAGCTGCATATGACTTAGCAAGAAATAATCTAAATAGGAGAGCAGACCAAGAGGATCTGGGGTATGAAAACACAAAGGATTAAATTAGAGATTTTGCTCAACTACATTATAAAAAAGGAAGTCAAACAGTAGGGTTTATTTATCAAAGGAGAGAACTGAACAGTAAATAACTTGTCTTAATCTTGAAGCGAGCCATGTTCAGATGAAACCTGGGAGATTGTGTTCAATTCCATTCGACATTCGAGATATATAGGCACTAGCACGAGAGAGCATTTAAAAAATGCTTTACAAGGATGATACCAGAAATACGGGAGTATACCTATCAGTAGAGGATGAACAGTTTGGTCTGTTTTCTCTTAAAACAAAACAAGTCTGTGGGGTGATACAATAGAAGTATTTAAAATTGAGAGAATCATTCTACCTTAGCAGAAATTCAGCAGTACATACTATAAGGATAAGACAGTCAAGTACAAGAAATTAAAAAGAGAATTCAGATGAAACGTCTTTCCACAGAGCTTGGTGAAAACATGGAACTCGTTACTTCAGTGTGTGATTGAACTTAATAGTGTGGATGTGTTCGAGAGGAGACAAGATAAGCATATGAGGGAGCAGGGTTTAGAGAGTTACGAGAATAGTTTTGGGTGAGGAAAGCCAGGAGGAGATACGGCTGGAACATGATTGCCACATGGGCTGGTTGGTCGAGTGCCTTATTTCTGAGCTCTGTATCCTGTTCAATCCTATGTAAGACAAACACTTCAATAAAGCGGGAGCCACTTTAGACAATCAGTTAAATCTGACTCCATTTAGGTAATATAGAAGATTTTTTTTAAATTTCAGCGTAAATGTGAATTAGTGCATTACAGTATTTCAGAAAAAGTTTACAATACCCCATACAGAATAACATCACACGTTGCTGTCTTTCAGTAGCAGGCGTGCCTCTTCTCTACTCAAGTACCCTTGTGCACCTGTCTGGTGTCCTCTTTGTTGGTTCCATATTGATAATGACCCAAACAATAATGGATATTCCATAAAAAAAACACAGAACTGCAGAAAAGTCCACCCAACCATAGACAAAAGTTCTATGTACAAGCACAAGTCTTGTCCTGCCCCGAATGAGTTTTAGCCAGCGTCCCAGGTTTGTCTGTTTTCACAGTTGATTCTGTAGGCCGTAAACCTTGAAAACAAGAGTTCTAACTTTAAATTAACCCGAGATTTAACGTGCTTTTACCTCATTCTAATAGAGGAGGAATAATAATCATTAATAAAACTATAAAGGATCAAACTTAACATTTATCTACAACCTAGCAAAGTTTAATAATGAATACTTGTGATTGGGGACTTTGATCGATTACATTGCAACTGATATCATAAGTTCTCAACACATTCCCACAGTCTTCGCAAAAGACAAGAGACATCCCTGTACACAGTTTTAATCCCCTCTTTTATTTCCCTCTCTTCGAGCAATAAAAGTCAGTCTTTTCAATGTCAAACGTATAATGCTACAATTGTCAGGAATGAGCAGCAGTCTGAAACAGTGCATGTTTGCAGAACAATAGCTCAAGCAACAACACTTCGGGTCAATTCACTCTTTCAATAGATAATCTCTCTAAATGGTCACATAAGCCTTGATTGTTAAATTGTCGGCCTGAGAGAGCAGATGCAGACCTCATGTCAATACCGTTAGACTGAACCTCCAACTATGCAGTTCTCCATCAGCCTCCTCAGTACTGACTGTGTTTGTAGCAATGTTCCATATAGTGCAAGGTCATTGTGGAGGAAGGAGACGCACAGTTTCCTACAATGTAACAATTATCAGGAAAGAGACGGATACCCACATACCCGGGTGTCTGTTATTAGAAAAGATTATGTATTAAATTGAATGTTGCCAGACATGATGCACATTCATGGTGTGGTAATAGCGAATGCAAGGATTTTTCTATTTAATTTTCCAGATTCACAGCTCTGGAAATTCTAGCAGTTCTAGACGGTTAACACCCTGGTCATTTATATCGTGCTTTTGAGAGCGTATGTGTCAGAATTAAGGTAAACATTAGCTGTAATTCATGGATCTGCATACAGTTTATCATGTCCATTTTAATAATTAACTTTAATCTTATGAATTAGGGCATTATTGCTCACATCAAATTGAAATAACTTTTATTTTGGCTCTCTCAATGCTCTCCTATCTAGCCTCACCATTTGTACCCTCTGTGAACTTAAGTTTATCCAAAACGCTGTTGCCAGAATCCTAATTTTCAGCAAATTCTGTTCATCTATCATCGCAAAACAACATTGGTTTCACGTCAGGCAACGGAACCGTTTTAAAATGTTATTCCTTGTTTTCAAATCCGTCCATGGCCTTGTCACTCGCTACCTTAGCAAATTCCTCCAGACCGACACACCTCAGTGTGATGTGTGCATCTCCATTCCTGGTCTCTTGCACATCCCTGCTTTTCTTGTCTCTGCCACTGGGGGCCGTCGCTTCAGCTGCCTGGACCTAAACTTGAGTTTTCATTGGGTAAAATTCCCTGATAATCAACCACGTTCAAATCCTTTAATGCACTCCTTACAGTTCTTCCTCGTTGAACTGAACTGCTGATTAAATTTAACAAAATTACTTCATGATTAAATTGTCCATGTTAACAAGTGCAGTCTGCTACAAAGTTAGTTAATTGATAAGTTGGTATTGATATTCAACACAAAGAGAAATAAGGTGAGACAATTGCTAAATTGGACGTGATAATATTTCAGTTCTTCCAAAAGCAACTTAAGGCATTTTATTTTCATCAATTCCAATTTCAATACACGATTGATGCCAACGCTTTTGTTGGTTTTACATAAGAGACAGAATTGTTCACAATTATTTTGGAGGTCACTTGTATATCTCCAATTTTCGCACACATTGTCTTGGAAGATATCAAATCATCCTAAATGAGGTGAGTCTGAGTATCGGAAAGGCCAAATCTTAACTGTAAATTATTGGCATGCCGTTACATTTGATGTTTGCAGATAAATTCTTAGATTGGTGGATCTCTTGCTCCACCATCAAAATCCATGTTGTTTACTTAATAAGAAATGAAAATCAGAGAATTCATTGTGGCTGTACTTGAGAGCTCAAGGTGCTATTTTTTAATTTAATAAATGGCTAACGGTGGACCTGTACTGCCAGATACTTTACTGATGACTACCTTCAGGTTCTTCCTCAGAATATTAGGGGTGGGATGCGCATTGTATTTCTGAGTGACTGAAGGAGGAAACCTGCCACTCAAACCAATCAGGCATAGCTGCAGATAGTTGAGGACGTCATCAACCATAGTGTTACTCCGCATTCATGCATAACATCGGACAAGCAACTCAATTACCTATTCTGGGCTGCGGAGATGAGAATTATTTTATGCATTTGTCCTCCGGGCCCTTCCACCTGGCGAATAAAGAGGGTGCTTTGGGAGGAAAGCTGTCAGATTTCCCAATACCCGCACCCCAGCGCCACCCCAACACTCCCCCACGCCCCCCCCCCACCACCAGCACAGCTGTTGTCAAAAGGCGAAGGGATGCAACATGACATTCTGTGCAGTGTAATTGTGGCAATTAAATGAGGCACCCTACTTTAGTGCAACATCATGAGCTCGCTGCGTGGGGGCCACATGCAGGAGGCACCTATTTGCCCCCAATGGTGCCAATTAGATTGCTAGAAGCCGATATTGTTAGATTTATATTGCTAAGATTCCTAAATCTCATTTTCCTCAGACTACAGTTGAAGGTGGTACATAGTCATAGGAACCTTGCAAACACAAGAGATGGGGTATCCTTACTTCAGCAGCTCACGAGAAAGGAGGAGGGGGCCAGAGAACTTGCTGGCCCAAATGAAGGGGGGAACATTGCAGACCTGCAGAGAGGAGTACCTTCCCAAGACATTTAGTCAATTATCCATGGTGTGCAAAGAAGCATCAACCCACGGTAGGCTATTGCAGAAAATATGGAAGTATGGGATTGAAGGTGATTTAGTGCTTTGGATCAGAAATTGGCTAGCTGAAAGAAGACAGAGGGTGGTGGTTGATGGCAAATGTTCATCCTGGAGTTTAGTTACTAGTGGTGTACCGCAAGGATCTGTTTTGGGGCCACTGCTGTTTGTCATTTTTATAAATGACCTGGATGAGGGTGTAGAAGGGTGGGTTAGTAAATTTGCGAATGACACGAAGGTCGGTGGAGTTGTGGATAGTGCCGAAGGATGTTGTAGGTTACAGAGGGACATAGATAGGCTGCAGAGCTGGGCTGAGAGATGGCAAATGGAGTTTAATGCGGAAAAGTGTGAGGTGATTCACTTTGGAAGGAGTAACAGGAATGCAGAGTACTGGGCTAATGGGAAGATTCTTGGTAGTGTAGATGAGCAGAGAGATCTTGGTGTCCAGGTACATAAATCCCTGAAAGTTGCTACCCAGGTTAATAGGGCTGTTAAGAAGGCATATGGTGTGTTCGCTTTTATTAGTAGGGGGATCGAGTTTCGGAGCCACGAGGTCATGCTGCAGCTGTACAAAACTCTGGTGCGGCCGCACCTGGAGTATTGCGTGCAGTTCTGGTCACCGCATTATCGGAAGGATGTGGAAGCTTTGGAGAGGGTGCAGAGGAGATTTACTGGGATGTTGCCTGGTATGGAGGGAAGGTCTTACGAGGAAAGGCTGAGGGACTTGAGGCTGTTTTCGTTAGAGAGAAGGAGGAGGAGAGGTGACTTAATAGAGACATATAAGATAATCAGAGGGTTAGATCGGGTCGATAGTGAGAGTCTTTTTCCTCGGATGGTGATGGCAAACACGAGGGGACATAGCTTTAAGTTGAGGGGTGATAGATATTGGACAGATGTCAGAGGTAGTTTCTTTACTCAGAGAGTAGTAGGGGCGTGGAATGCCCTGCCTGCAACAGTAGTAGACTCTCCAACTTTAAGGGCATTTAAGTGGTCATTGGATAGGCATATGGATGAAAATGGAATAGTGTCGTTCAGATGGTTTCACAGGTCGGCGCAAGATCGTGGGCCGAAGGGCCTGTATTGCGCTGTAATATTCTATGTTAACCCCGTTGAACCACGCTGTTCATGAGGCATACAGTGCTAATGCATACAGGTCTGCATAGTCGGGGTGCTTCTGATAGAGGGAGGTCATGCCTTTGACCCGCACATGCCTTCGTTCCATCATGCAGGAAGCTGTGGCACCAGAGAGAACTATGAAATCCACATCTTTTACTGCCACTTCTGAAGGGGAGGAAGGATCCTTCGTGGGCCCCGCGCCACCTCATAGCCCTCCACCCTCCACAAGTACTGATGCATACACGTGGGTGTGTTTCTCACCACAATAGTTGTGGGCGCAGATATTGGTGGATACCGAACATGCATGTTCAAGCAGTTGATGCAGCTTGTGGCAGGCTCTGGCTCTCGCAGTCAGAGGCAGTTTTATGCTGATATTGGGCTCATGATGTGCCTCAGGTATTGGCAGTGGCAAGGAAAATGCTGGAGCTGCAGAGAGAGGTATCGTAAAAGTTGGCGTAGATGCCAAACGTTATCCATGCCATAGTTTGATTGATAAAGGAGTCTATACGAAACTTGAGCTCGACATTGCCTCTGGCTGGTGCAGGGGAGACCTTCTTCAAGACAGATTAACAGCTATGATGGACATCCGGCAGAACACTCACTGCCTGCAAAACATTCCTGCAGACCGCTGTAACCTCTTCTCTACAATGGATGCAAAGCGGCAGTGGAATGATGGGAGGGGAAAAGGTGTCCACCAATCATTTCCGAGTCCCCTGGCCTCTCATGTCTGCCTTGATAGTGAGCAGCTGGCGGCTCCTTTCAAGGTGCTCTTGGTGTGGGCACCAGCTCGGCGGCCCATTGTCATTGTCAACAACCCTACTGAAATAACGTGATACTGGAGGAACGCTGCATGAAGGGCCTCTCCAGGCCCCAGAGTGACAGCCAAGATATCCCCAGCCAAGGGGAAAAAGGTCAACAGACTACCTCCGACTCAGCTGACCGTGCAAGGGCAGCACAGTGTAAGAGTAATATAATAAAGAAGTGCACACAGAATCATTGTGTCTTTACGGGGTTGCTTGGCTTCGAATACACTGCAAATCCATATAACACATGTAAATAAATGTTTGATGATAAACATGACTTCCTTCATTTTTGCTGCATCATCGAATTGGCTCTTGGCTGCATCGCAGACACTATAAAGAGGCTAGAGTAGATTGAAGGTGCTATGAGGAATCAACTCTGGAGGCTCGCCAGATCTGCCTTGCACGAATCGTCAACAAGGAGTTTCATCGTTAAGGAAGGAAAGCTGAATAACGGCTGCATTAAGGAAGGGCTTCATTGGAAAAGATTCAAGGGCCACAAAGTATAAACTGATACCTAAACGTTCAAGGGATTTTTAAGCCTGCTTTGTGCGTCCCTCATATCTAACATCGTGATGCCCTGGGGTGCTTCATCTGGAAAAACATGCCCATCAGTCCGCTCCACATCATCATTGCCTGAGGAGACATTATCCACGTTGCTCATTGGCTCCCTCCGCTGCAGGCCAAGATTGTGCAGTGCACAGCAAACCCCGGACAGACATGATAATATCATTGGGCATATTGGAGGGTTCCAACGGACTGATCCAGGCTCCTACATCTCAATTTCAGCACAACAATGGCCTGCTCAATGGTAAGTTGCATTGTCCCGTGGCAAGCATTGTACCAATCATGTGCATCCGTGTATGGTTACTTAGAGGAGTCAGTAACCCTGTGCTCGATGAGAAGCAGAAGTCTCCATGGATTCATCCCTGAAGGCTCAAGGGAGACACAAAATGTTTTGGAGAGGCTCGGTCTTTGCTGAAATCTCCTGTGTAAGACTCTTAAACAGAGGGTCTCACTTCTGTCTGAGGTCCT
Source organism: Heterodontus francisci (assembly GCF_036365525.1). Lineage (NCBI taxonomy): Eukaryota > Metazoa > Chordata > Chondrichthyes > Heterodontiformes > Heterodontidae > Heterodontus > Heterodontus francisci. Next base: position 4,816,641 of record NC_090401.1, read on the forward strand.
GACCTCGTACTGAATATCAGTGACACGAAACAAAGTTTGGATACAATGTCCACTTTACGTGGAACACCTTTAGTAACCCACTAAGCAATAGTATATCGTTACAACACCAGTTGTTTAGTTAGACCCACGCACAGGCACTCATGCCTGGATGGATATATCAGCTGAACAAATTCTCATGCATGACTTCTTGTGGCTGACCAACGTGGCTGCAGCAACGAAGGCTGTTGAGTTATACCTCTTCCTGACCCAGGTCCATTGACATATAAGGCAGCCTGTCCAACTGGGCCATTCAATTGTGGTTCAGTCCCATCATGCAAGACCACCTGCATGTGCGCATGTCCTGGGGGGCGGAGGGGGTGGGGGTTATTACTTAGGTGTATACCAGCAATGGATGTGATAGCTGCTTCTTGATAGGAAAGAAGGAAATCATTCACAAATATCCCAAGAGGCGATTGCTCATGAGCGCTGTAGTGGACAGAGTGCCTGAATGTTGGAATAACCAGCGGATATCATCCTAGTGACACGTACTGACTTGTCTATTTGTATGTCTGGTTTTGTGTATTTGCGTGTAAATCCACATTCAGTTACATATGAGCCCCAGTGATGATGTCTTCGGTCAGAATTCCTCATCCTTCGTCCAGATGTCCTTCACCTCCATGTTTTTTTTTAGATTAGATTAGAGATACAGCACTGAAACAGGCCCTTCGGCCCACCGAGTCTGTGCCGATCATCAACCACCCATTTATACTAATCCTACACCAATCCCATCTTCCGACCAAACATCCCCCCCTGTCCCTATATTTCCCAACCACCTACCTGTACTAGTAACAATTTATAATGGCCAATTTACCTATCAACCTGCAAGTCTTTTGGCTTGTGGGAGGAAACCGGAGCACCCGGAGAAAACCCACGCAGACACAGGGAGAACTTGCAAACTCCATACAGGCAGTACCCAGAATCGAACCCGGGTCCCTGGAGCTGTGAGGCTGCAGTGCTAACCACTGCGCCACTGTGCTGCCCTACTTACTTGTTATCTCTGTAACTGAGCCTACTTTCATTAATAGGAGGCCTGTGCATTTCCATTATGATTTTATAACAACTGCTATTTGAAAACAGGAACAGAAACTCCGTGACAATTGTTGCTTACAATGGTGAAAATGTGTAATCACATTTTGTCAGCTCTGATATTAAGCTCGAGCTGTCACACCAAAAACGACTGCATTCTCAATCCAGCATCATCAAGCTGACTCCCATAGTTAAACCCCACAGTATGAGAGGAACGTACGTTATTTTGTACTGAGTTTTTAAAAATTAAATTGCATGAATTGAATTATTTATGTCAGCAAATCCAAACCAGTAACATATGTTAAATGTACTGCATCATATTAAATATTGGAAAGAATACTGTGTGAACCTGTGCTGTTCATCGGATTAGGACAAATAACAAGCAAAATGAATTAGTTCCCATGGAGACTGACATTAATTGCACACATTCAACAATTGAAATTAACTGTTTTCACGCCAGCACTTTAGATATTTAACAGGAAGTAATGTCATATAACACACAACACTGAGGCGGACTCCCCAAGGAGCTGAGTATCGTTTCACGAAGGATTCGGTGTACAGTATGGTAGCATTGGTGGGTAGTCCGAACAGCTTTTCAGTTCGTATAATTTCTGTGGTAAATTCCAACGAGTTATATTGTATAACTAAGCATCAGGGCACGACTCTAAATTTACCTCTACTGTAACTACTCATCCAGATATCTCTCTGATCTCACTAGTACTGTAACAACCCATCCAGGTGTACCATTAAACTGACATGTACAGTAACTACTCATGTAGTGTCATACAAGCATGCAGGCCCCCACCTGCCAAGAATGAGGCATATTAATTTCGCCACATAAACATTGAAGTTAAACATTTATTGGACTAAAGAAGGAACTTGCTTTCATTATAAAAAAAAAACCTTGGCCTGAAAGACATTGGCATATTTACAGGCTTAAAAGGGACAAAAGACCAGTTCCTGACACATTCAACCCACTATGAACTTTTGATTACCGGACGTTCAGGGTGGAGGAGCTCGTATTCCAGCATGACTGCTAAGACGGCCCAATACACCAACAAAGGTGGTCAACCCAGTTTGTCACTTGACTAACCTGGGACAACTTGGGGAGTTTTAAATTGTAGAAAGAGGTTTTGAACTGAAAGCCGGCAGAAAGCTGTTTGCTCTTGGACTGAGAAGATCTCTCCTGGCTGGCTCCCCAGAGCCTCTCCTGTCTGCCTGTTCCCATCTCTTTCTCACGGAACTCCAAATCTACTGTAGACAAATGAACCCCAAGAGAGAAACGTCTGCGATAGTGAACAAAGTTTAAGAAGAATTCTGGGCCCCAACGATAAGCAAAATCTACCTACAACCAAGGACTCTATAGTGTGCTCAAAGACCTAACAAAAACTCTCTTCAAATATTGCCTCAAATTTTACCACTTTATTTTTTGCCTTCTGATCTTTTCAGACCCTATCTGCGTGTGTGTATCGCATGCAAATGCTAGCCTTGGCATGTCGCGTATCGATAGGCATTATCTGAATTAGAGTTTAAGTTAAGTTTATTTAAAAAATCACTTTTCTTGGTTAAACCTAGGAAAGTCTGTCTGTGCTGGTTTCTGTGCCTCATAATTGGAAAGCGGTGAAGAAGGATTCACCAAGGGGGAGCTAAAAACATGCTGTGTTTAAAATTAAACTGTGTAAAAGTAAGACCAGGTGCAGGCTGAAAGGGACCCGAGACCTCGTTCCCACCTGGTCGTAGCACCAGGTGTATCACTACCCTCAACTGCACTGGAACTAACCATACAGATAATCTCTGTCTTATCTTAGCTGATATATGAAATGAATACTTTGTATCTATCTTTACCAAGGAAGAATATGAACCCAGTCACTGTTGAAACAGGAAGTAGGTCAGACACTAGAGGGGTTTAAAATTGGTAAAGCCAATAATAGATAGGCTGTCTGAACTTAAAGTGGATAAAGGACCAGGGTCGGAGGAGAGACATCCAAGGGTACTGAGGGAAGTGATGGTGGAAATCGCAGAGGCATTACCCATAATTGGCAGTCTTCCTTAGACTCTGGTGTGGTTCCTGAGGACTGGAGAATTGCAAACGTTACGCCCTTGTTCAAAAATGGGTGTAAAGATAAGCCCAGCAACTACTGGCCACAAGTTGATTTCCATAGTGGAAGAATTTCTAGAAAAAATAATTCGGGAGAAAATCAATAGTCACATGGACAAATGTGAGTTAATTAAGGAAAGCCAGGATGGCATTCTTAAGGGAAAATCATGTTTAAAGTACTTGCTGCAGTTTTTCGTGGAGGTAACAGACCGGGTTGATGAGGACAATGAGATTGATGAGGTGCACATGGACTTTCGAAAGGCGTTTGATACAGTGCCAGACAACAGTCTTGTGAGCAAACTTGCAGCTCAGGGAATAAAAGGGATGGCAGCAACATGAAAATGAAAGAGGCTGAGTGACAGCAAAGAGTAGTGGTTAATGGATGTTTTTCGGGCTGGAGGAAGGTTTTCAGTGGAGATCTGCAGGGATCAGTATAGGGACGTTTGATTTTCCTGATCTATATATATATATATATATATATATTAATGACCTGGACCTTGGTGTAGATTTCCAGACAATGCGAAACTTGGAAGCATTGTGAACTGTGAGGTGTATAAAAAGGGGTAGAACTTGTAAAGGACATGGACAAGTTGGTGGACAGACAGGTGGAAAATGAACTTCAATGCAGAGAAATGTGCCATGATTCATTTTTGTAGGAAGAACATGGAGAGACAACATGCAATAATGGGTTGTGGGAGGAAACCGGAGCACCCGGAGGAAACCCACGCAGACACAGGGAGAACTTGCAAACTCCACACAGGCAGTATTCAGAATTGAACCCAGGTCCCTGGAACTGTGAGACTGCAGTGCTAACCACTGCGCCACTGTGCCGCCCCCACATTGGAGACTATCAATACAGGGTCATACGAAAAGCGAACGGAATATTTTTTTTAAACAGAGCAGAATGCAGGTTATTGAAAAAATCACAGCTGCAGTTCTATTGGTGCAATATTTAGTTTTCAGCTTTTGGCGACAAGTGACCACAAATCGATCAGAGGACAAAGTGACCGTGAACCACACAGATGTCTCTTGCTGTACGAACCAGGGTAATGATAACACTACAGACAGGGGTGATGACCAGGAAAGATAATGGGGAGTAATAATCACTAATTTTCCTCAGTATTTCGTCAGTCATTATGAGCAGTAGATCGGCCGTTGCCATGGTCACTAGGTAGCAAGTGGTGCAAGTGGAGAGGCCGCTCGTTCCCCTGGACAGGATCACAATCGCCGTTAAATTAACTCTGAGAGAAAAGGGTGAGAGACTGGAAATTACTGATCAAATATGCTCCGTGTCAGAGCTCAGTCAATAAGGATTGAAGTTTAGCACCAAAAACGGGTCAGTTTTTTATTCATTCATGCGATGTGGGCGTCGCTGGCCAGGCCAGCATTTATTGCCCATCCCTAATTGCCCTTTAGAAGGTAGTGGTGAGCTTCTTTTTTGAACCACTGCAGTCCATGTGGGGTAAGTACACCCACAGTGCTGTTAGGAAGGGAGTTCCAGGATTTTGACGCAGCGACAGTGAAGAAACGACAATATAGTTCCAAGTCAGGATGGTGTGAGACTTGGAGGGGAACTTGCAGGTGGTGGCGTTCCCATGCATTTGCTGCCCTTGTCCTACTAGTTGGTGGGGGTCGCGGGTTCGGAGGATGTTGTGGAAGGAGCCTTGGTGCGTTGCTGCCGTACATCTTGTAGATGGTACATACTGCTGGCACTGTGTGTCGGTGGTGGAGGGAGTGAATGTTTGTAGATGGGGTACCAATCAAGTGGGCTGCTTTGTTCTGGATGGTGTCGAGCTTCTTGAGTATTGTTGGAGCTGCACCCATCCAGGAAAGTGGACAGTATTTCATTATGCTCCTGACTTGTGCCTTGTAGATGGTGGACAGGCTTTGGGGAGTCAGGAGGTGAGTTACTCGCCGTTAGATTCCTAGCCTCTGACCTGCTGTTGCAGCCATGGTATTTATATGACTGCTCCAGTTCAGTTTCTGGTCGATGGTTGCCCCTAGGATGTTGATAGTTGGGGATTCAGCGATAGTAATGCCATTGAATGTCAAGGGGAGATGGTTAGATTCTCTCTTGTTAGAAATGGTAATTGCCTGGCATTTCTGTGGCGTGAATGCTACTTGCCACTTGTCAGTCCAAACCTGGATATTGTCCAGGTCTTGCTGCATTGCTACACGGACTGCTTCAAAATCTGAGGAGTCACGAATGCTGAACATTGTGCAATCATTTGCGAACATCCCCACTTCTGACCTTATGACTGAGGGTAGGTCATGGATGAAGCAGCTGAAGATGGTTGGGCCTCGGACATTACCCTGAGGCACTCCTGCAGCGATGTCCTGGAGCTGAGATGATTGACCTCCAACAACCACAACCATCTTTCTTTGCGCTTGGTATGACTCCAGCCAGTGGAATGTTTTCCCCCTATTCCCATTGACCTCAGTTTTGCTAGGGATCCTTGCTGCTATAATCGATCAAATTCTGCCTTTATGTCAAGGGCAATCACTCTCCCCTCACCTCTTGAGTTCAGCTCTTTTGTCCATGTTTGAATCGTCTGTAATGAGGTCAGGAGCTGAGTATCCCTGGCGGAACCCAACCTGAGCGTCACTGAGCAGGTTATTGCTAAGCAAGTGCCGCTTGATGGCACTGTTGATGACACCTTCCATCACTTTACTCATGATTGAGAGTCGGTTGATGGGGCAGTAATTGGCCGTGTTGGACTTCTCCTGCTTTTTGTGTGCAGGCCATACCTGGGCAATTTTCCACATTGCAGGGTAGATGCAAGTGTTGTAGCTATACTGGAAAAAGTTGGCTAGGGGCGTGGAAAATTCTGGAGAACAGATCTTCAGTGCTATTGCCGGAATGTTGTCAGTGCTCGTAGCCTTTTCAGTATCTAGTGTCTTCAGTTGTTTCTTGATCTCACGTGGAGTGAACCGAATTGGCTGAAGTCTGGCATCTATGTTGCTGGGGCCTTCAGGAGGAGGCCGAGATGGATGATCAACCGGGCACTTCTGGCTGATGTGCTGGGCTCCCCTTCATTAAGGATGGGGATATTTGTGGAGCCACCTCCTCCAGTTAGTTGTTTAATTGTCCACCACCATTCATGGCTGGATGTGGCAGTACTTCAGAGCTTAGATCTGATCCTTTGGTTATAGGGTCTCTTAGCTCTGTCTATCGCATGCTGCTTACACAGTTTTGCATGCAGATAGTCCTTTGTTGTAGCTTCACCTGGTTGACGCCTCGTTTTGAGATATGCCTGGTGCTGCTCCTGGTATGCCCTCCTGCACTCTTCATTGAAACAGGGTTGGTATTCTGGCTTGATAGTAATGATAGAGTTGGGGAAATGCTGGGCCATGATGTTAGAGATTGTGGTTGAGTACAATTCTGCTGCTGCTGATGGCCCACAGCACCTCATGGTTGCCCAGTTTTCCATTGCTAGATCTTTTCGAAATCTATCCCATTTAGGACGGTGTTTGTACCACACAGCACGAAGGAGGGTATCCTCAATATGAAGGCGGGACTTCGTCTTCACAACGACTGTGTGGCGGTCACTCCTACCAATACTGCCATGGAGAGATGCATCTGCCGCAGGAAGATTGGTGAGGACGAGGTCAAGTATGTTTTCCCCTCTTGTTGGCTCCCTCACCCCCTGCTGCATACCCATTCTAGCAGATATGTATTTTAGGACTCGGCCAGCTCGATCAGTAGTGGTGCTACCGAGCCACTTTTGGTGATGGACATTTGAATTCCCTCACCCAGATTACATTCTATGCCCTTGACACCCTCAATACTTCCTCCAGGTGCTGTTCAACATGGAGGAGTACTGACTCATCAGCTGAGGGAGGGTGGTAGGTGGTAATCAGCAGGAGGTTTCCTTGCCCATGTTTGACCTGGTGCCATGTGACTTCCTGGGGTCCAGAGTTGATGTTGAGGACTCCCAGGGCAATTCTCTCCCGAATGTATACCACTGTGCTGCGTTTGTCCTGCCAGTGAGACAGGACATACCCAGGGATGGTGATGGCAGTGCCTGGGGCATTTTGGGTCAGGTATGATTCCGTGTGTCTGACTATGTCAGGCTGTAGCTTGACTAGTCTGTGGAACAGATCTCCCAACTTTGGCACAAGCCCCTAGAGGTTAGTAAGGAGGTCTTTGCAGGGTCGACAGGGCTGGGTTTGCTGTTATCATTTCCAGTACTTCGTTCGATGCCAGGTGGTCCATCCAGTTTCGTTCCATAATGACAGAAAGTCTGAAAATACCCAGTCGGTATGGCTGCATCCGTAGAGGGAGAAACAGCGTTTCTCAATAACACTTCATTTGAACTGGTAGATATTCGAGATTAACAATATTAAGGGATTGTAGAGAAGAGAAAAGTGGGATCTAGTGGAGGGAAAAAAACAGCACCGAAGCTCTGTAATGGATGGAGGTCAGGTGTGATTCAATGCCAAAAGGGATCATTGTGCAAGGATTATGGAATAATGAAAGAAACAAAGGTTAGCTCCAGCGGAGTTGCAAATGTTTACAACAGAATAACACAGCAGGCAGAAAGCATGTAAAATCTGGCCAAGGGAAGAAGACGCCAGTGGTTAGAGAATATGATGGAAACATGTGGATAGACCCAAAGGGTGAGGAGCAACCAATAGGCCGTGGGATCCCCATGCCAATCACAAGCTCGCAGCCCCTCTACTCACAGGGTCTTTGGCATTTGCCATCATGAATTAGCAGCAAAGGCCATCTGAGCGAATGAAACGGTGGTTATGATCGGAAGCGTTTCATCTCGGTGTTGCATCTGACATACAATAAAGTACCCGCATGAAAATTGCAGACCTGTATCTGTGGAAGAGTGCTGGAGATCACAGTGCGTGGGGGAAGGCAACTCCATTCGTTGTGAGTTTATTGACAGCGAGGATTTTCCGGGCTTTGGAACGTTCATGGGTATCTGGAGCGCAGTTCCGAGGTCCAAAGGAAGGAAGCTATGTCACCGGGTGCTTTGGATTGACGGGGCATAATGAGCAGTTGGTCTTGTTTCAGCAGCTGCAGAAGGGAGCGAGATCAGCGAGGCAAGGGAAAGAACTGTCATATAATTATTGAATAAATTGAATAAACCAGCGTCAAGGGATTTTATTTAGTTTTGGGGAGATGATAAAGTGATCAAGGAAAGGGTACATATTCTGGTTTGGATGTACAGCATTAATCACACTCAATCCCATAACCTCGAGTAAGTTATTTATTAATGTATTGATTAAGTTACTGTATGATTAAACAGCTAATGTATATATTAAAGCATTTAGTTCATTTGTTATCTGCTGTGGCCAACATGCCAGACCATTTGGGTTATTGCGTTAAGCCTTTATTATTTTATTGCTGGGAAGCCTGTCCAGGCAAAATTTATCAGATTGGATCTCTTGAGAATGAATGAAATTCTGTGCAGAAGAGACAGTACTTAAGACCAAATGTCTGGGACCTTGAACAACATGAGTACTTCTTTATCCATGTTTCCCAGGTGTCTTATCTCAAATTGAAGTAGTAAATAAAACCAGTCTAATCAGGCTGACTGACATGTTGCGTGATGGTCGGGAAAGGGTTAAAATCAGGAGTCTTGTAAGGTGCTGATGTGCAGAACAATGGAAGTCTTCAGAGGTTAAGCCACAGAATGATGGATACAACTTTCTTTTCGTAAAATGAGGGATGAAGACCAAAAAGAGAGTGGACCTTTGCTTCTTTCAATGAAAATTATTCGCCCAGGGTGTGCTCCTGCAACAGCTGTAAATTTAGCTTCCTTAGTCTTTCCAGCATTATTTCGCTTGGAATGAACATCCTGCAATTACTATCTAAGTGTACTATTGCTTTAATGGGTGAAGTCTTGACCAGAGCCAAATTAAGTGAGTGCATGTGTGCCTTAAATTCATGAGGCAGCCGAAACACACTTGAAAAATTTGAAGGGAAATCCACAATGAGACTACTGTTAACACAGGGGAAGAGTGCAGTATGCTAACCGAATATATTATGCAAATAACTAATAAACTTGCATAATGAAAAATTAATTACCATATAGCTAAGTGTGAGATGCTGCATTATAATCAGAAAAATAGGACTCCCAAAAATTCCTTGCAAAATTAACATTAATGTGGTAGACTTGCAACAGGATTCACAGACACAGGTTCACAAATTATTTACATTTAATTTACAGAGGAATGCAATGGCAAAAGCAAAGCACTGATATTACAGTAATATTTGCCCTTAGTTTCTCCAACACTGAGTGTGCTGTATTCTAGTCAGGTCTCCATTTAACGGAAAGGGATATTGACGCACAGGTGCAATTATTTTAACGATGAGAACACCAGAACTGAAAGAAATGATCTATTGATTTTATTATTCGCAGCTTACAAATGTTTTTATTGACTGCCTCTCGTTTTGATGTTTTCACTATAAAAGTCTGCTATGTATGTTTCTGAGCTGTAAATGGCTTGCCTCGCAGAGATCCTCCCCACTGAGCTAAAGGCAGAGATGTTGCAGTTTATATGTGTTGAGATTCTGCATCATTGGTAAGAACTGGTCTGCCAAACTTCAGCCAGTTACATCAAGAACGTAGTCGCAGAATGACAGACGGAGGTCATTTGAATTGTTGTTAAAAAGACACTTTACCTAGTACCATTTCCACAGCTTCTCCCCATAGCCTTCATTCATCCTTTTCAGATAACAATCCAATTCCTCTAGAAAACCCCTATTTAAAATGCCTCCAACACACTCTCAGGTAGTGCCTTCCAGATGTGAACCATCTGCTGCATGAAAAAGATTCTCCTTATGACACCATTGTTCCTTTTCCCAATTACCTTAATTATGTCCCCTCTTGTTCCCGATCCTTCCACTGATGAGAATGGTATTTTCCCTTTATGCTTTGTCCATGTCGATTCATGATTTTGAACACCACTATCAAATTTCTGCTCACCCTTCTCTTCTGCAGGGAAATAGTCGCAACTGCTCCAATCTGTCTACGTATCTAAAGTTCCTCATCACTGGAAGCATTCTGATAAATCTTTCCTACACACTTTCTAATGCCTTCACAATTTTCCTAAACTGTGCCACATAGAAAGGGACACAGTAATCTAGTTGAGATCGAACCAATCTTCTGCACAATTTTAACAGAACTGCAAATAGCACGGTCCAATATTCATCCTGAGAAGCAACAAGATAATAAATTAGAGCACCAACGATCCACAAATGTTTTCAGGACCGTGCTGAAGGAAGGAAATAATCAACATTAGAAAGTGTTACCAGTAACTCTATTTCTGGTGCGGATCAGTCATTCCACAGAGGACTTGAATCCGATGACTGTTTTGCACTGATGTTTACCTGTTAGTAAGTAGTTAACATCCGTTTCCGTTCAATCGAAACCAAAGCAAAATCATTGCTCTTCACTTTATAACTTATTACCCAATAACTTCAACCAACAGCAAAAAACTTTCTCTTTCTGCCACGTACCATCATAAAACAGGAAAGCGGTTTCATCACAGAGATATTATTCACTTGAAACACACTGTGCAATTCGACAGTGACATAGTTCCAGTAATGCATGGCCACTGAGGTGAAGTGTTGCATTCAATTTAGTGTCACATACTCAGTAGAATTCTACAGTGATAGATACTCCCAGTAAGCCATGGTCACTGGGATCACGTTATTCTTTCTGGTAAATGACACACACTCAGTATAATTCTGAAATGACTTATACTCACAGTCATACATGGCCACCGCTGTCAGCTGTTCAATTACAGTTGGTTAAGCACACTCAGTGCTATTGTACAATGTCTGACAGTGCCAGAAATATCTTTGTTCGGACAGATGCCTGCACGCTTTCCTGTTTTATGATGGTACGTGGCAGAAAGAGAAAGTTTTTTGCTGTTGGTTGAAGTTATTGGGTAATAAGTTATAAAGTGAAGAGCAATGATTTTGCTTTGGTTTCGATTGAACGGAAACGGATGTTAACTACTTTCTTTTGGGCCTCCTTATCTCGAGAGACAATGGATACTGACCACCTCCAGGCGCGTATCCATTGTCTCTCGAGATAAGGAGGCCCAAAAGAAAGTAGTTAACATCCGTTTCCGTTCAATCGAAACCAAAGCAAAATCATTGCTCTTCACTTTATAACTTATTACCCAATAACTTCAACCAACAGCAAAAAACTTTCTCTTTCTGCCACGTACCATCATAAAACAGGAAAGCGGTTTCATCACAGAGATATTATTCACTTGAAACACACTGTGCAATTCGACAGTGACATAGTTCCAGTAATGCATGGCCACTGAGGTGAAGTGTTGCATTCAATTTAGTGTCACATACTCAGTAGAATTCTACAGTGATAGATACTCCCAGTAAGCCATGGTCACTGGGATCACGTTATTCTTTCTGGTAAATGACACACACTCAGTATAATTCTGAAATGACTTATACTCACAGTCATACATGGCCACCGCTGTCAGCTGTTCAATTACAGTTGGTTAAGCACACTCAGTGCTATTGTACAATGTCTGACAGTGCCAGAAATATCTTTGTTCGGACAGATGCCTGCACTGAAGTTTGAGTCAACAGTCCAGAACATTTCAGCAAAGAGAATGACTTGACATTTCAGAGAGCCCATGAACTGCAAACAGGTTTGTTTTAAATTGAGGCAATATAATGACCCCACAGAGGTAATTCAAAACATTCACCTTAACAAGATGATGTCACTGATATGTCAATGATATGCGTACTGGTTAAACCTAGATCAAAATGTGCCATTATCATTCACAGTACAAAACAGAGATGAGGCCTAGCACAGATTTACACCACTGCAATCGTTACAATCACTTACCAGAAGCACCAATGTCGGCAAGGATTGTGTAGTATATTTTTAGTATATCTTCAATTGAAAGATGCATTTTCTGTGTAAAGCAACCTATTCTGTCGTGTTGCAAGCAATCTCGCTTAATTAAGCTCTGAGACCTTGCATTGCCAGTCTTTAATTTATGAACTGCAGGAATCTTCACAGGGCATTGATGTTGCAACGCTTATCTTTGTTTTTTTTAAAGTTTTATTTTGAGCAACCAAATTACGACAGCTGTGTTCACCTCCTGTTAGGAGGGAATGTATTTAGCGTGGAGACTGAACTTGAAAACCCCAAAGTCCAGACAAGTCTTATCATATCAGATAACTAATGATAATTGGAAGCTGCATTAATTCAGCAATGACGTTTCTTTAAACACATCAGTCCCATCTCAAAAACGGTTTTTATTTGCTTCATTTATTCTGCTGTGTCCATTCACTAATTGAATCCGGAACGTTACTCTGCTCACTCAGGGCTGGTCCTCTGAACTCTGGGATATGGCCTTATCGTTCAGATGTGCCAATTCAAGTCGACAATTAATTAGAAAAAAAATGTCTATGCATCGTCAAACTAATACAGATGCTCAGAATATTTCAGCACCTCATACCAATACCGTTATGCAAAATTATCCAGTCCATCAAACTAATTACAAGCTCTCAAACTAAGACTGCTTCTTAAATTAATATGGTGCCTCAAACACAAACAGCCCCTGATACAAATAAAGTGCTTCACACGAATACAGCCCCTCAAACCAATACAGCCCCTTAAGCTAATACAGTCCGTCAAGCAAATCCACGGTACCAAACTAATATAGCAGCTAAATATAATGTAACACCTCAAGTGCATGTAAACACCACCTCCTGCATTTTTCACTCCAAGCCACGCACCATCCTGATCTGGAACTCTAGCACCGTTTCTTTTCACCGTTGGTGGGTCAAAATCCTTGAAACCACCTCAAAACAGCACGATGTGTAATCCTACAACGCAGGGACGGCAGCGGTTCTCCTCGGAAGTTCGCCATAACCTTCCCGTGGGCAATTAGTATTTGAGGATAAATTCTGGCCTTGCAGACACGCTCACACGCCAAGAACTAATAAACTAAAGTAGGAAAATACGAAAATAGATGTTGTAGAGGTTAAAGGGACCTTGCAGAACTCATACAGGAAACTCTAAATGTATCAACACAGCATAACAAGCCTTAAAAAAAACAAACGATGGTCTGAAATATATTGCTTGAGGGACATGATATGTATGGATAATGATTTATGCTGAAGTTTCATCAAATGCTGGCTATGCCAGACCTGGAGTACTGTGTGGAATTCTAGTCGGAATATTAATGGAAGGAAATAGACGTTATTGAGAGGGTAGAAAAAAGCATTCACGAGCTGTAATAGAAACGTGTGGGCGTACCCTATACCAAGAGGATGAACAGGATGTGGATGTTTCCCTTGAAAAGAATAAGAAAAGGTTGGGAGTATTGATCTAATAGAGGTCTTTCAAATTGTGGAAATTTTTTCTGGAATATATGTGGACAGATGGCTGTATTTTGCACCCAGTCGACCGTCGGCTTCCGTGGTGGGGTGCAAAAAAGAATTGGAATAGAAGCGACCACCAAGGAATCCGTCACCGGGATTGCCCTGGTGGCCCTCCAGTGCTCTGCGATGGGACTCTGCTTTCCGTAGCCAAATTCAATCTTTGTTTTAATTTAGATGGAAACCCATACCGATCATACCTTCAGTACCTGAACCTCAGTGCACTTTGCTGCACTCACATGCCTTCCTTTTCGCGTCCAGGGAAGGCTGACACCACTGAGGTGCGGAAGGGCTCAGATCCGCATTATTCGTACAGGGAAGGGAATCAGGTGTGAACACTGCAGTGCTTTAAAAGGGAAGGGGGAAGAGGTCAACTTTGCATTTTGTTCAACCACCTGCTGGGCTGGCAGCTTTTTACAAATAGCGCCATTACCTGCTCCTGCATCAAGTGTCAATGCCACCCCCGCCATGTAATTGGGGACAGCTGTCATTAATATACTAATTGGCCACCCTCCACATAATTGCAATTGGGAATTGGAATCGATCCCGCACTGGATGGCCACCTTTTTCTGCAGTGGCAGGACAACAAGTTCTAACCCAGAATGTACCTACTTGTGGGTAAGTGCAAAACCCGAGGGTATCCAAATAAGATTGTCTGCAAGAAATCAAATAGAGAGCTCTGAAGAATCTTTTTGCACTAGAGATGGAAGGAAGGTGGAACCAGCGACAACAGGGAATGGTTGGTGGGAGTATTATGGATGCATTTAAAGGGAGGCACAATGTGCCTATGAATGAGAAGGGAATAGAGAGCGTTGATGATAGAGTGAGATGAGGAACGAGACGAGGAGGATTAACTGCAGCATGATCACCATGATGGACTGTTTGAGCCGAATGCCTTGTTCCTTTGATTGTTTTATGCTGTGTCATTCAACACCTGTAATAACGCTGGGCTTTTAAAACCATCTGTAACTTAGTCCATATTGACTCGATATTGGTAACAGCTTTCATTCGTACTTAGGCATTTAATACAGTGCCACAAAATAGACTTCTGAGCTGACGTGTAGCTCGTGGAATAAAATGGATGGAAGCAACATGAATACAGTATTGGCTGAGTGACAGGACACAAAGAGTAGTGGTTATTGGATGTTTGTTTGGCCTGGAGGAAGGTTTGTAGTGGAGTTCCCCAGGGATCAATGTTGGACCTTTGCCTGTCCTGATATATATTAATGATGGAACTCTTTGTGTACAGGGCGCAATTTCAAAGGTTGCAGATGATACGAAACTTGGAAGCATTGTGAACGGTGTAGCAATTAGCAATGGATAGTGTAGAACTTCAAAAGGAAATAGACAAGTTGGTCGAATGGGCAGACAGGTTACGGATGAAGTAAATGAAGATAAATGTGAAGAGATTCAATTTGCTAGAAAGAACATGGAGAAACAATGTGGAAGCAGGGGTACAATAGTGAAGGGCATGCTGGAGCAGAGGGATCTAGGTGCATATGTACATAAGTCACTGAAGGTGGCAGGACAGGCTGTGAGGGCAGTTAATTAAGTATACAGTATCCTGGGCTTTGTTAATAAAGGCATAGAGTACAAGAGAAATGCAGTTATGCTGAACGTGTATAAGATGCCTGTTCGGCCTCAGATGGAGAACTGCATCCAGTTCTGGAAGCCACACTTTAGGAAACACATGACAGCATTGGTGAGAGTGAAGACAAGATTCACATGAATGATTCCAGGGATGTGGAATATCAGTTATGAAGTTAGGGTTGTTTTCCTTGGAGAAAAGAAGGTTGATAGATGCATTCAAAATCAGAAGGGGCCTGGACAGAGTAGATAGGGATAAATTGTTCCCACTCTTGAAAGGATTGAGAACGAGTTTCACAGATTTAAATTATTTGGTAAGAGAAGCATACATGACATGAGGAAAATCGTTTTCAAGAAGCAAGTGGTAAAGCTTTGGAATGCGCTGCCTGAGAACGTGATGGAGGCAGGTTGAATTGAAGCATTCAAAATTAAATTATGCAGTTATATGAAAAAGGAAGAATGTGCTGGGGAATGGGACGAAGGCAAGGCAATGCAACTGAGGGAATTGCACTTTCAGAGATCCAGTGCAGACACGATGGACCGAATAGAATCCTTCGGCACTGTAATGATGCTGTGACTCTGTACAAAAGAGTTAATTAATACATCACAGTTTTCGAGAAGCAGTTTACAAAGAGCAATTCATATTTATATTACCCATTACTGTCCATTCTGAAGAAGGCATCGCTAATTGCTGAATAACCCCAAAGCGCCTTTGTTTGGTGTCCTTTTCACCACTCCACTCTGAGAATGACACAACACACGCATACAAATTAGCACGAAAGCAGGAACTATATAAATATCTATCCAACCATCGGCATGGTAAGTTCTGTGCACAGGCACAGGCCTTGGGCGTTTCTTAACTGTTTGACCACTTAGCACTCCACCTTTTTTCTGATTTCACAGTTGGTTCTGTGACTCTTACAACATGAAGCTAGCAAGAGTTCGAACTGTCATGAAAACAAAGTTTGCCTAATTTTAAAAGAGGCGAAATAAAAATAAATTGATGAAACTGTAGACTATTAATTTTAATATTAAATTAGAATTGTGCAAAGTTTTAGGGTGAATAATATAAAAAAAGAATTATAATCCAATATGTTGCAGTAAACATCACCAATTATCACCACATTCCCGGGGACATCTCAAGAGACCAGACATTCCTGTTGACAACTTTAAGTATCATTCCGTATGTAGTCTCTCGTAACAAGAACTGTTATCTTTTATAATGGCAAACACACTTGTGAAACAACTTCTGCCAGAGTCCAAAGTGGTGTATTTTTGGCGAACAGTACCACTAACAAAACGTTTTGGGTCATTAAATCCTTGTTCAAGAAACAAAAGGAGATGTCAGAAAGCAAGAAACTGTAGGCCAGATAGTGATATGTCTGTCGTTGGGAAAATGCTGGAATTCATTATTGAGGAAGTCGTAGAAGGACTTTTGGAAAATCAGAGTACGATCAGTCCAGGACAATCAATTCACTACCATTATCAGTATATATTCACCTACCCTACAAGCCGATATGGTGATGAATTAGAATTAGAACATTACAGCGCAGTACAGGCCCTTCGGCCCTCGATGTTGCGCCGACCTGTGAAACCATCTGACCTACACTATTCCATTTTCATACATATGTCTATCCAATGACCACTTAAATGCCCTTAAAGTTGGAGAGTCTACTACTGTTGCAGGCAGGGCGTTCCACGCCGCTACTACTCTCTGAGTAAAGAAGCTACCTCTAACATCTGTCCTATATCTATCACCCCTCAACTTAAAGCTATGTCCCCTCGTGTTTGCCATCACCATCCGAGGGAAAAGATTCTCACTATCCACCCGATCTAACCCTCTGATTATCTTATATGTCTCTATTAAGTCCTCCTCCTTCTCTCCAATGAAAACAACCTCAAGTCCCTCAGCCTTTCCTCATAAGACCTTCCCTCCATACCAGGCAACATCCCAGTAAATCTCCTCTGCACCCTCTCCAAAGCTTCCACATCCTTCCTATAATGCGGTGACCAGAACTGCACGCAATACTCCAGGTGCGGTCTCACCAGAGTTTTGTACAGCTGCAGCATGACCTCGTGGCTCCGAAACTCGATCCCCCTACTAATAAAAGCTAACACACCATATGCCTTCTTAACAGCCCTATTAGCCTGGGTAACAACTTTCAGGGATTTATGTACCTGGACACCAAGATCTCTCTGTTCATCTACACTACCAAGAATCTTCCCATTAGCCCAGTACTCTGCATTGCTGTTACTCTTTCCAAAGTGAATCACCTCACACTTTTTCGCATTGAACTCCATTGATGAAAGAAAGCTTGTACCGTGAGCTGCATAATCTTCCACTGAAGTTTGACTCCAAGGATAAGTTCACCAGATTTCGAGATTTCAATACATGAGTTGGGCCTGACCAAGAGCATTGACAAACTGTCTGGGGAAATATGGTATTGGCAAGTGTAATGAAAATATGGTCGAATTATGCTGGAGTGAGTATGGAGTACGGACTCAGTTTTACTAATGCTGTGCTCCATCATAAAGACGGATTTCAAATCAGCTGGAGGCATCCAGGCTCAAAGCACGAGCACTTATTGGGTTATATTCTGGTGCAGCAACGAAACATATGGGACGTGCTACACAGTAGTGTGATGCCTAGTCCTAACTGCGACAGCAGCCACATACTGTTTCGACTCAATCTTGCCTTTACAATCAAACCATTGCCCAAAAGAAAAAAAGAACCACAAACAAGGAAAACGCAAGTCCATGAACTGTAATTACAGGAGGAAAACCGTTCCCAGAGCAAGCTTGAACAGAGCCTCTGCAGTGAAGCGACTCTGGATAGTGATATTAATCCAGCAGAGCAGTGGGGACAGTTGAACCCCGTCCTTTAAGGTTGAAAAAAAAACTGCAGAGCTGGTTGGCTTCTCAACCAGAAGAAGCCAAGATTATATTCGAAAAAAATTATATTGAAATCCAAGAGTTTCTTCAGAAGAAACACATCTGGCTCAATCGATAACTTGCATGTACTGATGAGCAGGCTACAAAAGCTGCATATAGGGAAGCCTGCATCCCTCTGCCAACCAACCTCCATGTCAACCGAAGAAATTCACGAACAGTGGTCATTGAGAAGGCACAGATGTATGCAGCTATGGGAGATATGAAATTCTACCCAGAAGCCTTGAGATCTGTATATGGACAGGGGGAGGGTGAACAGCCAGTTGTCATTGTGCACATAGGCACTAATGATATAGGTAAAAAACGGGATGAGGTCCTACATGCAGAGTTTAGGGAGTTAGGAGCCAAGTTAAAAAGTAGGACCTCAAAGGTAGTAATCTCAGGATTACTACCAGTGCCACGTGATAGTCAGAGTAAAAATGAAAGAATAGTCAGGATGAATGCGTGGCTTGAGAGATGGTGCAGGAAGGAGGGGTTCAGATTTTTGGGACATTGGGACCGGTTCTGGGGGAGGTGGGACTATTACAAATTGGACGGTCTACACCTGGGCCGGACTGGAACCAATGTCCTTGGAGGTGCTTTTGCTAACGCTGTTGGGGAGGGTTTAAACTAATGTGGCAGGGGGATGGGAACCAATTGAGGTCAGTTGACAGTAAGGAGGTAGTAACAAAAGCCTGTAAGGAACTAGATAATGAAGTCAGTGTGACTAAGGGGAAGAGCAGGCAAGGAGCAGATGATGAATATAAAGGGACTGGTGGTCTGAGGTGCATTTGTTTTAATGCAAGAAGTGTAGTAGGTAAGGCAGATGAACTTAGGGCTTGGATTAGTACCTGGGAGTATGATGTTATTGCTATTACTGAGACTTGGTTGAGGGAAGGGCATGATTGGCAACTAAATATCCCAGGATATCGATGCTTCAGGCGGGATAGAGAGGGAGGTAAAAGGGGTGGAGGAGTTGCATTACTGGTCAAAGCGGATATCACAGCTGTGCTGAAGGAGGGCACTATGGAGGACTCGAGCAGTGAGGCAATATGGACAGAACTCAGAAATAGGAAGGGTGCGGTAACAATGTTGGGGCTGTACTACAGGCCTCCCAACAGCGAGCGTGAGATAGAGGTACAAATATGTAAACAGATTATGGAAAGATGTAGGAGCAACAGGGTGGTGGTGATAGGAGATTTTAATTTTCCCAACATTGACTGGGATTCGCTTAGTGTTAGAGGTCCAGATGGAGCAGAATTTGTAAGGAGCATCCAGGAGGGTTTTCTAGAGCAGTATGTAAATAGTCCAACTCGGGAAGGGGCCATACTGGACCTGGTGTTGGGGAATGAGCCCGGCCAGGTTGTTGAAGTTTCAGTAGGGGACTACTTTGGGAATAGTGATCACAATTCCGTAAGCTTTAAAATACTCATGGACAAAGACGAGAGTGGTCCAAAAGGGAGAGTGCTAAATTGGGGGAAGGCCAACTACACCATAATTCGGCAGGAGCTGGGAAATGTAGATTGGGAGCAGCTGTTTGAAGGTAAATCCACATGTGATATGTGGGAGGCTTTTAAAGAGAGGTTGATTAGCGTGCAGGAGAGACATGTTCCTGTGAAAATGAGGGATAGAAATGGCAAGATTAGGGAACCATGGATGACAGGTGAAATTGTGAGACTAGCTCAGAGGAAAAAGGAAGCATACATAAGGTCTAGGCGGCTGATGAAAGACGAAGCTTTGAAAGAATATCGGGAATGTAGGACCAATCTGAAACGAGGAATTAAGAGGGCTAAAAGGGGTCATGAAATATCTTTAGCAAACAGGGTTAAGGAAAATCCCAAAGCCTTTTATTCATATATAAGGAGAAAGAGGGTAACTAGAGAAAGGATTGGCCCACTAAAGGACAAAGGAGGAATGTTATGCTTGGACTCAGAGAAAATGGGTGAGATTCTAAACGAGTACTTTGCATCGGTATTCACCGAGGAGAGGGACATGACGGATGTTGAGGTTAGGAACAGATGTTTGATTACTCTAGGTCAAGTCGGCATAAGGAGGGAGGAAGTGTTGGGTATTCTAAAGGGCATTAAGGTGGACAAGTCCCCAGGTCCGGATGGGATCTATCCCAGGTTACTGAGGGAAGCGAGAGAGGAAATAGCTGGGGCCTTAACAGATATCTTTGCAGCATCCTTAAACACGGGTGAGGTCCCGGAGGACTGGAGAATTACTAATGTTGTCCCCTTGTTTAAGAAGGGTAGCAGGGATAATCCAGGTAATTATAGACCGGTGAGCCTGACGTCAGTGGTAGGGAAGCTGCTGGAGAAGATACTGAGGGATAGGATCTATTCCCATTTGGAAGAAAATGGGCTCATCAGTGATAGGCAACATGGTTTTGTGCAGGGAAGGTCATGTCTTACCAACTTAATAGAATTCTTTGAGGAAGTGACAAAGTTGATTGATGAGGGAAGGGCTGTCGATGTCATATACATGGACTTCAGTAAGGCGTTTGATAAGGTTCCCCATGGCAGGCTGATGGAGAAAGTGAAGGCGCTTGGGGTCCAAGGTGTACTAGCTAGATGGATAAAGAACTGGCTGGGCAACAGGAGACAGAGAGTAGCAGTAGAAGGGAGTTTCTCAAAATGGAGACGTGTGACCAGTGGTGTTCCACAGGGATCCGTGCTGGGACCACTGTTGTTTGTGATATACATTAATGATTTGGAGGAAAGTATAGGTGGACTGATTAGCAAATTTGCAGACGACACTAAGATTGGTGGAGTAGCAGATAGTGAAGGGGACTGTCAGAGAATACAGCAGAATATAGATAGATTGGAGAGTTGGGCAGAGAAATGGCAGATGGAGTTCAATCAGGGCAAATGCGAGGTGATGCATTTTGGAAGATCCAATTCAAGAGTGAACTATACAGTAAATGGAAAAGTCCTGGGGAAAATTGATGTCCAGAGAGATTTGGGTGTTCAGGTCCACTGTTCCCTGAAGGTGGCAACGCAGGTAAATAGAGTGGTCAAGAAGGCATACGGCATGCTTTCCTTCATCGGACGGGGCATTGAGTACAAGAGTTGGCAGGTCATGTTACAGTTGTATAGGACTTTGGTTCGGCCACATTTGGAATACTGCGTACAGTTCTGGTCGCCACATTATCAAAAGGATGTGGATGCTTTGGAGAGGGTGCAGAGGAGGTTCACCAGGATGTTGCCTGGTATGGAGGGCGCTAGCTATGAAGAGAGGTTGAGCAGATTAGGATTATTTTCATTAGAAAGACGGAGGTTGAGGGGGGACCTGATTGAGGTGTACAAAATCATGAGAGGTATAGACAGGGTGGATAGCAAGAGGCTTTTTCCCAGAGTGGGGGTTTCAATTACTAGAGGACACGAGTTCAAAGTGAAAGGGGAAAAGTTTAGGGGGGATATGCGTGGAAAGTTCTTTACGCAGAGGGTGGCGGGCACCTGGAACGCATTGCCAGCGGAGGTGGTAGATGCGGGCACGATGGAGTCTTTTAAGATGTATCTGGACAGATACATGAATGGGCATGAAGAAAAGAGATACAGAACCTTAGAAAATAGGCGACATGTTTAGAGAGAGGATCTGGATCGGCGCAGGCTTGGAGGGCCGAAGGGCCTGTTCCTGTGCTGTAATTATCTTTGTTCTTTGTTCTTTGGACCTTCCACCAGGTGCAGGCACCATTAAAATCTTCCGATGGAACAACAATGCCCAAAGACACTGATGTTATCTTGGCAACAAGTAGTCAGATTGCTATGAGAGCCTATTTGATGACCCTCAGATGGTGTAGGAGACGTCCATCGCAATGATCTCGAAGAGGGAAGTGAAATGCGAGCAGGATGGACCACCACACATGAAACGATCAAGACCGCTGCAGCACAATTAAAATCACTGAAGCCCCTGGAATAGATGGGATTCCAGCCAAGGTCTATAAACAGGGAAGATATGTGAACCTTGATAGGCTTACAGATGGGCTTTCAGCATGCTGGAGGAAAAGTACATTGCTTCAGAACCTTCCAGGTGCAGTGACTGTCTGCCTCAACAACAAAAAAAGAAACAAGGGAGAGAATTCTGACTGTTCAAACTATGAAGGTTTACTCTCTATTGCAGGCAAAATCTTGACCATTTTGGTTCGAACTAAACGATGCAGAGAGGTTCCGTGAGAGTCTCTGAAGATTCAGACCCAATAAGGAACTTTAGGCATGATTTTTGTGCTGAGACAGGTCCAGGAGAAAAGTGGAGAACACAACATAGGCATGTACTCTACTTCTGTAGATCTCTCCGAGATGTTTGATACAGTCAGCAGGGACAGACTAAGGTACAGTCAAAGAATAATAGAATGGTTACAGCATAGAAGGAGGCATTTGGCACGCCGTGTCAGTGACTGTTTTCTTAAAGAGCAACTCACCTAGTCCCACTCCCCTGTTTTTTTTCTGTAGCCCTTCATTGTTTTTATTAATCTTCAGATAATTAGCCAGTACTCTTCTGAAGGCCCCAATTGAATTTGTCTCTACCGCACTGCCAGGCACTGAATTCCAGATCCTAAGTACTTGTTCCATAAAACAAAGTTTTCTGCATGTCACTGCTTCATCTTATGCACTTCACATTAAGTCGCTTTTCTTTGGTTCTCGATCCTCTAGTCCTGGATCCTTGAGCCAATCGTTGAATTTCTCCATATCCCGTGTATATTCTGTCCAGACCCCTCATGATATCAAATCTCCTCGTTATTGTCTTGTCAGCCTATACCATCAGCCTGTTTATATCCTGTTGAAGATTATCACTATCCTCCTCATGGTTCACAATACTAGCAAGTCCTTTTTCATCCTCAACTTTTTTTTAAAAATTGTGCCCTGCACAACAAAGTCTAGGTCATTAATGCAGGTCATGAAAACAGGCATCCCAACACTGACCACTGGGGATCCCCACTAAATACCTTATACAGTCTTAAAATAACTGTTCACACATAACATACTGAGGAGGGTTGTGTAGAACTCCGAAAGGAGATAGATACATTGGTGGAATGAGAAGGCAGGTGGCAGATGAAGTGAAATGCACAGAAATGCGATGTGATTCATGCTGGTAGGTAGAACATGGGGAGACAATATAAAATAAAATGTACAATTCTGAAGAGTGTGCAGGGGCAGAACGACCTAGGTGTATACGTGCATAAGTCATTGCAGGTGGCAGGGCAGGTTGAGAGAGCAGTTAATAAAGCATACAGTATCCTGGGCATGAATACGGGCATTGGGCACAAGAACAAGGAAGTTATGCTGAACGTGTATAAGACACTCGTTCAGCCTCAGCTCGTGTGTTGCGTCCAGTTCTGGAAGCCGCACATTAGGAAAGATATGAGAGCATTGGAGCGAGTAAAGAAAAGATTCATGAGAATGATTCCAGTGAGGAGGAATTTCAGTTATGAGAATAACTTGAAGAAAAACATACTTGACCTTTCCTCATCAATCTGCCTGCTGCAGATGTATCTGTCAATGAAACTATTGGTAGGACTGACCACAGCACAGTCGTTGTGGAGACAAAATCCTGCCTTTACATTGAGGATAACCCCCATCGTGTTGTGTGGCACAAACACCGTCCTAAATGGGATAGATTTCAAACAGATCTAGCAGTGCAAAACTGGGCATCCATGATGCGCTTTGGGCCATCAGTAGCAGCAGAATTGTACTCAACCACAATCTGTAACCTCATGGCTGGCAGATTTCCAATCGACAATTACCATCAAGCCAGCATACCAACCCTGGTTCAACGAAGAGTGCAGGAGGGCGTGCCAGGAGCAGTACCAGGCATATCTCAAAATGGGGTGTCAATCTGGTGAAGCTACAACAAAGGACGACTTGTGTGCGAAACTGTGTAAGCAGCATGCGATAGACAGAGCTAAGCGATCCCATGACCAACGGATCAGATGCAGTCCTGTCACATCCAGCTGTGAATGATGGTGGACAAATAAACAAATAACTCGAGGTGGTGGCTCCACAAATATCAGCATTCGCAATGATGGGCGAACCCAGCACATCAGTGCAAAGATAAGGCTGAAGCATTTGCAACAATCTCCAGCGAGAAGTGCCGAGTCGATAATCCATGTCGGCCTTCTAATGAAGTCCCCAGCATCACAGAGGCCAGACGTGAGCCAATTTTATTCATTCTGCATGATATGGAGAAACGACAGAAGGCTATGGATACTGCAAAGGCTATAGGCCCTGACAATATTCCGGCAATAGAACTGAAGACCTGTCCTCCATAACTTGCCACACCCCCAGCCAAGCTGTTCCAGTACTGCTGCAATTTGGCCTCTACCTATAAAAGTGGAAAATTGCCCAGGTACATCCTGTACACAAAAATCAGGACAAGTTCAAACAGCCAATTACTGCCCCATAAGTCTGTTCTCAGTCATCAGTAAAGTGATGGAAGGTGTCATCAGCAAAGCTTACAAGCAGCATTTGCTTAGCAATAACCTGCTCAGTGAAGCTCAGTTTGGGTTCTGCCAGGGCCACTCAGCTCCTAACCTCATTATACGCTTGGTCCTAACATGGACAAAAGAGTTGAACTCAAGAGGTGAGGTAAATGTGACTACCCTTGACATCAAGGCAGCATTTGACCGAGTATGGCAGCAAGGAGCCCTAGCAAAAGTGAAGTCAATGTGAATCGGGGGAAAACTCTCCACTGGTTGGAGTAACACCAAGCGCAAAGAAAAATGGTTGTGGTTGTTGGAGGTCAATCATCTCAGTTCCAGGACAGCACTGCAGGAGTTCCTCAGGGTAGTGTCCTTGGCCCAACCATCTTCAGCTGCTTCATCAATGACCTTCCTTCAACCTAAGGTCAGAAGTGGGGATGTTCGCTGATGATTGCACGATGTTCAGCACCATTCCTAACTCCTCAGATACTGAAGCAATCCGTGTAGAAACGCAGGAAGACCTGGGCAATATCCAGCCTTGTGGTTATCGATGGCAAGTAACATAAACGCCACAAAATTGCCAGGCAATGCATCTCTAACAAGAGAGAATCTAACCATCCCCACTTGACATTCAATGGCATTACGATCTCTTAATCCCCCACTATCAACATCCTGGAGTTTGCCATTGACAATAAAGTGAAATAGAGTAGCCATATAAATACAATAGCTGCAAGAGCAGGTAGAGGCCAGGAATCATGTGGCGAGTAACTCACCTGCAGACTCCCCAAATCCTTTCCAACATCTACAAGGCACACGTCAAGAGTGTGATGAAGTAATCTCCACTTGCTTTGATGGGTGCAGCTCCAACAACACTCAAGAAGCTCGCCACCATCCAGGAGAAAGCAGCCCGCTTGATTGGTATTCCAGCCACAAACATTCAATTCCTCCACCATTGACACACAGTGACAGCAGTGTGTACCATCTACAAGATGCACTGCAACAACGCACCAAGGCTCCTTTGACAGTACCTGACAGACAGGCAATCTCGACCAACTAGAAGGCCGAGGGCAGCACATTCATGGGAACTTCCTCTCCAAGTCACACACCATTCTGACTTGGAACTATACAGGCGTTCCTTCAATGCTGCGCGGTCAAAATTCTGGAAATCTCTTCCTAACAGCACTTTTGATGTACCTACCCCACATGGACTACAGCGATTCAAGAAGGCAGCTCACAACCACCTTCTCCAGGGCAATTAGGAATGGAAAATAAATGCTGGCAAAAGCCAATGACGCCCACAAGCCATGTATGGATAATATAAAAAATAGACATTTGAAGTGAGGAAAGTGAGTCGCATTAGATGGCAGTGGACTGAGAAGGACTACGAGGAATTCAAAGACGGGAGTACAATACATGTGTAAACACACAAAGTGTGGTGTTTAAGGTCAGTGAGCGAATGTTTAAATATGGGAACGCGAAGTAGTGGAAATAATGGAAACGAGGTCCAGGCCCTTAATATATAAGGATACAAATATATAAAATGGTGGCAGCACTAATTAGGGAAGACTTTTCATTGCTGGAAAGGGACGTGCTTCGACATGGCAAGTACAGAATCCATTATTCCAAGACGAGGAGCAGAATGTGCATGATTGCTGTCCTAGGGGTATTCTCTAGGCCTCCAAATAGTACAAAAGAGGTAGAGGATCAAATCTCAGGTAAATCACAGAGATGTGCAACAACTAAAGATTGGTGATATTTGGGAACTTTAATGACCAAAAAGTTGATTGATATGATTTTGGATTAAAGATTAAGGACTGGGAGGAATTTGTAAAATGTGTCAGGAGAACTTCCTTGATCGGTATGCTCTCAGCCAACGAGAAAAGAGGAATTGCGAACTCTGGTGCTGGGAAATGAGCTAACCCAAGTGGACCCAGCGTCTATGCAGAAATACTTGGGGAGGAGTGATCATCGTATCATAGGTTTTCGACCAGTAATGCGGAAAAGCAAAGAACAAAATAATGTAAAGTGTATTGATTGGAAGGGGACTAATTTCAAAAAATGAGAAGAGATCCAGCTGGGAAGAATGGAACCAAAGATTGGCAGGAAGATCTGCATCAGAACAATAGGTTATATTTAAGGAAGAGGTGCTTCAGTTCCATATTAGGAATATCCCACCAAGGGTGAAAAGTAGCGGAATGAAGAACATGTCACCTTGGTTGATGAAGGAGATATAGATGATGATGAAACAATCAAAAAACAAGGCACGTGATGCATGTCAGGTGAACTCAAGTGAGAACCAGGCCAGTGGCAGCAAGTTGAGAGGAGAGGTGGGGAGGAAAATAAGACCAGTAAAGAGGGAATATGAGAATGCAATGACAGCCTATTAAGTGAGTTGTGAAAGGAGGAGTGTGGCCTATTAGGGACACATAGGGTAATACATACTTTGAGGTGCAGGGTAAAGCTAATACACTTAATGACTACGTTTTTCAGTATTCACCAGAGGAATGGAGGCTGACAAAATATCAGTGGAAGTGGAGTGAGGCGGATACAAAAAATGGTCTGGAAAGGTGCTAAAAAAGCTGGCTTATAGTACATAAGGCACTTCGACTGGATGGCTTGCATCCCCAGTTATTAAAAATGATGGGTGCGGAAATAGCAGACGAGGTTGTTGTAATCTTCCAGTCTTTGCTGGATGCGAGTGTCATGCCGGAAGATTGTAAACTGCTAAATGTAAGACTTTTATTCAAGAAAGTGTGTAATGACAGTCCCAGAAAGTAAAAGTCAGTTAGTATAACATCCGTGTTCTGTAAGGTTTTAGAAATAATAATCCGGGAAAATATCAACTGACATTCAGAGAAGTTTCAGTTAGTTCAGGATAGCCAGCATGGTTTTCGTCAAGGCTGAACATAACTCTGCCAGTGCAGCGCACCCGCAATACTGACCCTCCGACAGTGTAGCATTCCCTCATTACTGACCCTCTGACAGTGCTCTGCTCCCTCAGTACTGACCATCTGACACTGCAGTGCTCCCTCAGTATCGACCCTCTGACAGTGCAGCATTCCCTCAGTACTGACCCTATGACACTGAAGTGCTCCCTCAATACTGACCCTCTGACAGTGCAGCACTCCCTCAGTACTGACCCTCTGACAGTGCAGCACTGCCTCAGTACTGACCCTCTGACAGTGCAGTGCTCCCTCAGCACTGACTTCCTGACCATGCAGCACTCCCTCAGTACTGACTCTCTGGCAGTGCAGTGCTCCCTCAGTACTGACCCTATGACAGAGCAGCACTTCTTCAGAACTGATCCTTTGACAGTGCAGTGCTGCCTCAGTAATGATCCTCCGACAGCGCGGCACTCCCTCAGTGCTGAGCCTCCGACAGTTCAGTACTCCTTCTGTACCGACCCTACGACACCGCTGTAAACCCTCAGTACTGAACTTCCGACAGTACGGCACTCCGTCAGTAGTGACCCTATGAAAGGCTGAGGGACTTGAGGTTGTTTTCGTTGGAGAGAAGGAGGAGGAGAGGTGATCAATAGAGACATATAAGATAATCAGAGGGTTAGATAGTGTGGATAGTGAGAGTCTTTTTCCTTGGATGGTGATGGCAAACACGAGGGGACATAGCTTTAAGTTGAGGGGTGATAGATATAGGACAGATGTTAGAGGTAGTTTCTTTACTCAGGGAGTAGTAGGGGCGTGGAACGCCCTGCCTGCAACAGTGGTAGACTCGCCAACTTTAAGGGCATTTAAGTGGTCATTGGACAGACATACGGATGAAAATGGAATAGTGTAGGTCAGATGGTTTCACAGGTCGGCGCAACATCGAGGGCCGAAGGGCCTGTAGTGCGCTGTAATGTTCTAAAAAAAAAATCCCTCAGTACTGACCCTCTGACACTGCATTGTTCCCTCAGTACTGACTCTCCGACAGTGCGGCCCTCCCTCAATGCAGAGCATCTGATGGTGCAATGCTCCTTCTGTACTTACTCGATGACACTGCTGTGCTCACTCGGTACTGACCCTCCGACAGTACGGCACTCCGACAGTAGTCAGCATAAGACAGTGCAGCACGCCCTCTGTACTGTCCATCTGACCGTGCGGTGCTCCGTCAGTACTGACCCTATGACACTGCAGTGCTCCCTCAGTACTGACCGTCTCACATTGCAGCACTCCCTCAGAACTGACCCACTGACGGTGCAGTGCTCCTTGAGTACTGACCCACCGACAGAGCAGATCACCCTCAGTACTGAACCTTCCGACAGTGCAGTGCTCCCTCAGTAATGATTAGATTAGAATAGAGATACAGCACTGAAACAGGCCCTTCGGCCCACCGAGTCAGTGCCGAACATCAACCACCCATTTATCCTAATCCTATACTAATCCCATATTCCTACCAAACATCCCCACCTGTCCCTATATTTTCCTACCACCTACCTATACTAGTGACAATTTATAATGGCCAATTTACCTATCAACCTGCAAGTCTTTTGGCTTGTGGGAGGAAACCGGAGCACCCGGAGAAAACCCACGCAGACACAGGGAGAACTTGCAAACTCCACACAGGCAGTACCCGGAATCGAACCCAGGTCCCTGCAGCTGTGAGGCTGCGGTGCTCACCACTGCGCCACTGTGCCACCCTCAGTACAGACGATCCGAAAGTGTGGCACTGCCTCAGTACTCACCCTCCGACAGTGCAGTGCTCCTTCTGTACTGACCCTCTGACAGTGCAGCACTTGTTCAGTACTGACCCAATGACACTGCTGTGCTCCCTCCGTGCTGACCCTATGACACTGCATTGTTCCCTCAGTAATGACCCTCTGACACTGCAGTGCTCAGTCAGTACTGTCCCTCCGACAGTGAAGCACTCGCTCAGTACTCACCCTCCGACAGTGCAGTGCTCCATCAGCACTGACCCTATGACACAGCTGTGCTCCCTCAGTACTGACCCTCGGACAGTACGGCATTCTGTCAGTAGTGACCTTACGACTGTGCAGCAGTCCCTCTGTACTGACCCTCTGACACTGCAGTGCTCCCTCAGTATTGACCCTCTGACAATGCAGAACTCCCTCAGTACTGACCCTCTGACAGTGCAGTGCTTCCTCAGTAGTGACCCTGTGACAGTGCAGCACTCACTCAGTATTGACCGTCTGACAGTGCAGCACTCCCTCAGTCCTGACTCTCTGGCAGTGCGGTGCTCCCTCAGTACTGACCCTCCGACAGTGCCACACTCCCTCAGTACAGAGCCTCCGACAGTGCAGTTCTCCTTCTGGACTGAACCTATGACACCGCTGTGCTCCCTCAGTACTTACCGTCCGACAGTATGGCACTGCGTCAGTACTGATCCTATGACAGTGCAGCACTCCCTCAGTACTGACCCTCTGACACTGCAGTGCTCCGTCAGCACTGACCCTAAGACAGTGCAGGTCGCCCTCTGTTCTGTCCCTCTGAGAGTGCAGTGTTCCATCAGTACTGACCCTATGACACTGCAATGTTCCTTCAGTACTGACCCTCTGACTGTGCAGCACTCCCGCAGTACTGACCCTACGACAGTGCAGTCTTCCCTCAGTACTGACCCTCCGACAGTGCAGTGCTCCTTCAGTTCTGACACTGTGACACCGCTGTGCTCCCTCAGAACTAACACTCTGACAGTACGGCACTCCGTCAGTGGTAACCATACGACAGTGCAGCACTCTCCCTGTACTGACCATCTGACACTGCAGTGTTCCTTCAGTATTGACCCTCTGACAGTGCAGCATTCCCTCAGTACTGACCCTCTGACAGTGCAGCGCTACCTCAGCACCGACCCTCTGAAAGTGCAGTGCTCCCTCTGTCCTGATCCTACGACACTGCTGTGCCCCTTCAGTACTGACACTCTGACAGTGCAGTCCTCCCTCAGTACTGACCCTCCGACAGTGTGCAGTCCCTCAGTACTGACCATGCGACAGTGCGGCACTCCTTCAGGAGTGACCCTACGACAGTGCAGCACTCCCTCAGTAGTGACCCAATGAAACTGCAGTGCTCCCTCAGTACTGACCCACCAACAGTGCAGTGCTTCCTCAGTGCTGAACCTCCGACAGGGCATTTCTCCCTCAGTACTGACCTTCCAACATTGCAGCACTCCCTCAGTTCTGACCCTCTGACAGTGTAGTGCTCCCTCAGTACTGACCCTCCGACAGTGCAGTGCTCCCTGAGTACTGACATCCAACACTGCAGTGCTCCCTCAGTATTGACCCTCTGACACTACGGCGCTCCCCCAGTTCTGACCCTCCGACAGTGCAGTGCTCCATCAGTATTGACCCATCGCTGGATGGATGCAGCTCCAGCAACACTCAGGGAGACAACATTGTGAGCAGTGAATACAGTATACTCCATTGAAAAAAGTACATGTAAATCACTGCTTCACCTGAAGGGAGTTTTTGGGGGTGGGTTAGCGAGGAGAGAGGAAGTAAATGGGCAGGCATTACACCTCCTGCTATTGCAGGGGAAGGTGCAGTGGGAAGAGGGCGAGGCGGTGTGGGTAATGGAGCAGTGGACCATGGTTTCGTGAACGGAATGATCCCTTTGGAATGCTGACTGGGGAAGGGAGGGAAAGAAGCTTTCGGCAGTGGCATCACGCTGGACGTGTCAGAAATGGAGGATGATCCTTTGGATGTGGAAGCTCGTGAGGTGGAAAGTGAGGACAAGAGGGAACCCTGTCACGGTTCTGGGAGAGGGGGGAAGGGGTGAGGGTAGAGGTGCGGGAAATGGGCTGGACACAGTTGCGGGCCCCGTCAACCACATTTGCCAGTTCTGTTGAAAGGTCACTGACCTGAAACATTAACTCTGCTTCTCTCTCCACAGATGCTGCCAGACCTGCTGAGTATTTCCAGCATTTCCAGTTTTAATTTCAGATTTCCAACATCTGCAGTATTTTGCTTTTACTTAAATAGGAGATACGTGCAATAGGAGAGCTGTCAATCAAAGCCGAACCCGGTGCAGTCTGCTGTCAGTCACAGAGTACTGGCGGCCGGATGGAAACCACGGACCTCAACATTTATTACGACAGAAACTGGTGTCTGTGCGCAGACATTTTGCTGACTCCTGGACCAGGAAGATAAGGAACCCCGCCTCAACCATTTTGGTAAACGCTGGCTGCAGTTAACAGCGCACAGGCAATTAATTGCCCGCTGCCGTGTCCTCTGTCCCTTTTTCTATTCTCTGTTGTCAATTAGGAGCGGAGGGGATGGAAGCTAGGGCAGTTGCATGCTCCTCTTGCAGTATGTGGGAGGTAAGGGTCACCACTTGTGTCCCTGCTGACCTCACCTGCGAGAAGTGCACCCAACTCCAGCTCCTCACAGACAGAGTTAGGGAACTGGAGCTGGAGCTGGATGAACTTCGGATCATTCAGAAGGCTGAGGGGGTGATAGAGAGCAGTTATAAGGAAGTAGTGAAACCTAAGTTACAGGATAAAGGTAGCTGTGTGACCGTCAGGGTAGGGAAAGGGAATAGGCGCACAGTGCAGGGATCCCTTGTGGCCGTTCCCATCAATAATAAGTATACCGTTTTGGATACTGTTGGGGGGGACGACCTCCCAGGAGAAAGCCACTGCGGCCAGGTCTGTGGTACTGAGCTTGGCTCTGTGGCTCAGAAGGGAAGGGGCAGAATAGGAGAACGATAGTGAAAGGAGATTCAATGGTTAGAGGAACAGACAGGAGATTCTGTGGTCGCGAACGAGACTCCCGGATGGTATGTTGCTTCCCGCGTGCCAGGGTCAGGGATGTCTCGGATCGAGTCTACGGGATTCGAAAGGGGGAGGGGGAGCAGCCAGAAGTCGTGGTACACATCGGTTCCAATGACATAGCTAGGAAAATGGATGAGGACCTGAAAAGCGAATATAGGAGTTAGGTTGGAAGCTAAAAGGCAGGACGAGCAGAGTAGTAATCTCAGGATTGATACAAGTGCCACGTGCTAGTGAGGCTAGAAACAGAGAGCGAATGCAGCTGAACACGTGGTTACAGAGCTGGTGCAGGAGGGAGGGCTTCAGATATGTGGATCATTGGATTACCTTTTGGGAAAGGTGGGACCTGTACAAGAAGGACGGGTTGCATCTGAACTGGAGGGGCACCAATATCCTGTGCGGGAGGTTTGCTAGAGATCTTCGGGAGGGTTTAAACTAGTTTGGCAGGGGGATGGGAACCGGAGCTACGGATCAGTGGATGGGGTAGCTGTTGGACAGGCAGATACCGAGTGCAGAGAGTCTGTGAGGAAGGTTAGACAGTTGACAGGGCAAAGTTGCAGCCAGTATGATGGGTTGAAGTGTGTCTATTTTAACGCAAGAAGTGTCAGGAATAAGGGTGATGAACAAAGAGCATGGACCAGTACTTGGGGCTACGATGTTGTGGCCATTACGGAGACTTGGATATCCCAGGGGCAGGAATGGATGTTGGATATTCCGGGGTTTGGATGTTTCAAAAGGAATAGGGAGGGAGGTAAAAGAGGTGGGGGAGTGGCATTGCTAATCAGGGATAGTATCACAGCTGCATAAAGGGAGGTCGTCGAGGAGGGTTTGTCGACTGAGTCAGTATGGGTGGAAGTCAGAAACAGGAAAGGAGCAGTCAATTTATTGGGAGTTTTCTATAGACCCCCCAATAAGAACAGAGACACGGAGGAACAGATTGGGAGGCAGATTTTGGAAGGGTGCAGAAGTAACAGGGTTAACATAGAACATAGAACATAGAACAGTACAGCACAGTACAAGCCCTTCGGCCCACGATGTTGTGCCGAAACTTGAACCTACTCAAAGATCAAACGACCTACATACCCTTCATTCTATTATCATCCATGTACCTATCCAAGAGTCGCTTAAATGTCCCTAATGTATCTGCTTCTACTACCACCGCTGGCAGTGCATTCCACGCACCCACCACTCTCTGTGTAAAGAACCTACCTCTGACATCTCCCCGAAACCTTCCTGTAATCACCTTAAAACTATGCCACCTGGAGATAGCCCTTTCCGCCCTGGGAAAAAGTCTCTGGCTATCCACTCTATCTATGCCTCTCATCATCTTGTACCCCTCTATCAAGTCACCTCTCATCCTTCTTCTCTCCAATGAGATAAGCCCGAGCGCCCTCAACCTTTCTTCGTAAGACATGCCCTCCAGTCCAGGCAGCACCCTGGTAAAACTCCTCTGCACCCTCTCTAAAGCTTCCACATCCTTCCTATAATGAGGCGACCAGAACTGAACACAATATTCCAAGTGTGGTCGAACCAGAGCTTTATAGAGCTGCAGCATAACCCCGTGGCTCTTAAACTCAATCCCCCTGTTAACGAAAGTCAACACACCATACGCCTTCTTAACAACAGTATCAACTTGGGTGGCAACTTTGAGCGATCTATGGCCATGGACCCCAAGATCCCTCTGTTCCTCCACACTACCAAGAATCCTGTCTTTAAGCTTGTATTCTGCATTCAAATTCGACCTTCGAAAATGAATCACTTCACACTTTTCCAGGTTGAACTCCATCTGCCACTTCTCAGCCCAGCTCTGCATCCTGTCAATGTCCCGTTGCAACCTCCAACAGCCTTCCACACTATCCACAACTCCAGCAACATTCATGACATCGGCAAACGTGCTAACCCAGCCTTCCACTTCCTCATCCAAGTCATTTATAAAAATCACAAAGAGCAGAGGTCCCAGAACAGATCCCTGTGGAACACCACTGGTCACCGAGCTCCATGCTGAATACTTTCCATCTACATCCACCCGCTGTCTTCGATGGGCCAGCCAATTTTGTATCCAGACAGCCAACTTTCCCTGAATCCCATGCCTCCTTACTTTCTGAATGAGCCTACCATGGGGAACCTTATCAAACGCCTTGCTAAAATCCATATACACCACATCCACTGCTCTTCCTTCATCAATGTGTTTTGTCACATCTTCAAAGAATTCAATAAGGCTTGTGAGGCATGACCTGCCCCTCACAAAGCCATGCTGACTTTCTCTAATCAAACCATGCTTTTCCAAATAATCATAAATCCTGTCTCTCACAATCCTCTCCAATAATTTGCCCACGACCGACGTAAGACTGACTGGTCTTTAATTCCCAGGGTTATCCCTATTCCCTTTCTTGAACAAGGGAATAACATTTGCCACCCTCCAATCATCTAGTTCCACTCCAGTGGACAGTGAGGAAGCAACGATCATCGCCAAAGCGCGGCATTCTCTTCCCTTGCTTCCCGTAATAACCTTGGGTATATCCCATCTGGCCCAGGGGATGTATCTATCCTCATGTCTTCCAAAATTGGCAACACATCCTCCCTCTTAACATCAACCTGTTCGAGCATATCAGCCTGTTTCACGCTGTCCTCACCAACGACCAGGTCCCTCTCGCCAGTGAATATTGAAGCAAAGTATTCATTTAGGACGTCCCCTACCTCCCCAGACTCCAGGCACAAGTTCCCTCCACTATCCCTGATCGGCTCTACCCTCCCTTTGGCCATCCTGTGTACATATGTGTAGAACGCCTTGGGACTTTCCTTAATCCTATCCGCCAAGACTTTTTCATGTCCCCTTCTTGCTCTCCTAAGTCCATTCTTCAGTTCCTTCCTGGCTACCTTGTAACCCTTTAGAGCCCTGTCTGATCCTTGCTTCCTCAACCTTAAGTAAGTTTCCTTCTTCCTCTTGACTAGCTGTTCCACATCTCTTGTCATCCAAGGTTCCTTCACCCTCCCATCCCTTCCTTGCCTCATCGGGACAAACCTATCCAGAAGTCGCAGAAAGTGCTCCCTGAACAACCTCCACATTTCTGTCGTGCATTTCCCTGAGAAAATCTGTCACAATTTTACCTCCCCAGTTCCTGCCTAATCGCATTGAAATTTCCCCTCCCCCAATTAAATATTTTCCCATCCCGTCTGTTCCTATCTTTCTCCACGACTATCGTCAAGGTCAGGGAGTTCGGATCACTATCACCGAAGTGCTCTCCCACCGAGAGATCTGTCACCTGGCCTGGTTCGTTGCCAAGCACCAAATCCAACATAGCCTCCCCGCTAGTCGGCCTATCTACATATTGAGTCAGGAAACCTTCCTGGACACACCTGACAAAAACTGCTCCTTCCAAACTATTTGCACTAAGGAGGTTCCAATCAATATTCGGGAAGTTGAAGTCACCCATGACAACAACCCTGTTAATTCTACATCTTTCCAAAATCTGCCTCCCAATTTGTTCCTCCGTGTCTCTGTTGCTATTGGGCAGTCGAGAGAAAACGCCCAATAATGTGACTGCTCCTTTCCCGTTTCTGACTTCCACCCATAATGACTCAGTAGGCAAATCCTCCTCGTTGTTGTCTTGGGTGACTTCAACTTACCTAATATTGATTGGAACCTCCTTAGTGCATATAATTTGGATGGAGCAGATCTTGTTAATGTGTCCAGGAAGGTTTCCTGACTCAATATGTGGATAGGCCGACCAGAGGGGCGACTATTTTGGATTTGGTGCTTGGCAACGAACCAGGCCAGGTGGCAGATCTCTCGGTGGGAGAGCATTTCGGTGATAGTGATCACATCTCCCTGACCTGTACTATCGTCATGGAGAGGGATATGAGCAGACGGGATGGGAAAATATTTAATTGGGGGAGGGGGAATGCTATTAGGCAGGAACTAGGGAGCTTAAATTGGGAAAAGATGTTCTCAGGGAAATGCACGACAGAAATGTGGAGATTGTTGAGGGAGCAGTTGCTGTGACTGCTGGATAGGTTTGTCCCGATAGGCAAGGAAGGGGTGGTAGGGTAAAGGAACCTTGGATGACAAGAACAGCTAGTCAAGAGGACGAAGAAAGCTTATTTAAGGTTGAGGAAGCAGTAATCATACAGGCCTTTAGAGGGTTACAAGGCAGCCAGGAAGGAGCTGAAGAATTGACTTAGGAGAGCTAGAAGGGGACATGAAAAAGTCTTGGCGGGTAGGGTTAAGGAAAATCCCAAGGCGTTCTACATTTATGTGAGGAACAAGAGGATGGCCAGAGTGAGGGTCGAGCCGTTCAGGGATAGTGGAGGAACTTCTGCCTGGAGTCGCAGGAGGTAGGGGAGGTCCTTAATGAATACTTTGCTTCAGTATTCACTAGTGAGAGGGACCTGGACGTTTGTGAGGACAGTGTGAAACAGGTTGATATGCTCAAACAGGTTGATGTTAAGAAGGAGGATATGCTGGAAATTTTGAAAGACATAAGGATATATTACTCCCCGGAGCCAGACGGAATATAACCAAGGTTATTACGGGAAGTGAGGGAAGAGATTGCCGCGCCTTTGGCGATGATCTTTGCATACTCACTGTCCACTGGAGTAGTACCAGATGATTGGAGGGCTGCAAATGTTATTCCCTTGTTCAAGAAATGGAATAGGGATAACCCTGGGTATTACAGACCAGTCAGTCTTACGTCGGTAGTGGGCAATTTCTTGGAGAGGATTGTGAGAGACAGGATTTATGATTATTTGGAAAAGTATAGTTTATTAGAGACAGTCAGAATGGCTTTGTGAGGGGCAGTCCCTATTGAATTCTTTGAGGATGTGACAAAACACATTGATGAAGGAAGATCAGTGGATGTGGTGTATATGGATTTTAGCAAGGCGTTTGATAAGGTTCCCCATGGTAGGCTCATTCAGAAAGTAAGGAGGCATGGGATACAGGAAAATTTGGCTGTCTGGATACAGAACTGGCTGGCCCATCGAAGACAGCGGGTGGTTGTAGATGGAAAGTATTCAGCCTGGATCTCGGTGACCAGTGGTGTTCACAAGGATCTGTTCTGGGACCTCTGCTCTTGGTGATTTTTATAAATGGCTTGGATGAGGAAGTGGAAGGCTGGGTTAGCAAGTTGGCCGATGACACAAAGGTTGCTGGATTTGTGGATAGTGTGGAGGGCTGTTGTATGTTGCAATGGGACATTGACAGGATGCAGAGCTGGGCTGGGAAGTGGCAGATGGAGTTCAATCTGGAAAATTGTGAAGTGATTCATTTTGGAATGTCGAATTTGAATGCAGAATACAGGCTTAAAGACAGGATTCTTAGAAGTGTGGAGGAACAGAGGGATCTTGGGGTCCACGTCCATAGATCGCCAGAAGTTGCCACCCAAGTTAATAGTTTGTTCAGAAGGCGTATGGTGTGTTGGCTTTCATTAACAGGGGGATTGAGTTTAAAAGCCACGGGGTTATGCTGCAGCTCTATAAAGCTTTGGTTTGACCACACTTGAAGTATTGACTTCCGTTCTGGTCGCCTCGTAAGAGGATGGATGTGGAAGCTTTAGAGAGGGTGCAATGGAGATTTACTAGGATGCTGCCTGGACTGGAGGTATTGACTTATGAAGAAAGGTTGAGGGAGCTAGAGCTTTTCTCATTGGAGCGAAGAAGGATGAGAGGTGTCTTGAAAGAGGGGTACAAGATGATGAGAGGCTTAGATAGAGTGGATAGCCAGAGACTTTTTCACAGGGTGGAAAGGGCTATCACCAGGGGGCTTAATTTCAAGGTGATTGGAGGAAGGTTTCGGGGAGATGTCAGAGGTAGGTTCTTTACACAGAGAGTGGTGGGTGCATGGAATGCACCTCCAGCGTTGGTAGTAGAAGCAGATAAATTAGGGACATTTAAGCGACTCTTGCAGAGGTACATGGATGATAGTAGAATGCAGGGTATGTCGGTAGTTTGATGCAAGAGTAGGTTAAAGGGTCGGCACAACATCGTTGACCGAAGGGCCTGTACTTTGCTGTACTGTTCTATGTTCTATGTTAAGGATGGGAATCTTGCCTCCAAGAGCTGTGGCCAGTCAGCGGGCGAGCAGTCCAGCAGTGCCACCAGGAGCGGTGCCCACAGCTTGAATTGCAAGAGGCCTAGAACCAGGAGCAGCACTGGAGCCTCGCACAGCAGGGTTTTGGGACTGGGATCGCTGGGGCCACTCTGGGGGATTGAGGGGTGTTGGGTAGATGGGTTGTGGTGGGCGGTGGAAGGTGTTGGGATGGGGGTTCGGTGTTGGCACGGAGGAAGCCTTTGCTGCTGGTGTCCCTCTGTGGGCCACAGATTGCCCACGCCACACTGGAACAGCTTGGCTAGGGGTGCAGCTAGTTCTGGAGCACAGGTCTTCAGTACTATTGCCGGAATATTGTCGGGGCCCGTAGTCTTTGGAGTATCCAGAGCCTTCAGTCGTTTCTTGATGTCACGCAGAGTGAATCAAATTGGCTGAAGTCTAGCATCTGTGATGCTGGGGACTTCAGGATGAGGCCGAGATGGATCATCAACTCAGCACTTCTGGCTGAAGATTGTTGCAAATGCTGAATTATTCACACTGCTACGAGACTCCCTCCCTCTCTTCTTGCATGATACCTCCTCCTCCCTTCTAATTTTCCACCTCAGTCTCTTTCTCTACCACTCCTCCGTCTATCTCTCTGCACTCTCATGCTCAGTACTGACCCTATTGCACTGCAGTGCCCCCGCAGTTCTGACCCGCTGACAGTGCAAAACTCCCTCAGTACTGACCCTCTGACAGTGGAGTGCTCCCTCAGTACTGAGCTTATGAAACAGCAGTGCTCCCAAGTACTGACCCTATGACAGTGCAGTGCTCCCTCAGTACTGACCCTCTGACACTGCAGTGCTCCCTCAGTACTGACATTCTAACTTTGGAATACTCCCTCAGTACTGATCCTCTTACAGTGCAGCACTCCCTCAGTACTGACCCTCTGGCAGTGCAGTGCTCCCTCAGTACTGACCCTCCGAAAGTGCAGCACTCCCACAGTACTGACCCTCCGACAGTGCAGTGCTCCTCAGACCTGACCCTACGACACTGCTGTGTCCCTTCAGTACTGACCATCTGACAGTGCAGTGCTCCCTCTGTACTGACCCTTTGACTGTGCAGCACTCCCTCAGTATGACACTTTGGCACTGAAGCACTCCCACAGTACTGACACTTTGGCACTGCAGTGCTCCCTCAGTACTGATCCTCTGACAGTGCAGTGCTCCCTCAGTACTGACTCTCGGACAGTGCAGTGCTCCCTCATTACTGACCCTCTGACAGTGCGGCACCCCTTCAGTACTGACCCTCTCAACGTGCAGTGCTCCCTCATTACTGTCCCTCTGACAGTGCAGCACTCCCTCAGTACTGATCCTCTGACACTGCTGTGCTCCCTCAGCACTGACATTCTGACACTGCAGCACTCCCTCAGTACTGACCCTATGACACTGCAGCACTCCCTCAGTACTGACCCTATGACACTGCAGCACTCCCTCAGTACTGACCCTATGACACTGCAGTGCTCCATCAGTACTGACCCTCTGACATTGCAGCCCTTTCTCAGTACTGCCCGTCTGACAGTGCCGTGCTCCCTCAGTACTGACCCTATGACACTGCAGAGTTCCCTCAGTACTGAATCTCTGACAGTGCGGCACTCCCTCAGTACTTACCCTCCGACACTTCTGTGCTCCCTCAGTACTGGTTACCCTGACTCAGCCCTGTCCATTCGAGCAGCCGCTAATCTGAAGCATCGTTTCTGTCGTCTCCTGTGCCGAACATTGCCCCTTTCCCTCAGCCCATGTCCAGTTTCTCCATCTGAAATTCGAGGCTGGGCTTGTCGAGACGTCAGCAACCCCCATTCATAGACAGGAAACTGTGGGACCCGCCTGTGAGCTGCTGTCAGTTTTGTTTATTAATTAATTGAATGATTGATTTAACTGGATATTTCACCATACTTTTGAGCTGTTCTCGGAACTTGGAAAGAGTCACCACATAAATAAATGTGTTTGTGCAGCAACTTAAAGTCCGCAGCATTAATCCAACATGTAGAAATATATATTCAGAATAGTTGTAACCCCTGTGTTGTGTTCCTGTAATGCAGTAATATAAGAAATCTATAACATACATCAACCACAGAAGTATGAAGCTTCCGGATATGGTGAAGAGTAAGATCACAGACTTCCTTCTGCTCTCCATCTCTGGGTCACTGCGATTCTCTCCCTTGCTCTGACCCCTCAGTCCCTTACGGACTTGACTGGTCACTAAAATGTGTCTGACTGTCAGAGCGTTGAGCAACAGAATTAAAGTGAATGGGAGAAATGGGGTTAAAACCGTATCAAACCAGTCAAATCCCACCCATCCGGGCTCAGTATATGGCTTTACAGAACAGCCCCACGGTACATTGCCGATTATCTCTCTACTTTCATATGTAAAGTAGAAGGGGATGTTTTTTAAACAGAGCAGAGTACAGGTTGTTGCTAGAACCACAGATGCAGTTTTCTCGGTGCAATATTTAGTTTTCAGCTTCTGGTAACAAATGGCCACAAATCGGTCAATGGTGAAAGTGACAGTGAACCAGACTGAACAGTCAGAGGCTGCACGAAGCAGGACAATGTTAGCACTACACACAGGGGTGATGTTCAGGAACGATCTCCGGAAATAATAATAACCAATCCGCATCAGAATAACCTCAGTGATAATGACCATTAGATCTGCTGTTGCCATGGCCACCAGGTGCAGGTGG
The DNA here is from genome assembly GCF_036365525.1 of Heterodontus francisci. NCBI lineage: Eukaryota > Metazoa > Chordata > Chondrichthyes > Heterodontiformes > Heterodontidae > Heterodontus > Heterodontus francisci. Next base: position 4,857,608 of record NC_090401.1, read on the forward strand.
AGAGTCCGCACTTTCCCCGGGACAGAATCACAATCGCCAGTAAATTAACTGTAAGAGAGAGAAGGGAAAAGAGCCTGGAAATTACTGATCAAATATTCTCCCTGTCTGACCCTCACAGTAATACAGGATTTTAGCAGCTAAAACAGCTGGAATGGGATTGGGTCAGAGGTTAAAATGCAGAAATCTCAACCTTGACCCCAATCCACCTCTGACCCGTCCACCTGCGGGTTTAACCGAGTCGAGACAGGGGGAGGGGCAGAAAACCGCACCCAGGAGGGAGGTTGGTCCTTTAAATATTTAAATATTTTTGTAAGTCTAGTGTGGAGGAACAGAGGGATCTTGGGGTCCATGTCCATAGATCGCTCTAAGTTGCCACCCAAGTTGATAGGGTTGTTAAGAAAGCGTCTGGTGTGTTGGCTTTCATTAACAGGGGGATTGAGTTTAAGAGCTGCAAGGTTATGCTGCAGCTCTGTAAGGCCCTGGTTAGACCAGGCTTGGAATATTGTGTTCAGTTCTGGTCGTCTCATTATAGGAAGGATGTGGAAGCTTTAGAGAGGGTGCAGAGGAGAATTACCAGGATGCTGCCTGGACTGGAGGGCATGTCTTACGAAGAAAGGTTGAGCGAGCTGGGGCTTTTCTCATTGGAGCGAAGAAGGATCAGAGGTGACTTGATAGAGGGGTACAAGATGATGATAGGCATAGATCAAGTGGATAGTTAGAGACTTTTTCCCAGGGCGGAAAGGGCTATCACCAGGGGGCATAACTTTAAGGTGATTGGAAGAATGTTTCGGGGAGATGTCAGAGGTAGGTTCTTTACACAGAGAGTGGTGGGTGCGTGGAATGCACTGCCAGCGGTGGTAGTAGAAGCAGATACATTAGGGACATTTAAGCGACTCTTGGATAGGTACATGGATGATAGTAGAATGAAGGGTATGTAGGTAGTTTAATCCTAGAGTAGGTTAACGCTTCTGCACAACATCGTGGGCCAAAGGGCCTGTAATGTGCTGTACTGTTCCATGTTCTATGTTCTCTCCCTGGAATCTAACAGCCCCCTCGGATCAGACACAGCCACCCACCCCTCTGGTTTACAAATCCCCGCACCCACCCCCACCCCCCTCCCCATACCCCGGGAGCAGACCCGCATCCCAGAATCCAACACTCACTGCACCCGGGATCAGATGCAAACACTCGGGACTGACCGCCTTCTGAAACAGGACCCTCTGGATTACCCCCCACAGAATCAGATTTCCTCCCAGGATCAGACCCAGCTGAGATCGGACCTCTACCCCGGATTGATTAACCCCTGGGATTGGACAACGCTCCAGGTAAAGGAAACCCCCCTGAGGCTGGGAATCAGACACCATTCCTGCACTTGCCCCTCTCCTTCCCACTTCCCCTCCCCGGACCCTCCACTTCCCCCTCTCCTTCCTACTTCCCCTCCACTTACCCCTCCTTCCCACTTCCCCTGCTCTCCCACTCCACTTCCCCCCTCCTCCCACTCCACTCTTCCCTCTCTTCCCACATCCCCACCCGCCCCCTCCAATATTCCCTCTCCTTCCAACTTGCATCCCCTCCACTTTCCCCTCTCGCTTCCACTTCCCCTCCTCTTCCACTTCTCCCTCCCCCTCATTCTCCCCATCTCCCTGGACTCAGACCACACTCCAGGATAGGAGACCCCTGACCGGAATTGGGGATTGACAGCCCACTGATTGCTGATGTGATCACACTCTTCCCCAGCCAGATTTGGGGATTGGACAGCCCCGGAATCAGACAGGCCCCCATATCCCGGGGTCATGCTTCAGACCTCCCTGGTCCTGAGGCCTACTGCAGAGACCCCGCTGTCTGACAGGAAGCCAGGCTTGTCAATCATCCTGATGTCAAGGTAGGGAACCTGTCAATGAGAAAAGAGGCAGATTGTGGAGTTAAAATTCTGAAACTCCACTCCCCACCAATGTCGCTCACACCTGGTGATATCCAGGCCTAAATATTGGAGTAAAAGCAACCAAATCCTGAGACTGCTGCAAATCTGATCAAAATAGGTGAATATTGAAAACACTCAGCAGGTCAGGCAGCATCATTGGAGAGAGAAACAGAGTTAATGGGCTGAGTTTTACTAGCACGCCACAAGTCGTGCCCGTGTGCATTGAAGTCGACGGACCACCCGCGTGCAGTGTCACCACTGAGTCCCTGTGATATTTCACATGGGGGCTTATTCATATCACAGAGATGGGCCGCCTTCACCCCCATTTTATGTGGGGAGAGGCGGCACATCCGGTGCCATAATGGACTTTGGCTCAGATGTTCTGTGTGTAGTTGTGCAGAACACAGCAAACAGCAAAGAAAGGAGCTGCCCTTTGTGGCTCATAGTATAGGGCACCCACCCTATCTATATCGGCAGTGAAAGAGCATTTTCAGCATGCCGATCACCTGCTTAATGGTGGCTCCTGTAGCTCAGTGGCTGATGTTGTATCTCTCCTCTGCAGCAGTGATGGAGTCTCTCACTGTTCTCAGGAGTCATATATGCAAGGGGTATCCCTTGTCTCGAAGAAGCCATCCATCTATCTGAGGCAGTTCCATGAGCAGCGGTGGCAGCTGAGAGTGGCAAAGGATCTGGGTGCCATGGCAGCAGCCTGAGAAGCGGGCACAGATTTGCATGAAACATCTCCGGTGATCACATACCAGCTGTAGCTAGATTGAGAGGAATACCTAAATGGTAGCGTCTACTACTGGTAGCCTGGCGGGAGCCCTGATGGCCACATGGGTGCAGTCTATGACCCCTTTCAACTTTGTTTATCCGGCAATGCAGCCAAAACCTATGCCCCTCTGGGTTTGTCTGTGCGAGTCCGTCCTGAAGTGGGCATACTCACTGGCCCTCTGGTAAAAGGCATCGGTGACCTCCCTGATGCAGTGGTGTATTGCTGACTGTGTAACCCCACAAAGGACTCCGGTGGGACCCTGAAACGATGTATAAGCGTCAAGGTTCAGAGCAGCTACCACTATGAGGGCACAGGCATAGGATGTCCCATGGGCTGCAGGTCATCCTTGGCACAAAGACGTGTCCCCACCTCTCTCGACATCCACAGTCACCTCTGACACTGGTGTTCTGACATCCACTGGTATGTCATGAGGGGCCTGTAGATGCACGATGTTCTGAAGTGGTGAGCTCCCCTTGGCGGTTGCTGCTCACGACTGGGTCCTCTGCGTGGGCTGCACCTGCCTGTTGTTGAATTTCCCTGCGGTGCATATGAGTCCTCAGGAGAAGCGGATCACACAATCTAGGATGAGCCAGACCCATTTCCATGTGATAAATAATGTTGCAACCTTCACTTTTTCGAAGGTTCCTGACAGAGCAGGCGTTGTTATTGACGGGCATATCAGGTGCTTTCACGGATCAACTACGTGGCATGACCTGGCATTGCCCATCTTAGTTCACACTCAGAGTGGCACAGCATACTCACATAAAGATTCGACCAGCTGCTTCGAATGCCCCCACCAGCCAGATAACCTTTGCACTCCTACCATTTCTGGCACCATCCCCACATACAGGATAACTGGAGTGCCATTGCTCCTTCACACACACAAACAAACAATAGCACAGAGCAGTCACTGTTTATGGAGGGAGGGTACGCAGTACTTCCCTTCATGACTGCAGCACTGTACCCCCTAGCACCGCCATCCTCCCCCTTCAACTCTGCAAAGCCGTTCCCCCAGTAATGCCTTCTCCCCTCCTACATCCCTTCCAGTAAGCAGAGTTGAGACCCTGTTTACAGAGATTTACCTGCATTGTCTGCCATTGCACTTCTTCTGTCCCACTGGCTTTTCTCATTCATGTAAAATCATGACTGAGGAGTGACGAGCAGTGGGATGCAGAATCCGGTCAGGTAAGTAGTGTTTAACATATTTAAATGAGGGTTGAGCCACCGAGTCATGGAGGGAGGTTGGGAGGTGGAGGGCAGGGGTGCACACCGAGGTCCCGTCGTCGGTAAAATGGCAGAGGACATATACGGCGTCGGGGGCGTGGCGGGCCTCTCTGGTTAAATGTTCCGGGCCCCCCGCCAAGACCCCCGACGTCGGAGGGCTGGCAACATTCAGACCAACGTTTCAGGTCAATAACCGTTCATCAGAACTGGAAGATATGAGAGATTAACAGTTTTCAAACACTGGGAGAGCCTGTGAAAATTGGGCGATAGGGGGAGGAAAGAATGAAGGGGATGGTCTGTGATTGGGTGGAGGACAGGAGTGATTCAGTGGGAGAAGGGATGATGGTGTAAGGAGAATGGGACAATAACAGAAAGAGAAGGTGGATCGAGAGGAGGTATAAATATTCCAGCAGAATAACAGAGGCTCTGGGAAGCATGGAATATCTGGAAAAGAGAAGAAGGCTCTCGTGGCCTGGAAAAGTGATGGAGAATGGTGGGTAGAGCACAGGGATGAGGAGCAGCCTGCCAGCTGTGTATCAATAGGGAATCCCCCTCCCCAAGGCCCAGCCCACACTCCCTCCACTCCCAGAACTGGATTCTACACATCCAGTAGGGGTCACAGCACTGGGCCAGAACAGGGATATGTTGCACTGTGTGTATTTGACAAAATTATTGACACAGCCACGGACATGGGGGTCATTAAACTGTAAACAAAAAGTATAGACAACCTAATATCATCAAAACACAGATGAAGTAAACTACATGTTTCCTTATTCAGTGAGATACCTGACATTGTTTTTGCTTTCACAAGTAGTCAATGTCTGCTTGTCCACTTGATGTAGAAATGCAGAGAGTTTGGATAGATGTCCATCTGTCAAGAATGATCATGATCTCTCTCTCTCCCCCCCTCCCCGCCCCTTTGTATCCACCCCGTCATTGTATCCATCACTCCGGCACACCCGCTGTGTCCACCCCTCTCTGTCTACATCCCTCTTTGTCTCCAACACTCTCTGTCCCCCTCTGTGTCCATCCCCCTCTCCTCACTTGTGTCCATCCTCCTCTCACACCCTCTGTGTCCATCCCCCTCGCTCTTTCACTGTGTCCATCCCCCACTCACCCATGTCCATTCCACACTTCCCCTCTGTGTCCATGCCCCTCTCTCCCCCTCTTTGTCCATCCACCGATCCTCTCCCCCTCTGTGTCCATCCCCTTCTCTCCCCTTCCGTGTCCATCCACCTCTCCTCTCCACCTCGGTGTCCATACCCCTCTCACCCCCTCTGTGTCCATCCACCTCTCCCCCTCTGTGTCCATCCCACTCTTTCTCCCTCTGTGTCCATCTGTGGGAGAAGTTTTGCTGAGCTTTGCTAATTGTTATGTAACTTTGTAGAAGCAGCAAAACTGGACACTGCTGGTAGCTAATCTAACCTACGGTCATAAAATGTAGACAGAGCTGCTAACCACAATCAACTGTTACAAGGTAGCGACAGAGATCATGGCGGATCTGGGGAAGTGGGCAAAGAATATTCTGCTGAACCTACTGCTTTGCAAATTGCTTGTGCATCCCAGACAGACTTTAGCAATGGGCGGATGTGGTACCTGGAGTTTGCATTGACTTGCAGCCTTATGCGAAGCTGACCTCGGACTATGCATGGTGCATAGTCACGTAGGCAGTCCTGTGGTTATCGTGTGGTTTTATGTCTGATTGGGAAACTGTCTGCTCGGCATCTGTTACACTATATAAACAATCGTGATCTGTAGCGCTTGGCAGTAGCACTGGACCGCCTTTAGGTAAGGTGTGCACCCCTTGATATAAAGCAATAAAGTGTTTATTCTCAACGTCTGAGTCCGGAGAATTTGTTCAACAATTGGGCATAATCTGGATTTCCTCAACACCATCCCTCTCTCCCACTATGCGTCCATCCCTGTCTCCCCATCTGTTTCCATCCTCTCTTTCCCGTTTGTGTCCATCTGCCTCTCTCCCACCTCTGTGTCCATCCCCCTCTCTGATCCCCCTCTCCCCAGTCTGCGTCCACACCCTCCCTCCACCTGTGTCCCTCCCCTCTCCCCCAATTTACATCCCCGTCCCCCCCTGAGTCCATCACCCTTCTTCCGTCCCTCTGTGTCCATCCCCCTCTCCTATCCCCCTCTCCAGAGTCTGCGTCCACCCCCTTCCTTCCCCTTATCTCCCTCCTCCACCCCACAATGTCCAACCCCCTCCCCCTTCCAATGTGTATATCACCTCTCTCCCACCTCTGTGTCCAGCCCCTTCTCCTGTCCCTCTGTGTCCATCCCCTCTCTCCCTGTTTGTCACCAACCCCCTCTCTCCCCCTCTGTGTCCATCCCCTACTCTCCCCCCTGTGTCCATCCCCCTCTCCTGTCCCCCTCTGTGTCCATCCGACTCTCTCCCCTCTTTGTCCATCCACCTCTCCCCTTCTGTGTCCAACCCTCTCTTCCCCTTCTGTGTCCATCCCTCTCTCCCCTCTGTGTCCATCCATCTCTCCCACTCTGTCTCCATCCATCTCTCCCCCTCTGTGTCCATCCCTCTCTCCCCCTCTGTGCCCAAAACCTCTTTCCCATTTGTGTCCATACCCCTCTTTCCCACCTCTGTGTGCATCCCTCTTTCCTATCCCCCTCTCTCCAGTCTGCATCCATTTCCCCTCCACCTGTGTCCCTCTCCTGTCCCCCCCAATGTCCATCCCCTCTCCCCCCTCTGTGTCCATCACCCCTCTCCCGTCCCTCTGTGTACATCACAGCAAGAGGGTAATTAGATAAAGGATTGGCCCACTCAAGGACAAAGGAGGAAAATTATGCGTGGAGTCAGAGAAAATGGGTGAGATTCTAAACGAGTACATTGCATCGGTATTCACCGAGGAGAGGAACATGACGGATGTTGAGGTTAGGGATAGATGTTTGATTACTCTAGGTCAAGTCGGCATAAAGAGGGAGGAAGTGTTGGGTATTCTAAAAGGCATTAAGGTGGACAAGTCCCCAGGTCCGGATGGGATCTATCCCAGGTTACTGAGGGAAGCGAGAGAGGAAATAGCTGGGACCTTAACAGATATCTTTGCAGCATCCTTAAACACGGGTGAGGTCCTGGAGGACTGGAGAATTTCTAATGTTGTCCCCTTGTTTAAGAAGGGTAGCAGGGAAAATCCAGGTAATTATAGACCGGTGAGCCTGACGTCAGTGGTAGGGAAACTGCTGGAGAAGATACTGAGGGAGAGGATCTATTCCCATTTGGAAGAAAATGGGCTTATTAGTGATAGGCAACATGGTTTTGTGCAGGGAAGGTCATGTCTTACCAACTTAATAGAATTCTTTGAGGAAGTGACAAAGTTGATTGATGAGGGAAGGGCTGTAGATGTCATATACATGGACTTCAGTAAGGCGTTTGATAAGGTTCCCCATGGTAGGCTGATGGAGAAAGTGAAGTCGCATGGGGTCCAGGGTGTACTAGCTAGATGGATAAAGAACTGGCTGGGCAACAGGAGACAGAGAGTAGCAGTGGAAGGGAGTTTCTCAAAATGGAGACGTGTGACCAGTGGTGTTCCACAGGGATCCGTGCTGGGACCACTGTTGTTTGTGATATAGATAAATGATTTGGAGGAAAGTATAGGTGGTCTGATTAGTAAGTTTGCAGACGACACTAAGATTGGTGGAGTAGCAGATAGTGAAGGGGTCAGTCAGAGAATACAGCAGAATATAGATAGATTGGAGAGTTGGGCAGTGAAATGGCAGATGGAGTTCAATCCGGGCAAATGCGAGGTGATGCATTTTGGAAGGTCCAATTCAAGAGTGAACTATACAATAAATGGAAAAGTCCAGGGGAAAATTGATGTACAGAGAAATTTGGAGTTCAGGACCATTGTTCCCTGAAGGTGGCAACGCAGGTCAATAGAGTGGTCAAGAAGGCATACGGCATGCTTTCCTTCATCGGACGGGGTATTGAGTACAAGAGTTGGCAGGTCATGTTACAGTTGTATAAGACTTTGGTTCGGCCACATTTGGAATACTGCGTGCAGTTCTGGTCGCCACATTACCAAAAGGATGTAGATGGTTTGGAGAGGGTGCAGAGGAGGTTCACCAGGATGTTGCCTGGTATTGAGGGCACTAGCTATGAAGAGAGGTTGAGTAGATTAGGATTATTTTCATTAGAAAGACGGAGGTTGAGGGGAGACCTGATTGAGGTGTACAAAATCATGAGAGGTATAGACAGGGTGGATAGCAAGAAGCTTTTTCCCAGAGTGAGGGATTCAATTACTAGGGGTCACGAGTTCAAAATGAGAGGGGAAAAGGTTAAGGGGGATATGCGTGGAAAGTTCTTTACGCAGAGGGTGGTGGGTGCCTGGAATGCGCTGCCAGCGGAGGTGGTAGACGCGGGCACGATAGCGTCTTTTAAGATGTATCTAGACAGATACATAAATGAGCAGGAAGCAAAGAGATACAGACCCTGAGAAAATAGGCGACAGGTTTAGATAGATGATCTGGATCGGCGCAGGCTTGGAGGGCCGAAGGGCCTGTTCCTGTGCTGTAATTTTCTTTGTTCTTTGTTCATCCCCCTCTGCCCCCTTCTGTGTCCATCTACCTCTCTCCACCTTTGTGTCCTGATCTCTGCTCTCCCCCTTTGTGTTCATCCACCTCTCTCCCCCTCTGTGTCCATGCCTCGCTCCCACCTCTTTGTCCATCCCCCTCTCCTACCCCCATCTCCGCAGTCTTCGTCCATCCCCCTCCATCCCTTCCCTCTCCTCCAATGTCCATCCTCATCTCTTCCCCTCTGTGTCCATCCCCCTTCTATGTAAATCTCACTCGACCCTCCACCTCTGCTCTCTGAGCTGATGCTTGTGTAAAGGGTTGCCTGACTCTCAGCGTTCCCCATCCATGCCACTCTGCCCCTCTGCCTCTGACTGTGTACTGACTCACTTCCGCTCTCCCCTCATCACCGCATCAGCCATTCCCAGTCAATCCCTGAGCTGTGAAAACAGCAGGGATGGCCAATCCCGGCACGCCTGCACAGGGAACCACCAGTCAGCGCCCATTCTGCCAAGGCAACCCACTGTCAGACACAGACACTGACCAATCACGGACAGACATCCACCGTCCATCAAACACAGGTCCCGCCTCTGCCTGAGCTACACTTTAATAGGAGATTAGAAAGCCAGGAAATGCTGTAAATACTCAGCAGGTCTGGCAGCATCTGTGCAGAGAGAAGCAAAGTTAACATTTCAGGTCAGTGACCTTTCATCAAAACTTACAAATGTTAGAAATGTAAAAGGTTATAAGCAAGTAAAGTGGGGCTGGGGCAAGAGATAACAATGGAGAAGGTGTTGATAGGACAAGGTCACAGAGAATAACTGACCAGAAGATCATGGAGCAAAGGCAAATGATATGTTAATGGTTTGCTGAAAGACAAAGCGTTAGTATAGAGAGGGTGTTAATGGACAAAAAAATGAACATCCCTGGCCCCAAGAACAAGCATGGAAAAACAAAACAGTGGTTCAGAACAGCAGAAACAAACTAAAGTAAAATAAACAATGAAAAAATAATGAAAAATAAAAAGCGGGGCCCTTCATGCTCTGAAATGATTGAACTCAATGTTCAGTCCGGCGGGCTGTAGTGTGCCGAATCGGTAAATGAGATTCTGTTCCTCGAGCTTGCATTGATGTTCACTGGAACACTGCAGCAATCCCAGGACAGAGATGTGTGCATGAGAGCAGGGGGGAGTGTTGAAATGGTAAGCAACCGGAAGCTCGGGGTCCTGCTTTCGGACTGAGCGGAGATGTTCTGCAAAGTGGTCACCCAGTCTGCGTTTGGTCTCCCCAATGTAGGGGAGACCACATTGCGAGCAGCGAATACAGTATACTACATTGAAAGAAGTACAAGTAAATCACTGCTTCACCTGAAAGGAGTGTTTGGGGCCTGGGATAGTGAGGAGAGAGGAGGTAAATGGGAAGGTATTACACCTCCTGCGATTGAGGGGAATGTGCCGTAGGAAGGGGATGAGGTGGTGGGGGTAATGGAGCAGTCGACCAGGGTGTCACGAAGGGAATGATCCCTTCGGAATGCTGTCAGGGGAACGGAGGGGAAAATGCATTTAGCCGTGGCATCACGCTGGAGGTGGTGGAAATGGTGGAAGATGATCCTTTGGATGTGGAAGTTGGTGAGGTGGAAAGTGAGGACAAGGGGAACTCTGTCACGGTTCTAGGAGGGAGGGGAAGGGGTGAGGGTAGCGATGCCGGAAATGGGCCTGACACTGTTGCGGGCCCCATCAAACACACTTGCCAGTTCTGTTGAAAGGTCACTGTCCTGAAATGTTAACTCTGCTTCTATCTCCACAGATGCTGCCAGACCTGCTGACTATGTCCAGTATTTCCTGTTTTTATTTCTGATCTCCAGAATCTGCAGTATTTTGCTTTAACTTTAATAGGAGACCCGTCAATCAAAGCGGAGCACTGGGAAGCCCACTGTTAGTCACAGAGTATTGGCGGCCGGATGGAAACCACGGACCTCAACATTTATTACTACAGGCACTGGTGTCCGTGTGCAGACACTTTTCTGACTCCTGGACCAGGAAGATAAGGGACCCCGCCTCAGCCATTTTGGTAAACATTGGCTGTTGTTAACATCGCACAGGCAATTTACTGCCTGCTGCCGGGTTCTCTGTCCCTTCAGGACGTGAATATCTCCTGCAAGAGCAGTCCAGCAGTGCCACCAGGAGCGGTGCCCACAGCTGCGATTGCAAGAGGCCTAGAACCAGGAGCAACACTGGAACCTAGGACTGCAGGGTCATGGGACTGGGATCTCCGGGTACACTCGTTGGGGGGGGGGGGGGGTGGGGGGTGGTGGTAGATGGGTTGTGGTGGGCGGGGGAAAGTGGTCGGATGGGGTTTGGATGTTGCCACGGGGGAAACCGTTGCCGCTGGAATCCCTCTGTGGGCCACAAATTGCCCAAGCCACACTGGAACAGCTTAGCTAGGGGTGCAGCTAGTTCTGGAGAACAGGTCTTTCGTACTATTGCTGGAATATAGTCAGGGCCCATAGCCTTTGCAGTATCCAGTGCCTTCAGTCGTTTCTTGATATCACGTGGAGTGAATCGAATTGGCTGAAGTCTGGCATCTGCAATGATGGGGACTTCAGGAGGAGGCCGTAATGGATCAACAACTCAGCACCTCTGGCTGAAGATTGTTGCAAATGCTTCAGCCTTATCTTTTGCACTGATGTGCTGGGCTCTCCCATCCTTTAGGGCGGGGATAGCTGTGGAGTCACCTCCTCCAGTTAGTTATTTAATTGTCCACCACCATTCACGACTGGATGTTGCAGGACTGCAGAGCTTCGATCTGATCCATTGGTTATGGGATCGCTCAGCTCTGTCTATCGTGTGCTGCTTATGCATTTTGGCACACAGACAGTCCTGGGTTGCAGCTTCACCAGGTTGACACCTCATTTTGAGGTATGCCATGTGCTGCTCCTGGCATTCCCTCCTGCACTCTTGATTGAACCAGGGTTCATTTATTTAGTCAGTATGTAAGAAAAAAGTAAGATTCAGCAAAATAGTCTGAGGTGATAGTGATAAACGCACTCTGTCAGTACAATGAAACTCTCACAGTCTGACAACATCCTAATAACACCTTCAACTCACATTTTCTCATCAGGATTGTACTGGAAGATTATCACTTCATTTTGATGAATTATTCACACTGTTACCACACACTCTTTCTCTCTTCTTGAATGTTTCCTCCCCCTCCCTCTAATATTCCCCCTCAGTCTCTTTCTCTATCACTCCTCTGTCTATCTCTCCGCACTCTCATGCTCTCAATCCCAATGATCGTTTTCCCATCGCTTTCAATCCTAATACCCTGAGCCTACATTCTGTTTACCAGCCCCGTGTTCAATGATTCTATTCACAGAGTCAGTCTATTCAATGGTGAAGCCTCTGTGAATAGTTTAAAGTTTCTACATTTCACACAAGTCTCCACCTGTTCACCTACAATGTTCACTACATCTACAATGCAAGAAATAAGCAAAATTGAACGCCTCTTCCAGACACACCTCCCAATCATTGAAATTCCTTCTCCTTGATTTATAAAGTACATGCTTAGATGATGGGATTCATTATCTCATAAAACACCAGAATCAATGCTACCACTTATAATCTACAGACACAAATTTGGCCTCACCATCAGCCTCAAGAAAACGAACATCATGGGACAGGACGTCAGAAATGCCCCATCTATCAATATCGGCAACCACACTCTCGAAGTGGTTCGAGAGTTCACCTACCTAGGCTCAACAATCACCAGTAACCTGTCTCTCGATGCAGAATTAAACAAGCGCATGGCAAAGGCTCCCTCTGCTATGTCCAGACTGGCCAAGAGAGTGTGGGAAAATGGCGCACTGACACGGAACCCAAAAGTCCAAGTGTATCAAGCCTGTGTCCTCAGTACCTTGCTCCATGGCAGCGAGGCCTGGACAATATACGTCAGCCAAGAGCGACAACTCAATTCATTTCATCTTCGCTGCCTCCGGAAAATCCTTGGCATCAGGTGGCAGGACCATATCTCCAGCACAGAAGTCCTCGAGGCGGCCAACATCCACAGCATATGCATCCTACTAAGCCAGCGGCGCCTGAGGTGGCTTGGCCATGTGAGCCGCATGGAAGATGGAAGGATCCCCAAGGAGAAATTGTACATCGACCTTGTCTCTGGTATCAGACCCACCAGCCGTCCATGTCTCCGCTTTAAACAGGTCTGCAAACGCGACATGAAGCCCTGTGACATTGATCACAAGTCCAGGGAGTCAGTAGCCAGCGATCGCCAGAGCTGGCGGGCAACCATAAAGGTGGGGTGAAAGCATGGCAAGTCGAAGAGACTAAGCAGTTGGCAGAAAAAAGACAGAAGCACAAGGAGAGAACCAATTGTGTAACAGCCCCAACGACCAATTTTATATGCAGCACCTGTGGAAGAGTCTGTCACTCGAGAATTGGCCTTTATAGCCACTCCATGTGCTGCTGCACAAACGACTGACCACCTCCAGGCACTTACACATTGTCTCTCGAGACAAGGAGGCCAAAGAAGAAGACTTATAATCTACAGATACAAAGATGGACTCATGATTCCAAGAGATACAGTGTAAACTTATAAAATTTCACATTTCATTTTACAAAGTAACCCAGTGACAGTGAATTCATCCACAGTGAAGCAGAGATGGAGATGTGAGTCAGCAGTAAACTCAGTTCAGCAGCCAGACCACTGAAGCAGCGTCAGACACACAATGAATGGAATCATATTCAATAACAGATAACCAATAAATACAGTGACATCCCAGTTAAACTGAACCATGTTACTGGGAAGGGAGGACATTGCACTGCCTTCTGGTAACACAGACTGTGATCTGTCCCATTATCAATCACTGAGAACATGCTCAGTACAATATTCCAGGACAGGTTAGTTCAGAACATGAAACTGTTAACAGCTCCTGATGGTCTGACTCCTGTTCCAGAAACCAGATTGCAATACATTCAATATGGAGAACAATCCAGTTACAGTACCTGGATGGAATTAACTTGTATCATTACAGATATAACACAGCTCCCAGGAGATCGAAAGAGCAGTGACTGAGTATATTCCATCATTCAACTGATGGAACAGAACAGACAGTTGCATGAAACACAGAGTGGAAATAATACGAGCACAGCAGGACAGTTATTACTGACTCCACCATTAGCAGCTGAGATAACAGCTTACCAGGAGCTCCAACAGCAGCAAGAAAAGGATAGTAAATTGTTCTGATCTTCAAGAATAGTGCAAATCCCATTTCTGTGAGAAGCAGTGACTTCTGTTGGTTTGGAACCCACAGCTTCAGCATGCACTCTGAGCTTATCTATTCGAATGAGTCCTGATTTATACAGGGGATATGTCTCCACTGACACGGTTATACTCCTGATCATTGATATTAGTGACACTCACCTGAACAAACACATTATATCAGCAGCTTTGACTCTGATGTAAATAATGGGGTGGATAAAACACAAACATCTCAATGTCCAAGACATTATCATAGTTAGACCTCTCTCAGGAATAAAACTGAAAGCTGTATTCATACAGGACTGATCCCACAATAGGGAATAACTTAATTTACAGTTTTGATATGATTGTATTCACCATGTTCACTCTTGTCGATTTAATGATAAAGGTTACTGATTTCTCTGTGATTTATACTGAGTCCAGAGACAAGCAGAGCAGTTTCACGCTGTTCTGCCCGTTTTCCAGATGAAATATGAACTTTGAGTCTTTGACACAGGAACAGTTAAAGGTCACATTCAGGATTACAGCCTAGGGGCGGCACAGTGACGCAGTGGCTAGCTCCGAAGCCTCACAGCTCCAGCGTTCCGGGTTCAATTTGGTTACTGCCTGTGTGGAGTTTGCATGTTCTCCCTGTGTCTGCGTGGATTTCTGCCGGGTGCTCCGGTTTCCTCGCACAAGCCAAAGACTTGAAGGTTGATAGGTAAATTGGCCATTAGCAATTGCCCTCAATATAGGTTGGTGGTAGGGAAATATAGGGACAGGTGGGGATGTGATAGGAATATGGAATTAGAGTAGGATTAGTATAAATGGGTGGTTGATGGTTGGCACAGACTCGGTGGGCCGAAGGGCCTGTTTCAGTGCTGTATCTCTAAACTAAACTAAACTAAATGACTGTGGGTGATATTAAGGGACAGACATTGAATGTGCCCCACTGACATCCCTCTATCTGCTATTTCACTGCAGATGTTTACCTGTTTATTTTACAATGGTTCAAGGCCCAAGTAAAATTGGAAATGGGTCACCTCCTTACTCCATTTCTCCAGTTCACTCCTGACTGGACACCCAACCTCCACCTTCCATCAATGTCAACTGATCGAAACCTCTGCTGTCCATGTCCAGAAATCAGCAAGTCCCCACTCACCCATCATCCTCATCCTCATTGACCCACCTCGGCTCCCAGTCCCCCAGCACCTTAAATTTAAAATTCTTATCATTGGGCTAAAATCCCTCCATGACTTCACACTTCCACATCTCCAGCCACTCCTCCAAACCTGCAGAAAACCCACCCGTGATCTCTCCATACCTCTGGCATTACAGGTGAGGTCCCAGAGGACTGGAGAATAGCCAATGTTGTTCCTTTGTTTAAGAAGGGTAGCAAGGATAATCCAGGAAGTTATAGGCCGGTGAGCTTTACGTCAGTGGTAGGAAAATTATTGGAGAGAATTCTTCATGACAGGATTTACTCCCATTTGGAAACAAATGGACTTATTAGAGAGAGGCAGCATGGTTTTGTGAAGGGGAGGTCGTGTCTCATTAACTTGATCGAGTTTTGTGAGGAAGTGACGAAGATGATTGATGATTGAAGGGCAGTGGATGTTGTCCACATGGACTGAAGTAAAGCCTTTGACAAGGTCCCTCATGGCAGACTGGCATAGAAGGTGAAGTCACATGGGATCAGAGGTGAGCTGGCAAGACGAATACAGAACTGGATCGGTCACAGAAGACAGATGGTAGAAGTGGAAGGGTCCTTTTCTGAATGGAGGGATGTGACAAGTGGTGTTCCTCAGGGATCAGTGCTGGGACCTTTGCTGTTTGCAGTATATATAAATTATTTGGAGGAAATTTTAGCTGGTCTGATTAGTAAGTTTGCGGACAACACCAAGTTTGGTGGAGTTGCAGATAGTGATGAGGATTGTCAGAGGATGCAGCAGGATATAGAACGGTTGGAGACTTGGGCGAAGAAATGGCAGATAGAGTTTAATCCGGACGAATGTGAGGTAATGCATTTTGGAAGGTCTAATACAGGTGGGAAGTATACAGTAAATGGCAGAACCCTTAGGAGTATTGACAGGCAGAGATCTGGGCGTGCAGTTCCACAGATCACTGAAAGTGGCAACGCAGGTGGATAAGGTAGTCAAGAAGGCATATGGCATGCTTGCCTTCATCAGTCGAGGCATGGAGTATAAAAATTGGCAAGTCATGCTGCAGCTGTACTGCACCTTAGTTAGGCCACACTTAGAATATTGCAGACAATTCTAGTCGCCACATTACCAGAAGGATGTGGAGGCTTTGGAGAGGGTACAGAGGAGGTTTACCCGGATGTTGCCTGGTCTGGAGGGTATTAGCTATGAGGAGAGGGTGGATAAACCCGGATTGTTTTCGCTGGAATGACGGAGGTGGAGGGGCGACATGATAAAGGTTTACAAAGTTATGAGTGGCATGGACAGATTGGAAAGTCAGAGCCTTTTTCCCAGGGTGGAAGAGTCAGTTACTAGAGGACATAGGTTTAAGGTGCGAGGGGCAAAGTTTAGAGGGGATGTGCGAGGCAACTTTTTTACACAGATGGTGGTGAGTGCCTGGAACTTGCTGCCAGGAGAGGTGGTGGAAGCAGGTATGATAGCGACGTTCAAAAGGAATCTTGACAAATCCATGAATCGGATGGGAATAGAGGGATACAGACCCTGGAAGTGCAGACAGACATCATGATTGGCGTAGGCTTGGAGGTCCGAATGGCCTGCTCCTGTGCTGTTCTGTTCTTTGTTCTTTTTGTTTATTCGCCTCTTTCAGTGGGACTTCCCTTGCTTGGTTCTAGGCTTAATGATCAGATTGTAATCAGAGTGTCTCCAGCAATGGTCTCTCTTCCCACACCAGCAGTGTAACCTCTGGAGTCCCTGGTTGGGCTTTGGGCACGACCATGAGAATCTCGTGCAGTGATGTCCTGGGTTAAGGTGACTTGCTTCCAACAACCACAGCCACGCCCCTTTGTGCTGGCGCCATGAAATGCCTGGCGCTATACAAATGACCTTAACATATGTTGCAATTTTTCCATCCTACATTCTCTTCATTTTACAATTTGCAGCCATGTCTTTAGATGACTGTGTTGTACTCTTCAAAACCAGTCCTTCTCCTTCACCCCATCCGTCATTAAACCCCATTGGTCTTTTCTCCTAATGTTTCCTTCATTATTTGTGCCAGCTATTCCTCATGTCACATCTCAGTGAAGCCTCTTGTCAATGAATATTATGGAAAAGGTGCCATCTCAATGCTAACATTCATGACAATTTGTTAATAATTATCCACTAGATGAGCAACAGCAGATGAATCAAAAGAAATGATCATACTTAACATTTCTGATCGGGTTCCTTGAGGAGGTAATAGACATGGTAGATGGGGAACGTGTAGGTCAGATGGTTTCACAGGTCGGCGCAACATCGAGGGCTGAAGGGCCTGTACTGCGCTGTAATGTTTTATATGACTATGAGAATAGATTAAGAGATATTATTCAAGGAGGGTAGATGCCTGCATTCTAAGAAGTTACTCCTCAATTCAATCAGGTTCTCAACATTAAATGTCAGATGTCAAAGATTTGAAAGCATTTTGAAAGCATAATTAAAAATGAACTTAACAATGGCACTTCTGCCATAGAGCATATGTGTCGCAGCTGGAGAACTCTAACATATTACAGTTCTGAGCTCAGTATCCAGATTGATCAAGCATTAACCAAGTTAAAGATCATCTCTTCCAACACCCACCTTTTATATCTTTTCCTTACACCTTGTACATGATAATTCACATGTTTTTACATTATAGAGTTACATTAAAAGTTGTCTTTGTCCATGAGTACATACTGGTTTTGTCCTTGCAATTACAGATCCCAGTTACAATGACAGACACTGGTGAAAATATCAAGATTCACAGTATCTCTGTTTTCACCTCCATTTATCTGATGCACACTCACTATTTTGCAGCTCCAGGCTGTGCTCTCTCTCAGGCTTAACCGAAGCAAGGATTCAAAGTCTCTCTTCTGATGAATGCAATATTTCTCTCGTTCGTTGGTAAAAATAGAGTTCTGCTGGTCTGTGGCTGTACTACTGACGTTAGTAACCCTTTCTTACCCATGTGTGCTATCAACGTTTCCCGTTAAGCACGTCTTTAGAACTTTAGAATTGCCATATACTTCTAACTATTTTAATAAATAACAGTTTAACAATCCTTATTCAACAGTCCAAGGGTAAATACCAGCATTCCATCAGATAAATAATTATCATCCCCAGTATTGCAATAGCAGATTTCTTCAATCTGATTAACACTTGCCTTACTGTGCTGCCTTTCTTGGCTTTAGAGTATTTGATGTGAACTCTATAGATTATTTCAGCATTATCATAGATCTCTAACCATTGGTTGTACACAACATATCAAAAACATTGTGAATATCATGATGCACTGAAAAGTAAACATAGGTAAAAACCTATCCCTCTATGCATTTCCATGTTTCTAAACCACATCATCTGTGCAGAAATGGTCCTCCTGTATACTTCTACAGCTATCCATACACTGGATAATTTAAGTTCAGGTTTGGGGATCAGAATGAATTTTGAGTTTCCATTTTTCTATCTTTCTCAATTTGAATGAGCTTCCCTCTGGTAGATCCCAGTCTGTTTAATACTGTCCTGGTTGTTCTGTTAAGTTTAGTGGGGAAGTTTGATTTTCCCTCTGGAACATGTTTCATAGCATTGAGTAAAGCTATTCAATCAGTAGTGATCCAGTAAATGTTGACATCCTCCTGATCTACATGAACCATTTCAGATAATGGTGCTGTCAGTGTGACTGACCATGTCTGAGACCCAGTCTTCAGTGCATCTTCATCATGCATTCCACATACTGGTTGCCTCACGGATAACATATCACATTAATTCTCACCGCAGCATCCCAAGGCCGTGCCACATGTGACATGAGACACAAGCCATTCCTGTGCTTCTGGGCTGTTGGATCGAAATATCAGAATGTCTGAAGGTCTTTGCTCTCCCCCTGCATGGCCGTGACCAGTTTATAAGATACATCCTCTCACTGTCCATTGACATGTATATCTGCAGACCAGAATGCCTGATTATGGTCATTCATCTCACCAAGGAGGTTTTCTGCTTTCTCTTCTGACGGAGATTGTTCAACTTCATTGATGCCTCGATGCGTGAAGACTTTTCTGTTGGAACCTATGAAAGTAAAGGCTTTACTCTGGCACATCTTCCCAAAATGGCCAACTTTCTAGCAATGAAAGCATTCTGCTCTTTTTGCAGGACACTGCTTGGACCTGTGGGTCTTTCTGGTGGCACAGCACTGGAAGGGCTTTATGGCGTCTTGCTCTTTCCTTGCCACGTGTACCTTCTTTTCTGATGCTTCCTTTACAGTCCTGTTCTGAAGGAACTGTGTGGACACTGGAGGTTATGTGAACCAAGGCTTCTCTTCACCTTTCCGGATTGCTCTGTTCTGCTCATGGACCTCTGCTTGTATCGCCAGCTCTATTGCTTTTTCTAGGCTGAGGTTATCCTTAGACTGCACCAAATAGGATAAGGAATCATCAGCAATATCCACTCCAACAAGGTCCTTATTAATTCTGCTTTAAGGTCTCCATATTCACATCCTTCAACTAGCCTGCAAAGGTCATTAGTACAAACAACTATCGCTTCACCTGGTTTCTGGAACCTCCTGTTGAATTTGGCCCTTTCTACAATTGTGTTTCTCCTCAGGTTGAAGTGCTTATCAAAGGCTTTTAAGACTTCACCAAATTTATCTGATGTCTCATTAATGCCCTGTCTTGCAATAACATCATCTGCTCTTGCTCCACTGAAGAACAGTAATGTGTTAACTTATTCTGAATCAGTCTTTCTGACTAATTGAGAAGCAACTACATGCCTCAAAATTCTTTTCCTTGACAGTGACCAGTTTTGACGATCCTTCCATGTGTTCAAACCTCTTTGGTCGGGTAAAAGTAAGATCCATGGCATTTCTAAACATTCTGGGTAGTTTACTTTTTATTTAAATTTTCCTTCCAGGGCAAGAAGTTCTCCCACAGTATTTGAAAGTTTCCCCATGCTTTTCAGCCATACGATCGCCTCAAGTAATGGCACCTACTGGTACTGTTCAATTGCCGACGCTTGTCAATGCTCAATTTTCTCAGCTCCCTTCCCTGTTTAAATTAGTTATCAGTTTCAATTTAACAATTAACTGTAACTTTATTCAACTGTATATTTATTGCCATGTCCAACTGATCAATAAGCTCGAACATATTCCCCTTGGTGATGGTATATAGCCCAATTTAACAGTTGACTGTAGCGTTCTCACGCATATGTATTACTTAACATGTCCAATTTACTTAAGTACCCTGTAACATTTGTTATTACGAACATTATATCAGTAACGCTATAAATAGTGTATTAGTTATCACACCAACATAACAAATTGCTGTACCTTTATACATGGCATTATGTTATCATGTTCAATTTCACAATTAACTGTAAATTTATACACTGAGTAATAAGTACCAATCCCAATATAACTATTGACTATAACAATATATACTGAGTAATAGATACCATGTCCAACTTAACAATCATGTGTACCTTTGTACACATATATATTGTTCATCAAGCACAGATAAACAATGTACTGTACCCTTAAATCCATGACTGTGCGCCATAATTTTACAATTGAACCTGTAGCCTGGTACTCCATGCATTTGTTACTAAGATAAATTTAGCAATTATCTAATGTTATTAGCCTGTGTATTTATTATATTTAATTGAACAGTTAACTGTATCTTTAATCTCTGTGCATTGGTTATCAATGCCAATTTCATAATTAGCTAATTTCATTAGCCAGTGTTTGCATTAATGTTCAATTTTCCAATTAACTGCAGTGCATCTTGTAGATGGTACACACTGGTGCCACTGTGCATCTGTGTTGGAGGGACTGAATGTCTAAGATGGGGTGCCAATCAAGTCGACTGCTTTGTCCTGGATGGAGTAGAGCTTCTTGAGTGTTGTTGGACCTGCACCCATCCAGATAAGTGGAGAGTATTCCATCACACTCCTGATTTGTGTCTTGTCGGTGGTGGACTGGCTTTGGGGAGTCAGGAGGTGAGTTACTGGTCGCAGGGTTCCTAGACCTTGACTTGCTCTTGTAGCCACAGTATTTGTATGGCTACTCCAGTTCAGTTTCTGGTCAATGGTAACCCCCCAACGTGTTGATAAAGGGGGAATTCAGTGATCGTAATGCCATAGAATGTCAAGGGAAGATGGGTAGGTTCTTTATTGTTTGAGATAGACATTGTCTGGCACTTAGGTGGTGTGAATGTTATGTGCTGGTTATCTGCCCAAGCCTGAATGTTGTCCAGGTCTTGCTGCATATTGACATGGGCTGCTTCAGTATCGGAGGAGTCAGGAATTGTGCTGAACATTGTGCAATCATTAGCAAACATCCAAACATCCGACATTATGATGCAGGGAAGGTCATTGATGAAGATGCTGAAGATATTTGGGCCGAGGACACTAACTTGAGGAACTCCTGCAGTGACATCCTGGGACTGAGATGATTGACCTCTAACAACCACAATCATCTTCCTTTGTGTTAGGTATGACTCCAACCAGTAGAGAGTTTTCCCCCTGATTACCATTGAATCCAGTTTTGCTCGGGCTCCTTGATGCCATACTCAGTCATATGCTACCTTGATATCAAGGGCAGTCACTTCCACCTCACCTTAATGCTCATGGATTTGCACATAATACATGAGCATAGATTGAACATGAACAATGTCTATTATTGTTGAAGATGAAGAGACAGAGAATAATTTATCTATGTTTCCTGATGATACAACGTGAGGTGGGATGTCAGCTGTGAGGAGGACCCAAAGAGGTTGCAAAGAGATATCGACAGATTAAGTGAGTGGGTAACAAGTTGTTAGATGGAGTATAATGTGGGGAAGAGTGAAGTTATTCACTTTGATTGTTAGAAAGGAAAAGCAGAATATTTTTTAAAAGGCATGAAACTGGTAAATGTTGATGTTCAGAGTGACTTGGCTGTACAAAAATAAGGAACATGGATATTTAGCATAAAGGCAGAACGAGCAATTGGGAAGTTATATTATTGCAATGGTGTTAGAGGACAAGAATAGGGTAGTCTTGCTACAATTTGACAGAGCTTTGGTGAGACCACACCTGGAGTACTGTGTGTAGTTTGGTCTCCATACCGAAGGAAGGATATTCTTAACTGGAGGCGGTACATCGAATGTTCACTAGTTTGGTCTTTGGGATGAAGAGGTTGTCCTATGATGAGAGGCTGAGTAAATTGGGCTGATACTCTGTGGAGTTTATCAGAATGTGAGATGATTTTATTAAACATTGAAGATTGTGAAAGGGCTGGACAGGGTAGATACTGAGAGATTATTTCCCCTGTCTGGGGAATCCAGAGCATGGGGGCTCAGTATTAGGATAAGAGTTCAGCTAATTAGAACTGAGATGAGGAGCAATTTCTTCACTCAGGGGGTTGTGAATCTTTTGATTTCTCTATCCTCCAGGGTCTTGGATGCTCCATCATTGAATATATTTACGTCAGATTGGACAGATTTTTGTGTTGACAGGAAATCGAGGGATATGAACAGTGGGTGGGGAAGTGGAGTTGAGGCTGAAGATCAGCCAAGATCGTATTGAATACCAGAGCAGGATGGAGGGTCTGAATAGTCTAATCCTGCTCCTGTTTCTGATGTAATTAACAGGCTCGAGTGTGTGAATGACCTCCTTCTGTTCCTGTGTATCAGGCTCGAGGAACTGCCTGACCTCCACATGTGTCTATGCAACAGGCTTGAGGAGATGAATGGCCTTCCTCCAGTTCCTAGACAAAAGGTTCGAGGGGCTGATTGTACTTCCTCCTGTTCCAAGGCAAGAGGATCGAGGGGCTGAATGGCCTTCCATCTGTTTCTAGACAAGAGGATCGAGGGGCTGCATGACCTTTCTCCGGTTCCTGGACAAGAGGATCGAGGGGCTGAATGCCTTCCTCCAGTTTCTTGACATGAGGATCGAGGGGCTGAATGGCCTTCCTCCTATTCCTGGATAGAATGATCGAGGGGCTGAATGGCCTTCCACCTGTTCCTAGGCAAAAGGATCGAGGGGCTGAATGGCCTTCCTCCTGTTTCTGGATAGAAGGATCGAGTTGCTGAATGGCCTTCCTCCTGTTCCAAAACAAGAGGATCGAGAGGCTGAATGGCCTTCCTCCTGTTCCAAGACAAGAGGATCGAGGGTCTGAATGGCCTTCATCCTGTTCCTGTGTAACATGCTGAAGGTTTTGTATGTCCTTCTCCTGTGTGAATTGCTGAATGGACTCCATCTGTTCCTGTGTAACATTCTCGAGGGGCTTAGTGACTTTATCCTGTTCCTGTGCAATAGGCTGGAGGGGCTGAATGGACTCCAACTGTTCCAGTATTGGAGGTTTCTGGGGGTCATTGTTCATTTAAGCTCCATATATGAATACACAGGGACCTGTTCTTTGCAGACAGAATGAACATCTCCAAACGTTGTGCCAATTTCAAGGAAACGATATAAGTCAAAGCAATTGGTTGGTTCATCCCTCAGGGCAATGCCTTGACCAATCAGAGTCAAGCTGCCTGCTTTAAATTTCAAAAAAGCCTGTCAATTAAGTGTCAGTCTCCGTAAACTGGTGCATTCTCCATGGCAACGCATCTACCAATCAGAGTTCACCTGCAAAGTAATCAGCACTGTCTTCTCATACAGTATGTGTTGGAGCTTCCCTTCCTTTGTTTATTCTTGTGATAGTCCTGATGAGTGCAAGACGTAAAGCTTGGACAAGATGTCTCCAGTTTCAGTAATACTGAGATTAACTTTTTATTCCAGACTAACTGAATGAACTGAATTTAAATTCTCCAGCTGCTGTACTGTGATTTAAATTGCAGTCTGCAGACATGATTCTAGAGATGTAAATGTCTAATCCACTAACATCAGCACTATGCTAGCATCCACTAACAGACAGATCATCAAACACCTCACACTGGTAGACACAGTGAAATGCATTGAAATGTTTATGAACACAGAGAGCTGACAGACCAGGGCAGGCCTCAGTGTGCTAGACACAGTGATATACACTGAAATGTGTTTTAACAGAGAGAGGGGACTGACCAGCAGAGGCCTCATTCCGTTGGACACAGTGAAATAAACTGATGTGTTTAGAAACAAAGAGAGCTGACAGATCAGGGGAGGCCTCACAATGTGGGACACAGTGAAATGCTATGCAGAGTTTATAAACACACAGAGCTGACAGGCCAAGAGAGGCCTCACAGCGTTAGTCACGGTGATGTACACTGCAGAGGCTATAAACACAGAGAGCTGACTGACCAGGGGAGGCCTCACGGCGTTAGTCACAGTGAAAGACACTGCAGAGTTTATAAACACAGAGAGATGACAGACCAGGAGAGGCCTCATAGTGTTAGTCACAGTCAAATACACTGCAGAGGCTATAAACACAGAGAGCTGATAGACCAGGGGAGGCCTCACGGCGTTAGTCACAGTGAAAGACACGGCAGAGTGTGTAAACACAGAGAGCTGCCAGACCAGGAGAGGCCTCGCAGTGTTAGTCACAGTGAAATAAACTGCAGAGTTTATAAACACAGAGAGCTGACAGACCAGGGGATGCCTCAGAGTGTGAAATAGACTACAGAGTTTATAAACACAGAGATTTGACAGGCCAGGGGAGGCCTCACAGTGTTAGTCACAGTTAAACGCACTGCAGAGTTTATAAAGACAGACAGCTGACAGATAAGGGGAGGCCTCACAGTCACAATGAAATACACGGCAGTGTTTATAAACACAGAGAGCTGCCAGACCAGGAGAGGCCTCGCTGTGTTAGTCGCAGTGAAATACACTGCAGAATACATAAACACAGAGAGCTGACAGACCAGGAGAGGCCTCACAGTGTTAGTCGCAGTGAAATACACTGCAGAGTTTATAAACACAGAGAGATGACAGACCAGGAGAGGCCTCGCTGTGTGGGACACAGTGAAATACACTGCAGAGTTTATAAACACAGAGAGATGACAGACCAGGAGAGGCCTCGCTGTGTGGGACACTGTGAAATACACTGCAGAGTTTATAAACACAGAGAGATGACAGACCAGGAGAGGCCTCACAGTGTTAGTCACAATTAAATACACTGCTGGGTTTATAAATACAGAGAGCAGACAGAACTGGGGAGGCCTCACAGTACGGGACACAGTGAAGTACCTTGAAGTGCTGCTAAACACAGAGAGCTGACAGACCTGGGGAGGCCTCACAGTGTGGGACGCAGTGATAAACTTTGAAGTGTTTATAATCACAGAGATCTTTTCATACACTGGAAACACTGGCACCCACCTCTGGTCTGCTCTCAGTTGTTTTGTTCAATAATTGATAGAGAACATTGCAGCCTACATCTTTCCCGGATTCACGGTTCACCTTTCTAATTTTCAATCTATTCAGAATCATTGGCCAAATGTCCAGCTGTCCTACGAATGATCAAACTATACAACATGATGGTCCTCCAATGAGTTGATGGGCGGAGTGAGATTTCTCTGAAAGTGTAGCCGGAACGTCAGAAAATCTGGTTTATTTTAGTTTTTTATGTTCTATACAGCACGTCCGACAGTGCGGCACTCCCTCAGTACTGATCCTCTGTCATTGCGGCACACCCTCATTACTGACCCTCTGGCTGTGTAGCGCTCCTTCAGTACAGACCCTCAGACAGTGCACCACTCCCTCAGTACTGACCATCTGACAGTGCAGCGCTCCCTCAACATTGACTCCACGATACTGCAGTACTGCCTCAGTAATGATCCTATGACACTGAAGTGCTCCCTCATTACCGACTCTCTGAGTGTGCAGCACTCTCAATACAGACCCTCTGACACTGCAGTGCTCCCTCAGTACCGACCCTATGTCACTGCTGTGCTCCATCAGTATTGACCCTCCCACAGTGCAGAGCTCCCTCAGTACTGAACCTATGTCACTGCAGTGCTCCCTCAGTATTGACCCTCCAACAGTGCAGTGCTCCCTCAGTACCGACCCTATGTCACTGCAGTGCTCCCTCAGTATTGACCCTCCAACAGTGCAGTGCTCCCTCAGTACTGACCCTATGACACTGCCGTGCTCCCTCAGTACAGACCCTCCGACAGTGCAGTGCTCCCTCAGTACTGATCCTCCATCAGTGCGGCACTCCCACAGTACTGATCCTCCAACAGTGCAGTGCTCCCTCAGTACTGACCCACCGACAGTGCAGTGCTCCCTCAGTACTTACCCTCTGACAGTTCAGTGCTCCCTCAGTACTGAACCTATGACAGTACGGTACTACCTGAGTACTGACCGTCCGACAGTGCAGTGCTCCCTCATTACTGACCCTTCGACAGTGCGGCACTCCCTCAGTACTGACCCGCCAACAGTGCAGCAATCTCTCAGTACTGATCCTCTGACAGTGCGGCGCACCCTCAGTACTGACCCTTGGCTGCGTAGCGCTCCTTCAGTACTGACCCTCAGAGAGTGCAACACTCCCTCAGTACTGACCATCTGACAGTGCAGCACTCCCTCAGTACTGACTCTCAGACAGTGCGGCACTCCCTCAGTACTGACCCTCCAACAGTATGGCACTCCCTCAGTAGTGACCGTCCGACAATGCAACACTCCCTCAGTACAGACCCTCCGACAATGCACCACTCCCTCAGTACTGACCCTCTGACAGTGCAGTGCTCCCTCAGTACTGACTCCACAATGCTGCAGTGCTGCCTCAGTAATGATCCTATGGCACTGAAGTGCTCCCTCATTACCGACTCTCTGCTTGTGCAGCACTCTCAATACAGACCCTCTGACACTGCAGTGCTCCCTCAGTACTGACCTTCTGACAGTGCAGTGCTCCCTCAGTACTGACTCCACAATGCTGCAGTGCTGCCTCAGTAATGATCCTATGGCACTGAAGTGCTCCCTCATTACGGACTCCCTGCTTGTGCAGCACTCTCAATACAGACCCTCCGACACTGCAGTGCTCCCTCAGTACTGACCTTCTGACAGTGCAGTGCTCCCTCAGCACTGACCCTCTGACACTGCAGTGCTCTCTCAGTACTGACCCTCTGACAGTGCAGATCGCCATCAGTAGTAACCCGATGGCACTGCTGTTCTCCCTCAGTACTGACCCTCTGACAGTGCAGCGCTCCCTCAGTACTTACCCTAAAATACTGAGTGCCCCCTCAGTCCTGGTTACCCTGACTCTGCCGTTTCCATTCGAGCAGCCACTAAGCTGAGGCACCAGACTGTCGTCTCCTGCGCCGAGCCCTGCCCCTTTCCCTCGGCCCTGGTCCAGTTTCTCCATCTGAGCGTCTCGGCTGGGCTTGTCTAGACGTCAGCAACCCCCATTCATAGACTAGAAGCTGTGGGACCCGCCTCTGAGCTGCTCTAAGTTTTGTTTATTAATTAATTGAGTAATTGATTTAACTGGATATTTCACCACACTTTTGAGCTGTTCTCTGAACTTGGTCTGAGTCACCACATAAATAAATGTGTTTGAGCAGGAACTTAAACACTGCAGCATGAATCCAACATGTTGAAATATATATTCAGAATTGTTATATTCCCTGTGTTGTGTTCCTGTAATGCTGTAATAGAAGAAATGTATAACATACACCAACCACAGAAGTATGAAGCTGCCGGTTATTTTGAAGAGTAAAATCACCGCCTTCCTTCTGCTCTCCATCTCTGGGTCACTGCGATTCTCTCCCTTGCTGTGACGCCTCAGTCCCTTACGGACTTGACTGGTCACTGAAATGTGTCTGACTGTCAGAGTGTTGAGCAACAGAATGAAAATGAATGGGAGCAATGGGATAAAATGGTATCAAACCAATCAAATTCCACCCATCCAGGCTCAGGAAAATAGCTTTGCTTCAGAGAACAGCCCCACGGTACATTGCAGATTATCTCTCTACTTTCATGTACAAAGTAGAAGGGGATGTTTTTTAAACAGAGCAGAATGCTGGTTGTTGCGAGAGCCACAGATGCAGTTTTCTCGGTGCAATATTTAGTTTTTAGCTTCTGGTAACAAATGGCCACAAATCGGTCAATGGTGAAAGTGTCAGTGAACCAGACAGAACAGTCACTGGCTGCACGAAGCAGGACAATGTTAGCACTACACACAGGGGTGATGTTCAGGAACGATCCCGGGAAATAATAACAACCAGTCTGCATCAGTATAACCTCAGTGATAATGACCATTCGATCTGCTGTTGCCATGGCCACCAGGTAACGAGTGGTGCAAGTGGAGAGTCCGCAGTTTCCCCGGGACAGCATCACAATCGCCAACAAATTACCTGCAAGACAGAGAAGGGAAAAGAGACTGGAAATTACTGATCAAGTATTCTCCGTGTCTGACCCTCACAGTAATATAGGATTTTAGCAGCAAAAACAGCTGTAAAGGGATTGGGTCAGAGGTTAAAATGGAAACATCTCAAACCAGACCCCAACACACCTCCGACCCGTCCACCTCCGGGTTTAACCAAGCCAAGACAGGGGGAGGGGCAGAAAACCACTCCCAGGAGGGAGTTTGGTCATTTCAATGTTTTAATGTGTTTGGACACTGACAGTGTGTTATATATTCTCCCCGGTCACTCTGCGTAGGACACTGACAGTGTGTTATAGATTCCCTGGATACTCTGTGTCAGACATTGACAGTGTGTTATAGATTCCCTGGATACTCTGTGTCGGACATTGACAGTGGGTTATAGATTCTCCCCTGTCACTCTGTGTACGAAACTGACAGTGTGTTATATATTATCCCCATTCACTCTGTGTAGGAAACTGACAGTGTGTTATAGATTCTCCCCGGTCACTCTGTGTAGGACAGTGAGAGTCTGTTATAGATTCTCCCCGGTCACTCTGTGCAGGACACTGAAAGTGTGTTATAGATTCACTGGTCACTCTGTGTAGGGCATTGACATTGTGTTATGAATTATCCCCGGTCACTCTGTGCAGGACACTGACACAGTTGTTGTAGATTACCCGGTCACCCTGTGTAGAACACTGACAGTGTGTTATAGATTCCGCCGGTCACTCTCTGTAGGACACAGACAGTGCATTATAGATTCCCCTGTCACTCTGAGTAGGACCATGACAGTGTGTTATAGATTCCCCCCGTTCACTCAGTGTAGGACACTGACAGTGTGTTATAGATTCCCCGATTACTCCGTGCTGGACACTGACAGTGTGTTATAGATTCCCCTGTCACTCTGAGTAGGACCATGACAGTGTGTTATAGATTCCCCTGTCACTCTGAGTAGGACCATGACAGTGTGTTATAGATTCCCCAGTCACTCTGTGTAGGACAATGACAGAGTGTTATAGATTCCCCAGTCACTCTGTGTCGGACAATGAAAGTGTGTTATAGATTCCCCAGTCACTCTGTGTAGGACAATGACAGTGTGTTATAGATTCCCCAGTCACTCTGTGTAGGACAATGACAGTGTGTTATAGATTCCCCCCGTTCACTCTGTGTAGGACACTGACAGTGTGGTATCGAGTCCCAGGTCACTCTGTGTAGGACACTGCCAGGGTGTTATAGATGCTCCCCGGACACTCTGTGTAGGAGACTGACTGTGTTATAGATGCTCCCCGGTCACTCTGTGTTGGACAAGGACATTGTGTCGTAGATTCCCCGGCCACTCTGTGTAAGCCACTGACAGTGTGTAATAGATTCCCCCCAGTCACTCTGTGTAGGACACTGACATTGTGTGAAAGACACCCCCGTCAGTCTGTGTCGGACACTGACAGTGTGTTATTGATTCCCTTGGTCAAACTGTTTAGGACAATGACACTGTGTTATAGATTCCCCAGAGAGTCTCTGTAGGACACTGACAGTGTTATATATTCCCCAGTCACTCTGTGTAGGACACTGGCAGTGTGTTCTCGATTCCCCGGTCACTCTGTTTAGGACACTGACAGTGGGTTAAAGATTCCCCTCGGTCACTCTGTGTAGGACACTGGATGTGTGTTATGGATTCCCAGGTCACTCTGTGTCGGGCATTGACAGTGTGTTATATATTCTCCCGGTTCACACTGTGTAGGAAACTGGCAGTGTGTTATAGATTCTCCCCGGTCACTCTGTGTAGGACACTGGCAGTGTGTTATAGATTCCCCGATTACTCCGTGCTGGACACTGACAGTGTGTTATAGATTCCCCAGTCACTCTGTGTCGGACACTGACAGTGTGTTATTGATTCCCTTGGTCACACTGTTCAGGACAATGACACTGTGTTATAGATTCCCCAGAGAGTCTCCGTAGGACACTGACAGTGTTATATATTCCCCGGTCACTCTGTGTAGGACACTGGCAGTGGGTTAAAGATTCCCCTCGGTCACTCTGTGTAGGACACTGGCAGTGTGTTCTCGATTCCCCGGTCACTCTGTTTAGGACACTGACAGTGGGTTATAGATTCCCCTCGGTCACTCTGTGTCGGGCATTGACAGTGTGCTATATATTCTCCCGGTTCACACTGTGTAGGAAACTGACAGTGTGTTATAGATTCTCCCCGGTCACTCTGTGTAGCAGACTGACAGTGTGTTATAGATTCCCCGGTCACTCTGTGTGGGACACTGACTGTGTGTTATAGATTCCCCGGTCACTCTGTGTGGGACACTGACTGTATGTTATAGATTCCCCGGTCACTCTGTGTAGGACACTGACAGTGTGAAAAAAGATTCCCTGGTCATCCTGTGTACGACACTAACAGAGAGTTATAGATTCCCCCGTCACTCTAAGTAGGGCACTAACAGTATGCTATAGATTCCCCGGTCACTCTGTGCAGGACACTGACATTGTGTTATAGATTCCGCAGTCACTCAGTGTAGGACACTGACAGTGTGTTATAGATTCCCCGGTCACTCTGTGTAGGACACTGACAGTGTGTTCTCGATTTTGCGGTCAATCTGTGTGGGACACTGACAGTGTGTTATAGATTCCCCCCGGTCACTCTGTGTAGGTCACTGACAGTGTGTGATAGAGTCTCCGGTCACTCTCTGTAGGACACTGAAAGTGTGTGATAGATTCACCGGTCACTCTTTGGAGGATGCTGACAGTGTGTTGTAGATTACCCGGTCAGCCTGTGTAGGACACTGTCAGTGTGTTATAGATTCCCCCCGGTCAGTCTGTGCAGGACACTGACAGTGTGTTAGAGATTCTCCCCGGTCACTCTGTGTAGCAGACTGACAGTGTGTTATCGATTCCCCTGTCACTCTGTGTGGGACACTGACAGTGTGTTATCGATTCCCCAGTCACTCTGTGTAGGACACTGACAGTGTGTTATCGATTCCCCTGTCACTCTGTGTAGGACAATGACAGTGTGTTATCGATTCCGCTGTCACTCTGTGTAGGACACTGACAGTGTGTTATCGATTCCCCTGTCACTCTGTGTAGGACAATGACAGTGTGTTATAGATTCTCCCCGGTCACTCTGTGTAGCAGACTGACAGTGTGTTATAGATTCCCCGGTCACTCTGTGTGGGACACTGACTGTGTGTTATAGATTCCCCGCTCACTCTGTGTAGAAAACTGACTGTGTGTTATAGATTCCCCGGTCACTCTGTGTGGGACACTGACTGTGTGTTATAGATTCCCCGGTCACTCTGTGTAGAAAACTGACTGTGTGTTATAGATTCCCCGGTCACTCTGTGTGGGACACTGACTGTGTGTTATAGATTCCCCGGTCACTCTGTGTAGGACACTGGCAGTGGGTTAAAGATTCCCCTCGGTCACTCTGTGTAGGACACTGGCAGTGTGTTCTCGATTCCCCGGTCACTCTGTTTAGGACACTGACAGTGGGTTATAGATTCCCCTCGGTCACTCTGTGTCGGGCATTGACAGTGTGTTATATATTCTCCCGGTTCACACTGTGTCGGAAACTGACAGTGTGTTATAGATTCTCCCCGGTCACTCTGTGTAGCAGACTGACAGTGTGTTATAGATTCCCCGGTCACTCTGTGTGGGACACTGACTGTGTGTTATAGATTCCCCGGTCACTCTGTGTGGGACACTGACTGTGTGTTATAGATTCCCCGGTCACTCTGTGTAGGACACTGACAGTGTGAAAAAAGATTCCCTGGTCATCCTGTGTACGACACTAACAGAGAGTTATAGATTCCCCCGTCACTCTCAGTAGGGCACTAACAGTATGCTATAGATTCCCCGGTCACTCTGTGCAGGACACTGACATTGTGTTATAGATTCCGCAGTCACTCAGTGTAGGACACTGACAGTGTGTTATAGATTCCCCGGTCACTCTGTGTAGGACACTGACAGTGTGTTCTCGATTTTGCGGTCAATCTGTGTGGGACACTGACAGTGTGTTATAGATTCCCCCCGGTCACTCTGTGTAGGTCACTGACAGTGTGTGATAGAGTCTCCGGTCACTCTCTGTAGGACACTGAAAGTGTGTGATAGATTCACCGGTCACTCTTTGGAGGATGCTGACAGTGTGTTGCAGATTACCCGGTCAGCCTGTGTAGGACACTGTCAGTGTGTTATAGATTCCCCCCGGTCAGTCTGTGCAGGACACTGACAGTGTGTTAGAGATTCTCCCCGGTCACTCTGTGTAGCAGACTGACAGTGTGTTATCGATTCCCCTGTCACTCTGTGTGGGACACTGACAGTGTGTTATCGATTCCCCTGTCACTCTGTGTAGGACAATGACAGTGTGTTATCGATTCCGCTGTCACTCTGTGTAGGACACTGACAGTGTGTTATCGATTCCCCTGTCACTCTGTGTAGGACAATGACAGTGTGTTATAGATTCTCCCCGGTCACTCTGTGTAGCAGACTGACAGTGTGTTATAGATTCCCCGGTCACTCTGTGTGGGACACTGACTGTGTGTTATAGATTCCCCGGTCACTCTGTGTAGAAAACTGACTGTGTGTTATAGATTCCCCGGTCACTCTGTGTGGGACACTGACTGTGTGTTATAGATTCCCCGGTCACTCTGTGTAGAAAACTGACTGTGTGTTATAGATTCCCCGGTCACTCTGTGTGGGACACTGACTGTGTGTTATAGATTCCCCGGTCACTCTGTGTAGAAAACTGACAGTGTGTTTTAGATTCTCCCCGTTCACTCTGTGTGGGACACTGACTGTATGTTATAGATTCCCCGGTCACTCTGTGTAGGACACTGACAGTGTGAAAAAAGATTCCCTGGTCATCCTGTGTACGACACTAACAGAGAGTTATAGATACCCCCGTCACTCTAAGTAGGGCACTAACAGTATGCTATAGATTCCCCCGGTCACTCTGTGCAGGACACTGACATTGTGTTATAGATTCCGCAGTCACTCAGTGTAGGACACTGACAGTGTGTTATAGATTCCCCGGTCACTCTGTGTAGGACACTGACAGTGTGTTCTCGATTTTGCGGTCAATCTGTGTATGACACTGACAGTGTGTTATAGATTCCCCCCGGTCACTCTGTGTAGGTCACTGACAGTGTGTGATAGAGTCTCCGGTCACTCTCTGTAGGACACTGAAAGTGTGTGATAGATTCACCGGTCACTCTTTGGAGGATGCTGACAGTGTGTTATAGATTCCCCAGTCACTCTGTGTAGGACACTGACAGTGTGTTATAGATTCTCCCCGGACACTCTGTGTGGGACACTGACAGTGTGTTATAGATTCCACGGTGGCTCTGTGTCGGACACTGACAGTGTGTTATAGATTCCCCAGTCACTCTGTGTAGGACACTGACAGTGTGTTATAGATTCCCCAGTCACTCTGTGTCGGACACTGACAGTGTGTTATAGATTCTCCCCGGACACTCTGTGTGGGACACTGACAGTGTGTTATAGATTCCACGGTGGCTCTGTGTCGGACACTGACAGTGTGTTATAGATTCCCCAGTCACTCTGTGTAGGACACTGACAGTGTGTTATAGATTCCCCTGTCACTCTGTGTAGGACACTGACAGTGTGTTATAGATTCCCCTGTCACTCTGTGTAGGACAATGACAGTGTGTTATAGATTCCCCTGTCACTCTGTGTAGGACACTGACAGTGTGTTATAGATTCCCCTGTCACTCTGTGTAGGGCACTGACAGTGTGTGATAGAGTCTCCGGTCACTCTCTGTAGGACACTGAAAGTGTGTGATAGATTCACCGGTCACTCTTTGGAGGATGCTGACAGTGTGTTGTAGATTACCCGGTCAGCCTGTGTAGGACACTGTCAGTGTGTTATAGATTCCCCCCGGTCAGTCTGTGTAGGACACTGACAGTGTGTTAGAGATTCTCCCCAGTCACTCTGTGTAGCAGACTGACAGTGTGTTATCGATTCCCCTGTCACTCTGTGTGGGACACTAACAGTGTGTTATAGATTCTCCCCGGACACTCTGTGTGGGACACTGACAGTGTGTTATAGATTCCCCAGTCACTCTGTGTAGGACAATGACAGTGTGTTATCGATTCCCCTGTCACTCTGTGTGGGACACTGACAGTGTGTTATCGATTACCCTGTCACTCTGTGTAGGACAATGACAGTGTGTTATCGATTCCCCTGTCACTCTGTGTAGGACACTGACAGTGTGTTGTCGATTCCCCTGTCACTCTGTGTAGGACAATGACAGTGTGTTATCGATTCCCCTGTCACTCTGTGTAGGACAATGACAGTGTGTTATCGATTCCCCTGTCACTCTGTGTAGGACACTGACAGTGTGTTCTCGATTCCCCTGTCACTCTCTGTAGGACAATGACAGTGTGTTATCGATTCCCCTGTCACTCTGTGTAGGACAAAGACAGTATGTTATCGATTCCCCTGTCACTCTGTGTAGGACACTGACAGTGTGTTATCGCTCCCCTGTCACTCTGTGTAGGACAATGACAGTGTGTTATAGATTCTCCCCGGACACTCTGTGTGGGACACTGACAGTGTGTTATAGATTCCCCGGTCACTCTGTGTAGGACAATGACAGTGTGTTATAGATTCCCTGGTCAATCTGTGTAGGACACTGACAGTGTGTTATAGATTCCCTGGTCAATCTGTGTAGGACATTGACAGTGTGTTATAGATTCCCCAGTCACTCTGTGTGGGACACTGACAGTGTGTTATCGATTCCCTGGTCAATCTGTGTAGGACACTGACAGTGTGTTATAGATTCCCTGGTCAATCTGTGTAGGACATTGACAGTGTGTTATAGATTCCCCAGTCACTCTGTGTGGGACACTGACAGTGTGTTATCGATTCCCCTGTCACTCTGCGTAGGACAATGACAGTGTGTTATCGATTCCCCTGTCACTCTGTGTAGGACACTGACAGTGTGTTATCGATTCCCCTGTCACTCTGTGTAGGACAATGACAGTGTGTTTTCGATTCTCCCCGGACACTCTGTGTGGGACACTGACAGTGTGTTATAGATTCCCCGGTCACTCTGTGTAGGACAATGACAGTGTGTTATAGATTCCCCGGTCACTCTGTGTGGGACACTGACAGTGTGTTATAGATTCCCCTGTCACTCTGTGTGGGACAATGACAGTGTGTTATAGATTCCCCTGTCACTCTGTGTAGGACACTGACAGTGTGTTATAGATTCCCCTGTTACTCTGTGTAGGACAATGACAGTGTGTTATAGATTCCCCTGTCACTCTGTGTAGGACACTGACAGTGTGTTATCGATTCCCCTGTCACTCTGTGTAGGACAATGACAGTGTGTTATAGATTCCCCTGTCACTCTGTGTAGGACACTGACAGTGTGTTATAGATTCCCCTGTCACTCTGTGTAGGACAATGACAGTGTGTTATAGATTCCCCTGTCACTCTGTGTAGGACACTGACAGTGTGTTATAGATTCCCCAGTCACTCTGTGTAGGACAATGACAGTGTGTTATAGAGTCCCCTGTCACTCTGTGTAGGACAATGACAGTGTGTTATAGATTCCCCGGACACTCTGTGTAGGACACTGACAGTGTGTTATAGATTCCCCAGTCACTCTGTGTAGGACAATGACAGTGTGTTATAGATTCCCCTGTCACTCTGTGTAGGACACTGACAGTGTGTTATAGATTCCCCAGTCACTCTGTGTAGGACACTGACAGTGTGTTATAGATTCCCCAGTCACTCTGTGTAGGACAATGACAGTGTGTTATAGATTCCCCTGTCACTCTGTGTAGGACAATGACAGTGTGTTATAGATTCCCCTGTCACTCTGTGTAGGACAATGACAGTGTGTTATAGATTCCCCGGACACTCTGTGTAGGACACTGACAGTGTGTTATAGA
This sequence comes from Heterodontus francisci, assembly GCF_036365525.1. NCBI lineage: Eukaryota > Metazoa > Chordata > Chondrichthyes > Heterodontiformes > Heterodontidae > Heterodontus > Heterodontus francisci. The sequence goes on from NC_090401.1 coordinate 4,893,642, forward strand.
TTCCCCAGTCACTCTGTGTAGGACACTGACAGTGTGTTATAGATTCTCCCCGGACACTCTGTGTGGGACACTGACAGTGTGTTATAGATTCCCCGGTGGCTCTGTGTCGGACACTGCCAGTGTGTTATAGATTCCCCAGTCACTCTGTGTAGGACACTGACAGTGTGTTATAGATTCTCCCCGGACACTCTGTGTGGGACACTGACAGTGTGTTATAGATTCCCCGGTGGCTCTGTGTCGGACACTGACAGTGTGTTATAGATTCCCCAGTCACTCTGTGTAGGACACTGACAGTGTGTTATAGATTCCCCAGTCACTCTGTGTAGGACACTGACAGTGTGTTATAGATTCTCCCCGGTCACTCTGTGTAGGACATTGACAGTGTGTTATAGATTCCCTGGTCAATCTGTGTAGGACACTGACAGTGTGTTATAGATTCCCTGGTCAATCTGTGTAGGACACTGACAGTGTGTTATAGATTCCCTGGTCAATCTGTGTAGGACATTGACAGTGTGTTATAGATTCCCCGGTCAATCTGTGTAGGACACTGACAGTGTGTTATCGATTCCCCTGTCACTCTGTGTAGGACAATGACAGTGTATTATCGATTCCCCTGTCACTCTGTGTAGGACAATGACAGTGTGTTATAGATTCTCCCCGGACACTCTGTGTGGGACACTGACAGTGTGTTATAGATTCCCCGGTCACTCTGTGTGGGACAATGACTGTGTGTTATAGATTCCCCAGTCACTCTGTGTGGGACACTGACAGTGTGTTATAGATTCCCCTGTCACTCTGTGTAGGACAATGACAGTGTGTTATAGATTCCCCTGTCACTCTGTGTAGGACACTGACAGTGTGTTATAGATTCCCCTGTCACTCTGTGTAGGACAATGACAGTGTGTTATAGATTCCCCTGTCACTCTGTGTAGGACACTGACAGTGTGTTATAGATTCCCCTGTCACTCTGTGTAGGACAATGACAGAGTGTTATAGATTCCCCTGTCACTCTGTGTAGGACACTGACAGTGTGTTATAGATTCCCCAGTCACTCTGTGTAGGACAATGACAGTGTGTTATAGATTCCCCAGTCACTCTGTGTAGGACAATGACAGTGTGTTATAGATTCCCCGGACACTCTGTGTAGGACACTGACAGTGTGTTATAGATTCCCCTGTCACTCTGTGTAGGACAATGACAGTGTGTTATAGATTCCCCAGTCACTCTGTGTAGGACAATGACAGTGTGTTATAGATTCCCCGGACACTCTGTGTAGGACACTGACAGTGTGTTATAGATTCCCCAGTCACTCTGTGTGGGACACTGACAGTGTGTTTTAGATTCCCCGGTGGCTCTGTGTCGGACACTGACAGTTTGTTTTAGATTCCACGGTCACTCCTCGTAGGACACTGACAGTCTGTTATCGATTCCGGGGTCACCATGAGTGGAACACTGACAGTGTGTTATAGATTCTCCCCGGTCACTCTGTGTAGGACATTGACAGTGTGTTATAGATTCCCTGGTCAATCTGTGTAGGACACTGACAGTGTGTTATAGATTCCCTGGTCAATCTGTGTAGGACATTGACAGTGTGTTATAGATTCCCCGGTCAATCTGTGTCGGACACTGACAGTGTGTTATAGATTCACCGGCCACTCTCCAACTCTCCGACAGTATGGCACTCCCTCAGTAATGACCCTCCGATAGTATGGCACTCCCTCAGTACTGACCGTCCGACAGTATGGCACTCCCTCGGAACTGGCCCTTGTACAGAGATGCACTCCCTCAGAACTGACACTCCGACAGTGCAGCACTCCCTCAGTACTGACCCTCCGATAGTATGGCACTCCCTCGGTACTGCCCCTTGGACTCTGAGAGTGCAGCATTCCCTGAGTACTGACCGTCCGATAGTATAGCATGCTTTAGTACTGATCATCCGACAAAGCGGCACTCCCACAGCACTGAGCATCCAACAGTATAGCACTCCCACAGTACAGACCCTCCGACAGTATGGCACTCCTTCAGTACTGACCATCTGACAGTATGGCACTCCCTCAATACTGACCCGCGGACAGTGCAGCACTCCCTCGGTACTGACACTCTGACAGTGGAGCATCCCCTCAGTAGTAACACTCTGAAAGCGTAGCACTCCCTCATTACTGCCCCTCCACGAGTATGGCACTCCATCAATACCGACCCTCCAGCTTCATGGCACTCCCTCATTACTGACACTCCAGCTGTATGGCATTCCCTCAGTACTAACTCTCCAAGAGGGCAGCACTCCCTCAGTACTGACTCTCCAACAGCATGGCACTCCCTCAGTAATGACCCTCCGACAGTATGGCACTCCTTCAGTTCTGACCCTCCGATAGTATGGCATCCCTCAGTACTGATCCTCCGACAAAGCAGCACTCCCACAGCACTGAGCATCTGACAGTATGGCACTCCCACAGTACAGACCCTCCTACAGTCTGGCACTCCCTCAGTACCAACCCTCCGACAGTGCGGCACTCCGTCAGTACTGACCCTCCGAAAGTACGGCACTCCCTCAATACTAACCTTCTGACAGTGCAGCAGTCACTCAGTACTGATCCTCCGACAGTATGGCACTTCCTCAGTAATGGCCCTCCGATTGTATTGCACTCCCTCAGTACTGACCCTCCGAAGGTTCGGCACTCCCTCAATACTGACCATCTGACAGTGCAGCACTCCTTCAGTACTAACCATCTGACAGTTTGGCACTCCCTCGGTACTGCCCCTTGGACTCTGAGAGTGCAGCATTCCCTTAGTACTGACCCTCCGATAGTACGGCACTCCCTCAGTTCTGACCCTCCGATAGTATGGCATCCCTCAGTCCCGATCCTCCGACAAAGCAGCACTCCCACAGCACTGAGCATCCGACAGTATGGCACTCCCACAGTACAGAACCTCCTGCAGTGTGGCGCTCCCTCAGTACTAACCCTCCGACAATGCGGCACTGCCTCAGAACTCATCCTCCAACAGTGCGGCACTCCCTCAACACCGACCCTCCGACAGTACGGCACTCCCTCAGTACTGACCCTCTGACAGTATGGCACTCCTTCAGTACTGACCATCTGACAGTACGGCATCCCCTCAATATGGCCCGCTGACAGTGCAGCACTCCCTCGGTACTGGCACTCTGACAGTGCAGCATCCCCTCAGTACTAACACTCTGAAAGCGTAGCACTCCCTCATTACTGCCCCTCCATCAGTATGGCACTCCATCAATACCGACCCTCCAACAGCATGGCACTCCCTCATTACTGACACTCCAGCTGTATGGCATTCCCTCAGTACTAACTCTCCAAGAGTGCAGCACTCCCTCAGTACTGACTCTCCAACAGCATGGCACTCCCTCAGTAATGACCCTCCGACAGTATGGCACTCCCTCAGTTCTGACCCTCCGATAGTATGGCATCCCTCAGTACTGATCCTCCGACAAAGCGGCACTCCCACAGCACTGAGCATCTGACAGTATGGCACTCCCACAGTACAGACCCTCCTACAGTCTGGCACTCCCTCAGTACCAACCCTCCGACAGTGCGGCACTCCCTCAGTACTGACCCTCCGAAAGTACGGCACTCTCTCAATACTGACCTTCTGACAGTGCAGCACTGACTCAGTACTGATCCTCCGACAGTATGGCACTTCCTCAGTAATGACACTCCGATTGTATGGCACTCCCTCAGTACTGACCCTCTGAAGGTTCGGCACGCCCTCAATACAGACCATCTGACAGTGCAGCACAACCTCAGTACTGACACTGATAGTGCGGCACTCCCTCAGTACTGACCCTCCGAAGGTATGGCACTCCTTCAGTACTAACCATCTGACAGTTTGGCACTCCCTCGGTACTGCCCCTTGGACTCTGAGAGTGCAGCATTCCCTTAGTACTGACCCTCCGATAGTATGGCACTCCCTCAGTTCTGACCCTCCGATAGTATGGCATCCCTCAGTCCTGATCCTCCGACAAAGCAGCACTCCCACAGCACTGAGCATCCGACAGTATGGCACTCCCACAGTACAGAACCTCCTACAGTCTGGCACTCCCTCAGTACTAACCCTCCGACAATGTGGCACTGCCTCAGTACTCATCCTCCAACAGTGCGGCACTCCCTCAATACCGACCCTCCGATAGTACGGCACTCCCTCAGTAGTGACGCTCTGACAGTGCAGCTCTCACTCATTACTGACACGCTGAGAGTGCAGCATTCCCTCAACAACAGTGGCGCAGTGGTTAGCACCGCAGCCTCACAGCTCCAGGGACCCGGGTTCAATTCTGGGTACTGCCTGTGCAGAGTTTGCAAGTTCTCCCTGTGTCTGCGTGGGTTTTCTCCGGGTGCTCCGGTTTCCTCCCACATCCAAAGACTTGCAGGTGATAGGTAAATTGGCCGTTGTAAATTGCCCCTACTGTACGGAGGTGATAGGGAATATGGGATTACTGTAGGGTTAGTATAAATGGGTGGTTGTTGGTCAGCACAGACTCGGTGGGCTGAAGGGCCTGTTTCTGTGCTGTATCTCTAAATAAAATAAATAAATAAACAAACAATTCAGTACTGTCCCTCCGACAGTATGGCACTCCGTCAGTACTGACCTTACGACAGTGCGGCACTATCACATCGCCAACGCTCTTGCAGTGCGGCACACCCTCAGCACTGACCTTGTAACATTGCAGCACTCCCCCAAAACTGACCCTCCGACAGTTTGGCAATCCCTCAGTACTGACACTCCGACAGTGCCGCACTAACTCAGCACTGACCCTCAGACAGAATAGCACTCCCTGAGTACAGACCCTCCGACAGTATGTCACTCCCGCAGTACTGACCCTCCGTCAGTGAGGCACTCCGTCAGTTCTGACACTCCGACAGTGCGGCACTCACTCAGTACTGACCCTCTGCCAGAATAGCACTCCCTGAGTACAGACCCTCTGACAGTATGGCACTCCCGCGGTACTGACCCATCGACAGTGAGGCACTCCGTCAGTTCTGACCCACCATCAGTATGGCACGCCCTCAGTACTGACCCCCCGACCGTATACCACTCCCTCAGTAATGATCCTCCGACAGTATGGCGCTCCACCAGTACTGACACTCCGACAGTGCGGCACTCACTCAGCACTGACCCTCTAACAGTGCAGAACTCCCTCAGTACTGCTTCTCTGACAGTGCAGCACTCCCTCAGTACTGACCCTCCACCAGTATGGAAGTCCCTCAGTACTGAGTCTGCAACATTATGTCACACACTCAGTAATGTGCCTCCGACAGTGCAGCACTCCCTCAGTACTGACCCTCCGACAGCGCGGCATTCCCTCAGTACTGACCCTCCGACAGTGCAGCACTCCTTCAGTACCGTCTTTCTGACAGAGCAGCACTCCCTCAGTTCTGACAATCTAACAGTGCAGCATTCCCTCAGTACTGACCCTCCACCAGTATGGCACTTCCTCAGTACTGACCATCCAACAGTATGGCACTCCCTCTGTACTGACCCTCCAAAGGTATGGCACTCCCTCATTACTGACCTTCCAACAGTATGGCACTCCCTCAGTACTGAACCTCCAACAGTGCAGCACACCCTCAGTACTGACTCTCCAACAGTATCGCAATCTCTCAGGACTGACCCTCCATCAGTATGACACCCCCCCAGTACTAACCATCCGACAGTATGGCAATCCCTCAGGACTGACCCTCCGACAGTATGGCACTCCCTCAGTACTGACCCTCCGAAAGTATTGCACTTCCTCAGTACTAAGCCTGCGACAGTATGGCACTCCCTCAGTCCCGACCCTCTGACAGTGCGGCACACCTTCAGTACTGGCCCTCCAACAGTATGTCGCTCCCTCTCTACTGACGGTCCAAAAGTATGGCATTCCCTCTTTACTGACTCTCCAACAGTATGGCACTCACAATGGACAGATCCTCTGACAGTGCAGCACTCCCTCAGTACTGACACTCTGAGAGTGTAGCATTCCCTCAGTAGTGACTCAACAAAAATGGCACACCCCCTCAGTACTGACCATCCGACAGAATGGCATTCCCTCAGTACTGATCATCCGACAGTGCGGCACTCCCTCATCAACAACTTTCTGACAGTGCAGCACTCCCTCAGTACTGAACCTCTGACAGTGTACATCTCCCTCAGCACTGACCCTCTGACAGTGCGCCACTCCCTCATCACCATCTTTGTGACAGTATGTCACACCCCCAGTACTGACACTCTAACAGTGTGGTACACCCTCAAAACTGATCCTCCGACAGTATGGCACTCCCTCACTACTAACACACAAAAAGTGCAGCACTCCATCAGTACTGACTCAACAACATTGCAGCGGTCCCTCAATATTGACCATCTGACAGTGCAGCCCTCCATCAGTACCAATGCACAAAATGTGCAGCACTCCCTCAGTACTGACCTTCTGAGACTATGGCACTCCCGCAGTACTGACCCTCCGACAGCTCGGCTTGCCCTCAGTACTGACCCACGTCAGTATGGCAATCCCTCAGTACTGACCCTCCGACAGCATGGCATTCCTTCAGTATTTACCATCCGACGTTGCAGAATTCCCTCTGTACTGATCCTTCAACCGTATGGCACTACCTCAGCACTGACCCTCCAACAGTATGGCTCTCCCTCATTACTGACCCTCCAACAGTGCGGCACTCCCTCAGTACTGACCCTACGACAGTCTGGCTCTGCCTCATTACTGACCCTCCAACAGTGCGGCACTCCCTCTGTACTGACCCCCCGACAGTATGACACACCCTCAGGACGAATACTGCTACAGTATGGCACTCCCTCAGTACTGATCCTCCGACACTGCTGCACTCCCTCAGTACTGACCCTCCGACAATGCGGCCGTCCCTCACGACTGACAATCTGATATTGCAGCAATCCCCCAATACTGAAATTCTGAGAATGCAGCATTCCCTCATTACTGATAATCAGACAGTTCAGCTCTCCCTCAGTACTGACTGAACAGCAATGCAGCACTCCCTCAGTACTGACCATCTGACAGTGCAGCTCTCCACCAGTATTGCCCCTCTGAGAGTGCAGCATTCCCTCTGTAGTGACTCAACAACAATGCAGCGCTGCATCAGTATTGACATTCTGACAGTGCAGCACTCCGTCAGTTCTGACCCTCCGACACGGCGGCACTCCCTCAGCTCTGACCCTCCGACAATATGGCACTCCCTCAGTACTGACCCTCCGACAGTGATGAACTCCCTCAGTACTGACCCTCCGATAGTGCGGTACTCCCTCATTACGGACAAACCGACAGCATGGCATTCCCTCAGTACAGATATTGTAACAGTATGGCACTCCCTCAGTACTGACACACGGACAGTATGGCACGCTCTCATTACTGACCCTCCGACAGTATGGCACTCACTCAGTACTGACCATCCGACAGTGCAGCTATCCCTCAGTACTGGGCCTCCGACTGTGCGTCTCTCCCTCAGTATTGACCATCCGACAGTGCGGCACTCCCTCAGTACTGACCCCCTGACAGGGCAGCACTCCCTCAGTGCTGACACTCTCAGAGTGCTGCGCCCCCTCGGTACTGACTCAACAACAATGATGCGCTCCCGCAGTGCTCATCGTCTGACAGTGCGGCACTCCCTTAGTACTGACCCTCCGACAGTATGGCACTCCCTCAGTAATGAACCTCTGACAGTATGGCACTCCATCATTACTGACCCACCGACAGTGCGGCACTCCCTCACTACTGTCCCTCCGACAATATGGCGTTCCCTCCGTACTGACTCTTTGAAGGAGCAGCATCCCTCAGTACTGACCCTCCGACATTATGGCACTCACTCAGACCTGCCCATCCGACAGTGCGGCACTCCCTCAGTACTGACCCTCCGACAGTGCAGCACTCCCACAGTATCTACCATTCGACGTTGCAGTACTCCCTCAGTACTGATCCTTCAAAGAAAGAGCACTACCTCAGCACTGAACCTCCGACAGTATGGCAATCCCTCTGCACTGACCCTTTGACAGTATGGCTCTCCCTCATTACTGACCCTCCAACAGTGCGGCACTCCTTCAGTACTGACCGCCCGACAGTATGACACACCCTCAGTACTGGTACTGTTACAGCATGGCAATCCCACAGTACTGACCCACCGACAGTGCGGCACTCCCTCAGTACTGACACTCCGACAGTATGGCATTCGCTCAGTACTGACCCTCCGACAGTATGACTCTCCCTCATTACTGACCCACAAAAAGTGCGGCACTCCTTCAGTACTGACCGCAAGACAGTATGACACACCCTCAGTACTAATACTGTTACAAATAGGCACTCCCTCAGAACTGAACATCCGACAGTATGGCACTCCCTCATTACTGACCCACCGACAGTATGGCACTCCCTCATTACTGACCCACCGACAGTATGGCGCTCCCTCATGACTGACCCACAGACAGTGCGGCACTCCCTCTGGACTGACCCTCCACTGTATAGATCTCCCTCATTACTGACCCTCCAACAGTGCGGCACTCCCTCAGTACTGACACCCCGACAGTATGACACTCCCTCAGTACTGATACTGATACAGTATGGCACTCCCTCAGTACTGACCCAACGACGGTGAGGCACTCCCTCAGTACTGACACTCCGACAGTATGGCACACTCTCATTATTGACCCTTCGACAGCATGGCATCACTCAGTACTGAGCGTCCGACAGTGCAGGACTCCCTCAGTCCTGACCATCCGACAGTGCGGCATTCCCTCAGTGCTGACACTCTGAGAGTGCAGCGCTCCCTCGGTATTGACTCAACAACAATGAGGCGCTCCCTCAGTTCTGACCATGTGACAGTGTAGCCCTCCATCAGTTCTAACGCTCCAAAAGTGCAGCACTCCCGCAGTGCTGATCCTCTGACAGTGCGACACTCCCTCATCACCAACTTTCTGACAGTGTAGCACTCCCTCAGTACTGACCCTCCGACAGTGCGGCACTCCTTCTGTACTGACCCTCCACAGTATGGGTCTCCCTCATTACTGAGCCTCCAACAGTGCGGCACTCCCCCAGTACTGACACCACGACAGTATGGCACCTCCTCAGTACTGACCCACCTACAGTGAGGCAATCCCTCAGTACTGGCACTCTGACAGTATGGCACACTCTGATTAATGACCCTCCGACAGTATGGCACTCCCTCAGTACTGACCATACGACAGTGCGGCTCCCCCTCAGTACCGACCATCCGACAGTGCGGCACCCCCCACAACTGACCCTCTGAAGTATGGCATTCCCTTCAGAACAGACACTCTGAAAGAGCAGCATCTCTCAGTACTGACCCTCCGACATTATGGCATTCACTCAGTTCTGACCCTCCAACAGAGCGGCACTCCCTCAGTACTGACCCTCTGACAGTATGGCACTCCCTCAGAACAGATCCTCCGACAGTATGGCAACCCCTCCGCACCAACTTCCTGACAGTGCAGCACTCCCTCAGTACTGATACTCCGACACAGCGGAACTTCCACAGTACTGACCCTCCGACAATATGGCACTCGCTCATACTGACCCTCCAACAGTGCGGCACTCCCTCAGTACTGACCCTCCAACAGTGCGGCACACCTTCAGTACTGAAACTCCGCCTGGGCGGCACAGCCTCAGTAGTGACCCTCCGACAGGAAGTGACTCCCACTGTACTCACCCTCCGTCAGTGATGCATTGCCTCAATACTGACCCCCCGACAGTGCAGAACTCCCTCAGTACTGACACTCCGATGGTATTGCAATCCCTCAGTACTGACCCTCCGACAGTATGGCTCTCCCTCATTACTGACTCTCTGAGAGGGCAGCGCTCCCTTGGTACTCAACAACAATGAGGCTCTCCCTCAGTACTGACCACTAGACAGTGCAGCCCTCAATCAGTACTAATGCTCCAAAGGTGCAGCATTCCCTCAGTGCTGATCCTCTGACAGTCCGTCTAGCTCTCAAAACCAACTTTCTGACAGTGCAGCACTCCCTCTGCAATGACCCTCCACAGTATGGGTCTCCCTCATTACTGACCCTCCAACAGTGTGGCACTCCCTCAGTACTGACACCCCGACAGTATGACACTACTTCAGTACTGATACTGTTGCAGTATGGCACTCCCTCAACACTGACCGACCGACAGTGAGTCACTCCCTCAGTACAGACCCAACGACAATGAGGCACCCCCTCAGTACTGACACTCTGACAGTTTGGCACACTCTCATTATTGACCCTTCGACAGTATGGCACTCCCTCAGTACTGAGCGTCCGACAGTGCAGCACTCCCTCAGTCCTGACAATCCGACAGTGCAGCACTCCCTCAGTGCTGACACTCTGAGAGTGCAGCGCTCCCTCGGTATTGACTCAACAACAATGAGGCGCTCCCTCAGTTCTGACCATGTGACAGTGTAGCCCTCCATCAGTTCTAACGCTCCAAAAGTGCAGCACTCCCGCACTGCTGATCCTCTGACACGTCGACACTCCCTCATCACCAACTTTCTGACAGTGTAGCACTCCCTCAGTACTGACCTTCCGACAGTATGGCACTCCCTCATTACTGACAAACGGACAGTGCGGCACCCCCCCCCCCCCGCCACAACTGACCCTCTGAAGTATGGCATTCCCTCAGAACAGACACTCTGAAAGAGCAGCATCTCTCAGTACTGACCCTCCGACATTATGGCGTTCACTCACTTCTGACCCTCCAACAGAGCGGCACTCCCTCAGAACAGATCCTCCGACAGTGTGGCAACCCCTCCGATCCGACGTCCTGACAGTGCAGCACTCCCTCAGTACTGATACTCCGACACGGCGGCACTCCCTCACTACTGACCCTCCGACAGTATGGCACTCGCTCAGTACTGACCCTGCAACAGTGCAGCACTCCCTCTGTACTGACCCTCCAACAGTGCGGCACTCCCTCAGTGCTGTCCCTCCAACAGTGCGGCACTCCCTCACTACTGACCCTCCGACAGTATGGCACTCGCTCAGTACTGATACTCCGACACGGCGGCACTCCCTCACTACTGACCCTCCGACAGTATGGCACTCGCTCAGTACTGACCCTGCAACAGTGCAGCACTCCCTCTGTACTGACCCTCCAACAGTGCGGCACTCCCTCAGTGCTGTCCCTCCAACAGTGCGGCACTCCTTCAGTACTGAAACTCCGCCTGGGCGGCACAGCCTCAGTCGTGACCCTCCAACAGGAAGTGACTCCCACAGTACTGACCCTCCGACAGTGATGCACTCCCTCAGTACTGACCCTCCGATAGTGCAGCACTCCCTCAATAAGGACTATCCGACAGTGTGGCATTCCGTCAGTACTGATACTGTTACAGTATGGCACTCCCTCAGTACTGACCCTCCGACAGTGCAGCACTCCCTCAGTACTGACACTCCGACAGTATTGCAATGCCTCAGTACTGACACTCCGACAGTATTGCAATGCCTCAGTACTGACCCTCCGACAGTATGGCTCTCCCTCATTACTGACCCTCCAACAGTGCGGCACTCCTTCAGTGCTGACCACCCGACTGTATGACACACACTCAGTACTAATACTTTTAAGAATAGGCACTCCCTCAGAACTGAACCTCCGACAGTGCGGCACTCCCTCAGTACTGACACTCCAAATGTATGGCAATCTCTCATTACTGACCCTTCGACAGTATGGCACTCCCTCAGTACTGACCATCCGACCGTGCGGCAATCCCTCAGTACTGAACCTCTGACAGTGCAGCACTCCCTCAGTGCTGACACTCTGAGAGGGCAGCGCTCCCTCGGTACTGACTCAACAACAATGAGGCTCTCCCTCAGTACTGACCATCTGACAGTGCAGCCCTCAATCAGTACTAACGTTCCAAACGTGCAGCATTCCCTCAGTGCTGATCCTCTGACAGTCCGTCTATCTCTCATCGCCAACTTTCTGACAGTGCAGCACTCCCTCAGTACTGGCCCTCCGACAGTATGGCACTCCCTCTGTAATGACCCTCCACTGTATGGGTCTCCCTCATTACTGACCCTCCAACAGTGCGGCACTCCCTCAGTACTGACATCCCGACAGTATGACACTGCCTCAGTACTGATACTGTTACAGTATGGCACTCCCTCAGTACTGACCGACTGACAGTGAGTCACTCCCTCAGTACTGACACTCCGACAGTATGGCACTCCCTCAGCACTGACCGTACAACAGTGCGGCTCTTCCTCAGTCCTGACCATCCGACAGTGCGGCACTCTCTCAATGCTGACCCTCTGATAGTGCAGCACTCCATCAGTAATGACCCTCCGAGGTATGGCACTCCCTCATTACTGACCCACCGACAGTGCGGCACTCCCTCACTACTGTCCCTCAGAAGTATGGCATTCCCTCAGTACAGACACTCAGAAAGAGCAGCATCCCTCAGTACTGACCCTCTGACATTATGGCACTCACTCAGTCCTGACCCTCCGACAGCGCGGCACTCCCTCAGTACCGACAGTCTGACAGTATGGCACTCCCTCCGAACAGATACTCCGACAGTGTGGCAGTCCCTCAGCACCAACTTCCTGACAGAGCAGCACTCCCTCACTACTGATGCTCCGATAGTTTGGCACTCCATCAGCACTGACCCTCCGACAGTATGGGACTCCCTCCCAGTATGGGACTTGGGGCAGCACAGTGGTTAGCACCGCAGCCTCACAGCTCCAGTGACCCGGGTTCAATTCCGGGTACTGCCTGTGTGGAGTTTGCAAGTCCTCCCTGTGTCTGCGTGGGTTTCCTCCGGTGCTCCGGTTTCCTCCCACATGCCAAAGACTTGCAGGTTGACAGGTAAATTGGCCATTATAAATTGCCCCTAGGAGAGGTAGGTGGTAGGGAAATAGAGGGACAGGTGGGGATTTGGAAGGAATATGGAATTAGTGTAGGGTTAGTATAAATCGGTGGTTGATGATCGGCACAGACTCAGTGGGCCGTAGGGCCTGTTTCAGTGCTGTATCTCTAAACTAAAAACCTCTGTACTGGCCATCCGAAAGTGCAGCTTTCACTCAACCCTGACCCTCTGCCAGTATGGAACTAACTCAGTACTGACCCTTCGACTGTATGGCACTACCTCAGTACAGACCCTCCGACAGTACAGCACTCTCTCAGTACTGACCCTCCGACAGTATGGCACTCCTTCAGTAATGACCGTCCTACAGTATGGCACTCCCTCATTTCCCAACCACTGACAGTGCGGCACTCCCTCACTACTGACACTCCGACAGTATGGGACACCCTCAGTACTGGCGCACCGACAGTATGGCACTCCATCAGTACTGACCATCCGACAGCGTGGCATTCCCTCAGTTCTGACCCTCCGAAAGCTTGGCACTCCCTCAGTACTGACCATCCGACAGAATGGCACACTCTCAGTACTGACCATCCGACAGAATGGCACACTCTCAGTACTGACCTTCCAACAGTGCGGCACTCCCTCAGTACTGACATTCTGAGAATGCAGCATTCTCTCATCACTGATGATCAGACAGTGCAGCTCTCCCTCAGTCCTGACTGAAGAACAATGCTGTATTCCTCTATCATGACCATCTGAGAGTGCAGCATTCCCTCAGTAGTGACTCATCAACAATGCTGCGCTCCATCAGCATTGACCATCCGACAATGCAGCACTCTTTCGGTAATGTCGCTCCAAAAGTGCAGCATTCCCTCAGTACAGATCCACCGACAGTGTGGCACTCCCTCAGCACCAACTTCCTGACAGTGCAGCACTCCCTCACTTCTGACCCTCCGTCACAGCGGCACTCCCTCAGTACTGACCCTCTGACACTATGGCGCTCCCTCTGTACCGGCCATCTGACAGTGCAGCACTCCCTCAGTACTGACCCTCTGCCAGTATGGTACTCCCACAGTACTGACGCTCCGATTGTCCGGCACTCCCTCAGTAGTGATCCTCCGACAGAGCGGCACTGCCTCAGAAATGACCCTGCGACAGTATTGCAGTCCCTCAGTACTGACCCTCTGACAGAGCAGCACTCCCTCAGTACTGACTGAACAACAATGCAGCACTCCTTCAGTACTGACCCTCTGACAGTGATGCACTTCCTCAGTACTGACACACTGAAAGAGCGGCATTCCCTAATTACTGACTCAACATCAATGCAGCGCCCCCTCAGTACTGACCATCTGAAGGTGCAGCCCTCCATCAGTATTAACGCTCCAAACGTGCAGCGCTCCCTCAGTACTGAACTTCTAACAGTGCAGCACTCGCTCAGTACTGGCCCTCTTCAGTATGGCAACCCCTCAGTTCAGAGCCACCGACAGCATCGCACTCCCTCAGTATTTACCATCCGACAGTGCAGCACTCCCTCAGTACTGATCCTTCAACAGTATGGCACTACCTCAGTACTGACCCTCCGACAGTAGGGCAATCCCACAGTGCTGACACCCCGACGGTATGACTCTCCCTCGGTGCTGATACTGTTACATTATGGCAGTCCTTCAGTACTGACCTTCCGACAGTGCGGGACTCACACAGTAGCTTCCGGCAGTATGGCACTCTCTCATTACTGACCCTCTGACAGTATGGCACTCCGTCTGTACTGACCCTCCGGCAGTGCAGCTCTACCTCAGTACTGAACATCCGACAGTGCGGCACTCATTCAGTACTGACCCTCTGACAGTGTAGCACTCCCTTAGTACTGACGCTCTATAAGAGCAGCACTCCCTCAGTGTTGATCCTCTGATTGTGCGTCACTCCCTCATCACCCACTTTCTGACAGTGCAGCACTCCCTCAGTACTGACCCTCCGAATGCATGGCACTCCCTCAGTACTGACCATCCGACAGTGCGGCACTCACTCAGTACTTACCATCCGACGGTGCGGCACTCCTTCAGTACAGACACTCCAACTGGGCGGCACTCCCTCAGTAGTGACCCTCCGACAGTGATGCACTCGTTCAGTATGACCCTCCGATAATGCGGCGCTCCCTCAATACGGACAATCCGACAGTATGGTATTCCCTCAGTACTAACGCTCTGACAGTATGGCACTCCCTCAGTACTGACCGGCCGACAGTGCGGCACTCCCTCAGTACTGACCCTCCGACATTATGGCACTCTCTCATTACTGATCCTCCAACAGTATGGCAAACCTTCAGTACTGACACTCCGCCTGTGCTGCACTCCCTCAGTACTGACTCTCCAACAGTGCGGCTCTGCCTCAGTACTGACCATCTGACAGTATGGAACTCCCTCAGTCCTGACCCTCCGACAGTACAGCTCTCCCTCAGTACTGATCCTCCGACAGAGCGGCACTGCCTCAGTAATGACCCTCCAACGGTATTGCTCAGGATCAGTATTGACCGTCTGACTGTGCAGCACTCCCTCAGTCCTGACTGAACAACAATGCAGCACTCCCTCAGTACTGACCATCTGACAGTATGGCACCCCCTCAGTACTGACCCTCCGACAGTCCAGCTCTCCCTCAGTACTGATCCTCTGACAGAGCGGCACTGCCTCAGTAATGACCCTCCAACGGTATTGCTCAACCTCAGTATTGACCGTCTGACAGTGCAGCACTCCCTCAGTACTGACTGTACATCAATGCAGCACTCCCTCAGTACTGACCATCTGACAGTCCAGCCTTCCATCATCAGTGACCTGCTAAGAGTGCAGCATTCCCTCAGTAGTGACGCATAAACAATGCAGTGCTCCATCAGTATTGACCATCTGACAGTGCAGCACTACCTCGGTACTGACGCTCCAAATGTGCAGCACTCCCTCAGTACAGATCCTCCGACAGTGCGGCACTCCCTCAGCACCAACTTCCTGACAGTGCAGCACTCCCTCAGTACTGATGCTCCGACAGTGGAGCCCTCACTCAGTTGTGACCCTCCGACAGTGCGGCACTCCCTGAATACTGACCTTCCGACAGTGAAGTACTTCCTCAGTACTGACCTTCTGAAAGTATGGCACACCCTCAGTACTAACCCTCCATCAGTATGGCACTCCCTCAGTACTGACCTTCTGACAGTATGGCACTCCCTCAGTACAGACCCTACAACCGTATGGCTGCCCCCTCAGTACTGACCCTCCATCGGTATGGTACTCTCTCAATACTGACCTTCTGACAGTATGCACTCCCTCAGTAGCGACCATCCGACAGTGCAGCACTCCCTCAGTGATGACAATCCACCAGTATGGCAGTCCCTCAGTACTGACCCTCCGACAGTATGGCAGTCCCTCAGTACTTACCCTCCGACAGTATGGCACTCCCTCAGCAGTGACCTTATGATGGTATGGACCACACTCAGCCCTGACGCTCTGATTGTGCGGCACTCCCTCTGTACTGACCCTCCAACAGAGCGGCACTTCTTGAGCACTGACACTAGGACAGTCTGTCACTCCCTCAGTACTGACCCTCTGATAGTGCGGCGCTCCCGCAACATAGACAATCCGACAGTATAGCATTCCCTCAGTACAAACTCTCTGACAGTATGGCAATCCCTCAGTACTGACCCTCCGACAGTGTGGCACTCTCTCATTTCTGACCCAGCAACAGTATGGCACACCTTCAGTACAGACCTCCGCCAGTGTGCCACTCCCTCAGTACTGACCATCTACCAGTATGGCACTCCCTCAGTACTAACCCTCTGACAGTATGGCACTCCCTCAGTACTGACCCTCCAACAGTGCGGCACTCCCTCAGGACTGACCATCCGACACTCCAACACTCCCTCAGTACTGACCCTCCGACAGTATGGCTCTCCCTCATTACTGACCCACCAGCAGTGCTGCACTCCCTCAGTACTGACACCCGACAGTATGACTGTCCCTCAGTGCTGATACAGTTACAATTTGGCAGTCTATCAGTACTGACACTCCGACAGTGCGGCTCTCCCTCAGTACTGACGCTCCAACAGGGCGGCACTCCCTCAGTACTGACCATCCAACACTGCGGCTCTCCCTCAGTACTGACACTCCGATAGTATGGCATTCCCTCAGTACTGACCCTCTGAAACAGCTGAAATCATCAGTACTGACACTCCAACAGTATGGCACCACCTCAGTACGGACCCTCCGACAGTGTGGCACTCTCTCATTTCTGACCCAGCAACAGTATGGCACACCTTCAGTACAGAACCTCCGCCAGTGTGCCACTCCCTCAGTACTGACCATCTATCAGTATGGCACACCCTCAGCACTAACCCTCTGACAGTATGGCACTCCCTCAGTACTGACCCTCCGACAGTATGGCACTCTCTCAGTACGGACACTCCGACAGAGCAGCACTCACTCAGTACTGACCCTCCAACAGTGTGGCACTCCCGCAGTACTGACCCTCCAACAGTGCGGCATTCCCTCAGGACTCACCATCCGACACTGCAACAATCCCTCAGTACTGAACATCTGACAGTATGGCTCTCCCTCATTACTGACCCACCAGCAGTGCGGCACTCCCTCAGTACTGGCACCCGACAGTATGACTCTCCCTCAGTGCTGATACTGTTACAATTTGGCAGTCCATCAGTACTGACCCTCCGACAGTGCGGCTCTCCCTCAGTACTGATGCTCCAACGGGGCGGCACTCCCGCAGTACTGACCAACCAACATTGCGGCTCTCCCTCAGTACTCACCCTCCAACAGTATGGCATTCCCTCAGTACTGACCCTCGAAAGAGCAGCATTCATCAGTACTGAACCTCCGACATTATGGCACTCCCAGTACTGATCCTCCAACAGTGTGGCACAACCTCAGTACAGACCCTCCGACAGTATGGCACTCCCTCTGTACTGACACTCCGACAGAGCAGCCCTCACTCAGTACTGACCCTCCGACAGTATGGCACTTCCGCAGTACTGACCCTCCAACAGTGCGGCACTCCCTAAGTACTGACCCTCCGACAGAATGGCACTCCCTCTGTACTGGCACTCCAACAGTATGGCACTCCCTCAGTACTGACGCTCCGACAGTATGGGACACTGTTGAAGAAAATCCAAATTGTGCCCAATTGCTGAACAAATTCTCCGGACTCAGACGTTGAGAACAAACACTTTATTGCATGATATCATGGCGGTGCACACCTTATCTAAATGCGGTCCAGCGCTACTCCCAAAGAGCAACAGATCGCCGTGGACTTATATAGTATAAAAAAGGCAGAGCTAACAGTTTCACAATTAGATAAGCACCCACAAGACTGCCTACGTAACGGTGCACCATGCACAGTCCGAGGTCAGCAAAACATCAGTTTCAACAATAACAAGCTAGTTCCTTAATTCAATGCACACTCCAGACACCATATCTGGCCTTAACGTCTGATTGTGGTTAGCTGCTCTGTCTACAATTTATGACCGTTGGTTGTGGTTTGATTAGCTACAAGCTGTGTCCTGCTTTTCTGCTTCCACAAAGTTAAGTAATAATTAGCAAAGCGAAGAAAATTTCTTCAACAATCCCTCCTTTTATCATACCATGATAACACAATATCATCGTATGTGGAGGGGAGAGGTGTTTAAAGTAATCATTGAAGCAAAATATCTTTCCTGCCATCGCTCTGTACCAGCCACAAGGCCAAGTTAGCAATACATAATTGATTAATCTCAGTTTAAATGTTCCCATAATCTCTGTTCTTAAAATTCTAAAATTCCGTTCTCACAGTCCCCTCTTGACTCGTCTACAACCCTTTTAAGAATCCTTCCCTTGATCCCACCTAGGTGCCTTTAATGGTCTCTATTTGTCCAGAAACAGCCTTCAACACCCAGAGGGGTCGCACTCAATACGTTGCCTGCTTATATCACAAGGGGGCAGCGGGAACTCTGTGAAGGCATAAGTTTTGCAGGGGCTTCAAATACTTGCTGACAACATAAAAGGTGGTACACTTGTACATTTACCATCTCATTTAAGCATCACTGTTACATAATCGATTGTACAAACATAATACAATTTCATAAAGCACATTAATCATTCATTAATTCATGTTTTGAGTATATATGAAAAGGTTATACAATTACCCCTTTTATGGCATAAGTAATTGTCCCTCTTTTTACAGAGCAAGTTCAAAACTAATTGCTTTTCGGGTAGCTGTCCAACCTGTGTTCATACATCCTCTTGCATTGCCTAATTAATTTCTTAAGTTGCCAAATTAAGTAAGTCACATCTAACACCATGATACCCAAAACCACTATCCGGACATGGGAGATAATTCCAAACCAGGGGTGTATCTGCACGTCTGACCCCCAGTTCCAGAAGTCCTCCTGCCAGGTAGAATCATTTATCTTGTCAATCTCATCTTGTAGCATCTTCGACTGTTGTTCCAGCTTGCAATGGCTTCGAGCTGCTGTCTATCTTTACCCAAGCGTGTGGGCAATGGTTGAATAGTATATTCATAGTCCCGGAGGTAATTTGTCAAATCCTCCTTAATACTTTCTGTCACAGTTATCGTTTCTGTCTTTTTCTCATGTATCTGTACCAATTCCATCTTCCCTACTCGGGTTGGAATTTGTGGGTTGAACCAAAATGTACTGTTGCTCACCGGACAAGTCCGTTTATGTCCATACTGGTACTCCTTCGCTGTGGTGGTTAAGCGATATCTCCCCTTTCCCATATAGGCCATATGGGTTAGTCCTGACAATGCTTTCCGAGCTTCCCTGGTGTAATTTACAGTGGCATTAAATCCACATTTTGATTCCACCGTTTTATATTTAGGATGAGGACATATGATCACCTGGTTTTCCAGACTACACTCAGAAAATGGACAATGTTGTTCCAATTACCTCTTTTCCAATTTCCATAACATAGGGTAACATATCATTGTGTTTTATGTAATCTTTTTATCATTTTCTCATTACCAAATTCCTGTCTCAACAATTGTTACAGTAATACCTTGTACAGCTCTCGGGTCTTCTCAGGGCACCAGTCAGGTAGCTGGATATCTGAGAAAAGCAATATTACCGGTACCAACTCAAGCTTTACAATATCATATACAATTTTATTAGTTTTTTATTATCGCAAGTCCATTTTCTGGTCCTGTAGTCAATGCAAGGCAAGGGAGACCAGTCACTTGTGGCTGTTGGGTCGTAACCTTACTCGTCAGTAATTAGATTGTGGGTTAACCGTGCGGGTTGGTGCTTCTTGTCTGTTTAATCTCATAACCAGAAATAGGAACTGTCCTTTTTTTTATCTTAGAGCTTTAATATTTAGCGCTAGGGGAGGTTCGAGGATTGGCTGCACTCACTTTTGCTCTGTCTCCTGCTTTCCCTGTGGTATCACTATTCCCAAATTAGAAACCTTTTCCTTCATTATCTGTGTCATTTTCAGCTTAACTTTCACTCTAACCTTCTGAATGAAGGTGGAATATCGATGGATTATTATAAAGTCCCTGGGAGAGACACGTCCAGATGTACTGTTGTCCCTTGAATGTAAACACAAATTTATATTGACACTCTTGTGCCAACTGTTTGGACCAGAACCCATTGCTAATGTCCAACACAGTAAACCACTGATATGTTATTTACTAAAACTTTGATTGCCCTCTTAAATATCAGATAAATTTCCCATTTAGTGCTTTAAAATAACCACTCATATCAGTTAAATTTTGTTTATTGATTTCAATTTCATATGCCCAGACTTTGTTGTACTTTTTGTACGTTAAGGACAGAAATGCTTGCAACTATCTTTCCTTCTCAAGCATTTTGTCTCATTGATAAAGATGCTATGATATTTGATGTCTGCAATTAAGTTTTAAATTTTCAAAGCTGCTGGATCTCTTGTTGTGGCATCAGTTCTCATGTGGCCTTGGAACCTGCCGTCACCTGCTTAAAAAGAATCCATTGTGGCTCTGCCCCTGAGCCCAATGGGTTAATTTGTCCAATTCTATCTGTCTATTAGAAATGTAAAATTTAACAATGTCCAATATGTATAAATTTGACTCTCAGCAATGCAAAAAGCTGCAGCGAGTTTGTTTGTCACCAAGGGGGCGGAGCAAAACATTCTCAGCTTCGTCACTTTACGAAACCTTTCTTTTCTGATCGAAAAGAACTATCCATTTTAAAATTTTTTCAATCCTTTTGGTTTCCTTAGGGTTTAAAAACAACAAAATCATGTGTAACATTTTCAACTTCAAAGGAAAGCATCTCCATCAGGTAAGACAGCATTTTTAGATTAAACTCCAATTGTTTCCAAATTTTTTAGTATCTCTTGTAAGAGGTTCATAATCCAAGGATTTTTACAACAAAGATGATTCCAATTCCAATTCACTGCAATAATATTTAAAAATCAAAACTGCCGATGTATTATGAGTGAGTCCTCTGTCCGGAACTTAAGACTCCTCCAAAACTCGACATAATAAACTTGAAAGTTCATTGTTGCAACAAATGACATTTCCAGTTCTTCAACTTAAACAGGTCAATTAACCTTAACAGTATTAATTCAATTCAGACTTATTAACTTATAATACTTATTAACTACACACAGAACAGAATAGCACGTGCTTATTTTAAAAGATAGGTAAATTACATCATTTTCTTGCTCTTTCTTCAGGCGCCTTTTCAAATGACTGTAATAAAACCAAAAACTAAAGAAAAAGTTATTTAACATTCTTACAACAAATGACTTAACACTAGGTCCTTAAACAAACTTTAATCTTTTTAAACAGACAGAATCTTTCCTATCTCTCCTCTTCTATCCTTTCTTTCCCTTAAAACAATATAACAGTCAGTAAAACATGTCTTCAAATTTAGACTGTAAAATAAAACAATAGCAGAGTTTCCAATTAAAACAATGTTCCAAACCCCAAATTAGATTTCTGCCAGACATCTTCAGACCTTCAAGGCTGAAGCTTATCCCTCAGAAAATTGTTCATTGCCTTTTCACAGTTGCAAAACCAACTAAAAATAAAACTTTAACTTAAAATATAATTCAATTTTATATCCCATTCCTGGGTGCACAACACTAAATAGAAATGAACACACTGAACAATCACTTTTCACAATCATTCAATTCCAAACAACTTAATAGACTTCAATTTTCAACATTAAAGCCAGACAACAAAGAGTTAACGACAGTCAGTTTTACAGAACACAAACTGTACATCCCAGATATTCAATTCATTCATGGAAGCTTCCAACATTCTCACAATTGAATCAAAGACACAGTTACTTGTTTTTACTCTAAAACATACCTATCTTTAAAACACATATTTACCGTGACACTTCTGCGTCTCCTTCGAGGGGGCAAACGGACGTGGGTCGCCTTTCTCCAGAGAACATGGATTACTCGTCGCAGGGGGCGACCCTTCCTTCTTGGAAGCCGTTGAGTCCATTCTTACTTCTACATTCTCAAAACCTTCTAATTTTACGAGTTAATTTCTATGGAGTAAACAACATTAACACAAACAAAAGACAAAACCACACACAAGGAGACGAACAGGTGCAGTTAATGTTAAATTCTCAAGATCAGCTAACCGGCTCTTCCCTGTCTCTTCAGGGCAACGGTATTTTCAACTCTTGTCACCCGCATCTTTCTCCAGCGCCAGATCAGCGGGTGTACTCAGGAGCCCCGAAAACGTGCCTGTTGGGTCAATTTGGTAATTTAGTTACAGCCCCAGTCATCTCTGTCCCATATCTTGTCACCGTATTTTACTCACTTCCCATGTGTGAGAGTTAACTTTGTATACTCAATGGGATCAGGTATTCGGCCCAGCCGACTATGCCAGATTCCTAAATTTCCTGGATTTTCCACTTATCTACTTTTCAACTTCCCATCGCGGAATTACTCACTTCCCATGTGTGAGATTTAATTTACTCAATTTTAGACCCTTTCTGATCAGGTTTCAGCCAATTCTTCCTTGACCCCTCTAGTCCCACTCTCCCAGTTATCTGGCCTTCACGTGGGGCACAGTAGCCCTCTTAATTCCAGCTCAGGCTGGGTGATTGAGACATTAGGGTCGCAGAAAAGTTGACATCCCCCTGATCCTGTTGATTAGTTTTTTTTACTAGGTTCTTTTGGATCCCGTGAACTCAGGGATCCTGCCGACTACGCCAAATCTGTTGAAGAAAATCCAGATTGTGCCCAATTGCTGAACAAATTCTCCGGACTCAGACGTTGAGAACAAACACTTTATTGCATGATATCATGGGAGAGCACACCTTACCTAAATGCGGTCAGTGCTACTCCCAAAGAGCTAAAGATCGCCGTGGACTTATATAGTATAAAAAAGGCAGAGCTAACAGTTTCACAATTAGATAAGCACCCACAAGACTGCCTACGTAACGGTGCACCATGCAGGGTCCGAGGTCAGCAAAACATCAGTTTCAACAAGAACAAGCTAGTTCCTTAATTCAATGCCCACTCCAGACACCATATCTGGCCGTAATGCCTGATTGTGGTTAGCTGCTCTGTCTACATTTTATGACCGTTGGTTGTGGTTAGATTAGCTACAAGCTGTGTCCTGCTTTTCTGCTTCTACAAAGTTGAGTAATAATTAGCAAAGCTAAGAAAATTTCTCCAACAGACACCCTCGGTACTGACCTTCTGACACTATGGCACTCCATCAGTACTGAACCTCCGACACTATGGCACTCCATCAGTACTGACCGTCCGACAGTGCGGCACATCCTCATTACTGACCCTCCATCAGTCTGGCGCTCCCACAGTACTGACCCTCCGACAGTATGGGACACCCTCAGTACTGACCTTCTGACAGGGCGGCACTACCTCAGTACTGAACCTCCGACACTATGGCATTCCCTCAGTACTGACGTTCCGACAGCATGGCGCTCCCTCCGTACTGACCTTGTGACAGTATGGCACTTTCTCAGAACTGGTCCTCCAACAGTATGGCACACCCTCAGTACTGACCATCCGAAAGTGCAGCACTCCCTCAGTACTAATTCTCCGACAGTGGAGCACTCCCTCAGTGTTGACCCTCCGACAGTGCAGCACTCCCTCTGCACTGACCCTCCGACAGTTCGGCACTCCCTCAGTACTGACGATCTGACGGTGTGACACTACCTCAGTACCGACCCTCAGACAGAATGGCACTCCTTCAGTACTAACCCTCCCACAGTGCGGCACTCCCTCAATACTGAACTTCCGACAGTGCGGCACTCCCTCAGTACTGACCCTCCGACAGTGCGGCACTCCTTCAGTACTGACACTCCAACAGTGCGGCACTCCCTCTGCACTGACCCTCCGACAGATTGGCCCCACTCAGTAGTGTCCCTCCGACAGTATAGCACTCCCTCAGTACTGACCCTCCGACAATGCGGCACTCTCTTGGTACCGACCCTCCGACAGTCCGCCACTCCCTCAGTACTAAACGTCCTACAGTGCAGCACTGCCTCTGTACTGACCCACCGACTGTGAGGCACTCCCTCAATACTGACACTCCGATAGTGTGGCCCTCGCACAATCTGGACTCTCCAACTTTATGGCATTCCCTCAGTACTGACGCTCTGGCAGTATGACACTCCCGGAGTACTGACCCTCTGCCAGTACGGCACTCCCTAGTACAGACCTTCCAACAGTGCGGCACTCCCTCAGTACTGAACCTCCGACAGTATGGCACTCCCTCAGTACTAACCATCCGCAAGTGCAGCACTCCCTCAGTACTGAACCTCTGACAATATGGCACTCCCTCAGTATTGAACTTCGAACAGTGCGGCACTCCCTCAGTACTGACCCTCTAACAGTGCGGCTTTCCCTCAGTACTGCCCGTCCCATAGTGCTGCACTGCCTCAGTACTGAACATCCAACAGTATGGCATTTCCTCAGTCTGACCCTCTGACAGGATGGAACTCCTTCAGTACTGACCCTGCGACAGGATGGCAATCCCTCAGTACTTACCCTCCGAGAGTATTGCAATCCCTCAGTACTGACCTCCTGACAATATGGCACTCCCTCAGTCCTGACCATCTGACAGTGCAGCGCTCCCTCAGTACTGACTGTTTTGGATACTGTTGTATGGACGACTTACCAGGGGAAAGCAATGGGGTACAGGTCTCTGGCACAGAGTCTGTCCCTGTTGCTCCTAAGGGAAGGGGGAAGAGGAGCAGAGCATTAGTCATTGGGGACTCCATAGTTAGGGGAACAGATAGGAGGTTCTGTTGTACGAGAGAGACTCACGGTTGGTGTGTTGCCTCCCAGGTGCCAGGGTTCATGATGTCTCGGATCATGTTTTTGGGATCCTTAAGGGGGAGGGGGAGCAGCCCAAGGTCGTGGTCCACATAGGCACCAACGACATAGGTAGGAAGAGAGATGGGGATTTAAGGCAGAAATTCAGGGAGCTAGGGTGGAAGCTTAGAGCGAGAACAAACAGAGTTGTTATCTCTGGGTTGTTGCCCGTGCCACGTGCTGGCGAAGCGAGGAATAGGGAGAGAGAGGAGTTGAACACGTGGCTGCAGGGATGGTGTCGGAGGGAGGGGTTTGGTTTCCTGGATAATTGGAGCTCTTCCTGGGGTAGGTGGGACCTCTACAAACAGGATGGCCTTCACCTGAACCAGAGGGGTACCAATACCCTGGGGGGGGAGATTTGCTAGTGCTCTTCGGGGGGTTTAAACTAATTCAGCAGGGGAATGGGAACCTAAATTGTAGTTCCAGTGTACAGGATGTTGAGAGTAGTGAGGTCAGGGATAAGGTTACACGGAGGCAAGAGGGCACTGGCAAGCAAGAACTTGGTTTAAAGTGTGTCTACTTCAACGCCAGGAGCATCTGGAATAAGGTGGGTGAGCTTGCAGCATGGGTTGGTACCTGGGATCTCGATGTTGTGGACATTTCGGAGACATGGGTAGAGCAGGGACAGGAATGGATGTTGCACGTTCCGGGATTTAGATGTTTCAGTAAGAACAGAGAAGATGGTAAAAGAGCGGGGGGGGGGGGGGGGGGAGGAGGGGGGTGTGGCATTGTTAATCAAGGAGAGTATTATGGCGGCAGAAAGGATGTTTGAGGACTCGTCTACTGAGGTAGTATGGGCCGAGGTTAGAAACAGGAGAGGAGAGGTCACCCTGTTGGGAGTTTTCGATAGACCTCCGAATAGTTCCAGAGATGTAGAGTAAAGGATAGCGAAGATGATTCTCGACAGGAGCGAGAGTAACAGGGTAGTTGCTATGGGGGACTTTAACTTTCCAAATATTGACTGGAAATACTATAGTTCGAGTATTTTAGATGGGTCAGTTTATGTCCAGTGTGTACAGGAGGGTTTTCTGACACAGTATGTAGACAGGCCAACCAGGGGCGATGCCACATTGGATTTGGTACTGGGTAATGAACCCGGCCAGGTGTTAGATTTAGATGTAGGTGAGCACTTTGGTGATGGTGATCACAATTCGGTTAGGTTTACCTTAGCGATGGGCAGGGACAGGTATATACCGCAGGGCAAGAATTATAGCTGGGGGAAAGGAAATTATGATGCGATTAGGCAAGATTTAGGATGCGTAGCATGGGGAAGGAAACTACAGGGTATGGGCACAATAGAAATGTGGAGCTTATTCAAGGAGCAGCTACTGCGTGTCCTTGATAAGTATGTACCTGTCAGGCAGGGAGGAAGTCGTCGAGCGAGGGAGCCATGGTTTACTAAAGAAGTTGAAGCGCTTGTCAAGAGGAAGAAGAAGGCTTATGTTAGGATGAGACGTGAAGGCTCAGTTCGGGCGCTTGAGAGTTACAAGCTAGCCAGGAAGGATCTAAAGGGAGAGCTAAGAAGAGCGAGGAGGTACACGAGAAGTCATTGTCGGATAGGATCAAGGAAAACCCTAAGGTTTTCTATAGGTATATCAGGAATAAAAGAATGACTCAAGTTAGATTAGGGCATATCAAGGATAGTAGTGGGAAGTTGTGTGTGCAATCAGAGGAGATAGGGGAAGCATTAAATGAATATTTTTCGTCAGTATTTACAGTCGAGAAAGAAAATGTTGTCGAGGAGAATACTGAGATTCAGACTACGAGGCTAGATGGGATTGAGGTTCACAAGGAGGAGGTGTTAGCAATTTTGGAAAGTGTGAAAATAGATAAGTCCCCCGGGCCAGATGGGATTTATCTTAGGATTCTCTGGGAAGCCAGGGAGGAGATTGCAGAGCCTTTGACCTTGATCTTTATGTCGTCATTGTCGACAGGAATAGTGCCGGAAGACTGGAGGATAGCAAATGTTGTCCCCTTGTTCACGAAGGAGTAGAGACAGCCCTGGTAATTATAGACCTGTGAGCCTTACTTCGGTTGTGGGTAAAATGTTGGAAAAGGTTATAAGAGACAGGATTTATAATCATCTTGAAAAGAATAAGTTCATAAGAGATAGTCAGCACGATTTTGTGAAGGGTAGGTCGTGCCTCACATACCTTATTGATAAGGAGGTGTGTGGGGGTTGCAGGAGGTTACAGATATAAGGAGGTTTGTCAGTGTTGGAGGAGATTACAGGAATATGTTTAGCTGTAAGGATTGGACGAGGTTAGAGACATAGGGAGGGTTGTAGGGTTCAGGCCGATTGCCGTGAAAGTGATGGTTGTCGGGCCGGAGGGGACTACAGAGAGAGAGAGACGTTTGTCAGGGTAGTATCAGTTTGAAGTGATGGGGACGGTAGCAAGGACTTGAGCAATCGAGATGTTTCTAAGGACTTGGGAAGGATGCAGAGACAGGGAGGGTTGTAGGGGCAGAGGCTGGCGGAGGTTACAGAGATAGGAAGGGTTGTGGAGGATGGAGGAGGATACAGAGAAAGGGAGGACTGTCGGGCTGGAGGAGGTTACTGAGATAGGGAGGGTTCAACGGATTGGAAGAGGTTGCAGAGATAGGGAGGGTTGTTGGGGCTAGAAGAGGGTACAGAGATAGGGCGGGTTGTAGCGCTGGAGGAGGTTCTAGCGATAGGGAGGGTTGTAGCGGGTGGTGGAGTTTACAGAGATAGGTTGTGTTGTATGGATTGGAATAGGTTCTGGAGATAGGTATGATTGTCGGGGCTGGAGGAGGCTACGGGGATAGGCAGGATTGTAGGGGCTGGAGGAAGTTACAGTGATCGGGAGGGTTGCATGGACTGGAGGAGGATACAGAGATAGGGAGGCTTGTAGGGGCTGGAGAAGGTCCAGAGGGAGGGAGGCTTGGAGGTGCAGGAGGAGGTTACCGAGATAGCAGGGATGTGGAGGGGCAGGACGATTTTAAAGAGATAACGGAGGTTGTAGTGCCTGGAGGTAGGTTGGGATGGGGCCGTGAGCGTTTTGGAAGTGTGGATGAGAATTTTAAAGGCATAGATTGCTGGAAAGGGAGCCAATGTAGGTCAACGAGCACAGTAGTTAAAGGTGAACAGGATTCCCTGTGGGTAAGGGCACATGGCTGCAGAATGTTGGACGTCCACAGTTTATTATGGGTGGAAGGTGTGTTAGAGTAGTCACATCTGGCGCTAACAAAAATAGGGACGAGGGGTTCAGCAGCAGATGTTTTGGAGGTGGAAATGGATGGTGTTTGTGAGAGTGCAGATGTGCTGTTAGAAGCTCATCTTGGGGTCATATATGGCACCAAGATTGTGAAGAGGAGACGAATGGAGTTTGTGGCGAGGGAACAGTTCTATGGTGCAACCAAAGTCAATGGCTTGAATTTTCCAAATAGCCAATTGGAGGAAACTTCTGCTCATTCAACACTGGATGTTAGACAAGCAGACTGATAAATTTACATAGAGTGGAGAGAGGTGGTGGTGAGATAGACTGGGTGTTATCAGCATACTTGTGGAACCTAATGCCATGTTTGTGGATGATGTTGCTGAGGGGCAGCATTTGGATGCGAAACAGGAGGGAGCGAAGGGTAGGTCCCTGGGGGACACCGGAGGTAATGGTGAGGGAACAGGAAGTGAAGTCATTGCAAGTGGTTCTATGGCTGTGACTATATACGTAAGAATGGAACCAGGAGAGAGCAATCCCGCTCAGCTGGACGACAGTGGAGAGGAGTTGAAGGAGCTTGGTATGGGCAACAGTGTCAATGGCTGCAAACAGGTCAAGAAAGATGAGGAGGCAAAGTTTACCTTTGTCATAGTCATATAGGATATCATTTATGACTTTGATAAGAGCTGTTTCTGTTCTGTGGCAGACGGAGAACCTGATTGGACGGTTTCAGCCAGAGAGTTATACAAAAGATCGGCACAGATTTGGGAGGTGAAAACAGGCTCAAGGACGTTGGAGAGGAATGGGAGGTTGTACATGGGATGGCAGTTTGCAAGGGTAGGGCTGACAAGAGCCTTTTTCTGATGTGAGGGTTGGTGAGCAGCAGATTTGAAGGAGAAAGGGACAGTAACAGAGGCGAGGGGACTGCTAACAATATCAGCTCACATGGTAACTAAGAACGGACACAGCCCTGTCCATCCGATCAATGACCAAGATGTGGCACCAGGAGTGATGGTTCATGTGCTGATCACGGCCCTACTCCTTCAACCCAGGTCTCCCTGCTCAAGCCCCTTTGCTGGGTTTCTCCAGACTGGAGTCTACCCCTCCCATCCCCCACCTTCTGACTTCAGGAGCAAGAGCGATAGATCGGCAGCAACTAGACCTGGATGGTGGGAGTTGCGAGGGGCAATCGAAGGAGATGGACACCATAAAGGGATTTCAAATATCAAAAAAATACAGGCAGTGAAATGACGCAGCAGGAATGTACAGCATCTGCCACATTTTTCTTTTGGAAGAACCAGTTTTTGTTTTCTTTCTGAGCAGATATGACGAGCTGAGAATCGAATCCGTTCATGTAGAGGAGAAATTATGGATGCTGTTTTCCCTCCTGTCCTGTAGGGGCACTCTGACTCTCCTCCAGCTCCCCACCTTTATGTCTGTTCCTCCAAATATCAACTCTTGCCTTTGGTCTACTGCTCTATGGTGTGTGTGACACATGTTGCCAGTATTCATCCAGTCCTCCAGCTGTCTGAAACGTCTCGGCTGTTGTTCCCAACTCTTTTATCGTTTTTTTATTACTCATCCAGGCCTTTATTTCCAGTCCTCCATGCATCGCCTCTTGCTCCTTAATGGCTGGATCTTTGTCATGTATCTACTTCTCCGTCAATCAGAAGTAGTGTCGTGTCCCAAACAGAGTGGCTGTCCCCAACCGCATCACTGGGGGAATTTTTCTGATTCATAGCAATTCCTGTGTTATTCAGTTAGTTAGTATACTAGAGATACAGCACTGAAATAGGCCCTTCGGCCCACCGAGTCTGTGCCGACCATCAACCACCTATTTACACTAATCCTACACTAATTCTATTTTCCTACCACATCCCCACCTGTCCCTATATTTCCCTACCACCTACCTATACTAGGGGCAATTTATAATGGCCAATTTACCTATCAACCTGCAAGTCTTTTGGCATGTGGGAGGAAACCGAAGCACCCGGAGGAAACCCACGCAGACACAGAGAGAACTTGCAAACTCCACACAGGCAGTACCCAGAATTGAACCCGGGTCGCTGCGGTGCTAACCACTGAGCCACTGTGCCGCCCTAGTTGATGAAAGTCTATGCATAAATATTACATTCATGGAATGGAAAAAAAACTGGGACACTCCTTTGCGCTCCTCTCAGTTGTTTTGTTTATCCATTAATTGAATAATTGATGTAACTGGATATTTCACCGCACTCTTGACCTGCTCTCTGAACTTAGACTAAGTAGCTCCGTAAATAAACGTGTTTGTGCATAAACTTAAATTCGACAGCATAAATCCGACTTGTTGAAAGATACATGAAGAATAATTTTCATTTGGATTTATTCCTGAAATGGAATAATATAAGAAACATATGACATGTGTCAACCACAGAAGTATGAAGTTGGCGGATATACTAAAGAGTAAAAACACAGATTTCCTTCTGCTCTCCATCTCTGGGTCACGGTGATTCTCTCCCTTGCTCTGACCCCTGAGTCCCTTACGGGCTCGACTGGCCACTAAAATGTGACTGACTGTCAGAGCGTTGAGCAACAGAATTAAAGCAAATGGCAGCAATTGGGTTGAAACAACATTCAACCACTGATATCCCACCCATTCTGGCTCAGTGAAATAACTTGACTTGTACTAACAGCCCCACGGTTTATTGTCAATAATCTCTTCAGGTTCAAATACAAAGAAGTTTGAGAGGCATTTTAAACAGAGCAGAATGCCAGCTGTTGCTAAAACCAATGCCGCAGTTTTCTCAATATTTAGTTTTCAGCTTCTGGCAAGAAATGGCCACAAATAGATCAAAGGAAAAAGTGACATTGAACCAGAGAGAACAGCTTCCGGCTGCGTAACTCAGGTTCACCAAAACAGTGCACGCAGGAGTGATGTTCAGGAAAGCTCTTGGGAAATAATGCAGATTGATCCGATAGAGTACGAGTTTAGTCATAAGGAGCAATAGATCTGCTGCTGCCATGGCCACCAGGTAGCACATGGTGCAGGTGGTGAGTCTGCACTTCCCCTGGGACAGGATCACAATCGCCAGTAAATGAATTGTAAGAGAGAGAAGGGAAAAGAGACTGGTAATTACTGATCAAACATTCTCCGCGTCTGACCTGGAAGGTAAAGGCAGGATTTCAGCAACAAAAACGGGTGAATGTGAGAGATTTAACCAAGTGCAAAGGAGTCAGGACATGATGCTGACAGACAACTGCTCCCAGGAGACAAGTTGGAAATTTAAATTGGTGTAGTGTCTCCCACCCACCCTCCTCCTCTAACCAAAAAAAAAGGACTCTAGTGTGTTGATAAGGTAAGCTTTTTATTTAAAAAGTTCAGTCCGTCGGATTGCTAAGCGAACAAGTTTTGACTTTTTTTTTCGTTTGGTTTTTCAGTAGATTTATTGGGAATCTAGAATAGTGGGAATGGAGGTAAAGGCAGTTGTATGTTCCTCCTGCAGAATGTGGGAGGTAAAGGTCGCCAAGAGTGTCCCTGCTGACTGCATCTGCGGGAAGTGCACCCAACTCCAGCTCCTCGCAGACCGCGTTAGGGAACTGGAGCTGGAGCTGGATGAACTTCGGATCATTCGGGAGGCGGAGGGGATTATTGACAGGAGTTATAGGGAGGCAGTCACACCTCAGGTAAAAAAAGTAGGTAGATGGGTTACCGTCAGGGGAAGGAAAGGGAACCAGCAGGCAGTGCA
Source organism: Heterodontus francisci (assembly GCF_036365525.1). NCBI lineage: Eukaryota > Metazoa > Chordata > Chondrichthyes > Heterodontiformes > Heterodontidae > Heterodontus > Heterodontus francisci. Next base: position 4,925,699 of record NC_090401.1, read on the forward strand.
GGGATCCCCTGTGGCCGTTTCCCTCAACAACAGGTATACCGTTTTGGATACTGTTGGGGGGGACGACTTACCAGGGGTAAGCAATGGGGTGCAGGTCTCTGGCACAGAGTCTGTCCCTGTTGCTCAGAAGGGAAAAGGGAAGAGGAGCAGAGCATTAGTCATTGGGGACTCCATAGTTAGGGGAACAGATAGGAGGTTCTGTGGGAACGAGAGAGACTCACGGTTGGTGTGTTGCCTCCCAGGTGCCAGGGTACGTGATGTCTCCGATCGTGTTTTTGGGATCCTTAAGGGGGAGGGGGAGCACCCCCAAGTCGTGGTCCACATAGGCACCAACGACATAGGTAGGAAGAGAGATGGGGATTTAAGGCAGAAATTCAGGGAGCTAGGGTGGAAGCTTAGAGCGAGAACAACCAGAGTTGTTATCTCTGGGTTGTTGCCTGTGCCACGTGCTAGCGAAGAGAGGAATAGGGAGAGAGAGGAGTTGAACACGTGGCTGCAGGGATGGTGTAGGAGGGAGGGTTTTGATTTCCTGGATAATTGGGGCTCTTTCTGGGGTAGGTGGGACCTCTACAAACAGGATGGTCTTCACCTGAACCAGAGGGGTACCAATATCCTGGGGGGGAGATTTGTTAGTGCTCTTCGGGGGGGTTTAAACTAAATCAGCAGTGGAATGGGAACCTAAATTGTAGTTCCAGTGTACAGGCTGTTGAGAGTATTGAGGTAGGGGATAAGGTTACAGGGACGCAAGAGGGCACTGGCAAGCAAGAACTTGGTTTAAAGTGTGTCTACTTCAACGCCAGGAGCATCCGGAATAAGGTGGGTGAGCTTGCAGCATGGGTTGGTACCTGGGATCCTGATGTTGTGGCCATTTCAGAGACATGGGTAGAGCAGGGGCAGGAATGGATGTTGCAGGTTCCGGGATTTAGATGTTTCAGAAAGAACAGAGAAGAGGGTAAAAGAGGGGGGGGTGTGGCATTGTTAATCAAGGAAAGTATTACAGCGGCAGAAAGGACGTTTGAGGACTCGTCTACTGAGGTAGTATGGGCCGAGGTTAGAAACAGGAGAGGAGAGGTCACCCTGTTGGGAGTTTTCTATAGACCTCCGAATAGTTCCAGAGATGTAGAGGAAAGGATAGCGAAGATGATTCTCGACAGGAGCGAGAGTAACAGGGTAGTGGTTATGGGGGACTTTAACTTTCCAAATATTGACTGGAAATACTATAGTTCGAGTACTTTAGATGGGTCTGTTTTTGTCCAGTGTGTGCAGGAGGGTTTTCTGACACAGTATGTGGACAGGCCAACCAGGGGCGATGCCACATTGGATTTGGTACTGGGTAATGAACCCGGCCAGGTGTTCGATTTAGATGTAGGTGAGCACTTTGGCGATAGTGATCACAATTCGGTTAGGTTTACCTTAGCGATGGGCAGGGACAGGTATATACCGCAGGGCAAGAATTATAGCTGGGGGAAAGGAAATTATGACGCGATTAGGCAAGATTTAGGATGTGTAGGATGGGGAAGGAAACTGCAGGGGATGGGCACAAACGAAATGTGGAGCTTATTCAAGGAGCAGCTAATGCGTGTCCTTGATAAGTATGTACCTGTCAGGCAGGGAGGAAGTTGTCGAGCGAGGGAGCCGTGGTTTACTCAAGAAGTTGAAGCGCTTGTCAAGAGGAAGAGGGCGGCTTATGTTAGGATGAGACGTGAAGGCTCAGTTAGGGCGCTTGAGAGTTACAAGCTAGCCAGGAAGGATCTAAAGGGAGGGCTAAGAAGAGCAAGGAGAGGACACGAGAAGTCATTGGCGGATAGGATCAAAGAAAACCCTAAGGCTTTCTATAGGTATATCAGGAATAAACGAATGGTAAGAGTTAGAACAGGGCCAATCAAGGATAGTAGTGGGAAGTTGTGTGCGGAATCAGAGGAGATAGGGGAAGCGTTAAATGAATATTTTTCATCAGTATTTACAGTAGAAAAAGAAAATGTTGCCGAGGAGATTACTGAGATACAGCCTACTAGGCTAGATGGGATTGAGATTCACAAGGAGGAGGTGTTAGCAATTTTGGAAAGAGTGAAAATAGATAAGTCCCCTGGGCCAGATGGGATTTATCCTAGGATTCTCTGGGAAGCCAGGGAGGAGATTGCAGAGCCGTTGTTGTTGATCTTTAAGTCGTCATTGTCGACAGGAGTTGTGCCGGAGGACTGGAGGATAGCAAATGTTGTCCCCTTGTTCAAGAAGGGGAGTAGAGACAGCCCTGGTAATTATAGACCTGTGAGCCTTACTTCGGTTGTGGGTAAAATGTTGGAAAAGGTTATAAGAGACAGGATTTATAATCATCTTGAAAAGAATAAGTTCATTTGCGATAGTCAGCACGGTTTTGTGAAAGGTAGGTCGTGCCTCACAAACCTTATTGAGTTTTTCGAGAAGGTGACCAAACAGGTGGATGAGGGTAAAGCCGTGGATGTGGTGCATATGGATTTCAGTAAGGCGTTTGATAAGGTTCCCCACGGTAGGCTATTGCAGAAAATACGGAAGTATGGGGTTGAAGGTGATTTAGAGCTTTGGATCAGAAATTGGCTAGCTGAAAGAAGACAGAGGGTGGTGGTTGATGGCAAATGTTCATCCTGGAGTTTAGTTACTAGTGGTGTACCGCAAGGTTCTGTTTTGGGGCCACTGCTGTTTGTCATTTTTATAAACGACCTGGATGAGGGTGTAGAAGGGTGGGTTAGTAAATTTGCGGATGACACGAAGGTCGGTGGAGTTGTGGATAGTGTAGAAGGGTGTTGTAGGGTACAGAGGGACATAGATAGGCTGCAGAGCTGGGCTGGGAGATGGCAAATGGAGTTTAATGCGGAGAAGTGTGAGGTGATTCACTTTGGAAGGAGTAACAGCAATGCAGAGTATTGGGCTAATGGGAAGATTCTTGGTAGTGTAGATGAGCAGAGAGATCTTGGTATCCAGGTACATAAATCCCTGAAAGTTGCTACCCAGGTTAATAGGGCTGTTAAGAAGGCATATGGTGTGTTAGCCTTTATTAGTAGGGGGATCGAGTTTCGGAGCCACGGGGTCATGATGCAGCTGTACAAAACTCTGGTGAGGCCGCACCTGGAGTATTGCGTGCAATTCTGGTCACCGCATTATAGGAAGGATGTCGAAGCTTTGGAAAGGGTGCAGAGGAGATTTACTAGGATGTTGCCTGGTATGGAAGGAAGGTCTTACGAGGAAAGGCTGAGGGACTTGGGGTTGTTTTCGTTAGAGAGAAGGAGGAGGAGAGGTGACTTAATAGAGACATACAAGATAATCAGAGGGTTAGATAGGGTGGATAGTGAGAGTCTTTTTCCTCGGATGAGGATGGCAAACACGAGGGGACATAGCTTTAAGTTGAGGGGTGAAAGATATAGGACAGATGTCAGAGGTAGTTTCTTTACGCAGAGAGTAGTAGGGGCGTGGAACGCCCTGCCTGCAACAGTAGTAGACTCACCAACTTTAAGGGCATTTAAGTGGTCATTGGATAGACATATGGATGTAAATGGAATAGTGTAGGTCAGATGATCGGCGCAACATCGAGGGCCGAAGGGCCTGTACTGCGCTGTAATATTCTAATTCTAAAAAAAAATTCTAATTCTAATTAATCAGTCTGGGAGTCTCTGATTTAACCTGGTTTACAGTTTTCAGTGTGACAGGCCGTTTTCCCCAGGCCTCTGGAAAGTAGCAGCTGAGGAAATGAGTACAGTTTCAGTGAGAAGAGAATTGTCTTTACAGCACTGCTCGTGGGCCAGGAAGAGCAGGAGTCTTTCCCGCTGGCTCCCCAATTTTTCCATCCATCAAAGTATCAGACACCCTCAAGCAAATATCCCCAGGGCACGGGATCGAACCCTCACCTGGGATTGGAACAACCCATCCTGGGATCAGACTGCTCCCGCTTTTCCCACCTGGACCAGACAAGCTCCCCAGTTTAGGGACACTCCCATCCCAGGAATATACATCACTGCCCGCTAGCCAGAACAGATCATCCCCTGGGGATGGGACACCCCCATTCCGGGATTGGAAACTCCTCCCTTCCACTGCCTACATCAAACACCGTCCCAGGGACCAGACCACCCCCATCCCGGGTCGGACACCACTCCCCACTCTCCCACATGGATCAGAGACTGTGAAAGGAGTTTGAACGGGGACCCGCCCAGGATTAAACTCCCTTAGTGTCGGGAATAAGATGCACCTTCTCTTGGAATCTGACCTGGCTTCCTCTCAGTCTGACTGGAAGCAAAGCGTGTCAAAAGGCTGACGTCAGGTGAGGGAACCCATCAAGTTTAAAGACACAATCTGTGAAGTTCAAATCTTACAGAATGTTTGGAGAAACCTGGGTTTCCACCCCCTCTCTACGTAACCCTGACACCCAGTGCTAATATCCAGCCCAAAGGATTGGAACAAAGAGAAAATACTGAAACTGCTATAAATTTGATGAAATGAGAATATTGAAAACACACAGTAGGTCAGGTAGCACCTGTGGATAGAGAAACCGAGTTAACATTTGAGTTTTATAGCCTTCCATTGGAACTGGAGTATTTTAGCAATTAACATTTTTTCAAGCAATAATGCAACCAGTGAAAAACAGGTTATAGAGGCGGAAAGAGCAAGGGGGAAGGTCTGTGATTGGATGGATGGCAGGAGTGATTCAATGACATAAGGATGATGGTGCAATTAGAATGAGACATTTAAAGAAACAGAAAATGAGCCAAGAGGAGGTATAAATGGATGCAGCAGAATGAAAGAGGAGGACGGGAGTCTGACAAATCTACCAAAGAGGAGAAGGCCTAGAAAAGTTCAGAGATGGTGGGCAGACCCCAGGAGTGCGGGCCAGCCTGCGAGTTGTTTCCCAATAGGGGATCCCTACCCCAAGCACCAGCCCACACCACCTCCACTCCAAATGACTCTGGTATAGGCATCCATTATTACCAGCACAGGACGTCCGAGAAAACACTAGCAATCGTTATAATATGAAGTATTTAATTCAGCTGTTGAGTCCAACAGGAAAAAAATGTCCAATTTTAAAATCTGGTGCTCCATCTCATTGAGTTTTAGGGCTGCAGGATAGAGAGCTCAGATGGGGTGTTGCAAGGAGAATTAAAGAGCCAAATATTCTGAAGGTCAGGGTCACTCTTGCAGGCTGAATGGAGGAGTTCACAGAGATATCACCCAATATGCGCTCACAGTACAATTCTACAGTGACAGATATCGCCAACAACACATGGTTACTGTGATCAAGGGTTCCACACGGGTTAGTGTCCCATACTCAGTTCAGTTCAACAGTGAAAGATACCGCCAGCATGCATGGCCACTAGGATCAGGTGTTCCACTAGGGTTAGTGACCCACACTCAGTACAATACAACAGTGAACAGATATTCTCAATAACATAGACAAACTCACAGAATCATACCTTACAGACAATGTTCCAGACACTATCATCACCATCCGAGGGTATGTCCTGTCCCACCGGCAGGACAGACCCACCAGAGATGGTGGCACAGTGGTATACAGTAGGGAGGGAGTTGCCCCGGGAGTCCTCAACATAGAATCTGGACCCCATGAAGTTTCATGGCATCAGGTCCAACATGGGCAAGGTAACCTCCTACTGATTACCACCTACTGCCATCCATCAGCTGATGACGCAAACTCCTCCATGTTGAACACCACTTGGAGGAAACACTGAGGGTGGCAAGGGCACAAAATGTTCTGTGGGTGGGGGACTTCAATGCCCATCACCAAGAGTGGCTCGGTAGCACCACTACCGACCCAGCTGGCCGAGTCCTAAAAAACATAGCAGCTAGCCTGGGCCTGCGGCAGGTGGTGGGGGAACCAACACGAGGGAAAAACATACTTGAACTCGTCGTCACCAATCAGCCTGCTGCAGATGCTTCTGTCCATGACTGTATTGGTAGGAGTGACCACCGCACAGTACTTGTGGAGACGAAGTCCCGCCTTCACATGGAGGATGCCGTCCATCGTGTTGTGTAGCTCCATCACCGTACGAAATGGGACAGATTTCGTACAGATCTAGCAATGCAAAACTGGGCATCCATGAGGCGCTGTGGGCCGTCAGTAGCAGCAGAAATGTACTCATCCACAATCTGGAACCTCATGGCCCGGCATATCCCCCAGTGTACCATTACCATCATGCCAGCAGAACAACCCTGGTTCAATGAAGAGTGTAGGAGGGCATGCCAGGAGAAGCACCAGGCAGACCTCAAAATGAGGTGTCAACCTGGTGAAGCTACAACCCAGGACTGCTTGCATGCCGAACTGCATAAGCAGCATGCAATGGACTGAACTAAATGATCCCATAACCATCGGATCAGATCGAAGCTCTGCAGTCATGCGACATCCAGCCATGAATGGTGGTGGACAATTAAATAACTAACTGGAGGAGGTGGCGCCACAAATATCCCCATCCTCAATGATGGGGGAGCCCAGCACATCAGTGCAAATGATAAGGCTAAAGCATTTGCAACAATCTTCAGCCAGAAGTGCCGAGTTGATGATGCATCTCGGCCTCCTCCTGAAGTCCCCAGCATCACAGATGCCAGACTTCAGCCAATTCGATTCACTCCGCATGATATCAAGAAGCGACTGAAGGCATTGGATACTGCAAAAGCTATGGGCCCTGACAATATTCCGGTAATAGTACTGAAGACCTGTGCTCCAGAATTTTCCGAGCCCTGAGCCAAGCTGTTCCAGTACAGCTACAACACTGGCATTAACCCTGCAATGTGGAAAATTGCCCAGGTATGTCCTGTACACAAAAAGAAGGACCAATCCAACCCGGCCAATTACCGCCCCATCAGCGTACTCTCAATAATCAGTAAAGTGATGGAAGGTGTCATCAACAGTGCCATCAAGCGGCACTTGATTAGCAATAGCCTGCTCAGTGACGCTCAGTTTGGGTTCCGCCAGAGCCACTCAGCTCCTGACCTCATTGCCGTTTTGGTTCAAACATGGACAAAAGAGCTGAACTCAAGAGGTGAGTTGAGAGTGACTGCCCTTGACATCAAGGCAGTATTTGACCGAGTATGGCATCAAGGAGCCCAAGCAAAACTGAGGTCAATGGGAATCAGGGGGAAAACCCTCCGCTGGCTTGAGTCATACCTAGCACAAAGGAAGATGGTTGTGGTTGTTGGAGGTCAATCATCTGAGCTCCAGGACATCACTGCAGGAGTTCCTCAGGGTAGTGTCCTAGGCGCAACCATCTTCAGCTGCTTCATCAATGACCTTCCTTCAATAATAAGGTCAGAAGTGGGGATGTTCGCTGATGATTGCACAATGTTCAGCACCATTCGCGACTCCTCAGATACTGAAGCAGTCCGTGTAGAAATGCAGCAAGACCTGGACAATACCCAAATAAAAGCAAATACTGCGGATGCTGGAAATCTGAAACAAAACAAGAAATGCTGGAATCACTCAGCAGGTCCGGCAGCATCTGTGGAAAGAGAAGCAGAGTTAACGTTTCGGGTCAGTGAGCCCTCTTCGGAACCGAAGAGGGGTCACTGACCCAAAACGTTAACTCTGCTTCTCTTTCCACAGATGCTGCCAGACCTGCTGAGTGATTCCAGCATTTCTTGTTTTTGTTTCTGGACAATACCCAGGATTGGGCTGATAAGTAGCAAGTAACATTTGCGCGACACAAGTGCCAGGCATTGACCATCTCCATCAAGAGAGAATCTAACCATCTTCCCTTGACATTCAATGGTATTACTATCGCTGAATTCCCCACTGTCAACATCCTAGGGGCTACCATTGACCAGAAACTGAACTGGAGCAGTCATATAAATGCCATGGCTACAAGAGCAGGTCAGAGGCTAGGAATCCTGAGGCGAGTAAGTCAATTCCTGACTCCCCAAAGCCTGTCCACCATCTACAAGGCACAAGTCAGGAGTGTGATGCAATACTGTCCACTTGCCTGGATGGGTGCAGCTCCAACAACACTCAAGAAGCTCGACATCATCCAGGACAAAGCAGCCCGCTTGATTGGCACCCCATCGACAAACATTCACACCCTCCACTACCGACGCAGAGCGGCAGAAGTGTGTACCATCTACAAGAAGCACTGCAGCAATGCACCAAGGCTCCTTAGACAGCACCTTCCAAACCCGCGACCTCTACCAACTAGAAGGACAAGGGCAGCAAATACATGGGAACACCACCACCTGCAACTTCCCCTCCAAGTCACACACCATCCTGACTTGGAAGTATATCGCCATTCCTTCACTGTCGCTGGGTCAAAATTCTGGAACTCCCTTCCTAACAGCACTGTGGGTGTACCTACCCCAAATGGACTGCACCGATTCAAGAAGGCAACTCACCACCAACTTCTCAAGGACAATTGGGGATGGGCAATAAATGCTGGCCTGGCCAGCGTCGCCCACATCCCATTAATTGTTAAAAAAACATATTTTGCGGGGGAATAATTTCGGGGGAGAATATTTTGTGGGGGAATAATTTCCGGTAGTGCTGGTAATGCTGGATGCGATGGTAATGCTTTTAAATGTCAAGGGAAGATGGTTAGATTCTCTCTTGTTGGAGATGGTCATTGCCTCGCACTTGTGATGTCCTGGAGCTCTGATGATTGCTCCACTACCTCCCGCTGGCTGTCGGGAGGCCTGCAGTAAACCCCAACATCATGACTGCACCTTTCCTATTCCTGAGCTCCACCCATATTGCCTCGGTGCATGACCCCTCCGAGGTGTCCTCCCGCAATACAGCTCTCTGTCACCCTGTCTCTCTCTCCTTCACCCTCTCTTCCTCTCTCTCCATCTATCTCTCCCTGACCCTTTCACTCTCTCTCCCTCATCCTGTCTCTCTCGCCCTCAGGCTGTATCTCTCTCTCACCCACATTCTCTCTCTCTCTTGCTCTCCCACACCCTCTCTCTCTCTTTCTCTACTCATCCAGTCACTCTCTCTCTCTCCCTCATCCTGTCTCTCTCTCTCTCCCTCATTCTGTCTCTCTCGCCCTCACTCTGTATCTCTCTTTCTCCCTCACTCTGTCTCTCTATTTCTCACCCTGTCTCTCTCTTTCTCTCTTGCTCTCCCACACCCTTTCTCTCTCTCTCTCTCTCTGACTCTCTCACTCTGTCTCTTTATTTCTCTCTCACACTCTCCCTGCATCTCTCGCTTGCTCTACCACATCCTGCCTCTCTCTCGCTCTCTTCCTCACCCTGTCTCTCTACTTCTCTCTCTCGCTCCCTCACTCTGTCTCTCAATTTATCTCTCTCTTTCCCACACCCTGTCTATCTCTCTCTTCCTCACTTTATCTCTCTATTTCTCTCTCTCTCTCACCCTGTCTCTCTCTCACACCCTCAGCCTGTCTCTCTCTCTCTCCCCCTCACCTGTCTCTCTATTTCTCTCTCTCTGCCTCATTCTGCCTCTCCCTATCCGTCACTCTGTCTCTCTTTGCCCCTCTCTCTCCCTCACATAATCTCTCTCTCTCTCTCTCTCTCTCTCTCTGCCTCACGCAGTCTCTCTATTTCTCTCTCTCTCTCACCCTGTCACTCTCTCTCCTCTCTTTCCCCCTCACACTGTCTCTCTCTGCCCCTCACTTTGTCTCTCTCTATATCGTTCTCTCTGCTTCTCACTCTCTCCCTCTCTCTCTCTCTCCTCTTCACACTGTCTATCTCTGTCCCTCACTCTCTCTCTCTCTCTCTCCTTCACTCTGCTTCTCTCTCTCTCTCCCTCACAAAGTCTCTCTATCTTTCTCTCCTTCTCCCCTCATCCTCTCTCTCTCCCTCACACTGCCTCTCTCTCTCACACGCCATCTCTCGCTTTCTCCCTCTCAATCACTTTGTCTCACTATTTCTCTTAGTCTCTCCCTCAAATTCTCTCTCTCTCTCTCTCTCTTTCCCTCACTCTGTCTCTCACTGCCTCACACTGTCTCACACTGTCTCTCTCTCTTCCTCACACCATCTCTCTCTCTCTCTCCCTCACCCTATTTCTCTATTTCTCTTTCTCTCTCTCACTCACTCTGTTTCTCTCTCTCTCCCTCCCTCACACTGTCTCTCTCTGTCGCTCTGTCTCCCTCACACTATCTCTCTCTCTCCTTCACCCAGTCTCTCCATTTCTCTCTCCCCTCATCCAGTCTCTCTCTGTGTCCCTCATCCTCTCTCTCTCTCTCTCCCTCACTCTGCCTCTCTCTCTCGCCTTCACTTTTCTTCTCTCTCTCTCCCTCATACAGTCTCTCTATCATTCTCTCCCTCTCCCCTCTTCCTCTCTCTCTCTAGCTCACTCTGTCTCTCTCGCCCTCACACCGTCTCTCGCTTTCTCTCTCTCACTCACTTTGTCCCTCTATTTCTCTCATTCTCTCCCTCAAACTGTCTCTCTCTCTCCCTCACACTGTCTCTCTCTCTTTCACACTGTCTCACGCTTTCTCTCTCTCCCTCACTTTCTCTCTCTCTCTCTCAATCACCTTGTCTCTCTATTTCTCCCTGTCTCCCTCCCTCACCCTGTCTCTCTTACCCTCACTCTGCCTCTCTATTTCTCTCTCTCTCCCTCAGTCTGTCTGTCTCTCTCTCTCGCTCCTTCACCCTGTCTATCTCTCTCCCTCACCCTGTCTCTCTCTCTCTCTCCCTCACCCTGTCTCTATCTGTATATCCCTCACACTGTCTCTCTATCACCCTCTCTCTTTCTGTCTCTCTCTCTCTCTCCGCTCATCCAGTCTCTGTCTCTGTCCCTCATCCTGTCTCTCTCTCTCTCCCTCACTCTGTCTCTCTATTTCTCTCTCTCTCCCTCACCGTGTCTCTCTCTCTCCCTCAAATGTCTCTCTCTGCCTCTCACTCTATCTGTCTCTCTCCCTCACTCTACTTCTCTCTCTCTCCCTCACACAGCCTCCCACTCTTTCTCTTCCTCTCCCATCATCCTGTACTTCTCTCTCTCTCTGATCCTGCCTTTCTCTCCCTCACACTGTCTCTCGATTTCTTTCGCTCCCTCACTCTGTCTCTCTATATCTCTCTCTCTCCCTCACTCTGTCTCTCTAAATCTCTCTCTCTCTCACTCCCTCACTCTGTCTCTCTATTTCGCTCTCTCTCGCTCTCTTTCTCCCTCAACCTGTCTCTCTATTTCTCTCTCTCTCCCTCACTCTGTCTCTCTGTTTCTCTGTCTCTACCTCACCCTGTCTCTCTCTCTCTCCCAGATCCTGTCTCTCTCTCTCTCTCCCTCACCCTCTCTCTCTCTCTATGCCTCTACCGCAGGGATCAGTGCTAGGTCCCCAGCTTTTCACAGTATATATTAATGTTATAGATGAGGGAATTAAATGTAATATATCCAAAAGTGCATCCAAAAGTTCTGGATGGGTGTATGAGTTGCGAGGAGGATGCAGAGAAGCTCCAGTGTGATATGGACTGGTTGAGCGAGTGGGCAAATGCATGGAAGATGCAGTATAATGTTGATAAATGTGAGGTTATCCCCTTTGGTGACAAAAACAGAAAAGCAGATTATTATCTGAATGGCGATAGATTGGGAAATGGGGTGGTGCCGCAGAACCTGGGTGCCCTTGTGCACCAGTCGCTGAAAGTAAGCATGCAGGTGCAGCAGGCTGTCAAGAAGGCAAATAAACAGTTGGCCTTCAAAGCGAGAGGATTCGAGTACAGGAGCAAGGATGGCTTGCTGCAATTATACAAGGGCTTAGGTGAGACCAGATCTGGAGTATTGTGTGCAGTTTTGGTCTCCTTCTCTGAGGAAGGATGATCTTGCTATGAGGGGAGTGAAGCGAAGGTTCACCAGACTGATTCCTGGGATGGAAGGACTGACGTATGAAGAGAGATTGGGTCGATTAGGCTTGTATATGCTGGGGTTTAGAAGAATGAGAGGGGATCTCAAAGAAACACACACAATTCTAACAGGACTGGACAGACTAGATGCAGGAAGGATGTTCCCGATGGCGGGGGAGCCCAGGACCAGTGGTCACAGTCTAAGGATATGAGATAAGCCATTTAGGACTGGGATAAGGAGGGATTTCTTCACCCAGTGAGTTTTGAACCTGTGGAATTCTCTACCACAGAAAGCAGTTGAGTCCATATTATTAAATATATTCAAGAAAGAGTTAAATATAGTTCTTAGGGCTAAAAGGATCAAGGGATATGGGGAGAAAGTGGGATCAGGCTACTGAGTTTTGATGATCAGCCATGATCGTATTGAATGGTGGTGCAGTTCGAAGGGCCGAATGGTCTACTTCTGCTCCTATTTTTCTATGTTTCTAGGGACCAAAAGCTTAGGATCATGCTTCCATGCTGAATGCAGGAGATCAGTGAACTAATAATCCACTCTGTGTTCAATCAGTACAATTCTGCAGTGAGAGAGAGTACAACCAATATGTGGCCACTGGGTTCAGTTGTTTCACTCTATTTAGTAACACACATGCAGTGTGATTTTACACTGACTGGTACACCCAGTACTTCCTTCACTCATGAGTTCCCGTCAGTGAGGTCTGATTCAACATTACCACGGGAGTCCCCTAAATGCATAAAGTTGATAATTCAGAGAGCCTGTGAGTTATAAGCAGAGCTTTATGTCATTTGTGGCTGTGGAATATAGAGCATTACAGCACAGTACAGGCCCTTCGGCCCTCGATGTTGCGCCGACCTGTGAAACCATCTGACCTGAACTATTCCATTTTCATCCATATGACTATCCAATGACCACTTAAATGCCCTTAAAGTTGGCGAGTCTACTACTGTTGCAGGCAGGGCGTTCCACGCCCCTACTACTCTCTGAGTAAAGAAACTACCTCTGACATCTGTCCTATATCTATCACCCCTCAACGTAAAGCTATGCCCCCTCGTGTTTGCCATCACCATCCGAGGAAAAAGACTCTCACTATCCACCCTATCTAACCCTCTGATTATCTTATATGTCTCTATTAAGTCACCTCTCCTCCTCCTTCTCTCTAACGAAAACAACCTCAAGTCCCTCAGCCTTTCCTCGTAAGACCTTCCCTCCATACCAGGCAACGTCCTAGTAAATCTCCTCTTCACCCTTTCCAAAGCTTCCACATCCTTCCTATAATGCGTTGACCAGAACTGCATGCAATACTCCAGGTGCGGCCGCACCAGAGTTTTGTACAGCTGCAGCATGACCTCGTGGCTCCGAAACTCGATCCCCCTACTAATAAAAGCTAACACACCATATGCCTTCTTAACAGCCCTATTAACCTGGGTGGCAACTTTCAGGGATTTATGTACCTGGACACCAAGATCTCTCTGTTCATCTACACTACCAAGAATCTTCCCATTAGCCCAGTACTCTGCATTCCTGTTACTCCTTCCAAAGTGAATCACCTCACACTTTTCCGCATTAAACTCCATTTGCCATTTCTCAGCCCAGCTCTGCAGCCTATCTATGTCCCTCTGCACCCTACAGCATCCTTCGGCACTATCCACAACTCCACCGACCTTCGTGTCATCCGCCAATGTACTAACCCACCCTTCTACACCCTCATCCAGGTCATTTATAAAAATGACAAACAGCAGTGGCCCCAAAACAGATCCTTGCGGTACGCCACTAGTAACTAAACTCCAGGATGAACATTTGCCATCAACCACCACCCTCTGTCTTCTTTCAGCTAGCCAATTTCTGATCCAAAGCACTAAATCACCTTCAATCCAATACTTCCGTATTTTCTGCAATAGCCTACCGTGGGGAACCTTATCAAACGCCTTACTGAAATCCATATACACCACATCCACTGCTTTACCCTCATCCACCTGTTTGGTCACCTTCTCAAAAAACTGAATAAGGTTTGTGAGGCACGACCTACCCTTCACAAAACCGTGCTGACTATCGCTACTGAACTTATTCTTTTCAAGATGATTATAAATCCTATCTCTTATAAGCTTTTCCAACATTTTACCCACAACCGAAGTAAGGCTCACAGGTCTATGATTACCAGGGCTGTCTCTACTCCCCTTCTTGAACAAGGGGACAACATTTGCTATCCTCCAGTCTTCCGGCACTATTCCTGTCGATAATGACGACATAAAGATCAAGGACAAAGGCTCTGCAATCTCCTCCCTGGCTTCCCAGAGAATCCTAGGATAAATCCCATCTGGCCCAGCGGACTTATCTATTTTCACACTTTCCAAAATTGCTAACACCTCCTCCTTGTGAACCTCAATCCCATCTAGCCTAGTAGTCTGAATCTCAGTATTCTCCTCGACAACATTTTCTTTCTCCACTGTAAATACTGACGAAAAATATTCATTTAACGCTTCCCCTATCTCCTCTGATTCCACACACAACTTCCCACTACTACCCTTGATTGGCCCTAATCTAACTCTATAAACAGAAGATAAACAGATATATTGCAGAATATTTGTCTTAAAATGATATTACTATTGGGCAATTTGTAATTGTGACCATTTGAACAGCAGATAACTTCTAACAGTCACATCACAAAACCAGAAACAAGCTCACACACATATTGACACAAATTCAGTGCCTTTAGTCACTTACCTGGAATGCTAATGATGGCAAAGATCAGATAATATATTTTCCTGATGCTGTAAAATATTAAATCAATTTTCTGTGTGAGGTGAGTTGTCCTTTCCTGCTCGCAGGCAACCTCTCTGCATTCAGTTCTGAAGTGCTACATTCCTAAAACCTGTGATTTATACCCTGTGGGATGGCTCCAGGGATACTGAGGTTGCAACATTACTCACTTTCTTTGAAATTGAACAAATATATTACGTCAACACGTTCGGTCAGTGTTGTGTTAGACCATTGTGAAGTATCAGATTGAACTGGAAACTCAATTAACTAATAAAAATTAGTTGCTGCAATTCTCCCAGCAATGAGGTTGTGTTTTCAAACACCACCAGTCCCAATTTCTATACCTCATGTTGTTTCAATGATATATTTCACTGTTTTGTGACGATTCAGTAATTAAACTCCAAATGTTAGAGTGTCACTCTCTACGTCAGTTATACTGCCCTCTGAGATGTGGTTGTCCTCTTTAACTGTGGAAATTCAGTAATTACATTTTAAATGTGAGAGTTTCTCTCTCAAATCTTTTCTACTGCACTCTGGTATGTGGCTGTCCTCTGTGGACATTCAGTTTGGTGGTTAACGTGGGTTATAACATCTATGCATTGCAGACTTCAACTAATACAGCATCTGAAATGCCACAACATTAACTGAAACAGCATTGCAATCCAATACACCACTGCAAAGTTATGCAACTCTTTAAACCAACAGATCACGTCAAATAATACAGCTGCTACAACTGATACAGACTCTCCAAATAATATAGCCCCGAAAACTAATGCAGGCCCTGAAAGTGATGCATAGCTTCCAACCGATACAGCTGCCTAAACTGATATAACCCCACCCAATGAATACAATCCCTCCCACAGCTCCTCTGATCGACTTCGCACCCCAAACTGACACAGGCCGTCCATTCGGCACAGAAACTCCAACCGATGTTATTGACTTTCATTTCCTCTTGCGGTAATGCTCCTATTTTTTAATCTTTCTATGTATCTAAGACAGACGCAAAGTAATCATCCTTTGCCATTTCCGCCACCGACAGCGTGATGCCACAAACAAAAGCATCTTCCCTTCCCCTCCCCTGTCAGCATTCCAAAGGGATCATTCCCTCCACGACACCCTCGTCCACTCCTCTATTACACCCACCTCGTCGCCGATTTCCCACGGCACCATCTTCTGCAATCGCAGGGGGTGTAATACCTGCCGATTTACCTCCTCTCTCCTCACTATCCAAGGCCCCAAACACTCACTTCAGGTGAAGCAGCGATTGACTTGTACTTCTTTCAATTTAGTATACTGTATTCGCTGCTCACAGTGTGGTCTTCTCTACGTTGGGGAGGCCAACTGCAGTCTGGGTGACCGCATTGAAGAACACCTCTGCTCAGTTCAAAAACATTACCCCGAGCTTCCAGTTGCTGGCCATTTCAACACTCCCCTCTGCTCTCATGCCCGCATCTCTGCGCTGGGATTGCTGATGTGTTCCAGTGAACATCAACGCAGGCTCGAGGAACAGCATCTCATTTACCGATTAGACACGCTACAGCCTGCCGGACTGAACATTGAGTTCAATCATTTCAGAGCATGACGCGCTGCCTTTTTATTTTTATTTTTAGTTATTTTTATTTTTTTATTTTTATGTTTTTATTTTATTTTGGTCTGTTTAGTTTGTTTCTACGGTGTCTACCACTGTTTATTCATGTTAGTGCTTGGGGCCAAGCTGTTCAGTTTTCTGCACATTATCACCCTCTCTATACTAACGCATTGTCTGTCAGCACACCATTAACATACTGTTTGCTTTGCTCCTGACCTTTTGTTCAGTTATCTCTGTTACTTAGTCAAATCAACACCTTCTCTTTTGTTATCTATTGCCCCACACCCGCTTTACTTGCTTAAAACCTTTTACATATCTAATATTTGCCAGTTCTGATGAAGGGTCACTCACCTGAAACGTTAACCCTGCTTCTCTCTCCACAGATGTTGCCAGACCTGCCGAGTATTTCCAACATTTCTTGTTTTTATTACAAAGTAATCATTTCGCTGCTCTACCATTTCTCTATTCCCCATAATAAGTTCCACTGACTCTGCCTGCAATGGACCCACATTTGTCTTAGCCAACCGTTTCCTTTTCACATACCTAGAAAAGCTTTTACAGTCTGTTTAGCTATCTTACATTCATATTCTATTCCCCCTTTCTTTATCAGTCCCTTGGAACCCCTTTGCAGTATTCTAAAATACTCCCAATCCTCAGGTTTACTACTGTTTCTGGCAACTTTATAGTCCTTTACTTTTAATCTTAGACAATCCTTAACTTTCTTTGTTATCCGCAGTTGACTGTTTTTACATTTGATTTTTGATGACCAACATCGGCAAAACCATTCTAGGCAAATTAATCATAGAGTAACCCCATTGTTCTGGTGAGATTGGGCAATTGCCTTTGTCTCCAGTCGGCCTTTGGCTTTTCATATGCAAGTTCGTGCGCGGCCATCTTTTCTGCTCTGTTCTTGTTTTAAGTTAATTGGAGCAATTTCAGTGGGAGTCTCCGGCAAAGTTCCATACGATGAATAAATATTTTCCATTTGGCATGTGGGATCTCTGTCCACAGCTCGCCGAATGAAATGCAACAATGGGGAACATTTCATCATAAGTTAAAAAGAGAAAACATAGGAAAACACATGCATTTTCATTCACTCTCGTCCACTCAGAAATCTTAATATTGTATATGCTTGTCTTTTGCTTTCTGAAGCAGTGCTGATTTAAACGGTCCTTTGCCCTTGAAGTGCGTCTGTGATGGTTTGGTGTTGTCCTGCCAGTTTAAAGTTTATTTTAGTATTAGTTTGGAATAAAGTAGGAATGGGCATCTCAATAAACATGTGTTTGTTGGGGGAGTTTGGTGTCTGCCAATTTCCATAATTGTCTCGGGTGAGTTCTTCTTAGTGCACAAACCTAACCCGTTAGCTGCTGTTTCTGCAACATGTGTTTCTAACCCTTCAGGTTCCAGTACCTTGCTGATTTCATTCCTTATGCAATATTTGGTGATGAGTTTGTTTGAGCCCCTGTGATATGTCTGAGATTTCCTTGGTGCCTTTGTTCTTGCTGGAGTCTGAAGTAATATTGGTGGACGTAATTAGCTCTGGGCTTGAGCTATGTCCATACTAGTGTACAGTAGGTAGAGCCATCCTGACCTCACTTCCAATGCTGTAGAGATTAATACAAGTGTTACTCACCTGAGGGCATTTTTGTTTCCCTATTCTCCTGACTGCGGGGACGGCCCCTTTGTTAATCTCCCTATGGCCTCTGGGACGTTCCTGCTCATAGGCTTCTGTCCAGATTCCATTTCACTCCTCTGCGTTACTTCGACTAGGTGAGGCATCACCCTCATTGTGTCTATGCCCGTTTAGGAGCATTCTTTGTCTGTACAGGTTCTGTAAATGTTGTTAGCAGCCATGGTAGGGTTCTTCTTTTGCCTGCATTCGTGTAGGTGGGTGTGGCGTCTAATTTTCCGAACATTTCGGGGTTGGCTGATCGGGGTTTTATTTGTGAATCCTCCCGGCCGTATCATTATCTCGAAGCAGGTCAACCGCGTCCACAGACAAACTAGGGACAAGCCCGGCGGTCACTGGTCCCGAAATTAGGTCACATTCCAAATTCGCCCGATGTAAAGTGTAACGGTCTTGTGTTGTTTTTTTTTCGTCCTCGGCCTCAACAATTGTATTGTACCTTTTAGATTGTAAAAAGGAGCAGTGCACCTTTAAGGCAGAGGAGGATCCGGAGACTCAGTCTTCCAGTTGCTTTATGGTTGCCAAGCAACAGCAGCAGCAGAATGAGGTCACGTGATTAGTGTTTCAGACTGACTTTAAAATCTAACCAGCAGAGACTGGTTTCAAGCATACAGTTCTGAGAGACTGTGCCAGTGAGGCGATTTGAACTGACGGGAGGAGGCTGTTTCATTTCTCTTGCTAAAAGAATTCTACAAAGCTTCAAGCCAAAGTAATTCCATCAGAAAATAAGAAAAGCTTCTCTTTCACAACAAGTTATTGTTATTTGCTGTGTTCATCCCTGGAAAACAGTTTAATGCTATAACAGCCGAACTGCTGCATTCCCATCGTTGAAGGACATTTTTCTCATCAGACACCTGTGAAGATTGCAAGTGACCGTTGACTGTTTCTACATTGGAATAATCCATTCACTGAGAACGTAAACTGAAAAGACTCTCTGTCTTACCGAAACATTGTTAATTTTTGAATGTATGCATGTGAATCTGGGAGTTAGATTTCAAATAAAGAGCTCTAAGGTCTTCAGTTGTTTTTCTTAATAAATAGTTAATGTGTTGTTGTCTCGCGATACCTGGTTTGCTCGACTTCATTCTGGGGATACTGGAGTGCTTGATTTGGCTGTTTGTTTCCCGATTTGTTGAAAGCTTAAATAATATGCTGCGACATGTGGAGAGACAGGACTGAATTAATAGCGTGTTATTTCCACCGCGGTTGTAACAAAAGGTAGGAGCGAACACTGCCCCCCGATCCCATTCACCACCATTCTTGTACTTTAATGGCGCACAACCACTGAGCAAAAGCCAACTGCTTACTTCTCTCAGACACCAGGCAAGTTTGATCAGTTTGTTTCTTGGGGGTTCAGAGTTTCTAGCAGTAGGCTTCCAGTACTAGCTCATATGTCCCGCGAATAACAATTTCAATCAATTCATAATTTGATGTCAGCGTTGTCGCAGGAGGGTCCAGCTCTTGGCCAGCCATTTTAACTGGCTTGTTAGCTTCTCAAAAATTGCAAAAATGCTTCCACGTCTCCCTCATTGAACTTTGGGATCAACTGGAAGAATTTTAAGAGTTCTGCACATGGCCCTGTGTTAAGTGTAACCTCCATATTCGCCATGCTTTCACTTGAGGTACCCTGTCGCCCCCTGGCTACCTCAAGCCGCCGTAACACTCTTTCCTCCTGTTCATTCTGGAAAGTTCACTCTTTTTCCTTTTCCTGTCACTGTACTCTCTCTCCACTATCTCTTTTTCTTTCTACGATCTCTCTCATTTTCTCTTCTCCCTAGTGATGAAGCATTGAATACAACATACATAGAGAGTTTTTATTTATAAATGATTGTTTGAGTTTTATTGGATGATGGTGTTTATTTATACATTACCTTTCATCATTCAAAATAATTTTCCAAACAGCAACCAGTTTAATGTTACAACTGTTTACATAGTAGGGAAATAGCCATTTCACACAAATTGTATTGAAATTATTTTATTAAGTATCTCAAGTTTACAGAAAGTGAACTCCTGAAAATTTGGACACTTTCAAATTCTCAGTAACACAGAATCTCCCATCAGCAATGGCTCAGCATTTCCATCTGCTGGTGCCCCTGTCTCATTGCAGTTACTGTCACTCTCACCATCTCCATCAAATAGTGTCCCTGTCTCACTGCAGTTACTGTCACTCTCACCATCGCCATTTGCTGGTGTCACTGTCTCACTGCACTTACTGCCCCCGCTCACCATCTCCATCTGCTGGTGTCGCTGTCTCCCTGTTTGAGGAGCTGTATTACTTTCAGCAACGGTATTAGATGGAAGGAGGGGGCTGTAATATTTTGAGCGACTGAATTAGTTTCAGGTGCTGTGTTAGTTTGAGGGCCTTTATTAATTTGAGGGTGTGTTTTAGATTGACGGCGAGTGTTAATTGGAGGGTCTGAATCTCCCTGTTGCAACTGCTAAAATGCATTACCTGACACTGGTTATTGCTAAGTTCCATTTATCACCTCTCTACCCATTCTCCTCGTCTATCTATGCCCTGTTTCAGACGTATATCATATCATCACCTGCGTTTTGGCACCTCCTAGCTTCATGTCGTCAGCAGATTTTGAGATTTACTCCGTGTTCAAAGATACAAGTCATTTCTATTTCTAAAAAAGGACAAACTGGTGGCAGCGCTGACCCTTGGTGAACACCACTTTCTACCATCTTCTTCTCTAAAAGCAGCATTTACTAGGACTTGCTATTTTCTGTTTTTGATATTTTACTGGACACTGACCATCCTGTTCCATAAGCCTTATTTTTTAACAAGCCTTTTATGTGCTGCCTCATCAAATGTTTTCTTTTCATCAATAAAAACAACAGCCACCGTTTTCCCTTCATCAACCTTCACTGTTATGTCATGGACACTTTAATTAGATTATTTAAATCTTATCAGCCTTTACAAAATACATGTTGGCTATACTTAACCGACTGGAACTTCTCTACCTGTCAGTTGATATTTTCCCAGATCACTATTTCTAAAACTTTACGGACCACTGATGTTATACTAATTGACTTTTCGTGAATAAGGAGCTTACATTTGGCACTTTAAAATCTTCCGGCATTACCCTCGCATCCAGCAAAGATTGGAAGAATATAACAACCTCCTCCGCATCGCCATCCCCACCATTTTTAATAACCTAGGATACAAACCATCTGGACCAGGTGCCTTATGTACTATAAGCATAACCAGCCTTTTTAGCACCTTCCCCTACCACTTTTGAACCGCCTCCATTCTGTCTACTCTCTCCACTTCCACTGATATTTTGTCAGCCTCCATTCCCTTAGTGAATACTGATACAACGTAGTTATTAAGTGTATTAGCTTTACCCTGCACCTCTAAGTATATATTATTCTATGTGTACCTAATAAGCTCCACTTCAACAACTCAACACTTTTACAACTCACTTAATAGTTACATGCCAGTGTAAGTTCTTTGAGTTCCCATTTATGTTGGCTGACATTCCATTCTCATATTCTCACTTTAGTAGTCTTATTTTCCTCCCCACATCTCCCCTTAACCTACTGTAAATGGCCTGGTTCTCACTTGAGTTAATCTGACATCATGTGCCTTCTTTTTTGATTGTTTCGTCATCATCTATATCTCCTTCATCAACCGAGGTGACATGTTCTTGATTCCGCTACGTTTCACCCTTGGTGCGATATTCCTAACATGTAACTGAAGCACCTCTTCCTTAAATATAACCTATTGTTCTGATGCAGATCTTCCTGCCAATCTTTGGTTCCATTCTTCCCAGCTGGATCCCTTCTCATTTGTTGAAATTAGTCTCCTTCTAATCAATACACTTTACATTATTTTGTTCTTTGCTTTTCCACATTACGAGTCGAAAAGCTACAATATGGTGATCACTCTTACCCAAGTGTTTGTGCAGAGACACTTGGTCCACTGGGGTCAGGTCATTACCCAGCATCAGATTTCGCAATGCCTCTTTTCTAGTTGGCTGAGAACATACTGATCAAGGAAGTTCTCCTGACACATTTTATAAATTCCTCCCTCTCCTTCCTCTTTAATCCAAAATAATCTCAATCAACACTTGAATCCTTAAAGTTCCCCAACATCTCGAAACTTTAGTTGTTGCACATCTCTGTGATTTCCCTGCGATTTGCTCCTCTACCTCTTTTGGACTGTTTGGAGGCCTACAGAATACCCCGAGGAGAGCTATAATGCACTTGCTGCTCCTCAACTCAAAACAATCGATTCTGCACTTGCCATGTCGAAACACGTCCCTTTTCAGCAATGAAAAGTCTTCCCTAATCAGTACTGCCACCCCTTTATATCTTTGTCCCCTTGTATATTAAGCGCCCGGACCTCGTTTCCATTATTGCCACTATTTCGCGTTCCCATATTTAAACATTCGCTCACCGACCTTAATCACCACACTTTGTGTGTTCACACATGCATTGTACTGCAGTCGTTGACATCCCCATTGTCCTTCTCAGTCCACTGCCATCAAATGTGGAACCACTTTCTTCACTACAAATATCTTTGTTTTAATATTATTCATACATGGGATATTGCCAGTATTTATTGTCCTTCCCCAGTTGCCCTTGAGAAGGTGGTAGTGAGCAGCAGTCCATGTAGAATAGGTGCATCCACAGTGCTGCTAGGAAGGAAGTTCCAAGATTTTGACCCAGTGACATTGAACGAACGCCGATATTTTTCCAAGTCAGAATGTGTGTGACTTGGAGAGGAACTTGCAGTTGGTGGTGTTCCCATACATTTGCTGCCCTTGTCCTTCTAGTTAGTAGAGACGGCTGGTTTGGAAGATGCTCTCAAAGGAGCCTTGGTGCGTTGCTGCAGTGCATCTTGTAGATCCAGGCAAGTGGAGAGTATTCCATCACACTCCTGACTTGTGCCTTGTAGATTGTGGACAGGCTTTGGGGAGTCAGGAGCCGAGTTACTGGCCGCAGGATTCCTAGCCTCTGAACTGCTCTTGTAGCCACGGTATTTATATGGCTAATGCAGTTCAGTTTCTGGTCAATGGTAGCCTCTAGGATGTTGATAGTGGGGGATTCAGCGATGTTAATGCCATCGAATGTCAAGGGGAAATGGTTAGATTCTCTCTTGTTGGAGATGGTCATTGCCAGGCACTTGTGTGACACGAATGTTACTTGACAATTATCAGTCCAAGCCTGGATGTTGTCCAGGTCTTGTTGCATTTCTACACAGACAGCTTCAGTATTTGAGGAGTCACGAATGGTGCTGAACATTGTGCAATCATCAGCGAACATCCCCACTTCTGACCTAATGATTGAAGAAAGGTCATTGATGAAGCAGCTGAAGATGGTTGTGATATTTTCGGTACATTAATCTAAAGCATTAATAACGATTGTAAACATTTGAGGCTCCATCAATTATCCCTGAGCAACCGACTCATTGCAGTTTGTGATTTCAGAGGATAGCCTCGACTTTTGCACTTCCCCACAAGTGAAAACATTCTGGGTTGGAATTTGTTGGCCCAACGATGCAGGAAAAAGTGGCCACCCTGAGCGGGACCCACGCCACTGCAAATCTATGGAGTGTGGTCAATTAGTATTCTCACGGCGGCCATCCCCAAATACGTGGTGGGGTCGGCATTGGCGACATATTCCACGGTGACAAATGATGCAGGAGGAAACACTGGCACCATTTGTTTAAGGCTGCCAGACCTGCAAATATTTCAACAAAGTGCAAGGTTCACCTCCTCCCCATTCCCTGTTCAAATACTATAAAGTTCACCCCTTCCTCGCTTCCCTACACAAATACTACAGAGCAGAGCCCTTCCACACTCGGTGGGCCCAGCCTTCCCTGGACGGGAAATGGATGGAAATCGAGCCCTACATGTTGCGCTGGAGTTCGGGAACTGAAGGTACGTACGATCGCAGTGGATTATATCTGAATTAAAGCAAAGATCGAATTAGCATATCAAAAGCAGGGTCCTATAGAACATAGAACATAGAACATTACAGCGCAGTACAGGCCCTTCAGCCCTCGATGTTGCGCCGACCTGTGAAACCATCTGACCTACACTATTCCATTTTCACCCATATGTCTATCCAATGACCACTTAAATGCCCTTAAAGTTGGCGAGTCTACTACTGTTGCAGGCAGGGCGTTCCATGCCCCTGCTACTCTCTGCGTAAAGAAACTACCTCTGACATCTGTCCAATATCTATCACCCCTCAACGTAAAGCTATGTCCCCTCGTGTTTGCCATCACCATCCGAGGAAAAAGACTCTCACTATCCACCCTATCTAACCCTCTGATTATCTTACATGTCTCTATTAAGTCACCTCTCCTCCTCATTCTCTCAAACGAAAACAACCTCAAGTCCCTCAGCCTTTCCTCATAAGACCTTCCCTCCATACCAGGCAACATCCTAGTAAATCTCCTCTGCGCCCTTTCCAAAGCTTCCACATCCTTCCAATAATGCGGTGACCAGAACTGCACGCAATACTCCAGGTGCGGTCTCACCAGAGTTTTGTACAGCTGCAGCATGACCTCGTGGCTCCGAAACTCGATCCCCCTACTAATAAAAGCTAACACACCTTATCCCTTCTTAACAGCTCTATTAACCTGGGTGGCAACTTTCAGGGATTTATGTACCTGGACACCAAGATCTCTCTGCTCATCTACACTACCAAGAATCTTCCCATTCGCCCAGTACTTTGCATTCCTGTTACTCCTTCCAAAGTGAATCACCTCACAGTTTTCCGCATTAAACTCCATTTGCCATCTCTCAGCCCAGCTCTGCAGCCTATCTATGTCCCTCTGTAACCTACAGCATCCTTCGGCACTATCCACAATGCCACCGACCTTCGTGTCATCCGCAAATTTACTAACCCACACTTCTACACCATCTTCCAGGTCATTTATAAAAATGACAAACAGCAGTGGCCCCAAAACAGATCCTTGCGGTACACCACTAGTAACTAAACTACAGGATGAACATTTGCCATCAACCACCACCCTCTGTCGTCTTTCAGCTAGCCAATTTCTGATCCAAAGCACTAAATCACCTTCAATCCCATACCTCTGTATTTTCTGCCATTGCCTACCCTGGGGAACCTTATCAAACGCCTTACTGAAATCCATATACACCACATCCACGGCTTTACCCTCATCCACCTGTTTGGTCACCTTCTCGAAAAACTCAATAAGGTTTGTGAGGCACGACCTACCCTTCACAAAACCGTGCTGACTATCTCTAATGAACTTATTCTTTTCAAGATGATTATAAATCCTATCTCTTATAACCTTTTCCAACATTTTACCCACAACTGAAGTAAGGCTCACAGGTCTATAATTACCAGGGCTGTCTCCACTCCCCTTCTTGAACAAAGGGACAACATTTGCTATCCTCCAGTCTTCCGGCACTATTCCTGTCGACAATGACGACATAAAGATCAAGGACAAAGGCTCTGCAATCTCCTCCCTGGCTTCCCAGAGAATCCTAGGATGAATCCCATCTGGCCCAGGGGACTTATCTATTTTCACACTTTCCAAAATTGCTAACACCTCCTCCTTGTGAACCTCAATCCCATCTCGCCTAGTAGTCTGAATCTCAGTATTCTCCTCGACAACAGTTTCTTTCTCTACTGTAAATACTGATGAAAAATATTCATTTAACACTTCCCCTATCTCCTCTGATTCCACACACAACTTCCCACTACTATCCTTGATTGGCCCTAATCTAACTCTAGTCATTCTTTTATTCCTGATATACCTTTAGAAAGCCTTAAGGTTTTCCTTGATCCTATCCGCCAATGACTTCTCGTGTCCTCTCCTCGCTCTTCTTAGCTCTCCCTTTAGATCCTTCCTGGCTAGCTTGTAACTCTCAAGCGCCCTAACTGAGCCTTCACGTCTCATCCTAACAAATGCCTTCTTCTTCCTCTTGACAAACGCTTCAACTTCTTTGGTAAACCACGGCTCCCTCGCTCGACAACTTCCTCCCTGCCTGACAGGTACATACTTATCAAGGACTCGCAGTAGCTGCTCCCTGAATAAGCTCCACATTTCGATTGTTCCCATCCCCTGCAGTTTCCTTCCCCATCCTACGCATTCTAAATCTTGCCTAATCGCATCATAATTTCCTTTCCCCCAGCTATAATTCTTGCCCTGCGGTATATACCTGTCCCTGCCCATCGCTAAGGTAAACCTAACCGAATTGTGATCACTATCACCAAAGTGCTCACCTACATCTAAATCGAACACCTGGCCGGGTTCATTACCCAGTACCAAATCCAATGTGGCATCGCCCCTGGTTGGCCTGTCTACATACTGTGTCAGAAAACCCTCCTGCACACACTGGACAAAAACTGACCCATCTAAAGTACTCGAACTATAGTATTTCCAGTCAATATTTGGAAAGTTAAAGTCCCCCATAACAACTAGCCTGTTACTCTCGCTCCTTTCGAGAATCATCTTCGCTATCCTTTCCTCTACATCTCTGGAGCTATTCGTAGGTCTATAGAAAACTCCCAACAGGGTCCTATCACAGAGCTGTGGAGGCGCCACCAGGGCAACACCGGCGACAGGTTCCATGGTGGCTGCTGCCACTCCAATTATCTGCTGCGCCCAGCCATAGAAGCTGACGGCAAGCAAGGTACAAATTCCAGCTGTCTGTCCACATATGCTGTTGCAGAAGCTTCCATAATTTCAAAGACTTCTATTCGATCAATACTCAACTTTTTCTTTTCAAGGGTGGGGGAATTAGATAGTGTCTGCTCACAGGGAGGGGGAATTAGACAGAATCTATTCACAGGGAGGGGGGAATTAGACAGAGTCTGTTCACAGGGAGGGGGAATTAGACAGAATCTATTCACAGGGAGGGGGGAATTAGATAGTGTCTGTTCACAGGGGGGGTAAATTAGACAGTGTCTGTTCGCTGGGAGGGAGAATTAGACAGAGTCTGTTCACAGCGAGGGTGGAATTAGACCTAGTCTATTCACAGGGAGGGGGAATTAGATAGTGTCTGTTCACGGGGGGGGGGGGAATTAGACAGGGTCTGTTCACACGGAGGGAGAATTAGACAGAGTCTGTTCACAGCGAGGGTGGAATTAGACAGGATCTGTTCACAGGGAGGGGGAATTAGACAGGGTCTGTTCACACGGAGGGAGAATTAGACAGAGTCTGTTCACAGCGAGGGTGGAATTAGACCTAGTCTATTCACAGGGAGGGGGAATTAGATAGTGTCTGTTCACAGGGGGGGGAATTAGACAGGGTCTGTTCACACGGAGGGAGAATTAGACAGAGTCTGTTCACAGCGAGGGTGGAATTAGACCTAGTCTATTCACAGGGAGGGGGAATTAGATAGTGTCTGTTCACAGGGGGGGGGGGAATTTGACAGGGTCTATTCACACGGTGGGGGATTAGACAGAGTCTGTTCACAGGGAGGAGGAATTTGACAGGTTCTGTTCTCAGGGAGGGAGAATTAGACTGAGCCTGTTCACAGGGAGGCAGAATTAGACAGGGTCCATTCACAGGGAGGGGGAATTAGATAGTGTCTGTTCACAGGGAGGGGTGAATTAGACAGGGTCTGTTCACAGGGAGGGGGAATTAGATAGTGTCTGTTCACAGGGAGGGGAGAATTAGACAGAGTCTGTTCACAGCGAGGGTGGAATTAGACCTAGTCTATTCACAGGGAGGGGGAATTAGATAGTGTCTGTTCACAGGGGGGGGGGGGAATTAGACAGGGTCTGTTCACACGGAGGGAGAATTAGACAGAGTCTGTTCACAGCGAGGGTGGAATTAGACCTAGTCTATTCACAGGGAGGGGGAATTAGATAGTGTCTGTTCACAGGGAGGGGTGGAATTAGACAGGGTCTGTTCACAGGGAGGGGTGAATTAGACAGGGTCTATTCACACGGTAGGGGATTAGACAGAGTCTGTTCACAGGGAGGAGGAATTTGACAGGTTCTGTTCTCAGGGAGGGAGAATTAGACTGAGCCTGTTCACAGGGAGGCGGAATTAGACAGGGTCCGTTCACAGGGAGGGGGAATTAGATAGTGTCTGTTCACAGGGAGGGGTGAATTAGACAGGGTCTGTTCACAGGGAGGGGGAATTAGATAGTGTCTGTTCACAGGGAGGGGTGAATTAGACAGAGTCTGTTCACACGGTGGGGGATTAGACAGAGTCCGTTCACAGGGAGGGGGAATTAGATAGTGTCTGTTCACAGGGAGGGGTGAATTAGACAGGGTCTATTCACACGGTGGGGGATTAGACAGAGTCCGTTCACAGGGAGGGGGAATTAGATAGTGTCTGTTCACAGGGAGGGGTGAATTAGACAGGGTCTATTCACACGGTGGGGGATTAGACAGAGCCCGTTCACAGGGAGGGGGAATTAGATAGTGTCTGTTCACAGGGAGGGGTGAATTAGACAGGGTCTATTCACACGGTGGGGGATTAGACAGAGTCTGTTCACAGGGAGGAGGAATTTGACAGGTTCTGTTCTCAGGGAGGGAGAATTAGACTGAGCCTGTTCACACAGAGGGGAAATTAGACAGGGTCAGTTCACAGGGAGGGGGAATTAGACGCTTGACTGGACAGACATTTGCATTTTTGCAGACAGTGCATGAAAGGGAGAAAAGGCCATGCCCTGACACATTCACCCGAAAATGAACTTTTGATTACCAGACGTTGAAAGTGGAGGAGCTTGCATTACAGATTGACTACTAAGATGGCTGAATACACCAACAGATTTGGTCTAACCAGTTTGTCTCTTGACTACCCAGTCTTAAATGGGTCTTAAATTGTAGAAACAAGTTTTGAACTTAGTGCCTACAGAAAGCTGTTTGTTCCTGGATTGAGAAGATCCCTCCTGGCTGGCTCGCGACAGCCTCTCTGTCTGCCTGTTCCCAACTCTTTCTCATGGATCTCCAAATCCAATGAGGACACATGAACCCCAATAGAGAAAAGTATCCTAAAGAGAACAAATTTTAAGAAGAATATTTGGCCCCTATGAAAAACAAGATCTATCTACAACCAAGGACTGCACAGTGAGCTCGACGACCCGTAGCAATTACTAAACTTCAAATATTGCCTTAACCTTCACCACTTTATTTTTTTTGTTCTGCTCTTTTCTGTCCCTATCTGCATGTGTGTACTGCATGTGCATGCTAGCTTGGGCGCGTTGTATATCCGTAGGCGTTAACCAAATTAGAGTTTTAGTTAAGGTTAATGAAATTTCACTTTGCTTCGTTAAAACTAAGGAAGCCTGTTTGTGTTGGTTTTGTTGTCTTATAATTGGAAAGCAGTGAATAAGGAATAAACAAGGGGATGCTAAACAGAGTGTGCTTAAAATTAAATCCTTTTACAGTAGACCAGGTGAAGTCTGAATGGGAACCCTAGACCTCTTTCTCACCCAGTCATAACACCAGGCATATCACTGCCCTCAACTTTACTGGAACTATTAATGCAGAGAAATACTGCCCGATATTTGCTGAGGTATTAAATGAATATCTTGCATCTGTCTTTACCAAGGAAGATGCAACCCAGGCACTGTTGACAAAGCGAGGTAAGCCAGACACTACAGGGGATTAAAATTGGTAAGGAAGATGTATTAGAAGGCTGTCTGAACTAAAAGTGGGTAAAGCACCAGGGTTGGATGAGATGCATCCAAGGATACTGAGGGAAGTGAGGTTGGAAATCGCACAGGCACTGAACATAAATTTTCAATTTTCCTTCGACTCAGCGGCAGTGCCAGAGAACTGAAGAATTGCAAACCTTGTTCAAAAAAGGATGTAAAGATAAGCCCAGCAACTACAGGCCAGTCAGTTGAACTTGGTGGTCGGAAAACGTCTAGAAAAAAATAATCTGGACAAAATCAGTAGTAACATGGACAAATGTGAGTTAATTAAGGAAATCCAGCATGGATTTCTTAAAGGATAATCCTGGTTAACTAACTTCCTGGAGTTTTTGTTTTGAGGAGGTAACAGAGAGGGTTGATGAGGCAATTCTATTGATGTGATGTGCATAGACTTTAAAAAGGCGTTTGATACAGTGCCACACAACAGACGTGTGAGGGAACCTGTAGCTCATGGAATAAAAGGGACAGTAGCAACATAGATAGTTAATTGGCTACGTGACAGCAAACAAAGAATAGTGCTGAATGGATGTTTTTGCAGGCTGGAGGAAGGGTTTGGAGCTCCCCGGGGCCCAGTCTTGGCACCCATTTTTCCTGATACATATTAATGATCTAGACATTGGTGTACAGGGCTCAATTTCAAATTTGTAGACGATACGAAACTTGGAAGCATTGCGAACAGTGAGGAGGATAATGTACAACTACGAAAGAACATGGACAAGTTGGTGGAATGGACATCACATGGAAAAGGAAATTCAATGCAGAAAAATGTGAGGTGATTCATTTTGGTAGAAAGAGCATGGAGAGGCAATGGACAAGAAATGGCACAATTCTAAAAGGGGGTGCAGGAGCAGACGGACCTAGGTGCATATGTGCATAAATCATTAAAAGTGGCAGAAAGTTTGAGAGAGTAGTTAATAAAGCATACAGTATGCTGACCTTTACTAATAGGGGCATAAAGTACAAGAGCAAGAAAGTTATGTTGAACGTGTATAAGACATTAGTTCAGCCTGAGTTGGAGTATTGCATTCAATTGTGGGCTGTGTGCTTGAGGAAAGACGTGACAGCACTGAAGAGAGTGCAGAAGAGGTTTACCAGAATTTTTCCAGGGATGAGCAATTTCAGTTATTAAGATAGAGTGGAGAAGTTAGGACTGCTTTCCTTGGAAAGGAGAAAGCTGAGAGGTAATTTGAAAGAGGTATTCCAAGTAGTGAGGTTTTTGGAAAGAGTTGATAGAGAGAAAATGTTCCCACTCATGAAAGGATCGGGAACGAGATGGCACAGATTTAAAATATTTTGCAAGAGAACCAAAAGTGACATGAGGAAAATGTATTCACATGCGAGTGGTTAAGGTCTGGTGTGGTTGAGATAGGTTGAACTGAAACATTCAAAAGGGAACTAGACAGTTTTCTGAAAAGGAAGAAAATGAAGGGGATTGTGGAGAAGGCAGGGAATGGAACTGAGGGAATTTCTCTTCCAGAGAGTCAGTGCAGACACGATGGGCCAAATGGCCTCCATCTGCGCTGTAACAATTCTGTGATTCTGTGATATTGCAGCATATCCGCCTCTCAGATATGACAAATGTTGCATTTGCACTGCAACTATCCATCAAGATACATCAATGATTTCACTAATACTTTGACTGCACATCCAGGCATATTGCTGACCTCACTTTTACTGTAACTGCCCATGCAGATATAACACTAACCTCAATTCTTCTGTAACTACCCATGCAGATATTCCAGTGACATCACCTATAGCTAACCAACCAGATATATTACTGACATCAGCTTTACTGCACGTAACCATCTGGATACATCACTGAGCTTACTTGGGCTCTAACTACCCATCCAAATACATCACTGAACTCATTTCCCTCGAGCTACATCCGGATGTATCACTCCAATCACCTGAACTGGAACTAAAAATACACATAATCACTG
The DNA here is from genome assembly GCF_036365525.1 of Heterodontus francisci. Taxonomy (NCBI): domain Eukaryota; kingdom Metazoa; phylum Chordata; class Chondrichthyes; order Heterodontiformes; family Heterodontidae; genus Heterodontus; species Heterodontus francisci. The sequence continues at coordinate 4,957,050 of NC_090401.1, forward strand.
TCACAACTTGCACTAACCACGCTCAGAGACATAACACATACTTCATTTGTACTACGGCTACCAATCCAGATACGTAAATAAGTTCACTTGTACTCCAAATAAACAACCAGGTACATAAACTAACTCTATTATAGTGCATCTACACATCCAGATATATAACACAACTCATTTGCCGCATTACTACCCTCCACATATATCACAGACATGATTTGTAGCCTGAAGCAACCCATCCCTATCCACCATTGCCTTGAATTACCTTCCCAATTATACATATGCCCTCACCTTTACCCTTAATATCCATGCAGATATTTCACTGACCTCACTTTTACTGTATCTCACCATCCAGATAAAGCACTGACATCACTTTTACTGTAGCTACCCCTCTAAAAAAAAAAGGTCACTTCTGTTTATGTGGCACCTTTTATGCAATTAATATTCCCAAGACACTTCACGGGAACATTGAAAAGACAAACCATGCCACAGCCACCTAAGGGTATATTGGTCCAGATGATCACAACCTTGCTCAAATGTGTATGTCTTAAGGAATACCATAAAGGAGGAAAGTCATTTGTTGTAGATGTATAAGGGAGGAATTCCAGATCTTTGTGACTAAGCTGCTAAAGGTGTGTCCACCAAATATTGAGCCATTAAAATCAGAGATTCTCACGTGCCCAAAACTGTATGAGTGCACATAACTCGTCGGTTTGTGGGGCTGGCGCAGATTACAGAGATAGGGCGGGACGAGGCATTGGAAGGATTTGAAAAGGTGAAGAAGCATTTTAATATCAAGATGCTGGTTGCCTGGATACTAATGTAGGTCAGCCAGCATAGTGGTGATAGGTGAAAGCACCTCACTGTGAGTTATGAAGTAGCAGCAGTGCTGTACATGACCTCAGGTTTATGGAGGTTGAATGCTGGAACTCAGCCAGTCTATATGTATTGAAGGAATGGATGACGTTTTCAGCAGCAGGATTTGCAAAGGTGGACATACAGTACAAATCATTCAGTATCCTGGGCTTTATTAATAGGGCAATAGTGTGTAAGAACAAGGAATTTATGTTGAACACTAGTTCGGCCTCAGCTGGAGTATTACGTCCAGTTCTGTGCGCCACACTTTAGGAAAGATGTGAAGGCATTGGAGCGAGGACAGATAAGATCCACGGGAATCTTGCCAGGGTTGTGGAACTTCAGTTATGGAGATACAGTGGAGAAGTTAGAATTGTCTTTCTTTGAGAAAATAAGTCTGGCAGGTGATTTTATCGAGGCATTCAACATCATGAGTGGTCCAGACAGAGTAGACAGGGAAAAAATGTTCCAACTCACGAAAGGATAGCGAACGAGAGGACACAGATTTAAAATATTTGGTAAGGGAAGCAAACGTGACGTGTGGAAAAATATTTTCACGCAGCGAGTGGTTAAGTTCTGCAAGGCGCTGCCTCAGTATGTGGTGGAGGCACATTAAAAAGTAGCATTCAAAAGGAAATTAGACAGTTCTATGAAAAGGAAGCTCATCCAGGCTTATGGGGAGAAGGCGGGGGAATGGAACTGAGGAAATTGTTCTTTCAGAGAGCCAGTGCAGACACGATGGGCTGAATGGCCTCCTTCCACACGATAATGATGATTCTGTGATTTGGTGCTGTGTTTGGAAGCACATCTCGGGGTCAAATCTCACACCACGTTTATGTACTAAGTTTGTGTCAGGCAGAGAGCAGGGCGAGGGATGGAATCAATGGCAAGAGAGCGCAGTTTGGAGCAAGGACTCAAGGCTGTGGCTTTAGTCTTCCCAATACGTAATTCGATGAAAGCTTTGCTCAGCCAGAAGGCCTTCTGAGCAACTGCTAATCTGAAGTGCCAGATCTGTCAGCTGCTGAAGGGAACTGGACCCCACTCCCTCACATCAGCTTCCTTCTTCCCACCCATGTCCCTCAACTGGACTTGTCCAGGTGGAAACCAACACTCAATCTACCATCTGACTTGTAGACAGAAATTGAGAAAAGTGCAGCAGCAGGTGGGGAATGGAATGCAGACAGTCACAATAATATGCCTCAAAAGTACACAACATTAATTATCAATTCACACAATAAGATTGCCAGCACGTGCAGCATTTTGTTTTCATATATACTCGTTTCTTTATAAGCAGAATTAAAGTGAACGGAAGCAATGGGATTAAAACCTTATCAAACCAGTGAAATCCCACTCATCCGGGATCAGTGTAAATTATTGACTTTGGATAGCAGATCAACGGTACATTAGAGACTATCAATGCAGGTTTATATATAAAGCAGAAAGGAATATTTTTTAAACAGAGCAGAATGCAGGACATTGATATAATCACAGCTGCAGTTTTCTTGGTGCAATATTTAGTTTTCAGATTTTGGCAACAAATGGCCACAAATCGATCAAAGGAGAAAGTGACGGTGAACCAGACAGAACAGTCTCTTGCTGTAAAAACCAGGGCAATGATAACACTACAGACAGGGTTGATGTCCAGGGAAATAAACATGACTAAGTTGCCTCAGTATGACGTCAGTGATAATGAGCAGTAAATCCGCCGTTGCCATGGCCACCAGGTAGGGAGTGGTGCAAGTGGGGAGACCGCACTTTCCCCGGGACAGGATCACAATCGCCAGTAAATTAACTGTGAGAGAGAAAAGGGTAAGAGACTGGAAATTACTGATCAACGTTCTCCGTGTCAGAGTATAGTCAGTAATGATTGGAAATTAGCACCAAAAACGGGTCAGTTCGAATTGGGTGAGAGGTTACCGAATGTCAACAACAACCTCACCCACCTCGGACCATCCAGTTTTAGAGGAATCCGGGCGGCGGTCTTCAGCCAAACTCACCCAAGAGATGTGTGGCATTCCTCATTAGAACTCACAAATTGAATTGGTGATCAAACAGTCCTCCTCCAGCCTTTGTGGTGTAGGGGGATAATAGGACGTCCTCGGGATCAGATCCTCCCATCTTGTCAAGAATCAGATACTCACTGCTCTACTGCCCAGGATTGGAACCTTCTCCACTTTGTCCTGGATTTGACACAGTGGAAATCTGAATCACCCCCCAGTTGGTTAATGGAACACTGCACGATCTGACACACCTTGTACATCCAGAGAAACACTTGCCTTCTGGGGTTGTGATCGGGCATCTATCTTCCTGCTACTTCCGTCCACCCCCGCGCATTTAACTCCCTTTCTCCATCCTCCACTCCTGCCCTGACACTTACCAGACTCGGAACTTGCTGCAGGAATGATACTCCTGCACAGCATTGGGGATCAGACACACTCAGGCCATATCCAGCCCCACTCCCCCTCTCCCTCTGCCTCCTGCACCCTCATCCCTTCACACTTGCCGTCAAACCCCTTCCTCGTCCTCGTTCTCAGACCACGCAGCAGGAAGGGAGACTCCGTTCCTGGGTTTGGGAATTTGGCACCCTTCCATTCTCCTCTCCTCCTTCCTCCCCCTCATCAGAAATGGTGAGCAAGGGTACTACCCCTTCCATTGTGCTCCTCCTGTTCCTTTCCTTGGATATGGACCACACTCCTGGAGATGAGGCCCATCCATGGAATTGGCGAACGACATCCCAGCTGTGGTAAATGTCTTTCCCTTTGGAGTTGTGAATGGACACCTCCAATAACCCGCAGTCATGGTTTGTTCGCCCTGATGCAGAGACACCCATGACCAACGGGAATCCAAGCCTGTGAGTCAGCCTCAAGTCAGGGCGGGGAACCTTTCAATGTTAAAAGGCACAGTATGTGGAGTCACTGCAAAGACACTACTCTCCCACCTGTCCTGCACGTCTTTTAAATTCCAGCCCTACGCATTTGAGCAAACGGTACATGATGAGGATGTTGTAAATCTGATAAAAACAGTAAATTTGAAAACACGCAGGAGGTAACTCTGTAGAGGGAGAAACAGAGTTAACTTTTCAGCTCGATAAACTTTCATTTGAACTGGAAGATATTCGAGATTAACAATCCAGAAGGAATTAAGGAGAAAAGTGGGGTATAGAGGAGAAAAATAAAAACAGAGCCGAAGCTCTGTGATGGATGGTGGTCAGAAGAGATTTAATGACAAAAAAGATCATTGTGAAAGGATAATGGAACAATGAAAGAAACAAAGGATGGCTCCAGCGGTGGTGTAAATGTTTGCAACAGAATTACAGAGCGGGAGGAAAGCATGGAAAATGAGGCCAAGAGGAGAAGAAGCCAGTGGTTAGAGAATGTGGTGGAAAACGCTGGTAGAGCGATGGGGTGAGCAGCAACCAATAGGCCGTGAACTGATAGGATGTCCCCAATCCAATCACTAGGTCAAGCCCCTCCACCAACAGAAACGTGAGCTTTTGCCATCATCCATTTGCAGCAAAGTTCATTGGAGAGCATGCAACGGTGGTTAGGTGGTTATGACCTGAAACGCTTCATGTCAATGTTGTGCCTGACATACAATGATGTACCCACATGAAAATTACAGAGCTGTATCTGTGGAAGAGTGCTAGAGATCATAGTGGGCAGGGGAGGGCAATTCCATTCACCAGTTGTCGAATGACAGCTAGGACTTTCTGGCCTTTGGAATGTAAATTGGCATCTGGAGCACAGCTCCGAGCTCAGAAGGAAGGAAGACAAGTCACAAAGATACAGGGCCTTTGATTCTTTCAATGAAAAATACAGTATTCGACCGACCAGGCCGTGCTCCTGCGAGAGCTGCAAATCTATCTTCCTAAGTTGTCCAGCATAATTCTACTTCCAATGAATGTTCTGCAATTACTATCTAAATATATTGTTGCCTTAATTGGTGAAGTCTCGTCCGGAGCCACATTACATTTGTGTATTGAACTTCATGAGACAGTAGAAACCACTTTTTAAACAAGACAAATCCAAAATGCGTGTACTGCTAATACAGAGGAAGAGTGTTGTAAACTACCCGAATATATTATAAAAATTATTCATAAACTTACACAATGGCAAATTAATTTCAATAAAGCTAAGTTTGAAGTGCTGCATTTTAGTCAGAAAAATATGATTCCCAAATATTCCTCGGAAAATTAGCATTAATATGGTAGACTTTCAACAGAATTCACAGACACAGGTTCGCACATCATTTAGATTTATTTTACAGAGGAATTGAATGCCAAAAACAAATTATTAAATTAATATTGCCCTTTGTTCCTACAACACTGAGTGTGCTGTATTGTTCGTGTCTCCATTTAACGGAAAGGAACATTGCCACACAGGTGCAATTACTTTAACGAGGAGAATACCAGAACTGAGAGAAGTGAACTATTTATTTTATCATTAGTATCTTACAAATATTTTTATTGACTGCCTCCCGTTCTTATGTCTATATTACAAAAGTCTGCCATGCATGTTCCTGAGCTATAATTGCCCTTCCTCACCGAGACCCTCCTTACTGATCTAAGGCGGAAATGTTGCAGTTTGTATGTGTCGAGACTCTGCATCATAGGTAAGAACTGATCTGCTAAACTTTAACCTGTTACTGAAGGAACATAGTCACAGAATGACAGGCGGATGTCATTTGACTTGTCTCTGTGTTGGCTCTCCAAAAAAGTACTTTACCTAGTATAATTTCCCAAGCTTCTTCCCATCGCTCTGAATATTCATTCTTTTCAGATAACACTTCCAGTCCTCTTGAATGGCCCCCTTTAAAATACCTCCAATACACGTTCAGATCGGGCATTTCAGATGTGAATCACTCGCTGCGTGAAAAAAAAGACTTTCGTTATGTCACCATTGTTCACTTCGCCAATTACCTTAAATAGGTGTCCTCTTGTTCTCGATCCTTCCACCAGTGGGAAAAAATTTTCCCCTTTCTGCCTTGTCCAGACTATTCATGATTTTGAGCACCTTTATCAAATCCCCTCTCAACCTTCTCTTCTGCAGGGATAATAGTCGCAACTACTCCAACATATCTATGTAACTGAAGTTCCTCATCACTGCAAGCATCCTTGTGAATCTTTCCTGCACCCTTTCTAATATCTTCACAACTTTCCTAAATTGTGGCGCATAGAAAGGGACACAATACTCCAGATGAGATCGAACTAGTTTTCTACACAAATTTAAGGGAACTTCATTCATCACGGCCCAATATTCATCCTGAGTAGCAACAAGATAATAAATTTCAGCACCTACGATCCACAGTTTATTTATTGACTGTGCTGGAGGAAGGAAATAATCAGCATCATAAAGTGTTAACAGTGCCTCTATTTATGGTAAGGATCAGTCATTCCACAGAGGATTTCTGTTCAATAAGAACCAAAGCAAAATCAATGTATTTCACTTTACAGCTTATTACCCAATAACTTCAGCCAACATCAAAACTGTTTCCCTTTCCACCACGTACCATTAATAAAACAGGAATGCAGTTTCCTCACTCAGAGAGGTTATTCACCTGAAACACACAGTGCAATTCTACAGTGACATATTTCCAGCAATCCATGGCCGCTGGGGTAATGTGTTCCATTCAATTTAGTGTCACACACTCAGTAGAATTCGACAATGATAGAAAATCCCAGTAAAACATGGTAACTGAAACCATGTGTTGCACTCTAGTTACTGACCCACACTGAGTACAATTCTATAATGACTGATACTCACAGTTATCCATGGTCACTATTGGCACAGTGGCGCAGTGGTTAGCACCGCAGCCTCACAGCTCCAGCGACCCGGGTTCAATTCTGGGTACTGCCTGAGTGGAGATTGCAAATTCTCCCTGTGTCTGCGTGGGTTTTCTCCGGGTGCTCCGGTTTCCTCCCACATGCCAAAAGACTTGCAGGTTGATAGGCCATTATAAATTGCCCCCAGTATAGGTAGGTGGTAGGGAAATATAGGGGCAGGTGGGGATGTGGTAGGAATATGGAATTAGTGTAGGATTAGTATGAATGGGTTGTTGATGGTCGGCACAGGCTCGGTGGGCCGAAGGGCCTGTTTCAATGCTGTATCGCTAAAACTAAAAAATCTGTTCAATGAAACACATTCAGTACTATTGTACAATGTCGGACAATCTCATAAATGTCTTTCTTCAGATAAATGCCTGCTCTGAAGTTCGACTCAACAGTGCAGAATATTCCAGCAGAGAATGACTTGAGATTTCAGAGAGCCCATGAGCTACAAACAGGTGTGTTTTCATTTGAGGTAACATACATACAGAACATACACTTTAACAAAATGATGTCACTGCCCGGCCATATGAATAACGGTCCCCCTTAAATCAATACGAAGCATTATCAGTCACAGTATAAAACCAGAAATGAAGTCTGGTCCAGATTTACACCTGTACAACGGTTACAGCCATCTTACCAGGAACACCAATAGCAGCAAGGATCATGTAGTATATTTTCAGGATATTTTCAATTGAAATATGCATTTTCTGTGTGAAGCAATCTGTTCTGTCGTGTTGCAAGCAATCTGGTTGAATAAAACGCCGAGACCATGCATTCCCAGAGCCTTTAATTTATCCCCTACAAGAATATATACAGGGAATTGATGTTGCAATATTTTGCTTTATTTTTTTAAATTTTGAACAACCAAATTACGTCAGCTGTGTTCACCCCCTGTAATGAGAGAATATATTTAGCGCTGAGATTGAATGTGAAAACTCCAAAGACCGCACAAGTCTGATCATATTAATTAACTAATGATAATTGCAAGCCATATTAACTCAGATGTTCCTTTCAACACCATCAGTCTCTTCTCAAAATCTAATATTGTTTTCTTCATTCAATCTGCTCTGTCCATTCACTAATTGATTTCTGAATGTTTCTCTGTTCACTCAGGGCTGGTCCACTGAACCCTGGGATATGGTTGCAGCCAATTCAAGTAAATAATTAATTAGAGACATTTTGTCTATGGATCCTCAAACTAAACAGCTGCTCAAAATAATTCATCACCTCATACTAATATCGCTCCTCAAAATTACTCAGTCCAACAAACTAATGCATGATCTCAATCTAATACGGGACCTCAAGTCAGTACAGCCCCTGCAGCAACTCCAGCATCTCACAACAATACAGCCCCTCAAACCAATGCAGCCTCTAAAACAATTACAGCCTTACAAACCATAACAGCCCCTTAATTGAACACAGTCCGTCAAACAAATCCATGATCTCCAACTAATATAGTAGCTAAATCTAACGTAACACCTCAAATGCATGTGAACACCACACCCTGTAATTTCCCCTCCAAGCCATGCACCATCCTGACCTGGAACTCTATCATCGTGTTTTCACTGTTGGAGGGTCAAAATCCTTCATCCCACTTCAATACAGCACTGTGGATACCTACACTTTATGGAGTGCAGCATTTCTCCTTGGAAGCTCACCATCACCTTCTCAGGGGCAATTAGGAATGGGGGTTAAATGCTGGCCTAGCCAGCCAAGCTCACATCCCGAGAACAAATAAACTCAACTTGCAAAACAAGAAGCTAGATGGTGTAGAGGTGAAAGGTATTTGGGAAAACACATACAGGCATCTATAATTGTATAGAGACAGCGTAACAAGCCATCAAAAGACAAAGGACGGTCTGAAGAATATTGTTTCAGGGATGTAATCGATATGTATATTCCGTTATGCTGGTTATATCAGACATGGAACACCGTGTGGAATTCTGGTTGGCATATTAATAGAAGAATATAGAAGTGATTGAGAGGGTACAAAAACATTGACACGCATTACCAGAAAGGTGAGGGCATAACTATACCTAGTGGATGAACAGGATGTGGACATTTCCCTTGAAAAGAAAAGGTTGAGTATTGATTTAATAGATGTCTTTAAAATTACGAAAGTTGCTGCGACAGTATATGTGGACAGATGGCAGGATTTTGTACCCAGCCAGTCGTCGGTTTCCGTGATGGGGAACATCAGAGAGTTGGAGTGGCTGCCACAGAACCTGTCGGCGGAATTGCCCTGGCGGCCCTTCCTCCGCTCTGCGATGGGACTCTGCTTTCCATATTGTAATTCAATCCTTGCTTTACTTTAGATGCAACACAGAGCGGTCTTATCTTCAGTTCCCGATCTTCAGTGTAAAGTGTGGCACTCTCGTGCTTTCCTTTTCCTGTCCAGGGAAAGCTGGCACGACTAACGTGTGGAAAGGCTCAGCTCTGCAGTATTCATATAGAGAAGGAAGGAAGCAGTGAACACTGCAGTACTTTAAAAGGGAAGGAGGAAGGGACCAACTCTGTTGTGTTTGCAAAGGCAAGGGGACGGGGTCAACTTTGCATTTTGTTGAACTGCCTGCAGGACTGACTGCCTTATACAAATGGCGCTAGTGCCTCGTCCTGCATCAGAAAACAATGTGAAATACGTCGTCATTCCCGCTCCCGCCACGCAATCGGGGAGGGCAGCCATGAATATAGTAATTGGCCACCATCCACAGAATTGCAATGGCGCATTGGTGTGGGTCCCGCGCAGCGTGGCCACTTTTCCTGCCGTGGCGGGACAACAAATTCCAACCCAGAATGTTTCCACTTGTGGGGAAGTGCAAAACCAGAGGCTATCCATATAAGATCATCTCCAATAAATCAAATAGAGAGTTCTGAAGAATCATCATACCGTCGAGATGGAAGGAAGATGGAATTCGGGACAACAGGGAATGGGTGATGAGAATATTGCAGATGCATTTAAGGGGAGGGACGATGCGACTATGAATGAGAAGGGAATAGAGCGTTATGATGAAAGAGTTAAATGAGGAAAGAGGGGAGGAGGATTAACTGGCGTTAATCCAACGCGGATTGGTTGGGCCGAATGTCTTGTTTTTTTTATTTTTATGCTGTGTAATTCAGGACCTGTGATAAAGCTGGACATCTAAAACCTTCTCTGAAATAGCTCATTTGTGAAACGATATTGGTAACTGCTTTCATTTGTACTTCGGCATTTGATGCACTGCCACACAACAGACTTCTGATCAAACTTGTAGCTCATGGAATAAAAGGGACGGTAGTAACATGGATAAAGAATTGGCTGAGTGACAGGAAACATAGAAATATAGAAACATCGAAAAAGGGAAACATAGAAAAATAGGAGGAGGAGTAGGCCATTTGTCCCTTCGAGTCTGCTCCATCATTCAATACGATCATGGATGATCAGCCAAACTCAGTACCCTGTTCCACGTTTCTTCCAGTATCCCTTTATCCCTTTAGTCCTAAGAACTATATCTAACTCTTTCTGAAAATATATTTACTGATTTGGCCTCAACTGTTATCCGTAGTAGAGAATTCCACAAGTTGACCACTCTCTGGGTGAAGGTATCTCTCCTCATCTCAGTCATAAATGGCTTACTCCTTATCCTTAGACTGTGATCCCTTGCCCTGGATTCCCCTGCCATCGGGAACATCCTAATGGCATCTAGTCTGTCCAGTCCTGTCAAATTTCGTAGGTTTCTATGAGATCCTCTCTCATTCTTCTAATCTCTACCGAACACAAGCCTAATCGAACTAATCACCCTTCATAATCAGTCTTGCTATCCCAGGAATCAGTCTAGTGAACCTTCGCTGCACTCCCTCCACAGCAAGGATATCCTTCCTCAGATAAGGAGACCAAAACTGCACACAACACTGAAGGTATGCTCTCACCAAGGCCTTGTAAAATTGGAGTAAATCATCGCTGCTGCTGTACTTGAATCCTGTCACTATGAAGGCCAACATACCATTTGCCTTCTTAACTGCTGTTTCACCTGCATGCTTACTTTCAGCGACTGGTGCAGAAGGACACCCAGGTCTCACTGCACCCCCACCTGCCACCCCCACCAACCCCCCGCCCCCACTCTTTCCTAATCTATCACCATTCAGAGAATAATCTGTCTTCCTATTTTTGCCACCAAAGTGGAAAACCTCGCATTTATCTACATTAGACTGCATTTGCCATGTATTTGCCCACTCATTCAACCTGTCCAAATCACACTGGAGCTTCTCTGCATCCTCCTCACAGATCACACTCACACCCAGCTTTGAGTCATCTGCAAACTTGGATATATTACATTTAATTCCCTCATTTATATCATTAATGTCTGCCAAACAGTTCTATATCCATGTCACTTCCTCACCCCGAATCCAATGTGCTTTAATTTTACACGCTAATCTCTCATGTGGGACCTTATCGAAAGCCTTCTGAAAGTCTAAATACACCACATCCACTGGTTATCCCTTATCTGTTCTACTAGTTTCATCCTCATAAATTCCAGTAGATTTGTCAAGCGTGATTTCCCTTTCGTAAATCCATATTAACTTTGTCCGATTCTGTCATTGTTTTCCAAGTGCTTTGCTATTACATCTTTTATAATGGACTCTAGCATTTTCCCAACTACTGATGTCAAGCCAACCGATCTAGAATTCCCTGTTTTCTCTCCCCCTCCTTTTTCAACTAGTGGGTTTACATTAGCTACCCTCCAATCCATTGGAACTTTTCCAGAGTCTATGGAACTTTGAAAAAATAACCAGCAATGCATCTACTATTTCTAGGGCCCCTTCCTTAAGTACTCTGGGTATGTAGATTATCAGGCCCTGGGGATTTATCGGCCTTCATTCCCGTCAGTTTCCCTAATACCATTTCCCTAATAATTCTAAATTCATACAGTTCCTCCTTCTCACGAGATCCTATGTTCCCCAACATTTCTGGGAGTTAATGTGTGTCCTCCTTTGTGAATACAGAACCAAAGTATGTATTTTATTGGTCTGCTATTTCTTTGTTCCCCATTATAAATTCCCCCGTTTCTGACTGTATTTGTCTTCATTAATCTTTTTCTCTTCACAGAGCTATAGAAGCTTTTACAGTCAGTTTTTATGTTCTCTGCAAGCTTACTCTCACACTCTATTTTCCTCTTCTAAATAAATCCCTTTGCCCTCTGCTGGATTCTAAACTGCTCCCAATCCTCAGGTTTGCTGCTTGTTCTGGCCATTTTATATTTCTCCTCCTTGGATTTAATACTATCCCTGATTTATTCTGTTAATCGCAGTTGAGCTACCCTTCCTGTTTTATTTTGGCACCAGTCAGGAATGAACAATTCTTGTAATTCATCCATGTGCTCTTTAAATGCTCGCCATTGCCTATTCACTGTCAACCTTAAAGTAACGATCCCCAATCTCTCACAGCCAACTTGCACCTCATAACTTCATAGTTTCCTTTATTTAGATTCAGGAACCTAGTTTCGGAATCAACTCTTTCACTCTCCATCCAAATGAAGAATTCTATCATGCTATGATCACTCTTCCCCAAGGAGTAGTGGTTAATGGATGTTTTCTTGGGCTGGAGGAAGGTTTGTAGTGGAGTTTCCCATGGTTCAGTGTTGGGACCTTTGTTTTTCCTAATGTATAGTAATGACAGTAACATTGGTGTACAGTGCACAATTTCAAAGGTTGCAGATCATACAAAACTTGGAAGCATTGTGAACTGTGAGGAGGATAGCGCAGAACTTGAAAAGGACATAGACAATTTGGTGGAATGGGCAGACAGATGGCAGATGAGGTTAAATGCAGAGAAATGTGAAGTGATTCAATTTGGCAGAAAGAACATAGAGAGACGATATGGAATAAAGGGTACACTTCCAAAGGGGGTGCAGGAGCAGACGACCTAGGTGTGCATGTGCATAAGTTATTGAAGGTGGCATGATAGGTTGGCATAGCAGTTAATAAAACAAACAGTATCCTGGGCTTTATTAATAGGGTCATAGAGTACAAGAGCAAGGCAGTTATGTTGAATGTGTATAAGACACTTGTTCACCCTCAGCTGGATTATGGCGCCCAGTTCTGGGAGACACACTTTAGGAAAGATGTGAGAGCATTGGGGAGAGTAAAGATAAGATTCACAAGAATGATTCCAGGGATGAGTAAGTTCAGTTATGAAGATAGATTGGAGAAGTTAGGGTTGTTTTCCTTTCAGAAGAGAAGGTTGAGACGTGATAGATGTATTCAAAATCATAAGAAGTCAGGACAGAGTAGACAGGGAGATATTGTTCCAACTCGTGAAACAATCGAGGACGAGAGGTCACAGATTTAAATTACTTGGTTGCAGAAGCTAAAGTGACATGAGGAAAATCTTTTTCACGCACAAACTGTTTAAGTTTTGGAACGCTCTGCCTGAGAACGTGGTGAAAGCAGGTTGAATTGAAGCATTCAAAATGGAATTATGCAGTTATACGAAAAAGGAAGAATGTGCAGGGGAATGGGGTGAAGGCAGGGGAATGCAACTGAGGGAATCGCACGTTCATAGAGCCAGTGCAGACACGATGGACCGAATAGACTTCTTCTGCACAATAACGTTGCTGTGATTCTGTATCAAAGGGTGAATTAATACATCACACTATCTGAGAAGCAGTTTACAAAGAGTAATTCAGATTTATATTAGTCATTACTGTGCATTGAGAAGATGGCATAGCTAATTGCTGAATAACCCCAAAAGCCTTCGTTTATACACCTGCCTAGGTCCGTTTCTCCGCTCCACCCTGAGAATGACGCAACACACACATACGAAATAGCACGAAAGCAGGACGTGCAGAAATATCTATCCAACCATAGGCATGGTATGTTCAGTGCACATGCACAAGCCTTGGGCCTCCCTTAACTGTTTGAAAACTTAGCACCCCAGTTTTTTCTGCTTTCACAGTTGGTTCTGTAACTCTTACAACATAAAGCTAGCAGGAGTTCTAACTATAATGAAAACAAGATTAAGCAGCTTTGTCTAATTCTGAAAAATGTGAAATTAAAATAAATTGATGAAACTGTACACTTGTAATTTTAATACTAAATTTCAGTCTCGCAAAGTTTTAGGGTGAATAATATAAAAAGAGGATTATAATCCAATATGTTGCAGAAAACATCACCATTTCTCGCCACATTTCCAGAAACATCTCAAGAGACGAGACATTCCTGTCGACAACTTTAAGTATCATTCTGTATGTAGCGTCTCGTAACAAGAACCGTTATTTTTTTATATATTGGAAAACACTCTTGTGAAGTAACATCTGCCAGAGTCTAAAGTGGTGGAAGTTTGCAGAACAGTAACTCTAACAAAAAAAAACTTTTGGTCATTTAAATTCTGTTCAAGAAACAGAAGGTTATGTCAGAAAGCAGGAAACGTAGGCCAGTTAGTGCAACATCTGACATTAGGGAAATGCTGGAATTCATTATTAAGGAAGTCGTAGAAAGATATTTGGAAATTCAGAATACGATCGGGCAGAGTCAACATGGCTTCATGAAAATGAAACCCTGTTTGACAAATTTATTAGAGTTACTTGAGGATGTAATGAGCAGGGTTAATAAAGGGTAACAAGTAGATGTCGTGAATTTGGATTACAAAAAGTCATTCTTAAACAAGCCATAGAACAGGTTAATTCACAAGGTAAGAGCTCATCATGCTGTGGGTAATGAATTAGCATGGATAGAGAATTGGCTAACTAACAAGAAACAGCGAGTCAGGATAAATGAGTCACTTTCAGGATGGCAAAGTGTGACGAGTCTGTTGCTAAGGGATAACTGCTGGAGCTTCAAATATTTACACTCGGTATGAATGTTTTCGATGAATGGACCGAAAATATCACAGACAAATTTGATGATGATATAAAGATAGATGGGAGAACACGTTTTCAGGAGGATACCAAGTGTCTGTGAAGGGGTACAGATCGGGTTCCTGAATGGGCAAAAGCCTGGCAGATGGAGTATAACATGGAAATTGAAAGGTGTTACGACCAAGGTTGGAGAAATAGACTGGCTTTTTATAGCTCCACTTCTACACTTTATGCTGTCCATCTCCTTCGATTGTCCCTCGCAACCCCTGCCATCCAGGTCCAGTCGCTGCCCGTCTATCGCTCCCCTTCCTGAAGTCAGAGGGTAAGGGATGGGAGGGTTGGACACCAGTCTGTACATGTCCAGCAAAGGGGCTTGAGCAGGGAGACCTAGGTCAAGAGAGCAGGGCCATGATCAGCACAGGAGCCGACACTCCTGTTGCCTCATCTTGGTGACTGCTCAGATGGACAGGGCTGAGTCCCTTCTTGGTTACCATGTTAGCTGATATTGTTAACTGTTCCCTCACCTCTGTTACTGTCCCTATCTTTATTGAATCTGTTGTTTATTAAATAAATCTGTTTCAAAATGAATGGAAGAAATGGGGTTAAAACGTTATCAAACCACTGATATCCCACCCAATCGGGCTTATTACAAAAGCTTGACTTTGGAAAACAGAACAGCGACACATTGAAGACTATCAATACAGCTTCAAACGCAAAGTAGAGCGGAATATTTTTTTAAACAGAGCAGAATGCAGGTTATTGCTGAAATCACAGCTGCAGTTTGCTCGGTGCAATATTTTGATTTCAGCTTTTGGAAACACATGAGCACAAATCGGTCAAAGGAGAAAGTGACGTGAACAAGACAGAAGAGTCTCTTGCTGTACGAACCAGGGCATAGTTGACACTACAGACGGGAGTGATGTCCAGGAAACAGCCGAAGAAATAATAAGGATTGATTTTCCTCAGTATGACCTCAATGATAATGAACAGTAAATCCGCCGTTGCCATGGCCATCAGGTAGCGAGTGGTGCAAGAGGAAATTGCTGATCAAACATTCTCCGTGTCTGATCTTCGTCACATAAGGATTTTCCCTCGAAAACCGGTCAGTTGGGATCGGGTCAGAAGTTAAAAAGAATCTCAACTTCGACCTCACCAGCCTCGAATTTTCCAGCTTTAAATGAATCGGGACGGGGCCTCAGCCAAACACTCCCAAGAGACTTCTGGCACTCCTCATCAGAGTACAAAGATGGAATTCATGAGTAGAAACCTATATATTTGGGCTGTGTAAATTCTCTTACCTTTTCGTTGTGCAGCTTTTCCAGGAGCACAGGCATTGCGAGCGAGGAGTGAACAGCTGGGAAGTCAATTTCATCGGGAGTTTCGGTGGAGCAGGGACTGCTGGGTAAGTAGAAACCTATATGTTTGGGCTGTTTCTGAACCCGAGACACTACTCTTGTAGTGTCTCCCACCCACCCTCCCTCCTCCTCTTACCAAAAAAAAGGACTCGGTTGTGTCTAGGTAAGGTAAGGCTTTTTCTATTTCTCTTCTTGTTTTATCGTGTGATTGGTTAAAAACTTGGGAATTTAGAATAGTGGGAATGGAGGTTAAGGCAGTTGAATGTTCCTCCTGCAGAATGTGGGAGGTAAGGGTCGCCAAGGGTGTCCCTGCTGACTGCATCTGCGGGAAGTGCACCCAGCTCCAGCTCCTCGAGGACCGCGTTAGGGAACTGGAGCTGGAGCTGGAGGAACTTCGGATCATTCGACAGGCGGAGGGGATTATTGAGAGGAGTTATCGGGAGGCAGTCACACCTCAGGTAAAAGAAGAAGGTAGATGGGTTACCGTCAGGGGAAGGAGAGGGAACCAGCAGGCAGTGCAGGGATCCCCTGTGGCCGTTTCCCTCAACAACAGGTATACCGTTTTGGAGACTGTTGGGGGAGACGACTTACCAGGGGTAGGCAATGGGATACAGGTCTCTGGCGCAGAGTCTGTCCCTGTTGCTCAGAAGGGAAGGGGTAAGAGGAGCAGAGCATTAGTCATTGGGGACTCCATAGTTAGGGGAACAGATAGGAGGCTTTGTGGGAACGAGAGAGACTCACGGTTGGTGTGTTCCCTCCCAGGTGCCAGGGTACGTGATGTCTCGGATCGTGTTTTTGGGATCCTCAAGAGGGAGGGGGAGCAGCCCCAAGTCGTGGTACACATAGGCACCAACGTCATAGGTAGGAAGACAGATGGGGATTTAAGGCAGAAATTCAGGGAGCTAGGGTGGAAGCTTAGAGCAAGAACAAACAGAGTTGTTATCTCTGGGTTGTTGCCCGTGCCACGTGGTAGCGAAGTGAGGAATAGGGAGAGAGAGGAGTTGAACACGTGGCTGCAGGGATGGTGCAGGAGGGAGGGTTTGGTTTCCTGGATAATTGGGGCTCTTTCTGGGGCAGGTGGGACCTCTACAAACAGGATGGTCTTCACCTGAACCAGAGGGGTATCAATATCCTGGGGGGGAGATTTGCTAGTGCTCTTCGGGGGGGTTTAAACTAAGTCAACAGGGGGATGGGAACCTAAATTGTAGTTCCAGTGTGCAGGATCTTGAGAGTAGTGAGGGCAGAGTTAAGGTTATAAGGACACAAGAGGGCACTGGCAAGCAAGAGCTTGGTTTAAAATGTGTCTACGTCAACGCCAGGAGCATCCGGAATAAGGTGGGTGAGCTTGCAGCATGGGTTGGTACCTGGGATCTCGATGTTGTGGCCATTTCAGAGACATGGGTAGAGCAGGGACAGGAATGGATGTTGCGGGTTCCGGGATTTAGATGTTTCACTAAGAACAGAGAAGAGGGTAAAAGAGGGGGGGGGGGGGTGGTATTGTTAATCAAGGAAAGTATTACAGCGGCAGAAAGGACGTTTGAGGACTCGTCTACTGAGGTAGTCTGGGCCGAGATTAGAAACAGGAGAGGAGAGGTCACCCTGTTGGGAGTTTTCTATAGACCTCCAAATAGTTCCAGAGATGTAGAGGAAAGGATAGCAAAGATGATTCTTGACAGTAGCGAGAGTAACAGGGTAGTGGTTATGGGGGACTTTAACTTTCCAAATATTGACTGGAAATACTATAGTTCGAGTACTTTAGATGGGTCTGTTTTTGTCCAGTGTGTGCAGGAGGGTTTTCTGACACAGTATGTAGACAGGCCAACCAGGGGCGATGCCACATTGGATTTGGTACTGGGTAATGAACCCGGCCAGGTGTTAGATTTAGAAGTTGGTGAGCACTTTGGTGATAGTGATCACAATTCGGTTAGGTTTACCTTAGCGATGGGCAGGGACAGGCATATACAGCAGGGCAAGAATTATAGCTGGGGGAAAGGAAATTATGATGCGATTAGGCAAGATTTAGGATGCGTAGGATGGGGAAGGAAACTGCAGGGGATGGGCACAATCGAAATGTGGAGCTTATTCAAGGAGCAGCTACTGCGTGTCCTTGATAAGTATGTACCTGTCAGGCAGGGAGGAAGTTGTCGAGCGAGGGAGCCGTGGTTTACTAAAGAAGCTGAAGAGCTTGTCAAGAGGAGGAAGAAGGCTTATGTTAGGATGAGACGTGAAGGCTCAGTTAGGGCGCTTGAGAGTTACAAGCTAGCCAGGAAGGATCTAAAGGGAGAGATAAGAAGAGCAAGGAGAGGACACGAGAAGTCATTGGCGGATAGGATCAAAGAAAACCATAAGGGTTTCTGTAGGTATATCAGGAATAAAAGAATGACTAGAGATAGGTTAGGGCCAATCAAGGATAGTAGTGGGAAGTTGTGTGTGGAATCGGAGGAGATAGCGGAAGTGTTAAATGAATATTTTCCGTCAGTATTTACAGTGGAGAAAGAAAATGTTGTCGAGGAGAATACTGAGATACAGACTGCTAGGCTAGATGGGATTGAGGTTCACAAGGAGGAGGTGTTAGCAATTTTGGAAAGTGTGAAAATAGATAAGTCCCCTGGGCCAGATGTGATTTATCCTAGGATTCTCTGGGAAGCCAGGGAGGAGATTGCAGAGCCTTTGTCCTTGATTTTTATGTCGTCATTGTCGACAGGAATAGTGCCGGAAGACTGGAGGATAGCAAATGTTGTCCCTTTGTTCAAGAAGGGGAGTGGAGACAGCCCTGGTAATTATAGACCTGTGAGCCTTACTTCGGTTGTGGGTAAAATGTTGGAAAAGGTTATAAGAGATAGGATTCATAATCATCTTGAAAAGAATAAGTTCATTAGAGATAGTCAGCACGGTTTTGTGAAGGGTAGGTCGTGCCTCACAAACCTTATTGAGTTTTTTGACAAGGTGACCAAACAGGTGGATGAGGGTAAAGCAGTGGATGTGGTGTATATGGATTTCAGTAAGGCGTTTGATAAAGTTCCCCATGGTAGGCTATTGCAGAAAATACAGAAGTAAGGGATTGAAGGTGAATTAGTGTTTTGGATCAGAAATTGGCTAGCTGAAAGAAGACAGAGGGTGGTGCTTGATGGTAAATGTTCATCCTGGAGTTTAGTTACTCGTGGTGTACCGCAAGGATCTGTTTTGGGGCCACTGCTGTTTGTCATTTTTATAAATGACCTGGATGAGGGTGTAGAAGGGTGGGTTAGTAAATTTGCGGATGACACGAAGGTCGATGGAGTTGTGGCTAGTGACGAAGGATGTTGTAGGTTACAGAGGGACATAGATAGGCTGCAGAGCTGGGCTGAGAGATGGCAAATGGAGTTTAATGCGGAAAAGTGTGAGGTGATTCACTTCGGAAGGAGTAACAGGATTGCAGAATACTGGGCTAATGGGAAGATTCTTGGTAGTGTAGATGAGCAGAGAGATCTTGGTGTCCAGGTACATAAATCCCTGAAAGTTGCCACCCAGGTTAATGGAGCTGTTAAGAAGGCATATGGTGTGTTAGCTTTTATTAGTAGGGGGATCGAGTTTAGGAGCCACGAGGTCATGCTGCAGCTGTACAGAACTCTGGTGAGACCGCACCTGGAGTATTGCGTGCAGTTCTGGTCACCGCATTATAGGAAGGATGTGGAAGCTTTGGAAAAGGTGCAGAGGAGATTTACTAGGATGTTGCCTGGTATGGAGGGAAGGTCTTACGAGGAAATGCTGAGGGACTTGAGGTTGTTTTCGTTAGAGAGAAGGAGGAGAAGAGGTGACTTAATAGAGACATATAAGATAATCAGAGGGTTGGACAGGGTGGATAGTGATAGCCTTTTTCCTCGGATGGTGATGGCAAACACGAGGGGACATAGCTTTAAGTTGAGGGGTGACAGATATAGGACAGATGTCAGAGGTAGTTTCTTTACACAGAGAGTAGTAGGGGCGTGGAACGCCCTGCCTGCAACAGTAGTAGACTCGCCAACTTTAAGGGCATTTAAGTGGTCATTGGATAGACATATGGATGAAAATGGAATAGTGTAGGTCAGATGGTCGGCGCAACATCGAGGGCTGAAGGGCCTGCAGTGCTCTGTAATGTTCTATGTTCTATGATCAAACACTCCACCTCCAGCCTCGGTGGCGTGCGGGATAATAGGACGCCCCGGGGATTGGGTCTGCCCGTCTGGTCAGTAACAGATATTCACCGCTCCCCTGCCTAGGATTGGAACCATGTCCACATTGTCCTGGATTTGACATCCCGAAATCTGCATCCCCACCCCCCGCCCCCACAGTTTTGGTGAATGGAACCTGGGAAATGGATGCACATTCAACTTCCATGTGATTAGGGGCAGGGAAACCTTCCTTAAGGGGCCGGGGATTAGGCAACTATCTTCCTGTCTCCCTCACCTCATCCTCCTCCACCTCTTCGTCCTGCCACTCCACCCTCCCCCCGCCTTTCCCAAACTCTGAAGCTCTGTATTGCGTTTACTCTATGTTTCTCTAATCCATCACGCCTTTGCTCGCTGACCTACATTGTCTCCTGTTTTGAACTGTCTTGATTTTATATTTCTCATCCTCAAGTATGCAGAATGGTTTCACCGGCCCTCTCTATCTCTGTAGACTCCCACAGCTGGTACAACATTATCTATCTTTGGAAGCTCTTCATGTCCCTGCAACCCGCCCTATTCCAGTAGACTCCTATATCTGCTACAGCACTCTAACTCTGTATTACCCTTCATCCCCTTCCTTTCTCGGTAACCACGGTTCGCCACGACAAGCCTCCATATTTTTCTAACCTCCTCCAGTCCCTACAACCCTCCTCCTCTCTGAAACGTCCTCCAGCTAAACAACAGTACCTATCTCTGAAACCACCTACAGCCCCAACAATACCCTCTCTCTCTGCAACCCGCCCCAGCCCTGCAGCCCTTTCTATCATAGTAACTTCTTTAAAGACTACCTGCCTCCATCTTTCTGTAACGTCCTCCAGCACGACAACCCTCCTTATCTCAGAAACTACCTCCTGCCCCTACAGCACTCCTTATTCCTGTAACCACCTCCAGCCCTACTACCAAACTATTACTGCAACTTTCTCCGCCCTGCGACCCTCCCTTCACTGTAACATTCTTCAGCCATATCATTATCACATTGCTGTTTAGCGGAACTTCCAATGTGCATATTCAGCGCTGCATTTCATACATTACCATAGTGAATTCACTTCAAGTCATTAGTCCATTGGCTGTTATGGCCTTTGGGACATATGGTGCATTGTTATAGGCGCTGTAGAAGTGCAGCCTTTCTATATTTTCATCTCATAATTACTTCCTCAAGCCATATATACAATAGTGAGTAGAAAATGACAGGAACAGTTGTTTTAACTAATTACTCGATGTAGTTTAAGTTGTGTGTAAAATAACTGAAATATATATCTCGAACATGAACCGCTACAGTGTTGGAGGCAAAAAAGACCAACTTTCCCCACTTGAACGAATTTCCACCCATTGAATTCGCAACTTCTACACTTTGTGATGCTCTCACTTTCTAGCAAATCCATGCTGAACACTCTGAAAAATAGCTAGAGAACTGCATACTTTTCTTGTCACCATAATAAAGGGAGAATGTGATCACACTAGAGAGTGGACGAAGGTAATTTACAGAAGAAACGGTCAGGTCTAGAGCATATTAACCAAGTTGAAAGTTTTGATACACTGGTTGTGTTCTCTTTGGAACAGACGATAATGACAGGAGATGTATTTGAGCAGCATGCAATTATGATTTCCATGGATACAGTGGATAGGAAGAAAACTATTATCCTTATCAGAGAGATCAATAACAAGAGGCCGTGATTAAATTAATTGATGGAATTAACAGCCATCCAACCAAAATGCAGCCTAGCATCAAGCATGCAATGGCGTATTTATTTAAAGACAAATCTAAGGACTGTATTAATTTACACTGGCATACTATTTTGAATTTGTGTATTGGTAGGAGATGTTGCTTCTGTCAGAGAGGCAGCACGAATTTGAATTTGTCTATGGATTGAAGAGGCTGTGTCAGTTGCACGGGCAATATCAGAGGGAAGGACTGCATCAGTTCCTGTGGTTGCATTGGTTGGAGCGGTTGTTTGGGTTTCAAGAGTGTATCATTTCATGGGACCATATCGGTTAGAGGGGTTTATCAGTTTAAGTGACTACCTCAGCTGGAGTGGCTGTAAATGTTGGAGTAGCTGTATCGAGTGGAGAAGCTGCATTTGTTTCAGGGGCTCTCGTGTTGGAAGTGACTGTATTGGTTGGAGGTTCTATACTGGTTGGAGATTCTGTATCGGTAAACATACTCTGTCATTTGGAGAGATTGTTTCGTTTGAGGTTTATTTGTGGTTGGAGGGTTGGCGTGTCTGTATCTTTTAGAGGGCCAAATCGGTTTGGGGTGATCGTATCGGCAGAAGCAGCTGCAACTGTGAGGGAGCTGCATTTTTTTTTCTATTGGTTTAAAGCATTGGATTAATTTGATAATCTCTATTGGACTGTATTCTGCCTCAGCTTATGGTTTTGAATTAGCTGAAGGTGCTCTATTAGTTGAATTCAGCAACCGGAAGCAATCACCTAACTAAGTGTCCACAGTTAACAAGAGGATAGCCAAACCCTAGAGTGTAACAGTGCAACCCTGAGAGAGACACTCGAACATTCGCAATGTAATTACTTAATGGACGCTGTCCAGTGAAGGAAATCGTTGAAAAAAAAGTATGTTCTACAGATGGGACTCTTCTTTGGCCTCCTTATCTCGAGAGACAATGGATACGCGCCTGGAGGTGGCCAGTGGTTTGTGAAGCAGCGCCTGGAGTGGCTTTTAAGGCCAATTCTAGAGTGGCAGGCTCTTCCACAGGTGCTGCAGAGAAATTTGTTTGTCGGGGCTGTTACACAGTTGGCTCTCCCCTTGTGTCTCTGTCTTTTTTCCTGCCAACTACTCATACAGTCTCTTCGACTCGCCATACTTTAGCCCTGTCTTTATGGCTGCCCCCCAGCTCTGGCGAACGCTGGCAACTGGCTCCCACGACTTGTGATCAATGTCA
Source organism: Heterodontus francisci (assembly GCF_036365525.1). Classification (NCBI taxonomy): domain Eukaryota; kingdom Metazoa; phylum Chordata; class Chondrichthyes; order Heterodontiformes; family Heterodontidae; genus Heterodontus; species Heterodontus francisci. Next base: position 4,979,994 of record NC_090401.1, read on the forward strand.
CGTTTGCAGACGTCTTTAAAGCGGAGACATGGACGGCCGGTGGGTCTGATACCACTGGCGAGCTCGCTGTACAATGTGTCTTTGGGGATCCTGCCATCTTCCATGCGGCTCACATGGCCAAGCCATCTCAAGCGCCGCTGACTCAGTAGTGTGTATAAGCTGGGGATGTTGGCCGCCTCGAGATGGGACTGATGGTGTTTGAAAGCACAACCTCAATGCTGGGATGATGCAGATTTTAATTTTCAGTAGTTGATTAATGCGATCAGAATTTTCCAGCCTTTGGAGGTTTCCAATTCAACTTCAGAAATAAAAATATCCTTTCAGAAGAAGGACCAAAGTCGATGTCACAATGTGCTTGCATAATTTAAAAAACAAAACAAAAACAAAAACAAAAAAACAGTTTGAATGATGTGGCAATTTCAATATCCCAGTTAAAGACTCTGGAAATGTATTGCCTCAAAGTTTAATAGAGAAAACTACCTGCAGCATAAAGAGACACATCACCTCATACAGAAAATGCATGAAATATTGATCAAAATCGAAAAAATATATTATCCCATTCTGGTCATCATTGATGTGACCTGTAAGTGACAATCACCATTGAAGTTGTGTAAACTACTCCTGTTTCACAATGGAACCGATAACGTTACATGCTGCTCTACCGCACCGATATACATACACCTGATCAGTGATATGCTTTCCTTAACTAAAATGTCTTTAATTAACTCTGCCGTTATTTTTTTCTATTTCCTCAACTGGTAATAAACATCTGTTTGGAACTTACAGGCTCTCTGAATTATCAGATTATTGCCTCGTTTAATATCATATAATGTTGAATTACACCTTCGTGAGAACACTGCCCTGAGGGAGGGTATTCTTTGGCGCATCAGTTAGTGTAAAATAATAGAGTGCAGGCCAGTAACTAGAGTGGAATTCCTGACGCCATTTTCCATGTAATACGAGAGCATCTATCACTAGACTATTGCACTGAGTGTGGTTCACTAACTGGAGTGGAGCACTTGACCCCAGTGACCATGTGTTAGTGGGAGCATCTATCACTATAGATTTGTACTGAGTGAGTGCAATTGTCGTCTCCGGTTCTATTTTAAAATCATTGTTTCAGGTCTTTGATCTCCCCATTCCATGGTGCTGACTCCGTGTTTTACAAAAATTGAAATGATTTAAAATGTGATGATTGTTGATCTAAGTGTAAAAACTGAAATGTGTTGATATTTCTCTGTTTCCTGTTGAACTTCTCCAAAAGAATATGTATGCACTATTTACTGATAATTAAATAGCAGGGCAGCGCTTTTACACCATTCAGATCATCTGGATATGATTTACTTTTAGTCTGATTGCAGTTGCAGAAAACACTTTTGTCAATATGGATTATGGAAAGCTGTAGGAGCAACAGGGTGGTGGTGATAGGAGATTTTAATTTTCCCAACATTGACTGGGATTCACTTAGTGTTAGAGGTCTAGATGGAGCAGAATTTGTAAGGAGCATCCAGGAGGGTGTTCTCGAGCAGTATGTAAATAGTCCAACTCGGGAAGGGGCCATACTGGACCTGGTGTTGGGAATGAGCCAGCCCAGGTGGTTGACGTTTCAGTAGGGGACTACTTTGGGAATAGTGATCACAATTCCGTAAGTTTTAGAATACTCATGGACAAAGACGACAGTGGTCCTAAAGGAAGAGTGCTAAATTGGGGAAAGTCCAACTATACCAAAATTCGGCAGGAGCTGGGGAATGTAGATTGGGAGCAGCTGTTTGAAGGCAAATCCACATTTGATATGTGGGAGGCTTTTAAAGAGAGGTTGATTAGCGTGCAGGAGAAACATGTTCCTGTGAAAATGAGGGATAGAAATGGCAAGATTAGGGAACCATGGATGACAGGTGAAATTGTGATACTAGCTAAGAGGAAAAAGGAGGCATACATAAGGTCTAGGCGGCTGAAGAAAGACGAAGCTTTGAAAGAATATCGGGATTGTAGGCGCAATCTGAAACGAGGAATTAAGAGGGCTAAAAGGGGTCATGAAATATCTTTAGCAAACAGGGTTAAGGAAAATCCCAAAGCCTTTTATTCATATATAAGGAGCAAGAGGGTAACGAGAGAAAGGATTGGCCCACTCAAGGACAAAGGAGGAAAGATATGCGTGGAGTCAGAGAAAATGGGTGAAATTCTAAACGAGTACTTTGCATCGGTATTCACCGAGGAGAGGGACATGACGGATGTTGAGGTTAGGGACAGATGTTTGATTACTCTAGGTCAAGTCGGCATAAGGAGGGAGGAAGTGTTGGGTATTCTAAATGGATTAAGGTGGACAAGTCCCCAGGTCCTGATGGGATCTATCCCAGGTTACTGTGGGAAGCGAGAGAGGAAATAGTTGGGGCCTTAACAGATATCTTTGCAACATCCTTAAACACGGGTGAGGTCCCGGAGGACTGGAGAATTGCTAATGTTGTCCCCTTGTTTAAGAAGGGTAGCAGGGATAATCCAGGTAATTATAGACCGGTGAGCCTGACGTCAGTGGTAGGGAAGCTGCTGGAGAAGATACTGAGGGATAGGATCTATTCCCATCTGGAAGAAAATGGGCTTATCAGTGATAGGCAACATGGTTTTGTGCAGGGAAGGTCATGTCTTACCAACTTAATAGAATTCTTTGAGGAAGTGACAAAGTTGATTGATGAGGGAAGGGCTGTAGATGTCGTATACATGGACTTCAGTAAGGCGTTTGATAAGGTTCCCCATGGTAGGCTGATGGAGAAAGTGAAGTCGCATGGGGTCCAGGGTGTACTAGCTGGATGGATAAAGAACTAGCTGGGCAACAGGAGACAGAGAGTAGCAGTGGAAGGGAGTTTCTCAAAATGGTGACGTGTGACCAGTGGTGTTCCACAGGGATCCGTGCTGGGACCACTGTTGTTTGTGATATACATAAATGATTTGGAGGAAAGTATAGGAGGTCTGATTAGCAAGTTTGCAAACGACACTAAGATTGGTGGAGTAGCAGATAGTGAAGGGAACTGTCAGAGAATACAGCAGAATATAGATAGACTGGGGAGTTGGACAGAGAAATGGCAGATGGAGTTCAATCAGGGCAAATGCGAGGTGATGCATTTTGGAAGATCCAATTCAAGAATGAACTAAACAGTAAATGGAAAAGTCCTGGGGAAAATTGATGTACAGAGAGATTTAGGTGTTCAGGTCCATTGTTCCCTGAAGGTGGCAACGCAGGTCAATAGAGTGGTCAAGAAGGCATACGGCATGCTTTCCTTCATCGGACGGGGTATTGAGTACAAAAGTTGGCAGGTCATGTTACAGTTGTATAAGACTTTGGTTCGGCCACATTTGGAATACTGCGTGCAGTTCTGGTCGCCACATTACCAAAAGGATGTGGATGCTTTGGAGAGGGTGCAGAGGAGGTTCACCAGGATGTTGCCTGGTATGGAGGGCGCTAGCTATGAAGAGAGGTTGAGTAGATTAGGATTATTTTCATTAGAAAGACGGAGGCTGAGGGGGGACCTGATTGAGGTGTACAAAATCATGAGAGGTATAGACAGGGTGGATAGCAAGAAGCTTTTTCCCAGAGTGGGGGTTTCAATTACAAGGGGACATGAGTTCAAAGTGAAAGGGGAAAAGTTTAGGGGGGATATGCGTGGAAAGTTCTTTTGGCAGAGGGTGGTTGGTGCATGGAATGCATTGCCAGCGGAGGTGGTAGACGCGGGCACGATATCGTCTTTTAAGATGTATCTAGACAGATACATGAATGGGCAGGAAGTAAAGAGATACAGACCCTTAGAAAATAGGCGACAGGTTTAGATAGAGGATTTGGATCGGCGTAGGCTTGGAGGGCCGAAGGGCCTGTTCCTGTGCTGTAATTTTCTTTTTTCTTTGTAATACAGTGTTGATTAATCCCCTTATCCCAACATGATCCTCAGAATGTGTGTGTCACGATTGCAGAATTGGATTATCTTGCTATTACACGGGAAGAATATTTGTCCGCGATTATTGAATTCTACAGTTCTGTAACTGATTAAGGTTTGACGGACCAGTTCTTATCTGTGATTCTGATTCTCGACACATGGAACGTGTATCAGTCCCTGCGCTGAGCTCAGTGAGGTGTATTCAGACTGGAGGATTAAATAGAGTACTTATCTCAGGTCTGGTATCATCCTACTTAACATGCCTTGCCCAGTGCATCAACATCCTTTTTTTGTATTATGGAGACCAGCGGTGTAAACAATACGTACTGTGTTCTATAACCAAGGTTGTGTATGAATTTCATATCATCTCTTTGCCTTGTTTTAAATTACAATCCTCCAGAAACGAACTTCAGTGCGTAATCTCTGTTGTTATTTTAGATCATTGTCAATCTGTACCCCTGAACCCCTTTTTCCCTCCGCACAATTCAGATTATTATCTTCCAAGGAGTGTTTCAAAAGCTTATTCTTTTACGCACAATTCAGCACCTCACACTTAGCTCTATTGTAATTAATTGTTAATTAATCTAGATACATAGGAACACAGGAGCAGGCGTAGACTATGCAGATCGTCGAATCTGCACCACCATTCGATTAGATCACGGTTGATCATCTACCTCAATTCCACGTTCCCACTACCTCCATATCATTTGATGTCATTATTATGCAACAGTCAATCGTTTCATCTGCTCAACTACTGAACTGCTGCAGACCTCTGTGGTTGAGAACTGAAAAGATTAACCACCTTTTTAGTGAAGAAAGTATTCCTCATCTGTCTTAAATGGCCTATCCTTTATTCTGAGAATATGTCATCTGGTGGAGCAGCCAGGGGAAACATCCTATCTCCTTCCACCCTGTCACGTACTTAAGAATTCTATAAGTTTCAGCGTGATCACCCCTCATTCCTCGGAACTCCAGAGAATTCAGGCACAGTTTCGCCAATCTCTCCTCATGCGACAATACCACCATACCACGGATTAGTCTGGTGAACGTCTGTTGCACCCCCTCTATGGCAAGTATATCTTCCCTTAGATGAGACCAAAACTGTACTCAATACTTCGGATGCAGTCTCACCAAGGCTCTCTCCAATTGCAGCAAGATTTCCCAGAACCCCTTCCATTGAAGGCTAACTTATCCGATCTGCAATTTTATTGATTGTTATCGACTTCAGCTGTTGACTGCATGCTTCATCTGTGTTAATCCTATTGTTCTGCAAACTTTGACTTTGTACTTCTGATTCCCGAGTTCCTATCATTCATGTAATTAACGAATCACAGTAGTCCAAGTGCCAATGCTGGGAATGTCAATGCTTACGTTCCGCCAACCTGAGTAAGGAAGTTTACCTGCAGCCGACGTGAGTCTATTCTGCTGCTTGTCTCCTAAATCCACTTGCTCTGTGATGAGTCATGAGTCGGCTGGGTGGTACCTTTTCAAAGGCCTTTAGAAAATCAATGTGCATTGCATCTGCTCTATTAGCCTTATCTACTCGTTCTTATATTATTCAATTGGGCTTGTCAAGCATGAATGCCAGTTTGGAATATATACTCTTTATTATATCATGTGTTTCTAGTTGTCTTTTTTCTGTTACATCTTTGATCAAGGGCTTTCCCACCACGACGTTATGCTAACAGCTGTATAGTTCTTCGGACTTGTTCTATCAACTGTCTTAAAATAAAAATCATATTAGCTGTCCATAGGTCGCCTGGCACTATTCCCTATTCTAATGATTACGAGTGAACAGATAATCCTTCCTCTATTAGCACTTCCTCATCTTTTTGTTTTCAGTATGTGTGGATGCAATCCATGCAAACCAAAGGCTTTTACTCTTTCTTTGAATAATTTACCAAACATCACCCCACTTTCCACGTAAAGTATCGAAGCTTTTATTCAGTTAATACAATAATTTTTTGACGTTCAGCTACTCCTCTCACAGATCTCTCAGCCACCTTCCGATTTTGAATCCTCATGCTCTAGGTCATTCTGGCCGACGATCACACGAAATGCATGTACTACATCCTTCTGAGCTCGAAGCTCTGCTCCAGAGGTCCATTTGTGTTTTTGCCCATGCCAATCTGCCATTCTCTGGTCCAAAATCCAGTTAACCGATCTGTTTCCAAACTCCACAGTGGGCGGCACGTTGCCTAGCAGTCACCAGGAGGCCATTGGCCGCAAGATTAGTCCCCGCCATCAACTGCTGGTACATTCCAAGCGCCCCATTTGTAATGGAATCGTTTTGTTTTATTCACTTGCCATTCCCCCGGAATTCCTTTTCCTTTCACTGGCTCTGGAGTGAAAGCCCTCACAGGTTTTTTGATCTTGACCAGTACACAGGGGTGCTGGGCCTCTGGTGTAAACATTCAACACTCAGTTGGTGTCACTATGGGAGTTGTATGGGTCCCAGCTTTGCTGCCTTCGTGTCGGATACATGAACAATTCTTTGTTCCAATCCTGCTCAGGTCCCGTCCTTCACATATTTTTTCTGATATTTTTTGACTGTGTTGTTTCCATTTCCCTTCTTTTCCTTGAACCGGAAAATGTTACCAGCTTTACATTTAATTTCCACAGCTCCCTCGTCTTCGCATGATCATCCTATGACAATTGTCGTTGTTGACTTCCCTGCCTCCATTTCAGGATGCTGGCTGTCCACTAGCATTTACTATATGCCTTCTGACTTCCACAGTTACCTTGATTAAGCCTATCACACTCGAAACTCTTTGTTCCATTATCCAAGTTTCTCGATCTGTTGCGGCTCACCACAGCAGCGCTTCTGAGCTGCATGCATTTTTCCTCAATGAGAAATCCCGTCAAATGTGGCGAACAGGACAGTCGACTGTATCCCTCCTTTTAATAGCGTTATTGCCATCACACACTCCTCATCGTGCCAGAAACAATATAAGGTTCTCCTTGGCCTCCCATCCCACCCCATCAGCCTTCACATTCAACACAACATTTTCCAATGTTTCTGCCATATCCAACTAAGTCCCACACCAACAGTCTAGTCTGCTCCCCTCCTGTCACAAAATCTGTGAAATCCTGTTACCCTCCTCAATTATTGCCACTAGTGTTTCATTTTCCTGGAACATCTATCCATGCAAAAGCAAGAGATACAGCCCTGCCCATTTAAATTCTGCTTTGTCACTGCCCAATGCCCCAAATGCTCCTTCAGGGTGAATACTCAATTTGCTTGCACTTCTTACAATTTATTAGCAGTAGTCGTTGCTCACGTTGGGAAATAAGCAAATTAAATTTGAGTGATAGCTTTGATGTACTCCTCCGTTCAGTCTGCAAGCGAGATGCTGAGCTTCTAGTTGTTTGTGGCGTTAGTTGTACATTCCACTCTCACTCCAACCTCTTCTTCCTCGATCTTCTAACCGCTTCCACTGAAGATCAAGGACGAAGAATACCATATGTTTCGAATCCTCGTTTAATTGCCTGTCGGATTCTACACTGAGATTTGACACTTCACATTATAACCAGTGGTCACAGTTTTTCGGATGGTCTGTGCTCATAATGCTGAATGGCGACAGCAGAATTACTGGAGTGGATCTATTGTGGACTGGTGACTGGGACGGGGATCCCCAATTGATACACAGCTAGTAGCCTGGTTCACAACCCTGGGATCTAACCATCATTGTTTGTCATGTCTCCGGACCACTGGAGCTTTCCGCCCTTTGTTAGATATCCCATACTCCTCTTTCCTGCTGTTATTCTGCTGCAACCATTTAAACCTACTCAGTACCCACATTCAGGTTCTTTAATTGTTTCATTCACATTGCACCATCATCCCTTTTTATCATGGAATAACTCCTGCCCTCAACCATTTACGAAGCTCCCATTTGTTTTATCGCCCTCCAGTACCCAACTGTTCACTAGTTCTACCAGTGCTTTATAACTGTTATTGCTGGGGCGCGGAATAGGAGTCTGGTATGGTTTTATGTCCAGTGGGAACCTAATTCAGATTCAATTTTCAATTGGACAAGCTCTTAATTGGTATTGTAGGTTTCCTGTCCACGTTGACCAAGTGAGTTTGAAAATGTAGCTGAGTCAAATGAAGTGTGGTGTTCATGTAAACACCCAACGGCAGTCTTTACTGAGGTCGCTGATTCTCCTGAATGTGTGATCTGCGTTTTCTGCTAAAATCTTCGAATGCACCAGACAGGAGCGGGATGTCACAAGGGAGAAGGAGGTTGACCAAATGGGGCAGGGCAGGTCGCCGCTTCTGTGAAGCTCACCTGGATCTAATGTGGACGATGCAAGAAAGGGGAGAGAGGTCCTGTTCCCAGTGAGTGGAAGAGCAGACCACCTTGTCGTGCTGCAGGGTTTTATCGGTTCGGTTTTATCTCCCTCCACTTCCTCTTCATCCTACTCTCTTACCCTTTGCTCCTCCACCGATAAGCCATCTCTTTCCAGGGCCTCACTGTCCTCAAGATCCAAAGCTCTCTCGAGGGCCTGATATGGACAGCGCAGCAGAACAACACAATACCCAGACAGACGGGTGTGTGAGTGTACCACACGTCAAGTTCAGGCATCAGAATTGTTTCTAGTGAAGCACGATGGCATGCTCAATGGTTTACCTGGTGAACAGGTGGCATTGGTTGTATAACTCTATGCCTCTGTCTGACTTGTGCCTTGTAGATTGTGGACAGGCTTTGGGGAGTCAGGAGGTGAGTTACTCGCCTCAAGATTCCTAGCCTCTGACCTGCTCTTGTAGCCACGGTATTTATATGGCTACTCCAGTTCAGTTTTTGGTCAATGGCAGCCCCTAGGATGTTGATAGTGGGGGATTCCGCGATGGTAATGCCGTTGAATGTCAAGGGGAGATGGTTAGATTCTCTTTTGTTGGAGATGGTCATTGCCTGGCACTTGTGTGGCGCGAATGTTACTTGTCACTTATCAGCCCAAGCCTGAATATTGTCCAGGTCTTGTTGCATTTCTACACGGACCGCTTCAGTATTTGAGGAGTTGCGAATGGTGCTGAACATTGTGCAATCATCAGCGAACATCTCCACTTCTGACCTTATGATTGAAGGAAGGTCATTGATGAAGTGGCTGAAGATGGTTGGGCCGAGGACACTACCCTGAGGAACTCCTGCAGTGATGTCCTGGAGCTCTGATGATTGACCTCCAACAACCACAACCATTTTCCTTTGCGCTCGGTATGACTCCAGCCAGCGGAGGGTGTTCCTCCTGATTCCCATTGACCTCAGTTTTGCTGGGGCTCCTTGATGCCATACTCGGTCAAATGCTGCCTTGATGTCAAGGGCAGTCACTCTCACCTCACCTCTTGAGTTCAGCTCTTTTGTCCATGTTTGAACCAAGGCTGTAATGAGGTCAGGAGTTGAGTGGCCCTGGCAGAACCCAAACTGAGCATCACTGCGCAGGTTGTTGCTAAGCAAGTGCCGCTTGATGGCACTGTTGATGACACCTTCCATCACTTTACCGATGATTGAGATTAGGCTAATGGGGCGGTAATTGGCCGGGTTGCATTGGTCCTTCTTTTTGTGTACAGGATATACCTGGGCAATTTTCCACATTGCAGTGTAGATGCCAGTGCTGTAGCTGTACTGAAACAGCTTGGCTAGGGGGGCGGCATGTTCTGGAGCACGGGTCTTCAGTACTATTGCCGGAATATTGTCAGGGCCCATAGCTTTTGCAGTATTCAGTGCCTTCATCCGTTTCTTGATATCACGTGGAGTGAATCGAATTGGCTGAAGTTTGGCATCTGTGATGCTGGGGACTTCAGGTGCAGGCCGAGATGGATCATCAACTCGGCGCTTCTGGCTGAAGATTGTTGCAAATGCTTCAGCCTTATCTTTCGCACTGATGTGCTGGGCTCCCCCATCATTGAGGATGGGGATATTTGTGGAGTCACCTCCTCCAGTTAGTTGTTTAATTGTCCACCAGCATTCACAGCTGGATGTGGCAGGACTGCAGAGCTTAGATCTGATCCGTTGGTTATGGGACCGCTTAGCTCTGTCTATCGCATGCTGCTTATGCAGTTTGGCATGCAAGCAGTCATAGGTTGTAGCTTCACCAGGTTGACACCTCATTTTGAGGTATGCCTGGTGCTGCTCCTGGCATGCCCTCCTGCACTCTTCACTGAACCAGGGTTGGTCTCCTGGCTTCATGGTAATGGTAGAGTGGGGGATATGCCGGGCTATGAGGTTACAGATTGTGGTTCAGTACAATTCTGCTGCTGCTGATGGCCCACATCGCCTCATGGATGTCCAGTTTTGCATTGCTAGATCCGTTCGAAATCTATCCCATTCAGCACGGTGATAGTGCCACACAACACGATGGACGGTATCCTCAATGTGAAGGCGGGACTTCGTCTCCACAAGGACTGTGTGGTGGTCACTCCTACCAATACGGTCATGGACAGATGCATCTGTGGCAGGCAGATTGGTGAGGATGAGGTCGAGTATTCCTTCCCTTGTGTTGGTTCCCCCACCACCTGCCGCAGACCCAGTCTAGCAGCAATGTGCTTTAGGACTCGGCCAGCTCGGTCAGTAGTGATGCTACCGAGTCACTCATGGCGATGGACATTGAAGTCCCCCACCCAGAGTACATTTTGTGCCCTTGCCACCCTCAGTGCTTCTTCCAAGTGGTGTTCAACATGAAGGAGTACTGAGTGATCAGCTGAGGGAGGGCGGCAGGTGGTAATCAGTAGGAGGTTACCTTGCCCATATTTGACCTGATGCCATGAGACTTCATGGGGTCCGCAGTCGATGTTCAGGACTCCCAGGGCAACTCCCTCCCTACTGTATACCACTGTGCCACCACCTCTGCTGGGTCTGTCCTGCCAGTGGGACAGGACGTACCCGGGGATGGTGATGGCAGCGTCTGGGACATTGTCTGTTAGGTATGATTCCGTGAGCATGACTATGTCAGGCTGTTGCTTGACTAGTCTGTGGGACAGCTCTCCCAACTTTGGCACAAGCTCCCAGACGTTAGTAAGGAGGACGTGGCAGGGTCGACAGGGCTAGGTTTGCCATTGTCGTTTCCGGTGCCTAGGTCGATGCCGGGTGGTCCGTCCAGTTTCATTCGTTTTTATAGACTTTGTAGCAGTTCGGTACAACTGAGTGGCTTGCTAGGCCATTTCATAGGACATGTAAGAGTGAATCACATTGCTGTGGGTCTGGAGTCACATGTGGGCCAGGCCAGGTAAAGACAGCAGATTTCCTTCCCTAAAGGACATTAGTGAACTAGATGCGTTTTTACAACAATCGGCAATGGTTTCATGGCCATCATTAGACTAGTTTTTAATTCCAGATTTTTTTATTAAGTTCAAATTCCACCTTCTGCTGTGGTGGGATTTGAACCCATGTCCCCAGAGGAATACCCTGGGTCTCTGGGTTATTAGTCCAGTGATTATACCACTGAGCCATCGCCTACCCTATCATTTATAAATATAAATACATAAATATAAATATATAAATATATATCCCTCTATAAATATGCCCCAGTTCTTAGAGTACATTTCCATGGTTTCATTTACCATCCTTGCTGAATAAAATGTTTTTGATTCTGGAACCTCTGAACCGTTTGCCACTTTTGATTAGTTTGCAAATTACCTGTCCGCTTTCTACATTGCAAGCCGTGGGGTTGTTTGAAAAACTCATGAAATTATTCCTTGCAGTTCAGTTCTTCCCAACGTATTTCGCTCTCTTCTTCAGCCACTGAAACTTCATGTGCAGGTTAATTCTGCCCCTACTGCCCAGGACACGCGTGTCTTCCTTGCATCCTGTTCGGAGCTGCGCTCCAGATATTCGTTCAGAATACTACCCATCGCCAATCGCCGCTCAAAATTCGAAACAGGCACACACGCCATTAGATTCTCAGTGGATGGGATGCTGCCCGGCAAACACAATGAGGTCTCGGCATGGTCAGTTTTCCTCCACCGTCTCCACTGGTACAGTCCGAGGTCCAAATTTGGAATTTATTAGTTCAGCTCCGTTAATTCACCATCCTCTCTGGAACTCCTTTCCATCCCACTGGCTTTGGGCTGGGAATTAAAATCGTCACAGGTTCTTCACTTTGTCAGCGTTGCAGTGCTCTGCTGCAAGAGCACGAGTCTGAACACTGACAGCCCCGCCCCCAGACAGCCACAATCAAGTGGTGGCGTTATGGGCGGCATTGTCGGTCGAACATATGCTTGAATTTCGTGGATTACGAGGAACATTTTATTGATGCCTGTCTCAGTGAAATTTTCTTCTTCCACCTGAACTTTAAAAAAAATCAACTTTTTTTTCCAATTCCCAATACTCCCTCATATCCTCTGACATGTCCATTTCCTTCCTCGACTGCTCTATCTCCATTATTCCAATAAGTACTAAAAGCCAACCAACTCCCACGGCTACCTTGACAGCAATTCCTCCAACTCCAGTTCCAGTTAGGATGCCATTCCATTCTCCCAGTTTACTCTCCACATTCAAAAGATGCCATCTTCCACACCAATGGTTCCAGAAGACGTTCATCTTTCCTCAGCACGGGATTCCCCTCCACTGTGGTTGTCCCCAATTTGGCCATGAATATTCATTGTCCTGCATTACTACTGCTCCATCAATGACACTCCATCAAACATTAGGTCAGAAGTTGGGAAGTTCGCTACTGATTGCTGAATGATTAACACCATTTGTGACTTTCAAATACTGAAGCAGTCAGTGCAGAAATGCAGAACGACCCGGTCAATACCCAGGCTTGGTCTGATAAGAGGCAGGTAACATTCAGATCACACAAATGCCAGGCAATGACCATCCCCAACAGGAGAGAATCTGAGCATCTCCCTTTGGCATTCAGTGGCATTGCCATCGCTGAATCCCCCACAATCAGCATCCTGGGGGTTATCATTGACCAGAAACTGAACTGGAATTGCCATATAAATACCGTGGCTGTAAGAGCAGGTCACAGCCGAGGAGCCCTGCTCCGAGTAACTCACCTCTTGATTCCCTGATGCCTGTCCACCATCTACAAGGCACAAGTCAGGAGTGTGATAGAATACTCGCCACTTGCCTGAATGGGTGCATCTCCAACAACATTCACTCCCTCCACCAGCGGCAGCAGTGTGTCCCATCTTCAAGATACACTGCAGCAACTCTCCAATGCTAGTTACATAACACCATCTTAACGCACGACCTCTACCACCGAGAAGGACAAGGCCCGCAGGTGCATGGGAACACAACCAACTGCATGTTCCCTACCAATTCACACAACATCCCGACTTTGTTTTGTTTTAGTGATACAGCACTGAAACAGGCCCGTCGGCCCACCGAGTCTGTGCCGACCATCAACCACCCATTTATACTAATCCTCCACTAATTCCATATTCCTACCACATCCCCACCTGTCCCTATATTTCCCTACCACCTACCTATACTAGGGGCAATTTATAATGGCCAATTTACCTAACAACCTGCAAATCTTTGACATGTGGGAGAAATCTGGAGCACCCAGAGGAAACCCACACAGACACAGAGAGAACTTGCAAACTTCACACAGGCAATAACCAGAATTGAACCCGGGTAGCTGGAGCTGTGAGGTTGGGGTGCGAACCACTGCGCCACTGTCCTGCTGGAACAATATCGCCGTTCTTTCACTGTTGCTTGGTCAAAATCCTGGAACTGCTTTCCTAACAGCACTGTGGGTATACTTACGCCCCATGGACTGCAATGGTTCAAGAAGTTAGCTCACTACCACTTTCTCAACGGCAATTAGGGATGGGCAATAAATTCTGGCCTAGCCATGGACGCCCACATCCCATGAATAATCATAGGCTGCGTTTGCTGACTACGCTGCTACTCGGCAGCCCTGCAGTAGCACATGCGCAAATGCAGCCTGTGCCACGAAAACGTCAAAGTCAGCGACGTCAGTAGCTGCCAGGACTAAAGATGGCGCTGCTCAAATAATCACACGAAGGCGACCTAAACACATGGCAGCACACAATGGCAGGAGGGAGAGAGCGAGCGGGCGGGCCGGGGGTGGGTGGGCGAGCGTGCCGGCGGGCCGGCGAGGGGAGCGAGCGGGCGTGCCCGGGACGTGGGAAGGAGGAGATCTCACCCGCAGGTCTTCACCGCGCTCTCCCCGCTTCCGCTACCCCGCTCTCCCCCCGCTTCACCCAACCTTGCTCTCTGCATGCGTTACTCGATGACGTGCTGTGCACATGCGCCAACCAGTCCTGGCAATGCGGAACACAGCTCATGCGGAGAGAGAGGAGCCAATCTGCGCAGTCTGATGATGTCAACTGCCACTGTGTTGCCGATAATCACTTTGATAATAATATATAAAATAACACTGCTGCCCTCCCTGCCAGAACCAGGATAAGCTTCCCAGTCTTCTCACCTTCCACTCATATCACCTCCACATTGGACACATCATCTTACGCCATTTTCACCATACTCAACTTAAACCACAATCAAGCACAACTGCTTCTCTCATTTGCCCGCCTTTCTCCCTTGCCCCTTTGACATTCTGGTTTAATCTTCCATCTACCTGGCTCCCTTCCACCCAGGCAACTTCCTATGTAAGTGCAGTATATGCAAGCCGTCCTTTCATATCCGTCCTTCCCACCGCCCAAGGCATAAGTGCTCCTTCCAGATAAAACTGTATTTAGTTGGACTTCTTCCAATTTAGTTGCAGCATTGATTGCCCATAATGCTGTCTCCTGTGCCTTGGAGATGAGTAAATGCAAATTGAGTCATTGTTTTGCTGAATACTTTCTTTAAATCTGCGAGCCCAAACCTTAGCTTCTGATCATTTCCTACTTTAATTTTACATCCTGCTCCCTCTCTGACCTTGGGCTCCTACTCCAATCCACTTTTAAGCTGTAAGAGGAAAAAGTACTGTATTTTTAGACAGGGCCCTTACTGCCGACTATACTCACACCTGGGATTAAAAGCTTTTAATCATAACCATTGCTCCTATTTTCGCTGACGGCAGGTACTGGAAATGGAGGATTATTATACCAGGGTCACCAAGAGTGGAGGTGATGTGAGCAGCTGCTTAGAGTGGGGATCCTCTAATGGCACGCATCTCGCAGGGTTGTCAACATCCTTGGAGTCTACTCACCGTTCTCCATTAGAATCATGACTACTGGGAACTGGATATTGCATAGGCCCCTTCCACACTGTTAATCATCTGTAAGTATTTACAGCTCCTCTGCATCCATCTTCACTTCCTTTAAGTATGCTATTCATCTCGCACCATCATCTCTTTAGTCTTTGAACTCTGCCTTCTGTGCCTCCAATCACAGGCTTTCTCCTTCTTCTTTTCTACCTCTACACGACACTTTATCTGGCTCTACTGTTGCTTTGCAATGATAATCTCTAATATCTTTCAGTTCTGATGAAAGGTCCAGTCTGAAATATTAAATGTGTGTCTCTCTCTCCACAGATGCTGCCTTACGTGCTGAGTGTTTTCAACACTGTCGACATTTATCGTTTTTACAGCGGTCTCAGTATTATGCTTTGATGAAGTATTTGACCTCAATATTCTCAGTGGGGGCTGGTGTGTGCTTTGGGGGTGGGGGTTGGGGGTTGACAGATGTTACCTTGCTGTTTTTTTTGTTGGGGGCTGGCGGATAGTTGGACGTCTTGGTTTTCACACATGCTGTGGAGGTTTAACTCCACAGGTTGTGACTTATTGCCATGACATATTGCACACCCGTATGTCAGTTTGATTGATAGACTTGGCTTCCTGTTTGGTGGGGGCGGCTCCGGGCAGGGCCACAGAAACAGGATGTGTCTGGTCTCAGGGAATTCTGATTATGCACTGGGTTGAGGTCCAATACCTGGCAGCGGAGGTTTGTGCCAGGGATGGGATAGTCTGATGGGGGTTCATATTGGAGATCAAGGGGGATGCATTTCCTCTCCTGCTTGCCTGCAGTCTGTGCTATAAGAACTTATAACTTCTGCCTGAAGCTGTCTTTCTCACTTTTCAGTTGCCAGGTACCGCGGGGCTTGGAACCCCATCCAGCCAAAGTTAAACCTATGAACCAGGTTAAAACAAAAGCTGCTAGTTTCATTATAATACTTAACATGCCGACCTGTCTCCCGGGAGCTGTCTGCTGATCGTCTCTGGCCCACATTTTAAACATGGAAGCGGGTGCCGGTGTGTTGGTTGTGGGATTAGGTCCTCGTTAAGAATCTTAAAACTCTGATCCAGCCCAACACTCACGTTTTCGCTGATAAAATCAGCCCTTGCTCTGGACTCAGACACAGATCGTTGATGAGTAATTTCTAGTCTAATTTCCCTTCTCTTTCTTTACAGTTAATTTAATGGCCATCTTGATCCTCTCCCAGGGAGAATGTGGCCTCTCCACCTGCACCACTCGCTACCTGGTAACAATGGCAGGGCAGATCTATTGGTCATTATCATCGTGGATATACTGAATCGGATAAATATGTATTATTTTCCAGTGTCTTTCCTGTGCATTACCCCTGTGTGTAATATGCACTGATTAGTGCAACCGTCGACTGTTCTGTCTGGTTCACCGTCACATTCACTTTGGATCGATATGTGGCCATTTGTTGCCAGAAGTTGAAAACAAAATATTGCATTGAGAAAACTACTCCTGTTGTTCTAGCAACAACCTGCCTTTTGCTCTGCTTAATAAATGTTCCCTTCTACTTTGCTTATGAATCAGGAGAGGAAATCGATAAAATGCACTGGATCTGTTATAGAAAGCCAAGCTATGAAACTGAGACTGCTTGGGTGGTATTTAACTGGCTATATAAGGTATTAACACCATTGCTGCCATTTGTTTTAATTTTGTTGCTCAATGCTCTAACAGACAGACATATTTTAGTGGCCAGTCGAGTCCGTAAGGGACTGAGGGGTCAGAGCAAGGGGCAGAATCGCTGTGACCCAGAGATGGAGAGTAGAAGGAAGTCTGTGATTTTGCTCTTCACCATATCCGCAGCTTCATACTTCTGAGGTTGACGTATGCGGTAGAATTCTTATATTATAACGTTACTGGAACAGATCCCAGATATTACAACGATTCTTTATTCATCATCCGACAACTAGAATTGACGCTGTCGAATTTAAGTTGTTGCACAAATACTTTTATTTATGGGGCCACTCAGTCCAAGTTCAGAGAGCAGTTCAAGAGCACGGTGAAATATCCTGTTACATTCAATTATTCAATTTGAGAGTTTCCCGATGCGTATCCCAATATTTCCGTCCATGTGATATTTATCCCCAGATTTGCATCAACTGAATAATGCCCGAAATCGCTAGGAATCTAAAATTGCACCCAACGACCGACAGCCACTGTGTTCACTTAAACTGAAATTTACTCCAGAACAGGAGCACTTATTTGTTTGATTCCTTCTGAACGTTTCTGTAATGAGTCAGTTCAACTATGAAGTGCAGTAATTCAATGCATCTCCCAGAGTAAGAGACTCTTTAATAGGTAGGCAGACGGAGCTGTTTTATAGTTTAGAAGGTCACCTCACATAGACTCTCGAAAAGTCCATCTCTTTTTCAAAACGCCTATTAAATAACCCTCTCACGCATGATTTCTTGCACACTGTCTTATACTCTCGAACAAAGCCGATATTTCTCAGATTCTCTCACGTACACACATGGAAGATAAAGCTTGAGTTAGACATGGAGTAAAGTTTCACAAACACTGCCCGTTCCAACACTCGCTGCACAAGTGAAGCATGTTGTTGCATATAAAGTTATAGTTACTCAGTCTCATCAAACATTCCCACGGCAGGTTCAGCATGGATTAGATATAGATAAAGCTCCCTCAACACGCTCGCATTAAGCACTCCAAGTGCAGGTACAGCACAGAGTAATGCTTCCTCTACACTGTCACCATTAAGCACTTGTATGGCAGATGCAACACGTGGTTATCTGCAGACTAAATATCACTTTATTCTGCGCAAGCAAAGCTCGATCTACACTGTCCCATAAAACATTCGTCGCACCAGTATTGCACGGGTTCGAGACAAAGCAAACATCCCTCGGTCCTGTCCCGTCAAACATGCCCAGGATAGGCAAAACACGGCAAAACGCCTCTGAACTCTTCCGTAAAACATTGTTTTTAGTGCATGTAAAGCAACAGGTGGATGAGGGTAAAGCCGTGGATGTGGTGTATATGGATTTCAGTAAGGCGTTTGATAAGGTTCCCCACGGTAGGCTATTGCAGAAAATACGGAAGTATGGGATTGAAGGTGATTTAGTGCTTTGGATCAGAAATTGGCTAGCTGAAAGAAGACAGAGGGTGGTGGTTGATGGCAAATGTTCATCCTGGAGTTTAGTTACTAGTGGTGTACCGCAAGGATCTGTTTTGGGGCCACTGCTGTTTGTCATTTTTATAAATGACCTGGATGAGGGTGTAGAAGGGTGGGTTAGTAAATTTGCGGATGACACTAAGGTCGGTGGAGTTGTGGTTAGTGCCGAAGGATGTTGTAGGTTACAGAGGGACATAGATAGGCTTCAGAGCTGGGCTGAAAGATGGCAAATGGAGTTTAATGCGGAAAAGTGTGAGGTGATTCACTTTGGAAGGAGTGACAGGAATGCAGAGTACTGGGCTAATGGGAAGATTCTTGGTAGTGTCGATGAGCAGAGAGATCTTGGTGTCCAGGTACATAAATCCCTGAAAGTTGCCACCCAGGTTAATAGGGCTGTTAAGAAGGCATATGGTGTGTTAGCTTTTATTAGTAGGGGGATCGAGTTTCGGAGCCACGAGGTCATGCTGCAGCTGTACAAAACTCTGGTGCGGCCGCACCTGGAGTATTGCGTGCAGTTCTGGTCACCGCATTATAGGAAGGATGTGGAAGCTTTGGAAAGGGTGCAGAGGAGATTTACTAGGATGTTGCCTGGTATGGAGGGAAGATCTTACGAGGAAAGGCTGAGGGACTTGAGGTTGTTTTCGTTAGAGAGAAGGAGGAGGAGAGGTGACTTAATAGAGACATATAAGATAATCAGAGGGTTAGATAGGGTGGATAGTGAGAGTCTTTTTCCTCGGATGGTGATGGCAAACACGAGGGGACATAGCTTTAAGTTGAGGTGTGATAGATATAGGACAGATGTCAGAGGTAGTTTCTTTACACAGAGAGTAGTAGGGGCGTGGAACGCCCTGCCTGCAACAGTAGTAGACTCGCCAACTTTAAGGGCATTTAAGTGGTCATTGGATAGACATATGGATGAAAATGGAATAGTGTAGGTCAGATGGTTTCACAGGTCGGCGCAACATCGAGGACCAAAGGGCCTGTACTGCGCTGTAATGTTCTATGTTCTATGTTCTAGATAGTACAGCTCCCTGTCCCATATGAAAACAGATGCAGGTGCAGCACTGGTTATGTACTGTCTAAATCCCCCTCTGCAATGACCCTTCAAACACTTCCATGGCAGGTACAGTTTGGGTTTGATACAGCATAAATCTCTCTCTATCCTCTCCCATCAAACACTCTGTGGGGAGTTCCAGTATCAGGGAGGCAGAGCATGACACTCCTGCTACATTGTCTCACAATATTCTCCCAGAGCCGGTACGTTTCAGGTTAACTACAGATTAGGGAAGACATTGTACTGTTGAAAAGTGAAGATGTCTTTGAGAAGCTAAAGACAATCAAGTTGGTTGAAATTGAGAATCAAACAGGTTATGATCACGCTACTGGGGATATTCTATGGCCTCCACGTAGTGAGAGAGAGATTGAGAGACAGAGGGAAAGATACATAGAGACAGAGAATCTGCAGGTAAATCAGATAAAGGTGCAGGAATGATAGTTAAAGAGTCCTGCTATTGGGGGAAATAAATTACCAAAATGTTGATTCGGATGAGCCAACTTAAGTGGACCTAAATGGAAGAATTTATGAAGCGTGTTCAGGTGAACTTTATGGATTACTTTCTTCTCGGTCGAACTAGGAAGGAGGCATTGATGGATCCGGTACTGGAGAATGAGTTAGACCAAGTGTATCAAATATCTCTGGAAAAATACTTGGAGAAGAGTAATCATTGTACCATAAGGTTTAGATTAGCAATGGCGAAGAATAAGGAACAATCTAAAGCAGACCTTCTTTAAATTGGAAGAGAGCTAACTACAATGGGATAAGAAGGGATCATTCCAGGGTGAAATGGATCCAAAGATTGAAATGAAAACTTCATTGGAACAATGTGTAATCTTTCAGGGGGAGATGTTTCCAGTAAAGGCTAGGTGCAGTCCAGCAAGCGCTAAAGTTAAGGAAATCAAAGCCAGGGTCCTTTGGATGATAAAGGAGAGATAGAATATGACACAGCAAAATAGGGTTCGTGATGCATATCAGGTGAATTGTTCAAGCGAGCAGAAGGCCAAATGCAATAAGCTGAGAGGGAAGTGAAGAGGAAACAAAAAAAAAACGACTGGCCAAGAGACACTATCAGAATCGTGTGGTTGCTAACATAACAAGGGAATCCACAAATCTTCTACTGGCAGCAAGTAGTTAGCGCGTTGTAAGAGACAAGGTGGGCCAGTTAGGGACAACGTGGGTGACACATGCTTGGAGCCGCAGGGAAAGGCTCGAATAATTAATGAATGCTTTGCATCAGTTTTTACTAAGGAAGGGGAATCTGACAACATATCAGTGGAAGCAGAGATGCTGGAAGTAATATTGGGTTGAAAATTGATCAGCAGGATGCAATGCGAAAGCAGACCCTGCTTAGGTTAGACAAGTCACCTGGTCTGGACGGCTTGGATCCAAGGTTGCTAACGGAAGTGGGAGTGGAGGAGCAGAAAATGTTGCCATAATCTTAAACTCTTCCCTTGATGCAGGGAGGTGATTGGAGGGCGGTATTTGTGACAACCTGAATCACGAAAGAGGGTAAGAGCATATCAAGTAACTGCAGGTCGGCTTAACATGAGTGATCTGTACAACTTACAGCTTCAGCAGCACTAATCGGCAAATAAATTAACAGTCGCTTGGAGCGGTTTCAGTAAAATGCAGATCGTGTTTGACGAATCTAATGTGCATATTTTTTCATGAAGTAACATACAAGATTGATAACGCGAATGCAGAGGATGTTGTATATCAAGAATGATTTTTTGTACTTAACGAAGTGCCACACAAAAGGCTAGTTAACAGCATTGAGTCTCATGGGATCAAAGCATCAGTTTCAAGTTGGAGACAACAATTGTTTAAGGACAGAAAACAGTGCCTCGTGGAAGAAAAACAAGAAATGCTGGAATCACTCAGCAGGTCTGGCAGCATCTGTGGAAAGAGAAGCAGAGTTAACGTTTCGGGTCAGTGACCCTTCATCGGAACTGAACAAATATTAGAAAAGTCACAGGTTATAAGCAAGTGAGGTGGGGTGGGGCAAGAGATAACAAAGGAGGTCCAGATTGGACCAGGCCACATAGCTGACCAAATGGTCACGGAGCAAAGGCAAACAATATGTTAATGATGTGTTGAAAGACAAAGCATTAGTACAGATTAGGTGTAGGGACTGTATGTGTTAGATACTTAGTAAAGTTGACTCTTTGCTGCCCTGTCGATCTGTTTGGCCCGCCGCAGTGATCAGGGGTTGATGGGATTGTCCGTATTTGCTCACTCGTCGCTCCCTGTAAGTTGATTAAGCAACTGAACAAAGCCCTCGCAGTTTCTGCTCATTGTTAACTCAGAACGGTGCTGGACTCACTGGATGATATCACATCGCTGGACCCGTCTCTCAACGTGGAGTAAGAGAGTGACAGAGACAGAAAAAAAACAGTTAGAATCTGTGGGCTGTTGTGAGGGAGTGTTCACATGGCATGACACGTGTGCATGTGTGTCTGTGAGTGATTGTGTGTGAGTCTCTGTGTGTGTGTATCTGTGTGTTACTGTGTAAAAGTGTTTGTGATATTCTGTGAGTGACAATGTTTCAAACATATGTGACAGTGTGTGTGTAACAGCGTGTGTGTAAGTGTGAGTGAATGTGTGTGCGTATGAACAAGCTCACATTTTCCCACATCATTTTCCATCTGTCATTTTTCCCCACACACTAACCTATGTCCATCCCTATGCAGACTATTTACCGCCTCTTGACAACTTGCTTTCCTTCCTAACTTGGTATCATGGGCAAGTTTAGTTAGCATCCATTCGGTTCATTCATTCAAGTCATTGATATTGATTGCAAATAGTTGAGGCCCCAGCATTAATCCCTGTGTGATTTTCTGTGTGCCTAGGCAAGTTGCTGCAGTATATCACTGCTGTGCCTGTGGTGAAGGAAGTGAACGTTCAAGGTAGTGGATGGTGTGCCAGTCAAGCGAGCTGCTATGTACTGGATGCTGTCAAAGTTCTTATGTGTTCTTAGTCATGCACTCAT
This sequence comes from Heterodontus francisci, assembly GCF_036365525.1. Taxonomy (NCBI): domain Eukaryota; kingdom Metazoa; phylum Chordata; class Chondrichthyes; order Heterodontiformes; family Heterodontidae; genus Heterodontus; species Heterodontus francisci. The sequence goes on from NC_090401.1 coordinate 5,002,260, forward strand.
CCAGGCAAATGGAGCTTACTATATCACAATGCTCAGTTGTGCCTTGTAGATGGTGGAAGGGCTTGGCGATTCAGAAGGTGAGCTGCTTGTTACTTAATTCCCAGCTGTTGACCTTCTCTTGTAAATAATGTATTTATATCGCAGGTCCTGTTACGTTTCAGACCAATGGTAACCACAAGGATTTTGATGGTGGACCATTCAGAGATGGTACAGCAGCTGAATGTCAAGATGGATGATTAGAAACTCTCTTGTTCACACGTGTGTGGGGCGAATTTCACTTGCCTTTTTGCAGGCCAAGACTGAATTGTGTCCAGGAATTAATGCATGTGGTCACAGACTGCTTCAGTATCTGAGGAGCTGTGAATCATAATAAAGACTGCAATCAGCAGTGAACATCCCCAATTATGAGCTTGTGATGCAAGGAAGGTCATTTATGAAGCAGCTGAAGATGTTTAGGCCTAGAACATTATCCACAGCTTAGTGATCCTGGCAGAATCCAAAATGAGCATCGGTGAGCAGGCTGCTCTGTTTTAAGTGTCACTTGATAACATTGTCACCGATAACTTCTTTCACTTTGCTGCTGATTGAAAATAGACTGACGAGGCAGTAATTGACCAATGGATTTGTCGTGCTTTTTGTGGGCAGGAGATACATGCACAATTTTACAACTTGTTGGGTAGATGTAGCTGCATTGGAGCAATTTGGTGAAGGGCGCAGCTAGTTCTGGAAGTTTGAAGGCAGGTTGAAAAATGGTTAACAAAGCATGTGAGATCCTGGGCTTTATAAATCGTAGCATGGGGTAAAGGACAAGGACGTTACGCCAAACCTTTATAAAACACTGATTAGCTCTCAGCAGGAATATTTCGCCCAGTTCGGTGCACTACACTTTAGGTAAAATGTAAAGGCATTAGAAAGGGTGCCGAAAATATACACAAAAATGTTTCAAGAGATGTGAAACTTAGTTACAGAGATAGGATGGTGAAGGTACGGCTGTTCTTATTGCAGTAGGGAAGATTATGAGGAGATTGGATCCATGTGCTAAAGATCATGAGGGTTCGGATAGAATACAGAAGACATATCTGTTCTGATTGGCAGAAATATCCGTAACTGGAGGGCACCAATTCAAGGCGATTATCAAAAGAAGCAACGGTGGCATGGGGATTGACCTACAACAACCACAACCATATTCCTTTGTAATAAATACGACTCCAACCAGCGTTTTCCCCCGATTGCAATTTACTCCAGTTTTGCTTGGCCATACTCGGTCAAATGCTGAATTGATCTCCAGGGCACTCACTCTCACCTCACCTCTTGAGTTCATCTCTTCTGTCCATATTTTAACCAAGGCTGTAATGAGAACTGAGGCAGAGTGGCCCTGGCAGACCCCAACCTGAGTGTGAGCGAGCAGGCTATTGCTCAGCAAGTGCCAGTTGTTTTCACTGTCAAAGACGTCTTCCATCACTTTACTGATGATTATGAGTAGACTGATGGGGTGATAATTGGCCGGCTTGGACTTGTCCTGATTTTTGTGGCCAGGACATACTTGGGAAATTTTCCACATTGCCAGGTAGGTGCCAGTGTTGTAGCTGAACTGTAATAGCTTACCTAGGGGCGCAGCAGGTTCTGGAGAACAGGTCTTCAGTACTATTGCTGGAATGTTGACAGGGCCCATCGTCTTTACAGTGTCCAGTGCTTTCAGTCGTTTCTCGATGTCACACGGAGTCAATCGAATTGGCTAAAGACTGGCATCTTGATCCTGGGGACTTCAGGAGGAGGCTGAGATAGATACTCAACTCGACACTTCTGACTGAAGATTGTTGCAAATGTGATAGACAGAGCTAAGCGATCCAATAACAAACGGATAAGATCTAAGCTCTGCAGTCCTGCCACGTCCTGTCCTGAATGGTGGTGGACAATAAAACAACTAACTTGATGAGGTGACGCCTGCACTCTTCATTGAACAATGGTTGTTCCCACGGCTTGATGGTGTTGGTTGAATGGGGGGTATGCCAGGCCATGGGATTAAAGATTGTAGTTGAGTACAGTTCTGCTGCTGCTGATGGCCCACAGCACCTGCCAGTTTGGGAGAGATCAGATGTGTGTATACACCGTACAACCTGCCAGTTTGTTACTGAAACGCAGTCACCAACTTAAAATGTTGCTGCAAATGCTTCAGCCTTACATTTTGAACTGATGTGCTGGGCTCCTTCATCATTCAGGATGAGGATATTTCTGGTGTCACCTCCTCCAGTTGGTTGTTTAATTTTCCACCACCATTCGCAACAGGACGTGGTAAGACTGCAGAGCTTAATTCTGATCCTTTCTTTATCGAATCGCTTATCCCTCTCTGTCACATGCTTCCTACACTTTTTGGCATACATGTAGTCCTGGGTTGACACCTCAGTTTCTTGTATGCCTGGTGCTTCTCTTCATTGAACAATGGTTTGTCCCATGGCTTGATGGTGATGGTAAAGTGGGGAATATGCCAGGCCATGGGGTTACAGATTGTGGTTGAGTACAGTTCTACTGCTGCTGATAGCCCACACTGCATGGTTATTTTGGAGTGATCAGTGTGCGTATATACATCGTACAAGCTGCCAGTGTGTTACTGTAACATAATCTTCAACTTAGAATGTTGTCTGTAAAAGCAAACACAAAACTTCCAGGATGTGCGTACCTGAAAGTAATGCTTCCCATATTCCACTATCCGTTTGTCATTTACCTCGTCGTCGTTGTGATGTTCTCGGGACTAGAGTGAGGTTTGGCCGGGTTTGGTAGAAGACATGTGAGCCACATACTATTGGCTGGTGAACATAATGAAGTGTTCCTTATTCTGTTTACATTAACGTTCCATTTGCTAGCATGTGTTTTCTACAACAGCCTCAAGGCTGTAAAACGCACAATGTAATTTCAGCACACTGCACCTCCTATTTTATTCACCTCAATTTTGTTAACCAGCCTATACAAAAAACAAAGAACAGTAAAGCACAGGAACAGGCCATTCGGCCCTCCAAGCCTGCGCCGATCTTGATGCCTGCCTAAAGTAACACCTTCTGCACTTCTGGAGCACATATCCTTCTATTCTCTTTTCATTCATATATTTGTCAAGATGTCTCTTAAATGTCGCTATCGTATCTGCTTCCACCACCTCCCCTGGCAGCAAGTTCCAGGCACTCACCACCCTCTGTGTAAAAAACTTGCCTCGCACATGCCCTCTAAACTTTGCCCTTCGCACCTTAAACCTAAGTCCCCCTGCAACTGACACTTCCACCTGGGAAAGAGCTTCTGACTATCCACTCTGTCCATGCCGCTCATAACTTTGTAAACCTCTATCATGTCGCCCCTCCACCTCCGTCGTTCCAGTGAAAACAATCCGAGTTTTTCCAACCTCTCCTCATAGCTAATGCCCTCCAGACCAGGCAACATCCTGGTAAACCTCCTCTGCACCCCCTCCAAAGCCTCCACGTCCTTCTGGTAGTGTGGCAACCAGAAATGCACGCAATATTCTAATTGTGGCCTAACTAAGGTTCTGTTTAAAAATAAGGAGTTATCCATTTAAGACCGAGATGAGGAGCGTCGTACGTCTTTGGAAATCTCTTCCTCAAAATGTGTAGGTAGATTCCTGATGAACAAGGGGTGGAAGGTTATCGGGTGTAGGTGGAAATGTGGAAGAATCAGTTCAGTCATGAACATGTTGAATGGCGGAGCAGGATCGATGGGCCAAGTGCCCTACTCCTTCTCTAATTCGTATGTTTGAATGAACGGTTCTTCACTCTGAGCTTCTACAATGGTGGAGAGTCCCGTGGGGCTGACTGACCCCATGTTCCCACTGCATTCCTCGGCCTCATCTTCTACATTAGGGGAGCAGGCTCAAGGGACTAAATGCCCTACTGTTGTCCCTACTATTCCTGCATTCATCAGTCTGATCATGTACAATGCAGAGCCAGAACGAGGGGCTGGATGGCGTAATCCTGCTCCACTCTACCTGTATTCGTGGAGCTGAGCTTTATAGCATTTCACTGAATAGATGAAAGTGAAAATATTCAGTATAGGTCATCTTTGAAAAGATTAAATGGAGCAGAAACTACCCGCCCCCTCGCCCCTAAACCGCACCCCCCCCCCCCCCCCACAACACACACTCCCCGCCATCACATACACAGCCACCTCAAGAGAACAGGATACTGGGGAGTATAGATTTCAAGAGAGATTCTGCTTCCTACTTTACAGAAGGATTTTCAATATTGTCCATGTCCCCATGCCTCTGTTATCACTCGTCATAAAGAAAGTTGCCATTTCCATCATGATCTTTGATATTTAAATTATCTTCACTTCATTGAGTCCGAGCTTATTTCAAGACCTAACTGTTCTAACTGAGAGTTCTGACGTTTTCTGTTTTTTTTAAGTGTTTAATCTCCCTGTCCTAAGGACATAAATTCTTAATTGATTTGTGATCCTACACTCCAACATTCAAAGGGATTTTGCATCTCTATGCTGGGTATACCATCTTGAGAAGTGGAATTCAGTTAGTGCATCCGCAACAGTGAACTGTGTCACATCACAGAAGAAAAACTGAAGCTTCTCCTGTTTAACATGTTGCAGCGATGCAGTCAAATCCCACTCTCAGTATACTGTTAGAAAGAAGTATGCCCAAAAATTATGCCAATCTTTGGATTGTTTCCCTTCAAACCACTTGCAATATCAATTTGCAACACATCTGCAAAACATGAATATTTCTCTGAAGGGAGTTGGCGCATTGTTAAAATGATTGGAAATAATGTCAATGTGCCTGTTGTTTTCTGGTCCCACGGGATGTTTCCCTCAAATATAAATAACGGTATGTTCTTATTTTCTCATACCAGAGAGTCAGTTGGAGCCCTGTGTTGAGCGCCGAGTCACAATCACAACTCAGACAGAATGAGAGTTCCGTTCACCATGTATACATTTTCTGCATTACCGCCAGTTATACAGGCCTTGATGATTTACTATCCGATTATAGCAGCCTTTGGAATCCCCGGTAAGTGATGATATCTAGTTATTATAGGTAGAAGGCAGGGTATAACAGCATTACTGCTCATAGCTCGAAAGCTATTATTTTTATTTCTTCTGTTTTGTTTATTTTTCCAAGTGAAATAAAAGGCAAAAATGCAATGAATATATCTCCCATTCCACTGCATGCCTTGGCTTATCTTGTGTGGTCCGAGCAGACAGGCTCTCCTCACCCTGTTGTAGGAATCCGTAAGACTTACAAGGAGTATATGCTACTGGGCATTTGCCATGTTGTAAAATGCCCCAGTTTCTGCCCCTGAGATTCCTGCTGGGGACAGAAGCGCTGCCAGCATTTCAGTACCCAGTTAAACTTCCCCTCAATGCAAATCCACATTTAATTTTCTTTCGCTCCTAACAGTTCGAGGATACTTTTAATCACATTTAGTAACCCTGCCCTCACATCCTTTCATCACTGCTTCCACCATCCATCTACCAAACCTTCGTTTAGTAGTGCATTGTTCCTGATTCATATACTGCCGGTGGGATTGAATTTCCCCGGCTCCAGACTCAGTGCAAACAGTTTATTATATTTGCTCTTCCACATGCCTTCTAATAAATCTTGTATGTATGGCGCCTCGTTCTTGGCTTCTCTTCTATTGGAATCTATCTACTCCTATTTACCAGCTGCCAGCTGTTCAGAATGTTAAACACTTCTCTCATATAGTTCCACAAACAGTGTCTGTTACATTCTACTACGTCAGATTTACAGTTTCATGTGACAGATTCCATTGGATGAAGGATTTTATTTTCTCTTTCTTTAAAACGGACCCCATTTCCAACTTACATTGGGAACCTGAAATCTCACATTCTGTCAACTAAGTTCCCTATACTTGAGAAATAAAGAATGGGGCTTTTTATGGAAGGAACAAACGAATAGGACGAAAAGGATAGCCGTTTAACAGACCTGGCACAGATGTGATGGACCAAGTGCTGTATGATCCGACGATTCTTTGATAACCGTTTGAGGTTTTCCAGTTTTACACGCTGTGTTTGGTGTTCCCGGTAGCTGATTATTACTTATTTTGTGACTGAGCATTTCGCTTCAAAATTGCTGTTGTTTTGTGTTCGATAAATTGTGCTTTGAGTTTGTTTACATGTGTTTTGCTATTTTCCATATCATCATTCCATTGAATTCCATCTTTATCTCCCATATGGGGAATATTCATTGGCTACATATTGCAGTTGTACTGTCCAGATAAAGCTCCAAATTGTTCACCTCATTGACTGCCCTGTTAAATGATGCACCTTTAATTGAGAATGCGTGCAATTTTGATGCAATAAGTTGTTTCTCATAATTGTAACTCTGTGTCATTACTTTCCCTGTCTCCATAATCTTGCCATCATCATTTCTGAAATGATGATTTATTGCAAGCCCATTTTCAGTTTTACAGTAACGTCTAGAGGTACATGTAATTCGACATGTTATTCTGGCAGTCATAAACGTTCCCAGCAAGTCAGTGTAACCGGTTACTAATTGCATTGCACTGCATTACTGCCCTGTTGCTGGATCTGGCAATTTGTTCTTAGTCCTGTTTTTTTTGCTGATTTATTTTTTGTTGATTTCGGATCATTGTCAGAATTTCCGAATATCAGGCTCACCCTTCACTCCGTCCCCATTGTGTGATACGCATATTGATATTAGACTTTTCATTCAATCTGCAACTAACAATAATTATTCTCCACTTTGGACATCAGAGGGTGATGCGGTTCTAAATGATAATGTGAGCAGTATATACACCGCGGAAGGTTGTTAGATTATGACGTTTTTCTAGTTAATCTGTGGCGGCTGCAGTTACCTGTGATTTGTTGTAACCTTTCATAGGTTCCGTGCATTGCTGGCAAGGCCAGCATTTGCTGCCCGTCCCTAATTGCCCTTGAGACGGTGAACGTGATATATCTGCTTGAACCACTGACTGCAGTCCATCTGGTGCGGTTATACCCACAGTATGGAGGGGGTTCCAGGATGGTGTGTGGCTTGGAGTGGACCTTGCAGAAATTGTTGTTCCCATGCTCCTGCCGCCCTTGTCCTTCCAGCTGGCAGACATGAAGAGTTTGGAAGGTGCTGTCAATGGAGGCTTGGCGAATTGCTGCAGTGCATCTTGTAAATGGTACACGCTGATGCCTCTGTGCGCCAATGGTGGAGGATTTGAATGCTTAATATAACGGATTGGGTGTCTATTCAACGGGTTGATTTCTCCTGGAAACTGTGGAACTGTTGGTGTGTTGTTAGAAATGCACTCGCCCCGGCATAGGAGTATCCAGGCGAATATTCCAACTCAGTCCTGACTTGTACGTTGTTGATGGGGGGCAGGTTTTAGGGAATCAGGAGGTGTGTTGCTTGCCACAGAATTACCAGGCTCTGAGCTGTTCTTGTAGCCACAGCATTTACATAGCTGGACCACTTCAGCTCTGCTGAGAGAACGTGATTAATCTCCTTCTGCTGACGTTCTCTGGTTATCTTCTCCTCTTCGCCATTAGATTTAACAAGTATTAGCTGTGGTGCTTTAGAAAGTGAAAAGTTTTTAATGTTCATTTAATCATATTACAAGGTATTCAGGACAATGGAAGTAACTATCTGCTGACAGAGGCCGATGTCCAAAATTCACACTGTTAGAGTGCAATTTACACATGTTATATTGCACTGTATTTCTGGGAAATGAAAGACATTCCGTATAGTCCTGGGTGCTGTTAACACTTTTGTATTGCCAAGGAGCTTTTGAAACCAATTACAGTTATCCTTCAGGAGCAAAAATGGTTTTAGTTTATGGGCACAGAGTTCAATGAGTGTAAGTTATAAAACAATGTGAATTTTCCAGGCCTTCCACAGGCACTGGAACTGAAGACGGAACGGATAGAAGGTTGGGAAAAATAAACATAAAACACAAGAGTAACCAGATACTTAGTTATCACGAGTAACTTTGCTTTTTGGATACTGAAAGGATTGAACGTTTGTTTGTTTTATTCTCCCTTTATTCATTAACACTTGAAAATAGAAACTTGTTTTTTTCCGAAATAAAAGATAAATTGTTAATTAAGTATCACCAATGTTTACGTGGTGGCTATGTCTATTTTTTAATTAATTAATTTTATTAATTGTAAAATATTGGGAACATTCGGAAATAGTATCCACTTATATTTGCTGACGTCGCTGGGCCAAAGTCTCTGGATGTCTCTGCACGACAGCACTGAGGGGTACACTCACCATACTGGCTGGAACGTTCAAGCAGATTCGCCTTCTCAAGGAGCGCTATACAGGATTTCTTATTTTATCTCTCAATCAAGGTCACATCATCATTTTAATCTCAGTACTTTTCCAACGTGCTTGTGTCCATGGTTCTATCTATCCGTCTGTCTGTCTATCTATCTATCGGCACAGTGGCGCAGTGGTTAGCACCGCAGCCTCACAGCTCCAGGGACCCGCGTTCGATTCCTGGTACTGCCTGTGTGGAGTTTGCAAGTTCTCCCTGTGTCTGCGTGGGGTTTCTCCGGGTGCTCCGGTTTCCTCCCACAAGCCCATTATAAATTGTCACTAGTATAGGTAGGTGGTAGGACAATATAGGATGTTTGGTAGGAATATGGGATTAGTGTAGGATTAGTATAAATGGGGGGTTGATGTTCGGCACAGACTCGGTGGGCCGAAGGGCCTGTTTCAGTGCTGTATCTCTAATCTGTCTATCTTTATTTACATATTTATGAATATGGAAAAAGGCTACATATGACTTAGTCCATGAAGCCCACTGACAGACGTTTAGGAACCTCCAGAGATTGGCTGGGCAGACTTATGTAAAATTTGAGAGGGGAAAGCAAAGTAATTTTGATTGGTGAATGCGTGCAACGAAGATGCAAACCACGTATGAGCACGATAGGTGGCTACTTCCCCTCGAAAAGTTTAGAAATTCACTCCCTCCCTTGAGTCGAACTCATGTAGAGAACCAGAAGATTTCAAGGGCCAGCCAGACAGCACAATTTGCTGATGATTTTGAGCGTGTGTATATGCCCAATCCCTTTGTCCGTCACCCCTACAAACCCATGAAGGATAGAAGGCACGTAGCCGGGACAAGAAGGGCAGCTGGGAACGCCCCAGGATCCCCTGATCAGGCCTAAAATGATGGTGCCGAGGGTGGAAGTGAGATTCGCAAGCCAATGTGTTCTCATTGTCAAAAGCTTGGAAGTCTTTGTGCAGATTGTTGGAAATTGCGAGGTAAATTCGTGGGACCTATTGGCGGATATAAAGTCAATACAGAAAAAGGGGCCCTGACTGAGAGTACAGCAGATCAGACTGCAGATTTGGCGGCAGCTGTAAAGCTGGTACCAATAAGGTACCAGAAAGTTACAAAGATAACCTGTCGAAAGGAAAAGTAACTCTTTATCCCTCAAGTGAGGCAGGTAAACCTATATTTATAGTTTGGGATGCAGGAATTACCTAAGTTCTTTTGCTGGGGAAAGGCATATCATTTCCATCAGAGAGCGCACTGAATGCTAAAGTTTTATTGAATGGTACTCCTGGGGAGTACATACCTGTACCATTGTATCAGGTGCACCTAGACTGTGACCTAATGTCTGGAGTGACAACTGTTGGAGTTGTCCACAGTGTGCAAGTCGGTGGAGTTGATCCAATCCTGGGGAATGACTTGTCGGGGCAAAAGTTGTAGCTTCTCCCGAGAAGCAGCGTGAATTTAAAGCGACTGCATTTTTCCCTGCATGTGTAGTAAGCAGAGCAATGGCTACCCAAGTTCTATTGACGGATGTAAGATTGGCACCGCAGATACACAGCCGAATATCTGAACGTTTATTTGGGAATCCAGATAATCCAAAACAAATGTTTCATGAATCTTCTCTGATAACAGCTCAGCAAGATGATACAGAGTTAAATAAAGTGGCACAACCAGCTCTAAAAGACACTGAGGCAAAAAGCGTTCCAGAAGGTTATTGTATCAGTGATGGGGTTCTGATGATGAAGTGCAGATTCCCTCACAGACGTGTGTTTGAAGAATGGATGGGGCATCAACAGATAGTGGTAACATCTAAGATTCTCCAGCAATTATTAAGGTTAGAGCATGAAATTCCTATAGCGGGAGATGTGGGGATCCATAATACCAACGTCAGCAATACGTCAGCAATATAACTGGCCATGTGTTTTCAAGGACGTGGAGCAGTTTTATAAAACATGCCAGATTGTGGGAAAACCGCATTGTACCATAAAACCAGTACCTCTGATTCCCTTACCAGTTGTTGAGGAAACATTTTCTAGGGCATTGGTAAAAGAAAATGTGTAAGACCTTTACTGAAAGCAAAATAGAGAAACCAATACTCACTATCGAGGATATGGCTGCTCAGTTGCCAGAGGCCATTCTCTTGACAACAATTACTGATGATGCAGTGGTACAGAAGTTAACAGAAATATTCTTTAGATATGGATTACCAATTGAAATTCAGTCGGATCCAGGTTCCTATTTTATGTCTGAAATACATCCAGAAGGTATAGGTAATTTTGGTATAACACAGTCATAATCGTCAGGATGCCACCCACGGACACAGGTCGCTTTAGAAGGGTACCACCAAACACTCAAAGCAAGTATCAGGGCATACTGTCCTGAGTATCTCCATGGATAAAGGCTAGACTTTCTTTTCTTTGCCACAAGGGATCTACCTAATGAATTCACAGGTTTTAGTCTTTTTTGAATTAATTTACTTACATGAGATAACTGGTCCTCTAAAACTAATTAAAGAGAGGATTTTAGAACAGAGGGGTGAATCTTCTGCATTAGGTTATGCATCTGAGTTCCAGGAACAGCTCAAGAGAGCTTGCAATGTGACGCAGGAACACCTTAAAGCTTGCCAAACAACTATGCGAAAATGGGCAGACACGCATGTTAACACTCGAATATTTCAACTAGGGAATGAAATGTTAGTATTACTACCTTTTCAGGGTGAAACATTGACAACACGGTTCAGTGGTCCGTATAAATTGGTCAGGAAATTTGGCAAGGTAAATGATTTGACTGACACCCATGATCACCCGAGACAGTGTCGACTGAGTCATATCAATATGCTGCAACAATACTTCCGCGGGGAGGAGGATAAACAATCACAGGTACGACAGGTAGTAGGGACAATGAGAAATGAAAGGGACGCATAGACGAGGCGGAAGGAGGCCTAGAAAATTCTCAAATTGAACTTGCTTTTATCTGGTTAGTTAATAATGAACTGCTAGGAAGATTGAACACCATGCTTTCATAGTTAGATGCAGAACAACGAGAAAACCTAACAAGGCTACTTATTGCATTTAAAAGAGTCTGTAGGGATAAGCCACGATGTACAACCTTAGCCACACATGATGTGGATGTAGGGGAATGGCTCCTATAAAACAGCATCCTTACCAGTTAAGTTCAGACAAACAGGCCCAAGTAAAAGCAGAAATCCATACATGCTGGAAAACCACCTCATCTAACGCAGTCAAAGCAGCTGGCGTTCCGATAGGATTGTGTCTAAACATGACAGTTCATCTAGCATAGACTACAGCAACAAAAGCAGACTCCTGCCCAATCCCTTGCTTGAAAGATTGTTTGACAGACTGGACAGGACCATGTTTCTTACAAAGGTAGCATTGTTAAAAGGAGTACTGGCAAATGCTTTTAGCAATTAAAGCTCATGAAACCTCAGCTGTTGACACACTAGACGCATTTTTTCCAGTGTCAAGTGATGCCATACAGGTGAAGGGGTACTCTGGAAACTTATCAGAGACTCGTGAGACCAGTGATAGCCAGTGTCCCTAACTGTGTTACCTACCTTGTTGATGTGATGTTCTGCAGTGACACTTTGAACAACTGGGGGCCTGGGGGGGAGGGGGGGAGTGGGGGGGGGGGGTGGTGGTGTGGTGGGGGTGGGGGGTGGTGGGGGCTGTGTTTGGAAGTTTGCCATTGTATAACCTGTGTGGAAAAACCTCCAACCCACAATGCCAGAATATTCCAATTGAGTTTATTGTTGCAGCCCTATCACTTAATGTTTGTCCACAATTCGAGAAAATCAATGTTATTGGAGATGCTTAGTCGTGAATCTAACTTTGTTTCAGTAAAAAGAATAAAGCTGGTACACAGCAACGTTCTATTAACTACAAGTAAAGATTGAATGGGGAACGAGTGTTAAAATGTTTTTTTACTTCTGTTTTAATACATTGTAATGAAACCTCTTCAAAGATAGTTTTCATTTCCCCAAGGGTGGAGGCGTTATTTAAGCGCTTCTATTTTTCTTTGTAAAACATGTTTTATGAAATTATCGTTGGATTGTGGACACTTGACTCATCTGGAATCTTGAGGAGGCTGAACATTGTGGTTGTTCTTTTTTTAAGGAAGGTCAACAGAAGATTCCTATTTTTAGCAAGTAAACAAGTACTAGAAAGCATCTATTTTCAAGTAAACACTGCAGGGGATGTGTTGTGATCTGAACGGATGTTCGTAAAGGAATAACAAGTCAAATTTTATAGATGTCATGCGACATACTGTTGAAAAGTTTTAGTTTCATTTGGGTCTGTTAAAAAAAAAAGCCAGTTGGAGATTGACCTTATTAAAACAGAAAGGAGGAGTTGCTCTGTGCCTGCAAAAAGAAGAAAGCTGATCTCTCTCCCTCTTTGAAGAATCCCCGAATCTTTACTTAATTCCTGCATCAAGTTGTACTGTTGGCTCCTGCATATTATGAAATCCTGCATGATTGTAGAAACCGTGCATCTTTGGAGGAACTTTGCATCGAATGTGTGAGAATTGAATCACTTTTTGCTACACACCTGATATAAGACCTATGCGAAGCGTTCTGTGCTGAATCTATTTGAACGCCTACCCAAATGGATCATCATGTACCTGGGAAGAACTGTTCCAAGAAGAACCCATTGCCAACCGCCGATTTACCTTTGGGACACCTCGCTGAAACTATGAACTTCCATACTTCCTTTCAAAAGAACAAAGAACAGTACAGTACAGGAACAGGCCATTCGGCCCTCCAAGCCTGTGCCAGTCTAATTTTTTTTTTAAATTCATTCTATGTCTTTGTAACAACAGAAAACAATAATCTGCTTTTTGTCCCCCCACCCACCTCCCCCCCCCCCCCGCCATCTTAGCGGTGTGCATGTGCTTGTCTGTGCGTGTGGGCTAGGATAAGTAAGGGGATTTAATATTTCGATTTGTGCCTATGTGTACTTCATTATTGGTTTAAACATGGTTTATAATAAACAGATAATATTTGTTGTTTATTAAAGAAACCTGGTCGGTGTGCTTTATTCTGATGAAAAGTGGAGTACATGATTGATTTCTTTGGTCAGTGGGAAAATTTAAATATATCTTGTGATCTTTGCAGACGTGGGTCTGAGCTAAGAGCACACTCCTCCCGCCTTGGTCGTAACTGTACATCCATCTATCTATCTATCTATCTATCTATCTATCTATCTATCTATCTCAGTATCTGTATCAGTTTATTCCTAACTTCTGTCTATATTTGTATATCTATATATCTATCTACCTGTCTATTTATTGATCGATATCTATGTATTTACATACCTATTGATCTCTCCATCTATTTACCTCCATGCATCTACCTATCTAAGCATCTATTATTCCTGTATATTTCTAAACATCTATATACATATACCCACAAAGCCATTGAACGTGTTGTTGCCTCTAAAATCTGTCACAATCTTCACAAGAACTCCATGTTTGATGCCTCTAATCAAGTTTCTACTCCTGCCACAGTATTTAAGTGGCACTTTTCAAAAGTCACAAAGGACAGCCTATGTGACCGTGACGAAGGTAGACTTTCCCTCCAGGTCCTTCCCAACTTGTCTGCAGCCTTTGACGCAGTTGACCATTCCATCCTCCACCAACGCCTCTCCACTGCCGTCTAGCTGGCTGGGTCTTCTCTCCTCTGGTTCCCTTTTTATCTATATAATCATAGCCAAAGAGTCACTTGCAATTGCATCTCTTTCTGCGCCGCACGGTTATCTATGGTCACCCCCACCACCCACTCCCCGCCGCTCCCTCCCCCGCTATCTCACTCCCAACTGAACCCCGCAAAAAAACTACCCTTGGCCTTTCCTATTTCTCATCGAAATGCTGACCTATCATTCGAAAGCACGGAATTATTTTTTAAATGTATGCTTATCACACTCACCTCTACTTCACCACCACTTCTCTCAACTCCTCCACTGATGCTGAATTATAAGGCTGATCATCCAATATCTAGATGAGGAATAATGTTCCCCAATGAGATACTGGGAAGACTGAAGCCACTGATGTCAGTCCCCAGTCCAACACCTTTCCGTAGCTATCGATTCCATTCTTATCCTTGGCAGCAATCTGTGTTTAAGCCAGTCTATGTGCAACCCTGGTGTTACTTTTGGCACTGAAATGCGTTTCCAACCTTGTATTTGTGCCATCTCGAAAGCACCTATTATACACCTCGTTATGACTGTCCAATATTACGCCTGTATCAGCTCATCTGATGCTGAAATCCTCATTCCTGCCTTCGTGCCGTCTAGACTTGAGTATTCGAACGCAATCCTGGCTGGTCTCCTACATTATGCACTCTGTAAAGTCGTGGTAATTCAAAACTCTGCTTCCCGCGCCTTAAGTGACCCGAAGTCCCATTTCACTAATGCATTGTCTCCTGGTCAAGCAGCGTCTTGATTTTCAAACTCATATATTTGTTTTCAAATCTGTCCATGACCTGGCCCCTGCCGATTGCTGTAATCGCCTATACCCTCACAACCCTCCAAGATATCTGTGCTACTAAAATGTTGGCCTCTTGTGCCTCCCAGATTTGAATTGCTGCACCATTGATGGTCACACCTACTTTTGCCCACGCTCCGAGTTCTGGAATACCTTCAATACAACCCTCTGCTTCTACACCTCGCTTTCATCCTTTAAGACACTACGTAAAACCCAACACATTGATCGCGCTATTTGTCATCTGACCTATTATGGCCTGTTGTGGCTCGGTGCCATGCTTTCTTTGATAATGCTTCTCTAAAGCGACTTTGAACGTTTTTATTACATTAAAGGGGCGTTACAAATATACGTTCTTGTGGTTATATAAGTATCTAGGAAGCTCTCTATCGAATCTATCTATCCAGGTATCTTTTATCGGTCTATATATTTCAGTGTCTATCTGTCATTGATCCATCTGTATCATTATTTATTATCTATCTCTCAAGCTATTGCTCTATCTATCTCTCTCTTTATTTCTTTCGTATTTGCTTTCTTTCTTGCTTGCAATCTACCTACCTCTATCTCACTACTTACGTATCTACCAATATAGCAACTATCTATCTATCTACCTATCCATCTTTCCATCTATCTATCCATCCATGTATCCATCTATCTATCCATCTATCTGTCTATCTATCTATCCATCTATCTAACCATCTATCTAACCATCTATGTATGTATGTATCTATCTATCTATCCATTTGCCATATATCCCTCTATCTATCTGTCTGCCGATCAATCCATCAATCCCTCTTTCTGCCTATCGAACCATCTATTTACCATCCATCTGTCTATCTTTTGACGCATCTATCATCTATCATTCTTTCTTTCTAATTAGTTGCCTGTCAATCTATGGTTCTAACCCTCTAGCTATAACACCTTCTATGTATATATCTATCAGCCTAACCATCCATGTATCATTTATCTATTGATCTGTTCATCTACCTGTCAATCCCTTGCCACAGTTACGTCGTGGTGCAGGTCTCCTTGTGTCTCTCCGGGTTCGATGATCAGTTGAAGCCTCGTTCAAACACCAAACACGTGTACGGTTTCTCCCCTCTGTGAATGGTGTGATGTTTTTTCAGGCTGTGTAACTGTTAAAGCTCTTTCCACAGTCAGTCTAAGTCTCTCACTCTTTCGCTAACCGAGTCTCTCCAGCTGTCCCTATTGCTCTCTCTAGCTACATTTCTGTCGATATGTCTATCTATCTCAGTATCTGCCACTCCATCCAAATTAAACCATGATGCTCCTAACCCACATCAAGCTGAGAACCTACAATATGAGACATTGTCCTTGCAAATATCCAATTCTCACTTTTCCCCACAGATTGGATTCTCCCAGATTATAATCGGGCATTTATTTCTTATTGGTAATCTGATGTTTTGGAGACGGAGTGTGAACAGTTATGGTTAAGTTTCTTGTAATAATCTCGGATGCATAGAATGCTACAGGACTGAAGGAGGATATTTGATCCATCGCGTCGGCTCTTTCAAGAAGCGTTTCAGTTATTCCAGTCACTCTCTTTCCCCCATATCCCACCAGCAAATATAATCATTTTGCATCTCGATATTTTGCCAATAATTTTAAATCTACGCATCAAGTTATCAACACTTCAGCAGTTGGAAACAGTCTTTCTTTATATACTCTGAACTCTTCATGACTTTAAATATCACTATTAAATATTCCCTTAGCATTCTTTGCTCTAAGACCACCCCTAGCTTTTCCAGTCCACCCAAGTAAGTGTCATCTCCCTTCCCTGGAACCATATAGTTCTTGCAGCACTCAGTATTATTTCTTTTTTAATGTTGCTCCTCTATCTCGTTCCCTTTATTTAATCGCCTTTGAAATACATAACGTTGGTTAATACTTCTTTTACTGTTTCTAAACTGGAACAAAACAGATTCCGTCTGTGAGCTCTCAATGACATTTTCTCTTGCTGGCAGAGTAATATTTCATTAAACAAAACGAATCTGCATTTCCTCCTCATTTTTCCACCCCTTTCTATATTTTCTAAATAGCTTGTACAAAGGATGTTAAGCATCCTATTCTCCTCTTTTCGGAGCCATGTTCAGACATCAACACATATCATTTGCCGACATGTATATTTGTGCCTGCAGCTGAACAAGTTAATTAACCACATTAACTGAATTTAGGAAAACAACTGCAAACCTAGCCTACACCAATTTGCATTTCCTGTGATTTCCACCTAATTTAATATTATTTCAAATACTGTCTCACCCAGCCCTGTGTATACATCTTTTAAATGCTATACTTTGGGGCCTAAACCCGTGCTGAAATGGTTTCAACTCTCGTCCACTGCACCAATCAACCTTTCTGGGGCGATATTAGTCCCAGTTCTCTTCAGGCGCAACAGGTCCATCTTGAAAACATCCTTCTTGTCTCACAGCTGGTCCCAATGCAGTAGGAATCTGAAACCCTTCCTGCTGCATCATGTCTTCAGCCACGTATTCATTGCCATATTCTCTTATCTCTACTCCATATCGAGCCTGGCGCTGGGAGTTATCCGGAGATTACTGTCATTGTACTCCTGCCTTTTGCTTCCTCCCTAGCTCTGTAAACTCTGACAACAGGACCTCTACATTCTTCCTCACTATGTCGTTGGTTCTGACACAAAGAAAACCCTTAGAGTTCCTTCCCTTCCTCCCGCAGAATGTTTTGCACACATTTCATGACATCTCTTACCCTGGCACCAGGAAGCTGACGAGCAAACGGGATTCAGTTCTTAGACTTTACTGAGGACAGTTTTTTAAACTATATAATCTACAGTTTTCTATACGTTTCGCTGCAACGTTGGTTTAAAATTGCTGTACAGAAAACAGAGGTAGCAAAGGTAAATAGTTATGTTCCTTTGTTATGGACTATGCGGTAAAGTTGCATATTAAACAATAAATAATATGAAGCTGATAAATTTGCTGTTAACTGCTTAGTGGCTCCCTGTTACTATTGATTTCTCTTTTGCAGCTAATCTGTTGACAATTATTATCCTGTTTCGGGGAAAATGTGGTCTCTCCAAATGTGTAACTCGCTACTTGATGGTCATGGCAGCAGCGGATCTACTGGTCATTGTCACTGATGTCGTACTTTATCGGATTAATGATTATTATTTACCAACTAGCTTCCTGTTCATCACCCCTGTGTGCGCTTTCCAAAATGCATTAAGACATGCTGCCGCAGATATTTCCGTCTGGGTGACAGTCGCTTTCACTTTTGACCGCTTTGTAACCATTTGTTGCCAGAAACTGAGGACGAAATACTTCACTGAGAACACTGCCTCTGCGGTTATTGGAACAATCTGTCTGTTGTTCTGTTTGAAAAACATCCCCTGGTACTTTGCCATAGAGCCCTACGTTACAATTAACAACGTACCTTGGGACTGCAACACAAAAGTAGATTACTATACTGTACCTGCATGGGTCGCATTTAGCTGGATTCACCGCTGCCTCAACCCACTGCTCCCAATAGTTCTGATATTGCTGCTCAATATTGTGACCGTAGTACACATTTTGGCAGTAAGTAGAGTCCGCAAAAGTTTGAGGGCAACCAAGAATAAAGTAAATCAAAATGATCCGGAGATGAAGAAGCGAAGGAAATCCATCATTTTACTCTTTGCTATATCTGGAAACTTCATAATGCTATGGATGTTATATGTGATCGTTTTCTTATTAACTCAAATTACAAACAATTATTATTCAACAGATTTCAGTGATCCGATGTTAATTGCAGATCAAACCAGTTACATGCTCCTGCTTTTGAGCTGCTGCACAAACACATGCATTTATGCTGTGACAGTGACTAAGTTCAAAGAGGAGCTGAAGAATGCATTGACATATGCACCAAAATTAATACTTAAATTGGTTAAACGAGGACAATGACGACACAATATCCAGAAATCAAATTGTATTCCATCTCTGACCCCATCATTTTCTCTTTGATTCATTGTTACTGAGTGCTTCCCAGGAACAGTAGTTGACAACATTGGATACAGAAAATATGTTCAAAATAAAGAAGTGATTCTGAAATAATCCATTGTTTGTCATTCTCTCACTCTCTGACTTCCACTGGGTTCAGATTTACTGAATCATTTTTCAATATCAGTAAAGATATAATTATTGATTCATATCCTGGAAAGAGAACGGTTTCATTTGGTGACCTGTTTTATGAAAAATGATGGCTTACACTGCCGTAAATGCGAAATTGCCCTTGACGTGTGAGGTTCATTCAGAATCGGTGGTATTGTCTTTCATAAACATGTCCCATCAGCAATATATTCCCACAACTCACTGTCTCCACTGTCACAACATCAGTTTGTTTCCAGACTTCACTGTCTAAGGATGCCCAATCAGCAGTCTGTTCCCAGATCTCAGTGTCTGTCGATGTCCAGTCAGCAGGCTCTTCTTCACCATCACTGTCTATCCATGTTATGAGAGCAGTTTGCTCTCAGCACTCGCTGTGTGTCATTGTCTGTTCAGCAACTACTTTCCAGCCCTCACTGTCTATCAATGGTTGCACCACAGCCTGTTCCCAGCCTTCAGTGTCAGCGATGTCCAGTCAGCAGTCTGGTTCCAGCCTTCACTTTCTAACGATATCTGTTCAACATCCTGTTTCCCGCACTCACTGTCGCACAATGTAAAGTTATTAACCTGTTCCAGGCCCTCACAATCTTACGATGTCCATTCAGCAGCCTGTTCCCGACCCTCATTGTCTACCGATGTCAGTCTGAAACCTTATCCAGCCCTCATTGTCCAGTCAGCAATCTCTTCCCAACCATGAGTCTCTATCCATGTCATGAGAGCAGTTTGTTCTCAGCATTGCTGTGTATCGTTGTCTGTGCAGCGGCCAGTTTTCAGCCCTCACTGTATATCGATGGCTGTTCAGCAGCCTGTTTCCAACATTCACTCTCTCACAATGTATGGTTAGTCGCCTGTTCCCGGCCCTCTCTATCTAACGATGTCTCTAGTTTCTAGTCCTCACTGTCCAACGATGCCTGGTCAGCAACATTTTTCCAGCCGTCAGTTTTTCTCAATCTCTGTTCAGCAGGGTCGGTTTTCAGCTCTCACTATCCATCCATGTGCTGAGAGCAGTTTTCTTTTTAATTCTTTCATGGGCTTCTCTGGCAGGACTGGCATTTGTTGCCCATCTCGAATTGCCCTTGAGAAGGGTGTGGTGAAAGCTGAGGGGCTTATTAAGTCGACCTCAGTGTTAATGTATTACTGGGAGTATCTGGCATTGTCGAATTGTATTGAGTGTGGGTCACTAACTGGAATAAACAAGCTGTTTATCTTTTGAAATAATTGCCATGGTGGATGACCCCTCCGCTCCACGGAGCTGTTCCTGCATTTAACAGCTGTAATATGTGGCAGCTGGAAACATTTTTCCTCTTGATTGAAGATGTTTAGTAATAAGTGTATCAATTGAAATGCATTGATATTGCTCTGATTTCCATTGAACAGCTCCAACAGAAGTAGATATTTATTATTTCCTGAATGTAAAATAGCAGGACAGCACTGCCACCATATTAAAATAGTATAGTTACTGTAAATACTTCATTTGTTTTAGTGCTGATTAAACCCCTTACCCCCAAAACGGTCTGAGAATCTGTGGATCATGAATGCTGATTTTCATTGCGTCTTTTTAAGACATGAGAAACATTGGGATTGATTATTGAATCGTCCACCTGTGTAAGTGATTTAGGTTTGAGACCTATGTTTCAGAGTCTTGCCACATGTAACCTGTACCAATCACTGTACTTAGATCAGTGATGTGTGTCCTTGCGAGGTGAGACATCGAGAACAGAGGAATAAACATATGGGGTTTTCAAAATAGAGATTGCACCAGATACAGTCAAAAGCAACATCTGTAAATTGGATCTATGCTTCTACTGTTTTTTCTCTTCAATGCCGCTGCTTCGCTCACTCTCAAACGTGTCTGGAGCCCTCCTAATGTAGCATCGCCAGGTAGCACGGTATATGGCCTGTGCTTCCCACTGGCAATGGTCGAAGTGGGACACAGAGAGGGGCATATTCAGGCAGCCCTTGTAACGTTTGCATGAGGCCCCTTTGTTCCTTTTACCCGTGGTTCGCTCTCCATACAACACGATCTTGGGCAGGCAACTGTTGCCCATCCAGGCAACGTGACCCACCCAAAGCAGTTGTCGTTGCAGGCGGATGACCTCGATTCTGGTAACGTTGACAGTTTCTACGAAAACAACGGTTGTGATGCGGTCCTACCAGCAGATCTTGAGGATGTTGCGGAGACAGCGCAAATGAAAGTGTTGTCGAAAGCATACAGGATGGTGATATAGGTCCAATGAATCGGGGACATGCAGAAAGGAGGCGATGACTATGAACAAAGAATGAAGAACAGTACAGCACAGGAACAGGCCATTCGGCCCTCCACGCCTGTGCCGATCATGATGCCTGTCGAAAATAAAACCTTCTGCACTTCCGGGGTCCGCATCAAAGAAAAGAACAACACAAAGAAAATTACAGCACAGGAACAGGCCCTTCGGCCCTCCAAGCCTGCGCCGATCCAGATCCTCTATCTAAACATGCCGCCTATTTTCTAAGGGTCTGTATCTCTTTGCTTCCTGCCCATTCATGTATCTGTCTAGATACATCTTAAAAGACACTTTCGTGCTCGCATCTACCACCTCCGCTGGCAACGCATTCCAGGCACCCACCACCCTCTGCGTAAAGAAATTTCCACGCATATCCCCCCTAAACTTTTCCCCTCTCACTTTGAATTTGTGACGCCTAGTATTTGAATCCCCCACGTTGCGAAAAAGCTTCTTGCTATCCACCCTGTCTATACCTCTCATGATTTTGTGCACCTCAATCAGGTCCCTCCTCAACCTCCGTCTTTCTAATGAAAATAATCCTAATCTACTCAACCTCTCTTCATAGCTGGCGCCCTCCATACCAGGCAACATCCTGGTGAACCTCCTCTGCACCCTCTCCAAAGCATCCACATCCTTTTGGTAATGTGGCGACCAGAACTGCACGTATTCATATATTTGTCAAGCTGCCTCTTAAATGTCATTATCGTACCTGTTTCCACCACCTCCCCCCGCAGCAAGTTCCAGGCACTCACCACCCTCTGTGTAAAAAAGGTGCCTCGCACATCCCCTCTAAACTTTGCCCCTCTCACCTTAAACCTATGTGCCCTAGTAACTGACTCTTCCACCCTGGGAAAAAAGCTTCTGACTATCCACTCTGTCCATGCCGCTCATAACTTTGTAAATCTCTATCAGGTCACCCCTCCACCTCCGTCGTTCCAGTGAAAACAATCCGTGTTTATCGAACCTCTCCTCATAGCTAATACCCTCCAGACAAGGCAACATCCTGGTAAAACATCTCTGTACCCTCTACAAAGCCTCCACATCCTTCTGGTAGTGTGGCGACCAGAATTGTACGCAATATTACAAGTGTGGCCTAACTAAGGTTCTGTAGAGCTGCAGCATGACTTGCCAATTTTTATACTCTATGCCCCGACCGATGAAGGCAAGCATGCCGTATGCCTTCTTGACTACCTTATCCACCTGCGTTGCCACTTTCAGTTATCTGTGGACCTGTACGCCCAGATCTCTCTGCCTGTCAATACTCCTAAGGTTTCTGCCATTTACTGTATACTTCCCACCTGTATTAGACGTTCCAAATTGCATTACCTCACATTTTCCGGATTAAACTCCATCTGCCATTTCTCCGCCCAAGTCTCCAAACGATCGATATCCTGCTGTATCCTCTGACAATCCTCATCACTATCCGCAACTCCACCAACTTTTGTGTTGTCCACAAACTTACTAATCAGACCAGCTACATTTTCCTCCAAATCATTTATATATACTACAAACAGCAAAGGTCCCAGCACTGATCCCTGCGGAACACCACTAGTCACAGCCCTCTATTCAGAAAAGCGCCCTTTCACTGCTACCGTCTGTCTTCTATGACCGAGCCAGTTCTTTATCCATCTTGCCAGCTCCCCTCTGATCCCGTGTGACTTCACCTTTTGCACCAGTCTGCCATTCGGGACCTTGTCAAAGGCTTTACTGAAGTCCGTGTCGACAACATCCACTGCCCTTCCTTCATCAATCATCGATGGTTTTGAACATTTTGAGTTTGGTCTAAGTTCTGAGGCTATGGGCGCTGCACACACTTTTTTTTTACAATCTACCGAATGTCCTGTTCGCTTTTGAAAGCTATTGTCCACTTCCTTGACTATGGAGGGATCAAACGAGGTGAAGCTCCCCAAATAGGTAAATTGTTTGACGGCATTCAGCTTGGTACACTGACCAATACTCACACTGATATCTTCAGTCCGTTAGTTGAATTTACTGAGATTTAAATCCACTAAGGCAATAACTTGATAATTCAGCAAACTTGTGAATTATAAATACAGGTTTATTATCAGTCGAGGTATTAGAATAAAACCACAAACATAAGTCAAGAGATTTTTACGTAAGGAAGTGATATCGCTCATTCGGTGACCGTATAACAATGACCAGTGGTCACCATGTAACATTATCAGTCACAGAGCAATACCAGAGACCAATTCAAACCCAGATTTGTACTACTTCGCTGGTTATAATCACTTAACAGTAACACCAACGACAACAAGAATCATGCACTATATGCCCTCGATAGTTGGCAAAGATCTGTGTGAATTAATCTCTGTGTGAATTGACTGGTCTGCTCATGCCATAGGCAATCCCTCTGCATTCAACTACAAGGCTATGCATTCCTAGACCCTTTACATAATACCCTGTAGCATTTCCACGGAGATACTGATGTTGCAATATTGTTCAAACTGTTCTCTTGGTTTGTCTTTGAACTAAAAGATAACAGCAACGGATGCTGACCGTGTTGTATGGAATATATTGATTTCTGAGCTTGAACTGGAAAATTCCAAAGACTGGGCAAATGTGATCACATTGATTAACTAACGAAAATTAGAAGCTGTGCCCTACCAACAATGTGGTTGTTCTTTCAAACATCATCAGGACAATCTTTATCACAGAATTGCGCAATCACGGAATCACAGAATCGTTACAGCACAGGGGACCATTTCGCCTATGGTGCCTTCACCGGCTCATCAACAGAAAAAAATAAATCGCCTTCTGCTATTCTCTGCCTTCTCCCTGTAACCCGTGCACATTCTGCCTTTCTCGGTAACAATTTAATTCCCATTCGAATGCATCCATTGAATCTGTCTGCAGCAGTCTTAGGGAATGCATTACCGAACCTAACCAGTCACCTTGAGAACAAGATCTTTCCTTATGATGAGTATCCTTCTTTGGACCATTACTTTAAATTTATGACATCTCGCTCTCGGTCCTCTCGGTCGGGAAACGAGTAGGAACAGTTTCTCCCTATCTACTCTGTCCAGATATCTCATGATGGTGAATTCCTCTATTACATGTCCTCTTCACCATCTCTTCTCCAAGGAAAACAGTCCCACATGCTCCAATTTATCTTCACAACAGAAGTTCCTCATTTCCCTGTAATGAATCTCGTGAATCTTTTCTGCACTCTCTCCAATGCCTTCACATAGTTCCTAAAGTGTGACATCTAGAATTGGTCGCAATATTCCAGCAAAGTCGCACTAATGTCTTATAAAATTCAACATAAACCCGTTTGTCTTGTACTCTATGCCCCTATTAAGAAAGTCTAATATGTGGTATGCCTGTTTAACTGTCCTGTCACCTTCAAGGAGTAAAGCACATATACCCCAGTTCCCTCAACTACCATACCCCCTTTAGACGTTTACCATTGAGTTTACATTGCTATCCCACGTTCTTACGACCAAAATGAATCACTTCACATCTTTCCACATTGAATTTCATCTGGCAGGTGCCGCCCATACAACCACATTTTGCACGCCGTTTTCAAGTTCGACATTATAATCCTCACACTTCCCAAATTTTGTGACAGTTCAACATTTTGCAATTTTGCCATTTGCACCAATGTCCAGCGATATCAGGAAGAGCAACTGTCCCAAAACTGAACCCTGCAGAACTCCACTACAAATATTGCTGCAGCCTGAAGAACAATCATTAACAACTACTCGTTGTAATGGCCACGGCGGGAGTAATGCACTATTAATTCAGTTCCACTATTCCACAGGTCACAGCATATCAAATAGAGTTTCTCACCGACTGTAGAATAGACAAATTACACACCCTATTTATCCCCCAGAAAAAAAGCGCATCAAACCTGGTTTATCTAAGAGCAACAACCTTAACTATGTATTAATAAACAACGTCTTAAACAGTAATCAGGTACATCTATATGAGAAATCATTTTAGCACTCTTTATTCTTCATAATCCTCCTGCACACACGCATACATTCAGAAAACAATTAACTGGGGGGGGGGAGGGGGAAGCCTTTATTTCCGGTTTACAGCTGTTTTTTTTTAGGAATCATAAAATAATGGGGGTTTTCACGGCCTGATTGAGTAATTCCAGCTCGATCAGCTGTTCAAAAGTCGAATAATCGGATGCCACTCACGGTATCTCCAGGTGAGTTGATGATCAGTCTGTGATGGGTAGCTGTTTATGGCAATTTGTTTGCAGCAGGCGTCACACAGATCTTTCAGCAAATGGTGCAGTAGCAATCCAGCAGTAGAAGCTTTCATGAGGTTCGTGGATCTCTCAAAACATACGAAGCAACAGGAAGAACTCGTGAGGAAGAGAGTTGTCAGAGACTGGAGGCAACAAGAATCTTGCACCCATCAATTTGCAGGGGCCTCCTCTCTGCCAAGCAGTATGCCTCCACAGAGAGTAGCAACTCCTGTTTTCCCTGGGTATTTTCCTCGCTCTAGAGAGACGACAACCATACCTCAATGTTGAATGTCTTTGTCAAGAGATGCACGTCTTCTTTTACAGAGAGTAGGTCTTGTTTCCTGTTCTGCAAACAGGTCCCAGCCAGTTCTCACGGCATGCTGCTGGTCGAGCTCACTGGTCTCTCACAATGCAAAGTGAAATTAAAACCTGCAATCAGGTGATGTGACAGTCATAAATTTTCCTGCCATTTCTCTTATTCAATTGCTGGAAACAGGTGACTTGCAGTCAGTGCACACTTTACTCAATCCACAATTCAGGTATCAACTCTTAAAGCATTTTTGCATAGAAAAATAGAAGCAATCACGCAACACCTCCGCCCTCCGAGAAATGGAGTGCCTTTTTACTGATTTAACTTGCAAGGAAAACAAAGTTGAAAGAATTTTAAACTTTTTTTGGCATTCATGCTCCCATTCACACTAATGTAGTTCACACAATTTTGCTTTGTACCATTGCTACTCATGTAGCTCAGTACAGTTAAATTCGTGACAAAGCATTGCAGTAACATTATTTTTCCTGAGATGTGTACAAACTTCAAATGCCACGGCTGTAACAATAAAATCAATCATAATATTCTGGCATTTTGTTCTCTTTTTCATAATTATTTTCACCAGATTATTCCCATCAGCCAATTTCAACCTTCCAAACATAGCTCCCGGTTGTTTCGTGTATTCCTTCCAAGTGTCCTTATAGACTGGCACCTTAGCAAGTTGAACTGCACAGTTAGGAACAATGACCACTACTGTGGGTCACTGCTCTTGAGAAGTTTTTCGGACATCCATTAACCTAGATGGTATCATTTGACACTGGAAAACCCCGTGCAGTGTAACAACAATTAATTCTTCCTGCGCTTGGTGTGTCAAAGGAATTTGACAGTATACCTTCAACAAATCTTTCTCTGTAAGACACGTGGCACTGCACTCCAAGTGAGGAATTGGGTCGGAGTCTGCCTTAGTTACTGCATTGACTTTTCTGTAGTCTAGGCAAAGTTGGCTTGACCCATCAATTTGAGGCACTAATACTATTCGTGAGCTCCATTTCTATTAATTTGAGTTCCTTTGCTTCTCTTTCAATTTCTCGCTGAAATGCTCTCTCTCTGTCCCTTTTTTTTTCGAATTCAAATTTTCTTAATTCTTTATTCAGCCTCAGGTTTTCTTAGTTATATTGTTTCTTCTTTTCCTGTTCATTTGTGTTTACATTTCCTGTTCCTGCTCATTTTTTTATCATTTCTAAAATAATTTTAGCCAATTCAACTGCATGACTCTCTGACTTACCTTCTTCTTCTTCTTCTTCTTCTTCTTCTTCTTCCTCTTCCAATTTCAAATGTTAATTACGTCAATTATCTCTGCTTTTCCAGCACATGATTTCAATTCTAACCCCATTTGTGCTTCCAACTCTGTGAATTTATCTTGCTTAAAATTTGCAAGTCACTGAGTGACACATTCTCCTTTCCCAGAAAAAAGAACTGCTCCAAATGTGAATGCCGATTATATCACCTTTAACATGATTAACGACATTGTTCTTTTATTATCCCTCTTTCAATTATTTACTGCCCTTATAATTAACATAATTAACATTGGAAACGATTCCCAACAAGAGCCCCAAGTAATGTGGTACGATGAAGACTATTAATTCAGTCCCAGACCTCTACAGATTATAGCTTATCAAATAAAGTCTCTCATCTGCTGGAGAATAGCAAAATTAAACACGAGAATATAGCACACCGAAACATTTTTTTTAAAGAAAGAGGAACTATTTATTCTTAAATAATGTCTGAAACAATGAGGAGGTAAATCTACAAATGAAAATACTTTAAATCTCTCTATTCTTCCTAACTCTCATGCACATATACATACATTGAAAAACCAGTTGACCGGGGGTAACAGATTTTTCAGTTTCTAATGCTTTCTTAGACATAGACTCATAAGGCAAGAGAGTTATACAGCAAGGAAACAGGCCCTTCGGCCCATCGTGTCCGTTTCGGCCGTCATTCTAACCCCATGATCCAGCACTTGACACATAGCCTTCTATGCTATGGCGTTTCAAGTGCTCATCTAAATACTTCTTAAATGTTGTGAGGGTTCCTGCCTCTACCATCACTTCAGGCAGTGTGTTCCAGATTGCAACCACCCTCTGGGTGAAAAGAAAATATTTCCTCAAAGCCCCTCGAAACCTCCTGCCCCTCACCTTAAATCTATGCCCCTTGTGCCTAAAGGATGCCTTCCCTTAATCAACCAAGAATCATTCATTCAATGTTGCTACCTCTTTAAATTTACACATTTAATTCCTTACTGTTGCCGATTGTATTCTATGCGTTTCTATTTCCAGGTTCCTTAACTCATTACCAGACAAATTTACGTGCTGCTCTCACTGAAGCTGTTTTCGCTGCCAGCTCCCAAGTTCATTTATGCTATGATAACAACTCCGTTGTTAGTTTATCATAGCAAGATTTAAAAAAAGAAGTAGTCGGGGTAGTTGGGCGGCACAGTGGCGCAGTGGTTAGCACCGCAGCCTACAGCTCCAGTGACCCCGGTTCAATTCTGGGTACTGCCTGTGTGGAGTTTGCAAGTTCTCCCTGTGTCTGCGTGGGTTTCCTTCAGGTGCTCCAGTTTCCTCCCACATGCCAAAGACTTGCTGGTTGATAGGTTATTTGGCCATTATAAATTGCCCCTAGTATCAGTAGGTGGTAGGGAAATATAGGGACAGGTGGGGATGTGGTAGGAATATGAAATTCGTGTAGGATTAGTATAAATGGGTGGTTGGTGTTCGGCACAGACTCGGTGGGCCAAAGGGCCTGTTTCAGTGCTGTATCTCTCTAAAACGAAACTTTTTAGTAGCCCAATAATCTTACAGTGCTGAGAACAGACCTGGAGTACTGTACAAAGTCTTGATCTCCACATTTAAGGAAGGGTATACTGACTTCACCAAGGTATGCAACACTACGAGCAGAGTTGGACTTCAGAAAATCTTTAAAAAACGTGGATGCCCACCCAGCTTCCTGGCCATGGTGAAGTAGTTTCATGAACATCAGTACGGACAAACCAAGCAAAACAGCGACCTCTCAAGTCGCTTCCATATCTCCAATGGCGTGAAGCAGGGATGTGTGCTGGTCCAGTCCCTATTCATTAATTTTTGTCAGCATGATGCTGCAGCAGGTAACGGAAGACCTTAAGGAGGGAGATTACATATGCTTCCCAACTGAGGGAGGCCTTCTGAACCTCAGGAGTCTTGAGGTTCACACAAAGACACAAGAAAAAATAACCCATGAACTTCGTTTCGCCAATGACTGTGCTCTCCTTGCCCACAGTCAGTCAGAACTGCAACGTATAACAACACATTTTTTTTCCGTGCCAGCATAACTCTTTGGACTAAAAATCAGGTTAAAGAAAACATGAGTCTTGCATCAGCCTGCATTCCAAGAAGAATATAGGCCTCCAAGCACTGTCGTTGAGGGAACCGAGCTGAATGCAGCCAAGCAATTTTCATATTTGGGCATCTTGTTTGATGCCACCATAGACAAGGAACAGGGTAACAGGCTCTCAAAAGCAAACAGTACATTCAGCAGACTCTACACACCTGTGTGAAGCAACCATAGCCTCAGAGCACAGGCAAAACCCAAAGTGTACAAAGCCATTGTCCTCACAACTCTTCTGTATGAAACAGAGTCATGGGTGCTATACCGCTGTCATGCACGCTTTCCGGAGCACTTCCATCAGTGCTGCCAACGCAGCATCCTCAGGATCTGCGGGCAGGACCAATCTCAAATATTGAAGTCCTTGAAAGAGCCAACATCATCAGCATAGAGTCCAACCTCCTATGAAGCCAAGTGCGTTGGGTGGATCACGTTGCTCGGATGGACTACAGTTGCCTGCCCAAGACTGTGTTGCGTGGAGATCTGAACACGGGTAAAAGAAAGTGGGGGGAGTTTCAAACGTTTCAAGGACTCCCTGATGAAGTCCCCTCTCTCTGCCACATTGACCATCGCCACTGGGAAGTGCAAGCCATAGATTATGAAGCCTCGAGATGCTACATCAGAAGGGCTACAGACAGCTTTGAAACTGAGCAAAAGAGCAATATCAAAGGGAAAAGGAGAAGGAAAGCTCCAATTGCCCCCAGCAGCGACTACACCTTCACTTTTACCTGCTGTGGAAGAATCTGCCGGTCATGGATAGGCCTCGTTAGCTACCACCGGGCCTGCAACCGATGACTACAACCATCCCAAAACATTCGTCCACAAAGAAATGCCAAGACAGATACTGGAATTGGAGGCAGTGTAGAGAATGTTCACTAGATTTGGTCCTGGGATAAACGGTTATCTTATGATGAGAAGCTGATTAAACTGGCTTCATGCACTTTCTGGAGCATAGAATTATGGAAGATGATCTTATTGAATGTTACAGTATTTGCAAAGCGTTTGGCAGGGTGGATACCGAGAGGTTGTTTGCCTTGGCCGAGGAATCTAGAACACGGGGGAACAGTCCCAGGATAAGAGGTTGGCCAGGTAGGACCATTTCAGGAGAAATTTCGTGACTCAAAGTGCCATGAATCTTCAGAATTCTATAGTCTGGAGGGTTGGAGATGTTCTGTCGTTGAATAAATTTAGGCAAATATATTTAAGGAACCATCAGCAAGCGTCAGGCTGTCGATTGGAGTTGGACAGTGGAACTATTAGCTGGCGTGGAAATTAGCTGTCTTTAGTGGAAATGGGGCGACGTGATCCTTGGATGTTTGACAGTGTTGGTGGGAGGGACACGCAGGTGGGGGTGGGTAATACAGAGGCGGAGGCGTTGGCAGACTGCAGTCGCGATGCAAATCAGTTGGATTGTGCAACTTCACTTTATGAGGACTACCTGGAGCTAAGATGGGCGAGTTACCTTCGGGAGAAGATATAACATTAACCTGATTTGCGACGTGTTCACAAGCAAATCATTTCATGAACTAATTGTGCGACACAGCAACAGAAAGATCCCCTCCAGATCATTGTGCCCATGCTGGTTCTTTAAAAGAGTTATCCAAATATTTCTACCACGAACACCAATCCCACAACTTTCCCATCTTCTAGAATTTATCCAATTCCCCTTTTGAAAGTTTCTGTTGAAGCTTCTTGCACACTCGTTTCAAACAGTGCATTCCAAATCAGAGCAACTCGCTGCATAAAAAAAAAACATTTCTCCTCAATTCCCCTTCTGGTCTGTTTGCCTATTATGTTAAAACTGGGACCTCTGGTTACCAACCCTCCTGTCACTGGAAACCGTTTCGCCTTATTTACTTGATCTAAACTGTTTATGATTTGAACTGTGGACCATCGATCAGATCGGGGCTTCTATTGATGAAGGGAAATGGGGAATGATTGTAATCATCACACGTCCTAACTGTCAGCTTGCAGCTTAATCAAGTAAGTTTAGAGTGTGATATAAGCCAGGTATTACATGAAATCTATAATCGTGCGGTAGCTGCACTTGGATATCCCCTCCCCACCCCCGCCACCTCGCCATGGAGCACAGACAGATGGCAGAATGAGTGACAGGATAGAAACTGGGCAAAAGATCGCACTCGGGGTGAAGAATCGAGGTCGAGGAAGAGGCAGGCAGTTTGGATTCGACCTAGGGGAGCTGCTAGTACCTTTTTTACTTTCTTTACTATTCTTCTGCTCTTTGCTCAAGTATTCAATTCAATATATTTCTTCCATATGAATGCAACCACCACAAAACCAACCTGGAGTTTACATCGACTGATTATTTCGTAGAATGGGTTTATACTCTCTGGAGTTCAGAAGATTGAATGGTAATGTCATTGAAATGTATAACATTCAGAGGGGGCTTGACATAGTAGATGCTGAGAAGCTGTTTGCACGGGCGAGAAAGTCTGGATCGAGGGAATCATAGTCTTGGATAACGGGCCGGATATTTAAGACTGAGAAGAGAAAGAATATCTTCACTCAGATGGTTGTGAAACATTGAAATTATTTACCCCATAGAGCTGTGGTGCTTAATCCTTGAGTGTATTCAAGACTGAGTATATAGACTTTCGAACACTGGGGGAATTGAAGGATATGTGGAGATGTCAGGAAAGTGTATTTGATGTGGACAATCAGCCATGATCTTATTGAATGGCAGAACAGGCTCAAGGAGCCAAAGGGCCTTCTCCTGCTCCTAACTCTAATGTTCCAAATCCAGCAACAGAGGAAACGGTGAAACGCACCTTCTGGAATGAACCCATCCAGTACTGATGGAAAATTTTAACTCTTCTAATCAACTCAGGAGACCAGCAGTGTTTAGTAAGCAATCGTGCCTGTTTGCCCTCTTCTGCCATCGGGTAATGGTGAATGCCATGCGACAGAATCAGCTGAACAGAAGTGTAAGAGAGATTTCTGGTGTGTCGATTACTCCTGTCCTCCATTTGATGGATTAGTCATGGAAAGCAACACTTGCATTTGTATAGCTTCCCAATTTTAAACTTCTGCCCCTTGTCTTCAGTCACTGCCGATCTCTGTAACCTCCTCCAGTCCTGATATACCTCACTATCTCAGTAAAGAATGCCTTCCCCTACAGCCCCCCCTGTATCTGTGCATACCTCCACCCTTTATAAACATCCCAATCTCTGTGTAACATCCTCTAGCTCCTACAATCCTCCCGATCTGTGTACCATCCTCCAGTCCCTATAAACTTCCATATTTTTGTAAGCTCCTCCAAACCTTACAACACTTTCTTATCGCTATGACCTCCTCAGGTCCCTACAACTCTCCTTATTTCTGAAACCTTCTCTAGGCCCTACAAATCTCGCTATCTCTATCAGAACCACCAAACCTACAACCGTCCCTACCCCTGTCATCTTCTCCAGTCATAGCATCCTCGTTATCGCTGAACATCTGCCGCCCGAGACCCACCCTTATTCTGAAACCTCCACAAGCTCCTACCATCCTCTCTATCGCTGTAAACCGCTACAGCCATACAACCGTCTCCATCACTGTACGCTCCTGTAGCCCTAACAGTCATTCTTACATTGCTATATTAATAAAAGTAAAATACTGTGGATGCTGGAAAACTGAA
Organism: Heterodontus francisci; assembly: GCF_036365525.1. Lineage (NCBI taxonomy): Eukaryota > Metazoa > Chordata > Chondrichthyes > Heterodontiformes > Heterodontidae > Heterodontus > Heterodontus francisci. The sequence continues at coordinate 5,034,963 of NC_090401.1, forward strand.
ATAAAAACAAAAAGTACTGGAAATACTCAGCAGGTCTGGAAGCATCTGCAGTTCTGGAACCATCTGTGGAGAGAGCAGCAGGGTTAACGTTTCAGTTCAGTGATGTTTAAGATGCTGCCAGAGCTGCTGAGCATTTCCATCACTTTCTGTTTTCATTATTACATTTCCGTTTGTGCGCGCTTGCTTTTTGCAACTTGACTGTTACATCTCCTACATTACCACAGTGACTACACATTCAAAAGTAGAAAAATCGCTGGAAGACACTTTTGGACGCCCAGTGAATTGTCGAAGTGCTATAGAAATGTAGGTCCTTCCATTTTATTACACCATTCCTGCCTCATGGCCAGTATACATTATTAAGCAAAGTAGAAAATGACACGAGAAGTATTTTAACAATTTATTTGATCTCGTTTCACTTATTGGCAGATTAAGTTACATATTAACCAGTAAAAGGAAACACTAAAACATTCCAGGCAAAAAAAAACTTTCCACTCTGCAGTGAATTCCCACGCACCAGTGAGTTGGAAACCAGTTGAGGCCTCACAATGTTAGTCACAGCTATATGCACTGAAGAATTTATAAATACAGACAGCTGACTGACCAGGAGAGGCCTCACACTGATGGAAACTGTGAAATACAGAGAAGTGTTTGTAAACACAGAGAGCTGACAGACCAGAAGAGGCCTCCCAGTGTTAGTCACAGTGAAATACACAGAAGTGGTTATAAACACAGAGAGCTGGCAGACCAGGAGAGAACTCACAGTATTAGACACAGTGAAATACATCGATGAGTTTATAAACGTAGAGAGATGACAGACCATGGGCGGCCTCACAGTATTAGACACAGTGAAATACACTGAAGTGTTTATAGACACCGAGTGTTGACAGACCAGAAGAGGCCTCACAGTATTAGACACAGTGAAATACACTGCAGAGTTTATAAACAAAGAGAGCTGACAGACCACGTGTGGCCGCACAGTGTTAGTCAAAGTGGAATACAGTGCAGCGTTTATAAACACAGTGAGTTGACAGAACAAAGAACAAAGAACAAAGAAAATTACAGCACAGGAACAGGCCCTTCGGCCCTCCAAACCTGCGCCGATCCAGATCCTCTATCTAAACATGTCGCCTATTTTCTCAGGGTCTGTATCTCTTTTCTTCCTGCCCATTCATGTATCTGTCTAGATACATCTTAAAAGACGCCATCGTGCCCGCATCTACCACCTCCGCTGGCAATGCGTTCCAGGCACCCACCACCCTCTGCGTAAAGAACTTTCCACGCATATCCCTCCTAAACTTTTCCCCTTTCACTTTGAACTTGTGTCCTCTAGTAATTGAATCCCCCACTCTGGGAAAAAGCCTCTTGCTATCCACCCTGTCTATACCTCTCATGATTTTGTACACCTCAATCAGGTCCCCCCTCAACCTCCGTCTTTCTAATGAAAATAATCCTAATCTACTCAACCTCTCTTCATAGCTTGCGCCCTCCATACCAGGCAACATCCTGGTGAACCTCCTCTGCACCCTCTCCACTGTGGCCTCACAGTGTTAGTCGCAGTGGAATACAGTGCAGCGTTTATAAACACAGTGAGTTGACAGACCACGAGAGGCCTCAGAGTGATGGTCACAGTGAAATACACTGAACAGTTCATAAACACTGAGATCTGACAGACCAGGAGAGGCCTCACAGTATTAGTCACAGTGAAATACACCGCAAAGTTTATAAACACAGAGAGCTGACAGACCACGAGAGGCCTCACTGTGTTAGTAACATTGAATTACACTGGAGAGCTTATACTCACAGAGAGCTGACAGAGCAGGAGAGCCCTCACAGTGTTAGTCACAGTGAAATACACTGCAGAGTTTGTAAACACATAGAGCTGACAGACCAGCAGAGGCCTCACAGTGTTAGTCACAGTGAAATACACCCAAGTGTTTGTAAACACAGAGAGCTGACTGACCAGGAGAGGCGTCAGAGTGTTAGTCACAGTAAAATACACGGCAGAGTTCATACACACAGAGAGCTGAGAGACCAGGAGAGACCTCACACTGTTGGAAACTGTGAAATACACCGAAGTGTATAAACACAGAGACCTGACAGACCAGAAGAGGCCTCTCACTGTTGAAAATTGTGAAATACACCAAAGTGCTTATAAACACAGATCTCTGACAAACCAGGAGGGGCCTCACGGCATTAGTTACAGTGAAAAACAATGCAGAATTTGTCAACACAGAAAGCTAACAGATCAGGAGAGCCCTCACAGTGTGGGACACAGTAATATACAGTACAGTGTTTATAAACACAGAGAGCAGACTTTCCAAGAGAGTCTTCACAGTGTTCGTCGCAGTGAAATACACTGCAGAGTTTAGAAGTAGAAAGCTGACAGACCAGGAGAGCCCTCACAATATTAGTCAAAGTGAAATACACTGCAGAGTTTGTAAACACAGAGCGCTGACATACCAGGAGAGGCTTCATAGTGTTAGTCACAGTGAAATACACTGCAGAATTTATATGCACAGAAGCTGTCTGATGAGTAGAGGCCTCACAGTGTTAGTCAAAGTGAAATACACTGCAGAGTTTAGAAACACAGACAGCTGACAGACCAGGAGAGGCCTCATAGTGTTAGTCACAGTGAAATACACTGAAGTGTTTATAAACACAGACAGCTGTCAGATCAGCAGAGGCTTCATAGTGTCAGTCACAGTGAAATACACAGAAGTGTTCATCAACACACAGAGCTGACAGACCAGGGGAGGCCTCAAACTGTTGGAAACTGTGAAATACACCGAAGTGTTTAGAAACACAGAGATCTGACAGATCAGGAGAGGCCTCACAGTGTTAGTTACAGCGAAAAACAATGCAGAGTTTGTGAACACAGAACGCTAAAAGACCAGGAGAGGCCACACTGTGTGGGACACAGTAAAATACAATACAGTGTTTATAAACACAGAGAGCTGACGTTCCAGGAGAGCCGTCACTGTGTTAGTCACAGTGAAATACACTGCAGAGTTTGTAAACACAAAGAGCTCACTGACCAACAGAGGCGTCACAGTGTTAGTCACAGTGATATACACGGCAGAGTTCATACGCACAGAGAGCTGACAGATCAGGAGAGACCTCACCCTGTTGGAAACTGTGAAATACACCGATGCGTTAATAAACACAGAGAGCTGACATACCAGGAGAGGCCTCACAGTGTTACTCAAAGTGAAGTACACTGCAGAGTTTATGATCACTGAAAGCTGACTAACCAGGAGAGGCCTCATAGTTTAGTCACAGTGAAATACAATGCAGAGTTTATCAATACAGAGAGCTGACAGACCAGGAGAGGCATCACAGTTTTAGTCATAGTGAAATACACCGAAGTGTTTATAAACACAGGAAGCTGACAAGCAGGACAGGCCTCACAGTGTTAGTCACAGTGAAATTCACTGCAGAGTTAATGATCACTGAAAGCTGACTAACCAGGAGAGGCCTCACAGTGTTAGTCATAGTGAAATACATTGCAGAGATTATAAACACAGGGAGCTGACAAACGAGGAGAGTCCTCACAGTGTTAGTCTCAGTGAAATAAACTGCAGAGTTTATAAACACAGAGAGCTCACAGATCAGGAGAGGCATCACAGTGTTAGTCATAGTGCTATAGACTGAAGAGATTATAAACACAGGGAACTGACAGACCAGGAGAGGCATCACAGTGTTAGTCACAGTGAAATACACCGAAGTGTTCATAAACACAGGAAGCTGACAAGCAGGACAGGCCTCACAGTGTTAGTCATAGTGCAATACACTGCAGAGTCCATAAACACAGAGAGTTGATAGACCAGGAGAGGCCTCACAGTGTTAGTCACAGTGAAATACACAGAAGTGTTTCTTAACACCAGAGCTGACAGACCAGGAGAGGCCTCACAGTGTGAGTCAAGAGAAATACACTGCAGAATTTATAAATTAAGAGAGCTGAGAGACCAGGACAGGCGTCACAGTGTTATTCACAGTGAAATACACTGCCGAGTTAATGAACACTGAGAGCTTACAGACCAGTAGAGGCCTCACAGTGTTAGTCACAGTGAAATACACTGCAGAGTTTGTAAACACAAAGAGCTCACTGACCAACAGAGGCGTCACAGTGTTAGTCACAGTGATATACACGGCAGAGTTCATACGCACAGAGAGCTGACAGATCAGGAGAGGCCTCACAGTGTTACTCAAAGTGAAGTACACTGCAGAGTTTATGATCACTGAAAGCTGACTAACCAGGAGAGGCCTCATAGTTTAGTCACAGTGAAATACAATGCAGAGTTTATCAATACAGAGAGCTGACAGACCAGGATAGGCCGCACAGTATTAGTTATGGTTAAATACATTGCAGAGATTATAAACACAGGGAGCTGACAAACGAGGAGAGTCCTCACAGTGTTAATCGCAGTGAAATAAACTGCAGAGTTTATAAACACAGAGAGCTTACAGACCAGGAGAGGCATCACAGTTTTAGTCATAGTGAAATACACCGAAGTGTTTATAAACACAGGAAGCTGACAAACAGGACAGGCCTCACAGTGTTAGTCATAGTGAAATACACTGCAGAGTTTATAAATTCAGAGAGCTGAGAGACCAGGACAGGCCTCACAGTGTTAGTCACAGTGAAATACACTGCAGAGTTAATGAACACTGAGAGCTGACAGACCAGTAGAGGCCTCGCAGTGTTAGTCACAGTGAAATACAATACAGAGTTTATAAACATAGAGAGCTGACAGACCAGAGGTGGCCTCACAGTGTTAGTCACAGTGAAATACACCCAAGAGTTTGTAAACACAGAGAGCGGACTGACCAGGAGAGGTGTCACAGTGTTAGTCACAGTAAAATACACTGCAGAGTTCATACACACAGGGAGTTAACAGATCAGGAGAGGCCTCACCCTGTTGGAAACTGTGAAATACTCCGATGCGTTTATTAGCACAGAGACCTGACAGACCAGGAGAGGCCTCACAGTGTTACTCAAAGTGAAGTACACTGCAGAGATTATGATCACTGAAAGCTGACTAACCAGGAGAGGCCTCACAGTGTTCCTCAAAGTGAAGTACACTGCAGAGATTATGATCACTGAAAGCTGACTAACCAGGAGAGGCCTCACAGCGTCACTCGCAGTAAATTACAATGCAGAGTTTTTCAACACAGAGAGCCGACAGACCAGGAGAGGCATCACAGTTTTAGTCATAGTGCTATACACTGAAGAGATTATAAACACAGGGAACTGACAGACCAGGAGAGGCATCACAGTGTTAGTCACAGTGAAATACACCGAAGTGTTCATAAACACAGGAAGCTGACAAGCAGGACAGGCCTCACAGTGTTAGTCATAGTGCAATACACTGCAGAGTTCATAAACACAGAGAGTTGATAGACCAGGAGAGGCCTCACAGTGTTAGTCACAGTGAAATACACAGAAGTGTTTCTTAACACCAGAGCTGACAGACCAGGAGAGGCCTCACAGTGTGAGTCAAGAGAAATACACTGCAGAATTTATAAATTAAGAGAGCTGAGAGACCAGGACAGGCGTCACAGTGTTATTCACAGTGAAATACACTGCAGAGTTAATGAACACTGAGAGCTTACAGACCAGTAGAGGCCTCACAGTGTGAGTCACAGTGAAATACACTGCAGAGTTTGTAAACACAAAGAGCTCACTGACCAACAGAGGCGTCACAGTGTTAGTCACAGTGATATACACGGCAGAGTTCATACGCACAGAGAGCTGACAGATCAGGAGAGGCCTCACAGTGTTACTCAAAGTGAAGTACACTGCAGAGTTTATGATCACTGAAAGCTGACTAACCAGGAGAGGCCTCATAGTTTAGTCACAGTGAAATACAATGCAGAGTTTATCAATACAGAGAGCTGACAGACCAGGATAGGCCGCACAGTATTAGTTATGGTTAAATACATTGCAGAGATTATAAACACAGGGAGCTGACAAACGAGGAGAGTCCTCACAGTGTTAATCGCAGTGAAATAAACTGCAGAGTTTATAAACACAGAGAGCTGACATACCTGGAGAGGCCTCACAGGGTGGGACTCAGTGAAATATACAGCAGTGTTACTCAAAGTGAAGTACACTGCAGAGTTTATGATCACTGAAAGCTGACTAACCAGGAGAGGCCTCATAGTTTAGTCACAGTGAAATACAATGCAGAGTTTATCAAAAAAGAGAGCTAACAGATCAGGAGAGGCCTCACAGTATTAGTTATGGTTAAATACATTGCAGAGATTATAAACACAGGGAGCTGACAAACGAGGAGAGTCCTCACAGTGTTAATCGCAGTGAAATAAACTGCAGAGTTTATAAACACAGAGAGCTTACAGACCAGGAGAGGCATCACAGTTTTAGTCATAGTGAAATACACCGAAGTGTTTATAAACACAGGAAGCTGACAAGCAGGACAGGCCTCACAGTGTTAGTCATAGTGAAATACACTGCAGAGTTTATAAATTCAGAGAGCTGAGAGACCAGGACAGGCCTCACAGTGTTAGTCACAGTGAAATTCACTGCAGAGTTAATGATCACTGAAAGCTGACTAACCAGGAGAGTCCTCACAGTGTTAGTCTCAGTGAAATAAACTGCAGAGTTTATAAACACAGAGAGCTTACAGACCAGGAGAGGCATCACAGTGTTAGTCGTAGTGCAATACACTGAAGAGTTTATAAACACAGGGAACTAACAGACCAGGACAGGCCTCACAGTGTTAGTCATAGTGAAGTACACTGCAGAGATTATGATCACTGAAAGCTGACTAACCAGGAGAGGCCTCACAGTGTCACTCGCAGTGAAATACAATGCAGAGTTTTTCAACACAGAGAGATGACAGACCACGAGAGGCCTCACTGTGTTAGTAACATTGAATTACACTGGAGAGCTTATACTCACAGAGAGCTGACAGAGCAGGAGAGCCCTCACAGTGTTAGTCACAGTGAAATACACTGCAGAGTTTGTAAACACATAGAGCTGACAGACCAGCAGAGGCCTCACAGTGTTAGTCACAGTGAAATACACCCAAGTGTTTGTAAACACAGAGAGCTGACTGACCAGGAGAGGCGTCAGAGTGTTAGTCACAGTAAAATACACGGCAGAGTTCATACACACAGAGAGCTGAGAGACCAGGAGAGACCTCACACTGTTGGAAACTGTGAAATACACCGAAGTGTATAAACACAGAGACCTGACAGACCAGAAGAGGCCTCTCACTGTTGAAAATTGTGAAATACACCAAAGTGCTTATAAACACAGATCTCTGACAAACCAGGAGGGGCCTCACGGCATTAGTTACAGTGAAAAACAATGCAGAATTTGTCAACACAGAAAGCTAACAGATCAGGAGAGCCCTCACAGTGTGGGACACAGTAATATACAGTACAGTGTTTATAAACACAGAGAGCAGACTTTCCAAGAGAGTCTTCACAGTGTTCGTCGCAGTGAAATACACTGCAGAGTTCAGAAGTAGAAAGCTGACAGACCAGGAGAGCCCTCACAATATTAGTCAAAGTGAAATACACTGCAGAGTTTGTAAACACAGAGCGCTGACATACCAGGAGAGGCTTCATAGTGTTAGTCACAGTGAAATACACTGCAGAATTTATATGCACAGAAGCTGTCTGATGAGTAGAGGCCTCACAGTGTTAGTCAAAGTGAAATACACTGCAGAGTTTAGAAACACAGACAGCTGACAGACCAGGAGAGGCCTCATAGTGTTAGTCACAGTGAAATACACTGAAGTGTTTATAAACACAGACAGCTGTCAGATCAGCAGAGGCTTCATAGTGTCAGTCACAGTGAAATACACAGAAGTGTTCATCAACACACAGAGCTGACAGACCAGGGGAGGCCTCAAACTGTTGGAAACTGTGAAATACACCGAAGTGTTTAGAAACACAGAGATCTGACAGATCAGGAGAGGCCTCACAGTGTTAGTTACAGCGAAAAACAATGCAGAGTTTGTGAACACAGAACGCTAAAAGACCAGGAGAGGCCACACTGTGTGGGACACAGTAAAATACAATACAGTGTTTATAAACACAGAGAGCTGACGTTCCAGGAGAGCCGTCACTGTGTTAGTCACAGTGAAATACACTGCAGAGTTTGTAAACACAAAGAGCTCACTGACCAACAGAGGCGTCACAGTGTTAGTCACAGTGATATACACGGCAGAGTTCATACGCACAGAGAGCTGACAGATCAGGAGAGACCTCACCCTGTTGGAAACTGTGAAATACACCGATGCGTTAATAAACACAGAGAGCTGACATACCAGGAGAGGCCTCACAGTGTTACTCAAAGTGAAGTACACTGCAGAGTTTATGATCACTGAAAGCTGACTAACCAGGAGAGGCCTCATAGTTTAGTCACAGTGAAATACAATGCAGAGTTTATCAATACAGAGAGCTGACAGACCAGGAGAGGCATCACAGTTTTAGTCATAGTGAAATACACCGAAGTGTTTATAAACACAGGAAGCTGACAAGCAGGACAGGCCTCACAGTGTTAGTCACAGTGAAATTCACTGCAGAGTTAATGATCACTGAAAGCTGACTAACCAGGAGAGGCCTCACAGTGTTAGTCATAGTGAAATACATTGCAGAGATTATAAACACAGGGAGCTGACAAACGAGGAGAGTCCTCACAGTGTTAGTCTCAGTGAAATAAACTGCAGAGTTTATAAACACAGAGAGCTCACAGATCAGGAGAGGCATCACAGTGTTAGTCATAGTGCTATAGACTGAAGAGATTATAAACACAGGGAACTGACAGACCAGGAGAGGCATCACAGTGTTAGTCACAGTGAAATACACCGAAGTGTTCATAAACACAGGAAGCTGACAAGCAGGACAGGCCTCACAGTGTTAGTCATAGTGCAATACACTGCAGAGTCCATAAACACAGAGAGTTGATAGACCAGGAGAGGCCTCACAGTGTTAGTCACAGTGAAATACACAGAAGTGTTTCTTAACACCAGAGCTGACAGACCAGGAGAGGCCTCACAGTGTGAGTCAAGAGAAATACACTGCAGAATTTATAAATTAAGAGAGCTGAGAGACCAGGACAGGCGTCACAGTGTTATTCACAGTGAAATACACTGCCGAGTTAATGAACACTGAGAGCTTACAGACCAGTAGAGGCCTCACAGTGTTAGTCACAGTGAAATACACTGCAGAGTTTGTAAACACAAAGAGCTCACTGACCAACAGAGGCGTCACAGTGTTAGTCACAGTGATATACACGGCAGAGTTCATACGCACAGAGAGCTGACAGATCAGGAGAGGCCTCACAGTGTTACTCAAAGTGAAGTACACTGCAGAGTTTATGATCACTGAAAGCTGACTAACCAGGAGAGGCCTCATAGTTTAGTCACAGTGAAATACAATGCAGAGTTTATCAATACAGAGAGCTGACAGACCAGGATAGGCCGCACAGTATTAGTTATGGTTAAATACATTGCAGAGATTATAAACACAGGGAGCTGACAAACGAGGAGAGTCCTCACAGTGTTAATCGCAGTGAAATAAACTGCAGAGTTTATAAACACAGAGAGCTTACAGACCAGGAGAGGCATCACAGTTTTAGTCATAGTGAAATACACCGAAGTGTTTATAAACACAGGAAGCTGACAAACAGGACAGGCCTCACAGTGTTAGTCATAGTGAAATACACTGCAGAGTTTATAAATTCAGAGAGCTGAGAGACCAGGACAGGCCTCACAGTGTTAGTCACAGTGAAATACACTGCAGAGTTAATGAACACTGAGAGCTGACAGACCAGTAGAGGCCTCGCAGTGTTAGTCACAGTGAAATACAATACAGAGTTTATAAACATAGAGAGCTGACAGACCAGAGGTGGCCTCACAGTGTTAGTCACAGTGAAATACACCCAAGAGTTTGTAAACACAGAGAGCGGACTGACCAGGAGAGGTGTCACAGTGTTAGTCACAGTAAAATACACTGCAGAGTTCATACACACAGGGAGTTAACAGATCAGGAGAGGCCTCACCCTGTTGGAAACTGTGAAATACTCCGATGCGTTTATTAGCACAGAGACCTGACAGACCAGGAGAGGCCTCACAGTGTTACTCAAAGTGAAGTACACTGCAGAGATTATGATCACTGAAAGCTGACTAACCAGGAGAGGCCTCACAGTGTTCCTCAAAGTGAAGTACACTGCAGAGATTATGATCACTGAAAGCTGACTAACCAGGAGAGGCCTCACAGCGTCACTCGCAGTAAATTACAATGCAGAGTTTTTCAACACAGAGAGCCGACAGACCAGGAGAGGCATCACAGTTTTAGTCATAGTGCTATACACTGAAGAGATTATAAACACAGGGAACTGACAGACCAGGAGAGGCCTCACAGTGTTAGTCATAGTGCTATACACTGAAGAGATTATAAACACAGGGAACTGACAGACCAGGAGAGGCATCACAGTGTTAGTCACAGTGAAATACACCGAAGTGTTCATAAACACAGGAAGCTGACAAGCAGGACAGGCCTCACAGTGTTAGTCATAGTGCAATACACTGCAGAGTTCATAAACACAGAGAGTTGATAGACCAGGAGAGGCCTCACAGTGTTAGTCACAGTGAAATACACAGAAGTGTTTCTTAACACCAGAGCTGACAGACCAGGAGAGGCCTCACAGTGTGAGTCAAGAGAAATACACTGCAGAATTTATAAATTAAGAGAGCTGAGAGACCAGGACAGGCGTCACAGTGTTATTCACAGTGAAATACACTGCAGAGTTAATGAACACTGAGAGCTTACAGACCAGTAGAGGCCTCACAGTGTGAGTCACAGTGAAATACACTGCAGAGTTTGTAAACACAAAGAGCTCACTGACCAACAGAGGCGTCACAGTGTTAGTCACAGTGATATACACGGCAGAGTTCATACGCACAGAGAGCTGACAGATCAGGAGAGGCCTCACAGTGTTACTCAAAGTGAAGTACACTGCAGAGTTTATGATCACTGAAAGCTGACTAACCAGGAGAGGCCTCATAGTTTAGTCACAGTGAAATACAATGCAGAGTTTATCAATACAGAGAGCTGACAGACCAGGATAGGCCGCACAGTATTAGTTATGGTTAAATACATTGCAGAGATTATAAACACAGGGAGCTGACAAACGAGGAGAGTCCTCACAGTGTTAATCGCAGTGAAATAAACTGCAGAGTTTATAAACACAGAGAGCTGACATACCTGGAGAGGCCTCACAGGGTGGGACTCAGTGAAATATACAGCAGTGTTACTCAAAGTGAAGTACACTGCAGAGTTTATGATCACTGAAAGCTGACTAACCAGGAGAGGCCTCATAGTTTAGTCACAGTGAAATACAATGCAGAGTTTATCAAAAAAGAGAGCTAACAGATCAGGAGAGGCCTCACAGTATTAGTTATGGTTAAATACATTGCAGAGATTATAAACACAGGGAGCTGACAAACGAGGAGAGTCCTCACAGTGTTAATCGCAGTGAAATAAACTGCAGAGTTTATAAACACAGAGAGCTTACAGACCAGGAGAGGCATCACAGTTTTAGTCATAGTGAAATACACCGAAGTGTTTATAAACACAGGAAGCTGACAAGCAGGACAGGCCTCACAGTGTTAGTCATAGTGAAATACACTGCAGAGTTTATAAATTCAGAGAGCTGAGAGACCAGGACAGGCCTCACAGTGTTAGTCACAGTGAAATTCACTGCAGAGTTAATGATCACTGAAAGCTGACTAACCAGGAGAGTCCTCACAGTGTTAGTCTCAGTGAAATAAACTGCAGAGTTTATAAACACAGAGAGCTTACAGACCAGGAGAGGCATCACAGTGTTAGTCGTAGTGCAATACACTGAAGAGTTTATAAACACAGGGAACTAACAGACCAGGACAGGCCTCACAGTGTTAGTCATAGTGAAGTACACTGCAGAGATTATGATCACTGAAAGCTGACTAACCAGGAGAGGCCTCACAGTGTCACTCGCAGTGAAATACAATGCAGAGTTTTTCAACACAGAGAGATGACAGACCAGGAGAGGTCTCACAGTGTTAGTCAAGAGAAATACACTGCAGAGTTTATAAACACAGGGAGCTGACAGACCAGGGGAGGCCTCACAGTGTCAGTCACAGTGAAATACACAGAAGTGTTTCTTAACACGGAGAGATGACAGAACAGGTGAGGCCTCACAGTGTTCGTCAAGAGAAATACACTGCAGAGTTTGGAAACACTGGGAGCTGACAGACCAGGGGAGGCCTCACAGTGTCAGTCACAGTGAAATACACAGAAGTGTTTCATAACACGGAGAGTTGACAGAACAGGTGAGGCCTCACAGTGTTAGTCAAGAGAAATACACTGCAGAGTTAATCAACACAGAGAGCTGAGAGACCAGGACAGGCGTCACATTGTTATTCACAGTGAAATACACTGCAGAGTTAATGAACACTGAGAGCTGACAGACCAGTAGAGGCCTCGCAGTGTTAGTCACAGTGAAATACAATACAGAGTTCATAAACATAGAGAGCTGACAGACCAGAGGTGGCCTCACAGTGTTAGTCACAGTGAAATACACCCAAGAGTTTGTAAACACAGAGAGCGGACTGACCAGGAGAGGTGTCACAGTGTTAGTCACAGTGAAATACACTGCAGAGTTCATACACACAGGGAGTTAACAGATCAGGAGAGGCCTCACCCTGTTGGAAACTGTGAAATACTCCGATGCGTTTATTAGCACAGAGACCTGACAGACCAGGAGAGGCCTCACAGTGTTACTCAAAGTGAAGTACACTGCAGAGATTATGATCACTGAAAGCTGACTAACCAGGAGAGGCCTCACAGTGTCACTCGCAGTAAATTACAATGCAGAGTTTTTCAACACAGAGAGCCGACAGACCAGGAGAGGCATCACAGTTTTAGTCATAGTGCTATACACTGAAGAGATTATAAACACAGGGAACTGACAGACCAGGAGAGGCCTCACAGTGTTAGTCACAGTGAAATACACCGAAGTGTTCATAAACACAGGAAGCTGACAAGCAGGACAGGCCTCACAGTGTTAGTCATAGTGCAATACACAGAAGTGTTTCTTAACACCAGAGCTGACAGACCAGGAGAGGCCTCACAGTGTGAGTCAAGAGAAATACACTGCAGAGTTTATAAATTAAGAGAGCTGAGAGACCAGGACAGGCGTCACAGTGTTATTCACAGTGAAATACACTGTAGAGTTAATGAACACTGAGAGCTTACAGACCAGTAGAGGCCTCACAGTGTTAGTCACAGTGAAATACAATACAGAGTTTATAAACATAGAGAGCTGACAGACCAGAGGTGGCCTCAAAGTGTTAGTCACTGTGAAATACACCCAAGAGTTTGTAAACACAGAGAGCGGACTGACCAGGAGAGGCCTCACAGCGTTAGTCACAGTGAAATACACCCCTGTGTTTGTAAAGACAGAGAGCGGACATACCAGTAGAGGCCTCACAGTGTTAGTCACAGTGAAATACAATACAGAGTTTATAAACATAGAGAGCTGACAGACCAGAGGTGGCCTCAAAGTGTTAGTCACTGTGAAATACACCCAAGAGTTTGTAAACACAGAGAGCGGACTGACCAGGAGAGGCCTCACAGCGTTAGTCACAGTGAAATACACCCCAGTGTTTGTAAAGACAGAGAGCGGACATACCAGTAGAGGCCTCACAGTGTTAGTCACAGTGAAATACAATACAGAGTTTATAAACATAGAGAGCTGACAGACCAGAGGTGGCCTCAAAGTGTTAGTCACTGTGAAATACACCCAAGAGTTTGTAAACACAGAGAGCGGACTGACCAGGAGAGGCCTCACAGCGTTAGTCACAGTGAAATACACCCCAGTGTTTGTAAAGACAGAGAGCGGACGTACCAGTAGAGGCCTCACAGTGTTAGTCACAGTGAAATACAATACAGAGTTTATAAACATAGAGAGCTGACAGACCAGAGGTGGCCTCAAAGTGTTAGTCACTGTGAAATACACCCAAGAGTTTGTAAACACAGAGAGCGGACTGACCAGGAGAGGCCTCACAGCGTTAGTCACAGTGAAATACACCCCAGTGTTTGTAAAGACAGAGAGCGGACTTACCAGGAGAGGCCTCACAGCATTAGTCACAGTGAAATACACCCCAGTGTTTGTAAAGACAGAGAGCGGACTTACCAGGAGAGGCGTCACAGTGTTAGTCACAGTGAAATATATTGCAGAGTTCATACACACAGAGAGTTGACAGATCAGGAGAGGCCTCACCCTGTTGGAAACTGTGAAATATATTGCAGAGTTTATAAACACAGGGAGCTGACAGACGAGGAGAGGCATCACAGTTTTAGTCATCGTGCAACACACTGAAGAGTTTATAAACACAGGGAACTGACAGACCAGGAGAGGCATCACAGTTTTAGTCATCGTGCAACACACTGAAGAGTTTATAAACACAGGGAACTGACAGACCAGGAGAGGCCTCACAGTGATAGTCACAGTGAAATACACGACAGTGTTTATCAACACAGAGAGCTGCCAGACCAGGAGAGGCCTCACAGTGTTATTCACAGTGAAATAAACTGCAGTTTATAAACACAGAGAGCTGACAGACCTGGAGAGGCCTCACAGTGTGGGACTCAGTGAAATATACAGCAGAGTTTATATACACAAGGATCTGACAGACTTTGGGTGGCCTCTCAGTGTTAGTCACAATGAAATACACAGCAGAGTTTATAAACACAGAGAACTGACCGACCTGGAGAGGCCACACAGTTTTGGTCATTGTGAAATACACCGCTGAGTTTGTAAACGCAGAGAGCTTACAGACCAGGAGAGTTATCACAGTGTTAGTCAAAGTGAAATACACTGCTGAGTTTATAAACATAGAGAGCTTGCACTTCAGGAGAGTCCACACAGTGTTTGTCACAGTGAAATACACTGCACAATTTATAAACATAGATAGCTGACAGACCAGGAGGGGCCTCACAGTGTTAGTCACAGTGAAATATACCGAAGTGTTTCGAAACACAGAGAGCTGACAGACAATGAGTGGCTTGACAGTGTTTGTCACAGTGAAATACACTGCACACTTTATAAACACAGGGAGCTGACAGACTTCGAGAGGCCTCAAACTGTTAGACACAGTGAAATACACTGAAGTGTTTATAAACACAGAGAGCTGACAGACCAGGAGAGGCCTCACCGTGTTCGTCACAGTGAAATATACCGAAGTGTTTCGAAACACAGAGAGCTGACAGACAATGAGTGGCTTGACAGTGTTAGTCACAGTGAAATAGAATGCAGAGTGTATGAACACAGAGAGGTGACAGACCAGGAGAGGCCTCACCGTGTTTGTCACAGTGAAATACACTGCACACTTTATAAACACAGGGAGCTGACAGACTTCGAGAGGCCTCAAACTGTTAGACACAGTGAAATACACTGAAGAGTTTATAAACTCAGAGAACTGACAGACCAGGCGAGGCGTCACACTGTTGGAGACTGTGAAATACAATGAAGTGTTTTCAGACAAGAGATCTGACAGACCAGGAGAGGCCTCACAGTGTGGTACAGAGTAAAATACAAAACAGTGTTTATAAACACAGACAGCTGACTTCCCAGGAGAATTATTAGTGTTAGTCACAGTGAAATACACTGCTGAGTTTATAAACACAGAGAGCTGACAGACCAGGAGAGGCTTCATAGTGTTAGTCACAGTGAAATATACTGCTGAGTTTAGAAACACATAGAGTTTACAGACCAGGAGGGGCCTCACAGTGTTAGTCACAGTGAATTATACTGTAGGGTTTATAACCGCAGAAAGCTGACAAACAAGGAGAGGCCTCACAGTGTTAGTCACAGTGCAATACACTGATGTGCTTATAAAGAAAGAGAGCTGACAGACCAGGAGAGGCCTCACAGAGTTAGTCACAGTGAAATACACTGCAGAGCTTATAATCAAAGAGATCTGAACGACCAGGATAGGCCTCACAGTTTTCGTCACAGTGAAATACACCCAAGTGTTTGTAAAGCCAGAGAGCGGACTTACCAGGAGAGGCGTCACAGTGTTAGTCACAGTGAAATATATTGCAGAGTTCATACACACAGAGATCTGACAGACCAGGAGAGGCATCACAGTGTTACTCAAAGTGAAGTACACTGCAGAGTTTATGATCACTGAAAGCTGACTAACCAGGAGAGGCCTCACAGTGTTAGTCATAGTGAAATACATTGCAGAGTTTATAAACACAGGGAGCTGACAAACGAGGAGAGTCCTCACAGTGTTATTCGCCGTGAAATATACTGCAGAGTTTATTAACATGAGAGCTTACAGACCAGGAGAGGCATCACAGTTTTAGTCATCGTGCAACACACTGAAGAGTTTATAAACACAGGGAACTGACAGACCAGGAGAGGCCTCACAGTGTTAGTCACAGTGAAATACACTGAAGTGTTTATAAACACAGGACGCTGACAAGCAGGACAGGTCTCACAGTGTTAGTCATCGTGAAATACACTGAAGATTTTATATACACAGTGAGCTGACAGACCAGGAGGCCTCACAGTGTTAGTCACAGTGAAATGCACAGAAGTGTTTCTTAACACGAGAGCTGACCGACCAGGAGAGGCCTCACAGTGCGAGTCAAGAGAAATAAACTGCAGAGTTTATAAACACAGAGAGCTGACAGACCAGGAGGTCTGGAGCATCCAGGAGGGTTTTCTAGAGCAGTATGTAAATAGTCCAACTCGGGAAGGGGCCATACTGGACCTGGTGTTGGGGAATGAGCCCGGCCAGGTGGTTGAAGTTTCAGTAGGGGACTACTTTGGGAATAGTGATCACAATTCCGTAAGTTTTAGAATACTCATGGACAAAGACGAGAGTGGTACCAAAGGAAGAGTGCTAAATTGGGGGAAGGCCAACTATACCAAAATTCGGCAGGAGCTGGGGAATGTAGATTGGGAGCAGCTGTTTGAAGGTAAATCCACATTTGATATGTGGGAGGCTTTTAAAGAGAGGTTGATTAGCGTGCAGGAGAGACATGTTCCTGTGAAAATGAGGGATAGAAATGGCAAGATTAGGGAACCATGGATGACAGGTGAAATTGTGAGACTCACTAAGAGGAAAAAGGCAGCATACATAAGGTCGAGGAGGCTGAAGAAAGACGAAGCTTTGAAAGAATATCGGGAATGTAGGACCAATCAGAAACGAGGAATTAAGAGGGCTAAAAGGGGTTATGAAATATCTTTAGTAAACAGGGTTAAAGAAAATGCCAAAGCCTTTTATTCATTTATAAGGAGCAAGAGGGTAACTAGAGAAAGGATTGGCCCACTCAAGGACAAAGGAGGAAAGTTATGCGTGGAGTCAGAGAAAATGGGTGAGATTCTAAACGAGTACTTTGCATCGGTATTCACCGAGGAGAGGGACATGACGGATGTTGAGGTTAGGGACAGATGTTTGATTACTCAAGGTCAAGATGGCATAAGGAGGGAGGAAGTGTTGGGTATTCTAAAAGGCATTAAGGTGGACAAGTCCCCAGGTCCGGATAGGATCTATCCCAGGTTACTGAGGGAAGCGAGAGAGGAAATAGCTGGGGCCTTAACAGATATCTTTGCAGCATCCTTAAACACGGGTGAGGTCCCGGAGGACTGGAGAATTGCTAATGTTGTCCCCTTGTTTAAGAAGGGTAGCAGGCAAAATCCAGGTAATTATAGACCGGTGAGCCTGACGTCAGTGGTAGGGAAGCTGCTGGAGAAGATACTGAGGGATAGGATCTATTCCCATTTGGAAGAAAATGGGCTTATCAGTGATAGGCAACATGGTTTTGTGCAGGGAAGGTCATGTCTTTCCAACTTAATAGAATTCTTTGAGGAAGTGACAAAGTTGATTGATGAGGGAAGGGCAGTAGATGTCGTATACATGGACTTCAGTAAGGCGTTTGATAAGGTTCCCCATGGTAGGCTGATGGAGAAAGTGAAGTCGCATGGAGTCCAGGGTGTACGAGCTAGATGGATAAAGAACTGGCTGGGCAACAGGAGACAGAGAGTAGCAGTGGAACGGAGTTTCTCAAAATGGAGACGTGTGACCAGTGGTGTTCCACAGGGATCCGAGCTGGGACCACTGTTGTTTGTGATATACAGAAATGATTTGGAGAAAAGTATAGGTGGTCTGATTAGCAAGTTTGCAGACGACACGGGTGGCACAGTGGCGCAGTGGTTAGCACCGCTGCCTCACAGCTCCAGCGACCCGGGTTCAATTCTGGGTACTGCCTGTGTGGAGTTTGCAAGTTCTCCCTGTGTCTGCGTGGGTTTCCTCCGGGTGCTCCGGTTTCCTCCCACATGCCAAAGACTTGCAGGTTGATAGGTTAATTGGCCATTATAAATTGCCCCTAGTATAGGTAGGTGGTAGGGAAATATAGGGACAGGTGGGGATGTGGTAGGAATGTGGTATTAGTGTAGGATTAGTATAAATGGGTGGTTGATGGTCGGCACAGACTCGGTGGGCCGAAGGGCCTGTTTCAGTGCTGTATCTCTAAAACTAAAAAACTAAAAACTAAGATTGGTGGAGTAGCAGATAGTGAAGGGGACTGTCAGAGAATACAGCAGAATATAAATAGATTGGAGAGTTGGGCAGAGAAATGGCAGATGGAGTTCAATCAGGGCAAATGCGAGGTGATGCATTTTGGAAGATCCAATTCAAAAGTGAATTATACAGTAAATGGAAAAGTCCTGGGGAAAATTGATGTACAGAGAGATTTGGGTGTTCAGGTCCATTGTTCCCTGAAGGTGGCAACGCAGGTCAATAGAGTGGTCAAGAAGGAATACGGCATGCTTTCCTTCATCGGACGGGGTATTGAGTACAAGAGTTGGCAGGTCATGTTACAGTTGTATAGGACTTTGGTTCGGCCACATTTGGAATACTGCGTGCAGTTCTGGTCGCCACATTACCAAAAGGATGTGGATGCTTTGGAGAGGGTGCAGAGGAGGTTCACCAGGATGTTGCCTGGTATGGAGGGCGCTAGCTATGAAGAGAGGTTGAGTAGATTAGGATTATTTTCATTAGAAAGACGGAGGTTGAGGGGGGACCTGATTGAGGTGTACAAAATCATGAGAGGTATAGACAGAGTGGATAGCAAGAAGCTTTTTCCCAGAGTGGGGCATTCAATTACTAGGGGTCACGAGTTCAAAGTGAAAGGGGAAAAGTTTAGGGGGGATATGCGGGGAAAGTTCTTTATGCAGAGGGTGGTGGGTGCCTGGAACGCGTTGCCAGCGGAGGTGGTAGACGCGGGCACGATAGCGTCTTTTAAGATGTATCTAGACAGATACATGAATGGGCAGGAAGCAAAGAGATACAGACCCTTAGAAAATAGGCGACATGTTAAGGTCGAGGATCTGGATCGGCGCAGGCTTGGAGGGCTGAAGGGCCTATTCCTGTGCTGTAATTTTCTTTGTTCTTTGTTCTTTGTTCAAGAGAGGCATCACAGTTTTAGTCATCGTGCAACACGCTGAAGAGTTTATAAACACAGGGAACTGACAGACCAGGACAGGCCTCACAGTGTTAGTCACAGTGAAATACAATACAGAGTTTATATACATAGAGAGCTGACAGAGCAGAGGTGGCCTCACAGTGTTAGTCACAGTGAAATAAACTGCAGAGTTTATAAACACATAGAGCTTAGAGACCAGGAGAGGCCTCACATGTGTTTGTCATAGAAATACCCTGCAGAGTTTATAAATACAGAGAGCTTACAGACCTGGAGGGGCATCACAGTGTTAGTCACAGTGAAATACCCTGCAGAGTTTATAAATACAGAGAGCTGACGGACCAGGAGAGGCCTCGCATGTGTTTGTCATAGAAATACCCTGCAGAGTTTATAAATACAGAGAGATGACAGACCAGGGGAGGCCTCACACTGTTAGTCACAATGAAATACACAGCCGTGTTTATAAACACAGTGAGCTTACAGACCAGGAGAGTCATCACAGTGTTAGGCACTGTGAAATGCACTGCAACGTTTATAAACAGAGTGAGCTGAAAGACCAGGAGAGGCTTCACCGTTTTACTCACAGTGAAATACACTGATGTGTTTATAAACACAGAGAGCTGACAGAGCAGAAGAGGCCTTCCCGTGTTAGTCACAGTGAAATGCACAGAAGTGTTTATAAACACAGAGAGCTGACTGACCAGGAGAGACCTCACAGTGTTCGTCACAGTGAAATATACCGCAGAGTATATGCACAGAGAGAGCTGACAGAACAGGAGAGTCATCACAGTGTTAGTCACTGTGAAATACACTGCAGAGTATATAAACACAGCGAGCTGACAGACCAGGAGAGTCATCACAGTGTTAGTCACAGTGAAATACACTGCAGAGTATATAAACACAGCGAGCTGACAGACCAGGAGAGTCATCACAGTGTTAGTCACTGTGAAATACACTGCAGAGTATATAAACACAGCGAGCTGACAGACCAGGAGAGTCATCACAGTGTTAGTCACTGTGAAATACACTGCAGAGTATATAAACACAGTGAGCTGACAGACCAGGAGAGTCATCACAGTGTTAGTCACTGTGAAATACACTGTAGAGTATATAAACACAGCGAGCTGACAGACCAGGAGAGTCATCACAGTGTTAGTCACTGTGAAATACACTGCAGAGTTTATCAACACAGAGAATTGACAGACCAGGGGTGGCCTAACAGTGTTATTCACAGTGAAATACACTGACCCCCCCGAAAGTGCGGCACTCCCTCAGTACTGACCATACGATAGCACGGTACTCCCTCACTACTGACGCTCTCACAGTGCGGCATTGCTTCAGTACTGACCCTCCGGCATTGCGGCACTCCCTCAGTACTGACTCTTCGTCAGTGCGGCACTCCCTCAATACTGACCCGCCGATAGTGCCGTGCTCCCTCAGTGCTGACCCTCTGACAGTGCGGCACTCCCTCAGTGCTGAACCTTTGACAGGGTGGCACTTCCTCTGTATCGACCCTCCGGCAGTGCAGCACTCCTTCAGTGATGACCCTCTGACAGTGCAGCACTCCCTCAGCACTGACCCTCAGACAGTGCAGTGCTCCTTCAGTACTCACCCTCTGACAGTGCAGTACTCCCTCATTACTATTATTACATATTCTAAAGAATATTGCTCGTA
The DNA here is from genome assembly GCF_036365525.1 of Heterodontus francisci. Taxonomy (NCBI): domain Eukaryota; kingdom Metazoa; phylum Chordata; class Chondrichthyes; order Heterodontiformes; family Heterodontidae; genus Heterodontus; species Heterodontus francisci. The sequence goes on from NC_090401.1 coordinate 5,056,149, forward strand.
AGTCCGCATTCAATATCTATTGAACACAGATATAGGAAGGTTAGTTGCTTTTATAAACACATAAATAACTATATGATCTCCATCTGATCATCTCGGCTGGGCTTGTCTAGACGTCAGCAACCCCCATTCATAGACTGGAAACTGTGGGATCCGCCTCTGAGCTGCTCTCAGTTTTGTTTATTAATTAATTGAATAATTGATTTCAATGGATATTTCACCACACTTTTGAGCTGTTCTCTGAACTTGGACTGAGTCACCACATAAATAAATGTGTTTGTGCAGCAACTTAAACTCCGCAGCATGAAACCAACTTTTACAAATATATATTCAGAATAGTTGTAATCCCTCTGTTGTTTTCCTGTAATGCTGTAATAGAGGAAATGTATTACAGACACCAACCACAGAAGTATGAAGCTGCCGGATATGGTGAAGAGTAAAATCACAGACTTCCTTCTGCTCTCCATCTCTGGGTCACTGCGATTCTCTCCCTTGCTCTGTCCCCTCAGTCCCTTACGGACTTGACTGGTCACTAAAATGCGTCTGACTGTCAGAGTGTTGATCAACAGGATTAAAGTGAATGGGAGCAATGGGATTAAAACAGTATCAAACCAGTCAAATCCCACCCATCCGGGCTCAGTAAAACAGCTTGGCTTTATCGAACAGCCCCACGGTACATTGCCGATTATCTCTCTACTTTCATAGGTGAAGTAGAAGGGGATGTTTTTTAAACAGAGCAGAATGCAGGTTGTTGCTAGAACCACAGATGCTGTTTTCTCAGTGCAATATTTAGTTTTCAGCTTCTGGTAACAAATGGCCACAAATCGATCAAAGGTGAAAGTGACAGTGAACCAGACTGAACAATTTGCGGCTGCACGGAGCAGGACCATGGTAGCACTACACACAGGGGTGATGTTCAGGAACGATCCCGGGAAATAATAATAAGCAATCCGCATCAGTATAACCTCAGTGATAATGACCATTAGATCTGCTGTTGCCATGGCCACCAGGTAGCGAGTGGTGCAGGTGGAGAGTCCGCACTTTCCCCGGGACAGAATCACGATCGCCAGTAAATTAACTGTGAGAGAGAGAAGGGAAAAGAGATTGGAAATTACTGATCAAATATTCTCCCTGTCTGACCCACACAGTAACACAGGATTTTAGCAGCAGAAACAGCTGGAATGGGATTGGGTCAGAGGTTAAAACGTAAAAATCACAACCCTGACCCCAACCCACCTCCGACTCGTCCACCTCCGGGTTTAATCGAGTCGAGACAGGGGGAGCCGCAGAAAACCGCTCCTAGGAGGGAGGTTGGTCATTTAAATATTTTAATGTGTTTGGAAGTCTCTGATTGAATCTGTTTTCCATGTTTAACGGTGTCCGGCTGGGTTTCTCCATTAGATCCCACGGTCTGCACAAAGAGCCCTTTTGTATCCAAACCGTCATTGTATCCATCACTCCGGCCGACCTGCTGTGTCCACCCCTTTCTGTCTCCATCCCTCTCTGTCCCACTCTGTTTCCATCCCCCTCTCTCCCCATCTGTGTCCATCCCCCTCGCTCCCCCTCTGTGTCCATCCACCACTCCCCCATTTCCATACCTCTCGTCCTCTCTGTGTCCATCCCCCTCTCCCCACTCTGTGTCCATCCCCCTCTCCCCACTCTGGGTCCATCCCCTCTCTCCCTCTGTGTCAATCCCCCCACTCCCCCATGTCCATACCTCTCTCCCGAATCTGTGTCCATCCGCCTCTTCTCCTCTGTGTCCATCGACCTCTCCTCTCCCCATCTGGGTACATCCTCCTCTCTCCCCCACTGTGTCCATCCACTTGTCCCCCTCTGTGTCCATCCCCTGCTCACTCACTCTGTCTCTATCCCTCTCACTCCCTCTGTGTCCATCCCTCTCTCCCCCTCTGTGTTCATCCCTCCCTCCGCCTCTGTGTACATCCGTCTCTCCCCCTCTGTGTCCATCCCCCTCTCCGCTCACTCTGTGTCTATCCCACTCTCTCACCCTCTGTGTCCATCCACCTCTCTCCCCCTCTGTGTCCATCCCCCTCTCCCCTCCCTTTATGTACATTACCGTCTCTCTCTCTTTGTGCCATCCCCCGTCTCCCCTCCCTCTTTGTCCATCCCCCTCTCTCCCTCTCTGTGTCCATCTTCCTCTCTCCCCCTCTGTGTAAATCCACCACTACCCCATGTCCATACCTCTCTCCCTCTCTGTGTCCATCCCCCCCTCTCCCCCTCTGTGTCCATCCACTACTCCCCCATGTCCATCCCTCTCTCCCCTTCTGTGTCCATCCCTCTCTCTCCCCCTCTGTGTCCATCCCCCTCTCCCCCTCTGTGTCCATCCCCCTCTCTCCCACTCTGTGTCCATCACCCTCTCTCCCCCTCTGTGTCCATCTCACTCTACCTTCCCCCTCTTCTCCCTGAGCTGGGGCCTGTTTAAAGGGTTGCCTGACTCTCAGCGTTCCCCCTTGTTGCCACTCTGCCCCTCTGACTGTGTACGGACCCGCTTCCCACTCTCCCCTCAGCCTCTCTCTCCCTCATCCTCGCAGCAGCCATTCCCACTCACTCGCTCAGCCTTCTGAAAGCAGCAGGATCGGCCAATCCCAGCACGCCTGCGCCTTGAACCGCCAATCAGCCCAGGCAGCCCGCTGTCAGTTACAGACCCTGACCAATCAAGGACAGGCATCCGCCGTCCATCACATACTGGTCCTGCCTCCGCCTGACATGCACTTTAATAGAAGATAAAAAAAACAGGAAATGCTGGAAATACTCATCTGGTCTGGCAGCATCTGTGGAGAGAGAAGCAGAATTAATGTTTAAGGTCAGTGATCTTTCATCAGAACTGACAAATATTATAAATGTGAAGTGTTTTAAACAAGTAAAGCGGGGGTGGGGCAAGAAATAACAAAGGAGAAGCTGTAGATAGGACAAGGTCACAGAATAGCTGACCAGAAGGTCATGGAGCAAAGGCAAATGATATGTTAATGGTGCGCTGAAAGACAAAGTGTTAGTAAAGAGAGTGTGTTAATGGACAGAAAACTGAAATAAAAACACTGGGTACGAAGAGCAGAAACAAACTAAAATAAAATAAACAAAGAAAATAGAAAAAATAACGAAAAATAAAAAGGGGGGCCCATCATGCTCTGAAATGATTGAACTCAGTGTTCAGTCCGGCAGGCTGTAGTGTGCCTAATTGGTAAATAAGCTGCTGTTCCTCGAGCTTGTGTTGATGTTCACTGTAACCCTGCAGCAATCCCAGGACAGAGATGTGAGCATAAGAGCAGGGGGGAGTGTTGAAATGGCAAGCAACCGGAATCTCGGGGTCATGTTTTCAGACTGAGTGGAGGTGTTCTGCAAAGCGGTCACCCAGTCTGCGTTTTGCCTCCCCAATGTCGAGGAGACCACATTGTGAGTAGCGAATACAGTGCACCACATTGAAAGAAGTACAAGTAAATCACTGCTTCACCTGAAAGGAGTGTTTGCGGTCTGGGATAGTGAGGAGAGAGGAGGCAAATGGGCAGGTATTACACCTCCTGCGATTGCAGGGGAAGGTGCCATGGGACGGGGACGAGGTGGTTGGGGTAATGGAGGAGTGGACCATGGTTTCGTGAACGGAATGATCCCTTCGGAATGCTGACAGGCGAAGGGAGGGGAAGATGCATTTGGTAGTGGCATCACGCTGGAGGAGATAGAAATGGTGGAGGATGACCCTTTGGATATGGAGGCTGGTGGGGTGGAAAGTGAGGACAATGGGAACCCTGTCACCGTTCTGGGAGGGTGGAGAAAGGGTTAGGATAGAGATGCGGGAAATGGGCCGAACTCAGTTGCAGGCCCCGTTAAACACATTTGCCAGTTCTGTTGACCAGAACAGAACTCTGCTTCTCGCTGCACAGATGCTGCCAGACCTGCTGACTATTTCCAGCATTTCCTGTTTTTATTTTAGATTTCCAGAATCTGCAGTATTTTGCTTTTACTTTAATAGGAGATCCGTCCAATCGGAGAGCTGTCAATCAAAGCCGAGCCCCAGGCAGCCCGCTGTCAGTCACAGAGTACTGGCGGCCAGATGAAAACCACAGACCTCAACATTTATTACTACAGAAACTGGTGTCTGTGTGCAGACACTTTGCTGACTCCTGGACCAGGAAGATAAGGGTCACCGCCTCAGCTATTTTGGTAAACACTGGCTGCAGTTAACAACGCACAGGCAATTAACTGCCCGCTGCCGGGTTCTCTATCCCTTTAAGGATGGGAATCTCGCCTCCAAGATCTGCGGCCAGTCAGAGTGCCAGCAGTGCCACCGGGAGCGGTGCCCACAGCTGAAATTGCAAAGGGCCTGGAACCAGGAGCAGCACTGGAGCCTCGGACTGCAGGGTTGTGGGATTGGGTTCGCTGGGGCCACTCGCGGGGGAGGGGGGGTGGGGGAGGAGGGGGGTAGATAGACTGTGGTGGGCGGGGGAAGGTGGTGGGATGGGGGTTGGGTGTTGGCACGGGAGAAGCCTTTACCGCTCGAATCCCTCTGTGGGCCACAGATTGCCCAAGCCACACTGGAACTGCTTGGCTCGGGGTGCAGCTAGTTCTGGAGCACAGGTCTTCAGTACTATTACTGGAATATTGTCAGGTCCCGTAGCCTTTGCAGTATCCAGTGCCTTCAGTCGTTTCTTGATATCATGCGGAGTGAATCGAATTGACTGAAGTGTTGCATCTGTAATGCTGGTGACTTCAGGAGGAGGCCGAGATGGATCATCAACTCAGCACTTCTGGCTGAAGATTGTTGCAAATGCTTCAGCCTTATCTTTCACACTGATGTGCTGGGCTCCCCCATCATTGAGTATGGGGATATTTGTGGAGCCACCTCCTCCAGTTAGTTTTTGAATTGTCCACCCCCATTCACGACTAGATGTTACAGGACTGCAGAGCTTCGATCTGATCCATTGGTTCTGGGATCGCTGAGCATTGTCTATCGCGTGCTGCTTATGCATTTTGGCACACAGACAGTCCTGGGTTGTAGCTTCACCAGGTTGACACCTCATTTTGAGGTATGCCATGTGCTGCTCCTGGCATTCCCTCCTGCACTCTTGATTGAAGCAGGGTTGGTCCCCCGACCTGAGGCCTTGGACCAGCCATGATGTGATTGAATTACAAAGCAGTCTCAATGGGCTGAATGGTCGTCTCCAGCTCTTATTTCTTTCCATTCAATCTCATGTAATACATTACGAACAATAAATCTCAGATTCTATTCTATAAGAGCATTTATGTCGTCACTATATGCGGAAAAAAAGTAACATTCAGCAAAACAGTCTGAGGCGATAGTGATAAACACACTTGGTCAGTGCAATGAAACTCTTACGGTCTGACAACATACTAATAACACCTTCAACTCACATTTCCTCATCAGGATTGTACTGGAAGATTATCAGTTCATTCGGATGAATTATTCACACTGCTACCACACTCTCTCTCTCTCGTCTTGAATGTTTCCTCCCCCTCCCTCTAATATTCCACCTCATTCTCTTTCTCTATCACTCCTCTGTCTATCTTTCTGCATTCTCATGCTCTTTATCTTAATCCCTTTTCCCATCCCTTTCAATCCCAATACCCTGAGCCTGCATTCTGTTTAGTTGATCCATGTTCAATGATTCTATTCTCAGAGTCAGTCTATTCAATGGTGAAGCCGCTGTGAATAGTTTAAAGTTTCTGCATTTCACACAAGTCTCCACCTGTTCACCTACACTGTTCACTACACCGACAATGCAAGAAATAAACAGAATTGAAAGCCTCTTCGAGGCACACCTCCCTATCATTGAAATTCCTTCTCCTTGATTTATAAAGTACATCCTTAAATGGTGGGATTCTTTTTCTCATAAAACACCAAAATCAATGTTACTACTTATAATCTACAGATACAAATTTGGTCTAACCATCAGCCTCAAGAAACCGAAGATCATGGGACAGGACGTCAGAAATGCCCCATCTATCAATATCAGCCACCGCACTCTCGAAGTGGTTCGAGAGTTCACCCAACTAGGCTCAACTATCACCAGTAACCTGTCTCTCGATGCAGAATTAAACGTCTTCCTCTGCTATGTCCAGACTGGCCAAGAGAGTGTGGGAAAATGGCGCACTGACACGGAACACAAAAGTCCAAATGAATCAAGCCTGTGTCGTCAGTACCTTGCTCTACGGCAGCGAGGCCTGGACAACGTACGTCAGCCAAGAATGACGTCTCAATTCATTTCATCTTTGCTGCCTCCGGAGAATCCTTGGCACCAGCTGGCGGGACCGTATCTCCAACACAGAAGTCCTTGAGGCGGCCAAAATTCCCAGCATATACACCCGACTGAGCCAGCGGCGCTTGAGATGGCTTGGCCATGTGAGCCGCATGGAAGATGGCAGGATCCCCATGGACACATTTTACAGCGAGCTCGTCTCTGGTATCAGACCAACCGGCCGTCCATGTCTCCGCTTTAAAGACGTCTGCAAACGCGACATGAAGTCCTGTGACATTGATCACAAGTCGTGGGAGTCAATAGCCAGCGATCGCCAGAGCTGGCGGGCAACCATAAAGGTGGGGCGAAAGCGTGGCAAGTTGAAGAGACTTAGCAGTTGGCAGGAATAAAGACAGAAGCGCAAGGAGAGAACCAACTGTGTAACAGCCCCAACGACCAATTTTATTTGCAGCACCTGTGGAAGAGTCTGCCACTCTAGAATTGGCATTTGTAGCCTCTCCATGCGCTGCTGCACAAACTACTGACCACCTCCAGGTGCTTACCCTTTGTCTCTCGAGACAAGCCGGCCAAAAAAGAAGACTTATAATCCACAGATACAAAGATGGACTCATGATTCCAAGAGATACAGTGTAAACTGATAAAAGATCACATTTCATTTTACAATGCAGCCCAGTGACAGTGAATTCATCCACAGTGAAGCAGAGATGGAAATATGAAAGAGTCAGCAGTAAACTCAGTTCAGCAGCCAGACCTCTGAAGCAACACAATGAATGGAATCATATTCAATAACAGTGATAACCAATAACTACAGTGACATCCCAGTTAAACTGAACCATGTTTCTGGGAAAGAAGGACATTGCACTGCCTTCTGGTAACACAGACTGTGATCTGTCCCATTATCAATCATTGAGAACATGCTCAGTACAATATTCCAGGACAGGTTAGTTCAGAACATGAAACTGTTAACAGCTCCTGATGGTCTGACTCCTGTTCCAGACACCAGATTGCATTACATTCAATATAGAGAACAAACCAGTAACAGTACCTGGATGGAATTAACTTGTATCATTACAGATATAACACAGCTTTCAGGAGATCGAAAGAGCAGTGACTGAGTATATTCCATCATTCAACTGATGGAACAGAACAGACAGCTGTATGAAACACAGAGTGAGAAATAATACGAGTACCGCAGGACAGTTAATACTGACTCCACCATTAGCAGCTGAGATAACAGCTTACCATGAGCTCCAACAGCAGCAAGAAAAGGATAGTAAATTGTTCTGATCTTCAAGAATAGTGCAAATCCCATTTCTGTGAGAAGCAGTGACTTCTGTTAGCCTGGAACCCACAGCTCCGGCATGCACTCTGAGCAGATCTATTCGAATGAGTCCTGATTTATACAGGGGATATGTCTCCACTGACACGGTTATACTCCTGATCATTGATATTAGTTATACTCACCTGAACAAACACATTATATCAGCAGCTTTGACTCTGATGTAAATAATGGGGTGGATAAAACACAAACATCTCAATGTCCAGGACATTATCATAGTTAGACCTCTCTCAGGAATAAAACTGAAAGCTGTCTTCATACAGGACTGATCACACAATAGGGAATAACTTAATTTACAGTTTTGATATGATCGTATTCACCATGTTCACTCTTGTCGATTTAATGATAAAGGTTACTGATTTCTCTGTGATTTATACTGAGTCCAGAGACAAGCAGAGCAGTTTCACGCTGTTCTGCCAGTTTTCCAGATGAAATATGAACTTTGAGTCTTTGACACAGGAATAGTTAAAGGTCACGTTCAGGATTACAGCCTAGAAATGACTGTGGGTGATATTAAGGGACAGACACTGAACGGGTCCCACTGACATTCCTCTCTCTGCTATTTCACTACAGATGTTTACCTGTTTATTTTACATTGGTTCATGGCTCCAGTAAAATTAGAAATGGGTCACCTCCTGACTCCATTTCTACAGTTCACTCCTGACCGGACACCCAACCTCCATCTTCCATCAATGTCAACTGATCCAAACCTCAGATGTCCATGTCCAGAACTCAGCAAGTCCCCACTCACCCATCACACTCATCCTCACTGACCCACATAGGCTCCTGGTCCCCCAGCACCTTAAATTTAAAATTCTTATCATTGGGCTAAAATCCCTCCATGTCCTCACACTTACACATCTCCACCCACACCTCCAAGCCTGCAGCAAATCCACCCGTGATCTCTCCATACCTCTGACATTACAGGTGAGGTTGCAGAGGACTGGAGAATAGCCAATGTTGTTCCTTTGTTTAAGAAGGGTATCAAGGATAATCCAGGAAATTATAGGTCGGTGAGCCTTACGTCAGTGGCAGGGAAATTATTGGAGAGGATTCTTCAAGACAGGATTGACTCCCATTTGGGAACAAATGGACTTATTAGCGAGAGGCAGCATGGTTTTGTGAAGGGGAGGTCGTGTCTCATGAACTTGATCGATTATTTTGAGAAAGTATCGAAGATGATTGATGAAGGAAGAGCAGTGGATATTGTCTACATGGACATAAGTAAAGCCTTTGACAACGTCCCTCATGGAAGACTGGTACAAAATGTGAAGTCACAAGGGATCAGAGGTGAGCTGGCAAGATGGATATAGAACTGGATCGGTCATAGAAGACAGAGGGTAGAAGTAGAAGGGTACTTTTCTGAATGGAGGGCTGCGCCAAGTGGTGTTCTGCAGGGATCAGTGCTGGGACCTTTGCTGTTTTTAGTATATATAAATTATTTGCAGGAAAATGTAGCTGGTCTGATTAGTAAGTTTGCGGACGACACAAAGGGTGGTGGAGTTGCGGATAATGATGAGGATTGTCAGAGGATACAGCAGGATATAGATCGGTTGGAGACTTGGGCGGAGAAATGGTAGATGGAGTTTAATCCGGACAAATGTGAGGTAATGCATTTTGGAAGGTCTAATACAGGTGGGAAGTGTACAGCAAATGGCAAAATCTTTAGGAGTATTAACAGGCAGAGAGATCTGGGCGTGCAGTTCCACAGATCACTGAAAGTGGCAACGCAGGTGGATAAGGTAGTCAAGAAGGCATACGGCATGCTTGCCTTCATCGGTCGAGGCATAGAGTATAAAAATCGGTAGGTCATGCTGCAGCTGTACAGCACCTAAATTAGGCCACAATTAGAATATTGCATACAATTCTGGTCGCCACAATACCGGAAGGACGTGGAGGCTTTGGAGAGGGCACAGAAGACGTTTACCAGGATGTTGCCTTGTCTGGAGGGTATTAACTATGAGCAGAGGGTGGATAAACTCAGATTTTTTACGCTGGAACGACGGAGGTGGAGGGGCGACATGATAGAGGTTTACAAAGTAATGAGTGGCATGGACAGAGTGAATATTCAGAAGCTTTTTCCCAGGGTAGAAGAGTCAGTTACTAGAGGACATAGGTTTAAGGTGCGAGGGAAAATGTTTAGAGGGGATGTGCGAGGCAGGTTTTTGACACAGAGGGTGGGGCATGCCTGGAACTTGCTGCCAGGGGAGTTGCTGGAAGCAGGTATGATTGCGACGTTTAAAAGGAATCTTGACAAATGCATGAATAGGAAGGGAATAGAGGGATACAGATCCTGGTAGTGCAGAAGGTTTTACGAGAGACAGACATTATGATAGGCGCAGGATTGGAGGCCAGAATGGCCTGTACTTGTGCTGTTCTGTTCTTTTTGCTTTTATCTTCTTTCAGTGGGACTTCCCTTGCTTGGTTCAAGGCTTAATGATCAGATTGTAATCAGAGTATCTCCAACAAAGGTCTTCCTTCCCACACCAGCACTGGAACCTGAGGAGTCCCTGATCTTTCCATTCTCAATCTCTCCTCTTCGTCTTCTACACACTGTCCACTGGCGACTTCATTTACAGAGGTGGGGTCATCTTGCACATGTGTGCCGACAACAGCCAGCCCCAGATCTCCATCATCTCTCCCGACTCTCCACTGTCGATTTGTTATCAGATTGTAACAGTCTGTTTCCCATAAGCAGCAATTTTCTCCAATCAAACACTGGGATGAGCAAAGCCTCCACCTTTGGCCCCACCACAAACTCCTCATCCTTGTCACAGATTCAATCCCCCTTTCCTAGCTTTTGTCTTCGGCTGAGTATGATGTTTTGTAACTTCTGAACAATATTCACTCCTGACCTGAGCTTCAGTTATCATATCCTCTACATTCCAAAAGTCACCTCCTTCTGCCTCCATAACCTCACCAGCCTCCTCTCCTGCCTCAGTGTATCAGGCACTGAAAACCTCACTCACACATTTGTGAGCTACCAGGCATTCCCTCCTCTGCTTCAATCCATCGACTCCTCATTCTTCTGACACTGGCCTCTTGGTGGGAATTCATTAGAACATTAGAACATTACAGCGCAGTACAGGCCCTTCGGCCCTCGATGTTGCGCCGACCTGTGAAACCATCTGACCTACACTATTCCATTTTCATCCATATATCTATCCAATGACCACTTAAATGCCCTTAAAGTTGGCGAGTCTACTACTGTTGCAGGCAGGGCGTTCCACGCCCCTACTACTCTCTGAGTAAAGAAACTACCTCCAACATCTGTCCCATATCTATCACCCCTCAACTTAAAGCTATGTCCCCTCGTGTTTGCCATCACCATCCGAGGAAAAAGACTCTCACTATCCACCCTATCAAACCCTCTGATTATCTTATATGTCTCTATTAAGTCACCTCTCCTCCTCCTTCTCTCCAATGAAAACAACCTCAAGTCCCTCAGCCTTTCCTCGTAAGACCTTCCCTCCATACCAGGCAACATCCTAGTAAATCTCCTCTGCACCCTTTCCAAAGCTTCCACATCCTTCCTATAATGCGGTGACCAGAACTGCACGCAATGCTCCAGGTGCGGCCTCACCAGAGTTTTGTACAGCTGCAGCATGACCTCGTGGCTCAGAAACTCGATTCCCCTACTAATAAAAGCCAACACACCATATGCCTTCTTAACAGCCCTATTAACCTGGGTAGCAACTTTCAGGCATTTAGGTACCTGGACACCAAGATCTCTCTGTTCATCTACACTACCAAGAATCTTCCCATTAGCCCAGTACTCTGCATTCCTGTTACTCCTTCCAAAGTGAATCACCTCACACTCTTCCGCATTAAACTCCATTTGCCATCTCTCAACCCAGCTCTGCAGCCTATCTATGTCCCTCTGTACCCTACAACATCCTTCGGCACTATCCACAACGCCACCGACCTTCGTGTCATCCACAAATTTACTAACCCACACTTCTACACCATCTTCCAGGTCATTTATAAAAATGACAAACAGCAGTGGCCCCAAAACAGATCCTTGCGGTACACCACTAGTAACTAAACTCCAGGATGAACATTTGCCATCAACCACCACCCTCTGTCTTCTTTCAGCTAGCCAATTTCTGATCCAAAGCTCTAAATCACCTTCAACCCCATACTTCCGTATTTTCTGCAATAGCCTAGCATGGGGAACCTTATCAAACGCCTTACTGAAATCCATATACACCACATCCACTGCTTTACCCTCATCCACCTGTTTGGTCACCTTCTCGAAAAACTCAATAAGGTTTGCGAGGCACGACCTACCCTTCACAAAACCGTGCTGACTATCGCTAATGAACTTATTCTTTTCAAGATGATTATAAGTCCTGTCTCTTATAACCTTTTCCAACATTTTACCCACAACCGAAGTAAGGCATACAGGTCTATAATTACCAGGGCTGTCTCTACTCCCCTTCTTGAACAAGGGGACAACATTTGCTATCCTCCAGTCTTCCAGCACTATTCCTGTCGACAATGACGACATAAAGATCAAGGACAAAGGCTCTGCAATCTCCTCCCTAGCTTCCCAGAGAATCCTAGGATAAATCCCATCTGGACCAGGGGACTTATCTATTTTCACACTTTCCAAAATTGCTAACACCTCCTCCTTGTGAATCTCAATCCCATTTGGCCTGGTAGTCTGGTAGTTCACTTGCTTGTTCCCACTCTTACCATTCCGATCAGTGCCCGGGAATCTCCAGCAATATCCTTTCCTCTTCCTGGCTTCAATGATTTCAGAGGAGGAATGTTGCTCTATCATTCTTGCTGGTCTACAAGTTCCCATTGGCTCTCCCATTCGCATATATGGATCAGCTGTTGCATGTACACGGACAACACCAGTTTTACCCTTTGATTCCCTCTCCCGACCACCCCCACCTCTATCTCCAATGGCTCCGTGTTCGTCATCCTCATCTTTAAATCCTTCATGTCCTCCCCAACCCAACTGTGTATGCTCCTCCAACCCCACAAGCCCACTCCTTCCCCAATATCTGATCTTTCTGTTTCTTGGACTATGGCTGCTTGTGTATACTTGCTACATTTGTCCCAGACGCCAAAAGTACCTTCAATCGTCTAGACTCCACTGTGCAGAATTACCTGCTTAATCTCCTGCACTTTTCAACATTCTCCACCATAAACTCCTCTTCAATGGATCTGAGCTGATGTTCACTCTTCCAAATATCTCCTTCTTTGGCTGTGGGTAAATTTCTGTTTTTTTGTTTATATCTGTCATGGGATGTGACTGTCTCTTGCAAGGACAACATTCATTGCCCATCGCTAATTGCCCATGAGAAGGTGGCGATGAGCTGCCTTCTTGAATCACTGCTGTCCATGTGTGCGGGTACTCCCACAGTGCTGTTTGGAAGGGACTTGCAGGAATTTGACCCAGCGACAGTGAAGGAATGGCGATATAGTTTCACATCAGGATGGTGTGTAACTTGGAGGGGAACCTGCAGGTGGTGGTGTTCCCATGCATCTGCTGCCCCTTTGCTTCTAGGTGGTTGAGGTCACGGGTTTGGAAGGTGATGTCTGAGGAGCCTTGGTGAATTGCTGCAGTGCATCTTGTAGATGGTACACACTGCTGCCCCTGTGTGCCAGTGGGGGAGGAAGTGAATGTTCATGGTGGTGGGTGGGGTGCCAATCAAGTGGGTTGCTTTAAGCTGGATGGTGTCGAGTTCGTTGAATGGTGTTGGAGCTGCACCCATCCAGGCAAGTGGAGAGTATTCCATCACACCCCTGGCTTGTGCCTGGGATATGATGGACAGGCTTTGGGAAGTCAGGAGGTCAGTGATTTGCCACAAAATTCCCAGCTGCTGACATGCACGCATAGCCACAGTGTTAATATGGCTTGTGCAGTCAAGTGTCTGGTCATTGGTATCCCCCGGAATGTTGATGGCGCGGGGGAGAGGGTGGGGAGGTGGTGGCGGGTGCTGGAGGGGGGAGCTGCAGAGATATTTATGCTGTTGAATTTCAAGGAGAGTTGGTTATATTATCTCTTGCAGTAGTTCGTCAATGCTGGGCCTTATGTCGCCCAAATGACAATTGCTACCTATCAGCCCAAGCCTGATTGCTGTCCTGGAAATGCTGCATATTGTCCTGGACTGATTCAGTATCTGAGGAGTTGCAAATGTGATTATACATTGTGCAATCATCAGTGAACAACCCGATTCTGACATTATGATGGAGGGAAGGGCATTGATGAAGCAGCTGAAGATGGTTGGGCTCTGAACACGGCCCTGAGGATCGCGTGCAGTGATGTCTTGGGCGAGGATGATTGGCCTCCACCAACCACAGCCACGCCCCTTTGTGTTTGGCGCCATGAAATGCCTGGCGCTCCACAAATGACCTTTACTAATGTTGTAATTTTTCCATCGTGCTTTCCTTTCATTTTACAATTTGCAGCCATGTCTTTAGATGGCTGTGTTGTAGTCTTGAAAACCAGACCTTCTCCTTCGACCCCATGCCCTCATTAAACCCCATTGGTCTTCTCTCCTAATGTTTCCTTCATTCTTTGTGCCAGCTCTTCCTCATGTCACATCTTGAAAGCATTTTGAAAGCGTAATTAAAAATGAACTTAACAATAGCACTTCTTCAAAAGGCATGTGTGTTGTCGCTGGAGAACTCTAACACATTCCAGTTCTGAGCTCAGTATCCAGATTGATCAGGCATTAACCAAGTTGGAGATCATCTCTTCCAACACCCACCTTTTATATCTTTTCCTTACACCTTTTACATGATAATTCACATGTTGTTACATTATAGAGTTACATTAAAAGTTGTCTTTGTACATGAGTAAATACTGGTTTTGTCCTTGCAATTACAGATCCCAGTTACAATGACAGACATTGGTGAAAATATCAAGGTTCACAGTATCTCTGTTTCTAACTCCATTTATCTGATGCACACTCAATATTTTGCAGCTCCAGGCTGTGCTCTCGCTCAGGCTTAACCTAAGCAAGGATTCAAAGTCTCTCTTCTGATGAATACAATCTTTCGGGAGTATGAGATGTGGGACTGTTGACAGGGAGTATGAGATGCAGGCTGTTCACAGGGTGTAATATTTGGGAGACTTCACAGGAAGTGTTAGATGGGAGACTGTTTACAGGGAGTTTGAGATGGGGGTCAGTTCACAGGAAGTATGATATGGCAGACAGTTCACAGGGGGTATGAGATGGGAGACTGTTCACAGGGAGTATGAGATGGGAGACTGTTCACAGGGAGTATGAGATGGGGAACTGTTCACAGGGAGTATGAAATGGGGGGTCTGTTTACAGGGAGTATGAGATGGTGGACTGTTCACAGGGAGTATCAAATGGAAGACTGTTCACAGGGAGTATGAGATGAGTGATTGTTCAGAAGCAGAATGAGTTGGGGGCTATTCACAGGGAGTATGAAATGGGAGACTGTTCACAGGAGTATGAGATGGGAGACTGTTTCCAGGGAGTATTAGATCGCAGACTGTTCACAGCGAGTATGAGACGGGGGAACTGTTCACAGGGAGTATGAGATGGGGAAATGTTGAGAGGGAGTGTGAGATGGGAGACTGTTCACAGGGAGTATGAGATGGGTGTATGTTAACAGGGAGTATGAATTAGGGCACTGTTCACAGGGGGTATGAAATGGGAGACTGTTCACAGGGAGTATGAGATGGGGGCACTGTTCACAGGGAGTATTAGATGGGAGACTGTTCACACGGAGTATGAGATGGGAGACTGTTCACAGGGAGTATTAGATGGGGAACTGTTCACAGGGAGTATGAGGTGGGTTTCTGTTCACAGGAAGTATGAAATGGGAGAATGTTCACATGGAATATGAGATGGGGTTTATTCCACAGGGAGTATAAGATGGGAGACTGTTCACAGAGAGTATGAGCTGGGGAACAGTTCACAGGGAGTATGAGATGGGAGACTGTTGACACGGAGAATGAGAAGGGGTTCTGTTCACAGGAGGTATGAGAGGGAAGACTGTTTACAGGGAGTTAGAGATTGGAAACTGTTTACAGGGAGTATGAGATGGGGGTCTGTTCACAGGGAGTATGACATGGGTGACTGTTCACAGGGAGTATGAGATGGGAGACTGTTCACAGGGAGTATGAAATGGGAGACTGTTCACAGGGAGTATTAGATGGCAGACTGTTTCCAGTGAGTATTAGATGGCAGCCTATTCACATGGAGTATCAGATGGGTGGCTGTTCACAGGGAGAATGAGACGGGAGAACGTTCACAGTAAGTATGATTTGGGAGACTGTTCACAGGGAGTATTAGAAAGGGAAATGTTCACAGGGAGTATGAGATTAGAAACTGTTTATAGGGATTATGAGATGGGGTACTGTTGACAGGGAGTATGAGGTGGGGGACTGTTCACAGGGAGTATGAGATGAGTGATTGTTCAGAAGCAAAATGAGTTGGGGGCTATTCACAGGGAGTATGAAATGGGAGACTGTTCACAGGGAGTATGGGATGGGAGACTGTTTTCAGGGAGTATGAGATGGGGGTCTGTTTTCAGGGAGTATGAGATGGGGGTCTGTTGACAGGGAGTATGAGATTGGTGTCTGTTCACAGGGAGTATGAAATAGGGCACTGTTCACAGGGAGTACGAGATGGGAGACCATTCACAGGGTGTATGAGATGGGAGAATGTTCACAGGGAGTATGAGATGGGGGCAATGTTCACAGGAAGGATTAGATGGGAGACTGTTCACAGGGAGTATGAGATGGGAGACTGTTCACAGGGAGCATGAGATGGGGAACTGTTCACAGGGAGTATGAAATGGGGGGTCTGTTCACAGGGAGTATGAGATGGGGAACTGTTCACAGGGAGTATGAAATGGGGGGTCTGTTTACAGGGAGTATGAGATGGGAGACTGTTCACAGGGAGCATGAGATTTTGGGACTCTTCACAGGGAGTATGAGATGAGTGATTGTTCAGAAGCAAAATGAGTTGGGGGCTATTCACAGGGAGTATGAGGTGGGGGCTGTTCACAAGGAGAATGAGAATGGGAGACTGTTCACAGGGAGTATGAGATGGGGGACTGTTGACAGGAAGTATGAAATGGGGTCTGTTCACAGGGAGTATGAGGTGGGGGCTGTTCACAAGGAGAATTAAAATGGGAGACTGTTCACAGGGAGTATGAGATGGGGGAATGTTGACTAGGAGTTTGAGATGGGAGACTGTTCGCAGGGAGTATGAGATGGGAGACTGTTCACAGGGTGTACGAAATGGGAGACTGTTCACAGGGTGTACGAAATGGGAGACTGTTCACACGGTGTATGAGATTGGAGACTGTTCACAGGGAGTATGAGATGGGGAACTGTTCACAGGGTGTACGAAATGGGAGACTGGTCACAGGGTGTATGAGATTGGAGACTGTTCACAGGGAGTATGAGATGGGAGACTGTTGACAGGAAGTATGAAATGGGGTCTGTTCACAGGGAGTATGAGGTGGGGGCTGTTCACAAGGAGAATGAGAATGGGAGACTGTTCACAGGGAGTATTAGATGGGAGACTGTTGACAGGGAGTATGTGATGGGAGACTGTTCACAGGGAGTATGAAATGGGAGACTGTTCACAGGAGTATGAGATGGGAGACAGTTTCCAGGGAGTATTAGATCGCAGACTGTTCACAGCGAGTATGAGACGGGGGAACTGTTCACAGGGAATACGAAATGGGAGACTGTTCACAGGGAGTATGAGATGGGGGCACTGTTCACAGGGAGTATTAGATGGGAGACTGTTCACAGGAAGTATTAGATGGGGAACTGTTCACAGGGAGTATGAGGTGGGTTTCTGTTCACAGGAAGTATGAAATGGGAGAATGTCCACATGGAATATGAGATGGGGTTTATTCCACAGGGAGTATAAGATGGGAGACTGATCACAGGCAGCATAAGATGGGAGACTGTTCACAGAGAGTATGAGCTGGGGAACAGTTCACAGGGAGTATGAGATGGGGGTCTGTTCACAGGGAGTATGAGATGGGTGACTGTTCACAGGGAGAATGAGATGGGGGACTGTTCACATGGAGTATGAGATGGGAGACTGTTCACAGGGAGTATGAGAAGGGGGACTGTTCACAGGGAGTATGAGAAGGGGGACTGTTCACAGGGAGTATGAGAAGGGGGACTGTTCACAGGGAGTATGAGATGTGGGACTTTTCACATGGAGTATGAGATGGGAGACTGTTCACAGGGAGTATGAGAAGGGGGACTGTTCTCAGGGAGTATGAAAGGGGGGACTGTTCACAGGGATTATGAGATGGGGACTGTTCACAGGGAGTATGAGATGTGGGACCGTTCACAGGGAGTATGAGATGGGGACTGTTCACAGGGAGTATGAGAGGGGGGACTGTTCACAGGGAGTATGAAATGGGAGAATGTTCACAGGGATTATGAAATGGGAGAATGTTCACAGGGATTATGAGATGGGGACTGTTCACAGGGAGTATGAGAGGGGGACTGTTCACTGGGAGTACGAGATGATGGTCTCTTCACAGGGAGTATGAGATTGGGATTGATCACAGGGAGTGCCAGATGAGAGACCGTTCACAGGGAGTATGAGGTGGGAGACTATACACAGGGAGTATTAGATAGGGGGTTGTTCACAGGGTGTAATATTTGGGAGACTGTTCACAGGGAGCATGAGATGGGAGTCTGTTCACAGGGTGCATGAGATGTTGTTCTGTTCACAGGAGGTATGAGATCGGGTTCAGTTCACAGGATGTATGAGATGGGAGACTGTCCACAGGGAGTATGAGATGGGGGACTGTTCACAGGGCGGATGCGATGGGAGATTGTTCATAGGGAGTATGAGATGGGGGACTGTTTGCACGCAGTATGAGATGGGGTTCTGTTGACAGGAAGTATGAGATGGGTGACTGTTCACAGGGAGAATGAGATGGTTGTCTGTTCACAGGGAGTATGAGATGGGGACTTGCACTGGGACTATGAGATGGGGGTCTGTTCACAGGCAGTATGAAATGGGGGACTGTTCACAGGTAGTATGTGATGGGAGACTGTTCACAGGGAATATGAGATGGGCGGACTGTTCACAGGGTGAATTAGTTGGGAGACTGTTCACAGGGATGTTAGATGGGAGACTGTTCACAGGAAGTATGAGATGGGGGTCTGTTCACAGGGAGTATGAGATGGGGGACTGTTCACTGGGAGTATGAGATGGGAGACTGTTACAGGGAATATGAGATGGGGGACTGTTCATAGGGAGTATGAGATGGGGTTCAGTTCACAGGAAGTATGAGACGGGAGACTGTTCACATGGAGTATGAGATCGGAATCTGTTCACAGGGAGTATGAGTGGGTGTCTGTTCACAGGGAGTATGAGATGGTGGACTGTTCACAGGGTGTATGAAATGGGTGACTGTTCACAGGGATTATGAGGTGGGTGCTGTTCACAAGGAGAATCTGATGGGGAAACTGTTCACAGGGAGAATGAGAGGGGAGACTGTTCACATGGAGTATGAGATTTTGCGACTGATCACAGGGAGTATGAGATGAGTGATTGTTCAGAAGGAGAATGAGATGGGGGCTATTCACAGGGTGCATGAGATGGGGGACTGTTCACAGGGAGTATGAGATGGGGGACTGTTCACAGGGAGTATGAGATGGGCGACTGTTCACAGGGAGTATGAGATGGGAGACCGTTTGCGGAAGTATGAGATGGGGGACGACTGACAGGGAGTATGTGATGGGGAACTGTTCACTGGGAGTATGAGATGGGGGACTGTTGACAGGAAGTATGAAATGGGGTCTGTTCACAGGGAGTATGAGGTGGGGGCTGTTCACAAGGAGAATTAAAATGGGAGACTGTTCGCAGGGAGTATGAGATGGGAGACTGTTCACAGGGTGTACGAAATGGGAGACTGTTCACAGGGTGTATGAGATTGGAGACTGTTCACAGGGAGTATGAGATGGGAGACTGTTCACAGGGTGTACGAAATGGGAGACTGGTCACAGGGTGTATGAGATTGGAGACTGTTCACAGGGAGTATGAGATGGGAGACTGTTGACAGGAAGTATGTGATGGGAGACTGTTCACAGGGAGTATGAGGTGGGGGCTGTTCACAAGGAGAATGAGAATGGGAGACTGTTCACAGGGAGTATTAGATGGGAGACTGTTGACAGGGAGTATGTGATGGGAGACTGTTCACAGGGAGTATGAAATGGGAGACTGTTCACAGGAGTATGAGATGGGAGACAGTTTCCAGGGAGTATTAGATCGCAGACTGTTCACAGCGAGTATGAGATGGGGGAACTGTTCACAGGGAATACGAAATGGGAGACTGTTCACAGGGAGTATGAGATGGGGGCACTGTTCACAGGGAGTATTAGATGGTAGACTGTTCACAGGGAGTATTAGATGGGGAACTGTTCACAGGGAGTATGAGGTGGGTTTCTGTTCACAGGAAGTATGAAATGGGAGAATGTCCACATGGAATATGAGATGGGGTTTATTCCACAGGGAGTATAAGATGGGAGACTGATCACAGGCAGCATAAGATGGGAGACTGTTCACAGAGAGTATGAGCTGGGGAACAGTTCACAGGGAGTATGAGATGGGGGTCTGTTCACAGGGAGTATGAGATGGGTGACTGTTCACAGGGAGAATGAGATGGGGGACTGTTCACATGGAGTATGAGATGGGAGACTGTTCACAGGGAGTATGAGAAGGGGGACTGTTCACAGGGAGTATGAGAAGGGGGACTGTTCACAGGGAGTATGAGATGTGGGACTGTTCACATGGAGTATGAGATGGGAGACTGTTCACAGGGAGTATGAGAAGGGGGACTGTTCTCAGGGAGTATGAAAGGGGGGACTGTTCACAGGGATTATGAGATGGGGACTGTTCACAGGGAGTATGAGATGTGGGACCGTTCACAGGGAGTATGAGATGGGGACTGTTCACAGGGAGTATGAGAGGGGGGACTGTTCACAGGGAGTATGAAATGGGAGAATGTTCACAGGGATTATGAAATGGGAGAATGTTCACAGGGATTATGAGATGGGGACTGTTCACAGGGAGTATGAGAGGGGGACTGTTCACTGGGAGTACGAGATGATGGTCTCTTCACAGGGAGTATGAGATTGGGATTGATCACAGGGAGTGCCAGATGAGAGACCGTTCACAGGGAGTATGAGGTGGGAGACTATACACAGGGAGTATTAGATCGGGGGTTGTTCACAGGGTGTAATATTTGGGAGACTGTTCACAGGGAGCATGAGATGGGTGTCTGTTCACAGGGTGCATGAGATGTTGTTCTGTTCACAGGAGGTATGAGATCGGGTTCAGTTCACAGGATGTATGAGATGGGAGACTGTCCACAGGGAGTATGAGATGGGGGTCTGTTCACAGGGAGTATGAGATGGGGGACTGTTCACTGGGAGTATGAGATGGGAGACTGTTACAGGGAATATGAGATGGGGGACTGTTCATAGGGAGTATGAGATGGGGTTCAGTTCACAGGAAGTATGAGACGGGAGACTGTTCACATGGAGTATGAGATCGGAATCTGTTCACAGGGAGTATGAGTGGGTGTCTGTTCACAGGGAGTATGAGATGGTGGACTGTTCACAGGGTGTATGAAATGGGTGACTGTTCACAGGGATTATGAGGTGGGTGCTGTTCACAAGGAGAATCTGATGGGGAAACTGTTCACAGGGAGAATGAGAGGGGAGACTGTTCACATGGAGTATGAGATTTTGCGACTGATCACAGGGAGTATGAGATGAGTGATTGTTCAGAAGGAGAATGAGATGGGGGCTATTCACAGGGTGTATGAGATTGGGGACTGTTCACAGGGAGTATGAGATGGGGGACTGTTCACAGGGAGTATGAGATGGGGGACTGTTCACAGGGAGTATGAGATGGGAGACCGTTTGCGGAAGTATGAGATGGGGGACTACTGACAGGGAGTATGTGATGGGGAACTGTTCACAGGGAGTATGAGATGGGGGACTGTTGACAGGAAGTATGAAATGGGGTCTGTTCACAGGGAGTATGAGGTGGGGGCTTTTCACAAGGAGAATTAAAATGGGAGACTGTTCACAGGGAGTATGAGATGGGGGAATGTTGACTAGGAGTTTGAGATGGGAGACTGTTGGCAGGGAGTATGAGATGGGAGACTGTTCACAGGGTGTACGAAATGGGAGACAGTTTACAGGGTGTATGAGATTGGAGACTGTTCACAGGGAGTATGAGATGGGAGACTGTTCACAGGGTGTACGAAATGGGAGACTGTTCACAGGGTGTATGAGATTGGAGACTGTTCACAGGGAGTATGAGATGGGAGACTGTTGACAGGAAGTATGAAATGGGGTCTGTTCACAGGGAGTATGAGATGGGAGACTGTTCACAGGGTGTACGAAATGGGAGACAGTTTACAGGGTGTATGAGATTGGAGACTGTTCACAGGGAGTATGAGATGGGAGACTGTTCACAGGGAGTATTAGATGGGAGACTGTTGACAGGGAGTATGTGATGGGAGACTGTTCACAGGGGGTATGAGATGGGAGTCTGTTTTCAGGGAGTATTAGATGGGAGACTGTTCACAGGGAGTATGAAATGGGAGACTGTTCATAGGGACGATTAGATGGCAGACTGTTTCCAGTGAGTATTAGATGGCAGCCTGTTCACATGGAGTATGAGATGGGTGGCTGTTCACAGGGAGAATGAGAAGGGAGAACGTTCACAGTAAGTATGATTTGGGAGACTGTTCACAGGGAGTATTAGAAAGGGAAAAGTTCACAGGGAGTATGAGATGGGAGTCTGTTCACAAGGAGTATGAGATTAGAAACTGTTTACAGGGAGTATGAGATGGGGGACTGTTCACAGGGAGTATGAGATGGGGGACTGTTCACAGGGAGTATGGGATGGGAGACTGTTCACAGGGAATTTGAGATGTGGGGACTGTTCACAGAGTGTATTGGTTGGGAGACTGTTCACAGGGATGTTAGATGGGAGACTATTCACAGGGAGTATGAGATGGTGGTCTGTTCACAGGGAGTATGAGATGGGAGACTGTTGACAGGGAGTATCAGATGGGAGTCTGTTCACAGGGAGTATGAGATGGGAGACTGTTCAGAGGGAGAATGAGATGGGAGACTTTTCAAAGGGAGAATAAGATGGGGGACTGTTGACAGGGAGCATGAGGTGGGGGACTGTTCACAGGGAGTATGTGATGGGAGACTGTTCACAGGCAGTATGGGATGGGAGACTGTTTTCAGGGAGTATGAGATGGGGGTCTGTTGACAGGCATAATGAGATGGGAGACTGTTCACAGGGAGTATGAGATTGGTGTCTGTTCACAGGGAGTATGAAATAGGGCACTGTTCACAGGGAGTACGAGATGGGAGACCGTTCACAGGGCGTATGAGATGGGAGACTGTTCACAGGGAGTATGAGATGGGGGCACCTTTCACAGGGAGTATAAGATGGGAGACTGTTCACAGGGAGTATGAGATGGGGGACTGTTCACAGGGAATATTAGATGGCAGACTGTTTCCAGTGAGTATTAGATGGCAGCCTGTTCACATGGAGTATCAGATGGGTGGCTGTTCACAGGGAGAATGAGACGGGAGAACGTTCACAGTAAGTATGATTTGGGAGACTGTTCACAGGGAGTATTAGAAAGGGAAATGTTCACAGGGAGTATGAGATTAGAAACTGTTTATAGGGATTATGAGATGGGGTACTGTTGACAGGGAGTATGAGATTGGTGTCTGTTCACAGGGAGTATGAAATAGGGCACTGTTCACAGGGAGTACGAGATGGGAGACCATTCACAGGGTGTATGAGATGGGAGAATGTTCACAGAGAGTATGAGATGGGAGATTGTTCACAGGGAGCATGAGATTTTGGGACTCTTCACAGGGAGTATGAGATGAGTGATTGTTCAGAAGCAGAATGAGTTGGGGGCTATTCACAGGGTGTATGAAATGGGAGACTGTTCACAGGAGTATGAGATGGGAGACTGTTTCCAGGGAGTATTAGATCGCAGACTGTTCACAGCGAGTATGAGACGGGGGAACTGTTCACAGGGAGTATGAGATGGGGAAATGTTGAGAGGGAGTGTGAGATGGGAGACTGTTCACAGCGAGTATGAGATGGGTGTATGCTAACAGGGAGTATGAATTAGGGCACTGTTCACAGGGGGTACGAAATGGGAGACTGTTCACAGGGAGTATGAGATGGGGGCACTGTTCACAGGGAGTATTAGATGGGAGACTGTTCACACGGAGTATGAGATGGGAGACTGTTCACAGGGAGTATTAGATGGGGAACTGTTCACAGGGAGTATGAGGTGGGTTTCTGTTCACAGGAAGTATGAAATGGGAGAATGTTCACATGGAATATGAGATGGGGTTTATTCCACAGGGAGTATAAGATGGGAGACTGATCACAGGCAGCATAAGATGGGAGACTGTTCACAGAGAGTATGAGCTGGGGAACAGTTCACAGGGAGTATGAGATGGGAGACTGTTGACACGGAGAATGAGAAGGGGTTCTGTTCACAGGAGGTATGAGAGGGAAGACTGTTTACAGGGAGTTAGAGATTGGAAACTGTTTACAGGGAGTATGAGATGGGGGTCTGTTCACAGGGAGTATGACATGGGTGACTGTTCACAGGGAGTATGAGATGGGAGACTGTTCACAGGGAGTATGAAATGGGAGACTGTTCACAGGCAGTATTAGATGGCAGACTGTTTCCAGTGAGTATTAGATGGCAGCCTGTTCACATGGAGTATCAGATGGGTGGCTGTTCACAGGGAGAATGAGACGGGAGAACGTTCACAGTAAGTATGATTTGGGAGACTGTTCACAGGGAGTATTAGAAAGGGAAATGTTCACAGGGAGTATGAGATTAGAAACTGTTTATAGGGATTATGAGATGGGGTACTGTTCACAGGGAGTATGAGATGAGTGATTGTTCAGAAGCAAAATGAGTTGGGGGCTATTCACAGGGAGTATGAAATGGGAGACTGTTCACAGGGAGTATGGGATGGGAGACTGTTTTCAGGGAGTATGAGATGGGGGTCTGTTTTCAGGGAGTATGAGATGGGGGTCTGTTGACAGGGAGTATGAGATTGGTGTCTGTTCACAGGGAGTATGAAATAGGGCACTGTTCACAGGGAGTACGAGATGGGAGACCATTCACAGGGTGTATGAGATGGGAGAATGTTCACAGGGAGTATGAGATGGGGGCAATGTTCACAGGAAGTATTAGATGGGAGACTGTTCACAGGGAGTATGAGATGGGAGACTGTTCACAGGGAGCATGAGATGGGGAACCGTTCACAGGGAATATGAAATGGGGGGTCTGTTCACAGGGAGTATGAGATGAGTGATTGTTCAGAAGCAAAATGAGTTGGGGGCTATTCACAGGGAGTATGAAATGGGAGACTGTTCACAGGGAGTATGGGATGGGAGACTGTTTTCAGGGAGTATGAGATGGGGGTCTGTTTTCAGGGAGTATGAGATGGGGGTCTGTTGACAGGGAGTATGAGATTGGTGTCTGTTCACAGGGAGTATGAAATAGGGCACTGTTCACAGGGAGTACGAGATGGGAGACCATTCACAGGGCGTATGAGATGGGAGACTGTTCACAGGGAGTATGAGATGGGGGCACCTTTCACAGGGAGTATAAGATGGGAGACTGTTCACAGGGAGTATGAGATGGGGGACTGTTCACAGGGAATATTAGATGGCAGACTGTTTCCAGTGAGTATCAGATGGCAGCCTGTTCACATGGAGTATCAAATGGGTGGCTGTTCACAGGGAGAATGAGACGGGAGAACGTTCACAGTAAGTATGATTTGGGAGACTGTTCACAGGGAGTATTAGAAAGGGAAATGTTCACAGGGAGTATGAGATTAGAAACTTTTTATAGGGATTATGAGATGGGGTACTGTTGACAGGGAGTATGAGATCGGTGTCTGTTCACAGGGAGTATGAAATAGGGCACTGTTCACAGGGAGTACGAGATGGGAGACCATTCACAGGGTGTATGAGATGGGAGAATGTTCACAGAGAGTATGAGATGGGAGATTGTTCACAGGGAGCATGAGATTTTGGGACTCTTCACAGGGAGTATGAGATGAGTGATTGTTCAGAAGCAGAATGAGTTGGGGGCTATTCACAGGGTGTATGAAATGGGAGACTGTTCACAGGAGTATGAGATGGGAGACTGTTTCCAGGGAGTATTAGATCGCAGACTGTTCACAGCGAGTATGAGACGGGGGAACTGTTCACAGGGAGTATGAGATGGGGAAATGTTGAGAGGGAGTGTGAGATGGGAGACTGTTCACAGCGAGTATGAGATGGGTGTATGCTAACAGGGAGTATGAATTAGGGCACTGTTCACAGGGGGTACGAAATGGGAGACTGTTCACAGGGTGTATGAGATGGGGGCACTGTTCACAGGGAGTATTAGATGGGAGACTGTTCACACGGAGTATGAGATGGGAGACTGTTCACAGGGAGTATTAGATGGGGAACTGTTCACAGGGAGTATGAGGTGGGTTTCTGTTCACAGGAAGTATGAAATGGGAGAATGTTCACATGGAATATGAGATGGGGTTTATTCCACAGGGAGTATAAGATGGGAGACTGATCACAGGCAGCATAAGATGGGAGACTGTTCACAGAGAGTATGAGCTGGGGAACAGTTCACAGGGAGTATGAGATGGGAGACTGTTGACACGGAGAATGAGAAGGG
Organism: Heterodontus francisci; assembly: GCF_036365525.1. Taxonomy (NCBI): domain Eukaryota; kingdom Metazoa; phylum Chordata; class Chondrichthyes; order Heterodontiformes; family Heterodontidae; genus Heterodontus; species Heterodontus francisci. The sequence continues at coordinate 5,082,462 of NC_090401.1, forward strand.
GTTCTGTTCACAGGAGGTATGAGAGGGAAGACTGTTTACAGGGAGTTAGAGATTGGAAACTGTTTACAGGGAGTATGAGATGGGGGTCTGTTCACAGGGAGTATGACATGGGTGACTGTTCACAGGGAGTATGAGATGGGAGACTGTTCACAGGGAGTATGAAATGGGAGACTGTTCACAGGGAGTATGAGATGGGGGACTGTTCACAGGGAGTATTAGATGGCAGACTGTTTCCAGTGAGTATTAGATGGCAGCCTGTTCACATGGAGTATCAGATGGGTGGCTGTTCACAGGGAGAATGAGACGGGAGAACGTTCACAGTAAGTATGATTTGGGAGACTGTTCACAGGGAGTATTAGAAAGGGAAATGTTCACAGGGAGTATGAGATTAGAAACTGTTTATAGGGATTATGAGATGGGGTACTGTTCACAGGGAGTATGAGATGAGTGATTGTTCAGAAGCAAAATGAGTTGGGGGCTATTCACAGGGAGTATGAAATGGGAGACTGTTCACAGGGAGTATGGGATGGGAGACTGTTTTCAGGGAGTATGAGATGGGGGTCTGTTTTCAGGGAGTATGAGATGGGGGTCTGTTGACAGGGAGTATGAGATTGGTGTCTGTTCACAGGGAGTATGAAATAGGGCACTGTTCACAGGGAGTACGAGATGGGAGACCATTCACAGGGTGTATGAGATGGGAGAATGTTCACAGGGAGTATGAGATGGGGGCAATGTTCACAGGAAGTATTAGATGGGAGACTGTTCACAGGGAGTATGAGATGGGAGACTGTTCACAGGGAGCATGAGATGGGGAACCGTTCACAGGGAATATGAAATGGGGGGTCTGTTCACAGGGAGTATGAGATGGGGAACTGTTCACAGGGAGTATGAAATAGGGCACTGTTCACAGGGAGTACGAGATGGGAGACCATTCACAGGGTGTATGAGATGGGAGAATGTTCACAGGGAGTATGAGATGGGGGCAATGTTCACAGGAAGTATTAGATGGGAGACTGTTCACAGGGAGCATGAGATGGGGAACCGTTCACAGGGAATATGAAATGGGGGGTCTGTTCACAGGGAGTATGAGATGGGGAACTGTTCACAGGGAGTATGAAATGGGGGGTCTGTTTACAGGGAGTATGAAATGGAAGACTGTTCACAGGGAATATGAGATGGGAGACTGTTCACAGGAGTATGAGATGGGAGACTGTTTCCAGGGAGTATTAGATCGCAGACTGTTCACAGCGAGTATGAGACGGGGGAACTGTTCACAGGGAGTATGAGATGGGGAAATGTTGAGAGGGAGTGTGAGATGGGAGACTGTTCACAGGGAGTATGAGATGGGTGTATGTTAACAGGGAGTATGAATTAGGGCACTGTTCACCGGGAATACGAAATGGGAGACTGTTCACAGGGAGTATGAGATGGGGGCACTGTTCACAGGGAGTATTAGATGGGAGACTGTTCACAGGGAGTATTAGATGGGGAACTGTTCACAGGGAGTATGAGGTGGGTTTCTGTTCACAAGAAGTATGAAATGGGAGAATGTCCACATGGAATATGAGATGGGGTTTATTCCACAGGGAGTATAAGATGGGAGACTGATCACAGGCAGCATAAGATGGGAGACTGTTCACAGAGAGTATGAGCTGGGGAACAGTTCACAGGGAGTATGAGATGGGGGTCTGTTCACAGGGAGTATGAGATGGGTGACTGTTCACAGGGAGAATGAGATGGGGGACTGTTCACAGGGAGTATGAGATGGGTGACTGTTCACAGGGAATTTGAGATGGGGGGGACTGTTCACAGGTTGTATTGGTTGAGAGACTGTTCACAGGGATGTTAGATGGGAGACGATTCACAGGGAGTATGAGATGTGAGTCTGTGCACAGGGAGTATGAGATGGGAGACTGTTCGCAGGGAGTGCGTGATGGGGGACTGTTGACAGGGAGTATGAGATGGGAGAATGTTCACATGGAGTATGAGATGGGGGACTGTTCACATGGAGTTTGAGATGGCAACTGTTCACAGGAGGTATGAGGCGGGGAACTGTTCACAGGGAGTATGGGATGGGGGACTGTTCACAGTCAGTATGAGATGTGGTCTGTTGACAGGGATTATGAGATGGGGTACTGTTGACAAGGAGTATGAGGTGTGGGACTGTTCACAGGGAGTGTTAGATGGGAGACTGTTCAGAGGAAGCATGAGATGGGAGACTGTTGACAGGCAGTATGTGATGGGTGTCTGTTCACAGGGAGTATGAGATTGGTGTCTGTTCACAGGGAGTATGAAATAGGGCACTGTTCACCGGGAGTACAAGATGGGAGACCGTTCACAGGGTGTATTAGATGGCAGACTCTTCACAAGGAGTATGAGATGGGAGACTGTTCAGAAGGAGAATGAGATGGGGGACTGTTCACAGGGGGTATGAGATGGGGGACTGTTCGCAGTCAGTATGAGATGGGGTCCGATGACAGGGATTATGAGATGGGGTACTGTTGACAGGGAGTATGAGGTGGGGGCTGTTCACAGGGAGTTTGAGATGGGGGACTGCTCACAGGGAGTAGACGATGTGGGACTCTTAACAGGGAGTATGTGATTTTGGGACTGTTTACATGGAGTATGAGATGGGGGACTGTTCACTGGGAGTATTTGATCCCAGACTGTTCACAGGGAGTATGAGGTGGGGGACTGTTCACAAGGTGAATGAGATGGGGGCTATTCACAGGGTGTATGAGATGGGGGACTGTTAATAGGGAGAATAAGATTGGGAGACTGTTCACAGGGAGTATGAGATGAGTGATTGTTCAGAAGCAGAATGAGATCGGTGCTATTCACAGGGTGTATGAGATGGGGGACTGTTCACAGGGCTTGTGAGATGAGAGACTGTTCACAGGGAGTATGAGATGGGTGACTGTTAACAGGGAGTATGAAATAGGGCACTGTTCACAGGGAGCACGAAATGGGAGACCGTTCACAGGGTGTATGAGATGGGAGAATGTTCACAGGGAGTATGAGATGGGCAACTGTTCAGAGGGAGAATGAGGTGGGAGACTTTTCAAAGGGAGAATGAGATGGGGGACTGTTCACATGGCGTTTAAGATGGCAACTGTTCACAGGAGGTATGAGGCGGGGAACTGTTCACAGGGAGTATGAGATGGGGGACTGTTCACAGTCAGCATGAGATGTGGTCTGTTGACAGGGATTATGAGATGGGGTACTGTTGACAAGGAGTATGAGGTGGGGGACTGTTCACAGGGAGTGTTAGATGGGAGACTGTTCAGAGGAAGCATGAGATGGGTGTCTGTTCACAGGGAGTATGAGATTGGTGTCTGTTCACAGGGAGTATGAAATAGGGCACTGTTCACCGGGAGTACGAGATGGGGGACTGTTGACAGAGAGTATGAGATGGGAGATTGTTCACAGGGGTATGAGTTGAGTGATTGTTCAGAAGCAGAATATCGGTGCTATTCACAGGTTGTATGAGATGGGGGACTGTTGACAGGGAGTATGAGATGGGAGATTGTTCACAGGGAGTATGAGGTGGGAGCCTGTTCATAGGGAGTATGAAATGGGGGACTGTTCACTGGGAGTATTATATGACAGACTATTCACAGGGAGCATGATATGGGAGACTGTTCACAGGGAGTATGAGATGTTGGACTGTTCACAGGGCGTAAAAGATGGGTGACGTTGATAGGGAGCATGAGATGGGAGTCTTTTCTCAGGGAGTATGAGATGGGAGACTGTTCACAGGACTTATGAGATGGGAGACTTTGCACAGGGAGTATGAGATAGGGGACAGTTCACAGGGAGTATTCGATGGGAGACTGTTCACAGTGAGTGTGAGATGGGGTCTGTTCACAGGGCGTATAAGATGGGCAACGTTGATAGGGAGTATGAGATGGAAGACTGTTCACAGGGAGTATTCGATGGGGGAATGTTTCGAGGGAGTATGAGATGGGGGTAGGTTCACAGAGAGAATGAATTAGAATTAGAATTAGAATTAGAACATTACAGCGCAGTACAGGCCCTTCGGCCCTCGATGTTGCGCCGACCTGTGAAACCATCTGACCTACACTATTCCATTTTCATCCATATGTCTATCCAATGACCACTTAAATGCCCTTAAAGTTGGCGAGTCTACTACTGTTGCAGGCAGGGCATTCCACGAACCTACTACTCTCTGTGTAAAGAAACTACCTCTAGCATCTGTCCTATATCTATCACCCCTCAACTTAAAGCTATGTCCCCTCGTATTTGCCATCACCATCCGAGGAAAAAGACTCTCACTATCCACCCTATCTAACCCTCTGATTATCTTATATGTCTCTATTAAGTTAACTCTCCTCCTCCTTCTCTCCAACGAAAACAACCTCAAGTCCCTCAGCCTTTCCTCGTAAGACCTTCCCTCCATACCAGGCAACATCCTAGTAAATCTCCTCTGCACCCTTTCCAAAGCTTCCACATCCTTCCTATAATGCGGTGACCAGAACTGCACGCAATACTCTAGGTGCGGCCTCACCAGAGTTTTGTACAGCTGCAGCATGACCTCGTGGCTCCTAAACTCGATTCCCCTACTAATAAAAGCTAACACACCATATGCCTTCTTAACAGCCCTATTAACCTGGATCGCAACTTTCAGGGATTTATGTACCTGGACACCAAGTTCTCTCTGTTCATCTACACTACCAAGAATCTTCCCATTAGCCCAGTACTCTGCATTCCTGTCACTCCTTCCAAAGTGAATCACCTCACACTTTTCCGCATTAATCTCCATTTGCCATCTCTCAGCCCAGCTCTGCAGCCTATCTATGTCCCTCTGTACCCTACAGCATCCTTCGGCACTATCCACAACTCCACCGACCTTCGTGTCATCCGCAAATTTACTAACCCACACTTCTACACCCTCTTCCAGGTCATTTATAAAAATGACAAACAGCAGTGGCCCCAAAACAGATCCTTGAGATGGGCGACTGTTCACAGTGAGTATGAGATGGGGTCTCTTGACAGGGAGTATGAGATGGGGAACTGTGCACAGGGAGTATGAGATAGGGGACAGTTCACAGGGAGTATGAGGCGGGGGACTGTTCACAGGGAGTATGAAATGGGAGACTGTAGACAGGGAATATGAGATGTGGGACTGTTCACAGGGAGTATGAGATGGGGGACTGTTGACAGAGAGAATGAGATGGAAGACTGTTCACAGGGAGTATGAGGTGGGAGACTGTTCACAGGGAGTATGAGGTGGGAGACTGTTCACAGGGAGTATGAGATGGGGGACTGTTGACAGAGAGAATGAGATGGAGGACTTTTCACATGGAGTATGAGATGGGGGACTGTTCACAGTGAGTATGAGATGGGGTCTGTTGACAGGGAGTATGAGATGGGAAACTGTGCACAGGGAGTATGAGATAGGGGACAGTTCACAGGGAGTATGAGGCGGGGGACTGTTCACAGGGAGTATGAGATGGGGGACTGTTCACAGGGAATATGAGATGGGAGACTGTTCACAGGGAGTATGAGATGGGGAACTGTTGACAGAGTGTATGAGATGGGAGACTGTTCACAGGGAGTGTGAAATGGGGGACTGTTGACAGGGAATATGAGATGCGGGACTGTTCACAGGGAGTATGAGGTGGGAGACTGTTCACAGGGAGTATGAAATGGGGGACTGTTCACTGGGAGTATTAGATGGCAGACTGTTCACAGGGAGTATGAGATGGGGGACTGTAAACAGAGAGTATGAGATGGGAGACTGTTCACAGGGAGTATGAGGTGGGAGACTGTTCACAGGGAGTATGAAATGGGGGACTGTTCACTGGGAGTATTAGATGGCAGACTGTTCACAGGGAGTATGAGATGGGGGACTGTTGACAGGATTATGAGATGTGGGACTGTTCACAGAGAGCATGAGATGGGGGACTTTTGACAGACAGTATGAGATGGGAGACTATTCGCAGGGAGTATGAAATGGGGGACTGTTCACAGTGAGTATGAGATGGGGTCTGTTGACAGGGAGTATGAGATGGGAGACTGTTCACAGGGAGTTTGAATTGGGGACTGTTGACAGGGAATATGAGATGTGGGACTGTTCACAGGGAGTATGAGATGGGGGACTGTTGACAGAGAGTATGAGGCTGGTGACTGTTGACAGGGAGTATGAGATGGGGGACTGTTCACAGGGAGTATGAGATGGGGGACTGTTCACAGGGAGTATGAGGCGGTGGACTGTTCACAGTGAGTATGAGATGGGGTCTGTTGACAGGGAGTATGAGATGGGAAACTGTGCACAGGGAGTATGAGATAGGGGACAGTTCACAGGGAATATGAGATGGGGGACTTTTTACGGTATGAGATGGGGTCTGTTGACAGGTGCATGAGATGGGAAACTGTTTACTGGGAGTATTATATGACAGACTATTCACAGGGAGTATGAGATGGTGGACTTTTCACATGGAGTATGAGGCGGGAGACTGTTCACAGGGAGTATGAGATGGGGTCTGTTCACATTGAGTATGAGATGGGAGACTGTTCACAGGACCTATGAGATGGGAGACTGTTCACAGGACGTTTGAGATGGGAGACTGTTGACAGGGAGTATTCGATGGGGGAATGTTCACAGGGAGTATGAAATGGGAGACTGTTTACAGGGAGTATGAGATGGGGGACTGTTCACAGGGAGTATGAGGTGGGAGACTGTTTAGAGGGCGTATGAGATGGGAGACTGTTTAGAGGGAGTATGAGATCGGGGACTGTTCACAGGGAGTATGAGATGGGGGACTGTTCACAGGGAGTATGAGATGGGGGACTGTTCACAGAGAGTATGAGATGGGGGGCTGTTAAAAGGGAGTATGAGATGGGGGACTGTTCACAGGGAGTATGAGATGTGGGACTGTTCACAGTCAGTATGAGACGGGGTCTGTTGACAGGGATTATGAGATTGGGGACTGTTCACAGGAAGTATGACGCGGGGGTCTGTTCACAGGGAGTATGAGATTTTGGGACAGTTCACAGGGAGTATGAGATGAGTGATTGTTCAGAAGGAGAATGAGATGGGGAGACTGTTCACAGGGAGTATGAGATGGGAGACTGTTCACAGGGAGAATGAGATGGGGAGACTGTTCACAGGGAGTATGAGATGGGAGACTGTTCACAGGGAGAATGAGATGGGGAGACTGTTCACAGGGAGAATGAGATGGGGAGACTGTTCACAGGGAGTATGAGATGGGAGACTGTTCACAGGGAGTATGAGATGGGAGACTGTTCACAGGGAGTATGAGATGGGAGACTGTTCACAGGGAGAATGAGATGGGGAGACTGTTCACAGGGAGTATGAGATGGGAGACTGTTCACAGGGAGTATGAGATGGTGGGACTGTTCACAGGGAGTATTCGATGGGTGACTGTTTACAGGGAGTGTGAGATGGGGGACTGTTCACAGGGAGTATGAGATGGGGGACAGTTCACAGGGAGAATGAATTAGAATTAAAATTAGAATTAGAACATTACAGCGCAGTACAGGCCCTTCGGCCCTCGATGTTGCGCCGACCTGTGAAACCATCTGACCTACACTATTCCATTTTCATCCATATGTCTATCCAATGACCACTTAAATGCCCTTAAAGTTGGCGAGTCTACTACTGTTGCAGGCAGGGCATTCCACGAACCTACTACTCTCTGTGTAAAGAAACTACCTCTAGCATCTGTCCTATATCTATCACCCCTCAACTTAAAGCTATGTCCCCTCGTATTTGCCATCACCATCCGAGGAAAAAGACTCTCACTATCCACCCTATCTAACCCTCTGATTATCTTATATGTCTCTATTAAGTCACCTCTCCTCCTCCTTCTCTCCAACGAAAACAACCTCAGGTCCCTCAGCCTTTCCTCATAAGACCTTCCCTCCATGCCAGGCAACATCCTAGTAAATCTCCTCTGCACCCTTTCCAAAGCTTCCACATCCTTCCTATAATGCGGTGACCAGAACTGCACGCAATACTCCAGGTGCGGCCTCACCGGAGTTTTTTACAACTGCAGCATGACCTCGTGGCTCCTAAACTCGATTCCCCTACTAATAAAAGCGAATACACCATATGCCTTCTTAACAGCCCTATTAACCTGGGTGGCAACTTTCAGGGATTTATGTACCTGGACACCAAGTTCTCTCTGTTCATCTACACTACCAAGAATCTTCCCATTAGCCCAGTACTCTGCATTCCTGTTACTCCTTCCAAAGTGAATCACCACACACTTTTCCGCATTAAACTCCATTTGCCATCTCTCAGCCCAGCTCTGCAGCCTATCTATGTCCCTCTGCACCCTACAGCATCCTTCGGCACTATCCACAACTCCACCGACCTTCGTGTCATCCGCAAATTTACTAACCCACACTTCTACACCCTCTTCCAGGTCATTTATAAAAATGACAAACAGCAGTGGCCCCAAAACAGATCCTTGAGATGGGCGACTGTTCACATCGAATATGAGATGGGGTCTCTTGACAGGGAGTATGAGATGTGGGACTGTTCACAGTCAGTATGAGACAGGGTCTGTTGACAGGGATTATGAGATTGGGGACTGTTCACAGGGAGTATGAGATGGGGGGCTGTTGAAAGGGAGTATGAGATGGGGGACTGTTCACAGGGAGTATGAGATGTGGGACTGTTCACAGGGAGTATGAGATGGGAGACTGTTCACAGGGAGTATGAGATTGGGGACTGTTCACAGGGAGTATGAGATGGGGGACTGTTCACAGGGAGTATGAGATGGGAGACTGTTCACAGGGAGTATGAGATGGGGGACTGTTCACAGAGAGTATGAGATGGGGGGCTGTTGAAAGGGAGTATGAGATGGGGGACTGTTCACAGGGAGTATGAGATGTGGGACTGTTCACAGTCAGTATGAGACGGGGTCTGTTGACAGGGATTATGAGATTGGGGACTGTTCACAGGAAGTATGACGCGGGGGACTGTTCACAGGGAGTATGAGATGGGAGACTGTTCACAGGGAGTATGAGATGGGAGACTGTTCACAGGGAGTATGAGATGGGAGACTGTTCACAGGGAGTATGAGATGGGAGACTGTTCACAGGGATTATGAGATTGGGGACTGTTCACAGGAAGTATGACGCGGGGGACTGTCCACAGGGAGTATGAGATGGGAGACTGTTCACAGGGAGTATGAGATGGGAGACTGTTCACAGGGAGTATGAGATTGGGGACTGTTCACAGGAAGTATGACGCGGGGGACTGTCCACAGGGAGTATGAGATGGGAGACTGTTCACAGGGAGTATGAGATGGGAGACTGTTCACAGGGAGTATGAGATGGGAGACTGTTCACAGGGAGTATGAGATGGGAGACTGTTCACTGGGAGTATTAGATGGCAGACTCTTCACAGGGAGCATGAGATGGGGAGACTGTTCACAGGGAGTATGAGATGGGAGACTGTTCACAGGGAGTATGAGATGGGAGACTGTTCACTGGGAGTATTAGATGGCAGACTCTTCACAGGGAGCATGAGATGGGGAGACTGTTCACAGGGAGTGTGAGATGAGGGACTGTTCACTGGGAGTATTAGATGGGCGACTGTTCACATTGAGTCTGAGATGGGGGCTGTTGACAGGGAGTATGAGATGGTGGGACTGTTCACAGGAAGTATGAGATGAGTGATTGTTCAGAAGGAGAATCAGATGGAGTCTATTCACAGGATGTTTGACATGGGGGTCTGTTGACAGGGAGTATGAGATGGGGGACTGTTAACCGGGATTATGAAGTGTGGGATGGTTCACAGGCAGTATGAGATGGGGATTCTCTTCACAGGGGATATTAGATGGGGGGCTGTTCACAGGAATTAAGTGATGCGTGTACCTGTTCACAGGGGTTGGTTGCTTGGTTCGGGTGGGAATTACGTGATTGGCTGCTCACGGGGCGTTGAAATTTGCGGGTGGTGAAATGTCGCGGGAGGGGAGTTTTGCTGGAGGAGGAATGTTCGGGCAGGCCGATTTGTGGGCAAGAGCTTTGCGGGGGCGGGTGGAGAAATTTGCGGGGCTGGGGAGTGTTTTCCGGGGAAATAGAGAAAGAGACAGAAGAAGTGAGAGAAATAGAGAAAAGACAGGACGCCAGAGAAATAATGAAAAGACAGAAGAGATATAGAGAAATGAGGGAAGAGAAATAGACACAAGAGACTGAGAAATGACAGAAAAAAAGAGAAAAGACGGAAATAAAAGTGTGGAGAAAAAAGAGTGTGGGGGAGAAATGTTATGATGGGGGTAAGTGCAGGGAAAGAAACAGAGACACATCAAATTTGCAGCACCAGACAGACATCCAGAAAATCTGTGAGAGAGAAATTCCCACAGAGAAACACAAAGAGGGAGAGTTGGAGAGAAACAGAGGGAAAGATTCAGAGAAAAAAGATTGAGAGGGTCAGAAAGAGAGAGACAGATAGATTGGGAGAAAGAACGATTGAGAGACAGAGAAGGAGATTGAGAGAGATAGATTGAGATAGAGAGAAAGAGTGAGAAAAGAGAGATTGAGAGAGACAGAGAGAGAGATTGAGAGGGAGTGAGATTGATACTGCGAGAGAGATTGCGAGCGAGAAAGAGGGAGAAAGAAAGAGAGATTGAGAGGGAGTGAGATGAGAGAGAATAGAGATTGAGAGAGTGAGAGAGAATGAGAGGGAGTGAGATTGATACTGTGAGAGAGATTGAGAGCAAGAAAGAGAGAGAGATTGAGAGGGAGTGAAATGAGAGAGAAGAGAGATTGAGTGAGAGCGAGAGAGAAGAGAGATTGAAACAGAAGGAGGGCTAACGGCAGACGGAGACAATAAAGATGTGGTGCTCACCATCCCACACAGTCTACACTCCATCATTGGACTCATATCTTCCCTCCATCAGCTCCATGGGGAAAAGATCCTGGGACAGGTGCATTTCTGTGGGAATTGGGGAACATTTTGCGACACAGAGGGGGTGGAGTGGGGGTCAGGCGGGACTCTCTCTCTCTCACACACACACACACACACACACACAGACACACACACGCACACACAGACACATACACAGACACACACACACACACACACAGACACATACACAGACACACACACACACAGACACATACACAGACACACACACACACACATACACAGTAAACAGCTTGCAATTCACTTTGGCACAGAGACACAGAGACTAAGACACAGAAACTCACCTTCAGACACAAGCCGCATGGAAAGAAAGGATGGAGGCTGATGTTGTTCTAATATATCCCAGAACCTGTCACTCAAACACCCAGTCCACACACAGAGCAGCTCATTCAGCCAGATCTCAGCTTCCTCTATCTGGACACTCTCTCCCAGGTATGGGACAGTCCAAGATGAGTCTCTATGTAAGCGGGGAATGGGGGAAGGATATTCCAGCTGATGTTCCAAATGGATTATTCCAGACAGAAACCTGTCCATCTGTGTGTATCTCCCCCTTCCCCAAAACCTCATTACCAAAGCAGAAAAACTAGTATAATTTAAAACCTGGAGGGGCCGGTTTGGATAATGGGCATTTATCACAAATTGCTTTAAATGGCTTTCACTATTCCCCTCCAGTTTACAGAAAGTTCGGAAAATGACTGAAAATGTCTCAGTGCAGGTACTTTGAAATTCTGGCAGAGCTTTTGCTCGAGAGGCCTGTTTGACTGCAGTTTGAGGAACAGACCACTTTTATTAAGCTTTTCAATCTTGAAACTAGAGCCAGGTTAATGATGCAGCCAAGAGAACTTTTACAACTGGTGACATTTCACACAACAATTCTCACCCATATTTACTGTTATATTTGTCAATGATTGTTTGTACATTAATTTGATGCTGTTGTATTTATGCATTAGACTATCAGTCGAAACCATTATTTTACCATTTACCAGTTTAATGTTACAAGGGTTTACGAAGTTGGAAAATGGCCATTTAACACAAATTATATTGAAGATCTACTTTTCACCTCCAGTTTAGAGGAAGTTCAGCAATAAAGACCTCCACATTCTGACAGAGTTTTTGCTGCTGCGATAAAGTGTCACTTGTTTCCTTTTGCTTCCTGACTGTTTCTTTCCTCTGCTCTCCTGGGGGATTTAGAGGGATTTTTGTTCATCACTTGTCCCAAGTCAGGAGCTACCAGCGACTCTGCAGCTGCTGCCCTGGAGAAATAAATTACAATCAAAGTTTTCACTCAGTTTGGAGACATGGAGAGAGATTGTTTACAATAGCAGAGGGGCTCAGGAACCAGATAGCACAGATTGTAAGTCATTACAAAATCTTAGCTGGAGACAACATAAGGAGAGCAACAAATAGGCAGGAAGTTGGCATGCCCTGGAATGCACTGGCTGCCAGGTTGGTGAAAGCAGATTCAATATTAACTTTTAAAAGACAATTGGATAAATAATTCAATTCCTCTTAGTTTTTGTAAAGAAGATAGCAGCACAGAAAGAGAAGTGAGAGAAAGGGAGATGTCCTAACATTAGTGCTGAAAAACTCAACAAAACTTGTTGAGAGCTTTGTTTATTTGTAAATGACTGTTTGAACTTTATTTGCTGCAGTTGTTTTATTGATATAATCACTCAAAATAATTTTCCAAACAGGAACCAGTTTAATGTTACAACTGTTTACATAGTTGGAAAATAGCCATTTAAAACAAATTGTATTGAAATTCTTTTATTAAGCATCTCAAGTTTACATAACGTAAATTCATCACACTTTTGGATACTTTCAAACACTCATAAACACAGAATCTCCCCATCAGCAATGGCTCAGTATTCCCATCTGCTGGTGTCCTTGTCTCACTGCAGTTACTTTCCCCTCTCACCATCTCCATCTGCTGGTGTCCCTGTCTCACTGCAGTTACTGCCCCCTCACATCTTCCCTCACCATCTCCATCATCTGGTGTCTCTGTCTCAATGCAATTATTGCCCCCTCTCACCATCGCCATCTGCTGGTGACCCTCTCTCACTGCATTTACTGCCCCCCTCTCAGCATCTCCATCTGCTGGTGTCCCTGTCTAATTGCAGTTACTGCCCCCTCTCACCATCGCACACTAACTTTGATTTGCAACTTTGTCCATTTTGCTGTGCATCCCGGGTGGGTTTAGTTGAAGTCCAGCTGAGCTTTTCAGTGACCCGTTTTGGGAAACAGTTCATGAATCGTCTGCAGAGCAAGTCCTGCTTCAATAGATCATATTATCAATAAAATATAATCTCAGAATCAGATTTAAAATAATTTCATGGCTCTGTGTTCTGAATGTAAAATGCACTTTCTGTCCAATGGAGAGTGTAATTGATGGAATGTGAAATGGGATTTAGTTCCAGTGTTTGAAACCCTTCAGCTCTTTGTATGATTTCACTAATTTAACAATGAGGTTCAAAGGGCATTTCACCGCCTTCTTCAGCTCCTGTCTGAATTTAGTCTGGAAAACAGCGTAAATACACGTGTTGGTGCAGGAACTGAGAGCCTGCAGCATCATTGATGTGTGTTCTGTGATAAAGTGAGGGTCAGTGTAAGAGGAATAATACCGAATATCTGCAAGTCGCCAATAAATGTCATACACAACCCGGGTCAATCACAACAGTAAAAAAACTGCCGTATATACTGAAGAGTAAAATAATTGATTTTCTGCGATTCTCCATCTCTGGGTCCTTGTGATTCTCTCCATTGCTGTGGTCCCTGAATCCCCTGCGGACTTTACTGGCGAATAAGATATGCCTGACCATCAGAACATTGAGCAGCAAAATCAGAAAGACCGGGACACAAGGGGTTAATGTAAGATGAAACAGTACAAATACTCCCCATGCGTGGGAAGTATAGATGCTCGGCTTGAGCAAACAACCCATGGGAACATTATGAATAATGTACCTTGCTTTATGTAGAAAATACCCAAGGAGAGACTCTAAACAGCCCAGCACACTCACTGTTCCGACAACCACAGCCGCCGTCTTCTCGCTGCAATATTTTGTTTTCAGCTTCTCAAAACAAATGGCCACAAATCGATCAGAGGTGAACATGACTGTGGGCCAGACCGAAACAACTGTGGCTGCAGAACGCAAGACGGTAATGAGAGAACACACAGGAGTAATTCTCAGGAATGAATTTGCGAAAAAAATTACACCAATCCAATTCAATATGGAATCAGTGATAACGACCAAGAGATCAACCACTGCCATTCCCACCAGGTAGAGAGTGATACATTTGGAGAGACCGCACTTTCCTCGAGGCAGGATCACAATCGCCACCAAGTTAACTGGAATGGAAAGAAAAGGAAGCAGATAAATTACTGATCATACCTCGAGATAAAGCAGATGTTTGACAGGATCTGGGCTGAAATTTCCGGCTTTGTTGCTGCATCGAACAGTGAAAACTGATTCATTGACCTGGGCAGTGCTTTGCCACAGTGAAATGTTTGAAACACAAATATTAATAATGAATTGGGAAGTAGATACAGAAAGTGAATAAAGTCAGCACTGGATCTACTGGAAGTACTCAGTGAGGATGCAATACTGGTGGTTGTGGTTTTACAGAGAAGGAATGCAATGTGTTAAATGGGAATTTGGCTCCAGCTGGTTGGGTGGGAAGGTTTGGGGGGAGAGGGATGTGCAGCTGGTTTGAGGGTTTGTACCAGTCATGATCTGGAATGGCAGTGCAGGCTTGAAGGGCTGAATGGCCTCCTCCTGCTCATATGTTCCTGTATTCCTATCAGGTTCGACGAGGCAACTGGAGGATGAGGCAGTGAATGAGATTGGGAGGGAGAGAAGGAAAATGGCATGCTGGAGCTGGAGGTGAGACTGGAGCAGATGGTTTGGGAAAGTGGATCAACAGAAGTAATGGATGAGGAGACTGAGGATTCAGTACAGTGAGAGGAGAGGCTGAGATTCACAGGGAAAGGCTGCAGAAGAGTGTTAGAGGAAATCTAATCTATAGATCCCAGTAACACAACTCAATTCATACATTCAAACAGTAATCCCTGTGGTTATGGTGTTGGAAAACAGTTCATTGTTTATACAATATAGTCAATATATTTAGTTTGTACAGGCAGTTATGTATCACTTTCAATATATTTCTGATATCAGCTTCGCTTTGTATGGAATTAAGATTTTACAAAGATTTTAAAGTGCCGTATTTAAATAATAAATTACCATCCACGAGGAACTGATTCTGTTAAGTGTATTCATGTAGTAAGTAAGGAATAGTAACATTCTCCAAAACAAAATGTGGACCTGACAGAAATCAACACAGAAGATCAAGTTCAACAGTAAAATGAACACAATCTGACAACAGACAACTTCAACTCACAGTTTCTCTCACTAATTGTTCTGGACATTCCGGCACTTTATGATAGTGAATTATTTACACTGCTGCTTCTTTCTCTTTCTCTTTACTTATGCTTATCTCTTTCCCTCAGTTTCGATTCTCCCTGCTTCTTTTCTCCTTCCCTATCTCTCTGGAGTACCCATACCCTGCAAACTGTTACTTAATGCCACTTCTCACATACGATGTATTCCTAACATTCTGTGTCTGTATTTTGTTGACCATTCCCGGGTTCAATGATTCTATTCTCAGAGTCAGTTTCTTCAATGGTGAAACCTCTGTGAATAATTTAATATGTCTACAGAACACCCAAGTCTTCACCTGTTCACCTACACTCTTCACTCCATCTACAATGCATGGAATAAACAGGATCGAAAGCTTCTTCCAGACAAACCTCACAATCATTGAAATTCCTTCTCCTGGAATTATAAAGTACACCGTTCGAATGTGAGATTGTTTAACTAAAAAAAATGCCAACATCAGCGCTGCAGCTGATAATCTACAAATAAATGGGAGACTCTCAGTTCCAACTGATAGAGTGTAAACCAATCAAACATCACATCAATACATTCTATTTTACAATGTAGTCCTGTGACAGTGAAGGCTCCAGAGCGAGGCAGAGAAGGAGATGTGAAAGAGTTAGCAGCAAACTTAGTTCAGTCGCCAGGCCTCTGAAGCAGCGGCAGATACAGACAGAATGAAATAATATTTTATAACAGTGATAACCAATAAAGACATTGAAATCCCAGTTAATTTGCACCGTGTTATTGGGAGGGAGGACATTGTGCTGTCCCCTTATAACACTGAGACCGTGATATGCCACGTTTTCAATCACTGAGAAAAACATTCATAAAAATATTCCACATCATGAAACTGTGAAAATCTCCTGATGGTCTGATTCTTGATCCTAACCGAGAGCTCTCATTCAAATACATTCAATACACAGAATAATCCAGTAACAATGCCAGGGTTACTTAAAGCATGAAAAACATAATGCGGCTCCTGCAAGATTGAAGGAGTGGACAATGAGAAGATTACATCAGTAAATTGCTGGAAAGGAACAGCCGGCTGTGTAAAACACACAGTTCTAAATAATACTGAGTAGAGAACTGCAGTTAACATCGATTTACACCATTAATAGCTGAGGTACTGGCGTACCAGGAACTCCAATTGCTGCAAGTACAGGATAATAGATGCCTTCTATCTGATACATTAATGGATATACCATTTTTGTGACAAACAGAGACTTCTGTTCGCCTGGAACACACTGCTCCAGCAGACATTCTGAGCTGATCCATTTCAATGGGTCCTGATTTATACAGGGGATAAGTCTCCACTGAAACAGTTATACCCCTGATCATTGCTGTTAGTTACACCCACCTGAACAAACACATTACATCAGCAGCGTTGACTCTATCTACATAATGTGGTGGTTAAAACACAATTGTTTCAATGTCAGTGACATTTTCTTAGGAAGACCTCTCTCGGGAATAAACCTGAAATCTGTACACATACTGGACGGATGTTACAATTATGAGTGGCCTCATTTACATTTTCCATATTATTGTGTTGACCTTGTTCACTCCTGGCGTTTCTATTGTAAATGTCTGCACTGCTGCACTGCCTGCACTGGACACCGAATCCAGGGACAACAGCAATCCAATTTCAATGTGTTCCTTTCTTTCCCTAGTTAAATTGTGAACTTGGTGTCCCGGATTACAGACCTCATTCAGGGTTGCAGGCTAGAAAATACTGTGGCAATATTAGGGCACAGACACTGTACACGTCCATTGGAGAGGCAGTCACACAGAGGCAATATCACTGTAATCTAGAGGCCCAGCCTATTGGCCTGGGGGCGGGTGTTCAAATCCAAAAATGATAGCTACTGAAATTTAAGTTAAATGAGTTAACAAAAGTCTACAATTGAAAGCTGGTCTCTGTAATGGTGCCATGAAACTATCACCGATTGCCGTAAAATCCCATTTGGTTCGCCAATTCCTTTCAGGGAAGGAAATCTGCCATCATTACCTGGTCTGGCCTACATGTGGCTACAGACCCAGAGCAATGTGACTGACTCTTAGCTGCCCTCTGAAACGGCCCAGTAGGCTGTCAAGGGCACATGCTGTCCTTCCCAGCGGAGCACAAATCACATGAATGAATAAAACAAAAACTTCTCTCTGCTATTTTACTGCAGCTATTTACCTGTTTATTCTACAGTGGTTAAAGGCTCCGGTAAAATTAGAACTGTACCAACTCCTACTCCTTTCCTCCGGTTCACTGCTGACCGGACACCCAAATTCCACATTCCCTCGTTAGTAACTGTTCCAAATCCCGGCTCTCATGTCCAACCCTCACCAAGTCCATCTTTCCCAACACATTCAGCCTAACTGACCTGCATTGGTCCCCAGTCCTTTAAGTTCTTAAATCTATAATTCTTACCATTGGGATACAATTCTCCCATGTCCTCACCTCTCCTCCTCTCTAGCCACTCCTGCAAACCTGCAGCAAACCCATCCGTGATCTCCCCATACCTCTGACATTGGTATCTTTCAGTGGGACTTCCCCGCCTGCTTCCAATATTATTGATCTGACTGTAACCAGGGCATCTCTAGCGAAGGCCTCTCTTCCCACACCGTCTTGATCTTGTGATTGTAATTTATCTGAAAACATAACAAACCTTTCTTTACCTTTACCTCAATAAATTCGATTCTCAACAAGCTATGTGCTACCAAGCTTGTTCCCACTTTAGAAGGTGGTATAAACTTTATGAAACTCTAAGTGGGACTTGGCACGTTGTGAACACTTTTTTTTAGAGAAAGGAAGGATGACGAGTTTGCAAGACTGGCCTACACATGAGTTGGGAGAGACAACCCTTTTGGGGAATGTGGAGAACTTAAGGGACCACCAGTGATCAAAGGCACTTATACAGAAGTATAGAAAGAGAATAAAGGAATTCTTGTTGTCTCGAGATGTTAAATGAGTTTTCGAGCAGAACTACAAGGAAGTTTAAAGTACATTCAAGATAAGATAGGCCAGAAAAAAATAAAGATAGAGAAGACAAAAACCCTTCTGGCTTAAAGCACTCAGTGGATCCAAGAGACTACTCATAAAAATAAAGAGTTTGAGCGACTGAGCCAGCAGATTCGAGATTTGGAGCTGTGTCACAATCATCCGACCACTCTGTTAAAACAGCAGCTTGTCTCTCATCTGAACGCTGGCGCAACAGTGATTGACACTAAAGTAAAAGTCATTTAAAGCAACAGCAGGAGGGGAATCAGTGTTTTAAAAAGATTTGGAACTGCAGGGAGGATTATGGGAAAATGGAGCTGCAGTAACTGATAGGCAGAGTGTTTCTTAAATGTTAAGTCATTAGAAAGTGCAGATGTAGAAATGGGCCTAGGTGTCCTTTGCAAAAAGTCACTGAAGAATAACATGCAAGTTCAGCAAGCAAGTAAGAAGGCCAATGGTATGTAAGTTTTATCGCGATTTGAGCACCAGAATAGTGAAATCTTGTGTCAACTGTATAAAACCTTGATTAGGACGCACCTTAAGTACTGTGCGCAGTTTTGGTCCCCTTACCTTAGGAAGGATATTATTGCCATAGAGGGAGTGCAACTAACGTTCACCAGACTTGTTCCCGGGATGGCGGGACTGTCCTATGAAGAGAGATTGGGGAAACTGGGACTGTGTCTCTAGAGTTTCGAAGAATGAGAGGTGATCTCCTTGAACCTACAAAATACTTAAAGGGATAGACAGGGTAGATGCAGCTAAGACGTTTCCCCTGACTGGGGAGTCTAGAACCAGGGGACACAATTTCAAAATAAGGGGGAAGCCACTTAGGACAGAGATGAGGAGACATTTCTTTACTCAGAGGGTTATGAATCTTTGGCATTCTCTACCCCAGAGGGCTGTGGAATCTCAGTCACTGAATATGGTTTATGCAGAGGTTGACAGATTTCTAAATGCAAATGACATAAAGGGATATGGGGTTGGTGTGGGAAAAAAGGCATTGAAGTGGATGATCAGCCATGATCTTCATGAATGGTGGAGCAGGCTCGACCGGCTGAATGACCTACTCCTGTTCCTATGCTCCGATGCTACTATGTAACCATGGGAAGCAAGGTCCCAGCCTGTTAGGAGGACAATGGTAGAAACATAGATTGGGGAGAGGTGGAGTGGGATAGTGTGAGTTATCGGATTGAGGAAAGACAGACAACTTACACAAAATGCTTTTAGTGAAATTTAAGGCGGGCAAAAAGAGTGCTACCTTGTCTTTTATTAGCATGTGTAAATGTTGAAAGCTTGCACGAATGAATGTCCTTATTTCTGCAATTATGTTCTGTAGAGTGAACGGTCTTTAACCCTTTGTAGTGTGGCGTTCATGCTGAAAGAATGAGTCTGTTACTAGTTCTATTATTTCTATATTTTTGGGTCATGGTTCGGTTGTGAACTAATTGATTCAATGTGTTGCTTGGGCTCGGGACAGGAAATTTAATACCGATTTTTGGTACTGTTAATCATAACCCATTCGAGCAATCAGTATTTCTAAAGTTGCTTGGAATTAATAGAGTGTGAATGTGATTGTTGAGTCTGTTCATTCTGAATAAGAAAATGCTCCCAGAAATGGGATATAAAAATTGAATTACATTTTAAATTAAAGATGCTAATGTAGCGTTTTATTTTTATCTGCAAAGTTGGTTCTGCAAATGTGAAAAGGCAATTGTTGGAGAATTTTCTGAGCTTTGCTAATTATTACTTAACTTTGTAGAAATAGAAAAACAGGACGCAGCTTGTAGCTAACCTAACCAATGGTCAGGAAATGTAGACAGAGCAACTGACCACAATCATCTGGCTTAGGAAGGGACAGAGCTCATGATGGATTTTGGGGAAGTGGACGCAGACTGTTCGTTGCTGGCTCTTCCGCTTTTATCATGTTTGTGCAACCTAGCCAGAAGTAACGGCCAGATATAGTCTGGAGTGGGCATTGAATTAAGGAACTAGCATGTTATGCTCGAACTAACGCTCTACAGACCTCGGACTTTGCAAAGGGCACAGAGCTGCAGGTGGTCTTGTGGTTGTCCTGTGGTTTATGCTTAATTGTGAAACTGCTAGCTCTGCTTCTTTTATACTATATAAGTCCACGGCGATCTGTAGCTCGGGCGAGTAGCGCTGGACCACCTTTAGGTAAGGTGTGCGACCCCAGTGATATCATGCAATAAAGTGTTTGATTCTCAACGTCTGAGTCCGGAGAATTTGTTCAACAATTGGGCATAATCTGGATTTTCTCCAACAGCAATGCACAATTTTGTTAGAGATAAGCTTCAGCCTTGAAGGCTTGAAGATGCCGGACAGAAATCCAATTTGAAGTTTTAAGACACTTTTCTTTAATTGGACCAGGTGTAAAATCTGCTTTTGCATTTTTACAGTTTAAATTAAAGACATATCTTACTCACTGTTTTTAAGTAGCAAACGTCAGGAATTGGAGAATGGCATAAGGGAGTGAAATGATAAATAAGGAGAAATGGGAAAGTTTCTGTCTGTCTACAGTTTGTTTAAGAGGCTGGTGTGAAGTCCTGTATTGTAATAATGTTAAATAACCTTTTCTTCAGTATTTGGTTTCATTACAGTCATTTGAAAAGGCGCGTGTAGAAATAACGTGAGAAATGATGTTATGTACATTTCCTCGGGGGAAAAGAAAGCATGTGTTATTCTGTTCTGTGTGTGTTTAATACGTTTGATAAGTTAATAAGTCTGAATTAAGTTTAAACTATTAAGGTTAGCTGTCCTGTTGAGTTGGGAAACTGGAATTTCACTGGTAGCCACAATGAACTTCCAAGTAATTACGTTAACATATGAGGGAATCTTTAATTCCAGATATAAGGCTCGCTCATATAGCGTTGGCAGTTTTGAATTTTAAAGTTTATTGCTGTGAATTGGAATTTGGAATCATCGTGGTTATAGCTAATAAAAATCTTTTAATTAGAAACCCTCTTACTGGCGCTGTTCGAGGAGATGGAAACGATTGGTTCATTCTTGTCTCCTCCTGGATCATCCTCATCAATAATGGTATCGCCATGTCTGCAATTGCTGCCAACTTGCAAGTTGAAGGGCACAGCAAATATTGCAACAAGCAAGCTTCAAAACAGCACTGGAATCAAAACTGACCGTTCCCAATGAAAGAAAGACAATTCAAAGTTTAAAACCATTAATCCTTTTTGTAATGTTGCCCAGGTTTGACACTTTTACCCCAAATCCACTCAGCACGATATGCCACCGTGTGGTGCAGCACCATGATGGAGCCCGGCTCCTCCGCTCCTACGAGGCAAAAATGGCATGCTGTTTGAATGGGGCTGCCCCATCTCCATGTGTTACCTGCTGAGCGCGTTCAACTCCTTCTCTTCAAGTATTTGCCGCTGCGTCTATGCGGACTCTCCCTCTCCACGTGTTAACTGCTTCCCGTATGCGGTGCTCTCTCCGTGTGTTGTCCACTATCTCCCTCTTCACTTGTTACCCAGCGGCTGTGCACATGTGGTTCCTCCTTCTCCACGTGTCACCAGCTGTACGCATGCAGTCCCCTCCCCACTGGGACCGACGTTTGAGAAGGTGAGGCGTCAGGGCAGGAGGCAGATTCCCAGAGCGAAAAAGAGGGAAGCGGAATGGTAAGGGTGAATGGGGAGGATAAGGGGGGAGGAGCAATGTGGAAGGAGAATTGGGGATCGAACGGGAAATTATAATGTGGAAGGGGAAAGACGGAGGGGGAGGTGTTGAGTGGTAATATGGAGAGGTACTGGGAAGGGGTAATGGGGAGGTAGAAGAGGGGAGGAAATTGGAGAGGGGTAAAGGGCAGATGGAAAGAACCATCTGCTGACAGCGAACCTAGACCTGGCTTTGTACAATTTGGAATTCTGACCCAGAGTCCTGTTGCACCTTTTTAATTGGAACAAACTCAACTGGAACACAATTTACGTCCTTCATCATTTTGCAAAGGTGGATCAGGTCAACCTTAAGTCTACCATTCTCTGAGGTGTAGCACCACAACTCTTTCAGTATAGCTTGATGATAATGACACTTTACATTGGAAATCAGTTTCTTGTCCATATTTATTGCACTAGCCACTAAAGTTATACTTTAGTCACTCCTGGACACATTTAATCGTCCCACCATTGCCCTTGACATGCAATGCTGAATCATCTCTGAATCCCCCACTATCAACATCCTAGGGGTTACCATTGACCAGAAACTGAACTGGAGTAGCCTTATAGATACCGTGGCTACAAGAGCAGGTCAGAGGCCCGGAATCCTGCGGCGAGCAACTCACCTCCTGACTCCCCAAAGCCTGTCCACCATCTACAAGGCACAAGTGAGGAGTGTGATGGGATACTCCCCACTTGCTTGGATGGGTGCAGCTGCAACAACACTCAAGAAGCTCAACACCATCCAGGACAAAGCAGCCTGCTTGATTGGCACCCCATCTACAAACATTCACTCCCTCCACCACCGATGCACAGTGGCAGCAGTGTCTAACATCTACAAGATGCACTGCAGCAATGCACCAAGGCTCCTTAGACAGCACCTTCCAAACCTGCGACCTCTACCAACTAGAAGGACAAGGGCAGCAGAGGCATGGGAACACCACCACCTGCAAGTTCCCCTCCAAGTCACACACCATCCTGACTTGGAACTATATTGCCATTCCTTCACTGTCGCTGGGTCAAAATCCTGGAACTGCCTCCCTAACAGCACTGTGGGTGTACCTGCCCCATATGGACTGCAGCAGTTCAAGAAGGCAGCTCACCACCACCTTCTCAAGGGCAATTAGGGATGGGCAATAAATGCTGGCCTGGCCAGCGAGGCTCACATCCCATGAATGAATAAAACAAAATGGTGACCATGCGTTGCAACCTGACAGTCTCTCTCCTTCTTCCTTTAAGACTGGTAAACGCCATCTGCACCCTCTCCAAGGCCAATCCTTCTCAGAAGTGCTGCCCAGAATTGTGCTCAACACCCCAGCAAACCTAAGCAGAGATTTGAATGAGGCTTTTGATTTTAATTCTTTTTTTTTGCAGAGTCGGGGAGAGATACAGCAGTGAAACAGGCCCTACTGTGCCGACCATCAACCCCCTATTTATTCTAACCCTACATTAGCCCCATATCCCCTACCACATCCCCACTTTCTCTCAATTCCCCTACCACCTACCTACACTGGGGGAAATTTAAAATGGTCAATTTACCTATCAAACTGCAAGTATTTGGCGGTGGGAGGAAACCAGAGCACCCGGCAGAACCCACACAGTCACAGGGAGAACTTGCAAACTCCACACAGGCAGTACCCAGAATTGAACCCGGGTCGTTGAAGCTGTGAAGCTAACCACTGCGCCACTTAAAGCATAGAAAGCATAATTCACAGTAGCAGACATGCTGGTACTTTTTGCTCTAATATCTCTGATTGTTTTCATGGTGGGATATTCACTGATGATTGCACAGTGTTTAGTTTTATTTGCAATACCTCAGATTCTGAAACTGTCTGCGTCCACATACAGCAAACCTGGACAATATTCAGGTTTGGACTGATAAGTGCCAATGATATTCGCACTACGCAATTGCGAGGCAAAGACCATCTCCAACAAGAGAGAATCTAACCATCTCCCCTTGTCATTCAACGGCATTACAATCGCTGAATCCCCTACCATCAATATTCTGGAAATTACCATTGACCAGAAACATAACTGGACCAACCAGAAAATTACTGTGGCCACAAGAGCAGGTCAGAGCCTGGGAATTCTGTGGTGAGCAACTCACCTCCTGACTCTTCAAAGCCTGTCCACCATCTCCAAGTTACAAGTCAAGAGTATGATAGAATACTGCACACTTGCTGGATCAGTGCAGCTCCAACAACACTCAAGAAGCTCGATGCAATCTAGGCCAAAGCATGATTGGCATCCCATCCAACACTTTAAACATTACTTTCTGCACCACTGGTCCACAGTGGCAGCAGTGTATACCAGGTACAAGACAAACTGCAGCAACTTACCACGCCTCCTTCTACAGAAACTTTCAAACCAGTGACCTCTCCCACCTGGAAGGACAAGGGCAGCAGACACATGGGTACACCACCATCTACAAGTTCCCCTCCAAGTCACACGTCATTCAAACTTAGGACCCTATTGCCGTTTCTTCACTGTGACTGGATTAAAATGCTGGAACTCCCTCCCTAACAGCACTGTGGATATACCGACACCAGATGGACTTCAATGGCTCAAGATGGTGACTCACCACCACTTTCTCAAGGACAGTTAAGAATGGAAAATAAATGCAGGCCTGCCAGCAACGCTCACATCTAATGACAGAATTTTTTTAAAAAACTAACTCATACATGATCACATGCACAAACTCAATATACGAATAGGCACAAATAACACTCGTATATAATGCCACTGTCACACTCAAACACACTCAGAAAAAACACTGACATTCACATACAAGAGGGAACCTCCCCACTGCGTTAATAATGTGACAGAAACGTTCACACTCTCACACAAATCCCAGAGGAATCTTCCCATATTGTTTATAATGTCACTGACACACACACTCACAGACAGACACATATGGGCGCACACACACACAGATGCTCACACACAGACACACACACATGCTCACACACACGCACATGCTCACACACAGACACACACATATGCTCACACACAGATGCTCACACACACACAGATGCTCACACACACACACCCACGCTCACACACACACATGCTCACACACACATACGCACACACACACAAACACAGATGCTCACACACACAGACATGCTCACACATAGGCACACACATATGCTCATACACACACTCACACACACAGAGATGCTCATTCACACACTCGCGCGCACACTCACCCACAAACCAATGCGAATCCTCCCCTGTAAGAAGAGTCGGCTGGTGGGGAAACATTATTTGGTGACGAGAGTGGGAGAAAATGAAGAGAAGAGGATTTTGGTTGTAATGGAATATTCCTAAATGGCAGGAAAATCTTCAATGAGTCTGTAAATGCATCCAAAAAGAAATGTTCATCATTCCTTACACGTAATAACAGGAGCCAATCAGCTCAGGTTAGTAAAAGCAAAATACTGCGGATGCTGGAAATCTGAAATAAAAACAAGAAATGCTGGACCCACTCAGCAGGTCTGGCAACATCTGTGGAAAGAGAAGCAGAGTTAACGTTTCGGGTCAGTGACCCTTCATCGGAACTGACAAATATTAGAAATGTCACAGGTTATAAGCAAGTGAGGTGAGGGTGGGGCAAGAGATAACAAAGGAGGTCTATATTGGACCAGGCCACATAGTTGACCAAAAGGTCACGGAGCAAAGGCAAACAATATGTTAATGATGTGTTGAAAGACAAAGCATTAGTACAGATTAGTTGTTAATACACTGAATATTGAACAGCAGCAAGTGCAAACCTGAAAAAAACAGTGGGTAAGCAAACTGAACAAACTAAGATGAAATGAACTAAATGCAAAAAAAAAAGATTGTAAAAAATGTAAAAAAGAATGTAAAAAAAAGGAAAAAAAAAAAACTAAAAATGAAAGTAAAATGGGGGGCTGTCATGCTCTGAAATTATTGAACTCAATGTTCAGTCCGGCAGGCTGTAGTGTGCCTAATCGGTAGATGAGATGCTGTTCCTCGAGCTTGCGTTGATGTTCACTGGAACACTGCAGCTCTGGTTAGTGTTGTCGCTATTTGCATACATTGTAAAAGCAGGAAGCATTTCAATCCCTGTTCAGCCTGTCGAGCCGTTCAGTAAGACCATAGCTGTTCTGTACCCTAACTCCATCCCCCCGCCTTGGATTCCATATTCCTTAATCCCTTGGCGAGCAAAAACCTACCCATCCCAGATTTAAAATGATTAATTGAGCTCCAGCATCTACTGCATTTTGCGGGAGAGAGTTCCACATTTCTCCTACCCTTTGTTTGAAGAACTCTTTCCTGAATGGCCTGCCTCTGAATTTAAGGGTATGTACCCGTGTCATTAAATTCCCCTACCAGCAGGAAAAATGTTTCTCGCCATGAATCCTTAGCAATTCCATTCATAATCCTAAAAGTCCTCAAACAAATCCAGCCCTACAACTCTCCCTAATGCTGTAACCTTCCTTAGCTCTGACAATCCCCGCTATCTCCGCAACATCCTCCAGGCCCTACAAAATTGGCGATTACTGAGATCTTCTACAGTCCCTACAACTCTCCCTATCTCTGTAAATAGGTAAACCGCTCCCAATGTCTGTAACTTTATCCAGACCCTCAGAATATCCCTATTTCATAGACTTCATTAAAAATACAAAACTCCATATCTCTGTGATCTGCTGTAGCCTGACAACAATCCCTACCTCTGTCATCTCTTCTTCCCCATACAACCCTCCCTATCTATGTACCTTCCTCTAGTCCCAAAATCCTACCTATCACTGTATTCTCTTCCAATCCTATGACCCGCCCCACGCGGAACCTCCTCCAGCTCCTACAACTCTTCCTATCACTCTAATCTTATTCAACCCCTAAACCCTCCCTATCCCATTTCTGTAAACTCTTCCAGCCCTACAATACTCCCTATCTCTGTAACTTCATCAAGCCCAACGAAACTCCCTATCTTTGTAGCTTCCTCCAGACCCTCCAGCTATCCCTTTCTGCGCAATCATCGCCAGTGCTACAACTTTCCCTGTTCCACAACATCGCCCAGCACCTCGAACTCTCTCTATTTTATATGTTCTTCCAGTCCCTACAATTCTCTATACTTCTGTAACTTCCGCCCACCCTACAATACACCCTATCTGTGCAACCTGCTCCAGGCCTACAACACACCCTATTCCTGTAACCTCCACCAGTCCGACAGCCCTACATAATTCTGTCACCTCTTGCAGCCCTACAACTCTCCATATCTCTGGGATCTCCTTTAGCCAGACATTATACCCCTATCTCTGTAAGCTCCTGAAGCCCTACACATCTGCTTTTCTCTGAAATCCTCACTAATTCCATTACCCTCTGAGATCTCTGCCCTCTGCCAATGTTGACCAATTGCACAACGTCCATTTCCATCGTTCTATCATTGGCGGTTATGTCTTCAGCTGCTTGTCCCTCTGCTCCGGAATTCCCTGCATAAACTTCTGTCTCTCTCTACCGACTCTCTCCTCCTTAAAAACATATCCCTTTGAACAAAAGGTCATCTGTCCTAATACTTCCTTTTGTGGCCACATGTCAAATTTCTGTCTTTCACCGCTCCTGTGAAACACATTGGGACGTCTCTACCATGTGAATTACCCTGTATAAAGGCAATTTGTTTTTGTTGTTCTTCCAAGTTTCTACAACGAGGAAGAAAATTAACAGCTTATTATAAAACAAGTCTTAACCAGTAATGAAGTAAAGCACAAACACACAGATTGAAGTTTTAAAGTTCCCTTATTACCTTAGCCCTTCATACTCACACACACAGACACACACACACATACACCTGTTAACTGGAAAAACAAAAACGATTTTTATGTAGAATTCTGTTACAGACTACTTGCTCATTCTTGCAAAAGACAACCGATAAGATATCTTGTTTTTCAAAATGGTAATACAGTCTGACTCTGAGTACACGTAGATGGGCCACTGGGACCTTTTATAAAAGTTACTTTCAGCCAGCGTTCAGACGTAACTTAGCAAGCTTTTCTGCAAAGACAACAGACGAGATGAGTTGACACAGTGGACTTCTCAGGTTCTTTTACAGAGGTGCTGGAATATAGAGCCGGGTTGTGATCTGCTCTCCTTCCTTGTGAATTCTTTTCTCTCCTTGGAAGTTCTCTTCCTTTTTCTGCAGGCTTACATAAAGACATAGAACAGGCTGGGCTGAGCTGGGGTTCCGTCCTTCAGTTTACTTTTTTTTTTAAGCTCCAACCAATTCAAAAGTGAAGCCAGAAGTGGAAACTCCACCTTTTGACCCGTCAGTACTCTGCACACATCTTCCCTAGTTACCAAGCTTTCTTTTCTGCTTTAATTTCGGGTCATGTGGCAACCAGTAAATATTATTGTCAACAACACCTTTCCATGTCCTCGTGATGAGGCTCTTGAAAGAAAAAAATGGTCCAACATTTCTTCAGTTTAACTACGAATTCTCAAACAAATGTTCTAACAAAAACTGAAGCACTTTCGTCACAAGGGCAAAAAGGTTACAGTTTTTTAAATTTAACATGGAAAATAATATATTACTGCCTCCAATTGCAGTTCACCATCATATTGGATTATGCAAAAAAACACATGGGTGAATAAAGTTGCAGTTAATGATTTAATTTTTTTTATTCAGTCACAGGATGTGGGGGTCGCTGGCCAGGCCAGCATTTATTGCCCATTTCCCTTGAGCAGGTGGTGGTGATCTGCCTTCTTGAACCGCTGCAGTCCATGTGGGGTAGGTACACCCACAGTGCTGTTAGGAAGGGAGTTCCAGGAGGAACGGCGATATAGTTCCAAGTCTGGATGGTGTGTGACTTGGAGGGTAACTTGCAGATGGTGGTGTTCCCATGTATTTGCTGCCCTTGTCCTTCTAGTTGGTAGAGGTCGCGGGTTTGGAAGGTGCTGTCTAAGGAGCCTTAGTGCACAGCTGCAGTGCATCTTGTAGATGGTACACACTGCTGCCACTTGCGTCGGTGGTGAAGGGAGTGAATGTTTGTAGATGGGGTGCCAATCAAGCGGGCTGCTTTGTCCTGGATGGTGTCGAGCTTCTTGAGTGTTGTTGGAGCTGTACTCATCCAGGCAAGTGGAGAGTATTCCATCACATTCCTGACATGTGCCTTGGAGATTGTGGACAGGCTTTGGTGAGTCAGGAGGTGAGTTACTCGCCTCAGGATTCCTAGCCTCTGACCTGCTCTTGTAGCCACGGTATTTATATGGCTACTCCAGTTCAGTTTTCGGTCAAGGGTGGCCCTTAGGATGTTGATAGTGGGGGATTCAGCGATGGTAATGCCGTTGAATGTCAAGGGGAGATGGTTAGATTCTCTCTTGTTGGAGATGGTCATTGCATACAACGAATGCACTGGTTAGCAAAGTATGGTAATTCTTATATAAAAGCAAAATACTGCGGATGCTGGAAATCTGAAACAAAAACAAGAAATGCTGGATTCACTCAGCAGGTCTGGCAGCATCTGTGGAAAGAGAAGCAGAGTTAACGTTTCGGGTCAGTGACCCTTCTTCGGAACTGACAAATATTAGAAAAGTCACAGATTATAAACAAGTGAGGTGGGGGTTGGGCAAGAGATAACAAAGGAGAAGGTGCAGATTGGACCAGGCCACATAGCTGACCAAAAGGTCACGGAGCAAAGGCAAACAATATGTTAATGGTGTGTTGAAAGACAAAGCTTTAGTACAGATTCGGTGTGAATATACTGAATATTGAACAGCAGCAAGTGCAAACCTGAAGAAAAACAACCTGAAAAAAAGTGGGTAAGCAAACTGAACAAACTAAGATGAAATGAAATAAATTCAAAAAAAGATTGTAAAAAATGTAAAAAGGAATGTAAAAAAAAAGGAAGAAAAAATAACTAAAAATGACTAAAAATGAAAGTAAAGTGGGGGGCAGTTTACATTTTTTACAATCTTTTTTTGCATTTATTTCATTTTATCTTAGTTTGTTCAGTTTGCTTACCCACTGTTTTTTTCAGGTTGTTTTTCTTCAGGTTTGCACTTGCTGCTATTCAATATTCAGCATATTCACACCTAATCTGTACTAAAGCTTTGTCTTTCAACACACCATTAACATATTGTTTGCCTTTGCTCCGTGACCTTTTGGTCAGCTATGTGGCCTGGTCCAATCTGCACCTTCTCCTTTGTTATCTCTTGCCCAACCCCCACCTCACTTGTTTATAATCTGTGACTTTTCTAATATTTGTCAGTTCCGAAGAAGGGTCACTGACCCGAAACGTTAACTCTGCTTCTCTTTCCACAGATGCTGCCAGACCTGCTGAGTGATTCCAGCATTTCTTGTTTTTGTTATGGTAATTCTTAATTTGGTCGTGATGAATAGTTCCATGGAGTAAACTTTACTGTCAATTATTATGTTCTGACTGATAATTAATACACATGGAAGAAAGTTATGGTGAATTCTTAAATCTGTCTGGATATTGAGGGCATGGGTCCAAAACGACTAGTAGTTGTTCTATTAGAAACGGTATCAAATAGAATGAAGTCTAAGGTTACTGCTAATTGTTAAATTGGACTTGATGAGCAACGCAGAGGTGAATAATGTGAATGTTACTTGTTAAATTGAATATAACGAAAATACTGACTTTTTTATGAGTCTTGATATCACCTGCATGGGGAGCACTTCTGCAAGTTATGCTCAATTAGAAATGCTAATCAATAGAAAGCAGAATACGGTGACAGTTAATTGAGCTTGAAAACCGTTAATCAGAGAGAACAAAACGTCGTGATGTTCCCTTGAGTAGTAAGAACGTCTGTCGACGATTTAGGTTAAAATATCTGGATTTCTTCCTGCAGCATACAAAGCAATTTTTAAGTAGAGTATATTAGCAGATTGAGTACAACTAGCAAACAATGCAGTCCTACATTCTTCCCTACCTTAAAAAAGTTTCGAATCATACTTTATTTTTTTCTTAACTTTCCCATTTTGACCTTGATAAGTTACCTTTTACTGCACATTGCCTTACATAGCAATCTCTCGCCTGATGGCTAGAAGTCTTTTTATGGTCTGCATGATCAACGATTTGTCTATTTCTCATGTTATGTTTAGAATATTCTATTCCCCACCCTTAATCAAACTAACTGCTGCTCGGCTGATCCTCTCTCCCTCTCTCTCCTTTGTATAACCATTGCTTACTATATTTTTAAAGTTTCCTCTCATAACAAAGATTTTTACATCTTTTTTTATAGTTATACGTCTGCCTGCCTCTCAGGGTTCTTGTTACCTCTAATATTTTCCTTCTGTTTTCTATATCCCTTATTAACCCCATCACACAGCATCATGCAATGATCAGGATTACCAGTAAAATCACCTGATCTATCACAAATCTGAAATAATCTAACCCATGGGTTAATTGCAAACTGATGGCCACTTTCCACCGTACATGATTTCCTAGATATTTGATTTCCTTTTTTTCTTTGATAATTACAATGCAGCATGTGTTCAGTATGTTTTTGTGACGTCCTTGTTCTGAAAATTATTGATTTCAGACTTAGGGGTAGAGGGGTTACATCATGTCCGACATCTAGAATTGCCTGAATGTCCCCATTCGACAAATAGAATTTACACTTGAGCGTGGATCACATTGTGATGGTGAAACCACACCGATGTTTTATCACCAGTTTTCTTCCTCGTCTTTTAATTTCGAAAGACATTAGTGGAACATCTTAATATTCATAAAGGAAGATGTGGTGTCACGCAGTACCTTCTCTTGACTTGTAGATTTTTTTAGATGGACCCTCTTACCAGATTCTTAGACTAATAGTACACTTGAGTGAGTCCTCATCAATTAGGAGTAGTATTATACAGTACCACATCACACCCACAGACCCAAATGTTTCCTTTTATGTTGCAGCATTCCATATCTTGTGCCGGACAAGTTTGTCAATACCTTTTCAGACGATGTAGATATTCTTCATATTATATCTTCCTCAGGACTATGGCAGAATAGTTAATATCTGTGATAGACTCTGCCTGTTATAATTTCTGAGGGTGACTTCCATTCTTTGCTAACAAGGGTAATGCCAGTGCCACCTCATCTTGGGGGCACATCAAATTGTAATCTGTTTCTTGGTTCCTTTAACCCATCTTCACCGTAGTTCTTCAGTAATAAATGAAGGGATTCGATTATCGTCTATGGGCACCATCCCTTCTGCATCACATATGTCATCATTGTTGCATACAGGCTACACATGACACTTCTAGTAAGTTCTGTATTCTGGTCAGCCTTATTGTTTGCCTGCATCAACTGATTTATACTACCCTGAATCTTTTCCAGTTCTTGCACAATTCTTCTATAGGCTATAATATATTGTGATGCATCCTCAGATTATTGACTTCTTGTTGATTGAAGTTCGCCTGTGACACTTTTATCTTCCTCTTCATTGCCCCTGCATTCTCGAGATTTCTATTCTATTTACTCCTGCTGAACTTGTCATGATCCCACTTGCTGTTATTTCGTCAACCCTCACTTTATTTACGATTTCAAATAATTCTCATGTTCCCCATCGTTTTTCATCCCTTGATTCCTGTTTTTGTTTGTTTTACTAACAATTTACTTACTAAACCTCCTACCACTTTGTTTCTTAATTGTAAATAACTCCCTTCACATAAGCCAGTTGACAAATTCATGTTTAACACAAGTGTTACAATTTCATAACGACCATTATTATATAATACATTTCACGATTCCAAGACTAATCCATGCACTTCTTTAAAGTGGATGAGACATTTCATTCCTTTTTGTGCCGTGTCAGTTCTTGTTTTCATGGTTAAGTTAAAGTGTGCAGGAAAATCACACCACCCATCCCTCCACCATTATCACTGTGCAGGTCCCCTTTCCAATTCCCACCTGTCGCTGTCACATCCACGGTTAACTTAGTGTTTGTGTAATGGCTATCCCTTCCCATCTAATCCGTGGGAGTCTCCCTATTCTCCAGCATATGGAATTCCTAATTTTCCAAGGGGACCTGAGTTATAGTTTTTTTTCTCCAAAACCAGTTCACTGTCTGATTTGTCTGAGTGATATTTTCACAAATACATTCCAACTGCACTCCAAATCCTTCACCACCACTTCCACATTATTACCTTCCTTTCCATTGTAACTATGGTTTTTCCCTTTTATTTCACCCTCTAGACTTATTAATGCTGTTGCACAACCTGGTGTATGCCGTTAGCCCCTATTTTCATACTAGCATTTATAGGTCCTGTTATTATGGGAGCAGAGATTTAGAACAACACAATCTGGTCCTGTGTTCTTGTGATTATTAACCAGTGTTTCCTTTCCAACTCCATGCTCCTCCATCTGATTCTAACTTGTAAAGAAATGACTATCTCGGGAACTTGAAAAAGTGTATTCAAGGCAGACGTCCTGTTCTTGTTCAAATTTATAACCTTATCATTTAAAATGACAGGTTACCTGTTCTAAAGTACACTATGAATTTGTATCTGGGGTCCTTTCATTGTAAGGATACAATTGTCCTTGGTTCCCTTCCCACAAATAAAATTACGAATCAGAAGCATAACGGAGCATAAGTAGCATAGTCACTCCACCTGTGGACAGAAGACCAAATGTAACATTTATTCTCAATTCAACACCTGTCTCATTCTACTTCTCGGGTTTACACTGATCGCTCTGATACCACATGGACCGTATTTTCTTCTCTCGCCTCCGGATGGCCAATTTAATGTTTGTTTCTTGCAAATTGTTCACAATTTCGTACAAACCTTCCCAGGCAGCCTGCGAGGCAATCCACTTTCAAGCATTTTTTTCAGGATCACTTGATCACCAATTGAGTAGGGCCTAGAAGATCATGGGTGAATATCTGGAAGTTGAGACAAATGCATTCAAGAAACGCGAGAGGGCATTCACGAATAACGTAAAACACCCGGGCATAATTGTTCAACATATCTCAATGTGGTTTCAATACACAATGCAGTGAATATCAGGAAATTGTTAATCAATCGCTTACTGTTGCGAATGGTAGTGTTCTTGCATATACAGAACTGAGAGACGATATATATTATAGGCTGATCACGAACATGCATAGGGAGATGAAAGTTCAACAGACACCCTAATCTTTTGATCAGAAAACCCGGACATAAATGAAAGGCTTGTGTTTGATGTCACGTGTGGCGTGACCTTGGGAGGCCGCTGAATGCAAATGTGATCTGTTATCCAGGAGACATCTAGCACGAAGAATGCATGATGATGATGCAGTGAAGACTATCTCAGACGTGGTCAGTCACGCTGAAAACACCACGAAATGAAATGCTTAACATGACTCTGGAGATTGTGAACATAAGGTGCATCATGATCGATTGAAATGCTTTATTAGACGCTCCAAAACATGTCTCTCAGAGAAACCGACTATCTGCATTGAGCTTAAGGAAATGACCTGGACTGCGTTAAAAAACAGATAGTAGGACTATCAAGTCAGGAAAGGTAAAAAAAAAGTGGTAAATCAAAATTTAGGCTAAACCTCAAAAATAAATCTTCAATTATTCTCCGTGTCAAGTCAAACAGGACTCAGTGATGATTTTTTAAAGTAATGTTATGATGGGTTGGTCTATGGGAATATGTGGAGGAATAGGTTCTGAACCATGTTTCCTATCACGATATTCACAATTTTTTAATGCTAAGTGCAGTACATGGTTAAAGCTATATGATAATGATGAAATAAACTTTGAAATTAACCTTAGATATTCAGAATCAGAAAAGTTGTTGCAGGTAAGGAACGAGTTAAGCAGATACACTTGAAGTGTCATAAAGTATTAGTCATAATGACACTTATTTATTTGAATTAAGGCTGGAATTTATCCATTGCTTGTTCGATAGGGAAATGTCATTCCAATTTTGTTTTTTCTTAAATTAGTTTGAAATACGCAGCAATTCTCAGATCATAACCATTGCTTAATGAGAAACGAAAATCTGAGACATGAATAAGAAAGGTTTACTAACGACCAGCAAAACCCCCTTTGTACCAAAGCAAAAGAGAAATGATCAATACATTACAAGGAAGGCTGTTAATTGTTACTTAGCATAAATATCCACCTGAGAAAGAGCACAGTATGGATCAGTAAAACAGTTACTCTGCATCACATAAAGCGAGTTAGGCACAGAGATGTTGTCAGGTTAATATTTTCAACACTGTCAGTCATTGTTAATGGGATCTGTCACTGCAAGGGCAGAATATAATCGAACGTGTGTATCATGATACACAATCAAAGAAATGTAATATATCATGTGGAAATATGTGAATTGTCACAGGGAAGGGGTAAAGGAATTATATCTAAAATGTATGTTTGAAAGTATAATTTGGAATGTGGTTAATGTCTGAGCAATCTGCATACCAAGCTCAGAATGGTAATTCGTTCGAGCTTTCCAGCGACAACTGGCAAGGATTTTGTTGTTCGTATTGCTGTTAAATGTCTGAATAATTATTGCTTGTTTATTAAACCTGTGACATCTGATTTTCAAAATTGCATGCCCTATTGATTTATGAATTAACATAAAAGGACTCACACATTTTCTCTTCTCAAACAACAGCCCTTCATCTACTTTCATTCATGTGTTTGCTTGTTAAAAGCCATTCCAAATTCGATCTACATTACATCCATTGCACTTTCACATCTACCATGTCCATTAGCTCCAAAAATAATAGAGTTAGGTTTGTCAAGCCCGATAATTCCCTTTGAAGCGTGTGTTGTTGCTCATACACTGTATAATTATTGGACATATTGTCATAAATGATAACTTCAGATTGCAGGGACAGAGGGCCTTTGCGAATTGCGAATTAACATGGGGTGCCACAGGGACGTGAGGAAAAACGGGAACAAAGGAGCTAAGGAAACAAAAGGAGAGACCAAATGCTTGGTCAGACAGTGGGGCTTAATGATGGAAGAAATAGTTTGGGATAGTTTTAGAGAGTAGGCCTCAGTCAGCTGAAGACATGGCTACAAATTGTGAGATAAAGAGAGTGGTGGATGCTATAACACAACAATAGCCAGGTGCATTTATATAGCCTTTATATTGCCTTTAACATAGCAAAATATCTCAGGGGGATTAACAGAGAGTGACTGTCATTAACAGAGCTAGAATCAGACAGGAAGTGACCTGCAGCCACAAGACGCGATATTAGGAGGCGTGCCTATCATCTCAGTAAAAAAAAAGGGGATTATTGGACGGACTGAAAGGGTTAGAAGGAAGAGGGGATTAAGGCGAAAATTATGGAGCTTGGGCTGAAAGCAAAAATAGAGGGAGGGTGCACAAACAGCCACGGGTCAAGCAACGCAAAGAAGAATGCAGGGTGGCTGATGATGTTCTCGATGCAGAAATAGGTGCCCTTCGTGATGGGGATGACATGAGGTCAGAAGATCAGGTCTGGAGTGAATAGGGATCAGAGATTGCAAAACACTATATTCAGCCTGTGGCAACTGTTAGAAAGCAAGATATAGTCGAAGAAAAGGAAATAGAGTCTATGGTGGTATCAAAGGATTCTGTCTTCCCCATGTTTAATTGGAGGAAATTGCAGTTTACATGGATCAGATCAGAGCTCTTCAGTTCTGTCCTATCCATGCGTGACTAGTGGGAGGTAACTGGAGAAAGATCCTCCAAAACATCCCCCTCTCCAATGATGTAAGACCCAGCATGCCAGTGCAAGCGATGAGGCTGAAATATTTGCAACCATCGTTAGCCAATAGTGCCGAGTGAATAATCGACCTCGGCCTCCTCACGAGGTCCCGAGCAACACAGACGCCAGACTTCAGCAAATTTAATATTCTTCAAGTAATATCAAGAAAGTGTTCAAGACCCTGGATGCAGCAAAATTCCGGCAGTAGTGATGATGGCACGTGAAACCTAGCTTGGCCCTTAGTCAAGGTGCTGTAGTGCAGTTACAACGAATGCATCTACCTGTGGAAAAATGTCCCAGTATGACCGGTCCAAAAAGCAGGACATATCCAATCCAGCCCATTACCACCGAATGAATGTACAGTGAAACATCAGCAAAGTGATGGATGATGACAGTCATGTCCGACCTAGTGACACTTATTCAGCAACAACCTGCTCACCAATGCTCAGTTTGTGATCCGCCAGTGCCAATTGGCAGCAGACCTCTTAACAATCTTGGAGAAAAATATGGACAAAAGAACTGAATTCCAGAGATGAGATGAGAGTGGCAGCAAGGAGCCTGAGCATAAGTAAGGTCAGTGGGAATCAGGGGGAAAACTCTCCAGTGACTGGAGTAATAGCTTGCACAAATAAAGATGGTTGTGATTGTTGCAAGACAAGTATCTTAGCCCAGGACATCAGAAGTTCCTAAGTGTAGATTCATAGGTGATAATATCCTTAGTTGCTCCATCAGTGACATTGCCTCCAATATCAGATCAGAAGTGGTGATGTTCACCGATGATTGCAGTGATGATTACCATTCACAGTCCATGCTCGCAATCATCAAGACCTGGACAACATTTAGGCTTAGGCTGAAAGGTAGAATTCCTGCCACACAAATGCAGGCAATGTCCATATGCCTGGATTAGTGCAATTCAAATATCACTCAAGAACTCGGACACCATCCAGGACAATGAAGCCCAATTTATTGCCAGCCCATCCACAACTTTAAACATTTTCACCCTACCATATGCAAAATGCACTGTTGCATCTCGGCTATGGCTGCTTTGACAACACCTTCCAAAAATGCAGCATCTACGAACTAGAAGGACAAGGAGAGCATGCACATGGCGACACGAAAACCTGCAAGTTCCCCTCAAAGGCACACACACTCCTGACAAGTTACTATATCGCAGTTCCTTCATTGTCGCTGGACCAAAATTCTGGAACACCCTCTGTAAATGCACTGTGGTGTATCTATTTATTTCCTCCTCTCAGTAAGGTTGTTTTAGACGCTGTTTTAAAACAGTGTGCTTTAAAAACTACGAGGCACCGTGTGCCACAGCTGCGCCTCCTACCTAGGCAACAACGTGAGAGTGGAGAGGTCACAAGACGTAATTTAACTTTTAATTGTGTGTGCAAACCAGCTAAAACCAGTTTTGATACACCAGCGAAGTGTGCTTGCCTTGAAAGAAGAGAATTCACTCAGCAGAATTTCTACAATGGGCCACTGGTTGTGTTAGTTGCCTAAGGAGAAAACGAAATCCCTTTTGAAGAGAATATTCATATTGCTGGAAGTAGCGAAAATTCGTTTCTCTTTACTTCCAATCAAAGAAGTCTTTGCTTCAAGATTGAAACTGCCTTGATTGGTTGTGTTTTCTGAAATTCACAGCAAAGCTTCGACTGAAATTTACCAATTTTAAAATCCAAACATAGACCTGTCATTATACCCCGTGTTGAAAGAACTGTTTGACACCTACTGCAGCCGAAGTGCTTTGAATGCCTGTCAGGAAAAGATTGTTACATCAAATACGCGTGGAGACATTGCATTACATCTGATTAGTTTTACACTCGGATACCTCACCCAGTAGGAACGTAACCCACAAAGACCTATAACCCAGTTATTTATTTATTCTTAAGAATCCGCTATTGTTGTTTTTTTACATCATTTTTTAAACTGTTTAACCATTGACTTTTGACTGTATGTGTGTAAATGGGGGAATTAGTTGAAAATGACAAGTTATAAGGTCTTTAGACAGAGGTGTATCAATCGTTTTAAAGATTTCGTTTTAATTATTAGTTAATTTGTTGCTGTCTAAAGATAACTGTTTATGGTGTTTTATTCTGGGTTGCGAGTGTGTTTAATATGGCTGTTTTCCAGTTGAGTGGGTATACTTCAATAATATGCTGCAACCAGTGAACATAGGAGATTGAATTGACAGTGTATTGCTACAGCACAGGTCTTAACAATCTGCACATGAACTGCAGTGCTTCAAGAAGGTAGCTCACCACATCCTTCTCAAGGGCAATTAAGAAATCACAATTAATGCTGGGCTTGTCAGCGACGCTCATATCCCATAAGAAATAATATAGAAATGTCTGATAACACTGAGGTAATGGAGAGCTGGAGTATGTTGTCAACACACATGTGGAAGCTAACCTGTTATCTGTAGATGATGTCGCCAGAGGTTGCTTTTTTTAATTCATTCATGGGATATGGGCGTCACTGGCCAGGCCAGGATTTATTGCCCATCCCTAATTGCCCTTGAGAAGGTGGTGGTGAGCTGCCATCTTGAACCGCTGCAGTCTACCTGGAGTAGGTAAACCCACAGTGCTGTTAGGAAGGGAGTTACAGGATTTTGACCCAGCGACAGTGAAGGAACGGCGATATAGTTCCAAGTCAGGATCGTGTGTGACACGGAGGAGAACTTGCAGGTGGTGGTGTTCCCATCTATTTGCTGCCCTTGTCCTTCTAGTTGGTAAAGGTCGCGGGTTTGGAAGGTGCTGTCTAAGGAGCCTTGGTGCATTGAATCTTGTCGATGGATTAAACTGCTGCCACTGTGTGTCGGTGGTGGCGGGAGTGAATGTTTGCAGATGGGGTGCCAATCAAGCAGGCTGCTTTGTCCTGGATGGTGTCGAGCTTCTTGAGTGTTGTTGGAGCTGCACCCATCCAGGCAAGTGGAGAGTGTTCCATCACACTCATGACTTGTGATTGGTAGATGGTGGAAAGGCTTTGGGGAGTCAGGAAGATAGTTACTCACCACAGGATTCCTACTCTCTGACCTGCTCTTGTAGCCATGGTATTTATATGGCTACTCCAGTTCAGTTTCTGGTCAACAGTAACCCCTAAAATGTTGATAGTGGGGGATACAGCGATGGTAATGCCGTTGAATGTCAAGGGGAGATGGTTAGATTCTCCCTTGTAGGAGATGGTCATTACCTGGCACTAGTGTGGCGCGAATGTTACTTGCCACTTATCAGCCCAAGTCTGGATATTGTCCAGGTCTTGCTGCATTTCTACATGGACTGCTTCAGTATCTGAGGAGTCGCAAATGGTGCTGAACATTGTGCAATCATCAGCGAACATCCCACTTCTGACCTTATGATTGAAGGAAGGTCATTGATGAAGCAGCTGAAGATGTTTGGGCCTAGGACAGTACCCTGAGGAACTCCTGCAGTAATGTCCTGGAGCTCAGATGATTGACCTCCAACAACCACAACCATCTTCCTTTGCGCGAGGTATGACTCCAGCCAGCGAAGGGTTTTCCCCGATTCTCAGTTTTGTTAGGGCTCCTTGATGCCCTACTCGGTCAAATGCTGCCTTGATGTCAAGGGCAGTCACTCTCATCTCACCTCTTGAGTTCAGCTCTTTTGTCCATGTTTGAACAAAGGCTGGAGCTGAGTGGCCCTGTCGGAATCCAAACTGAGCGTCACTGAGCAGGTTATTGCTCAGCAAGTGCCGCTTGATGGCACTGTTGATGACACCTTCCATCACTTTACTGATGATTGAGAGTAGACTGATGGGGCGGTAATTGGCCGGGTTGGACTGGTCCTGCTTTTTGTGTACAGCACAACCTGGGCAATTCTCCACATTGCAGGGTCGACGCCAGTGCTGCAGCTGTACTGGAACAGCTTGGCTTGGGGCGCGGCAAGTTCTGGAGCACAGGTCTTCAGTACTATTGCCGGAATATTGTCAGGGCTCATAGCTTTTGCAGTATCCAGTGCCTTCAGTCATTTCTTGATATCACACGGAGTGAATCGAATTGGCTGAAGACTGGCAACTGTAATGCTGGCGACTTCAGGATGAGGCCGAGATGGATCATCAACTCGGCACTTCTGGCTGAAGATTGTTGCAAATGCTTCAGTCTTATCTTTCGCACTGATGTGCTGGGCTCCCCCATCATTGAGGATGGGGATATTTGTGGAGCCACCTCCTCCAGTTAGTTGTTTAATTTTCCACCACCATTCATGGCTGGGTGTGGCAGGACTGCAGAGCTTAGATCTGATCGGTTAGTTATGGGATCGCTTAGCTCTGCCTATCGCATACTACTTACACAGTTTGGCACGCAGATAGCCCGGTGTTGTAGCTTCACCAGGTTGACACCCCATTTTGAGGTATGTCTGGTGCTGCTCCTGGCATGCCCTCCTGCACTCTTCATTGAACCAGGGTTGGTTGCCTGCTTTGATGTTAATGGTAGAATGGGGGATATGCCAAGCCATGAGGTTACAGATTGTGGTTGAGTACAGTTCTGCTGCTGCTGATGGCCCACAGCGCCTCATGGATGCCCAGTTTTGCAATGCGAGATCTGTTCGGAATCTATCCCATTTCGCACAATGATAGTGACACACAACACGATGTGTGAAGGCGGGACTTCGTCTCCTCAAGGACTGTGCGGTGATCACTCCTACAAATACGGTCATGGAACGAAGCATCTGCAGCAGGCAGATTGGTGAGGACGAGGTCAAGTCTGTTTTTCCCTCGTGTTGGTTCCCCCACCACCTGCCGCAGACCCAGTCTAGCAGCTATGTCCTTTAGGACACGGCCAGCTCGGTCAGTAGTGGTGCTACCGAGCCACTCTTGGTGATGGACATTGCAGTCCCCCACCCAGAGTACATTTTGTGCCCTTGCCACCCTCAGTGCTTCATCCAAGTGGTATTCAACATGGTGGAGTACTGAGTCATCAGCTGCGGGAGGGCAGTAGGTGGTAATCAGTAGGAGGTTACCTTGCCCATGTTAGACGTGATGCCATGAGACTTCATGAGGTCCGGTGTCGATGTTAAGTACTCCCAGGGCAACTCCCTCCCTACTGTTTACCACTGTCCCGCCACATCTGTTGGGTCTGTCCTGCCGGTTGGACAGGACATACCCGGGGATGGTGATGGCAGTGTCTGGGACATTGTCTGTAAGTTCTGATTCCTTGAGTGTGACTATCTCAGGCTGTTGCTTGAGTAGTCGGTGGGACAGCTCTCCCAACTTTGGCACAAGCCCCCAGATGTTAGTAAGGAGGACTTTGCAGGGTCGACAGGGCTGGGTTTGCCTGTAGAGAGTAAGAGAAGGAAGCAAGAATGGAAAGTTGAGGGAGAAATTGCTGCTCGTGATGCTCTGGCCACAACCTGTCACTGAGAATGGAACCAAGCGAGGGTAGGCCCAACAAGTGAGCGAAGTGTCAGAGGTATGTGGAGATAACGATGTGCTTACTGCAGTTTTGAAGAAGACGCTGGAGATGCGGTTGGGTGAGAATACAGAGGAATGGAATTTTAACCCAAAGATTTGAATGTTAAATTTGCGATGTAATGCGAATGGGAACCAATGTCGTTCAGTGAGGAAGTGGCCAATTGGGGAGTAGGACTTATTGTGGGCTGATCGTGGCTGATCATGGTGACAATCATGGAAAGTGGAGGTTGTGTTGCTGAGGACAGTTTATCTGGAGGAATGGAGTTTGGAGGTGACACAGTTCTAATATTACAGGAGACTTTAACCACAGTAGAAAAATAAGGTAAATAAATGCATTAAAAAGCAGAGGAAGTAATATCAAGGGACACGTTCAATATCCGTTCCCTAATATCACCACAATACTTTCTGGGCTGGAGATCTGAATTTGACCTTTCACCGCCCTGTATGAGAAACGCAAAGTTCATATTTTAACGGGGAAACCGCAGTAACAGAGTAAAGCCGGTCTGTTTGTGTCCATGGATTCAGTGTACACGGCGAATAAATCAGTAATATTTATAATTGAATCGGCAGTGTGAACGTGGTCAATGCAATCATATGGAAAGTGTAAATCAAGCTGCTCATTATGGTTTGATCAGTCCTGCATTACGCAAAGCTTTAACCTTTATTGCTGAGAGATGTCTAACTCAGATACTGTACTGGATGTCGAGATGTTTATGTTTTATGCGCCTGATTATTTACATCAGAATAAAAGCTGCTGATGTAATATGTTTGTTCAGGTGAGTGTAACGAATAGCAATGATCATGGGGTATAACTGTGTCAGTGGAGTCCTATCGGCTCTATAAATCAGGAAACATTGGAATGGCTCGGCTCAGATTGCCTGCAGAAGTTGTTGCATCTCAGAGAAATGGGACGTGCAGTATTCCATCGGTTAGAAGAAATTTCCCATCCAATTCTTGCAGCGGTTGGGGTTCCAGGTACACCGTTATCTCGTTTGTTTATGATGTTAAACAGTGTTAACAATGCTGCTGTACTCGGTATTATTTCTCATTGTGTTTTGCAAAGCGTCCTGTTCCGTTCCAGCAGTTGAATGATGGCATGTCTTTTGTCTTTGCTCTTTCAGTCTTGTAGCAGATGCATTATTGCAGTAATGATGTTCAACCCTCGTAATGTTGTTGGACATTTCTCTGCACTGGATGCATTGAAATCTGTTGTCTGCGCTAAGAGCAGGAATCAGACTATCAGGAGCTGTTAAAAGATATATATTGTGAGACTGACCTTTTCTGGACTATCTTCGTGAATACGTGTTCAGTGATTGCTAATGGGACAGCTCAAAGACTCAATATTGCCAGGAGGCAAAACAATGTCCTTCCTCCACATTAACATGGTTAAGTTCAACTGGGGTTCTATCTATTTATTCGGTATCACTGTTATGAAATATTATTTTATTCTGAGTGTGCCTGATGCTGCATCAAATGCCTGTCAACTGAACTGAGTCTGCTGCTGACTCTTTCACAACTCCTTCTCTGTTTCACTGTGCATGAATACACTGTCTTGTACAGCATTTTAAAATGGAAGCATTGTTCTGATGCCTCAGTTTACACTATATCTGTTCGAACTATGAGCCCTTCTATTTATCTGTAGATATAAGCTGCTGTGTTGATGATGGTGATATGTGAGTTGAACAACCTTTCTATCGAGTGCTGTGCTTTACCATGCAAGTAGAAGGAATTTCAACTGTTGTAAGCTTTGTCTGGAACAGGCTTTTGATTCTTTTATTCCATGCATCGTAAATGAGGAGAACAATGTAGGTAAATGGGAGGAGATTTGTGTGATCTGCAGAAATATGAAACTCAGATCAGAGACTTCACCAGTAAACAAATTGGCACTGGAAATAGAACCATTGAACAACGGATAGTGAACAGAATGCAGATGCAGAAATTTAGGGTGAATGGAATGAGGAAAGGGTAACTACGACGGAAGAGACAGTTAAGAGAGATGGAGAGAGGTGTGCTAGAGAACGAGATGGAGCAGGAAAGCTAGAAGGAGATGGAGAAGAAACGTGAGATTCAATATGTGGTAGCAGTGTGAATAGTTCCTCAGTATGAACTGATAAAACTTACAGTAAAATTCTGAAGAGTACGCAACCAGATATGTTTTGACTTTAATTGTACTGGCTGATTGTGTTTATCATATCAGGTCCTCACTCTGTTCAGCTGAAAGTTATTTTTCCCCCTCATATATACTTAGAGAATAGATTCCGAGCTTTATTCTTAATAATGAATTAAATAAGAATTAAACATAAATAATAAGTACAGGATGAGACCATTCAGCCCCTCGAAACTGCCTCATAACTAACTATGATCACGACAAACCTCAAGGCTTCTACTCCAAATTCCCACAAAATGCAATTATTCCAAGATTGACTCTAAAATCTATCGACCTCAACGACTAGATATCCGCAGCACTCTGGGATAGACAATTTCAAAGATTCACAAACCTCTGAATGAAGAAATCTCTCTTCATCTCAGTGCAAAATTGTGGACCCTTTATTGTGAGATTATATCCCC
The DNA here is from genome assembly GCF_036365525.1 of Heterodontus francisci. Lineage (NCBI taxonomy): Eukaryota > Metazoa > Chordata > Chondrichthyes > Heterodontiformes > Heterodontidae > Heterodontus > Heterodontus francisci. The sequence goes on from NC_090401.1 coordinate 5,127,156, forward strand.
TAGTTATAGATTCTCCGGCCAGGGGACACAACCTCTCATCTACTCTGTCAAGCCAGCTCAGAATCTTCTATCTTTCAATGAAATTACCTCTAATTCTACTAATCTCCAGAGATTATAAATCCATTCTACTCCACTCCCACCGAGTCTGTGCCGACCAACAACCACCCATTTACAGTAATCCCATATTCCCTATCACCACCCTACACTAGGAACAATTTACAACGGCCAATTTACCTATCACCTGCAAGTCTTTGGATGTGGGAGGAAACCGGAACACCCGGCGGAAACCCACGCAGACACAGGGAGAACTTGCAAACTCAGCACAGGCAGTACCCAGAATCGAACCCGAGTTCCTGGAGCTGTGAGGCTGCGGTGCTAACCACTGCGCCACTGTGCCACCCAAGTATATCCTTTATCATGTGCAGAGATCAACACTAGTAACACTAGTCCAATGGTGGCCTCATCATAGTTTTGTACAGCTGCAGCATTTAAATGCCCATCGTACAAGTTTGTTGATGCACCAGGGATTCTGTTGCACTCTTCCTCTGTTTTAAGTGTACACTCAATTTGAAGTTCTCCTTAAATTTTGAACTCGTGGTTCTGCTTCCTGAGACCCTGTTAATAATGTATTTGATGAATTATGCTGATTGCACCGCCAGTGCTTGGTGATTGTCAGTTCTCACCTTCTGAAATCTTGGTAAATCGGTAAATAGCTTGAAGCCAGACTCACTGCTTTCTGTTTTTTGTAGCCAACTGGCTGTCCATTCGGCTGCTTGTTACCTAACTCCACTTGTTTTGAGATTAGCAATGATTTACATCTACTGTATTCTTCTTATCTGCTCTTTCTGATAATTGTTCAAAAATTCAATGGCTTGGTCAAGTGTGACCTTCCTTTTGTAATATGTGCTGACTACTCTATATTATATTTGGTGTTGCTAGATTTTTTTGCTACATCATTGAATAAGGATTCCATTATCTTTCCGACCACTGATGTTATGCAAACTTTCTGATCGTTCCTTGGACTTGTTCTATCTTCTTTATTATACGCAAGAATCACAATTGTTTACCATCAATCCCCTGGAACTATTATCTATTCTGATGATTATTACTGAACAGATACGCATACCTTTGTGATCTCTTTCTTAACATTTTTTTAAATCTGGTGGATGTATTCCATCCGAGATTGAGAGTTCGGCCGCTTTTTGATTAATTTATAGAATATCTCCCCCCCCCCCCCCACCCTTTAGTAATATCTTACAGTTGATCTTTGAATTTATTTGATACTATAGTTCCTTCCCTAAGAGATTTATCTTCCTTCTTTCGGCTCTGAATCCTTATCCATTGATTCATTCTTCCCCGACATTATGCACGAAACTTCCACCCTGGTCTGTTCAGAGCTGCGCTCCAGAAGTTCATTGAAATTTGTGCTAAGGTCAGTCTGCCTATCTCTGTCCAAAGTCCAGTATGTCCGAGCTATCATTAAAAATACAGTGGATGGGAACTTGCCTGGCATACACCATGATTTGCATTTTACTAGCACTCCAACGTCGGGGGACATGCCAGGAGGGCCAGGACATTCTCCCAGGAGAGGCTCACCACGGACGCCGTTGCATTTGACCAGCGATGGCGAAGCTTCGGTGCACAAATGCACCTGCGTCACTCAGCGGCCGGGCCTTCATTTTAATATTAAAATTAAATAAAACACATGCAAACAAACTTACCTTGTTCCGGGGGCTGTCCCACGCTGATCTTTCAGCTGCTTGCCCAAACTCCCGCGCCTTCCCAATTCGGTTATCAGATCCCAGGCTGACACTTGTGGTGATGGTTGGGGACGTGCGGGAGTGGAGCATCGGCAACTATTGTATTGGCTGTGGGGATGAATGGCAAGGGGTTGAGGCTCAAAATTGATGAAGTCAGGAAGGGTTACGTTTAGAATTTTCAAAGTTTTTTTCGGGGGCGGGAGGTGATATGTCAAATTATGAAATGAAGTCTCGATGGGGGGGGGAGTGAGGGAGAATCAAAGTAAAAGCTGTCGGCATTTTTATTCAAACGGAACCTTTTAAATGTTTAATGAGACTGAAGGACTTGAACCCCTTTAAAATGGCGCCAGCATCTGCGGTGTGGCGCTGGACGCGGGGGATCGAGCGACCGCCCCTTCTATGTCATTCTATGCTCCGACAGAGCAGCAATCCCTCACCACCAAGTATCTGGCAGTGCAGCTGTCCCTCAGTACAGATCGTCCGACAGTGCAGCACTCCCTCAGTACTGACCCTCCGACAAGGCAGCACTCCCTCAGCACTGATCCTCCAAGAGTATGGCCCTCCCTCAGTACTGACCCGCCATCAGTATGGCACTCCATAAATACTGAACCTCCGACAATATGGCACTCCCTCAGTGCTGAACGACAGTATGGCACTCCCTCAGTACGGATCTTCTGACAGTACTGATAGTGCAGCGCTCCCTCAGTACTGACTCAACAACAATGCAGCACTCCCACAGTACTGACACTCTGACAGTGCAGCATTCCCTCAGTACTGACTTAACAACAATGCAGCGCTCCCTCAATACCGACCATCAGACACTGAAGATCGCTCTCATACTGTTGCTCCAAAAGTGCACCACTCCCTCAGTACTGATCCTCCGACAGTATGGCACTCCCTCAGTACTGACCCTCCGACAGTGCAGCGCTACCTCAGTCCCGACATTCTGACAGTGCAACAATCCCGCATTACTGACCCTCGAACAGTACAGCACCATCTCAGTACTGACCCTCAACCGGTACGGCACTCCATCTGTACTGACCCTCCAACAGTATGGTACTCCCTCAGTACTAGGATGTTGCCTGGTATGGAGGGAAGGTCTTACGAGGAAAGGCTGAGGGACTTGAAGTTGTTTTCGATGGAGAGAAGGAGGAGGAGAGGTGACTTAATAGAGACATATAAGATAATCAGAGGGTTAGATAGGGTGGATAGTGGGAGTCGTTTTCCTCGGATGGTGATGGCAAACACGAGGTGGCATAGCTTTAAGTTGAGGGGTGATAGATATAGGACAGATGTTAGAGGTAGTTTCTTTACTCAGAGAGTAGTAGGGGCGTGGAACGCCCTGCCTGCAACAGTACAGCACTCCCTCAGTACTGATCCTCCACCAGTATGGCACTCCATCAGTACTGACCATCCAACAGTATGGCACTCCCTCAGTACTGACCTTCTAACAGTATGGCAGTCCCTTATTACTGATCCTCCATCAGTATGGCACTCCCTCAGTACTGAACCTCCAACAGTGCAGCACACAATCAGTACTGACTTTCCAGCAGTATTGCACTCCCTCAGTACTGCCCTTCTGACAGTATGGCACTCCCTCAGTGCTGACCTTCCGACAGAATGGCACTCCCTCAGTACTGACCCTCTGACAGTGCAGCATCCCTCAATACTGATACTCTGAGAGTGCAGCGCTCCCTCAGTATTGACTTAACAACCATGCAGCACTCATTCAGAACTGACCATCGGACAGTGCAGCACTCCCTCAGTACTGAGCATCTGACAATGCAGCACTCCCCCAGTACTGATCCTCCGACAGTGCAGCAATCCCTTACCACCAAGTATATGACAGTACAGCTGTCCCTCAGTACTGACCGTCTGACAGTGCAGCACTCCCTCAGTACTGAGCATCTGACAATGCAGCACTCCCCCAGTACTGATCCTCCGACAGTGCAGCAATCCCTTACCACCAAGTATATGACAGTGCAGCTGTCCCTCAGTACTGACCGTCTGACAAGGCAGTACTCCCTCAGCACTGATCCTCCAACAGTATGGCACTCCTTCAGTACAGACCCACCATCAGTATGGCACTCCATGAATACTGACCCTCCGACAGTATGGCACTCCTACAGTACGGATCTTCTGACATTGTGGCCATCCCTCAGTACTGACCATCCGACAGTATGGCACTTCCTCAGAACTGACCCTCCGACAGTATGGCACTCCCTCAATACTGACCATCCATCAGGGTAGCACTCCCTCAGTACTGACCGTCCGACGGTATGGCACTCCCTCAGTACTGATCCTCCGACAGTACGGCACTCCCTCAGTTCTGACCCTCTGACAGAATGTCACTCCCTCAGTACTGACCCTGCGACAGTGTAGCAGTCCATCAGTCCTGACTCTCCGATAGTGCTGCAGTCCCTCAGTACTGACACTCCAACAGTGCAGAAATCCCTCATCACAAACTTTCTGACAGTGCAGCACTTCCTCAGTACTGATCCTCCGACAGTGCTCCACTCCCTCAGTACCGACATAATGACAGTGCAGCACTCAATCTGTACTGACACTCTGAGAGTGCAGGGCCCCCTCAGTGCTGAGCCAACAACAATGTAGCACTCCCTCAGTACTGACCCTCCGACAGTGCACTGCTTCCTCAGTACCGACTGTCTGACTGTGCAACACTCCCTCATTACTGACTCGCGAACAGTGCAGCATCATCTCAGTACTGACCATCCACCAGTACGGCACTCCCTCAATCCTGAACCTCCAACAGTATTGCACTCCCTCAGTACTGACACTCCGACAGTATGGCACTTCCTCAGTACTGACTTGCTGACAGTGCAACGCTTCCTCAGTAGTAACTCTCGAACAGTGCAGCACTCCCTCAGTACGGATCCTCCGACAGTGCAGCACGCTTTCAGTACTGACCATCTAACAGTGCAGCACTCCCTCAGTACTGATGCTCCGACAGTGCAGCACTCCCTCAGTACTGCCTCTCCACCAGTATGGCACTGCATCAGTACACACCCTCCAATTGTATGATACTCCCTCAGTACTGACCCTTCAACAGTGCAGCACTCCCTCAGTACGTACCCTCCAGCTATGGCACTCCATCAGTACCTGCCGTCCATTAATATGGCACTCCATCACCCTCCGACGATATGGCACTCCCTCAGTATCGATTTTCTGACAGAATGGCACGCACTCTGTACTGACCCGCCGACAGAATGGCACTCGCTCAGTACATACCCACCAACAGCATGGCACTCCCTCAGTCCTGACGTTCCAACAGTGTATAACTCCTTCACTACTGACGCTCCGGCAGTGCAGCATTCCCTCAGTACTGATCATCCGAAAGTGCAGCACTCCCTCAGTACCGACCTTCTGACAGTGCAGCACTCCCTCAGTACTGACCCTCCAGCAGTGCAGCACTCCCTCAGTAGCGACATTCTGACAGTGCAACGCTACCTCAGTACTGAACTTTCAACAGTGCAGCAATCCCTCAGTACTGATCCTCTGAAAGCGCAGCACACCCTCAGTACTGACCCTCTAATGGTGCAGCACACCCTCAGCACTGATCCTCCGACAGTGCAGCACTCCCTCAGTACTGAGCCTCCAACTACTGCACTCCCTCAGTACTGAGCCTCCAACTACTGCACTCCCTCAGTACTGACCCTCCGACAGTACGGCACTCCCTCAGTACTGATCATCTGACAGTATGGCACTCCCTCATTACTGACCCTCCGACAGTCTCGCACAACCTCAGGACTGATCATCTGACAGTATGGCACCTCCTCAGTACTGACCCTCCGACAGTGTGGCACTCCCTCATTACAGACCCTCCGAAAGAATGGCACTCCCTCAGTACTGACCCTCCAACAGAATGGCACTCCCTCAGTACTGACCCTCCAGCTGTATGGTACTCCCTCAGTACTGCACTTCTGACAGTATGGCACTCCCTCAGTGCTGACCCTCCGACTGTGTGGCACTCCCTCAGTACTGACCCTCTGACAGTGCAGCATCCCTCAATACTGACACTCTGAGAGTGCAGCGCTCCCTCAGTATTGACTTAACAACCATGCAGCACTCATTCAGTACTGACACTCTGAGAGTGCAACTTTCCCTCATTATGGACTCAAGAACACTACAGCGCTCCCTCAGTACTAACCAACGGACAGTGCAGCACTTCCTCAGTACTGAGCATCTGACAATGCAGCACTCCCTCAGTACTGATCCTCCGACAGTTCAGCACTCCCTCACCACCAAGTATATGACAGTACAGCTGTCCCTCAGTACTGATCGTCTGACAATGCAGCACTCCCTCAGTACTGATCGTCTGACAGTACAGCTTTCCCTCATTACAGACCCTCCGAAAGAATGGCACTCCTTCAGTACTGACCCTCCAGCAGAATGGCACTCCCTCAGTACTGACCCTCCGACAGTATGGCACTCCCTCAATACTGATCCTCCGACTTTGCGGCGCTCCCTCAGTACCGACTTGCTGACCGTTCAGATCTCCTTCAGTACTGACCCTTCAACAGTGCAGCAGTCCCTTATCACCAACTATCTGACAGTGCAGCACTTCCTCAGTATCGAATTTCTGTCAGTGCAACACTCCTCAGTACTGGCCCCCTAACAGTGTTGCACTCCCTTAGTACTAACTCTTCAAGAGTACAGCACTCCCTCAGTACTGTGGCTCCGACAGCATTGCATCCCTCAGTACTGACCCTCTGACCGTACGGCACTGTCTCAGTACTGACCCTGCGACATTGCAGCACTCCCTCAGTACTGATCCTCTGACAGTGCGGCGCCCACTCAGTACTGATCCTCTGGCACTGCAGCATTGCCTCAGTACGGACACTCTGAGAGTGTAGCATTCCCTCAGTACTGACCCTCTGACAGTGAAGTACTCCCTCAGTATTAACTCAACAACAATGCGGCGCTCCTTCAGAACTCCCCATTTGAAAGTGCAGTACTCCCTCACTACAGGCACACTGAGAGTGCAGCGCTCCCTCAGTGCTGAGTCAACAACAATGTATTACTCCCTCAGTACTGATCCTCCGACAGTGCAGCATTCCCACTGTATTGACCATCTGACAGCGCAGCGCTACATCAGTCCCGACTTTCTGACAGTGCAACACTCCCTCAGTACTGACCCTCTAACAGTGCAGCACCATCTCACTACTGACCCTCCACCAGTACGGCACTCCCTCAGTACTCACCCTCCAACAGTATGGCACTCGCTCAGTACTGAGCCTCTGACAGTATGGCACTGCCTCAGTACTGACCCGACGGCAGTATGGCGCTCCCTCATTACTGACCCACCGACAGTGCGGCACTCCCTTTGTACTGATCCACCGAAAGTGCAGCACCCCCTCAGTACCGACGTTCCAGCAGTGCAACAATTCCTCAGTACTGACCCTCTAACAGTGCAGCACCATCTCAGTACTGACCCTCCACCAGTACGGCACTCCCTCAGTACTCACCCTCCAACAGTATGGCACTCGCTCAGTACTGACCCTCCACCAGTAAGGCACTCCCTCAGTACTCACCCTCCAACAGTATGGCACTCGCTCAGTACTGAGCCTCTGACAGTATGGCACTGCCTCAGTACTGACCCGACGGCAGTATGGCGCTCCCTCATTACTGACCCACCGACAGTGCGGCACTCCCTTTGTACTGATCCACCGAAAGTGCAGCACCCCCTCAGTACCGACGTTCCAGCAGTGCAACAATTCCTCAGTACTGACCCTCTAACAGTGCAGCACTCCCTCAGTAATGAACCTCCGACAGTTCAGCACTCCATCAGTACTAACACTCAAACAGTATGGCACTCCCACAGTACTGACCCTCCAATAGTGCAGCACTCACTCATTACTAAATTTCCAACTAATGGCACTCCCTCAGTACTGTCCCTCCATCAGAATGGCAGTCCCTCAGTACTGACCATCCGACAGTATGGCACTCCCTCAGTACCGTGCCTCCGACAGCATGGTACACCCTCAGTAGTTACCTTCTGACAGTATGGCACTCCCTCACTACTGACCCTCTGACAGCACGGCAGTCCCTCAGTACTAACGCTTTGACAGTGCAGCATCCCACAATACTGACACTCTGAGAGTGCAGCGCTCCCTCAGTAATGACTCAACAACAATGCAGCACTCATTCAGTACTGACACTTATAGAGTGCAGCTTTTGCTCAATTCGGACTCAAGAACACTGCAGCGCTCCCTCAGTACTAACCATCTGACAATGCAGCACTCCCTCAGTACTGATCCTCCGACAGTGCAGCTCTCCCTCAGTATCGATTTTCTGTCAGTGCAACACTCCTCAGTACTGGCCCCTAACAGTGTTGCGCTCCCTTAGTACTAACCCTCCAAGAGTGCAGCACTCCCTCAGTACTGTGCCTCCGACAGCATTGCATCCCTCAGTACTGACCCTCTGACCGTATGGCACTCTTTCAGTACTGACCCTGCGACATTGCAGCACTCCCTCAGCACTGATCCTCTGACAGTGCGGCGCCCACTCTGTACAGATCCTCTGGCAGTGCAGCATTCCCTCAGTACGGACAGTCTGAGAGTGGAGCATTCCCTCAGTACTGACCCTCTGACAGTGCAGTATTCCCTCAGCATTGACTCAACAGCAATGCGGCGCTCCTTCAGAACTCCCCATCTGAAAGTGCAGTGCTCCCTCAGTACAGACACACAGAGAGTGCAGCGCTCCCTCAGTGCTGAGTCAACAACAGTGCAGCACTCCCTCAGTACTGACACTCTGAGGGTGCAGTACTCTCTCATTTCTGACCGTCTGACCCTGCAGCAGTCCCTCAGTACCGACTTTCTGACAGTGGAACACTCCCTCATTACTGACCCTCGAACAGTGCAGCACCATCTCAGTACTGACCCTCCACCAGTATGGCACTGCCTCAGTACTGACCCTACGGCAGTATGGAGCTCCCTCATTACTGACCCTCCGACATTGCGGCACTCCCTCAGAACCGACTTTCCGACAGTGGAACAATCCCTCAGTACTGACCCTCTACAGTGCAGCACTCCCTCAGTAATGAACCTCCGACAGTGCAGCACTCCCTCAGTACTGATCCTCCACCAATATCGCACTCCCTAATTACTGACCCTCCAAAAGTATAGCACTCCATCAGTACTGACCCTCAAACAGTGTGGCACTTCCCTACTTACTGACCGTCCAACAGGATGTCACTCCCTCAATACTGACCCTCCAACAGTGCAGCACTCACTCATTATTAAATCTCCAACTAATGGCACTCCCTCAGTAATGTCCCTCCATCAGAATGGCAGTCCCTCAGGACTGACCATCCAACAGTATGGCATTCCCGCAGTACCGTGCCTCCGACAGCATGGTACTCCCTCAGTACTTACCTTCTGACACTATGGCACTCCCTCAGTACTGACCCTCTGGCAGCACGGCAGTCCCTCAGTCCTAACGCTCTGACAGTGCAGCATCCCTCAATACTGATACTCTGAGAGTGCAGCGCTCCCTCAGTAATGACTCAACAACAATGCAGCACTCATTCAGTACTGACACTTACAGAGTGCAGCTTTTGCTCAATTCGGACTCAAGAACACTGCAGCTTTCCCTCAGTACTAACCATCTGATAATGCAGCACTCATTCAGTACTGAGCATCTGACAATGCAGCACTCCCTCCGTACTGAACCTCCGACAGTGCAGTACTCCCTCAGTACAGTCGCTCTGACAGGGCAGAACTCCCTCAGTACTGACCCTCCAACAGTTTGGCACTCCCTCAGTACTGACCTTCCATCAGTATGGCACTCCCTCAGTATTGAACGACAGTAGGGTACTCCCTCATTACTGATCTTCTGACATGGTGGCCAACCCTCGGTACTGATCCTCCGACAGTATGGCACTTCCTCCGTACTCAACCTCCGACAGTATCGCACTCTGTCAGTACTTACCATCCGTCAGGCAGCACTCCCTCAGTACAGACCCTCCAACAGTATGGCATTCCCTTAGTACTGACCCTCCATCAGTATGGCACTCCCTCAGTATGACCCTCCGACTGTTTGGCACTCCTCAGTATTGAACGACAGTAGGGCACTCCCTCAGTACTGATCTTCTGACATTGTGGCCATCGCTCAGTACTGACCCTACAACAGTGTGGCACTTCCTCAGTACTGACCCTCCGACAGTATGGCACTCCCTCAGTACTGACCATCCGTCAGGGCAGCACTCCATCAGTACTGACCCTCCGACAGTATGGTACTCCCTCAGTACTGACCCTCCGACAGTATGGCACTCCCTCAGTAATGACCCTCTGACGGAATGTCACTCCCTCAGTACTGACCCTGCGACAGTATGGCACTCCCTCATCACCAACCTTCTGACAGTGCAGCACTTCCTCAGTACTTATCCTCCAAAAGTGCTTCACTCCCTCAGTACCGACATTCTGACAGTGCAGCACTTCCTCAGTACTGAAACTCTGAGGGTGCAGCACTCCCTCATTTCTGACCCTCTGACAGTGCAGCAGTCCCTCAGTACTGATCCTCGGACAGTGCAGCGCTTCCTCAGAGCCGACTTTCTGACATTGCAACACTCCCTACATACTATGAATCTGACAGTGGGGCACCATCTCAGTACTGACCCTCCACCAGTTAGGCAATCCCTCGGTACTGACCCTCCAACAGTATTGCACTCCCTCAGTACTGACACTCCGACAGAATGGCACTCCCTCAATACTGATCGTCCGACAGTGCAGCACTCCCTCTGTAATGATCCTCCGACAGTGCAGCGCTACATCAGTCCCGACTTTCTGACAGTGCAGCACCCTCTCAGTACCGAACTTCCGACAGTGCAGCACTCCCTCAGTACTGATCCTCCACCAGTATGGCAGTCCATCAGTACTGACAATCCAACAGTATGGCACTCCCTAATTACTGATCCTCCAACAGTATGTCACTCCCACAGTACTGACCCTCTAACAGTGTAGCCCTCACTCAGTACTGCCTCTCCAACAGTATGGCACTCCCTCAGTACTGACCCTCCATCAGTATGACAGTCCCTCAGTACTCACCTTCTGACAGTATGGCACTCCTTCAGTCCTGACCCTCCGACAGTCTGGCCGCACCTCAGTGCTGATCCTCCGACAGTACGGCAGTCCATCAGTACTGACTCCACAACAATGCAGCACTCATTCAGTACTGACACTCTGAGAGTGCTGCTTTCCCTCATGATGGACTCAAGAACACTGCAGCGCTCCCTCAGTACTAACCGTCAGACAATGCTGCACTCCCCCAGTACTGAGCATCTGACAATGCAGCACTCCCTCAGTACTGAACCTCCGGCAGTGCTGCACCCCTCACCACTAAGTTTCTGACATTGCAGCACTCCCTCAGTACTGATCGTCCGACAGTATGGCACTCCTTCAGTATTGAACGGCAGGAGGGCACTCCCTCAGTGCTGATCTTCCGACATTGTGTCCATCCCTTAGTACTGACTCTCCGACAGTATGGCACTCCCTCAGTACTCACTCTCCGACAGTATGGCACTCCCTCAGTACTGACCCTCTGACAGAATGTCAGTCCCTCAGTACTGACCGTCCGACAGTGCGGCACTCCTTCAGTTCTCACGCTCTGACAGGGCAGCACTCCCTCATTACTGAAGCTCCGACAGGGCAGAACTCCCACAGTACTGACCCTCCATCCGTATGGCACTCCCTCAATACTGACCCTCCGACACTATCGCACTACCTCAGTATTAAAAGACAGGAGGGCACTCCCTCAGTACTGATCTTCTGAAATTGTGGCCATCCCTCAGTACTGACCCTCTGACAGTGCGGCACTCCCTCAATACTGACGTTCCAACAGTATAGCACTCCCTCATCACCAACTTTCTGACAGTGCAGCACTTCCTCAGTACTGACCCTCTGACAGTGCAGCATCCCTCAATACTGAAACTCTGAAAGTGCAGTGCTCCGTCAGTACTGACTCAACAACAATGCAGCACTCATTCAGTACTGACACTCTGAGACTGCAGCTTTCCCTCATTACGGACTCAAGAACACTGCAGCGCTCCCTCAGTACTAACCGTCAGACAATGCAGCACTCCCTCAGTACTGATCCTCCGGCAGTGCAGCAATCCCTCACCACCAAGTATCTGACATTGCAGCAGTCCCTCAGTACTGATCCTCCGACAGTATGGCACTCTCTGAGTATTGCTCGACAGTATGGCACTCTCTGAGTATTGCTCGACAGTAGGGCACTCCCTCAGTGCTGATTTTCTGACATTGCAGCAGTCCCTCAGTACTGATCCTCCGACAGTATGGCACTCTCTGAGTATTGCTCGACAGTATGGCACTCTCTGAGTATTGCTCGACAGTAGGGCACTCCCTCAGTGCTGATTTTCTGACATTGTGGCCATCCCTCAGTACTGACCCTCCGACAGGATGGAACTCCCTCAGTGCTGACCATCCGTCAGGGTAGCACTCCCTAAGTATTGACGCTCCAACAGTATGGCACTCCCTAAGTACTGACCCTCCGACAGTGCGGCACTCCCTCAGTACTGACGTTCCAACAGTATCGTACTCAATCATCACCAACTTTCTGACAGTGCAGCACTTCCTTAGTACTGATCCTCCGACATTGTTTAACTCCCCCAGTACCGACTTTCTGATGTGCAACACTCCCTCAGAACTGACCCTCTAACAGTGCAGCACTCCCTTCATACTAACCCTCCAAGAGTGCCGCACTCCTCAGTATTCTGCCTCTGACTGCATTGCAACACGCAGTACAGACCCTCTGACAGTATGGCAATCTCTCAGTACTGACTCTCCGACATTGCAGCACTACCTCAGTAGTGACCCTTCAACAGTGCAGCACTCCCTCAGTACTGATCCTCTGACATTATGGCATTCCCTCAGTACTGACCCTCCGACAGTACGGCAGTCCCTCAGTATTGACCATCTAACAGTGCAGCACTTCAACAGTGCTGCACTCCCTCAGTGCTGATGCTCCAAAAGCGCAGCAGACCCTCAATACTGATCCTCCGACAGTGCGGCGCTCCCTCAGTACCGCCTTTTGACAGAGTAGCACTCCCTCAGTACTGACTCTCTGATAGTGAAGCACTCCTTCATCAACAACTTTCTCACAGTGCAGCACTTCCTCAGTACTGATACTCCGACAGGGTATCACTCCCTCAGTACCGACTTTCTGACAGTGCCACACTCCCTCAGTACTGACCCACTAACAGTGTGGCACTCCCTTAGTACTACCCCTCCAAGTGTGCAGCACTCCCTCACTACTGTGCCTCCGACCGCATTGCACCCGTCATTACTGACCCTCTGACAGCATGGCACTCTCTCAGTACTGACCCTCTGACATTGCAGCACTGCTGCTGTAGTGACCCTTGAACAATGCAAACTCCCTCAGTACTGATCCACTGACAGTGCAGCATTCCCTCTGTACTGACACTCTGAGAGTGATGCACCTCGTCAGTCCTGACCCTCTGACAGTGCAGCGCTACCTCAGTGCTGACTCAACAACAATGCAGCACTCCCTCAGTACTGACCCTCTGACAGTGCAGCACTCCGTCAGTCCTGACACTCTGAGGTTCCATCCCTCCCTCATTTCTGACCTTCTGACAGTGCAGCAGTCCCTCATTACTGAGAGTGCAGCTCACCCTCAGTACTGACTCAACAACAATGCAGCTCTCCCTCAGTACTGACTCAACAACAATGCAGCGCTCCCTCAGTACTGACCATCTGACAGTGCAGCACTCTCTCAATACTGAGCATCTGACAATGCAGCCCTCCCTCCGAGGAGATCCTCTGACAGTGCAGCAATCCCCCTTCACCAAATTTCTGACAGTGCAGCACTCCCTCAGTACAGGTCCTCCGATAGTGCAGCACTCCCTCAGTACTGATCCTCCACCAGTATGGCACTCCATCAGTACTGAAACTCTCACAGTATGGCACTACGCAATTACTGTACCTTCAACAGTATGGAACTCCCTCAGTACTGACCCTCCAACAGTGCAGCCCTCACTCAGTACTGACTCTCCAACAGTATGGCACTCCCTCAGTAATGACACTCCATCAGTATGGCAGTCCCTCAGTACAGACCATCCGACTGTATTGCACTCCCTCAGTACTGTGCCTCCGACATCATGGTACTCCCTCAGTACTTACCTTCTGACAGTATGGCACTCCTTCAGTACTGACCCTCCGACAGTATGGCACTCCCTCAGTACTGATCCTCCAACAGTACGGCAGTCCCTCAGTACTGACCCTCTGACAGTGCAGCATCCCTCAATACTGAAACTCTGAGAGTGCAGCGCTCTCTCAGTACTAACCGTCAGACAATTCTGCACTCCCTCAGTACTGAGCATCTGACAATGCAGCACTCCCTCAGTACTGATCCTCCGGCAGTGCTGCAATACCTCACCATCAAGTTACTGACATTGCAGCAGTCCCTCAGTACTGATCCCCCGACAGTGCAGCACTCCCTCAGTACTGACCCTCCGACAGTATGGCACTCCCTCAGTACTGACCCTCCAACAGTGTAGCCCTCACTCAGTACGGACTCTCCAACAGTTTGGAACTCCCTCAGTACTTACCCTCCATCAGTATGGCACTCCCTCAGTACTGAGCATCTGACAATGCAGCACTCCCTCAGTACTGATCCTCCGGCAGTGCTGCAATACCTCACCATCAAGTTACTGACATTGCAGCAGTCCCTCAGTACTGATCCCCCGACAGTGCAGCACTCCCTCAGTACTGACCCTCCGACAGTATGGCACTCCCTCAGTACTGACCCTCCAACAGTGTAGCCCTCACTCAGTACGGACTCTCCAACAGTTTGGAACTCCCTCAGTACTTACCCTCCATCAGTATGGCAGTCCCTCAGTACTGACCATCCGACAGCATTGCACTCCCTCAGTACAGTGCCTCCGACAGCATGGTACTCCCTCTGTACTTACCTTCTGACAGTATGGCACTCCTTCAGTACTGACCCGCCGACACTACGGCAGTCCCTCAGTATTGACCATCTGACAGTGCAGCGCTCCCTCAGTACTGACCCTCTGACAGTGCAGCATCCCTCAATACTGAAACTCTGAGAGTGCAGCGCTCCCTCAGTACTGACTCAACAACAATGCAGCACTCATTCAGTACGGACAATCTGAGAGTGCAGCCTTCCATCATTACGGTCTCAAGAACACTGCAGAGCTCCCTCAGCACTAACCGTCAGACAATGCTGCACTCCCTCAGTACTGATCATCTGACAGTGCAGCACTCCCTCAGTACTGACGCTCCATCAGTATGGCACTCCCTCAGTACTGATCCTCTGACAGTATGGCACTCCCTCAGTATTGAACGGCAGTAGGGCACTCCCTCAGTGCTGATCTTCCGATAAAGTGGCCATCCCTCAGTACTGACCCGCTGACAGTATGGCACTTCCTCAGTACTGGCCCTCCGATAGTATGGCACTCCCTCAGTGCTGACCATCTGTCTTGCCATACTCGCGGAGTGTCAGTACTGAGGGAGTGCAATACTGTCGGAGGATCAGTACTGAGGGAGTGCCTTACTGATGGAGCGTCAGTACTGAGGGAGTGCTGCACTGTTAGAGGGTCAGTAATGAGTGAGTGTTGCAGAGTCAGAAAGTCGGTACTGAGGAAGCGCTGCACTGTCGGAGAGTCAGTACTGAGGGAGTGCCATACTGTCGGAGGGTCAGTACTGAGGGTGTACACCTCAATCAGGTCCCCCCTCAACCTCCGTCTTTCTAATGAAAATAATCCTAATCTACTCAACCTCTCTTCATACAGAGCGCCCTCCATACCAGGCAACATCCTGGTGAACCTCCTCTGCACCCTCTCCAAAGCATCCACATCCTTTTGGTAATGTGGCGACCAGAACTGCACGCAGTATTCCAAATGTGGCCGAACCAAAGTCCTATACAACTGTAACATGACCTGCCAACTCTTGTACTCAATACCCCGTCCGATGAAGGAAAGCATGCCGTATGCCTCCTTGACCACTCTATTGACCTGCGTTGCCACCTTCAGGGAACAATGGACCTGAACACCCAAATCTCTCTGGACATCAATTTTCCCCAGGACTTTTCCATTTACTGTATAGCTCACTCTTGAATTGGATCTTCCAAAATGCATCACCTCGCATTTGCCCTGATTGAACTCCATCTGCCATTTCTCTGCCCAACTCTCCAGTCTATCTATATTCTGCTGTATTCTCTGACAGTCCCCTTCATTATCTGCTACTCCACCAATCTTAGTGTCGTCTGCAAACTTGCTAATCAGACCACCTATACTTTCCTCCAAATCATTTATGTATATCACAAACAAGAGTGGTCCCAGCACGGATCCCTGTGGAACACCACTGGTCACACGTCTCCATTTTGAGAAACTCCCTTCCACTGCTAATCTCTGTCTCCTGTTGCCCAGCCAGTTCTTTATCCATCTAGCTAGTACACCCTGGACCCCATGCGCCTTCACTTTCTCCATCAGCCTACCATGGGGAACCTTATCAAACGCCTTACTGAAGTCCATGTATACGACATCTACAGCCCTTCCCTCATCAATCAACTTTGTCACTTCCTCAAAGAATTCTATTAAGTTGGTAAGACATGACCTTCGCTGCACAAAACCATGTTGCCTATCACTGATAAGCCCATTTTCTTCCAAATGGGAATAGATCCTATCCCTCAGTATCTTCTCCAGCAGCTTCCCTACCACTGACGTCAGGCTCACCTTTTTCCCAGAGTGGGGGATTCAATTACAAGGGGACACGAGTTCAAAGTGAAAGGGGAAAAGTTTAGGGGGGATATGCGTGGAAAGTTCTTTATGCAGAGGGTGGTGGGTGCCTGGAACGCATTGCCAGCGGAGGTTGTAGACACGGGCACGATAGCGTCTTTTAAGATGTATCTAGACAGATACATGAATGGGCAGGAAGTAAAGAGATACGGACCCTTAGAAAATAGGCGACAGTTTTAGATAGAGGATTTGGATCGGCGTAGGTTTGGAGGGCCGTAGGGCCTGTTCCTGTGCTGTAATTTTATTTGTTCTTTGTTCTTTGATCCTCCGACAGAGCAGCACTCCCTCTGTATTGACCCTCTAACAGTGCAGCACTCCCTCAGTCATGAACCTCCGACAGTGCAGCACTCCTTCAGGACTGATCCTCCACCAGTATCGCACACCCTAATTACTGACCCTCCAACAGTATGGCACTCCATCAGTACTGAACCTCCAACAGTGTGGCACTTCCCTAGTTACTGACCCTCATGGCACTCCCTCAGTACTGACCCTCCAACAGTGCAGCACAAACTCATTACTAAATCTCCAACAAATGGCACTCCCTCAGTACTGTCCCTCCATCAGTATGGCAGTCCCTCAGTACTGACACTCCGAGAGTATGGCACTCCCTCAGTACTGATCCTCCGACAGTGCAGCACTCCCGCTGTATTGACCCTCTGACAGTGCAGCGCTACATCAGTGCCGACTTTCTGACAGTGCAACACACACACATTACTGACCCTCTAACAGTGCAGCACCATGTCAGTACTGACCCTCCACCAGTACGGCGCTCCCTCAGTACTGACCCTCCACCAGTACGGCGCTCCCTCAGTACTGACCCTCCAACAGTATGGCACTCGCTCAGTACTGAGCCTCTGACAGTATGGCACTGCCTCAGTACTGACCCTACGGCAGTATGGCGCTCCCTCATTACTGATCCACCGACAGTGCAGCACTCCCTCAGTACCGACGTTCCGGCAGTGCAACAATCCCTCAGTACTGACCCTCTAACAGTGCAGCACTCCCTCAGTAATGAACCTCTGACAGTGCAGCACTCTCTCAATACTGATCCTCCACCAGTATCGCACTCCCTAATTACTGACCCTCCAACAGTATGGCACTCCATCAGTACTGACCCTCCAACAGTGTGACACTCACTCATTACTAAATCTCCAACTAATGGCACTCCCTCAGTACTGCCCCTCCATCAGTATGGCAGTCCCTCAGTACTGACCATGCGACAGTATGGCACTCCCTCAGTACTGTGCTTCCGACAGCATGGTACTCCCTCAGTAGTTACCTTCTGACAGTATGGCACTCCTTCAGTACTGACCCTCCGACACTATGGCTCTCCCTCAGAACTGACCCTCTGGCAGCACGGCAGTCCCTCAAGACTAACGCTCTGACAGTGCAGCATCCCTCAATGCTGACACTCAGAGAGTGCAGCGCTCCCTCAGTAATGACTCAACAACAATGCAGCACTCATTCAGGACTGACACTTATAGAGTGCAGCTTTTCCTCATTACGGACTCAAGAACACTGCAGCTTTCCCTCAGTACTAACCATCTGACAATGCAGCACTCCCTCAGTACTGAGCATCTAACAATGCAGCACTCCCTCATCATTGACACAGTTAATATTTCAGCTCAGTGACCTCCATCAGTGACACAGTTAATATTTCAACTCAGTGACCTCCATCAGTGACACAGTTAATATTTCAGCTCAGTG
This sequence comes from Heterodontus francisci, assembly GCF_036365525.1. Classification (NCBI taxonomy): domain Eukaryota; kingdom Metazoa; phylum Chordata; class Chondrichthyes; order Heterodontiformes; family Heterodontidae; genus Heterodontus; species Heterodontus francisci. The sequence goes on from NC_090401.1 coordinate 5,145,438, forward strand.
ACCTCCATCAGTGACAGAGTTAATATTTCAGCTCAGTGACCTTCATCAGTGACACTGTTAATATTTCAGCTCAGTGACCTCCATCATTGACACTGTTAATATTTCAGCTCAGTGACCTCCATCAGTGACAGAGTTAATATTTCAGCTCAGTGACCTTCATCAGTGACACTGTTAATATTTCAGCTCAGTGACCTCCATCATTGACACTGTTAATATTTCAGCTCAGTGACCTTCATCAGTGACACTGTTAATATTTCAGCTCAGTGACCTCCATCATTGACAATGTTAATATTTCAGCTCAGTGACCTTCATCAGTGACACTGTTAATATTTCAGCTCAGTGACCTCCATCATTGACACTGTTAATATTTCAGCTCAGTGACCTCCATCAGTGACAGAGTTAATATTTCAGCTCAGTGACCTTCATCAGTGACACTGTTAATATTTCAGCTCAGTGACCTCCATCATTGACACTGTTAATATTTCAGCTCAGTGACCTTCATCAGTGACACTGTTAATATTTCAGCTCAGTGACCCTCCATCAGTGACACAGTTAATATTTCAACTCAGTGACCTTCATCAGTGACAATGTTAACATTTCAGCTCCGTGACCCTTCATCATTGACAGAGTTTATGTTTCAGCTCAGTGACCTCCATCATTGACAGAGTATATATTTCAGCTCAGTGACGCTTCATCATTGACAGAGTTAATATTTCAGCTCAGTGACCCTTCATCATTGACAGAGTTAATATTTCAGCTCAGTGACCCTTCATCATTGACAGAGTTAATATTTCAGCTCAGTGACCCTTCATCAGTGACAGAGTTAATATTTCAGCTCAGTGACCCTTCATCATTGACACTGTTAATATTTCAGCTCAGTGACCTCCATCATTGACAGAGTTCATGTTTCAGCTCAGTGACCCTTCATCATTGACAGAGTTAATGTTTCAGCTCAGTGACCTCCAGCATTGACAGAGTTAATATTTCAGCTCAGTGACCCTTCATCAGTGACAGAGTTAATATTTCAGCTCAGTGACCCTTCATCATTGACCAATTAATATTTCAGCTCAGTGACCGTTCATCATTGACAGAGTTTAAATTTCAGCTCAGTGACCCTTCATCATTGACAGAGTTTATATTTCAGCTCAGTGACCTCCATCATTGACAGAGTTAATGTTTCAGCTCAGTGACCCTTCATCATTGACAGAGTTAATGTTTCAGCTCAGTGACCCTTCATCATTGACAGAGTTAATGTTTCAGCTCAGTGACCCTTCATCATTGACACTGTTAACATTTCAGCTCAGTGACCCTTCATCATTGACACTGTTAATATTTCAGCTCAGTGACCCTTCATCATTGACAGAGTTTATATTTCAGCTCAGTGACCTCCATCATTGACAGAGTTAATGTTTCAGCTCAGTGACCCTTCATCATTGACAATGTTAATATTTCAGCTCAGTGACCTCCATCATTGACAGAGTTCATGTTTCAGCTCAATGACCCTTCATCATTGACACTGTTAATGTTTCAGCTCAGTGACCCTTCATCATTGACAGAGTTTATGTTTCAGCTCAGTGACCCTTCATCATTGACACTGTTAATGTTTCAGCTCAGTGACCCTTCATCATTGACAGAGTTCATGTTTCAGCTCAGTGACCTTCATCATTGACAGAGTTCATGTTTCAGCTCAGTGACCTTCACCATTGACAGAGTTCATGTTTCAGCTCAATGACCCTTCATCATTGACACTGTTAATATTTCAGCTCAGTGACCCTTCATCATTGACAGAGTTCATGTTTCAGCTCAATGACCCTTCATCATTGACACTGTTAATATTTCAGCTCAGTGACACTTCATCATTGACAGAGTTTATGTTTCAGCTCAATGACCCTTCATCATTGACACTGTTAATATTTCAGCTCAGTGACCCTTCATCATTGACAGAGTTCATGTTTCAGCTCAATGACCCTTCATCATTGACACTGTTAATATTTCAGCTCAGTGACACTTCATCATTGACAGAGTTTATGTTTCAGCTCAATGACCCTTCATCATTGACACTGTTAATATTTCAGCTCAGTGACCCTTCATCATTGACAGAGTTCATGTTTCAGCTCAATGACCCTTCATCATTGACACTGTTAATATTTCAGCTCAGTGACACTTCATCATTGACAGAGTTCATGTTTCAGCTCAGTGACCTTCATCATTGACACTGTTAATATTTCAGCTCAGTGACACTTCATCATTGACAGAGTTTATGTTTCAGCTCAGTGACCTTCATCATTGACAGATTAATATTTCAGCTCAGTGACCCTTCATCATTGACACTGTTAATGTTTCAGCTCAGTGACCCTTCATCATTGACACTGTTAATATTTCAGCTCAGTGACACTTCATCATTGACAGAGATTATGTTTCAGCTCAATGACCCTTCATCATTGACAGATTAATATTTCAGCTCAGTGACACTTCATCATTGACAGACTTTATGTTTCAGCTCAATGACCCTTCATCATTGACACTGTTAATATTTCAGCTCAGTGACACTTCATCATTGACAGACTTTATGTTTCAGCTCAGTGACCTTCATCATTGACACTGTTAATATTTCAGCTCACTGACCTTCATCATTGACAGATTAATATTTCAGCTCAGTGACCTCCATCAGTGACAGAGTTAATATTTCAGCTCAGTGACCTTCATCAGTGACACTGTTAATATTTCAGCTCAGTGACCCTCCATCAGTGACAGAGTTAATATTTCAGCTCAGTGACCTTCATCATTGACACTGTTAATATTTCAGCTCAGTGACCCTCCATCAGTGACACAGTTAATATTTCAACTCAGTGACCTTCATCAGTGACAATGTTAATATTTCAGCTCTGTGACCCTTCATCATTGACAGAGTTTATGTTTCAGCTCAGTGACCTCCATCATTGATAGAGTATATATTTCAGCTCAGTGACCCTTCATCATTGACAGAGTTAATATTTCAGCTCAGTGACCCTTCATCATTGACAGAGTTAATATTTCAGCTCAGTGACCCTTCATCATTGACAGAGTTAACATTTCAGCTCAGTGACCTCCATCATTGACAGAGTATATATTTCAGCTCAGTGACCCTTCATCAGTGACAGAGTTAATATTTCAGCTCAGTGACCCTTCATCATTGACAGAGTTAATATTTCAGCTCAGTGACCTCCATCATTGACAGAGTATATATTTCAGCTCAGTGACCCTTCATCAGTGACAGAGTTAATATTTCAGCTCAGAGACCCTTCATCAGTGACAGAGTTAATATTTCAGCTCAGTGACCCTTCATCATTGACACTGTTAATATTTCAGCTCAGTGACCTCCATCATTGACAGAGTTCATGTTTCAGCTCAGTGACCCTTCATCATTGACAGAGTTAATGTTTCAGCTCAGTGACCTCCAGCATTGACAGAGTTAATATTTCAGCTCAGTGACCCTTCATCAGTGACAGAGTTAATATTTCAGCTCAGTGACCCTTCATCATTGACCAATTAATATTTCAGCTCAGTGACCCTTCATCATTGACAGAGTTTATGTTTCAGCTCAGTGACACTTCATTAGTGACAGAGTTAATATTTCAGCTCTGTGACCGTTCATCATTGACAGAGTTTAAATTTCAGCTCAGTGACCCTTCATCAGTGACAGAGTTAATATTTCAGCTCAGTGACACTTCATCATTGACAGAGTTTATATTTCAGCTCAGTGACCTCCATCATTGACATAGTTAATGTTTCAGCTCAGTGACCCTTCATCATTGACACTGTTAATATTTCAGCTCAGTGACCCTTCATCATTGACAGAGTTAATGTTTCAGCTCAGTGACCCTTCATCATTGACAGAGTTCAAGTTTCAGCTCAGTGACCCTTCATCATTGACAGAGTTAATGTTTCAGCTCAGTGACCTTCATCATTGACACTGTTAACATTTCAGCTCAGTGACCTCCATCATTGACAGAGTTAATGTTTCAGCTCAGTGACCCTTCATCATTGACAGAGTTAATGTTTCAGCTCAGTGACCTTCATCATTGACACTGTTAACATTTCAGCTCAGTGACCTCCATCATTGACAGAGTTTATATTTCAGCTCAGTGACCTCCATCATTGACAGAGTTAATGTTTCAGCTCAGTGACCTCCATCATTGACAGAGTTAATGTTTCAGCTCAGTGACCCTTCATCATTGACAGAGTTAATGTTTCAGCTCAGTGACCCTTCATCATTGACACTGTTAACATTTCAGCTCAGTGACCCTTCATCATTGACACTGTTAATATTTCAGCTCAGTGACCCTTCATCATTGACAGAGTTTATATTTCAGCTCAGTGACCTCCATCATTGACAGAGTTAATGTTTCAGCTCAGTGACCCTTCATCATTGACAATGTTAATATTTCAGCTCAGTGACCTCCATCATTGACAGAGTTCATGTTTCAGCTCAATGACCCTTCATCATTGACACTGTTAATGTTTCAGCTCAGTGACCCTTCATCATTGACAGAGTTTATGTTTCAGCTCAGTGACCCTTCATCATTGACACTGTTAATGTTTCAGCTCAGTGACCCTTCATCATTGACAGAGTTCATGTTTCAGCTCAGTGACCTTCATCATTGACAGAGTTCATGTTTCAGCTCAGTGACCTTCATCATTGACAGAGTTCATGTTTCAGCTCAATGACCCTTCATCATTGACACTGTTAATATTTCAGCTCAGTGACCCTTCATCATTGACAGAGTTCATGTTTCAGCTCAATGACCCTTCATCATTGACACTGTTAATATTTCAGCTCAGTGACACTTCATCATTGACAGAGTTTATGTTTCAGCTCAATGACCCTTCATCATTGACACTGTTAATATTTCAGCTCAGTGACCCTTCATCATTGACAGAGTTCATGTTTCAGCTCAATGACCCTTCATCATTGACACTGTTAATATTTCAGCTCAGTGACACTTCATCATTGACAGAGTTTATGTTTCAGCTCAATGACCCTTCATCATTGACACTGTTAATATTTCAGCTCAGTGACCCTTCATCATTGACAGAGTTCATGTTTCAGCTCAATGACCCTTCATCATTGACACTGTTAATATTTCAGCTCAGTGACACTTCATCATTGACAGAGTTCATGTTTCAGCTCAGTGACCTTCATCATTGACACTGTTAATATTTCAGCTCAGTGACACTTCATCATTGACAGAGTTTATGTTTCAGCTCAGTGACCTTCATCATTGACAGATTAATATTTCAGCTCAGTGACCCTTCATCATTGACACTGTTAATGTTTCAGCTCAGTGACCCTTCATCATTGACACTGTTAATATTTCAGCTCAGTGACACTTCATCATTGACAGAGATTATGTTTCAGCTCAATGACCCTTCATCATTGACAGATTAATATTTCAGCTCAGTGACACTTCATCATTGACAGACTTTATGTTTCAGCTCAATGACCCTTCATCATTGACACTGTTAATATTTCAGCTCAGTGACACTTCATCATTGACAGACTTTATGTTTCAGCTCAGTGACCTTCATCATTGACACTGTTAATATTTCAGCTCACTGACCTTCATCATTGACAGATTAATATTTCAGCTCAGTGACCTCCATCAGTGACAGAGTTAATATTTCAGCTCAGTGACCTTCATCATTGACACTGTTAATATTTCAGCTCAGTGACCCTCCATCAGTGACACAGTTAATATTTCAACTCAGTGACCTTCATCAGTGACAATGTTAATATTTCAGCTCTGTGACCCTTCATCATTGACAGAGTTTATGTTTCAGCTCAGTGACCTCCATCATTGATAGAGTATATATTTCAGCTCAGTGACCCTTCATCATTGACAGAGTTAATATTTCAGCTCAGTGACCCTTCATCATTGACAGAGTTAATATTTCAGCTCAGTGACCCTTCATCATTGACAGAGTTAACATTTCAGCTCAGTGACCTCCATCATTGACAGAGTATATATTTCAGCTCAGTGACCCTTCATCAGTGACAGAGTTAATATTTCAGCTCAGTGACCCTTCATCATTGACAGAGTTCATGTTTCAGCTCAGTGACCCTTCATCATTGACAGAGTTAATGTTTCAGCTCAGTGACCTCCAGCATTGACAGAGTTAATATTTCAGCTCAGTGACCCTTCATCAGTGACAGAGTTAATATTTCAGCTCAGTGACCCTTCATCATTGACCAATTAATATTTCAGCTCAGTGACCCTTCATCATTGACAGAGTTTATGTTTCAGCTCAGTGACACTTCATTAGTGACAGAGTTAATATTTCAGCTCTGTGACCGTTCATCATTGACAGAGTTTAAATTTCAGCTCAGTGACCCTTCATCAGTGACAGAGTTAATATTTCAGCTCAGTGACACTTCATCATTGACAGAGTTTATATTTCAGCTCAGTGACCTCCATCATTGACATAGTTAATGTTTCAGCTCAGTGACCCTTCATCATTGACACTGTTAATATTTCAGCTCAGTGACCCTTCATCATTGACAGAGTTAATGTTTCAGCTCAGTGACCCTTCATCATTGACAGAGTTCAAGTTTCAGCTCAGTGACCCTTCATCATTGACAGAGTTAATGTTTCAGCTCAGTGACCTTCATCATTGACACTGTTAACATTTCAGCTCAGTGACCTCCATCATTGACAGAGTTCAAGTTTCAGCTCAGTGACCCTTCATCATTGACAGAGTTAATGTTTCAGCTCAGTGACCCTTCATCATTGACACTATTAATGTTTCAGCTCAGTGACCCTTCATCATTGACACTGTTAATATTTCAGCTCAGTGACCCTTCATCATTGACACTGTTAATATTTCAGCTCAGTGACCCTTCATCATTGACACTGTTAATATTTCAGCTCAGTGACCCTTCATCATTGACACTGTTAATATTTCAGCTCAGTGTCACTTCATCATTGACAGAGTTCATGTTTCAGCTCAGTGACCCTTCATCATTGACACTGTTAATATTTCAGCTCAGTGACCCTTCATCATTGACACTGTTAATATTTCAGCTCAGTGACACTTCATCATTGACAGAGTTCATGTTTCAGCTCAGTGACCCTTCATCATTGACACTGTTAATATTTCAGCTCAGTGACCCTTCATCATTGACACTGTTAATATTTCAGCTCAGTGACCCTTCATCATTGACACTGTTAATATTTCAGCTCAGTGACCCTTCATCATTGACACTGTTAATATTTCAGCTCAGTGACCCTTCATCATTGACACTGTTAATATTTCAGCTCAGTGTCACTTCATCATTGACAGAGTTCATGTTTCAGCTCAGTGACCTTCATCATTGACAGAGTTCATGTTTCAGCTCAATGACCCTTCATCATTGACACTGTTTATGTTTCAGCTCAATGACCCTTCATCATTGACATTGTTAATATTTCAGCTCAGTGACACTTCATCATTGACACTGTTAATATTTCAGCTCAGTGACACTTCATCATTGACAGAGTTTATGTTTCAGCTCAGTGACCTTCATCCACCCTGTCTCATGAGAAAATGGGTGAGATTCTAAACGAGTACTTTGCATCGGTATTCACCGAGGAGAGGGACATGACGGATGTTGAGGTTAGGAACAGATGTTTGATTACTCTTGGTCAAGTCGGCATAAGGAGGGAGGAAGTGTTGGGTATTCTAAAGGGCATTAAGGTGGACAAGTCCCCAGGTCCGGATGGGATCTATCCCAGGTTACTGAGGGAAGCGAGAGAGGAAATAGCTGGGGCCTTAACAGATATCTTTGCAGCATCCTTAAACACGGGTGAGGTCCCGGAGGACTGGAGAATTGCTAATGTTGTCCCCTTGTTTAAGAAGGGTAGCAGGGATAATCCAGGTAATTATAGACCGGTGAGCCTGACGTCAGTGGTAGGGAAGCTGCTGGAGAAGATACTGAGGGATAGGATCTATTCCCATTTGGAAGAAAATGGGCTCATCAGTGATAGGCAACATGGTTTTGTGCAGGGAAGGTCATGTCTTACCAACTTAATAGAATTCTTTGAGGAAGTGACAAAGTTGATTGATGAGGGAAGGGCTGTCGATGTCATATACATGGACTTCAGTAAGGCGTTTGATAAGGTTCCCCATGGCAGGCTGATGGAGAAAGTGAAGGCGCTTGGGGTCCAAGGTGTACTAGCTAGATGGATAAAGAACTGGCTGGGCAACAGGAGACAGAGAGTAGCAGTAGAAGGGAGTTTCTCAAAATGGAGACGTGTGACCAATGGTGTTCCACAGGGATCCGTGCTGGGACCACTGTTGTTTGTGATATACATTAATGATTTGGAGGAAGGTATAGGTGGACTGATTAGCAAATTTGCAGACGACACTAAGATTGGTGGAGTAGCAGATAGTGAAGGGGACTGTCAGAGAATACAGGAGAATATAGATAGATTGGAGAGTTGGGCAGAGAAATGGCAGATGGAGTTCAATCAGGGCAAATGCGAGGTGATGCATTTTGGAAGATCCAATTCAAGAGTGAACTATACAGTAAATGGAAAAGTCCTGGGGAAAATTGATGTCCAGAGAGATTTGGGTGTTCAGGTCCACTGTTCCCTGAAGGTGGCAACGCAGGTAAATAGAGTGGTCAAGAAGGCATACGGCATGCTTTCCTTCATCGGACGGGGCATTGAGTACAAGAGTTGGCAGGTCATGTTACAGTTGTATAGGACTTTGGTTCGGCCACATTTGGAATACTGCGTACATTTCTGGTCGCCACATTATCAAAAGGATGTGGATGCTTTGGAGAGGGTGCAGAGGAGGTTCACCAGGATGTTGCCTGGTATGGAGGGCGCTAGCTATGAAGAGAGGTTGAGCAGATTAGGATTATTTTCATTAGAAAGACGGAGGTTGAGGGGGGACCTGATTGAGGTGTACAAAATCATGAGAGGTGGATAGCAAGAGGCTTTTTCCCAGAGTGGGGGTTTCAATTACTAGAGGACACGAGTTCAAAGTGAAAGGGGAAAAGTTTAGGGGGGATATGCGTGGAAAGTTCTTTACGCAGAGGGTGGTGGGCACCTGGAACGCATTGCCAGCGGAGGTGGTAGATGCGGGCACGATGGAGTCTTTTAAGATGTATCTAGACAGATACATGAATGGGCAGGAAGAAAAGAGATACAGAACCTTAGAAAATAGGCGACATGTTTAGAGAGAGGATCTGGATCGGCGCAGGCTTGGAGGGCCGAAGGGCCTGTTCCTGTGCTGTAATTATCTTTGTTCTTTGTTTTTTTGTTCTATCATTGACACTGTTAATATTTCAGCTCAGTGACACTTCATCATTGACAGAGTTTATGTTTCAGCTCAGTGACCTTCATCATTGACACTGTTAATATTTCAGCTCAGTGACCTTCATCATTGACAGAGTTTATGTTTCAGCTCAGTGACCTTCATCATTGACACTGTTAATATTTCAGCTCAGTGACCCTTCATCATTGACAGAGTTTATGTTTCAGCTCAATGACCCTTCATCATTGACAGATTAATATTTCAGCTCAGTGACCCTTCATCATTGACAGAGTTTATGTTTCAGCTCAATGACCCTTCATCATTGACAGATTAATATTTCAGCTCAATGACCCTTCATCATTGACAGAGTTTATGTTTCAGCTCAGTGACCCTTCATCATTGACACTGTTAATATTTCAGCTCAGTGACCCTTCATCATTGACAGAGTTTATGTTTCAGTTCAATGACCCTTCATCATTGACAGATTAATATTTCAGCTCAGTGACCCTTCATCATTGACAGATTAATATTTCAGCTTAGTGACCCTTCATCAGTGACAGAGTTAATATTTCAGCTCTGTGACCCTTCATCATTGACAGAGTTAATATTTCAGCTCTGTGACCCTTCATCATTGACAGAGTTAATATTTCAGCTCTGTGACCCTTCATCATTGACAGATTAATATTTCAGCTCAGTGACCCTTCATCATTGACAGATTAATATTTCAGCTCAGTGACCTTCATCATTGACACTGTTAATATATCAGCTCAGTGACCCTTCATCATTGACAGATTAATATTTCAGCTCAGTGACCCTTCATCATTGACAGAGTTAATATTACAGCTCTGTGACCCTTCATCATTGACAGAGTTTATGTTTCAGCTCAGTGACCCTTCATCAGTGACAGAGTTAACATTTCAGCTCAGTGACCCTTCATCAGTGACAGAGTTAATATTTCAGCTCTGTGACCCTTCATCATTGACAGAGTTAATATTTCAGCTCAGTGACCCTTCATCAGTGACAGAGTTAATATTTCAGCTCTGTGACCCTTCATCATTGACACTGTTAATATTTCAGCTCAGTGACACTTCATCATTGACAGAGTTCATGTTTCAGCTCAGTGATCTTCATCATTGACAATGTTAATATTTCAGCTCTGTGACCTTCATCATTGACACTGTTAATATTTCAGCTCAGTGACCCTTCATCATTGACAGAGTTTATGTTTCAGCTCAGTGACCTTCATCATTGACACTGTTAATATTTCAGCTCAGTGACCCTTCATCATTGACATTGTTCATATTTCAGCTCAGTGACTCTTCATCATTGACAGAGTTTATGTTTCAGGTCAGTGACCTTCATCATTGACACTGTTAATATTTCAGCTCAGTGACCCTTCATCATTTACAGAGTTTATGTTTCAGCTCAGTGACCCTTCATCATTGACACTGTTAATATTTCAGCTCAGTGACCCTTCATCATTGACACTGTTCATATTTCAGCTCAGTGACCCTTCATCATTGACACTGTTAATATTTCAGCTCAGTGACCCTTCATCATTGACATTGTTCATATTTCAGCTCAGTGACCCTTCATCATTGACAGAGTTTATGTTTCACCTCAATGACCCTTCATCATTGACACTGTTAATATTTCAGCTCAGTGACCTTCATCATTGACACTGTTAATATTTCAGCTCAGTGACCTTCATCATTGACACTGTTAATATTTCAGCTCAGTGACCCTTCATCATTGACAGAGTTTATGTTTCAGCTCAGTGACCTTCATCATTGACACTGTTAATATTTCAGCTCAGTGACCCTTCATCATTGACACTGTTCATATTTCAGCTCAGTGACTCTTCATCATTGACAGAGTTTATGTTTCAGTTCAGTGACCTTCATCATTGACACTGTTAATATTTCAGCTCAGTGACCCTTCATCATTGACAGAGTTTATGTTTCAGCTCAGTGACCCTTCATCATTGACACTGTTAATATTTCAGCTCAGTGACCCTTCATCATTGACAGAGTTTATGTTTCAGCTCAGTGACCCTTCATCATTGACACTGTTAATATTTCAGCTCAGTGACCCTTCATCATTGACACTGTTCATATTTCAGCTCAGTGACACTTCATCATTGACAGAGTTTATGTTTCAGCTAAGTGACCTTCATCATTGACACTGTTAATATTTCAGCTCAGTGACACTTCATCATTGACAGAGTTTATGTTTCAGCTCAGTGACCTTCATCATTGACACTGTTAATATTTCAGCTCAGTGACACTTCATCATTGACAGAGTTTATGTTTCAGCTCAATGATCCTTCATCATTGACAGATTAATATTTCAGCTCAGTGACCCTTCATCATTGACACTGTTAATATTTCAGCTCAGTGACCCTTCATCATTGACAGATTAATATTTCAGCTCAGTGACACTTCATCATTGACAGACTTTATGTTTCAGCTCAATGACCCTTCATCATTGACAGATTAATATTTCAGCTCAGTGACCCTTCATCATTGACACTGTTAATATTTCAGCTCACTGACCTTCATCATTGACAGATTAATATTTCAGCTCAGTGACCCTTCATCATTGACACTGTTAATATTTCAGCTCAGTGACACTTCATCATTGACAGAGTTTATGTTTCAGCTCAGTGACCCTTCATCATTGACACTGTTAATATTTCAGCTCAGTGAAACTTCATCATTGACAGAGTTTATGTTTCAGCTCAGTGACCTTCATCATTGACACTGTTAATATTTCAGCTCAGTGACACTTCATCATTGACAGACTTTATGTTTCAGCTCAGTGATCTTCATCATTGACAATGTTAATATTTCAGCTCTGTGACCTTCATCATTGACACTGTTAATATTTCAGCTCAGTGACCCTTCATCATTGACAGAGTTTATGTTTCAGCTCAGTGACCTTCATCATTGACACTGTTAATATTTCAGCTCAGTGACCCTTCATCATTGACATTGTTCATATTTCAGCTCAGTGACTCTTCATCATTGACAGAGTTTATGTTTCAGGTCAGTGACCTTCATCATTGACACTGTTAATATTTCAGCTCAGTGACCCTTCATCATTTACAGAGTTTATGTTTCAGCTCAGTGACACTTCATCATTGACACTGTTAATATTTCAGCTCACTGACCTTCATCATTGACAGATTAATATTTCAGCTCAGTGACCCTTCATCATTGACACTGTTAATATTTCAGCTCAGTGACACTTCATCATTGACAGAGTTTATGTTTCAGCTCAGTGACCCTTCATCATTGACACTGTTAATATTTCAGCTCAGTGACCCTTCATCATTGACAGAGTTAATGTTTCAGCTCAGTGACCCTTCATCATTGACAGAGTTCAAGTTTCAGCTCAGTGACCCTTCATCATTGACAGAGTTAATGTTTCAGCTCAGTGACCTTCATCATTGACACTGTTAACATTTCAGCTCAGTGACCTCCATCATTGACAGAGTTTATATTTCAGCTCAGTGACCTCCATCATTGACAGAGTTAATGTTTCAGCTCAGTGACCCTTCATCATTGACAGAGTTAATGTTTCAGCTCAGTGACCCTTCATCATTGACAGAGTTAATGTTTCAGCTCAGTGACCCTTCATCATTGACACTGTTAACATTTCAGCTCAGTGACCCTTCATCATTGACACTGTTAATATTTCAGCTCAGTGACCCTTCATCATTGACAGAGTTTATATTTCAGCTCAGTGACCTCCATCATTGACAGAGTTAATGTTTCAGCTCAGTGACCCTTCATCATTGACAATGTTAATATTTCAGCTCAGTGACCTCCATCATTGACAGAGTTCATGTTTCAGCTCAATGACCCTTCATCATTGACACTGTTAATGTTTCAGCTCAGTGACCCTTCATCATTGACAGAGTTTATGTTTCAGCTCAGTGACCCTTCATCATTGACACTGTTAATGTTTCAGCTCAGTGACCCTTCATCATTGACAGAGTTCATGTTTCAGCTCAGTGACCTTCATCATTGACAGAGTTCATGTTTCAGCTCAGTGACCTTCATCATTGACAGAGTTCATGTTTCAGCTCAATGACCCTTCATCATTGACACTGTTAATATTTCAGCTCAGTGACCCTTCATCATTGACAGAGTTCATGTTTCAGCTCAATGACCCTTCATCATTGACACTGTTAATATTTCAGCTCAGTGACACTTCATCATTGACAGAGTTTATGTTTCAGCTCAATGACCCTTCATCATTGACACTGTTAATATTTCAGCTCAGTGACCCTTCATCATTGACAGAGTTCATGTTTCAGCTCAATGACCCTTCATCATTGACACTGTTAATATTTCAGCTCAGTGACACTTCATCATTGACAGAGTTTATGTTTCAGCTCAATGACCCTTCATCATTGACACTGTTAATATTTCAGCTCAGTGACCCTTCATCATTGACAGAGTTCATGTTTCAGCTCAATGACCCTTCATCATTGACACTGTTAATATTTCAGCTCAGTGACACTTCATCATTGACAGAGTTCATGTTTCAGCTCAGTGACCTTCATCATTGACACTGTTAATATTTCAGCTCAGTGACACTTCATCATTGACAGAGTTTATGTTTCAGCTCAGTGACCTTCATCATTGACAGATTAATATTTCAGCTCAGTGACCCTTCATCATTGACACTGTTAATGTTTCAGCTCAATGACCCTTCATCATTGACAGATTAATATTTCAGCTCAGTGACACTTCATCATTGACAGACTTTATGTTTCAGCTCAATGACCCTTCATCATTGACACTGTTAATATTTCAGCTCAGTGACACTTCATCATTGACAGACTTTATGTTTCAGCTCAGTGACCTTCATCATTGACACTGTTAATATTTCAGCTCACTGACCTTCATCATTGACAGATTAATATTTCAGCTCAGTGACCTCCATCAGTGACAGAGTTAATATTTCAGCTCAGTGACCTTCATCAGTGACACTGTTAATATTTCAGCTCAGTGACCTCCATCAGTGACAGAGTTAATATTTCAGCTCAGTGACCTTCATCATTGACACTGTTAATATTTCAGCTCAGTGACCCTCCATCAGTGACACAGTTAATATTTCAACTCAGTGACCTTCATCAGTGACAATGTTAATATTTCAGCTCTGTGACCCTTCATCATTGACAGAGTTTATGTTTCAGCTCAGTGACCTCCATCATTGATAGAGTATATATTTCAGCTCAGTGACCCTTCATCATTGACAGAGTTAATATTTCAGCTCAGTGACCCTTCATCATTGACAGAGTTAATATTTCAGCTCAGTGACCCTTCATCAGTGACAGAGTTAATATTTCAGCTCAGTGACCCTTCATCATTGACAGAGTTAATATTTCAGCTCAGTGACCTCCATCATTGACAGAGTATATATTTCAGCTCAGTGACCCTTCATCAGTGACAGAGTTAATATTTCAGCTCAGAGACCCTTCATCAGTGACAGAGTTAATATTTCAGCTCAGTGACCCTTCATCATTGACACTGTTAATATTTCAGCTCAGTGACCTCCATCATTGACAGAGTTCATGTTTCAGCTCAGTGACCCTTCATCATTGACAGAGTTAATGTTTCAGCTCAGTGACCTCCAGCATTGACAGAGTTAATATTTCAGCTCAGTGACCCTTCATCAGTGACAGAGTTAATATTTCAGCTCAGTGACCCTTCATCATTGACCAATTAATATTTCAGCTCAGTGACCCTTCATCATTGACAGAGTTTATGTTTCAGCTCAGTGACACTTCATTAGTGACAGAGTTAATATTTCAGCTCTGTGACCGTTCATCATTGACAGAGTTTAAATTTCAGCTCAGTGACCCTTCATCAGTGACAGAGTTAATATTTCAGCTCAGTGACACTTCATCATTGACAGAGTTTATATTTCAGCTCAGTGACCTCCATCATTGACATAGTTAATGTTTCAGCTCAGTGACCCTTCATCATTGACACTGTTAATATTTCAGCTCAGTGACCCTTCATCATTGACAGAGTTAATGTTTCAGCTCAGTGACCCTTCATCATTGACAGAGTTCAAGTTTCAGCTCAGTGACCCTTCATCATTGACAGAGTTAATGTTTCAGCTCAGTGACCTTCATCATTGACACTGTTAACATTTCAGCTCAGTGACCTCCATCATTGACAGAGTTCAAGTTTCAGCTCAGTGACCCTTCATCATTGACAGAGTTAATGTTTCAGCTCAGTGACCCTTCATCATTGACACTATTAATGTTTCAGCTCAGTGACCCTTCATCATTGACACTGTTAATATTTCAGCTCAGTGACCCTTCATCATTGACACTGTTAATATTTCAGCTCAGTGACCCTTCATCATTGACACTGTTAATATTTCAGCTCAGTGACCTCCATCATTGACACTGTTAATATTTCAGCTCAGTGACCCTTCATCATTGACACTGTTAATATTTCAGCTCAGTGACCCTTCATCATTGACACTGTTAATATTTCAGCTCAGTGACCCTTCATCATTGACACTGTTAATATTTCAGCTCAGTGTCACTTCATCATTGACAGAGTTCATGTTTCAGCTCAGTGACCCTTCATCATTGACACTGTTAATATTTCAGCTCAGTGACCCTTCATCATTGACACTGTTAATATTTCAGCTCAGTGACACTTCATCATTGACAGAGTTCATGTTTCAGCTCAGTGACCCTTCATCATTGACACTGTTAATATTTCAGCTCAGTGACCCTTCATCATTGACACTGTTAATATTTCAGCTCAGTGACCCTTCATCATTGACACTGTTAATATTTCAGCTCAGTGACCCTTCATCATTGACACTGTTAATATTTCAGCTCAGTGACCCTTCATCATTGACACTGTTAATATTTCAGCTCAGTGTCACTTCATCATTGACAGAGTTCATGTTTCAGCTCAGTGACCTTCATCATTGACAGAGTTCATGTTTCAGCTCAATGACCCTTCATCATTGACACTGTTTATGTTTCAGCTCAATGACCCTTCATCATTGACATTGTTAATATTTCAGCTCAGTGACACTTCATCATTGACACTGTTAATATTTCAGCTCAGTGACACTTCATCATTGACAGAGTTTATGTTTCAGCTCAGTGACCTTCATCCACCCTGTCTCATGAGAAAATGGGTGAGATTCTAAACGAGTACTTTGCATCGGTATTCACCGAGGAGAGGGACATGACGGATGTTGAGGTTAGGAACAGATGTTTGATTACTCTTGGTCAAGTCGGCATAAGGAGGGAGGAAGTGTTGGGTATTCTAAAGGGCATTAAGGTGGACAAGTCCCCAGGTCCGGATGGGATCTATCCCAGGTTACTGAGGGAAGCGAGAGAGGAAATAGCTGGGGCCTTAACAGATATCTTTGCAGCATCCTTAAACACGGGTGAGGTCCCGGAGGACTGGAGAATTGCTAATGTTGTCCCCTTGTTTAAGAAGGGTAGCAGGGATAATCCAGGTAATTATAGACCGGTGAGCCTGACGTCAGTGGTAGGGAAGCTGCTGGAGAAGATACTGAGGGATAGGATCTATTCCCATTTGGAAGAAAATGGGCTCATCAGTGATAGGCAACATGGTTTTGTGCAGGGAAGGTCATGTCTTACCAACTTAATAGAATTCTTTGAGGAAGTGACAAAGTTGATTGATGAGGGAAGGGCTGTCGATGTCATATACATGGACTTCAGTAAGGCGTTTGATAAGGTTCCCCATGGCAGGCTGATGGAGAAAGTGAAGGCGCTTGGGGTCCAAGGTGTACTAGCTAGATGGATAAAGAACTGGCTGGGCAACAGGAGACAGAGAGTAGCAGTAGAAGGGAGTTTCTCAAAATGGAGACGTGTGACCAGTGGTGTTCCACAGGGATCCGTGCTGGGACCACTGTTGTTTGTGATATACATTAATGATTTGGAGGAAAGTATAGGTGGACTGATTAGCAAATTTGCAGACGACACTAAGATTGGTGGAGTAGCAGATAGTGAAGGGGACTGTCAGAGAATACAGGAGAATATAGATAGATTGGAGAGTTGGGCAGAGAAATGGCAGATGGAGTTCAATCAGGGCAAATGCGAGGTGATGCATTTTGGAAGATCCAATTCAAGAGTGAACTATACAGTAAATGGAAAAGTCCTGGGGAAAATTGATGTCCAGAGAGATTTGGGTGTTCAGGTCCACTGTTCCCTGAAGGTGGCAACGCAGGTAAATAGAGTGGTCAAGAAGGCATACGGCATGCTTTCCTTCATCGGACGGGGCATTGAGTACAAGAGTTGGCAGGTCATGTTACAGTTGTATAGGACTTTGGTTCGGCCACATTTGGAATACTGCGTACATTTCTGGTCGCCACATTATCAAAAGGATGTGGATGCTTTGGAGAGGGTGCAGAGGAGGTTCACCAGGATGTTGCCTGGTATGGAGGGCGCTAGCTATGAAGAGAGGTTGAGCAGATTAGGATTATTTTCATTAGAAAGACGGAGGTTGAGGGGGGACCTGATTGAGGTGTACAAAATCATGAGAGGTGGATAGCAAGAGGCTTTTTCCCAGAGTGGGGGTTTCAATTACTAGAGGACACGAGTTCAAAGTGAAAGGGGAAAAGTTTAGGGGGGATATGCGTGGAAAGTTCTTTACGCAGAGGGTGGTGGGCACCTGGAACGCATTGCCAGCGGAGGTGGTAGATGCGGGCACGATGGAGTCTTTTAAGATGTATCTAGACAGATACATGAATGGGCAGGAAGAAAAGAGATACAGAACCTTAGAAAATAGGCGACATGTTTAGAGAGAGGATCTGGATCGGCGCAGGCTTGGAGGGCCGAAGGGCCTGTTCCTGTGCTGTAATTATCTTTGTTCTTTGTTTTTTTGTTCTATCATTGACACTGTTAATATTTCAGCTCAGTGACACTTCATCATTGACAGAGTTTATGTTTCAGCTCAGTGACCTTCATCATTGACACTGTTAATATTTCAGCTCAGTGACCTTCATCATTGACAGAGTTTATGTTTCAGCTCAGTGACCTTCATCATTGACACTGTTAATATTTCAGCTCAGTGACCCTTCATCATTGACAGAGTTTATGTTTCAGCTCAATGACCCTTCATCATTGACAGATTAATATTTCAGCTCAGTGACCCTTCATCATTGACAGAGTTTATGTTTCAGCTCAATGACCCTTCATCATTGACAGATTAATATTTCAGCTCAATGACCCTTCATCATTGACAGAGTTTATGTTTCAGCTCAGTGACCCTTCATCATTGACACTGTTAATATTTCAGCTCAGTGACCCTTCATCATTGACAGAGTTTATGTTTCAGTTCAATGACCCTTCATCATTGACAGATTAATATTTCAGCTCAGTGACCCTTCATCATTGACAGATTAATATTTCAGCTTAGTGACCCTTCATCAGTGACAGAGTTAATATTTCAGCTCTGTGACCCTTCATCATTGACAGAGTTAATATTTCAGCTCTGTGACCCTTCATCATTGACAGAGTTAATATTTCAGCTCTGTGACCCTTCATCATTGACAGAGTTAATATTTCAGCTCTGTGACCCTTCATCATTGACAGATTAATATTTCAGCTCAGTGACCCTTCATCATTGACAGATTAATATTTCAGCTCAGTGACCTTCATCATTGACACTGTTAATATATCAGCTCAGTGACCCTTCATCATTGACAGATTAATATTTCAGCTCAGTGACCCTTCATCATTGACAGAGTTAATATTACAGCTCTGTGACCCTTCATCATTGACAGAGTTTATGTTTCAGCTCAGTGACCCTTCATCAGTGACAGAGTTAACATTTCAGCTCAGTGACCCTTCATCAGTGACAGAGTTAATATTTCAGCTCTGTGACCCTTCATCATTGACAGAGTTAATATTTCAGCTCAGTGACCCTTCATCAGTGACAGAGTTAATATTTCAGCTCTGTGACCCTTCATCATTGACACTGTTAATATTTCAGCTCAGTGACACTTCATCATTGACAGAGTTCATGTTTCAGCTCAGTGATCTTCATCATTGACAATGTTAATATTTCAGCTCTGTGACCTTCATCATTGACACTGTTAATATTTCAGCTCAGTGACCCTTCATCATTGACAGAGTTTATGTTTCAGCTCAGTGACCTTCATCATTGACACTGTTAATATTTCAGCTCAGTGACCCTTCATCATTGACATTGTTCATATTTCAGCTCAGTGACTCTTCATCATTGACAGAGTTTATGTTTCAGGTCAGTGACCTTCATCATTGACACTGTTAATATTTCAGCTCAGTGACCCTTCATCATTTACAGAGTTTATGTTTCAGCTCAGTGACCCTTCATCATTGACACTGTTAATATTTCAGCTCAGTGACCCTTCATCATTGACACTGTTCATATTTCAGCTCAGTGACCCTTCATCATTGACACTGTTAATATTTCAGCTCAGTGACCCTTCATCATTGACATTGTTCATATTTCAGCTCAGTGACCCTTCATCATTGACAGAGTTTATGTTTCACCTCAATGACCCTTCATCATTGACACTGTTAATATTTCAGCTCAGTGACCTTCATCATTGACACTGTTAATATTTCAGCTCAGTGACCTTCATCATTGACACTGTTAATATTTCAGCTCAGTGACCCTTCATCATTGACAGAGTTTATGTTTCAGCTCAGTGACCTTCATCATTGACACTGTTAATATTTCAGCTCAGTGACCCTTCATCATTGACACTGTTCATATTTCAGCTCAGTGACTCTTCATCATTGACAGAGTTTATGTTTCAGTTCAGTGACCTTCATCATTGACACTGTTAATATTTCAGCTCAGTGACCCTTCATCATTGACAGAGTTTATGTTTCAGCTCAGTGACCCTTCATCATTGACACTGTTAATATTTCAGCTCAGTGACCCTTCATCATTGACAGAGTTTATGTTTCAGCTCAGTGACCCTTCATCATTGACACTGTTAATATTTCAGCTCAGTGACCCTTCATCATTGACACTGTTCATATTTCAGCTCAGTGACACTTCATCATTGACAGAGTTTATGTTTCAGCTAAGTGACCTTCATCATTGACACTGTTAATATTTCAGCTCAGTGACACTTCATCATTGACAGAGTTTATGTTTCAGCTCAGTGACCTTCATCATTGACACTGTTAATATTTCAGCTCAGTGACACTTCATCATTGACAGAGTTTATGTTTCAGCTCAATGATCCTTCATCATTGACAGATTAATATTTCAGCTCAGTGACCCTTCATCATTGACACTGTTAATATTTCAGCTCAGTGACCCTTCATCATTGACAGATTAATATTTCAGCTCAGTGACACTTCATCATTGACAGACTTTATGTTTCAGCTCAATGACCCTTCATCATTGACAGATTAATATTTCAGCTCAGTGACCCTTCATCATTGACACTGTTAATATTTCAGCTCACTGACCTTCATCATTGACAGATTAATATTTCAGCTCAGTGACCCTTCATCATTGACACTGTTAATATTTCAGCTCAGTGACACTTCATCATTGACAGAGTTTATGTTTCAGCTCAGTGACCCTTCATCATTGACACTGTTAATATTTCAGCTCAGTGAAACTTCATCATTGACAGAGTTTATGTTTCAGCTCAGTGACCTTCATCATTGACACTGTTAATATTTCAGCTCAGTGACACTTCATCATTGACAGACTTTATGTTTCAGCTCAGTGATCTTCATCATTGACAATGTTAATATTTCAGCTCTGTGACCTTCATCATTGACACTGTTAATATTTCAGCTCAGTGACCCTTCATCATTGACAGAGTTTATGTTTCAGCTCAGTGACCTTCATCATTGACACTGTTAATATTTCAGCTCAGTGACCCTTCATCATTGACATTGTTCATATTTCAGCTCAGTGACTCTTCATCATTGACAGAGTTTATGTTTCAGGTCAGTGACCTTCATCATTGACACTGTTAATATTTCAGCTCAGTGACCCTTCATCATTTACA
This sequence comes from Heterodontus francisci, assembly GCF_036365525.1. Lineage (NCBI taxonomy): Eukaryota > Metazoa > Chordata > Chondrichthyes > Heterodontiformes > Heterodontidae > Heterodontus > Heterodontus francisci. Next base: position 5,166,765 of record NC_090401.1, read on the forward strand.
GAGTTTATGTTTCAGCTCAGTGACCCTTCATCATTGACACTGTTAATATTTCAGCTCAGTGACCCTTCATCATTGACACTGTTCATATTTCAGCTCAGTGACCCTTCATCATTGACACTGTTAATATTTCAGCTCAGTGACCCTTCATCATTGACATTGTTCATATTTCAGCTCAGTGACCCTTCATCATTGACAGAGTTTATGTTTCACCTCAATGACCCTTCATCATTGACACTGTTAATATTTCAGCTCAGTGACCTTCATCATTGACACTGTTAATATTTCAGCTCAGTGACCTTCATCATTGACACTGTTAATATTTCAGCTCAGTGACCCTTCATCATTGACAGAGTTTATGTTTCAGCTCAGTGACCTTCATCATTGACACTGTTAATATTTCAGCTCAGTGACCCTTCATCATTGACACTGTTCATATTTCAGCTCAGTGACTCTTCATCATTGACAGAGTTTATGTTTCAGTTCAGTGACCTTCATCATTGACACTGTTAATATTTCAGCTCAGTGACCCTTCATCATTGACAGAGTTTATGTTTCAGCTCAGTGACCCTTCATCATTGACACTGTTAATATTTCAGCTCAGTGACCCTTCATCATTGACAGAGTTTATGTTTCAGCTCAGTGACCCTTCATCATTGACACTGTTAATATTTCAGCTCAGTGACCCTTCATCATTGACACTGTTCATATTTCAGCTCAGTGACACTTCATCATTGACAGAGTTTATGTTTCAGCTAAGTGACCTTCATCATTGACACTGTTAATATTTCAGCTCAGTGACACTTCATCATTGACAGAGTTTATGTTTCAGCTCAGTGACCTTCATCATTGACACTGTTAATATTTCAGCTCAGTGACACTTCATCATTGACAGAGTTTATGTTTCAGCTCAATGATCCTTCATCATTGACAGATTAATATTTCAGCTCAGTGACCCTTCATCATTGACACTGTTAATATTTCAGCTCAGTGACCCTTCATCATTGACAGATTAATATTTCAGCTCAGTGACACTTCATCATTGACAGACTTTATGTTTCAGCTCAATGACCCTTCATCATTGACAGATTAATATTTCAGCTCAGTGACCCTTCATCATTGACACTGTTAATATTTCAGCTCACTGACCTTCATCATTGACAGATTAATATTTCAGCTCAGTGACCCTTCATCATTGACACTGTTAATATTTCAGCTCAGTGACACTTCATCATTGACAGAGTTTATGTTTCAGCTCAGTGACCCTTCATCATTGACACTGTTAATATTTCAGCTCAGTGAAACTTCATCATTGACAGAGTTTATGTTTCAGCTCAGTGACCTTCATCATTGACACTGTTAATATTTCAGCTCAGTGACACTTCATCATTGACAGACTTTATGTTTCAGCTCAGTGACCCTTCATCATTGACACTGTTAATATTTCAGCTCAGTGACACTTCATCATTGACAGAGTTTATGTTTCAGCTCAGTGACCTTCATCATTGACACTGTTAATATTTCAGCTCAATGACGCTTCATCATTGACAGATTAATATTTCAGCTCAATGACCCTTCATCATTGACACTGTTAATATTTCAGCTCAGTGACACTTCATCATTGACAGAGTTTATGTTTCAGCTCAGTGACCCTTCATCATTGACACTGTTAATATTTCAGCTCAGTGACACTTCATCATTGACAGAGTTTATGTTTCAGCTCAGTGACCCTTCATCATTGACAGATTAATATTTCAGCTCAGTGACCCTTCATCATTGACACTGTTAATATTTCAGCTCAGTGACACTTCATCATTGTCAGACTTTATGTTTCAGCTCAATGACCCTTCATCATTGACACTGTTAATATTTCAGCTCAGTGACACTTCATCATTGACAGAGTTTATGTTTCAGCTCAGTGACCTTCATCATTGACACTGTTAATATTTCAGCTCAATGACGCTTCATCATTGACAGATTAATATTTCAGCTCAATGACCCTTCATCATTGACACTGTTAATATTTCAGCTCAGTGACACTTCATCATTGACAGAGTTTATGTTTCAGCTCAGTGACCCTTCATCATTGACACTGTTAATATTTCAGCTCAGTGACACTTCATCATTGACAGAGTTTATGTTTCAGCTCAGTGACCCTTCATCATTGACAGATTAATATTTCAGCTCAGTGACCCTTCATCATTGACACTGTTAATATTTCAGCTCAGTGACACTTCATCATTGTCAGACTTTATGTTTCAGCTCAATGACCCTTCATCATTGACACTGTTAATATTTCAGCTCAGTGACACTTCATCATTGACAGAGTTTATGTTTCAGCTCAGTGACCTTCATCATTGACACTGTTAATATTTCAGCTCAGTGACCCTTCATCATTGACAGAGTTCATGTTTCAGCTCAGTGACCCTTCATCATTGACACTGTTAATATTTCAGCTCAGTGACACTTCATCATTGACAGAGTTTATGTTTCAGCTCAGTGACCTTCATCATTGACAGAGTTTATGTTTCAGCTCAGTGACACTTCATCATTGACAGAGTTTATGTTTCAGCTCAGTGACCTTCATCATTGACAGAGTTTATGTTTCAGCTCAGTGACCTTCATCATTGACAGATTAATATTTCAGCTCAGTGACCCTTCATCATTGACAGAGTTTATGTTTCAGCTCAGTGACCTTCATCATTGACAGAGTTTATGTTTCAGCTCAGTGACCTTCATCATTGACAGATTAATATTTCAGCTCAGTGACCCTTCATCATTGACAGAGTTTATGTTTCAGCTCAGTGACCCTTCATCATTGACAGATTAATATTTCAGCTCAGTGACCCTTCATCATTGACAGATTAATATTTCAGCTCAGTGACACTTCATCATTGACAGACTTTATGTTTCAGCTCAATGACCCTTCATCATTGACACTGTTAATATTTCAGCTCACTGACCTTCATCATTGACAGATTAATATTTCAGCTCAGGGACCCTTCATCATTGACAGAGTTAATATTTCAGCTCAGTGACCCTTCATCATTGACAGAGTTCATGTTTCAGCTCAATGACCCTTCATCATTGACACTTTTAATATTTCAGCTCACTGACCTTCATCATTGACAGATTAATATTTCAGGTCAGTGACCTTCATCATTGACAGATTAATATTTCAGCTCAGTGACCCTTCATCAGTGACAGAGTTAATATTTCAGCTCAGTGACCCTTCATCAGTGACAGAGTTAATATTTCAGCTCAGTGACCCTTCATCAGTGATACTTAATGTTTCAGCTCAGTGACCCTTCATCATTGACAGAGTTAATATTTCAGCTCAGTGACCCTTCATCAGTGATACTTAATGTTTCAGCTCAGTGACCCTTCATCATTGACAGATTAATATTTCAGCTCAGTGACCCTTCATCATTGACAGAGTTAATATTTCAGCTCAGTGACCCTTCATCAGTGATACTTAATGTTTCAGCTCAGTGACCCTTCATCATTGACAGATTAATATTTCAGCTCAGTGACCCTTCATCATTGACAGAGTTAATATTTCAGCTCAGTGACGCTTCATCAGTGATACTTAATGTTTCAGCTCAGTGACCTTCATAATTGACAGAGTTAATATTTCAGCTCAGTGACCGCCATCATTGACACTGTTCATATTTCAGCTCAGTGACCTTCTTCATTGACAGAGTTAATATTTCAGCTCAGTGACCTCCATCATTGACACTGTTCATATTTCAGCTCAGTTACCTTTCATGGTTGACACTGTTAATGTTTCAGCTCAGTGACCTTCATCATTGACAGAGTTAATATTTCAGCTCAGTGACCCTTCATCATTGACAGAGTTTATGTTTCAGCTCAGTGACCTTCATCATTGACACTGTTAATATTTCAGCTCAGTGACCCTTCATCATTGACACTGTTAATATTTCAGCTCAGTGACACTTCATCATTGACAGAGTTTATGTTTCAGTTCAGTGACCTTCATCATTGACACTGTTAATATTTCAGCTCAGTGACACTTCATCGTTGACAGAGTTAATATTTCAGCTCAATGACCCTTCATCATTGACACTGTTAATATTTCAGCTCAGTGACCCTTCATCATTGACAGAGTTTATGTTTCAGTTCAGTGACCTTCATCATTGACACTGTTAATATTTCAGCTCAGTGACACTTCATCATTGACAGAGTTCATGTTTCAGCTCAATGACCCTTCATCATTGACAGATTAATATTTCAGCTCAGTGACCCTTCATCATTGACACTGTTCATATTTCAGCTCAGTTACCTTTCATGGTTGACACTGTTAATGTTTCAGCTCAGTGACCTTCATCATTGACAGAGTTAATATTTCAGCTCAGTGACCTTCATCATTGACAGAGTTAATATTTCAGCTCAGTGACCTTTCATGGTTGACACTGTTAATGTTTCAGCTCAGTGACCTCCATCATTGACACAGTTCATATTTCAGCTCACTGACCTTCATCATTGACACTGTTACTGTTTCAGCTCAGTGACCCTTCATCATTGACAGAGTTTATGTTTCAGCTCAATGACCCTTCATCATTGACAGATTAATATTTCAGCTCAGTGACCCTTCATCATTGACACTGTTAATATTTCAGCTCAGTGACACTTCATCATTGACAGAGTTTATGTTTCAGCTCAGTGACCTTCATCATTGACACTGTTAATATTTCAGCTCTGTGACACTTCATCATTGACAGAGTTTATGTTTCAGCTCAGTGACCTTCATCATTGACACTGTTAATATTTCAGCTCAATGACCCTTCATCATTGACACTGTTAATATTTCAGCTCAGTGACACTTCATCATTGACAGAGTTAATATTTCAGCTCAATGACACTTCATCATTGACACTGTTAATATTTCAGCTCAGTGACCCTTCATCATTGTCAGAGTTTATGTTTCAGCTCAGTGACCTTCATCATTGACACTGTTAATATTTCAGCTCAATGACCCTTCATCATTGACAGAGTTTATGTTTCAGCTCAATGACCTTCATCATTGACAGATTAATATTTCAGCTCAGTGACCCTTCATCATTGGCACTGTTAATATTTCAGCTCAGTGACACTTCATCATTGACAGAGTTAATATTTCAGCTCAATGACCCTTCATCATTGACACTGTTAATATTTCAGCTCAGTGACCCTTCATCATTGACAGAGTTTATGTTTCAGCTCAGTGACCTTCATCATTGACACTGTTAATATTTCAGCTCAGTGACCCTTCATCATTGACAGAGTTTATGTTTCAGCTCAATGACCCTTCATCATTGACAGATTAATATTTCAGCTCAGTGACCCTTCATCATTGACAGAGTTAATATTTCAGCTCAGTGACCCTTCATCAGTGATACTTAATGTTTCAGCTCAGTGACCTTCATAATTGACAGAGTTAATATTTCAGCTCAGTGACCGCCATCATTGACACTGTTCATATTTCAGCTCAGTGACCTTCTTCATTGACAGAGTTAATATTTCAGCTCAGTGACCTCCATCATTGACACTGTTCATATTTCAGCTCAGTTACCTTTCATGGTTGACACTGTTAATGTTTCAGCTCAGTGACCTTCATCATTGACAGAGTTAATATTTCAGCTCAGTGACCCTTCATCATTGACAGAGTTTATGTTTCAGCTCAGTGACCTTCATCATTGACACTGTTAATATTTCAGCTCAGTGACCCTTCATCATTGACACTGTTAATATTTCAGCTCAGTGACACTTCATCATTGACAGAGTTTATGTTTCAGTTCAGTGACCTTCATCATTGACACTGTTAATATTTCAGCTCAGTGACACTTCATCGTTGACAGAGTTCATGTTTCAGCTCAATGACCCTTCATCATTGACAGATTAATATTTCAGCTCAGTGACCCTTCATCATTGACACTGTTAATATTTCAGCTCAGTGACCCTTCATCATTGACAGATTAATATTTCAGCTCAGTGACACTTCATCATTGACAGACTTTATGTTTCAGCTCAATGACCCTTCATCATTGACACTGTTAATATTTCAGCTCAGTGACACTTCATCATTGATAGAGTTAATATTTCAGCTCAGTGACCCTTCATCATTGACAGAGTTTATGTTTCAGTTCAGTGACCTTCATCATTGACACTGTTAATATTTCAGCTCAGTGACACTTCATCATTGACAGAGTTCATGTTTCAGCTCAACGACCCTTCATCATTGACAGATTAATATTTCAGCTCAGTGACCCTTCATCATTGACACTGTTAATATTTCAGCTCAGTGACCCTTCATCATTGACAGATTAATATTTCAGCTCAGTGACACTTCATCATTGACAGACTTTATGTTTCAGCTCAATGACCCTTCATCATTGACACTGTTAATATTTCAGCTCACTGACCTTCATCATTGACAGATTAATATTTCAGCTCAGTGACCCTTCATCATTGACAGAGTTAATATTTCAGCTCAGTGACCCTTCATCATTGACAGAGTTCATGTTTCAGCTCAATGACCCTTCATCATTGACACTGTTAATATTTCAGCTCACTGACCCTTCATCATTGACAGATTAATATTTCAGGTCAGTGACCTTCATCATTGACAGATTAATATTTCAGCTCAGTGACCCTTCATCAGTGACAGAGTTAATAGTTCAGCTCAGTGACCCTTCATCAGTGACAGAGTTAATATTTCAGCTCAGTGACCCTTCATCAGTGATACTTAATGTTTCAGCTCAGTGACCCTTCATCATTGACAGAGTTAATATTTCAGCTCAGTGACCCTTCATCAGTGATACTTAATGTTTCAGCTCAGTGACCCTTCATCATTGACAGATTAATATTTCAGCTCAGTGACCCTTCATCATTGACAGAGTTAATATTTCAGCTCAGTGACCCGTCATCAGTGATACTTAATGTTTCAGCTCAGTTACCTTCATAATTGACAGAGTTAATATTTCAGGTCAGTGACCGCCATCATTGACACTGTTCATATTTCAGCTCAGTGACCTTCTTCATTGACAGAGTTAATATTTCAGCTCAGTGACCCTTCATCATTGACAGAGTTAATATTTCAGCTCAGTGACCTCCATCATTGACACTGTTCATATTTCAGCTCAGTGACCTTTCATGGTTGACACTGTTAATATTTCAGCTCAGTGACCCTTCATCATTGACACTGTTCATATTTCAGCTCAGTTACCTTTCATGGTTGACACTGTTAATGTTTCAGCTCAGTGACCTTCATCATTGACAGAGTTAATATTTCAGCTCAGTGACCTTCATCATTGACAGAGTTAATATTTCAGCTCAGTGACCTTTCATGGTTGACACTGTTAATGTTTCAGCTCAGTGACCTCCATCATTGACACAGTTCATATTTCAGCTCAGTGACCTTCATCATTGACACTGTTAATGTTTCAGCTCAGTGACCCTTCATCATTGACAGAGTTTATGTTTCAGCTCAATGACCCTTCATCATTGACAGATTAATATTTCAGCTCAGTGACCCTTCATCATTGACACTGTTAATATTTCAGCTCAGTGACACTTCATCATTGACAGAGTTTATGTTTCAGCTCAGTGACCTTCATCATTGACACTGTTAATATTTCAGCTCAGTGACACTTCATCATTGACAGAGTTTATGTTTCAGCTCAGTGACCTTCATCATTGACACTGTTAATATTTCAGCTCAATGACCCTTCATCATTGACACTGTTAATATTTCAGCTCAGTGACACTTCATCATTGACAGAGTTAATATTTCAGCTCAATGACCCTTCATCATTGACACTGTTAATATTTCAGCTCAGTGACCCTTCATCATTGACAGAGTTTATGTTTCAGCTCAGTGACCTTCATCATTGACACTGTTAATATTTCAGCTCAGTGACCCTTCATCATTGACAGAGTTTATGTTTCAGCTCAATGACCCTTCATCATTGACAGATTAATATTTCAGCTCAGTGACCCTTCATCATTGACACTGTTAATATTTCAGCTCAGTGACACTTCATCATTGACAGAGTTTATGTTTCAGCTCAGTGACCTTCATCATTGACACTGTTAATATTTCAGCTCAGTGACACTTCATCATTGACAGAGTTTATGTTTCAGCTCAGTGACCTTCATCATTGACACTGTTAATATTTCAGCTCAATGACCCTTCATCATTGACACTGTTAATATTTCAGCTCAGTGACACTTCATCATTGACAGAGTTAATATTTCAGCTCAATGACCCTTCATCATTGACACTGTTAATATTTCAGCTCAGTGACCCTTCATCATTGACAGAGTTTATGTTTCAGTTCAGTGACCTTCATCATTGACACTGTTAATATTTCAGCTCAGTGACACTTCATCATTGACAGAGTTCATGTTTCAGCTCAATGACCCTTCATCATTGACAGATTAATATTTCAGCTCAGTGACCCTTCATCATTGACACTGTTCATATTTCAGCTCAGTTACCTTTCATGGTTGACACTGTTAATGTTTCAGCTCAGTGACCTTCATCATTGACAGAGTTAATATTTCAGCTCAGTGACCTTCATCATTGACAGAGTTAATATTTCAGCTCAGTGACCTTTCATGGTTGACACTGTTAATGTTTCAGCTCAGTGACCTCCATCATTGACACAGTTCATATTTCAGCTCACTGACCTTCATCATTGACACTGTTAATGTTTCAGCTCAGTGACCCTTCATCATTGACAGAGTTTATGTTTCAGCTCAATGACCCTTCATCATTGACAGATTAATATTTCAGCTCAGTGACCCTTCATCATTGACACTGTTAATATTTCAGCTCAGTGACACTTCATCATTGACAGAGTTTATGTTTCAGCTCAGTGACCTTCATCATTGACACTGTTAATATTTCAGCTCAGTGACACTTCATCATTGACAGAGTTTATGTTTCAGCTCAGTGACCTTCATCATTGACACTGTTAATATTTCAGCTCAATGACCCTTCATCATTGACACTGTTAATATTTCAGCTCAGTGACACTTCATCATTGACAGAGTTAATATTTCAGCTCAATGACCCTTCATCATTGACACTGTTAATATTTCAGCTCAGTGACCCTTCATCATTGTCAGAGTTTATGTTTCAGCTCAGTGACCTTCATCATTGACACTGTTAATATTTCAGCTCAGTGACCCTTCATCATTGACAGAGTTTATGTTTCAGCTCAATGACCTTCATCATTGACAGATTAATATTTCAGCTCAGTGACCCTTCATCATTGACACTGTTAATATTTCAGCTCAGTGACACTTCATCATTGACAGAGTTAATATTTCAGCTCAATGACCCTTCATCATTGACACTGTTAATATTTCAGCTCAGTGACCCTTCATCATTGACAGAGTTTATGTTTCAGCTCAGTGACCTTCATCATTGACACTGTTAATATTTCAGCTCAGTGACCCTTCATCATTGACAGAGTTTATGTTTCAGCTCAATGACCCTTCATCATTGACAGATTAATATTTCAGCTCAGTGACCCTTCATCATTGACACTGTTAATATTTCAGCTCAGTGACACTTCATCATTGACAGAGTTTATGTTTCAGCTCAGTGACCTTCATCATTGACACTGTTAATATTTCAGCTCAGTGACACTTCATCATTGACAGAGTTTATGTTTCAGCTCAGTGACCTTCATCATTGACACTGTTAATATTTCAGCTCAATGACCCTTCATCATTGACACTGTTAATATTTCAGCTCAGTGACACTTCATCATTGACAGAGTTAATATTTCAGCTCAATGACCCTTCATCATTGACACTGTTAATATTTCTGCTCAGTGACCCTTCATCTTTGACAGAGTTTATGTTTCAGTTCAGTGACCTTCATCATTGACACTGTTAATATTTCAGCTCAGTGACACTTCATCATTGACAGAGTTCATGTTTCAGCTCAATGACCCTTCATCATTGACAGATTAATATTTCAGCTCAGTGACCCTTCATCATTGACACTGTTCACATTTCAGCTCAGTTACCTTTCATGGTTGACACTGTTAATGTTTCAGCTCAGTGACCTTCATCATTGACAGAGTTAATATTTCAGCTCAGTGACCTTCATCATTGACAGAGTTAATATTTCAGCTCAGTGACCTTTCATGGTTGACACTGTTAATGTTTCAGCTCAGTGACCTCCATCATTGACACAGTTCATATTTCAGCTCACTGACCTTCATCATTGACACTGTTAATGTTTCAGCTCAGTGACCCTTCATCATTGACAGAGTTTATGTTTCAGCTCAATGACCCTTCATCATTGACAGATTAATATTTCAGCTCAGTGACCCTTCATCATTGACACTGTTAATATTTCAGCTCAGTGACACTTCATCATTGACAGAGTTTATGTTTCAGCTCAGTGACCTTCATCATTGACACTGTTAATATTTCAGCTCAATGACCCTTCATCATTGACACTGTTAATATTTCAGCTCAGTGACACTTCATCATTGACAGAGTTAATATTTCAGCTCAATGACCCTTCATCATTGACACTGTTAATATTTCAGCTCAGTGACCCTTCATCATTGTCAGAGTTTATGTTTCAGCTCAGTGACCTTCATCATTGACACTGTTAATATTTCAGCTCAGTGACCCTTCATCATTGACAGAGTTTATGTTTCAGCTCAATGACCTTCATCATTGACAGATTAATATTTCAGCTCAGTGACCCTTCATCATTGGCACTGTTAATATTTCAGCTCAGTGACACTTCATCATTGACAGAGTTAATATTTCAGCTCAATGACCCTTCATCATTGACACTGTTAATATTTCAGCTCAGTGACCCTTCATCATTGACAGAGTTTATGTTTCAGCTCAGTGACCTTCATCATTGACACTGTTTATATTTCAGCTCAGTGACTCTTCATCATTGACAGAGTTTATGTTTCAGCTCAATGACCCTTCATCATTGACAGATTAATATTTCAGCTCAGTGACCCTTCATCATTGACACTGTTAATATTTCAGCTCAGTGACACTTCATCATTGACAGAGTTTATGTTTCAGCTCAGTGACCTTCATCATTGACACTGTTAATATTTCAGCTCAGTGACACTTCATCATTGACAGAGTTTATGTTTCAGCTCAGTGACCATCATCATTGACACTGTTAATATTTCAGCTCAATGACCCTTCATCATTGACACTGTTAATATTTCAGCTCAGTGACACTTCATCATTGACAGAGTTAATATTTCAGCTCAATGACCCTTCATCATTGACACTGTTAATATTTCAGCTCAGTGACCCTTCATCATTGACAGAGTTTATGTTTCAGTTCAGTGACCTTCATCATTGACACTGTTAATATTTCAGCTCAGTGACACTTCATCATTGACAGAGTTCATGTTTCAGCTCAATGACCCTTCATCATTGACAGATTAATATTTCAGCTCAGTGACCCTTCATCATTGACACTGTTCATATTTCAGCTCAGTTACCTTTCATGGTTGACACTGTTAATGTTTCAGCTCAGTGACCTTCATCATTGACAGAGTTAATATTTCAGCTCAGTGACCTTCATCATTGACAGAGTTAATATTTCAGCTCAATGACCCTTCATCATTGACACTGTTAATATTTCAGCTCAGTGACCCTTCATCATTGACAGAGTTTATGTTTCAGCTCAGTGACCTTCATCATTGACACTGTTAATATTTCAGCTCAGTGACTCTTCATCATTGACAGAGTTTATGTTTCAGCTCAATGACCCTTCATCATTGACAGATTAATATTTCAGCTCAGTGACCCTTCATCATTGACACTGTTAATATTTCAGCTCAGTGACACTTCATCATTGACAGAGTTTATGTTTCAGTTCAGTGACCCTTCATCATTGACACTGTTAATATTTCAGCTCAGTGACACTTCATCATTGACAGAGTTTATGTTTCAGCTCAGTGACCTTCATCATTGACACTGTTAATATTTCAGCTCAGTGACACTTCATCATTGACAGAGTTTATGTTTCAGCTCAGTGACCTTCATCATTGACACTGTTAATATTTCAGCTCAATGACCCTTCATCATTGACACTGTTAATATTTCAGCTCAGTGACACTTCATCATTGACAGAGTTAATATTTCAGCTCAATGACCCTTCATCATTGACACTGTTAATATTTCAGCTCAGTGACCCTTCATCATTGTCAGAGTTTATGTTTCAGCTCAGTGACCTTCATCATTGACACTGTTAATATTTCAGCTCAGTGACCCTTCATCATTGACAGAGTTTATGTTTCAGCTCAATGACCTTCATCATTGACAGATTAATATTTCAGCTCAGTGACCCTTCATCATTGGCACTGTTAATATTTCAGCTCAGTGACACTTCATCATTGACAGAGTTTATGTTTCAGCTCAGTGACCTTCATCATTGACACTGTTAATATTTCAGCTCAGTGACACTTCATCGTTGACAGAGTTTATGTTTCAGCTCAGTGACCTTCATCATTGACACTGTTAATATTTCAGCTCAATGACCCTTCATCATTGACACTGTTAATATTTCAGCTCAGTGACACTTCATCATTGACAGAGTTAATATTTCAGCTCAATGACCCTTCATCATTGACACTGTTAATATTTCAGCTCAGTGACCCTTCATCATTGACAGAGTTTATGTTTCAGTTCAGTGACCTTCATCATTGACACTGTTAATATTTCAGCTCAGTGACACTTCATCATTGACAGAGTTCATGTTTCAGCTCAATGACCCTTCATCATTGACAGATTAATATTTCAGCTCAGTGACCCTTCATCATTGACACTGTTAATATTTCAGCTCAGTGACCCTTCATCATTGACAGATTAATATTTCAGCTCAGTGACACTTCATCATTGACAGACTTTATGTTTCAGCTCAATGACCCTTCATCATTGACACTGTTAATATTTCAGCTCACTGACCTTCATCATTGACAGATTAATATTTCAGCTCAGTGACCCTTCATCATTGACAGAGTTAATATTTCAGCTCAGTGACCCTTCATCATTGACAGAGTTCATGTTTCAGCTCAATGACCCTTCATCATTGACACTGTTAACATTTCAGCTCACTGACCTTCATCATTGACAGATTAATATTTCAGGTCAGTGACCTTCATCATTGACAGATTAATATTTCAGCTCAGTGACCCTTCATCAGTGACAGAGTTAATATTTCAGCTCAGTGACCCTTCATCAGTGACAGAGTTAATATTTCAGCTCAGTGACCATTCATCAGTGATACTTAATGTTTCAGCTCAGTGACCCTTCATCATTGACAGAGTTAATATTTCAGCTCAGTGACCTCCATCATTGACACTGTTCATATTTCAGCTCAGTGACCTTTCATGGTTGACACTGTTAATATTTCAGCTCAGTGACCCTTCATCATTGACACTGTTCATATTTCAGCTCAGTTACCTTTCATGGTTGACACTGTTAATGTTTCAGCTCAGTGACCTTCATCATTGACAGAGTTAATATTTCAGCTCAGTGACCTTCATCATTGACAGAGTTAATATTTCAGCTCAGTGACCTTTCATGGTTGACACTGTTAATGTTTCAGCTCAGTGACCTCCATCATTGACACAGTTCATATTTCAGCTCAGTGACCCTTCATCATTGACACTGTTCATATTTCAGCTCAGTTACCTTTCATGGTTGACACTGTTAATGTTTCAGCTCAGTGACCTTCATCATTGACAGAGTTAATATTTCAGCTCAGTGACCTTCATCATTGACAGAGTTAATATTTCAGCTCAGTGACCTTTCATGGTTGACACTGTTAATGTTTCAGCTCAGTGACCTCCATCATTGACACAGTTCATATTTCAGCTCAGTGACCTTCATCATTGACACTGTTAATGTTTCAGCTCAGTGACCCTTCATCATTGACACTGTTAATATTTCAGCTCAGTGACCCTTCATCATTGACACTGTTAATATTTCAGCTCAGTGACACTTCATCATTGACACTGTTAATATTTCAGCTCAGTGACCCTTCATCATTGACACTGTTAATATTTCAGCTCAGTGACCCTTCATCATTGACACTGTTAATGTTTCAGCTCAGTGACGTTTCATGGTTGACAGTGTTAATGTTTCAGCTCAGTGACCCTTCATCATTGACACTGTTAATGTTTCAGCTCAGTGACCTTTCATGGTTGACACTGTTAATGTTTCAGCTCAGTGACCCTTCATCATTGACACTGTTAATATTTCAGCTCAGTGACCTTTCATGGTTGACACTGTTAATGTTTGAGCTCAGTGACCCTCCATCAGTGACATAGTTAATATTTCAGCTCAGTGACCCTTCATCATAGACAGAGTTTATGTTTCAGCTCAGTGACCCTTCATCATTGACAGAGTTTATGTTTCAGCTCAGTGACCTTCATCATTGACAGATTAATATTTCAGCTCAGTGACCCTTCATCATTGACAGAGTTAATATTTCAGCTCAGTGACCTTTCATCATTGACAGAGTTAATATTTCAGCTCAGTGACCTCCATCATTGACACTGTTCATATTTCAGCTCAGTGACCTTCTTCATTGACAGTGTTAATATTTCAGCTCAGTGACCCTTCATCATTGACAGATTAATATTTCAGCTCAGTGACCTCCATCATTGACACTGTTCATATTTCAGCTCAGTGACCTCCATCATTGACACTGTTCATATTTCAGCTCAGTGACCTCCATCATTGACACTGTTCATATTTCAGCTCAGTGACCTTCTTCATTGACAGTGTTAATATTTCAGCTCTGTGACCCTTCATCATTGACAGTGTTAATATTTCAGCTCAGTGACCTCCATCATTGACACTGTTCATATTTCAGCTCAGTGACCTTCTTCATTGACAGTGTTAATATTTCAGCTCAGTGACCTTCATCATTGACAGAGTTTATGTTTCAGCTCAGTGACCCTTCATCATTGACAGAGTTAATATTTCAGCTCAGTGACCTCCATCATTGACACTGTTAATGTTTCAGCTCAGTGACCTCCATCATTGACACTGTTAATGTTTCAGCTCAGTGACCCTTCATCATTGACAGAGTTAATATTTCAGCTCAGTGACCTCCATCATTGACACTGTTAATATTTCATCTCCGTGACCTCCATCATTGACACTGTTAATGTTTCAGTTCAGTGACCCTCATCAGTGACAGAGTTAATATTTCAGCTCAGTGACCCTCCATCATTGACACTGTTAATATTTCAGCTCAGTGACCTTTCATGGTTGACACTGTTAATGTTTCAGCTCAGTGACCCTTCATCAGTGACACTGTTAATATTTCAGCTCAGTGACCCTTCATCAGAACTGGCAAATGTTCGAATAGGTTTTTCTCAAGTGCAGGGGGGACATGGGAAGTGAACCAAGGGAAAGGTATTTAAAAATACAGGAGAGTTTAAATCACAAAGCTGTCCTGGGACAAAGGCTAGTGGACATTTTACCCTTGTTGTGAAAGACTAAGCATTCGTGCAGAGCGAGTGTTGCGGGCTGACGAATGAGCAGCTTCGACTCCATGAAAAACAGGCATTGGTTTAAAACGAAAATCAAGTATAAATAAAGGCCTGTCATGCTCTGAAGTTATTGAACTGAATGTTCAGTCCGCAAAGCTGTAGAGTGCTTAATTGAAAGATTAGGTGCTGTTCCTTGAGCTTGTTTTGATGCTCATTGGAACACTGGAGCAAGCCAAAGACACAAATGTTGGCATGTGAATGGCGGGGGTGGGAGGCGGGAGAGGGGGTTAAAATAGCAAGCGACCGGGCATTTGGACTGAAAGGATGTGTTCTGCAAAACAGTCATCCTATCTGCATTTGGTCAATGCACAGTGTGTTCTGAACCAATGACACCAAGAGTTGGACTCTGGATTCTCGGAAAGTTTTGGAATTTTTTGTCAACTTTTATTTATGGAATTTCATGTTGTTCAACTGTTTATTTTGCTGAGTCACTACATACAATGTAAATACCTAAGCTGTGCAATCTGTTACAGAGGCAGTTATATAAAGAAGGCACAGTTTTGCTACAGCTATACTCACTTCACTTTTTAAGAAGGGTGAAAGGGGGAACCAAGGAAATTACAGACCAGTTTTCACTGGAACGACGGAGGTGGAGGGGCGACATGATAGAGGTTTACAAAGTTATAAGTGGCATGGGCAGAGTGGATAGTCAGAAGCTTTTTCCCACGGTGGAAGAGTCAGTTACTAGGGGACATAGGTTTAAGGTGAGAGGGGCAAAGTTTGGAGGGGATGTGCGAGGCAAGTTCTTTACACAGAGGGTGGTGAGTGCCTGGAGTTTGTTGCCGGGGGAGGTGGTGGAAGCAGGTACCATAGAGACGTTTAAGAGGCATCTTGACAAATACATGAATAGGATGGGAATAGAGGGATATGGACCCCGGAAGTGCAGAAGGTTTTAGTTTAGGCAGGCATTAAGATCGGCGCAGATTGGTGGGTCGAATGGCCTGTTCCTGTGCTGAACTGTTCTTTGTTCTTTTGTTCAGTTAGCCTGACATCTGTGGTGGACAAGTTGCTGGAATCTATAATCAAGGATAGGGTGACTGAACACCTCGAAGATTTTCAGTTAATCCGGGACAGCCAACATGGATTCATGATGGGAAAATCATGCCTGACAAATCTCACTGAGTTTTTTGAAGAGGTGACGAAGGTAGTGGACAGGGGAGTGTCTATGGATGTTATTTATATGGACTTCCAGAAGGCATTTGATAAAGTCCCACATAAGAGACTGTTAACTAAGGTAGAAGCCCATGGAGTTGAGGGCAAAGCATTGACATGGTTAGAAAGTTGGTTGAGTGGTAGGCGACAGAGAGTGGGGATAATGGGTAAGTACTCCGATTGGCAGGATGTGACTAGTGGTGTCCCACAGGGATCTGTGTTGGGGCCTCAATTATTCACAGTATTCATTGACGACTTGGATGATGGCATAGTAAGTCATATATCCAAATTTGCTGATGATACAAAGTTAGGCAGCATTGTAGACAGTCTAGATGATAGCATAAAATTGCAAGGAGATATTGGCAGACTAGGTGAGTGGGCAAAACTGTGGGAGATGGATTTCAATGCGGCCAAGTGTGAGGTTATCCATTTTAGACCAAAAAAGGATAGAGCAAGGTACTTTCTAAATGGGAAAAGGTTAAGTACAGTGGATGTCCAAAGTGACTTGGGGGTTCAGGTGCATAGATCTTTAAAATGCCACGAGCAAGTGCAGAAAATAATCAAAAAGGCTAATGGAATGCTAGCCTTTATATCTAGAGGATTGGAGTATAAAGACACAGAGGTTCTGCTGCAGCTGTACAAAACCCTGGTTAGACCCCACTTGGAGTACTGTGAGCAGTTCTGGACACCACACCTTAGGAAGGATATATTGGCCTTGAAGGGAGTGCAACAGAGGTTTACAAGAATGATACCTGGACTACAGGGGTTCAGTTACGAGGAGAGATTACACAAGTTAGGCCTGTTTTCACTAGAATTTAGAAGGTTAAGGGGTGATCTGACTGAAGTCTTCAAGATATTAACAGGAAAAGACAGGCTAGATAAAGATAAACTATTTCCACTGGTTGGAGATTCTAAGACTAAGGGGCATAGTCTAAAAATTAGGACCAGACCGTTCAGGAGCGATGTTAGGAAGCACTTCTTCACGCAAAGGGTGGTAGAGGTTTGGAACTCACTCCCACAAACAGCAGTTAAAGTCAGAACAGTTGTTGGTTTTAAATCTGAGATAGATTTTTGTTAAGCAAAAATATTACGGGATATGGGCCAAAGGCAGGTATATGGAGTTAGGCCATGGATCAGCCATGATCTCATTGAATGGCGGGACAGGCTCGAGGGGCTGAGTGGCCTATCCTGTTCCTCTGTTCCTATGACCTTGGAGTGAATGTCCACAGATTCCTGAAGGTAGCAGGACAGGTCGATAAAGTGGTTAAGAAGGCATACAGAATCCTTTCCTTTATTAGCCAAGGTTTTGGATATAAAAGCAGGGAGGTTATGCTGGAACTGTATAATTCATTGGTTAGGCCACAACTTGAGCACTGTGCGCATTTCTGGTCACCTCACTACAGAAAGGATGTCATTGCACTGGAGAGGGTACAGAGGAGATTTACGAGAATGTTGACAGGACTGGAAAAATGCAGCTATGAGGAAAGATTGGATAGGCTGGGGTTGTTCTCCTTGGAACAGAGAAGGCTGAGGGGAGATCTGATTGAAATGTACAATATTTTGAGGGGTCTGGATAGAGTGGAGGTGAAGGATCTACTCATCTTGGCAGAGAGATCAGTGACAAGGGGGCACAGATTTAAAGTGGTTGGTAGAAAAATTAGAGGGGAGATGAGGAAAAACGTTTTCACCCAGAGGGTGGTGGGGGTCTGGAACGCACTGCCTGAAAGGGTAGTTGAGGCAGAGATCCTCAACTCATTCAAAAGGAGTCTGGATATGCACCTCAAGTGTTATAAACTGCAGGGCTACAGACCAAATGCTGGAAGGTGGGATTAGAATAGGTGGATTATTTTTCAGACACGATGGGCCAAGGGCCTCTTTCTGTGCCTTTAAAGTTTCTATGATTCTATGGATTTTGTTACTTCTTTTACTCCACTACTGTTTGTCTCTCGTTGTTCAAGGAAGTCCCCAGCTTTCACAGAGATGGACAGTCTTTCTGGTCAAAGTGCATTTTGTGGTTGGCCGGTTGGCTCAGGGTTTTCTTGGAGGCAGATTTGTAGTTGGCTTTCTTCTTCTGGTCTCTGTCTGTCGTAATCTGTCTGTGGAGGGTCCACATCACAGAAACTTTTCAAACTTAATGTTTTCTGGAAAGAGAGAGAGAGAAGCACACAGCCTTTCTGCTGCTGCCCAGGTTCCATTATTGCTTGTCTCTCTTTGTTCAAGGAAACTCCCAGCTTTCACAGAGATGGACAGACAGTCACAAGACTGCCTCACTGTATTCTCTGGAACCTTCTAATGAGATTCAAGGTTCTGAATTGGCTCCTAGGCCCCAGGATGCCAATATTTACACTTTGATGGGGCTTGCTCTTTCAAAGTCAAAGTGTCAGGATTGCCTTGAATGCCATGCTAATGAAGCAATCTTAAGTAATTCAATCATTTAGAGCAAGCCATTGTTCTGGGTCCATGCTCCTTAAACTTCTGTCTCCTGTTAGAGGCCTTGGAATGTGAAAAGGTGTTTCAGATGCAAATTGCGGTGGCCATCTTGGCTACCAGTTTTTTTTTCAAGTTAGCTGAAGGATTTATTCCATTAAAAGTTCACTGTAAGTTTCCAACCTATGAATTACAATTTAGCATTTGGCATATCTATCTGGAATACTTTGCATAGTGAAGTGTGAAAGAAAACATTGACTGCTTGTGCAAGCAAAAAAATGCCAGGTATCTGATCAAATCAGTATCTAACATAGTGATGAGAAAGTAAGTCAATAAATTAATCTTCTCATTTAAAGATTCTTCGCAAAAATGCTTTTTTGTTTTTGCTTTGATTAATGGTAAGATACATTTTTAATGCCTTTGTCTTTCCAAAATTGTTTCACTGGCCCCCTATGTACGACAAAAATTGTAATGTGGCCCCTCACATGAAAAGATCGGACAACCCTTCTGTTGATCACGTTGTTCCAGTTTTGTGAATCCATAGCTGCCATACATAGCTGCAATGCTTCTTTTTGTTCTGTTTCACATTGCTGTCAGTTAATTTTCGCAACCTTGGCACAGTTTACGCTCACATAGTTAAGATGTTCATCAGTCTGTTCTTCCCGACTGGTAGGACTGATTGTCAGCAAAGGATGGCACGACAGGTGGTCCTCTAGGTTAAGCTTGCCTGGCTAATACTTAACATGGAACTCATTGTCTTGCTGTTTGAATATTCAAAGCTCAATTTGAGTAGATGGCTTGCAATGCGGATTGTTGAATAGGTGCACTCGTAGCCTATGATCAGCTATCACTTCAAACTAGTTTCCGTACAGGTAAGATGAAAGTGTAGGAGGCTCCAGGTGATTGAGGGTGATTCTCTGGGAATATCGCTATTCTACGGGTGTCAATGATCTGCTTTCTATCGCAATGATGGGTGTCTGCTTTGATTTTCTGCATGAGAACTGCACCTACGCCAACTGGGCTCACATCCACGACTAGCTGGGTGGTTTTCTCTGGATTAAAGTTGGCATTTGTGTAACTTGCTAACAACTGTTGCTTGATCTGGTGCCCAGCTTGTTTGTGCAATTTAGTCCACTTCCACTCGGTGGTCTCTTTTGTCAAATCACGTATGGGGGGCAGACAGTGTAGTGAGGTCAGGAATGAAACAACTACAATATGTGATGAGCCCAGGCAGACTGCGAACTTCATGTATGTTCGTAGGATCTGCATCGTTTGCAAAGGCATCCACTTTCTGTGGATCAGGTGATACTCCTTCACCACTGAATAGATGACCAAAGAATTCAACTCTGCTTTCATTGAGCAGGCACTTCTCTTTGTTCAGGGTGTGTTGCATTCTCTTAAGATGTTGTCGGCATGCATGTAGGTGTGCTTCAAGTTCACTTTCAGTGCAACTGTAGATGAGAATGTCATCACTGACATTCAGCATGCCCTCAAGTCCTTGCAGTGCAGAATGAATCATGTGCTGAAATACCTCAGCTGCTAGGTTGATTCCAAAGTTGAGCCTCTTGTATCAAAAGAGCACGATGTGAGTGGAGAACATTGCAAGATATCTTGATTCTTCTGCCAGCTCGATTAGGTGATAGCCTGCATTGATTTCAAGTTTAGCAAAACATTTGGCACTATTCACTTTCTCTGAGATCGTCAATTGTCGGTGTCAAATGTCTTTCTCGTTATCGTATTGCTTGGTTTGATGACCGCATAGCGACACAAATTCTGATCTTGTTCTTGCTCTTGGTTTATTGACAACTTAAAAGGATGAGACCCAAGGGGTAGGTTCATGTTAGGACATTCTCAGTGATGTCAAGGCCAAGGAAGTGCTGAAGTTCCCTCTTTATCTGCTTTCTGACATGGAACGGTATTCATCTATGTTGACGCATGATTGTGCACACCTTGGGATCTACGTCAGCTTGCATGTAGCACCCTTCAGTTTTCCGATACCAGTGAAGTGGTCAGCATACAGTTCAGGAATGTTGTTGGAATGCCTGTAGGAACTGCGGATATGACTTCAATCATCTGCATATCTGTTGCTGTGTGGAAACTGATGAGCAAGTCACTTTCTCCAGATATGACAGCATTCATTCTGGTGTCTTTGAATATGACTGGTGTTTCAAAGGTCCCAAGAACTTTCAATGGTTTATTACTGTGGATTGGGAAGATTTTTGTATTCCCTCGTTTGCAATGGATGAAGCAGTCCTGAAGTTTGTTGAATGTTTTATCTTCCACGACGTTGGCAGATGCTCCTGTATCTATGAGAACATCTACTTTCGAGCAACCAATGGTCACTGTCACATATTGTGTCTGGAAGAAAGTATATTCAGGTTCATCTATCTCTTCATCGGCGACATTCTCTTGTCATACGTGGCACCCTTTTTGTAGTATTGGTCTGAACAGTTGATTTTGCTGATGAGCGGCAAACACAAGCAAAATGGTTGAGTTTTCCACAAGCTTTACACTGTTTGCCAGCAGCAGGGTATACTGACTGGTGTGGATAACCACCGCCACAGTGGAAGCATTGCTTGGACAATTACAGACCCTTTTTTGCAAGATTGCTGATGTTTCTTTGCAGGTGGTTGCCTGGCAGATGAGTGGTGAACACTGTTCAGAGGAGTTAGCTTGAAGTGTGGCTCTGAGGAACATAGGATCATAGAAGCAGGATTGGGCCATTCAGCGCATCAAGCCTGCTCTGCAAATCAATTAGATCATGGCTGATCATCTACCTCAATGCCACATTGACATGCTATCCCCCATATCCCTTGATATCATTAGTATCCAAAAATCTATTGATTTGTGTCTTGAACATGCTCAGTGATTGAGCTTCCACAGCCCTCTGGGGCAGAGAATTCCAAAGATTCACCACCCCTTGAGTGAAGAAGTTCCTCCTCAGCTCAGTCTTAAAAGACTTACCTCTTGTTCTGAGACTGTGTCCTCTGGTTGTAGACTCACCAGCCAGGGGAAACACTTTACAAAGAACAAAGAAGAACAAAGAACAGTACAGCACAGGAACAGGCCATTCAGCCCTCCAAGCCTGCGCCGATCTTGATGCCTGTCTAAACTAAAGCCTTCTGCACTTCCGGGGTCCGTATCCCTCTATTCCCATCCTATTCATGTATTTGTCAAGATGCCTCTTAAACGTCGCTATCGTACCTGCTTCCACCACCTCCCCCGGCAACAAGTTCCAGGCACTCACCACCCTCTGTGTAAAGAACTTGCCTCGCACATCCCCTCCAAACTTTGGCCCTCACACCTTAAACCTATGTCCCCTAGTAACTGACTCTTCCACCGTGGGAAAAAGCTTCTGACTATCCACTCTGTCCATGCCGCTTATAACTTTGTAAACCTCTATCATGTCGCCCCTCCACCTCCATCGTTCCAGTGAAAACAATCCACGTTTATCCAACATCTCCTCATAGTTAATACCCTCCAGACCAGGCAACATCCTGGTAAACCTCTACTGTACCCTCTCCAAAGCCTCCACATCCTTCTGGTAGTGTGGCGACCAGAATTGTACGCAATATTCCAAGTGTGGGCTAACTAAAGTTCTGTACAGCTGCAGCATGACTTGCCAATTTTTATATTCTATGCCTCGACCGATGAAGGCACGCATGCCGTATGCCTTCTTGACGACCTTATCCACCTGCGTTGCCACTTTCAGTGACCTGTGGACCTGTACTTCCAGATCTCTCTGCCTGTCAATGCTCCTAAGGGTTCTGCCATTTACTGTGTACTTCCCACCTGTATTAGACCTTCCAAAATGCATTACATCGCATTTGTCTGGATTAAACTCCATATGCCAAGTCTCCAACTAATCTATATCCTGCTGTATCCTCTGACAATCCTCATCACTTCCACAAACGTACTAATCAGACCTGCTACATTTTCCTCCAAATCATTTATATATACTACAAACAGCAAACGACCCAGCACTGATCCCTGCGGAACACCACTAGTCGCAGCCCTCCATTCAGAAAAGCACCCTTCCACTGCTACCCTCTGTCTTCTACGACCGAGCTAGTTCTGTATCCATCTTGCCAGCTCACCTCTGATCCCGTGTGACATCACCTTTTGTACCAGTCTGCCATGAGGGACCTTGTCAAAGGCTTTACTGAAGTCCATGTAGACAACATCCACTGCTCTTCCTTCATCAATCATCTTTCTCACTTCCGCAAAAAACTCGATCAAGTTAGTGAGACACGACCTCCCCTTCACATAACTATGCTGCCTCTCGCTAATAAGTCCATTTGTTTCCAAATGGGAGTAAATCCTGTCCCAAAGAATCCTCTCCAATAATATCCCGACCACTCATAAAATAATCCTGCCATCATTAGTCTGGTGAACCTCTGTTGCACATATATTCCTCCGTGAATAAGGATACCAAAACTGTGCACAATACTCCTGGTGCAGTCTCATCAAGGCTCTATATAATTACAGCAAGACATTTTTATTGTTGTAATCAAATCCCCTTGCGATGGAGTCCAACATACCATTTGTCTTCCCAATTGCCGACAGCACCTGCATGCTAACTTTTAGTGACTCACGTACAAGGACACCCAGGTTGTTGTTTATTTGTTTATGGGGATGTGGGTGTCGCCGGCCAGGCCAGGCCAGCATTTATTTGCCATTCTTAATTGCCCTTGAGAAGGTGGTGGTGAGCTGCCTTCTTGAACCTCGGCAGTACATGTTGGGTAGGCACAGCCACAGTGTTGTTAGGAAGGGAGGTCCAGGATTTTGACCCAGCGACAGTGAAGGAACGGCGATATAGTTCCAAGTCAGGATGGTGTGTGATTTGGTGGGGAACTTGCAGGTGGTGGTGTTCTCATGCATCTGCTGCCCTTGTCCTTCTAGTTGGTAGAGGTCGCGGGTTTGGAAGGTGCTGTCTAAGGAGCCTTGCTGCGTTGCTGCAGTGCATCTTGTAGATGGTACACACTGCTGCCACTGTGCATGGGTGGTGGAGGGAGTGAATGTTTGTGGTGGGGGGCCAATCAGTCAGGCTGCTTTGTCCTGGATGGTGTTGAGCTTCTTGAGTGCTGGAGCTGCACCCATCCAGGCAAGTGGAGAGTATTCCATCACACTCCTGACTTGTGACTTGTATATGGTGGTCAGGCTTCGGGGAGTCAGGAAGTGAGTTACTCGCCGCAGGATTCCTCACCTTTGACCTGCTCGTGCAGTCATGGTATTTATACGGCTACTCCACTTCAGTTTCTGGTCAATGGTAACCCCCAGGATGTTGATAGTGGGGGATTCAGCGATTGTAATACCATTGAATGTCAAGGGGAGATGGTCATTGCCTGGCACTTGTGTGGTGCGAATGTTACTTGCCACTTATCAGCCTAAGTCTGAATATTGTCCAGGTCTTGCTGCATTTCTACAGAGACTGCTTCAGTATCTGAGGAGTTGTGAATGGTGCTGAACATTGTGCAATCATCAGCGAACATCCCCAATTCTGACCTTATGATTGAAGGAAGGTCATTGACAAAGCAGCTGAAGATGGTTGGGCCTCAGACACTATCCTGAGGAACTCCTTGATGCCATAATCTGTCAAATGTGGCCTTGATGTCAAGGGCAGTCACTCTCACTTCACCTCTTAAGTTCAGCTTTTTTGTCCATGTTTGATCCAAGGCTGTAATGAGGTCAGGAGTTGAGTGGCCCTGTCGGAACTGTAACTGAGTGTCATTGAGTAGGCTATTGCTAAGCAAGTGCCACTTGATAGCACTGACGATGACACCGGCCATCACTTTACTGATGATTGAGAGTAGGCTGATGGGGCGGTAATTGGCCGGGTTGGATTTGTCTTGCTTTTTGTGTACAGGACATACCTGGGCAATTTTCCACATTACTGCGTAGATGCCAGTGTTGTAGCTGTACTGGAACAGCTTGGCTAGGGTGCGGCAAGTTCTGGAGCACAGGTCTTCAGTACTGTTGCCGAATGTTGTCAGGGACCATAGCCTTTGCAGTATCCAGTGTCTTCAGTCATTTCTTGATGTCACGTGGAGTGAATCGGATTGGCTGAATACTGGCATCTGTGATGCTGGGGACTTCAGGAGGAGGCCGAGAAGATCATGGCAACTGCTTCACCCTTATCTTTGCACTGATGTGCTGGGCTCCCCCATCATTGAGGATGGGGATATTTGTGGAGCCACCACCTCCTGTTAATTGTTTAATTGTCCACCACCATTCACGACTGGAAGGGGCAGGACTGCAGACTTTAGATCTGATCCATTGGTTGTCGGATTGCTGAGCTCTGTCTATCCCATGCTGCTTAACGTGCAAGTAATCCTGTTTGTAGCTTCACCAGGTTGACACCTCATTTTGAGGTATGCCTGTTGCTGCTCCTGGTATACCCTCCTGCACTCCTCATTGAACCCGGCTTGATGGTAACGGTAGAGAGGGGGATATGCTGGGCCATGAGGTTACAGATTGTGGTTGAGTACAATTCTGCTGCTGCTGAT
Organism: Heterodontus francisci; assembly: GCF_036365525.1. Lineage (NCBI taxonomy): Eukaryota > Metazoa > Chordata > Chondrichthyes > Heterodontiformes > Heterodontidae > Heterodontus > Heterodontus francisci. Next base: position 5,192,425 of record NC_090401.1, read on the forward strand.
GGCCCACAGCGCCTCGTGGTTGCCCAGGTTTGCGTTGCTAGATCTGTTCAAAATCCATCCTCTTTAGCATGGTGATCGTGCCACATAACACAATGGAGGGTATCCTCAATGTGAAGACAGGACTTTGTGTCCATAAGGACTGTGCAATGGTCACTCCTACCCAATACTGTCATGGACAGATGCATCTGTGGTAGGCAGATTGGTGAGGACCAGGTCAAGTATATTTTTTGTTGGTTCCCTCACCACCTGCCGCAGACCTAGTCTAGCAGCAACGTCCTTTAGTATTTGGCTAGCTCCGTCAGTAGTGGTGCTACCGAGTCACTCTTGGTGCTGGATTTTGAAGTTCCCCCACCCAAAATACATTCTGCATCCTTGTCACCCTCAGTACTTCCTCCAAGCTGTTCAACATGGAGGAGTACTGATTCATCAGCTTGAGGGTGGGTGGAGGGCAGTAGGTGGTAATTAGCAGGAGGTTTCCTTGTCCATGTTTGATCTGATGCCATGAGACTTCATGAGGTCTGGAGTCGATGTTGAGGACTCCCAGGGCAACTCCCTCCCGACTGCAAACCACCGTGCTGCCACCTCTGCTGGGTCTGTCCTGCTGGTGGAACACGACATACCGGGGATGGTGATGACGGTGTCTGGAGCTTTGTCTGTAAGTTATGCTTCCATGAGTATGAATATGTTGCTCGACTAGTCTGTGGGACAGCTCTCCCAACTTTGGCACAAGCCCCCAGCTGTTCGGGGTATGATTAAAAAGTTGCAGTGTGTTGATTGGGCTGGGGTTGCTGTTGTCCTTTCTGATGCCTCGGTTGATGCCTGGTCCATCCGGTTTCATTCCTTATTGACTTCGTAGTGGTTAACTACAACTGAGTGGCTTGCTAGGCCATTTCAGAGGGCATTTAAGAGTCAATCACATTGTTGTGGGTCTGGAGTCACACGAAGGCCAAACCAGGAAGGACATCAGTGAATCAGATGGGTTTTTACAACAATTGACAATGGTTTCATTGCCACCATTAGACAAGCTTTTTAATTCCAGATTCATTAATTGAATTCCAATTTCACCATTTGCCATGGTAGGCTTCGAACCCATGTCCCCAGAGCATTAGCCTGGGCTCTGGGTTACTAGTCCAGTGACAACACCACTGCACCACCGCCTGTCCAATAATTTATATCAATAATTTGGATTTGAATGTAGGGGTATAATTAAAAAGTTTCCAGGTGATGCAAAAATTGGTCATGTGGTTGATAATGAAGAAGAAAGCTGTAGACTGCAGGAAGAGATCAATGGACTAGTCAGGTGGGTGAAACAGTGACAAATGGAGTTCAATCTGGAGAAGTGTGAGGTAATTCTTTTGGGGAAGCCTAATAGGGAAAGGGAATAATAATAAATGGTAGGATACTGATAAGTGCAGAGGAACAGAGGGACCTTGGAGTGCATGTCCACAGATCCCTGAAGGTGGCTGAACAGGTAGATAAGGTGGTCAAGGAGGCATATTATTAGTCCTTTATTAGTCGAGGCATAGAATATAAGAGCTGGGAGGTTATGCTGGAATTGTATAAAACACTACTTAAGCCACAGCTGGAATACTGCGTGCAGCTCTGATCACCACAGGAAAGATGTGATTGCACTAAAGAAGGTAGAGAGGAGATTTATGAGGATGTTGCTTGGACTGGAGGATTTTAGTTATGAGGAAAGATTGGATAGGCTAGTGTTGTTTTCTTTGGAACAAGAGGCTGTGCAAAGACTTAATTGAAGTGTATAAAATTATGAGGGGTCTAGATACAGTATATTGAAAGTCCCTTTTCCCCTTGGTCGAGGAATCCACAACCAGGGCACATAGGTTTAGGATAAGAGGTTGGAGGTTTAGAGAGGAATCTTTTTCACCCAGAGGTGGGGATCTGGAACTCACTGCTTAAAAAAGGTGGGAGAAGAATAAACCCTCATGAAATTTAAAAAAGTACTTGGATAGGCACATGATGAGCCATAACCTACAAGGCTTTGGACCAAGAGTTGGAAAATGGAATTGGGCTGGATTCTGCTTGTCATCTGCTGTATGGCCAAATGGCCTCCTTCTGTGCTGTAAATGAGTGAGAATGTTCAGACTGTGCTTACTCAAAAGTAGTTTCAAAAGTGGAAATGTTCTCGAAAGTGGGATTTTTGTCTAACTAAGGAGCTCCAAATGATCTAAATCTGGAACATTCCCAACCCCAAATGTGCATGAATGCTTTCGCTCTTTTCCAGAATGTTCCACATGGTATGTTGTTACCCTGGTGCCATAGAACATATAACAGGCCGTTTGGTCCCTTGAGCCTGCTCAGCCATTCAATAAGTTCAGGTTTAGAATGCATGTATATAAGCACAAAACGTGTGGTTAATAACGTTAGTGAGCTATAAGCACAAAGGGCGGCACAGTGGCGCAGTGGTTAGCACCGCAGCCTCACAGCTCCAGGGACCCGGGTTCAATTCCGGGTACTGCCTGTGTGGAGTTTGCAAGTTCTCCCTGTGTCTGCGTGGGTTTTCTCCAGGTGCTCCAGTTTCCTCCCACAAGCCAAAAGACTTGCAGGTTGGTAGGTAAATTGGCCATTATAAATTATCACTCGTGTAGGTAGGTGGTTGGGAAATATAGGGACAGATGGGGATGTTTGGTAGGAATATGGGATTAGTGTAGGATTAGTATAAATGGGTGGTTGATGTTCAGCACAGACTCGGTGGGCCGAAGGGCCTGTTTCAGTGCTGTATCTCTAATCTAATCTAAATATGGGATTTTGAGTTTTATAAACAGAGGTATTGAGTACAAAAGCAGGGAATTATACTTTATAAAGCTCTAGTTAGGCTCCAACTAGAGTATTACATCCAGTTCCAATCATCACACTTTAGGAAGGATGTCAGGGCCCCTGAGAAGGTGTGGAGGAATGGATTGAGGGATGATAGCAACAAGGTTAGGTTGGAGAAACTGGAGTTATTCTCCTTGGAGCAAATGAGATAGAGGGGAGATTATATAGAGGTGTACAAGATTATGACAGGTTCAAATAAGGTAGACAAAGAAACGCTGTCCTCATTAGCTGATGGTACAAGGACTAGGGGACGCAGATTTAAGGCTTTGGGCAAGAGATGCAGAGGTGATATGAAGAAGAAATTTTTTACGCAGTGAGTGGTAATATCCTCAAGCTCACTGCCCATGAGGTTGGTGGAAATGGATATGAGTAATGATTTCAAAAGGAAATTGGATGAGCACTTGAAGGAAATAAGCTTGCAGGACTATGGCAATATAGTGAGCAATGGGACTGACTGGATTGCTCTTCAGAGAGCCAGAATGGACTCAATGGGCTGAATAGCTTCCTTCTGTACTGTGAGGTTCTTGAGCAAATTGTCATAGGGAGTGACAAGGTATTGGAGGTTTTGGAAGGCTTAAAAATGGACAAATCTCCAGGTCTGGACGATTTGTGTCCCAGGATGCAGTGGGAGGCAAGGGCGGAGATTGCAGGGGCTCTGACACAAATTTTTAATTCCTCTCTGGCCACGGGGGAGGTGCCAGAGGACTGGAGAACAGCTAATGTGGTCCCGCTATTTAAGAAAGGTTGTAGAGATAAGCCAGGGAACTACAGACCAGTGAGTCTCACGTCAGTGGTAGGAAAACTATTGGAGAAAATTCTGAAGGAGAGAATCTATCTCCACTTGGAGAGGCAAAATTTGATTAGGAATAGTCAGCATGGCTTTGTCAGAGGGAGGTCATGCCTAACAAATTTGATTGAATTTTTTGAGCATGTGACCAGGCGTGTAGATGAGGGTAGTGCAGTTGATGTAGTTTACATGGATTTCAGCAAAACCTTTGACAAGGTCCCACATGGGAGACTTATCAAGAAAGCAAATGCACATGGGATACAGGGTAACTTGATAAGGTGGATTCAAAATTGGCTTAGCTGTAGGAGACAGAGAGTGATGACAGACAGCTGTTTTAGTGACTGGAAGCCAGTGTCCAGTGGCGTACCACAGGGATCTATGCTGGGTCCCCTATTGTTTGTCATTTATATAAACGACATAGATGACTATGTGGGGGGTAGGATCAGTAAGTTCATGGATGACACAAAGATTGGCTGAGTGGTTAACAGTGAGGTGGAGTGTCTTGGGTTACAGGAAGATATAGACGGGATGGTCAAATGGGCAGAAAAGTGGCAGATGGAATTTAACGCTGAAAAATGTGAGGTGATACATTTTGGAAGGAGTAATGTGACACAGAAGGATTCAATGAATGGCCTGACATTGGGAAGTTCCAAGGAACAAAGGGACCTTGGCGTGTTTGTCCATACATTTCTGAAGGCAGAAGGGCAGGTTAATAGGGTGGTGAAAAAGGCATATGGGACACTTGCCTTTATCAGTTGAGGCATAGATTACAAAAGCAGGGAGGTCATGTTGGAGTTATATAGAACTTTGGTAAGGCCACAGCTGGAGTACTGTGTGCAATTCTGGTCACCACATTATAGGAAGGATGTGATTGCACTGGAGGGGGTGCAGAGACGATTCACCAGGATGTTGCCTGGGATGGAACATTTAAGCTATGAAGAGAGGTTGGATAGGCTTGGGTTGTTTTCGCTGGAGTAGAGAAGACTGAGGAGTGACCTGATCGAGGTGTACAAGATTATGAGGGGCATAGACAGGGTGGATAGGGAGCAGCTGTTCCCCTTAGTTGAAGGGTCAGTTACGAGGGGTCACAAGTTTAAGGTGAGGGGCGGGAGGTTTAAGGGGGATTTGAGAAAGAACTTTTTTTCCCAGATGGTGGTGACAGTCTGGAATGCACTGCCTGGGAGGGTGGTAGAGGCAGGTTGCCTCACATCCTTTAAAAAGTACTTGGATGAGCACTTGGCACGTTATAACATTCAAGGCTTTGGGCCAAGTGCTGGCAAATGGGATTAGGTAGACAGGTCAGGTGTCTTTAATGCATCGGTGCAGACTCGATGGGCCGAAGGGCCTCTTCTGCGCTGTATTATTCTGTGATTCTGTTCTGACTCTATGGGCTGGATTCTCGGAGCCCACTGTCGATCTTGGTGGCGAGCTCAAAGAATGGCAAGCCATACGCCAAAAAGCTGGCCCGATCTTGAGCGTGACAGCTCATTTAAATAGTTGGGGCAACCCCCCTCGCCCCAATCATGTGGAGGGGGGGGGCGGGCTGTCCGTCCCTGGCAATGGCGTCAGCTGCTTGTGCACAGGTGCTGAAGCCATTTTTAAAGGGGAGCCAGCCCTGCCGGCTTATTTAAATATTTTAAGAAATAGACACCAAAGTTAAATAAAAACATTTCTTTTGCCCCTTTCCCACCACCAACCCCCCCCCCCCTCCCACAATAACAATTGCAATAACTATTTGAACTTTCCCCCATCATGCAGGCCCCCACCTGCCAAGAATGAGGCACATTAATTTCACCACATGGGCATTAATTTTCAAATTGTTGCTGGGAAGAAGGCCCCTGGCTGGAAGGATATCTTTGTATATCAACAGACACTGCTTGGAACAAAGGACCATTCCCTGACCCACCCAATACACAAAGCCAGAACGGGTTATACCAGTCATGTGACTACCCTGCTGGTCAACCTGGAGAGTTTTAAATTGTAGAGACAGTGTTTGAACTGGCAGAAAGCTCTGTGCTCCTGGATTGAAAAGACCTCCTCCCCTCCTGTCTGCTCCTAGTGGCACTGTGGTTAGCACCACAGCCTCACAGCTCCAGCAACCTGGGTTCGATTCAGGGTACTGCCTGTGCAGAGTTTGCAAGTTCTCCCTGTAACCGAGTGAGTTTCCGCCGGGTGCTCTGGTTTCCTCCCACAGCCAAAGACTTGCAGGTTGATAGGTAAATTAGCCATTATAAATTGCCCCTAGTGTTGGTAGGTGGTGGAGAATATGGGATTAATGTAGGATTAGTATAAATGGTTGGTTGTTGGTCAGCATGGACTCAGTGGGCCAAAAAGGGCTGTTTCAGTGCTGTATGACTCTATTTCTTTCTCACAGAACTGAAACCCACTGAAGCCACATGAACCCCAAGAGAGAAAAGTCTCCTAAAGTGAACAAGGTTTAAGAAGAATACTGGGCCCCAATGAAAAGCAAGATCAACCTATGAAAGGACTCTGCAGTGAGCTTAAGGAACTGTAACAAACTCTTCAGGTATTGCTTCAAACTTTTCCACTTTATTTTTTCTTCTCTTTTCTGTCCCTATCTACATGTGTGTATCGCGTATGCATGCTAGTGTGGGCATGTCGTGTATCTGTAGGCGTTAACCGAATTAGAGTTTAAGTTTAATAAATTTGACTTTTCTTCTTTAAACCTAAGAAAGCCTGTTTGTGCTCATTTCTTTGCCTTATAATTATAAAGCAGTGAACAAGGATTCACAAAGGGGGAGCTCAAAACACAGTGTGTTTAAAATTAAACCCAGTTACAGTAAGACCAGGTGAAGGCTGAGAGAGACCCCTATACACCTTTCTCACCTGGTCATAACACCCCCCAAAACACTTACATTTTACATCTGACCTTCCCCCGCAAACTGCACAAAGTTTAACATTCAACCCTTCCCACCAATCCCTCCACTCAGTGCGCGCATTTGACCCCCCCACCCCACCGCACTGACAAATTACCTCCTTCCCCCTCCACACCTGTGTCACACCTCATTTTCCTGAAGTTGCGGGAGTGCCGGCTGCCACACTGAACATCACAGTGGGTCCTCAACATCTCAGGTAAGTACGTTAATTTATTAATTTGAATATCGTGGTTCCATTGCCCACGGGGGGAGGGGGTGGTGCTGCCATGGAGCCGTGCTGTCACCAGGAGGATCGGGCTGGGCCCTGCCGGAATCAAGGTCTGTGGTGGGCCTCATCCGGAGCCATCTTCAGGCCCACCCCGCCATGGATCTCGACGTCGAGGGCTTCTTAAAATCCAGCCCTATGTTTCTGTTTTCCAGATGCAGTGAGTTCTTCAAGAGTTTACTCAAACTTCCCAGTTTCCACATTGTTTATTGCTCATTTTTCATTAACTAGTTAGCAGCAAAAAAGCTTTTATTGTTATCTGCAAAAGTTCAGAAGCAAAAGATCAGATAATGCATTTGATACGGACATCAGAGATATTTGTAACTACAAAAGGATTAGCTGCAACACCACTCAAACTACCAACAGAAGATGTAAATTGAAGATACACATGCTCTCTGTTTGAAGCAACTCTCTCTCTAATTCAGAACTGTTGAGGGTGCAATTAGCACATGCCAATGTGGGCCTGGAGTTTCAATCAGTTTGTGCTGGCTATTTTCGCCTGAAATTGGCTAAACCAGCACAAATGATCAAGGAATTTCAAGTACAAATTACATGCAGCATATATCTAGTTTGTGCGGTCTTTGTTTTTAAAGCAGCACAATTGTGCTGGAAGTCAACCCCACAGAGAATACTGACCACGTCCCAAATCAAATTAATTACTGTTTCGAGTTTCTGCTAATTGCACCCACTTGTGTGCATTCTAGGAGACTCTTAAAATGACCCTTTTTTAAAGACGCAAGGCCTTTAATAGGCATCTCTTAACATTTTTTGTATTTTTTAAATTACAAAGAAATTGACTGCTATGCCCCAATGTAACTAATAAAAGTTTCTGCATAATATTTTAAAGTCATTTTCAGATATTTAAAATCATTACTCACAGCTGTTGAACTAGAAAACTCTGACTAAAAGGATTGATCATGTGATTAAACATATTTTCTGCTGGAAAAAAAAGAACAAAGAACAGTTCAGCACAGGAACAGGCCATTCGGCCCTCCAAGCCTGCGCCGCTCGTGATGCCTGTCTGAACTAAAACCTTCTGCACTTCCGGGGACCGAATCCCTCTATTCCCTTCCTATTCATGTATTTGTCAAGATGCCTCTTAAACGTCGCTATCGTACCTGCTTCCACCACCTCCACCGGCAGCAAGTTCCAGGCACTCACCACCCTCTGTGTAAAAAAACTATATGAATAAAACTGTGCAAGGTTCCCTCTCAAATATATGAAGGAATGTTTTTGCTGCAAAACGTTATAATTTTCAGAAAAAAAATACATCTAAAGTATAACCAATTGTGCAGGCTAATGGTAGATTTTATGTTTGGCAATATGCAAAGGAGTGAGTGGAAATGTGAGCAAAAAAAAAGCTTTTCTGAAAATAAGTCCAATTTTGTGTTCAGATTGCCAATTGTGAGGCATCAGGTTGTATCAGTGGTGAAGAAGTGAAGCAGCACTTGGCAAAGTAGAGAGCTAATGGTGCCAGAGTTTGGAGGGACCAGGAAATAAAGGATGAGTTTCAGACTTCAGTCATTGTTGGCTAAATGTGAAAGGTGCATCAGGTGAGTGGCACTTTGTTGCAAAACTGGGATTATGTTACACACCTTCACAATCGAGTTAACCTGATGTACTGGAAATACTCAGCAGGTCTGGCAGCATCTGTGGAGAGAGAAGCAGAGTTAACATTTCAGATCAGTGAGCCTTCATCAGAATTGGGCAAAGTTAGAAAAGCATTAGGTTTAAAGTCAGTGAAGGGGGTTGGGGAGGGGATGGTGGGGAAGAGAACAAAAGGGAAGGTGTGTGATAGTGCAGAGGATAGGAGAGATTAAATATCTAAGCTGTCCTGAGACAAAGGCAAAGAATGTGTTGATGCTTATGGTGAAAGACATAGTATTAGTCCAGAGAGATTGTTAATAGCAGAATAATGAGCAGCTCTATCTACATGAAAAACAGGCATATCGTTAAAAAATAAAATAAAAGGTATAAACATATTTTAAAAAGACCAGTCATGCTCTGAAATTATTGAACTCAATGTTCAGTTCACAAGGCTGGAGAGTGCCTAATCGAAAGATCAGGTGCTGTTCCTCGAGTTTGAGTTGATGTTCACTGGAACACTGGAGCAGGCCAAGGATAGAAATGTGGGCAAGAGAGTAGGGGTATGTGTTGAAATGGCAAGCAACCGGAAGCTCGGGGTTATGCTTTTGGACTGAGAGGAGGTGTTCAGCAAAGCGGTCACACAATCTGCATTTGGTCTCCCCAATATAGAGGAGACCACATTGTGAGCAGCAAATACAGTATACTACATTGAAAGAAGTGCATGTAAATCGCTACTTCACCTGAAAATGGGGCCTGGGATAGTGAGGAGAGAGGATGTAAATGGACAGGTATTACACCTCCTGCGATTGCACAGGAAGGTGCTATGGGAAGGGGAAGAGGTGTCGGGGGTGATGGAGGAGTGGACGAGGGTGTTGAGGAGGGAACAATCCCTTTGGAATGTTGACAGGGGAAGGGAGGGAAAGATGCATTTGGTAGTGGCATCACCCTGGTGGTGGTGGAAATGGTGGAGGCTGGTGGGGTGGAAAGTGAGGACAAGGTTCTGGGAGGGAGGGGAAAGAGTGAGGGTAGAGGTGCGGGAAATGGGCCGGACACGGTTGAGAGCCCTGTCAACCACAGTTGGGGGGGAATCCTCGGCTGAGAAAAAAGGAAGACGTGTCAGAAACACTGCTGGGGAATGTTGCATCATCAGAAGAGATGAGTTGAAGATGGAGAAACTGGAGGAATAGAATGGAGTCCTTAAATGGGGGAAGGGAGTGAGGAAGTATAGTCGAGGTAGCAGTGGGAGTCGGTGGGCTTATAATGGATATTAGTGGACAGCCTATCCCCAGAGAGGTTGAGGAAGGGAAGGGAAGTGTCAGAAATAGACCTTGTAAAGGTGAGTGAAGGGTGTAAATTGGAAGCAAAGTTGATGAAATTCTCCAGTTCAGTGCGAGAGCAAGAAGCCAATACAGTCATCAATGTACCGGAAAAAGAAATGTTCCACATATTACACAAAAAGGCAGGCATAGTTACAGCTTTCCCCCACCCCACCCCAATTTTAATTCCAAGACTTTGCATCTTAGTCTTGTTTTGCTTTCAGACGGCAGTTGCTCATCATTCTGCCAGTCACACCTTCTCTGGCCACGTCTTTTCTCTCTTTACTTACCCCATTATTACTCCCTTTGACCCTGCACCACCAACTGTTTTGTTCTTTAATGTCTCCCGTCCTCTGCCCTATCCGCCCTATCACAAGCCTTCCATTTTGGTCTTTTTCCACTTTATCCCCATTTGACCTACTTTTTTATTACATTTATTTCGAAATATAGGAACATAGGAGCAGGAGTAGGCCATTCAGCCCTTCATGCCTGCCCCACCATTCAATATGATCATGGCTGATCATCCAGTTCAATGCCTTTTTCCAACACTATCCTCATATCCCCTTGCATCATTTGTAAAAAATTGTATTTGCCCTGTTTTTACGACAATCGATGGCACCATTACCGAGACTAGCTTTCAATTCCAGATTTTTTTTATTAATCAACTGCATTTAAATTCCACCAGCTGTCATGGTTGGATTTGAACCCCTACCATCAGGGGATTAGCCTGGTCCTCTGGATTATTAGTTCAGTGGCATTACCACTACGCCACTGTCTCTGCCAAATTTGACAATTGACAATCAGATTCTGGGAGGGGAGGGAGGTGAAAGCAGAATTAATTAATAATTGAATTCAGATTTCACATCTGCCAGAGTGGGATTTGAACCCATGTCCCCTGAGTGTTAGCCAAGGCTGCTGATTACTATTCCATTGACATTACCAATATGCCACCAACTCCCCTTTTATTATTATATTTATGACATTGTTAACTTTTCCCAGTTCTGATGAATGGTTATCAACCTGAAACTTTAACTGTTTATCTCTCCACAGAAGCTGCCAGACCTGCTAGTATTTTCAGAATTTTCTGGTTTTTTCGCACTTTATACTCCTTCCTTCACACAACCGCCACTTCAAAATGCCACATGATGCTAAGTGGAAAGAGATGGCTTTTGTCACCAATGATTCACCATTGCATTCCGATTATGTCAACATTGCAAAAACTGTAAAGTAATTATAAATGGAGGACTTTAATTATGCTAATAAATTGGGGTAGAAATATTGTAAAGGGGACAGAGAGGGAAAGAGTTTCTGAAGTGCGTTCAGGAGAATTTTTTAGATGAATAAGTTTCAGGCCCAGTGAGGAAGCAGACATTGCTGGATCTGATTCTGGGAATGAGGTGGGACATGTGGATCAGGTGTCAGTCGGGGAATATTTAGGGAACAATGGTCATTGTATAATAAGGTTTAGGTTAGCTATGAAAAAAGACAAGGAGCAATCCAGAGTAAAAATAATTAATTGCAGAACGGCCAATTTCAATGAGTGAGAACAGACCTGGCCCAGGTGGAATCATAGATTTGCAGGCAAAACAGTAAGTGATCAATGAACTGCCTTGAAAGAGGAGATAGTTTGGGTACAGTCAAGCTATATTACCATGAAGGGGAAAGGTAGGACAAACAAAGCCAACACTCCTGAGATGAGAAAAAATTTAGAGAGCAAGATGAAACAGACAAAGGGTGCTTATGACCAATGTCGGGTTGATAATACAAGTAAAAACTAGGCTGAAAATAAGTTCGAAAGGGAAGTGAAAAAGTGAATAAGAGCAGCAAAGAGAGAGAGTATAAGAAGAGACTGGCAGCTAACACAAAAGGGATTCCAATATACTTCTATAAGCATATAAATAATAAAAGGCTGGTAAAAGGAGGAATGGGGCCAATTAGGGATCAAAAGGGGATCTATGCATGTGGGCAAAAGGCATGGCTAAGGTACTAAATGAGTACATTGCGTCTGTCTTTATCAAGGAAGAAGATATGGCAAAGTTGCAGTGAAATGGGAGATAGTTGAGGCATTGGATGGGCTTAAAATTGATAAAGAGGTATTAGAAAGGTTGGCTGCATTGATAGTTGATAAGTCACTAGGACTGGATCAGATGCATCCAAGAATCTTCTTTGGCCTCCTTATCTTGAGAGACAATGGATAAGCGCCTGGAGGTGGTCAGTGGTTTGTGAAGCAGCGCCTGGAGTGGCTGTAAAGGCCAATTCTAGAGTGACAGACTCTTCCACAGGTGCTGCAGAGAAATTTGTTTGTCGGGGCTGTTGCACAGTTGGCTCTCCCCTTGCGCCTCTGTCTTTTTTCCTGCCAACTACTAAGTCTCTTCGACTCGCCACATTTTAGCCCCGTCTTTATGGCTGCCCGCCAGCTCTGGCGAACGCTGGCAACTGACTCCCACGACTTGTGATCAATGTCACAGGATTTCATGTCGCGTTTGCAGACGTCTTTAAAGCGGAGACATGGACGGCCGGTGGGTCTGATACCAGTGGCGAGCTCGCTGTACAATGTGTCTTTGGGGATCCTGCCATCTTCCATGCGGCTCACATGGCCAAGCCATCTCAAGCGCCGCTGACTCAGTAGTGTGTATAAGCTGGGGATGTTGGCCGCCTCGACGACTTCTGTGTTGGAGATACGATCCTGCCACCTGATGCCAAGTATTCTCCGGAGGCAGCGAAGATGGAATGAATTGAGATGTCGCTCTTGGCTGGCATCATGTACACCATGATCCAGTCACGAGGACTGGATCAGATGCATCCAAGGATACAGAGGGAAGTAAAGATGGTAACTGCAGAGGCACTGGCCATAATCTTCCAATCGTCTTTAGATACAGGAGTGGTGCTACAGGACTGGAGAATTGCAAGAGTTATACCCTTGCCTAGCAACTACGGCCAGTCAGTTTAATCATGGTGATGGGAAAGCTTTTCGAAAAGGATGGATTAATTCAAGAAAGACAGCACGGATTTGTTGAGGGCAAATTATTTCTACTAATGTGATTGATTTTCCTCGATGCTGTAACAGTGAGGGTTGATGAGGCTAATGCAGTTGATGTGGTGTACATGATGTTCAAAAGGCATTTGGTAAAGTGCCAAATAACAGGATTGTCAGCAAAGTAAGAGGTAATGAAATAAAAGGGACAGTAGCACATGGATACAAAATTGGCTAAAGTATCAGGAAACAAAGTATTGTTAAATGATTGCTTTTCAGATTAGAAGAAGGTACATGATGGGGTTCCTCAGGGGTCAGTATTATTTTTTATTTTATTTTAGAGACACAGCACTGAAACAGGCCCTTCGGCCCACCGAGTCTGTGCCGACCAACAACCACCCATTTATACTATCGTACAGTAATCCCATATTCCCTACCACCTATCTACACTCGGGGCAATATACAACAGCCAATTTACCTATCACCTGCAAGTCTTTTTGTCTGTGGGAGGAAACCGGAGAACCCGGCAAAAACCCACACGGTCACAGGGAGAACTTGCAAACTCCGCACAGGCAGTACCCAGAATCGAACCCGGGTCCCTGGAGCTGTGAGGCTGCAGTGCTAACCACTGCGTCACTGTGGTGCCCAGAATATTAGGACCCATGCTTTTCTTCATATATATTAATGACCTAGATTTGGGTACACAAATCACAATTCCAAGACTTGTGGATGACACAAAACTTGGAAGTATTGTGAACAGTGAAGAGGGTAGTGTTAAACTTCAAGATGGCATAGATAGGCTGGTGGAATGGGTAGATTAAATTTAATGCAGAGAAGTGTGAAGTGATTTATTTTGGTAGGAAAAATAAGCAGAGGCAATATAAATAAAGGGTACAGTGCTAAAGGGGGTGCAGGAGCAGAGGGACCTGGAGATATATGTGCACAAATCTTTGAAGGTAGCAGCGCACATTGAGAAAAGGCATTCAGCATCCTGGGCTTTACAAATAGAGACATAGTGTACAAAAGTAAGGGGGTTATACTGAACCTTTATTAAACACTGGTTCAGCCTCAACTGGAGTATTGTGTCTAATTCTGAGCACCACAGTTTGGGAAGGATATGAAGGCATTACAGATGGTGCAGAAAATATTTTGAGAATGGTTCCTGGGACGAGAGACTTCTGTCATGGGATAGATTGGAGAAGCTCTGGCTGTTCTCCTTAGAGAAGAGAAGGTAGAAGAGGTTTGATATAAGTGTTCAAAATCATGAGGGATCTGGACAGTAGATAGCGAGAAACATGCTCCCATTAGCAGAGGAATTGAGAACCAAAGGACACTGATTTAAAATGATTGGCAAAATAACCAGAAGCCACATGAGGAAAACCTATTATTTTTTAAACGCAGCAAGTGGTTAGGATCCGGAATGCATACGAACATACAAATTAGGAGCAGGAGTCGGCCACTCGGCCCTTCGAGCCTGCCCCGCCATTCAATAAGCTCATGGCTGAACTGATTACTCCACATTTCCACCTACCCCCGATAACCTTCCACCCCCTTGTTTATCAAGAATCTATCTACTTCTGCCTTAAAAATATTCAAAGACTCTGCTTCCACTGCCTTTTGAGGAAAAGAATTCCAAAAACTCACCACCCTCAGAGAAAAAATTTCTCCTCATCTCTGTCTTAAATGGGTGACCCCTTATTTTTAATCACCATTGTGCTCAGACACTAGTCCACGCAAAAGTGGAAAGGTTTTCCATATTTCCTCCTCTCCAACTACAATATCTGAGAATGAAACCTCCTGTGCCAGTTCGCCATCATTATCAGCAGACATTGTAAACCATGGGCTCTCATAATGTTTGGGACTTTGTGTTAATTCATGCAAAAGTGGTTGAGTAGAATCTGATCTGAGGAAGAGTGGCGGTAGAGTTTTCCGGTCTTTATAGTGCAGCACAGTGGCATACTGAGCCACCCCAGAAAGATTGTGGTATGGTGTGTGAACAGCATTAGCCTGGTCCTCTGAAACACCGTTCAAAGACTCTCCACCATTGGGGCTCTTTGTATTGCTGTTAATGCTCATTGGCTTTTTGTCTTCTACCAGATGGATTGATTTCACTGCAAAAGCCGTGTCCTGTCCAGTGTCTCTTTGAAGAAAAGTAAAGGAGGAAACAATGTAGTCGGGAGCTCCTTCCGAACAATTCCAATTCTTAAAAAAGAACAAACATCCCAAATTAGTCCACTTTTAATAAACATGAATCAGACACAGAAATTCTATAAACTCAGTCAATTCTATCCACAGTTTCTCAGTATTTAATTCCTACCACAAAAATGATGCCAAATAATAAATAGAATACTAGCATTTTGTTATTGAAAGATTAATGTTTTCAGATTGGAAGGTGAAAGGCTTTTATCCCAAATTCAATCCTAACTGTAACTTTATTCCTCTTGCTAAATGTCACCTGAACTGACACTGTAGCCCAAAACGTAAACCTAATTCGAACTCTAATCCCAACAAGCACCTAAACCCTTATTTAAGATTGAATCTGAACCCTATCTCAATCCAAAATCAGATGTCTAATCTTAGTCCGAGGCATAACCAGAATCTGGGATTTATGGGCATTGAAAACCAAGAAAAATTGGACATCTGTACAGAGGAAAAAGGAAAGAAAATAGACAGTAACCCTACATACTATCACTGGACGGCATCAGCTAGGATTAAGAAAAATACCAGAGAGCCCAAGTTTAAACTTAAGGCAGACCCAATATTAGCCAGAGCAGAAACTTTCATGTTCCAGCCTCCTGCCCTTATCCGGCCCTGATCCTTTAACGCTGCCTAAACCTAACCTTATTATGTCAACTTATACCTCTACTCCAAATGTAACACGAATAATCCTGTACCTTAATGCACAACCTACCTAGGTGTGGAGCCTGACAACACCTAACACAACCCTTAAGCCTAATTCTAAAATCAATTGCAACTTGTCAAACTCACCTCTAACTCTTACACAGATCCTAGCTCAAATACAACTAAGCTTAACATGGTGAGTTATGCAGGCAATCTAAAACCATAACTGTAACCAGCATTCAAAAAAGAAATCAGGATGAAATACAATTGGAGCTGGCAGTACGAACATAACAACCTTCAGCAATAGATCAGAGCATCAAAGAAGAAAGGAAAATTTCCTTCTGTTATATGATTGCTTTTCAGAGTGATGTCCCTTTAAGATCTTGGTATGCAAATGAGCTAAGTTCCAGAATGTAGTCATATGACTCAAGCCAGAATCACTCTGCAACTGTAACACCCAGACAAAGGTGTACTGTATATAATAGTTTAGCTGTAATAAACCTGTTTGAGATCTTCAATGAACTGGACTCCGTGCATCTCATTTATATTTCATCATTCAACATAAAGAACTCATTGCACCCTCTGCTCAAACATGCTAAACTAACATTAAACTAAACTAAACACAAAACACAACCCAGCTCTGAGCAGCAACATAGCCCAGCCTCACACAGCAGTAAACTTCATTCCAAAAATAAACAAACTGGACAATTAAATACATAAAAATATTGGAGAACATTTACAGCATTGCATCTGTGTTAGTTGAAAAAGAGCACTCAGCATTATCCCACTTTCCAGTGCTTGTTCCGTAGCCTCTTAGGTTACAGGACCTCAAGTGGAAATCCAAGTATTTTTTTTAAAGCAAAGAGGCTTTCCACCTCTACCATCCTTTCAGGCAGTGAGGTCCTGACACCCACCATGCAACACCCCCATAACATCCCACCCTACACCCGTCCAAAACCTCTGGGGTGAGAACATTCCTCCTCAACTCCCCTCTAATCCTTCTGCAAATTACTTCACATCTATGCCTCCTGTAATGTGATGATTCAGTAGTCTAGCTGTGGCCTAACTAGTGTTTTATATAGTTCTAGCAGAACTTCCTGTCCTTTATTCTGTGCCTCAGTTAATAAAGGAAAGTATGCCATATGCCTTCTTAAAGACCTGCTACCTTTAGGGATTTGTGGACATACACTCCAAGGTCCCTGTTTCTCTTCTTTCTTTTGGGCCTCCTTATCTCGAGAGACAATGGATACGCGCCTGGAGGTGGTCAGTGGTGTGTGGAGCAGCACCTGGAGTGGCTATAAAGGCCAATTCTAGAGTGACAGGCTCTTCCACAGGTGCTGCAGAGAAATTTGTTTGTCGGGGCTGTTACACAGTTGGCTGTCCCCTTGCGCCTCTGTCTTTTTTCCTGCCAGCTACTAAGTCTCTTCGACTGGCCACATTTTAGCCCTGTCTTTATGGCTGCCCGCCAGCTCTGGCGAACGCTGGCAACTGACTCCCACGACTCGTGATCAATGTCACAAGATTTCATGTCGCGTTTGCAAACGTCTTTAAAGTGGAGACATGGACGGCCGGTGGGTCTGATACCAGTGGCAAGCTCGCTGTACAATGTGTCTTTGGGGATCCTGCCATTTTCCATGCGGCTGACATGGCCAAGCCATCTCAAGCGCCGCTGACTCAGTAGTGTGTATAAGCTGGGGATGTTGGCCGCCTCGAGGACTTCTGTGTTGGAGATGTGGTCCTGCCACCTGATGCCAAGTATTCTCCAGAGGCAGCGAAGATGGAATGAATTGAGACGTCGCTCGTGGCTGGCATACGTTGTCCAGGCCTCGCTGGCATAGAGCAAGGTACTGAGGACACAGGCCTGATACACTCGGACTTTTGTGTTCCGTGTCAGTGCGCCATTTTCCCACACTCTCTTGGCCAGTCTGGACATAGCAGTGGAAGCCTTTCCTATGCGCTTGTTGATTTCTGCATCTAGAGACAGGTTACTGGT
The DNA here is from genome assembly GCF_036365525.1 of Heterodontus francisci. Taxonomy (NCBI): domain Eukaryota; kingdom Metazoa; phylum Chordata; class Chondrichthyes; order Heterodontiformes; family Heterodontidae; genus Heterodontus; species Heterodontus francisci. Next base: position 5,209,923 of record NC_090401.1, read on the forward strand.
GATAGTTGAGCCTAGGCAGGTGTACTCTTGAACCACTTCCAGAGCGTGGTCACCAATATTGATGGATGGAGCATTACTGACGTCCTGCCCCATGATGTTCGTTTTCTTGAGGCTGATGGTTAGGCCAAATTCATTGCAGGCAGCCGCAAACCTGTCGATAAGACTCTGCAGGCACTCTTCAGTGTGAGATGTTAAAGCAGCATCGTCAGCAAAGAGGAGTTCCCTGATGAGGACTTTCCGTACTTTGGACTTCGCTCTTAGACGGGCAAGGTTGAACAACCTGCCCCCTGATCTTGTGTGGAGGAAAATTCCTTCTTCAGAGTACTTGGACGCATGTGAAAGCAGCAGGGAGAAGAAAATCCCAAAAAGTGTGGGTGTGAGAACACAGCCCTGTTTCACGCCACTCAGGATAGGAAAGGGCTCTGATGAGGAGCCACCATGTTGAATTGTGCCTTTCATATTGTCATGGAATGAGGTGATGATACTTCTACACTCCCAATTATTGTGCATTCCTTGCCTTGTTGGTCTTTCCCAAATGCATTACCTCACATTTATCCACATTTCACTTAAGAAGGAAATTAGGAGGGCGAAAAGGGGCCATGAGATTTCCCTGGCAGATAAGATAAAGGAGAATCCTAAAAGATTCTGTAAGTATATTAAGAGAAAAAGGGTAGCTAGGGAGAGAGTAGGTCTCCTTAAGGATCAGTGTGGCAATCTATGTGTGGAGCCACTGGAAATGGGCGAGATCTTAAATGAATATTTCTCATCCATATTTACCGTGGAGAAGGTCATGGAAGCCAGTGAATTCAAGGGAGGGAACACCGATATCCTGGAGCATATCAACATTACAAAGGAGGAGGTGTTGGAGGTTGTGAAGTGCATTAAAGTGAATAAATCCCCAGGACCTAACCAGGTTTATCCTAGAATGCTATGGGAAGCAAGGGAGGAGATTGCTGGGGCCCTGGCAGAGATTCTTGTATCATAGTTAGCCAAGGGTGAGGTACCAGAAGACTGGAGCATAGGTAATGTTGTGCCTTTATTTAAGAAGGGCAGCAGGGATAAGCCTGGGAACTACAGGCCGGTGAGCCTTACATCAGTGGTGGGAAAGTTATTGGAAGGGATTCTGAGAGACAGGATTTATATGCATCTGGAAAGGCATGATCTGATTAGGGATAGTCAGCATGGCTTCGTGTGTGGGAAATCATGTCTCACGAATTTGATTGAGTTTTTTGAGGAGGTGACCAAGAGGATTGACGAGGGCAGGGTGATGGACATTGTCTACATGGACTTTAGCAAGGCCTTTGACAAGGTCCCGCATGGTAGGCTGGTCCAGAAGGTTCGAACACATGGGATCCAGGGTGAGCCAGCAAATTGGATACAAAATTGGCTTGGTGACAGGAGGCAGAGGGTGGTAGTGGAGGGTTGTTTTTCAGATTGGAGGCCGATGACGAGCGGTGTGCCGTAGGTATCAGTGCTGGGCCCTCTGTTGTTTGTCATATATATTAATAACTTGGATGTGAATGTAGGGGGCATGATTAGAAAGTTTGCAGATGACACCAAATTTGGTGGTATAGTGGACAGTGAAGAAGGTTGTCTAAGGTTACAACAGGACATAGATCAATTGGGAAAGTGGGCAGGGATTGGCAAATGGAATTTAACGTAGACAAGTGTGAAGTGATGCATTTTGGGATGTTAAACCAGGACAGGACATATACAGTGAATGGCAGGGCCCTGGGGAGTGATGTTGAGCAGAGAGACCTTGGGGTGCAAGTACATAGTTCCTTGAAAGTGGCAACATGGGTAGACAGGGTGGTGAAGAAGGCGTATGGCATGCTTGCCTTCATCGGCCAAGGAATTGAGTACAAGAGTTGGGACGTCATGTTACAGTTGTACATAATATTGGTTAGGCTGCATTTGGAGTACTGTGTGCAGTTCTGGTCGCCGCACTCCAGGAAAGATGTGATTAAGCTAGAGAGGGGGCAGAAAAGATTCACAAGGATGTTGCCTGGTTTGGAGGGCTTGAGTTATAACGAGAGATTGGATCGGCTGGGTCTGTTTTCCCTGGAACGAAGGAAGCTGAGAGGGGACATGATAGAGGTATATAAAATTATGAGAGGCATAGATAGGGTGATAGCCAGAGTCTGTTTCCCATGGAATGGGTGACTAAAACTAGAGGGCATAGATTTAAGGTGAGAGGGAGGAGGATCAAAGCGGTAAATTTTTCACACAACGAATAGTGGGTATCTGGAATGAGCTGCCTGAGGAGGTGGTGGAGGCAGGAACAGTAGCAACATTTAAGAGGCATCTGGACAGGGACTTGAATGAGCAAGGCATAGAGGGATATGGAATTAATGCAGGCAGGTGGGATTAGTATAGATAGGCATTATGGTCGGCATGGATGCGGTGGGCCGAAGGGCCTGTTTCTATGCTGTATGACTCTATGACTCGATAATTATACAGGACCTTGGTGAAGCCACACCTGGAATATTGTGTGCAGTTTTGGTCTCCTTATCTGAGGAAGTATGTTCTTGAAGGAGGGAGTGCATTCCTGGGATGGCAGGACTGACATATGAGGGGAGATCGAGTCGGTTAGGATTATATTCGCTGGAGTTGAGAAGAGTGAGGGGGATCTCATAGAAATCAATAAAATTCTAACAGGATTTGACAGGGTAGATGCAGGAAGGACTTTCCCGATGGTGGGGGAGTCCAGAACCAGGGGCCATAGTCTAAGGATACGGGGTAAACCTTTCAGGACTGAGATGAGGAGAAATTTCTTCACCCAGACAGTGGTGAGCCTATGGAATTTGCTACGACAGAAAGCATTTGAGGCCAAAACATTGTATATTTTCAAGAAGGAGTTCGATATAGCTCTTGGGTCTAAAGGGATCAAAGGATATGGGGTGAAAGCGGGAACAGGTTACTGAGTTGGATGATCAGCCATGATCATAATGAATGGCGGAGCAGGCCTGAAGGGCCAAATGGCCTACTCCTGTTCCTATTTTCTCTGTTTCTGTGTTTTCCAAGTCAGGATGGTGTGTGGCCTGGAACTTGCAGGTGGTGGTGTTCCCATGCATCTGCTGCCCTTGCCCTTCTGGGTCATAGAGGTCGCAAGTTTGGAAGGTTCTGTCTAAGGAGCCTTGGTGCGTTGCTGCAGTGCATCTTGTAGATGTTACACTTTGCTGCCACTGTGCGTCAGTGGTGGAGCGAGTGAATGTTTGTGGATGGGCTGCTTTGGCCTGAATGGTGTCGTGCTTTTTGAGTGTTGTTGGAGCTGTACTCGTCCAGGCAAGTGGAGAGTATTCCATCACACTCCTGACTTGTGCCTTGGAGATGGTGGACAGGCTTTGGAGAGTCAGGAGGTGAGTTACTCGCCATAGGATTCCTAGCCTTTGACCTGCTCTTGCAGCTATGGTATTTATATGGCTACTCCAGTTCAGTTTCTGATCAATGGGAACTCCCAGGATTTTGATAGTGGGGGATTCAGCGATGGTAATGCCATTGAATGTCAAGGGGAAATGTTTAGATTCTCTCTTGTTGGAGATGGTCATTGCCTGGCACTTTTGTGGTGCGAATGTTAGATGCCACTTATCAGCCCAAGCCTGGATATTGTCCAGGTCTTGCTGCATTTCGACACGGACTGCTTCAGTATCTGAGGATTCACGAATGGTGCTGATCATTGTGCAATCATCAACGAACATCCCCACTTCTGACCTTATGATTGAAGGAAGGTCATTGATGAAGCAGCTGAAAATGGTTGGGCCTAACGCACTACCCTGAGGAACTCCTGCAGTGATGTCCTGGAGCTGAGATGATTGACCTCCAACAACCACAACCATCTTCCTTTGCGCTAGATATGACTCCAGCCAGCAGAGGGTTTTCCCCCTGATTCCCATTGATTCCAGTTTTGCGAGGGCTCCTTGATGCCATACTCGGTCAAATTCTGCCTTGATGTCAAGGGCAATCACTCTCACCTCACCTCTTGAGTTCAGCTCTTTTGTCTATGTTTGAACCAAGGTAATGAGATCAGGAGCTGAGTGGCCCTGGCGGAACCCAAACTGAGTGTCACTGAGCAGGTTATTGCTGAACAAGTGGTGCTTGATCGCACTGTTGACAAAATCTTCCATCATATTACTGATGATTGAAAGTAGACTGATGGGATGGTAATTGGCCGGGTTGGATTTGTCCTGCATTTTGTGTACAGGACATACCTGGGCAATTTTCCACATTACTGAGTCGATCCCAGTGTTGTAGCTGTGCTGGAACAGTTTGGCTAGGGGTGCGGCGAGTTCTGGAGCACAGGTCTTCAGTACTATTGCTGGAATGTTGTCAGGGCCCATAGCCTTTGCAGTATCCGGTGCCTTCAATCGTTTCTTGATATTACGTGAAGTGAATCAAATTGGCTGAAGACTGGTATCTGTGATGCTGGGGACTTCAGGAGGAGGCCAAGATGAATTATCCACTTGGCACTTCTGGCTGAAGATTGTTCCAAATGATTCAGCCTTATCTTTTGCACTGATGTGCTGGGCTCCCCCATCATTGAGAATGGGGATTTTGTGGAGCCACCTCCTCCTGTTTATTTGTCTGCTACCATTCATGACTGGATGTGGCAGGATTGCAGAGCTTAGATCTGATCCGTTGGTTGTGGGATCGCTTAGCTCTATCTATTGCATGTTGCTTTCATTGTTTGGAGTGCATGTGGTCCCGTGTTGCTCATTGAGGTCTGCCTGGACCTGCTCCTGGCATACCCTACTGCACTCTTCATTGAGCCAAGTATGATTCCCTGGCTTGATGGTAATGGTAGAGTGGGGGATATGCTGGGCCATGATGTCACAGATTGTAGTTGAGTACAATTCTGCTGCTGCTGATGGCCCACAGTGCTTCATGGATGCCTAGTTTTGCATTGCTAGATCCGTTTGAAATCTATTCCATTTAGCACGGTGGTAGTGCCATACAACTTGATGGAGGGTATCCTCAATGTGAAGACAGGACTTTATCTCCACAAGGGCTGAGTGTTGGTCACTCCTACCAATACTGTCATTGATAGATGCTTCTGCGACAGGCAGGTTGGTGACAGCAAGGTCAAATATGTTTTTCCTCTCTTGTTGGTTCCGTCACCACCTGCCGCAGACCCAGTCTATCAGCTATGTCCTTTAGGACTCGGCCAGCTCGGTCAGTGGTGGTGCTTCCCCCACCCAGAGTACATTCTGCACCCTTGCCATCTTCAGTGCTTCTTCCAATTGGTATTCAACATGAAAGAGTACTGATTCATCAGCTGAGTGGCTTGGAAGCAACACTACCGTCAGTAGGTGGTAATCAGCAGGAGGTTTCCTTGCCCATGTTTGACCTGATGCCATGAGACTTCATGGGGGCTGGAGCTGATGTTGAGGACTCCCAGGCTGACTCCTTCCTTACTGTAGACCACTGTGCCACCACCTCTGGTGGGTCTGTCCTGATGGTGGGACAGGGCATACCCAGGGATGGTGGTCTGGGACATTGCCTGTAAGTTTAGTACCACTAATTCTGTGAGTATGACTACATTAGGCTGTTGCTTGACTAGTCTGTGGGACAGCTCTCCCAACATTGGTACAAACCCCCAGATGTTAGTAAGGAGGACTTTGCAGGGTCGACAGGACTGGGTTTGCCATTGTCGTTTCCGGTGCCTGGGTCGATGCCAGGTGGTCTGTCTGGTTTCATTCCTTATTCATCTATCATGTTATAAATGCTGTGTGCATTCAGATCAAGAGTCTTTAAAGGGTCTTTTTACTATTTTTCCCTACTCTGACCCTATTTGCTGGTGCTCTCTTATGTTTGTACGCTTTGTCCTTTCCTGTCACACTCTGGCTATCATTACCTATATGGTTTTGTGAAGGGGAGGTCGTGTCTCACTAATTTGATTGAGTTTTTTGAGGAAGTGACAAAGATGATTGATGAAGGAAGGGCAGTGGATGTTGTCTATATGGACTTCAGTAAAGTCACATGGGATCAGAGGGGAGCTGGCAAGTTGGATACAGAACTGGCTCGGTCATAGAAGACAGAGGGTATCAGTGGAAGGGTGCTTTTCTGAATGGAGGGATGTGACTAGTGGTGTGTCGCAGGGATCAGTGCTGGGACCTTTGCTGTTTGTAGTATATATAAATGATTTGGAGGAAAATGTAGCTTGTCTGATTAATAAGTTTGCGGACGACACAAAGGTTGGTGGAGTTGCGGACAGTGATGAGGATTGTGAGTGGATACAGCAGGATATAGATCGGTTGGAGACTTGGGCGGAGAAATGGCAGATGGAGTTTAATCCGGACAAATGTAAGGTAATGCATTTTGGAAGGTCTAATGCAGGTGGGAAGTATACAGTAAATGGCAGAACCCTTAGGAGTATTGACAGGCAGAGAGATCTGGGTGTACAGGTCCACAGGTCACTGAAAGTGGCAACGCAGGTGGATAAGGTAGTCAAGAAGGCATACGGCATTCTTGCCTTCATCGGTCGGGGCATAGAGTATAAAAATAGGCAAGTCTTGCTGCAGCTGTACAGAACTTTAGTTAGGCCACTAGGCCATTAGGCCATTTAGTTAGAATATTGCGTGCAATTCTGGTCGCCACACTAACAGAAGGATGTGGAGGCTTTGGAGAGGGTACAGAAGAGGTTTACCAGGATGTTGCCTGTTCTGGAGGGCATTAGCTATGAGGAGAGGTTGGATAAACTCGGATTGTTTTCACTGGAACGACGGAGGTGGAGGGGCGACATGATAGAGGTTTACAAAGTTATGAGTGGCATGGACAGAGTGGATAGTCAGAAGCTTTTTCCCAGGGTGGAAGAGTCCGTTACTAGGGGACATAGGTTTAAAGTGAGAGGGGCAAAGTTTAGAGGGGATGTGCGAGGCAAGTTCTTTACACAGAGGGTGGTGAGTGCCTGGAACTTGTTGCCGGGGGAGATGGTGGAAGCAGGTACCATAGAGACGTTTTACAGGCATCTTGACAAATACATGAATAGGATGGGAATAGAGGGATACGGATCCCGGAAGTGCAGAAGGTTTTAGTTTAGGCAGGTATCAAGATCGGCGCAGGCTTGGAGGGCTGAATGGCCTGTTCCTGTGCTGTACTGTTCTTTGCTCTTATATCACTATCCTGCATTATTGCCTCGTCCTTTCTCATTAACTTTTCAAATTTTCACTCGTATGAACTCTTCCCCCCCCACCCCCCCCCCCTCCCCCCCACTTTTTAGTTTAAACCGTTCTCTGCAGCCCTCGTTATTTGACTTGTGAGGCCACTGGTCCCATCTCAATTCCAGTGAAGCTCATCCCAATGGAACAGCTCCCACTTTCTCCAGCACTGATGCCAGTAGCTCGTGAATCGAAACCCATTTCTCCCACACCACTCTGAGCCACGCATTCAACTCACTGATCTTATTTATCCTACGCCGATTTGTTTGCGGCTCAAGTAGTAATCCAGAGATTTCTACCTTTGTGGTTTTGCTTTTTACATTAACCCCTAGCTCTGAGTAGAAGCTCTTTCTTCGTCCTAACCTATGCTGCTGGTACTTACCAACAACTGGATTTTTCCCCTCCAGCTCCGAGATGCCGTCCTTAATCTTAGCACTGGGCAGACAATACAGCCTTCAGGACTCATGCTTACAGCTGCAGAGTAGAGTATCTGACCCCAGAACTATACTTTTCCCTCCTATTACTACTACATTCCTTTCTCCTCACCCAACTTGAACCTGTACCACGACTGCAGTCAGTTTGCTGATCCTCCCTGCAGTCCTTGATCTCATCCACACAGGCTACAAGAACCCCATACCTGTTGGACAAGTGCAAGGGCTGAAGTTCCTCCAATTCTACCTTCTGGATCCCAATACCTGCCTCATTCGTTGTCACACCCTCCTTCCCCTGACCACAGACCATTTAACCTGGTGTGACTGCCTCCTGAAGCAAAGCACCCAGGTAACTTTCTCCCTCCCTGATGCATCACAGTGTCCCAAATTTGATCTGGACTCCAGCTCATCAACTCTGAGCTGAAGTTCCTCGAGCTGCACACACTGACTGCAGATGTCATTATTATGGATGACACTGGTATCCACCAGCACCCACACGCTACAGCTGCAACATATCACCTGCCCTGCCATCTCTATTGTATTTTATTCAACTAATTAGGTTTAGGTTTTGAAATCTCTATTTAGTTTTTAATCTAGGTAATAACCTTGATAATTTATTAATTTTCCTTATATGCTTTACGTCTTAACAATAAATTAGGCCACAGTCCTAATTTAACCCTTTTATTTTTTTTAAATCAGTCATTCAGCACCTCTGACCTCACATCCTTCAAATCCCAGATTCAGCAAATTCCCTTGCACTCTGGTGAAATCTGCTCCCAGGTGAAGGTGCTCTGTGCTAATACTCTTATTAATTTACTTACTAGTCTAGTTGCCCCGAATCTTAATTTCCCAACTCTTAGTGGTAGGAAGGGAAGGGGGAATTGGTGGGGGGTGGGGGGAGGGGGGCGGCAGGGAATGGAGGGGAAATGGGAAGAATGGATGAGGGAATGGGGATGTCGTAAAGGTGTAGACAGGTACCTATAACTTCTGAATTCTGGTCACCCCATGATATTAACTATCTGGCATGAAGGTATTTCATAGAATCATAGTATTTACCTGGGGTTGGCTGCCTGGGCTCCAGCTGGCAAGAGTACTGTTTGCAGGGTTTGGTACCTTGGTCCACAGCTGTCCCGTCATCCTGTGAGTCACAAGTACATTCATGTAAATCTTTTGCACGCAGTGACTACTACACAGTCAAATTAAAAATATTTCCTGATTGAACGTTATGAATGACACAGATTATGGGGGTGGGGAAGTTTGAAGTGGTAGGTCTTTCAGAAATATACCCAGGGTTGGCAACCATATCTCTGCATTATGACCAACACAGCCATCTGAGCCAGTAATATTATCTACATGAGCAGCAGTGTAATTCTACTTTCCTGCTCATTTGCTGTACCCGTCAATAATCAAACAAATCATAAAATCCCCTCTAACAATTTGAATATGAGAATTCCAGATTTCAACATTTGGCCCATCAGTCGCATTCCTCCACTCTATCCCCATAGCCCTGAACGTTTATTCCCCTAACGTGCCCATTCTATAGACCCCCCGAACAGTCAAAACTACTCAGAGGTACAGAAGCAATATGCCAATAATAGTAGGTGATTTCAAATACCTGAATATTAACTGAGATAAGAATCAGCGTAAAAGGTATAAGATCACAAAATTCTTAAATTGCATTCAGATTTTTTACATAAAACGTAAGAACATAAGAAATAGGAGCAGGAGTAGGCCACATGACGCCTCGAACCAGCTCCACACTTCAGTAATATCATTGCTGGTCTGATCTTGGTCATATCTCCCTCAGAACAGGTTCCCGTGCCCCTGGAATCTAAAGCCCTCCCTCCTGCAACATGTGGTCAGCCACATCTGCTCTATCCTGCTATTTCTGTACTCATTAACATGTGGTACTGGGATTAATCCAGAGATTACTCCCTTCGAGGTACTGCTATTTAATTTCTTTCCTAGCTCCTTAAAATCTTCCCCCAGGGCCTCATCTCTCTTTCTACCCATGTTCTTGTTCTGGATATTGACCATGATCTTTGATTGCTCACCCTTCCCCCTCAGAACGTTCTGCAGCCACTTAGTGTGACCTGGCGGCAGGCGTCCCACTGACCGGCCTGAAAACCAGGTATGAGGGGAGAGTGGGGGGGGTAGTGATACCCTGCTTTGTTTAACAACGAGACCCAGGGCTGCATCTTATTAGTGGCAGCCAATCAGAGGGCTGGCAGAATCAGAAACATTACAGGGAACAGTGGCCTCTGCTGGGGCTGTACCTGGAGGAGGAGAAGGGCGTAGTGATGGACAGCACCCTGAGAACCAGGTAAGTGCAGTCTGGGGATGCTGGGGCCAGAAATACATGCCCTGGTTTGGGGTGGAGTGGGGGTGGGGGAAACGTTGGTGAGTGCAGCCATCACTGTTGCCACGTGGGTAGCCATTGCCACTGGGGGGCCCTCTGTGGGCCAATGAGTACTTCAAAAAAGAGGGACTGCCCCCGCCCTTCCCCAACCCCAGAGTCCTTTGGGAGGTCTCCCCACATGGTGGCGGCCGCACCCCCACCCCAAAAACTGGCCACTTAAGTGGCTCAATTGGCCTTTGGAGTGGGAGAACAGTCTGTGACCTTCCCCACCGCTGGAAAGATAGCAAGAGAGTGGGATGACAATGGGCACTCCATGGCCCACCTTCCCATGCCATTTTACAGGCTCCCATTGCCTCCCAGGCTGTCCCCAGAGGGCTGGTAAAATCCATCCCACAGTGTGAAACTGACTAAGTAGAGGGACATATGTCAACAGGTGCTACTAGATAGCTTGGAGTTTCCTTTTTCTCAGTCGCTGTGCTACAGACATCCCATAGAACAGGAATAGTGCTTATTGCAAGGTTTGAGTTCCTTACATTCTCCGGCGAAGAAAGCACAACAGCAGCAGAAGGGACATCAGTAAAAGGAGAAGTGGGAAAAGCCATGCAAGGATAGTCAGGATGTTCCCATCATCTGCAAGAGAAGACAAGGTGGTTACTTCAGCAAAGCCATAGATATCTGCTAAATCTTCAGACAAAAGACTCATTCATTACCTTTAGTCTGTATGTGTCTCTGGCTCCATCTCAGTCTGTCAGTATCTCACTATCTCCATCTCTCTCTGCCTGTCTCTCCATCTGACTCTCTCTTTTCCTCTGTATGCCTGTCTCTCTATCTCCCTGTCTCTAGTTCTGCCTGTCCTTCTGCCCCCTTCCATTTACAGCTGAAAGAATTTAGGTTCAGTTGAATTGGGCCCAAGGTCAGTGAACGGGGCTGTGGGAGGTGATTGAGGCAGGGGTAGGTGAAGCTTCCTTGAGGGGTCTGTGGAGACAGGATTTCAAAGAACAAAGAACAGTACAGCACAGGAACAGGCCATTCGGCCCTCCAAGCCTGTGCCGATCTTGATGCCTGTCTAAACTAAAACCTGCACTTCCGGGGTCCGTATCCCTCTATTCTCATCCTATTCATGTATTTGTCAAGATGCCTCTTAAACGAACTATCGTACCTGCTTCCACCACCTCCCCCGGCAGCAAGTTCCAGGCACTCACCACCCTCTGTAAAAAAACGTGCCTCGCACATCCGCTCTAAACTTTGCCCCTCGCACCTTAAACCTATGTCCCCTAGTAACTGACTCTTCCACCCTGGGAAAAAGCTTCTGACTATCCACTCTGTCCATGCCGCTCATAACTTTGTAAACCTTTATCATGTTGCCCCTCCACCTCCGTCGTTCCAGTGAAAACAATCCGAATTTATCCAACCTCTTCTCATAGCTAATGCCCTCCAGACCAGGCAACATCAACATACAATTTTATTTTAATATATTAAGCATTTTACCTTTGGCTGTGTGGTATGATAGAACATAAGAATCCCGAGCAATCCTGCTTTGTTAAACACTAGACATTATTTGCCATTTGTTCTCAGATCCTTTTTATCTTATTCTTAATAATTATCCCACACAATTTTAGTTAGATAAATATGGTGACTTGGTTATTATAAAGAACAGAATTACAGACTATATAATTTTACTCACAGGCCCATGAAAATGAGTATGTTTTCAGTTGTTGCTCTCATTCTGTTACTCTGGTCCCCTGCCCCAAGCTCTGCTCTTTTTTACATCTCAGCCTCCCCCCCGCCCCTCGCCTCTCTGCATCAATCCCGAGCTCCTCTTTTCCGCCTCATGCTTTTATCCACCACTGAACATCTTCTGCCTGCTACCTCTTGCCACCAATACCTTGCACTGTGTCAGCATGGCTCTGTTGGTAGTCCTCTCACTTCTGAGAGGCAAGATTCTGAGTTCAAGTCCCACTCCAGGACTTGAGCACAATAATCAAGGCTGAAACATTCATGTAGTACTGAGGGAGTGCTGCACTGTCAGAAGTGCCATGTCCCTGTCTTTCCTCACCGGTGGATGAAAAGATCCCATGGCACTATTTCGAAGAAGAGCAGCAAAGTTATCTCCAGTGTTTGGGTCAATATTTGTTCCTCAATCAATATCACAAAACCAGATTAGCTGGTCATTATCACATTGCTGTTTGTGGGATCTTGCTGTGTGCAAATTGCAAATTCCTACATTAGAACAGTGACTACAATTCAAAAAGTAGTTCATTGGCTGTAAAGTGCTTGGAAACATCCGGTGGTCAGGAAGAGCGCTATATAAATGCAAAACTTTATTTTTTCTTTCAATGCTTCTTCACTCCCCAACCCAATTGATCTCCACCTGCTACACAGCCACCTCACATAAGCAACACCACATCACAATTGCTACATTACCTACCTTTGCATATGTACCCCGCAATCTTCCAACCTCTCCATATCTACCTACTTGCCCACAGCCACCTACCTACCAGTCCATATCGATGTATTTACCTGTACGTGCATGTATCTAAGTAAATATCCATGTATCTGTCTTGCCATCTCAGTACTTTTAATGCAATAGAAGTTACACGATGTTATTAGTACAACTTTAAGGGGGGTGCAGGAACAGAGATGCCAATGGGTATTATTACGACCAGATGAGAAGGGGTCTAGGGGTTCCCTCTCAGCCTTTGCCTGGTTTAACCGTAACAGGGTTTAATTTTAGAAACACTGTGTTTTTAGCTTCCCCTTAGTGAATCCTTGTTCACTGCTCCAATTGTAAAGCAAAGAAATCAACCAGGTGTCTTTAGATTTAAACAAGAAAGATGGAAGTTTATTAATCTTAAACTCTAATCCGGTTAACGACTACGAATATGCGACACAACCACTAGCATGCATACACGATAAACACACACGCAGATAGAGACAGAAAAAGTAGAAGGAATAAAGGGGAAAAGTTTGAGGCAATATCTGGTAGTTACAGTCCTTTATGTTCACTGTGAAGGCTTTGGTTGCTGGTCAGTCCTGCTGTTCGTTGGGGCCCAGTTCACGCTTCAACTTGTTTCAATGTCAGAGTCTTTTCTCTCTTGAAGTTTACCTGTCTTCCGTGGGTCCAGTGGCTTGGGAGAAAGTGAGTGAGAGAGAGAGACAGCCAAGAGAGAGGTTTTCTTGTTCCAGGTTCCAGTTCAAAACTGCTTTCTAAATTCAAACTGTCCTGTGGTTAGTTTAAAAAACCTGGACCAGCCAGTTAGTCATGTGACCAGCTGGTTTAACCAGTCCTGGCTTTGTGGATTGTATCATCTTAGCAGCCCCTGGAATGTGTTTCCTTGCCTGGATTACCAGGCATGTCAGGTGATCAAAATCCATTTGGGCGAATTGGCGCAGGAAATAGTCCTTTGTGTCCACAAGCGGCTTCTCTTAGTATGCAAATGTCCCTTCCAGCCCAGTGTCTGGTGATCTTCAAACAAGTCATTTCTTCACTCCAGCAACAAGTTAAAATCAATGTTCAGATGACAAAATTAATATGCATCATTCTTGGCAGGTGGGGGTCTGCATGACAGTATACATACACAAATCTTTGAAGGTCGCAGGAGAAGAAGATCATGCTTTTTTCTGCAAAGAAGCAATTAAAATAAATAGACGCAGATAGTACATGGGCATCACTGGCTAGGCCAGCATTTATTGCCCATCCCTAATTGCTCTGGAGAAAGTGGTGGTGAGCCACCTTCTTGAACCTCTGCAGTCCTTGGGATGTAGGTCCATCAACAGTGCTGTCAGGAAGGGAGTTCCAGAATTTTGACACAGCGACAGTGAATGAACAGCGATATAGTCCAAGTCAGGATGGTGTGTGGCTTGGAGGGGAACTTGCAGGTGGTGGTGTTCCCATGTATTTGCTGCCTTTGTCTTTCTAGGTGGTAAAGGTCGTTGATTTGGAATGTGCTGTCGAAGGAGCCTCGGTGAAATGCTGCAGTGGTAGATGGTACACACTGCTGCCACTGTGCATCTGTGGTAGAAGGAGTGAATGTTGAAGATGATGGATGGGTTGACAATCAAGCGGGCTGCTTTGTCCTGGATGGTATCGAGCTTCTAGAGTGTTGTTGGAGCTGCACCCATCCAGGCAAGTGAAGAGTACTCCATCACACTCCTGACTTGTGTCTTGTCGATGGTGGACAAGCACTGGGGAGAAAGGAGTTCCCCTCCAAGCCACACACCATCCTGACTTGGAACTATATTGCTGTTCCTTCACTGTCGCTGGGTAAAAGTCCTGGAACTCCCTGACAGCACTGTTGGTGTACCTACACCCTGCAGCGGTTCAGGAAGGCAGCTCACCACCACCTTCTCCAGAGCAATTATGAATGGCCAATAAATGCTAGCCTAGCCAGCGACGCCCAGGTACTATGTGCGTCTATTTATTTTAATTGCTTCTTTGAAAAATAGAAGCATGATCATCTTCTCCTTTCATCATCACTTCAGAATTCCTAGACTCTGACCTGCTCTTGCAGCCATAGCATCTGTGTGACTGGTCCAGTTCAGTTTCAGTGGTGACCCCCACAGGATGATTCTACCCAAATCTCTTTCATGGTGCAAAGTGCATTTAGCAGTCCAGATACAGTAGCAAGACAATCTTAAGCAGTATACTCCTTAAAACAGATAAGCGTATTCTGTTTTGCAAAGTTCTTGCTTCAAAGCAATTAAACTCCAATTGGCCTCAGCCTGTGTTTTAATATAATCAGGTATAGTGCATCTTAGAATACTTTGTGCATTATATCCTGTAACACTAATGTATACTGTAATATGCCTGGCAGAAGAAAACTGAATGTATACAGGTATACACAAAAAAATAAACAAATACAATCTAAGCAATAATCCTATAGGTGCTATAGTAACTGATAACATAAGCTGTGAAATTGTCGACCTTTATTGTGTATTTAACAGTTGAAGTAACATAGTTTCTGTACAAAATAGCTGTTCATTGCTTACATTCATCTAACTGATATTTACCATATTTCTTTGTGGTGATATTCAAGACTGAACCATTTGTTCCGCCTGCATCTGTTGTTGCCATGACATGCACCTGATAATCGGTGGCAGCCAGCAGGCCAGTCAGTGTGTATCTCCTCTCCAGCGCATTCCTCACAATATCTAAATATATCAAATGAAGCAAAATATGTGTGAAAGTCATACAGAGAATTTGCAAATCCCAGCTGAAACGCATCTAACACTGAAAGAGCAGAGCAATACTTGGGAGAACATCTGAGGAAAATGGATATCTGACACATTGGTCTCTAGGAGAATTGACAGAAGCTGCTCACTGAATGATTTTTATAGAACATTAAGACTGGGGTCACTCTCTCAAGATTAGAAAATTCCACCGAGTTTCACCAGGAAAAATGAGGCTGCTCTATCAAATGCAACTGCGTTGTCGAGAAAATCATTCGAGGTACAGTTTCATTTAACCAATTCTTGAAGGGTGCGGCATTCCACTGAGGATTCTGTTCCTCCAGTGTGAATGTAGAATTTCAATCTGCTTTTAGAGATGTGCACTCTTTGAAATGTAATGTTATAACAGCATGAGCCATTTTGCAACCTTTTCCTGTAAGAAAATATTACAATAGCGAACTATTGACTGCCACATAAATTTCAATAAAGTAGGAATTTTTAAATGGTCAGAATAAAATCACTAACCAAGAACTTGTGGGAAATAACGTTGCAGATATTTATAATACTCCAACATCAAAGAAATGAAGTCTCACTAACTAGCAGAGCTACTAAGCTTGAGTCAATATCATGCTTCTTCAAAGGTTGCAATATTGAAGAAAAGAAGTCATAAGAGTCATTAGGGCACAGCAGGAAACCATTTGTCCCATCAAGTCCATGGTAGTTATCTGTAGAGCAATCCAATAAGTCCCATTTCCCTACTCTGTCCCTGTAGCCCTGCAAGTTTATTTCCCTCAAGTGCCCATCCAATTTCCTTTTGAAATCAGTTATCTCTGCAGCAGCAAAGGGTCAACTAATAAATAAAGGAATGGCAGCATTGCTTCAACCTCGAGAGTGCACCTTCGCTGCTATGTGGGAGCTCCAGGATGCTTTCCGTATGCTGGAGAACCATTTGTGCAGGACGTGTCGTCAATTGAAGCAGCTTGGGCTCCGGATTTTGGAACTTGAACGGCAGCTGGCAACACTGTGGTGCATTCGTGACAATGAGAGCTACGTGGATAGCACATTTATAGATGTGGTCACCCCACAGGAAGAGAGGGAATGGGTGACCACCAGAGTGTCAAGAAGAATCAGGCAGGTAGAACGGGAGACCCCTGAGTGCATCTCACTCTCTAACATGTATTCAGTTCTGAATACTGAGGAAAGTGATGCTTCACCCGGGGAGTGCAGCCAGAGCCAACTCCATGGCACCATGGCTGGCTCAGCTGCATGGGCGGTACAGGGAATACTGGAAGAGCCATAGTGATAGGTGATTCAATAGTCAGGGGAACAGACAGGCGTTTCTGTGGCTGCAGGCGTGAATCCAGGATGGTGTGTTGCTCCCCTGGAGCCAGGGTCAAGGATGTCACTGAGCGGCTGCAGAATATCCTGAAGGAAGAGGGTAAACAGCCAGCAGTTGTGGTCCACATCGGAACCAATGACATAGGTAGAAAGAGGAATGTAGTTTTGCAGTCAGAAGTTAGGGTGCAGGAGGGAGGGCTTCAGATTCCTGGGACATTGGGACCGGCTCTAGGGGAGATGGGACCTGTACAGATCGGAAGCGTTGCATCTGAACAGAGCCGGGAATGAGTTCCTTGCCAGTGCTGTTGGGGAGGGTTTAAACTAGTTTGGCAGGGGGATGGGGACCTGAGGGTAGACTCGGCTGGGACAAAATGGAAGGCAGAAAATTAATGGGTGAGTCTGGAAGACAGGAAACAAGGGTTAGAAATTTTTAAAAAGAGTTTGGCAGTGCTCAAGGGTATCTATTTCAATGCAAGGAGTATAGCAAATAAAGCAGATGTGCTGAGGGCACAGATAGACACGTGGCAGTGTGATATCATAGCTATTACAGAAACATGGCCGAAGGAGGGACAGGAATGGCAGCTCAACGTTCCTGGTTACAGATTTTCAGACATGATAGGGAGGGGGATAAGAAGGGAGGGGGATAAGAAAGGAGGGGGAGTGGCAAGTTTGGTCGAGAAAACTCTTACAGCTGTGAGGAGGGATGATATGTTGGAAGGTTCATCAAATGAGGCCATATGGATTGAGATAAGGAACAAAATAGGGGCAATCACACTGCTGGGAATGTACTATAGACCCCCAAATAGTCAGAGGGAGATAGAAGAGCAGATATGTAGGCAAATCTCTGAGACGTGCAAGAAGAATAGGGCAGTAATAGTCAGGGATTTTAACTACCCCGATATTAACTGGGAGAGTTTTAGTGTGAAAGGAATTGAGGGGGCAGAATTTTTGAGGTGCATTCAGGAGAATGTTTTTGCCCAGTCTGTAGCAAGTCCAACAAGAGAGGGTGTAGTTTTAGACTTAGTTTTAGGAAATGTAGCTGGGCAGGTGGAAGGAGTGGCAGTGGGAGAGCATTTTGGTGGCAGTGATCATAATTCAGTCAGTTTTAACATAATTATGGAAAAGTACAGAGGTAGAACAGGAGTTAGAGTTCTTATTGGGGCAAGGCCAATTTTACCAAACTGAGGAGTGATTTAGTGAAAGTGGACTGGAAACAGCTACTTGAAGATAAATCAGTGTCAGAACAGTAGGAAGCATTCAAAGGGGAGATTCAAGGGGTTCAGAGTAAACATGTTCCCACAAAGAAAAAGGGTGAAGCGGCCAAATCTAGAGCCCATGGATGTCGAGGAGCTTACAGGGTAAGATAAGGCAGAAAAGGAAAGCTTATGTAGGACACCTAGAACTCAATACTACAGAAAGCTGAGGGGAGTATAGAAAGTGGAGGGGTGAAATCAAAAAGGAAATTAGGAAAGCAAAGTGAGGGCATGAAAGAATATTGGCAAAATCAAGGTGAACCCAAAGATGTTTTATCAATACATTAAGAGTAAGAGGATAACTAAGGAGAACAAAGACCAAAAAGGTAACCTATGTGTAGGAGCAGAAGATATTGGTATGTTTGCATCTGTCTTCACAAAAGAGGGGGACGATGAAGAGATTGTAGTTAAGGAGGAAGAGTGTGAAGTATTGGATGTGACAAACATAGGGAGAGAGGAAGTATTTATGGGATTACCATCCGAGTGGTTAACAGTGAGGTTGAGTGTCTTGGGTGACAGGAAGATATAGACGGGATGGTCAAATGGGCAGAAAAGTGGCAGATGGAATTTAACCCTGAAAAGTGTGAGGTGATGCACTTTGGAAGGAATAATGTGACACGGAAGTATTCAATGAATGGCCTGACACTGGGAAGTTCCGAGGAACAAAGGGACCTTGGCGTGTTTGTCCATAGATCTCTGAAGGCAGAAGGGCAGGTTAATAGGGTGGTGAAAAAGGCATATGGGACAAATGGCCTTTGTCAATCGAGGCATAGGTTACAAAAGCAGGGAGGTCATGTTGGAGTTGTATAGAACTTTGGTAAGGCCACAGCTGGAGTACTGTGTGCAATTCTGGTCATCACATTATAGGAAGGATGTGATTGCACTGGAGGGGGGACAGAGGTGATTCACCAGTATGTTGCCTGGGAGGGAACATTTAAGCTATGAAGAGAGGCTGGATAGGCTTGGGTTGTTTTCGCTGGAGCAGGGAAGACTGAGGGGTGACCTGATCGAGGCGTACAAGATTCTGAGGGGCATGGACAGGGTGGAGAGGGAGCAGCTGTTCCCCTTAGTTGAAGGGTCAGTTACGAGGGGACACATGTTTAAGGTGAGGGGCAGGAGGTTTAAGGGGGATTTGAGGAAGAACTTTTTTACCCAGAGGGTGGTGACGGTCTGGAATACACTGCCTGGGTGAGTGGTAGAGGCGGGTTGCCTCACATCCTTTACAAGGTACCTTGATGAGCACTTGGCACGTTATAACATTCAAGGCTTTGGGCCAAGTGCTGACAAATGGGATTAGGTAGACAGGTCAGGTGTCTTTAATACATTGATGTAGACTCGATGGGCCGAAGGGCCTCTTGTGCACTGTATTATTCTGTGATTCTGTGATCCTTGTAAGGGCCAGATAAAATGTATCCTAGGCTGTTAAAAGAAGCAAGAGAGGAAATAGCAGAGGGTCTGACCATCATTTTCCAGTCCGCACTGGATACAGGAGAATTGCTAACGTTGTGCCTCTGTTTAAAAGGGGAGCAAAGGATAGGCCTTTTTATTACAGGATTGTCAGCATGGATTTGTTAAGGGAAGATCTTGTTTGATTAACTTGATCGAATTTTTTGAAGAAGTAACAAGGAAGATAGATGAGGATTGTGCAGTTGATGTGGTCTACATGGATTTTAGCAAGGCTTTTGACAAGGACCCACATGGCAAACTGGTTAAAAAAATAAAATTCAATGGGATCCATGGAAATGCGGCAAGGTGGATACAAAATTGGCTCAGTGGCAGGAAACAAAGGGTAATTGTTGATGGCTGTTTTAGCAACTGGAGGGCAGTTTCCAGTGGCGTTCCGGAGGGCTCAGTACTGGGTCCCCTGCTTTTTGTGGTGTATATTAACGATTTGGATGTAAATGTAGGGGGCATGATCAAGAAGTTTGCAGACGACACAAAGACTGGTCGTGTGGTAGATAGCGAGGAGGATAGCTGTAGGCTGCAGGAAGATATTGATGGTCTGGTCAGATAGGCAGAAAAGTGGCAAATAGAATTCAACTTGGAGAAGTGTGAGGTGATGCATTTGGGGAGGTCAAACAAGGCAAAGGAATACACGATTAATGGGAAAATACTGAGAAGTGTAGAGGAAATGAGGGACATTGGAGTGAATGTCCACAGATCCCTGAAGGTAGCAGGACAGGTCGATAAGATGGTTAAGAAGGCATTTGGAATCCTTTCCTTTATTAGCCAAGGTATAGAATACAAGAGCAGGGAGGTTATGCTGGAACTGTATAACTTATTGATTGGGCCACAACTTGAGCACTGTGTGCAGTTCTGGTCACATCATTACAGAAAGGATGTAATTGCGCTAGAGAGGGTACAGAGGAGATTTACGAGGATGTTGCCAGGACTGGAACAATGCAGCTATGAGGAAAGATTGGATAGACTGGGGTTATTCTCCTTGGAACAGAGAAGGCTGAGGGGAGATCTGATTGAAATGTACAAAATTTTGAGGGTCCTGGATAGAGTGGAGGTGAAGGGTCTATTCACCTTAGCAGAGAGGTCAATGATGAGGGGGTATAGATTTAAAGTGATTGGTAGAAAAATTAGATAGTGATGGTCTGGAACTCACTGCCTGAAAGGGTAGTTGAGGCAGAAACCCTGAACTCATTCAAAAGGAGTCTGGATATGCACCTTAAGTGCCATAATCTGCAGGGCTACAGATCAAATGCTGGAAGGTGGGATTAGAATAGGTGGATCATTTTTCGGCCGGCACAGACACGATGGGCCAAGTGGCCTTTTCCCGTGCCTGAAACCTTCTATTATTTAGGAATTGTGTCTTTGGATTGGACAATTACAAACATTACTGAATTATTTAAGTTGGGCAGGAGGAATAAACCAGGAGACTGGAGATCTGTCAGCCTAACGACAATTGTGGGAAATGACTGGAATCTACCAACCGGGCAAAGTGACTGAGTATTTAGACATTTATCAGCTGATCAAAGATTCACAATGGGTTTGTGAAGGGGAGGTCATGTTTGAATAATTTAGTTGGTGTTTTTGAAGAGGTCACTAATATGATGGACAGAGGAGTCAATCATTTATGGCACAGAAAGAGGCCATTCAGCCCATTGAGTCCATGTCAGCTGTCCAAAAAGGAATCCAGTCAGTCCCATTCCCCCACTCAATCCCCGTAGCCCTGAAAGTTTGTTTCTTTCAAGTGTCCATCCAATTTCCTATTGGCATCATTGATTACGTCTGCTTCCACCACCCTCATAGGCAGCGATGTGGATTAATGTTCTTCCTCACATTCCCCCCTCCCCCGACCCCTGCATCTCTTGCCCAAAGCCTTAAATCTGCGTCCCCTAGTCCTTGTACCATCAGCTAATGGAAACAGTTTTCTTTGTCTACTTTATCCAAACTTGAGATAACCTTGTACACCTCTATCAAATCTCCCCACAATCTCCCTTGCTCCAAGAAGACCACAGCTTCTCCAACCCTGAATCATTCTGGTAAACCTCCTCTGCACCCTCTCAAGGATCCTCACATCCTTCCTAAAGTGTGGTGACCAGAACTGGAAGCAATATTCTAGCTGTGGCCTAACCAGAGCTCTATAAAGGTTCAGCATAACTTCCCTGCTTTTGTACTCAATACGTCTATTTATGAAGACCAAAATCCCATATGCTTTGCTGACCACTCTCTCAATATGTCCTGCCACCTACATGCACCCCAAGGTCCCTCCGTCCCTGCACACTCTTTAGAACTGTGTCATTAAGTCTCAGAGGGGCATTGATAGGTGAGATAGGAAGAAGCTTAAGACCCCTTAGCGGAGGGGTCAATAACCGGGGGCACCAGATTTAAGGTAAGGCATAGGAGGTTTAGAGGGGATTTGAGGAAACATTTTTTCACCCAGAGGGTGGTTGGAATCTGGAACGCACTGCCTGAAGAGGTGGTAGAGGCAGGAACCCTCACAACATTTACGAAGTATTTCGATGAGCACTTGAAATGCCATAGCATACAAAGTTTTGGGCCAAGTTGCTGGAAAATGGGATGAGAATAGTTAGGTGCTTGATGGCCGGCACAGAAACGATGGGCCAAAGGGCCTGTTTCTGTGCTGTATAACTCTATGACTCTATATGACCTAACTCCATCCCTTCTACCAAAATGCATCACCTCACACTTCTCTGTATTAAATTCCATTTGCCACTTCTCTGCCCATTCTGCTAGCCTATATATGTCCTGTTGCAGGTGATTTGTATCATCTTCACTGTCTGCCACTCCTGCAAGTTTGGTACCATCTGCAGATTCTGAAATGTTACTGTCAATTCCAATATGCAAGTCATTCATATGTGTCAAAAAATCAGTTGTCCCAGCACTGACCCTTGGAGAACACCACTGTCTACCATCCCCAGTCTGAAAAATAACTATTTACTTGCTTTCCATCCTTTCCATCCTCTTGAACCACTTCCAAATCCTCTGAAGAAGGAATTTTCCTCCACACAAGATCAGGGGGCAGGTTGTTCAACCTTGCCCGTCTAAGAGCGAAGTCCAAAGTACGGAAAGTCCTCATCAGAGAACTCCTCTTTGCTGACGATGCTGCTTTAACATCTCACACTGAAGAATGCCTGCAGAGTCTCATCGACAGGTTTGCGTCTGCCTGCAATGAATTTGGCCTAACCATCAGCCTCAAGAAAACGAACATCATGGGGCAGGATGTCAGAAATGCTCCATCCATCAATATTGGCGACCACGCTCTGGAAGTGGTTCAAGAGTTCACCTACCTAGGCTCAACTATCACCAGTAACCTGTCTCTAGATGCAGAAATCAACAAGCGCATGGGTAAGGCTTCCACTGCTATGTCCAGACTGGCCAAGAGAGTGTGGGAAAATGGCGCACTGACACGGAACACAAAAGCCCGAGTGTATCAGGCCTGTGTCCTCAGTACCTTGCTCAACGGCAGCGAGGCCTGGACAACGTATGCCAGCCAAGAGCGACGTCTCAATTCATTCCATCTTCGCTGCCTTCGGAGAATACTTGGCATCAGGTGGCAGGACTATATCTCCAACACAGAAGTCCTTGAAGCGGCCAACACCCCCAGCTTATACACACTACTGAGTCAGCGGCGCTTGAGATGGCTTGGCCATGTGAGCCGCATGGAAGATGGCAGGATCCCCAAAGACACATTGTACAGCGAGCTCGCCACTGGTATCAGACCCACCGGCCGTCCATGTCTCCGTTATAAAGACGTCTGCAAACGCGACATGAAATCGTGTGACATTGATCACAAGTCGTGGGAGTCAGTTGCCAGCATTCGCCAGAGCTGGCGGGCAGCCATAAAGACAGGGCTAAATTGTGGCGAGTCGAAGAGACTTAGTAGTTGGCAGGAAAAAAGACAGAGGCGCAAGGGGAGAGCCAACTGTGCAACAGCCCCAACAAACAAATTTCTCTGCAGCACCTGTGGAAGAGCCTGTCACTCCAGAATTGGCCTTTATAGCCACTCCAGGCGCTGCTTCACAAACCACTGACCACCTCCAGGCGCGTATCCATTGTCTCTCGAGATAAGGAGGCCCAAAAGAAAAGAATCCTTCAGCCAATTTCTTATCCAAGGTGACACAGACACTCCTATTCCAATAAGCTTTAATTTTGTTAACCAGCCTTTTATGTAGTACTTTGTCAAATGCTTTCTTAAAATCTAAACCGAAAACATCCATTGTTTACCCTTCATTAAACTTCTCTGTTACTTCATCAAAAAATTCAACTAGATTAGTCAAGCACAAGTAAAAATCAAAAATGCTGGAAATACTCAGCAGATCTAGCAGCATCTGAAGAGAGAGAAGCAGAGTTAACCTTTCATGCAAAAGTTAGAAATGTAATAGGTATTAAGCAAATAAAGCAGAGGTGGGGCAAAAGATAACAAGGGAAGGTGTTGATAGGACAGAGGGTCGCAGAGAATAACTGACCAGAAGAACATGGAGCAAAGGCAAAGGGTGCGTTAATGGTGCGTTGAAAGACAATTCATTAGTGCAGAGAGAGTGTGAAATAACAGAATAATGAACAGCCCTGGCCAAAAGCACAAACATGAAAAAACTGGGCAGGCATGTGGTTAAAAAAAAATGAATGATGAAACAAACTATAATAAAATAAAAAGAAAAAAAGAAAAAGAAAAAGGGGGGCCAGTCATGCTCTGAAATTATTGAATTCAATGTTCAGTCCGGTAGGTGGTAGCGTGCCCACTCGGTAAATGAAAGGCTGTTCCTCGAACTTGTGTTGATGTTCACTGGAACACTGCAGCAAGTCCAGGACAGAGATGTGGGCATGAGAACAGGGGGTGTGTGTTGAAATGGCAAGCAGCAGGAAGCTCGGGGTCATGTTTTTGGACTGACTGGAGGTGTTCCGCAAAGCAGTCACCCAATCTGCGTTTGGTCTCCCCAGAGTAGAGGAGACCACGTTGTGAGCAGCGAATACAGTAAACTACATTGAAATAAGTACAAGTAAATCGCTGCTTCATCTGAAAGGAGTGTTTGGGGCCTGGGATAGAGAGGAGGTAGGAGAAGAGCAATAGTTATAGGTGACTCTATAGTCAGGGGCACAGATAGGTGCTTCTGTGGACGTGAAGGAGACTCCAGGATGGTATGTTACCTCCCTGGTGCCAGGGACAAGGATGTCTCTGAATGGACAGGGGGCATTCTGCAGGGGCAGGGTGAACAGCCAGAGGTTGTGGTACACATCGGTACCAACGGCACAGGCAGGAAGAGTGACGAGGTCCTGCAGGGGGAGTTTAGGGAGTTAGGTAGAAAGTTAAAAGACAGGACCTCTAGGGTTGTAATCTCGGGATTACTCTCTGTGCCACGTGCCAGTGAGGCTAGAAATAGGAAGATAGTGCAGCTAAACATGTGGCTGAACAGCTGGTGTAGGAGGGAGGCTTTCAGATATCTGGATCATTGGGATCTTTTCAGGGAGAGGTGGGACTTGTACAAGAAGGACGGGTTGCATCTAAACTGGAGGGGCACAAATATCCTGGCTGCGAGGTTTGCTAGCGTCACTCGGGAGGGTTTAAACTAGTGTGGCAGGGGGGTGGGAACCAGAGCAGTAGGACAGCAGGTGAAATAACTGAGTGGGAACTAGTAAATAAGGCCAGTAAGACTAAGAGGAAGAGCAGACAGGGAGATGTTGCTGAGCACAGCGGGACTGGTGGTCTGAAGTGCATTTGTTTCAATGCGAGAAGGATAACAGGTAAGGCAGATAAAATTAGAGCTTGGATTAGTACTTGGAACTATGATGTTGTTGCTATTACAGAGACTTGGTTGAGGGAAGGACAGGATTGGCAGCTATATGTTCCGGGATTTAGAAGCTTCAGGCGGGATAGAGGGGGATGAAAAAGGGGTGGGGGAGTTGCATTACTGGTTAAGGAGAATATCACAGCTGTACTGCAGGAGGACACCTCGGAGGGGTCATGCAGCAAGGCAATGTGAGTGGAGCTCAGGAATAGGAAGGGTGCAGTCACGATGTTGGGGGTTTACTGCAGGCCTCCCAACAGCCAGCGGGAGATAGAGGAGCAGATATGTAGACAGATTTTGGAAAGATGTAAAGGTAACAGGGTTGTAGTGGTGGGTGATTTTAACTTCCCCTATATTGACTGGGACTCACTTAGTGCAAGGAGCTTGGATGGGGCAGAATTTGTAAGGAGCATCCAGGAGGGCTTCTTGAAACAATATGTAGATAGCCCAACTAGGGAAGGGGCCGTACTGGACCTGGTATTGGGGAATGAGCCCGGCCAGGTGGTCGAACTTTCAGTAGGGGAACATTTCGGGAACAGTGACCATAATTCCATAAGTTTTATGGTACGTGTGGATAAGGATAAGAGTAGTCCTCGGGTGAAGGTGCTAAATAGGGGGAAGGTTAATTATTACACGATTAGGCAAGAACTGAAGAATTTAGATTGGGGGCGGCTGTTTGAGGGTAAATCAATATCTGACATGTGGGAGTCTTTCAAACGTCAGTTGATTAGAATCCAGGACCAGCATGTTCCTGTGAGGAAGAAGGATAACTTTGGCAAGTTTCGGGAACCTTGGATAACGCGGGATATTGTGAGCCTAGTCAAAAATAAAAAGGAAGCATTCGTAAGGGCTGAACGGCTGGGAACAGACGAATCCCTTGAGGAATATAAAGACAGTAGGAAGGAACTTAAGCAAGGAGTCAGGAAGGCTAAAAGTGGTCATGAAAAGCCATTGGCAAACAGGATTAAGGAGAATCCCAAGGCTTTTTATACGTATATAAAGAGCAAGAGGGTAACCAGGGAAAGGGTTGGCCCACTCAAGGACAGAGGAGGGAATCTATGTGTGGAGCCAGAGGAAATGGGCGAGGTACTAAATGAGTACTTTGCATCAGTATTCACCAAAGAGAAGGACTTGGTGGATGATGAGTCTAGGGAAGGGAGTGTAGATAGTCTGGGTCATGTCGTTATCAAAAAGGTGGAGGTGTTGGGTGCCTTGCAAAGCATTAAGGTAGATAAGTCCCCAGGGTCTGATGGGATCTACCCCAGAATACTGAGGGAGGCAAGGGAAGAAATTGCTGGGGCCTTGACAGAAATCTTTGGATCCTCATTGGCTGCAGGTGAGGTCCCAGAGGACTGGAGAATAGACAATGTTGTTCCTTTGTTTAAGAAGGGTAGCAAGGATAATCCAGGAAATTATAGGCCAGTGAGCCTTATGTCAGTGGGAGGGAAATTATTAGAGAGGATTCTTCGGGACAGGATTTACTCCCATTTGGAAACAAATGAACTTATTAGCGAGACGCAGCATGGTTTTGTGAAGGGCAGGTCGTGTCTCACTAACTTGATTGAGTTTTTTGAGGAAGTGAGAAAGATGGTTGATGAAGGAAGGGCAGTGGATGTTGTCTATATGGACTTCAGTAAAGCCTTTGACAAGGTCCCTCATGGCAGACTGGTACAAAAGGTGAAGTCACACGGGATCAGAGGTGAGCTGGCAAGATGGATACAGAACTGGCTCAGTCATAGAAGACAGAGGGTAGCAGTGGAAGGGTGCTTTTCTGAATGGAAGGATGTGACTAGTGGTGTTCCGCAGGGATCAGTGCTGGGACCCTTGCTGTTTGTAGTATATATAAATGATTTGGAGGAAAATGTAGCTGGTCTGATTCGTAAGTTTGTGGACGACACAAAGGTTGGTGGAGTTGCGGATAGTGATGAGGATTGTCAGAGGATACAGCAGGATATAGATCGGTTGGAGACTTGGGCGGAGAAATGGCAGATGGAGTTTAATCCGGACAAATGTGAGGTAATGCATTTTGGAAGACCTAATACAGGTGGGAAGTATACAGTAAAAGGCAGAACCCTTAGGAGTATTGACAGGCAGAGAGATCTGGGCGTACAGGTCCACAGGTCACTGAAAGTGGCAACGCAGGTGGATAAGGTAGTCAAGAAGGCATACGGCATCCTTGCCTTCATCGGTCGGGGCACAGAGTATAAAAATTGGCAAGTCATGCTGTCGCTGTACAGAACTTTAGTTAGGCCACACTTAGAATAATGTGTGCAACTCTGGTCATCACACTACCAGAAGGACGTGGAGGCTTTGGAGGGGGTGCAGAAGAGGTTTACCAGGATGTTGCCTGGTCTGGAGGGCATTAGCTATGAGGAGAGGTTGGATAAACTCGGATTGTTTTCACTGGAACGACGTAGGTTGAGGGGCGACATGATACAGGTTTACAAAGTTATGAGTGGCATGGACAGAGTGGATAGTCAGAAGCTTTTTCCCAGGGTGGAAGAGTCAGTTACTAGGGGACATAGGTTTAAGGTGAGCGGGGCAAAGTTTAGAGGGGATGTGTGAGGCAAGTTTTTTCCACGGAGTGTGGTGAGTGCCTGGAACTTGCTGCCGGGGGAGGTGGTGGAAGCAGGTATGATAGCGACGTTTAAGAGGCATCTTGACAAATACATGAATAGGATGGGAATAGAGGGATACGGTCCCCGGAAGTGCAGAAGGTTTTAGTTTAGAAAGGCATCAAGATCGGCGCAGACTTGGAGGGCCGAATGGCCTGTTCCTGTGCTGTACTGTTCTTTGTTCTTTGTAAAGTGGCACATATTACACCTCCTACGATTGCATGGGAAGGTGCCGAGGGAAGGGGACAAGGTTTCAGGTGTAATGGAGGAGTGGACTAGGGTGTCGCAGAGGGAAAGATCCCTTTGGAATGCTGACAGGGGAGGGGAGGGGTAGTGGCATCACGCTGGATGAAGCTGAAATGGCGGAGGATGATCCTTTGGATGTGGAGGCTGGTGGGGTGGAAAGTGAGGACAAGGGAACCCTGTTCTGGTTCTGGGAGGGAGGGGAAGGGGTGAGGGTAGAGGTGCAGGTAATGGGCCGGTGGCGTACTGGTATTGTCACTGGACTAGTAACCCAGAGACCCAGGGTATTGCTCTGGGGTCATGGGTTCGAATTCCACCACAGCAGAAGGTGGAATTTGAATTCAAGAAATCAATCTGGAATTTAAAAGCTAGTCTCATGATGGCCATGAAACCATTGTCGATTGTTGTAAAAACCCATCTGGTTCACTAATGTCCTTTGGGGAAGGAAATCTGCTGTCCTTACCTGGTCTGGCCTACATGTGTCTCCAGATCCACAGCAATGTGGTTGACTCTTACATGCCCTCGAAATGGCCCAGCAAGCCACTCAGTTCAAGGGCAATTACGGATGGGCAATAAATGCTGGCTTGGCCAGCGATGCCCACATCCTATGAATGAATTTTTTAAAAAAGACACGGTTGAGGGCCCTGTCGACCATAGTGCAGGGGAATCCTCAGTTGAGGAAAAAGGAAGACATATCAGAAGCGCTGTTGAGGAAGGTAGCATCAGCAGAACAGATGAGTTGTAGATGGAGAAACTGGGAGATTGGAATGGAGTCCTTACAGGAGGTGGGGTGTGAGGAAGTGTAGTCGAGGTAGCTGTGGGAGTCGGTGGGCTTCTAATGAATATTAGTAGACAACCTATCCTCAGAGTTGGAGACAGAGAAGTTGAGGAAGGGAAGTGTCGGAGATGGACCATGTAAAGGTGAGAGAAGGGTGGAAATTAGAAGCAAAGTTGATGAAGCTTTCTAGTTCCGGGCTGGAACAGGAAACGGCACCAATACAGTCATCAATGTACCGGAAAAAGAGTTGGGGGAGGGGCCCTGAGTAGGACTGGAACAAGGAATGTTTGACATATCCCACAAAAAGCCAGGCATAGCTAGGACCCATGCAGTTACCCATAGCAACATCTTTTACTTGAAGGAAGTGAGTGGAGTTGAAGGAGAAGTTGTTCAATGTGAGAACAAGTTCAGCCAGGTGGAGGAGGGTGGTGGTGGATGGGGACTGGTTGGGCCTCTGTTCAAGGAAGAAGCGGAGAGCAGTCAAACCGTCCTGGTGGGGGATGGAGGTGTCGAGAGATTGGATCCCCATAGTGAAGAGGAGGTGGTTGGGGCCAGGAAACCAGAAATTGTCAAAATGATGTAGGGCGTCAGAAGAGTCACGGATGTAGGTGGGAAGAGACTGGAGCAGGGGAGAAAAGATACAGTCAAGATAGGAAGAAATAAGTTCAGTGGGGCAGGAGTAGGCTGACACAATGGGTCTGCTGGGATAGTCCAGTTTGTGGATTTTAGGAAGGAGGTAGAAGCGGGCTGTCAGGGGTTGCGGGACAATGAGGTTGGAAGCTGTGGAAGGAAGATCTCCAGAGGAGATGAGGTCAGTGACAGTCCTGTGGACAGTAGCTTGATGTTTGGTGGTGGTGTCATGGTCCAGCGGAAGTTGGAAGAAGTGTCTGAGAGTTGGCGCTGAGCCTCTGCAAGGTAGAGGTTGGTACACCACACAACAGCACCACCCTTAGTCAAGCACAATCTGCTGTCCTGAAATAATTCAAACCTCTCCAAGTGCCTGTTGACTTTTTTCCCCTAATTATTGTTTCTAAAATCTTACCCACCACTGATGTTAAACTGACTGGCCTGTGGTTACTAGGACTGTCTTTCCACCCTTTCTTGAATAAGTGTGTCACATTTGCCACTTTCCAATCCTCTGGCATCTCCACTGTATCCAGGGAAGATTGGAAGATTATGGCAAGCCCTTCCGGATTTCCTTTAGCAACCTGGCATGCAAGCCATCCGGACCAGACAACTTATCCATTTTAAGCATAGCCGGCTTTACTAGTACATCCTGCCTCTCAATTTTCACCCCATCCATGACCTCTGCCATCTCCTCTTTTACTGATATTTTGACAGCATCTTCTTTCTTCGTAAACACCAATACAAAGTACTTATTAAGTATTCTAACCTTGCCTTGTGCCTCGAAGCAAATTTCACAGAATCACAGAATAATATAGTGCAGAAGAGGCCCTTCAGCCCATCGAGTCTGCACCGATGCATTAAAACACCTGACCTGGTCTACCTAATCCCATTTGCCAGCACTTGGCCCATAGCCTTGAATGTTATGATGTGCCAAGTGCTCATCCAGGTACTTTTTACAGGATGTGAGGCAACCTGCCTCTACCACACTCCCAGGCATGGCATTTCAGACCGTCACCACCCTCTGGGTAAAAAAGTTCTTCCTCAAATCTCCCTTAAACCTCCCGCCCCTCACCTTAAACTTGTGACCCCTCGTAACTGACCCTTCAACTAAGGGGAACAGCTGCTCCCTATCCACCCTGTCCATGTCCCTCATAATCTTGTTCACCTCGATCAGGTCACCCCTCAGTCTTCTCTGCTCCAGCGAAAACAACCCAAGCCTATCCAACCTCTCTTCATAGCTTAAATGTTCCATCCCAAGCACCATCCTGGTGAATCGCCTCTGCATCCCCTCCAATGCAATCACATCCTTCCTATAATGCGGTGACCAGAATTGCACACAGTACTCCAGCTATGGCCTTACCAAAGTTCTATGCAACTCCAACATGACCTCCCTGCTTTTGTAATCTATGCCTTGATTGATAAAGGCAAGTGTCCCATATGTCTTTTTTCACCACCCTATTAACCTGCCCTTCTGCCTTCAGAGATCTATGGACAAACACGCCAAGGTCTATTTGTTCCTCGGAACTTCCCAGTGTCAGGCCATTCATTGAATCCTTCCGTGTCACATTACTCCTTCCAAAGTGTATCACCGCACACTTTTTAGGGTTAAATTCCATCTGCCACTTTTCTGCCCATTTGACCATCCCATCTGTATCTTCCTGTAACCTAAGACACTCCACCTCACTGTTAACCACTCGGCCAATCTTTGTGTCATCCGTGAACTTACTGATCCTACCCCCACATAGTCATCTATGTTATTTATATAAATGACAAACAATAGGGGACCCAGCACAGATCCCTGTGGTACGCCACTGGACACTGGCTTCCAGTCACTAAAACAGCTGTCTGTCATCACTCTCTGTCTCCTACAGCTAAGCCAATTTTGAATCCACCTTATCAAGTTACCCTGTATCCCATGTGCATTTGCTTTCTTGATGAGTCTCCCATGTGGGACCTTGTCAAAGGCTTTGCTGAAATCCATGTAAACTACATCAACTGCACTTCCCTCATCTACACACCTGGTCACATGCTCAAAAAATTCAATCAAATTTGTTAGGCATGACCTCCCTCTGACAAAGCCATGCTGACTATTCCTCATCAACTTTTGCCTCTCCAAGTGGAGATAGATTCTCTCCTTCAGAATTTTCTCCAATAGTTTTCCTACCACTGACGTGAGACTCACTGGTCTGTAGTTCCCTGGCTTATCTCTACAACCTTTCTTAAATAGTGGGACCACATTAGCTGTTCTCCAGTCCTCTGGCACCTCCCCCGTGGCCAGAGAGGAATTAAAAATTAGGGTCAGACCCCCTGCAATCTCCACCCTCGCCTCCCACAGCATCCTGGGACACAAATCGTCCGGACCTGGATATTTGTCCACTTTTAAGCCTTCCAAAACCTCCAATACCTTGTCACTCCCGATGACAATTTGCTCAAGAACCTCACAGTCTCTCTCTCTAAGTTCCATATCTACATCCTCTTTCTCTTGGGTGAAGACAGATGTGAAGTATTCATTCAACACCCTACCAATGTCCTCTGGCTCCACCCACAAATTTCCCCCTTGGTCCCGAATGGGTTCTACTCTTTCCCTGGTTATCCTCTTCCCATTGATATACTTATAGAATATCTTGGGATTTTCCCTACTTTTACCAGCTAGAGCTTTCTCATATCCCCTCTTTGCTCTCCTAATTGCTTTCTTAAGCTCCATCCTACACTTTCTGTACTTGTATTTGCTAAAAGCCTCTCTTTTCCTTCTCATCGTACCCTGAATGTTTCTGGTCATCCATGGTTCTCTGGGTTTGCTGCTCAGAGAATTTATTTAACCCTCCTTGTCCCCAATAGAACCCACCCCACCTCTTAATACCTGTTTACCACATACTGATGGAAGATTTTTGAGGTCCCTTTTATGTCTGTGAATCTTGTCTATATCCAGAGGCATTTGATAAGGTTTTGCACAAAACATTATTCGCAAAAATGGAAGCACAACGGAATTGAAATTGATCTTGTGACATGGGCTGGTAACTGGTTGGGAGAAAAGAGGCAGCAAGTCGGAATAAAGGGAGTGTTCCGATTGGCAGGATTTGATATACGATATACCCCTGGGATCTGTACTGGAGTTTCCGCTGAGTGGCAGGAGACAAAGTAAAGATAATGTGCAGGTACTCTAATTTGAGGATGCAGGGGCCTCAACTATTCACAGGATGACCATTAAGGACCTCAATTGGCCTGTCCCCAAGCCGGACAAAATGGCAGGGGGCCCAGGCGACATTGGGAATGGCGCTGCCTGCAATTTTGTTTGCTCCTTGCCCTTCTCTAAGAGCAGAACAAAATTCAGCTCCTGGACTCCAAGGGTTATATTACAAGGGGAAATTGCACAAACTAGTGTTGCATTCCCTGGAATTTAGAAGGTTAAGGGGTGATTAGATTGAAGTTTTCAGGATCTTAAGGGGAACAGATGGGGTAGATCGGGAGAAGCTATTTCCTTTGGCTGGGGAGTTTAGGGCTAGAGTGAAGAGTCTAAAGATTAGAGCCAGAGCTTTCAGGAGTGAAATTCGGAAACACTTCAATTCACAAAGAGCGGTAGCAGTTTGGAACTCTCCTTCAGAAATGGCAATTGATGTTCGATAAGTTGTAAATTCTAAATCTGAGATTAATAGATTTTTGTTAACCATAGGTATTAAGCATATAAGGCAAATGTGGGTATATGGAGTAAGGTGTAATACCCATGGAATGGTGTACCAGGCTTGAGGGGCTGAATGGCCTACTCCTGTTCCTTTGTTCTTCTTCAGATCATTGAATGTTTGCACACTTGGGCCAAAGAGGAGGGCTCTCCGTCCAATAATTACACAATGCAACTCAGCATTTAGTTCCATGATAGGTGGAAAAACTCCTTTTACTGCTCTATATTGCTTTCTTTTGATACTCACATTGAACAGGCCCCTTCTTATCACTGTAGAATATTGTGTAATTCCGAATAAAACCTTGACGTTTGTTGATTGGAATCTTGTCCCACATCACCTCGGCCTGTGATTTCCAAATATGTTTTCCCCATACTTTAGGGCCAATCAGTGGAGCTGAGACAGGAGGAATCAAAATGAGACAGTTATTAATGAACACTGATTAATCTGAAATAAAAAACAGAAAGTGCTGGAAATACACAGTAGCATCTGTGGAGAGAGAAACAGAGTTAATGTTTCAGGCCTGTGACTTTTGATCCAAACTGGCAAAGGTTAGAAATATAGGTTTTGAGCAAATGAAAGGGGTGGAAGAAGAACAAAATGGAAGATTTGTGATAAGGTGGAGGGCAAGAGAGATTAAATGACAAGGATGTCATGGAATAAAAGGCAAAGGGAGTCATAATAACCGTAGTAAAAGACAAAGCATTTGTACAGAGAGAGTTTTAATGGCAGAATAATGAACAGCTCTATCCAAAAGCAAACATATGAAAAAAAATGTTTAAGACCGGTACATAGTTAAAAATAAAACCCAATCAAAATGACGGTCATGATGAGATGTTGAACTCAATGTTGAGTCCAGAAGGCTGTAGAGTGCCTAATTTGAAGATAAGGTGCTGTTCCTTGGGCTTATGTTGATGTTCACTGGAACTCTGCAGCAGGCCAAGGACAGAGATGTGGGTGTGAGAGCAGGATGGTGAATTAAAATGGCAAGCAACCGGAAGCTTGGGCCCATGCTTTCGGACTGAGCGAAGGTGTTCTGCAAAGCGGTCACCCAATCTGCATTTGGTCTCACCAATATACAGGCGACCACATTGTGAGCAGCGAATACAGTATACTAAATTGAAAGTAGTACAAGTAAATCGCTGCTTCACCTGGAAGGAGTGTTTGGGGCCTTGAATGGTGAGGAGAGAGGGTAAAAGGGCAGGGGAAGGTGCCATGGGAAGGGGACGAGATGTTGGGGGAAATAGAGGAGTGGACCAGGTGTCGTGGAGGGAATGATCCCTTCAGAATGCTGACAGGGGAGAGGAAGATGTGTTTGGTGGTGGAATCATGCTGGGGTGGCAGAAATGGCAGAGGATGGAGTGGAAAGTGAGGACAAGGGGAACCCTGTCGTGGTTCTGGGAGGCAGGGGAAGGTGTGAGGGCAGAAGTTTTGGAAATGAGTCGGACATGGCCCTCTCAACCACAGTGCAGGGGATTCCTCGGTTAAGGAAAAAGGAAGACATATCAGAAGTGCTGTGTGGAAGGTTGCATCATCAGAACAGATGCGTCGGAGATAAAGAAACTGGGAGAATGGAATAGAGTCCTTACAGGAGGAAACATAGAAACATAGAGAATAGGAGCAGGAGTAGACCATTCGGCCCTGAGAGCCTGTACCACCATTCAATACGATCATGGTTGATCATCCAAACTCAGTACCCTATTCCCGCTTGCTCCCTGTATCCCTTGATCCCATTAGCCCTAAGAACTATATCGAACTCTTTCCTGAATATATTTAATGATTTAGCCTCAAATGCTTTCTGTGGTAGAGAAATCCACAGGTTCACCACTCACTGGGTGAAGAAATCCCTCCTCATCTCAGTCCTAAATGGCTTACCCCTTATCCTTAGACTGTGACGCCTGGTCCTGGAATCCCCCACCATCGGGAACATCCTTCCTGCATCTAGTCTGTCCAGTCCTGTTAGAAATTTGTAGGTTTCTATGTGATCCCCTCTCATTCTTCTAAACTCTAGCGAATACAAGCCTAATCGAGCCAATCTTTCTTCACACGTCAGTCCTGCCATTCCAGGAATCAGTCTGGTGAACCTTCGCTGCACTCCCTCCATAGCAAGAACATCCTTCCTCAGATAAGGAGATCAAAACTGCACACTATACTCCAGATGTGGTCTCACCAAGGCCTTGTATAATTGCAGCAATACATCCTTGCTCCTGTACTTGAATACCATTTGCCTTCTTAACCTGCTGCACCTGCATGTTTACTTTCAACGACTGGTGCACAAGGCCACCCAAGTCTCGCTGCACCTCCCCCTTTCCCAATCTATCGCCGTTCTGATAATCTGCCTTTCTGTTTTTGCCACCAAAGTGGGTAACCTCACATTTATCCACATTATACTGCATCTGCCATGTATTTTCCCATTCACTCAACCTGTCCAAATCACATGGAGCTTCTCTGCATCCTCCTCAAGAGTAGCTGATGTAGCTGTGGGAGTCAGCAGGCTTATAATGAATATTAGTGGACAGCCTATCCCCAGAGATGGAGACAGAGAAGTCGAAGTAGGGAAGGGAAGTGTCAGAGATGGACCATGTAAAGGTGAGAGAAATGTGGAAATTGGAGCGAAGTTGAAGAAGTTTTCCTTTTCGGGGTGAGAACAGGAAACGGCACCAATTAATTTGACTCTGGGAGAGCAGGAACAAGCTAACCATCTCATGTCCTTCCATTCTTGGAACCATTTCAAAATAAAAGAATTTAAAATTTGTAAATTTTACAACAGAAAACCAGTTAATCAAGAAGCAACTGTATTATCATTTTCTAGATTACAGTGAGAGGGGGAGAGGAGGGACAGGAGAAAAGAAGGAAAAGGAGAGGGATAGGGAAGATGGGGTGGAGAGATAGGAGGCGAGAGAGATGGGGAGAAAGGTGAAAATGGAGAGAGAAGAGGGGGGAGAGGTGGAGAAAGGGGGAGAAGGAGAGAGGGAGGGGGGTGGGTAGAAGGGGAGGGAAAGGGCGAGGAAAAAATAGTTGGGGGAATGTGAGGGGGCGGTATAATGAGGAAGAGGGAGGGGTGAAGATTAGAAGGGGTCAGAGGGACAGAATGAAGAAAGAGGGAGTATGAAGACAGCAAGAGGGTGGGGGAGGGAGGGACAGCGAGAGTGAGCGAGGAGTAGAGGAAGGGAGAAGCAAGAGGGAGGGACAGGATGAAGGGCAGGGTTAGTGGGATAGGAGTGAGAGGGAGGGAATGGATGAGGGAAGAAGGATGGAGGGGGAGATGGCAGATCGAACGCTGAGGGTGGGAGAGAAAGACTGACTTGCATTTATCTGGTGCTTTTCATGACCACCAGACATTTCAAAGCGCTTTACAGCCAATGATGTACTTTTGAAGTGTGGTCACTATTGTAATGTAGGAAATACAACAGCCAATTTGCACACAGTAAATTCCCCCAAACAGCAATGTGATAATGACTAGATAATCTGTTTTTGTGATGTTGATTGTGATGGCCAGGACACGGGGACAACTCCCCTGCGCTTCCCCGAAATAGTGCCATGGGATCTTTTACATCTACCCAAGCAGGTAAAGGGGACCTCGGTTTAACGTCTCATCTAAAAGATGGCACCTCTGACAGTGCAGCACTCCCTCACTACTACACTGGAGTGTCAGCCTTGATTTTTGTGCTCAAGCCCTGGAGCGTAATTTGCATCGGGAACCTTGTGACTCTGAGGCAAGAGTGCTACAAACTGAGTCAGGTGACACTGAGTGGAGAAATGAGGGAGGGAGGTGGTGGAGGGGATAGGTAAGGTGGGGCGGGGCGTGGAGGAGGGGTGCAAGAAAGGGGTATATAGAGAGGAAAGATGGAGAGCTAGGCATTGAGGGGGAGCAGAGGGGAAGGGAAGGAGGTGGAGGGGATATAAAGGAGAAGTGGAGAAAGTGGGGAGAAGGAGGGATGGGGCAGAGGGGATGTAAAGGGAGAGGAGAGGATGTGAGGCAGGGGGAGCGGCCAGGACTGTTGTGGAGGGGGAGAGAAGAGTGGGCAGTGGTGAGGTTTGGAGAGGGTATGTATGATGGAAGGGGAAAAGTGAGAGGCGAATGGGAGAGGAGGAGAAAGGATTGAAGGGTACAAGCGGCATGGAGGGGAAGAAAGTGGAGTTGTAGGGAAAGGAAGACCGAAGAGGGGTGTAAAGGAGAGGAGACTGGAGAAGATGAGAGGGGAGGAGAGAAGAGGTAGAGGAAGAGAGGAGGGGATGAGAGAAAGTGGAAGGGAGGGGAGGAAAGGGGAGCAGAGGAGACGGTAGAGGTGGGGAGGAGTAGGGTATTTTAGGGGAGAACAGCAGGGGAGGAAAGAGGAGAGTGGAGAGGAGAGTGGAGAGGAGAGTGGAGAGGAGAGTGGAGAGGAGAGTGGAGAGGAGTGGGAGGGAGGATATAATGGAAGAGCAGGAGGAGCCCGGTGCAGTTGATGCAGTGTTGGGGTTTCTGACAGGTGGGTATTGGGTTGGATCTGTTTACCAGTTGGCCCTTGGTGTAGTCTGGAGAATACTTTGGGTCAAGTTTAGCATTCAACACATGGTCTGCTGCTGTTTCTGTGCCTGTTTCCATTACATCTTGCACTATTAAAGCATTGGCTGGATTGCCAGTAGTCTGTCATGACTTCTAAGTGGGGCGCAGTACTGTAAAGTTTGCAGATAATACAAAACTTGAGGATTCAGGATAATATAGACAGGATGATGAAATGAGCAGAAGTATGACAGATGGAGTTCAATGCGAAAAAGTGTGCAGTGTTGCACTTTGGGAGAAGTATTATTCTATAAATGGCACGATTTTGGAAACTGCAGATGAGCAGAGAGTCCTGGGTGTCCATATACACAAATTCTTAAAAGGTGGCAGGGCAAGTTGGTAAGGTGATTAAAAAAGGGCATGGATTAATTGGGTGGCTCAGTGGTTAGCACCGCAGCCTCACAGCTCCAGGGACCTGGGTTCAATTCTGGGTACTGCCTTTTGTGGAGTTTGCAAGTTCTCCCGATGACTGTGTGGGCTTTCGCCGGGTGCTCTGGTTTCCTCCCACAGACAAAGACTTGCAGGTGATAGGTAGGTTGGCTGTTGTAAATTGCCCCCAGTGTAAGTAGGTGGTAGGGAATATGGGATTACTGTAGGATAGTATAAATGGATGGTTGTTGGTCAGCACAGACTTGGTGGGCCGAAGGGCCTGTTT
Organism: Heterodontus francisci; assembly: GCF_036365525.1. Taxonomy (NCBI): domain Eukaryota; kingdom Metazoa; phylum Chordata; class Chondrichthyes; order Heterodontiformes; family Heterodontidae; genus Heterodontus; species Heterodontus francisci. The sequence continues at coordinate 5,248,024 of NC_090401.1, forward strand.
CAGTGCTGTATCATGAAATGAATAATTGGGTTTTAAATAGCAGAATGGAATATAAAAGCAAACAGACCCTACATTATAGTAGACTCCATTGTTTAAAAAGGCTGCGAGGGATAGGCCAAATAATTATAGGCTGGTCAGTCTGACCTCTGTGGGGGGTAAATTATTAGAATCAATTCTGAGGGATAGGATAAACTGACACTTAGAAAGGCATGGATTAATCAGGGAGAGTCGGCATGGATTTGTTAAGGGAAAGTCATGTCTTACTAACTTAATTGAATTCTTTGAGGAAGTAACAAGGATTGATGATTGTAGTGCAATGGATGTGATTTCAGTAAGGCATTTGACAACGTCCCGCATGGCAGACTGGTCAGTAAAATGAAAACCCATGGGATTCAGGGGAATGTGGCAGGTTGGATCCAAAATTGGCTCAGTGACAGGAAACAAAGGGTAGTAGTCAACAGATGTTTTTGCGAATGGAAAGCTGTTTCCAGTGGCATTCCACAGGGCTCAGTGTTGGGTCCCTTGCTGTTTGTGGTATATATTAATGAATTGGACTTAAATGTGGGAGGCATGATATGGAAATTTGCTGATGACAGAAAAATTGGTCATGCAATTGATAGTGAAGAGGATGGCTGTAGACTCCAGAATGATATCAGTGGTTTCGTTGAGTGGGCGTAAAAGCGGCAGATGGAATACAATCCGGAGAAGTGTGATTTGTATTTGGAGAGGGCAAATAAAGTGAGGGAATACACAATAAATGGGAGGATATTGAGAGGGGCAGAGGAAGTGAGAGACCTTAGAGTGCATGTCCACAGGTCCCTGAAGGTGGCAGGACAGGTACATAAAGTGGTGAAGAAGGCATATGGAATGCTTTCCTTTATTGGCCGAGGTATAGAATACAAAAGCAGGGATATAATGCTGGAACTGTTAAAACAACCTGTTTCCCCTAGCGGAGAGGTCAATTACCAAGGGGCACAGATTTAAGGTGATTGGTAGAAGGATTAGAGAGGACATGAGGAAAAACTTTTTCACCCAGAGGGTGGTGGAGGCAGAAACCCTCAATTCTTTTAAAAGGTACCTGACGTGCTGTAACCTGCAAGGCTATGGACCAGGTGTTAGAAGGTAGAATTTTATTTAGAGATACAGCACTGAAACAGGCCCTTCGGCCCACCGAGTCTGTGCTGACCAACAACCACCCATTTATACTAATCCTGCATTAATCCCATATTCCCTACCACATCCCCACCATTTTCCTACCGACACTAGGGACAATTTATAATGGCCAATTTATCTATCAACCTGCAAGTCTTTGGCTGTGGGAGGAAACTGGAGCACCCGGCGGAAACCCACGCAGTCACAGGGAGAACTTGCAAACTCCACACAGGCAGTACCTAGAACCAAACCTGGATCTCTGGAGCTGTGAGGCTGCAGTGGTAACCACTGCGCCACTGTGCCGCCCAGATTGGGCAGCTAGTTTTCGGCCGGCACAGACACAATGGGCTGAATGGCCTCCTTCTGTGCTGAAATTCTTCTATGGTTCCATGACACTTCAAAAGTACTTAATTGATTGTAAAGCACATTAAGACATTTTGTGGTCATGAAAGGTGCTATATAAATGCAAGTCTTTCTTCTTTAGATCATGCTAGAACTTTATAAATTACTGATTAAACCTCAGCTGGAGTATTGTGGACAATATTGGGCACCACACTTCAGGAAAGATGTAAAGGCCTTAGAAAGGATACAGAGGAGGTTTACCAGGATGGTACCAGAGATGAGGAGAGATTGGAAAGTTTGGATTATTCTCCTTGGAACAGAAATTGTTAAGAGGTGACCTAATAGAGGTTTAAGATGATGAGAGGTTTTGATAGCATGGATAACAGTAAGCTATTCTCTCTAGTGAACAGATCAAGGTTATAGATTTAAAATAATTGACAAAAGATCTAGCATTTATTGTCATCCCTAATTGCAGCTCACCACCACCTTCTCAAGGGCAATTACAGATGAGCAATAAATATTTCCCTTGCAGGTGATGCTCATATCCTATGAATGAATACAAAAAATCTACGGGGGAGATTAAATATTTTTTCACTTCGAAAGTTGTTGGGATCTGGAATGCTCTGCCTGAAAAGGTGGTAAAAGCTGATTCCATAAATAATTTTCAAAGGGAATTGCAAAGGTACTGCAGATAAAGGAAGTTACAGGATTGTGGATAAAAAGCAGGGACTATGAAGAACTGCTGTTTAAACAGCTAGCACAGGCACAATGGCCAAATGGCTGCCTTCCATGCTGCAAGTTTCAATGACTCTATGTCTCTGTAGCCATTTCACACTCCATGTTATGTGAGATTGACCTTATCCACTTCACTCTGCAATGAGATTCGGCCAAATTTATCCTGCTGCCACTATGCTGCAGTATGAAATCAATCAGCAGCCTGAGGAGTCCCAGGAAGCAACGCAATAAAACAGTGATCAGAGAGCTGAAGTGTGCATGATGGAGAAACAGACGAGTGGGAAATTTGTGAGTCACTTACCTCCTTGCCTGGAGTATGCTTCAGTGGAAACTGGATGAACGAGTCCCTTCCAATGCAGAGGGTAGATGGAGATGGCATAGCGTTTCATGGGCTCGATATTCTCTGCAGGGATGAAAAAGCATATGTGCAAAGTTTTACTGATAAACTAGTTGTCATTTGAAGTATGTAACAAGACTAATCTATCAATGGCAGCAACACAGTAAAGTCCCATTCAGGGCTTAGAATGGAAGTGGTGAAAACAATTATCCTTCCCAGTAAAGGCATATCTTATTCATAACTTTAAATATGGACTGTATCCGACATAGAATTTACTGGAACTGAATTTTCCTTTTTTAACAAAGAACCACAGTGGACATTAAAAGGGCTGCGTTAAATGGCTGCTGAGGGCCAGGTGATTTTTGCAATTGAATGACCATGGGTTGAGTGCCTCCAAGAAGAAACCATTTATGCAATTCACACCTCATATTGTTTGTGGTTTTAAAAAACTCAATATATGGACTCCTAGACTCACACTCTGAGATCAAAACTTAACAAAGTTAGCTGTAAGAAAATAGTTAAATTGTTAGTGGGTGTGAATGACCTCCAGCCATTCCCCCATTGTGTAGCAATGGTTTCAAACGTCAAATCATTTTGGGTGGGCAATAGAAGCATTGATCAGGTGGTCACATGACTGAAACTAATCACATATAACAGATCTTATATCTCCTAACACCAGGAAGAAACTGGTCGTGTCACATCTCAGGCTGAAAGAATCACCCTTGAAGTCAAAAATTTAACTTTAACAAAGATTGGACGAGCTTTTAATGACGGCTTCTGCTTCCAGCTGCTACATTTGCTATCTGACCTTACACAACCCCCAGGTTAGGTGATTTCCTCAAAGCACACCAAGTTCCTTTCAATTTCTCTTCCAAATACTGTATAGTCTCTAATACATACAATCAGCCATTATAACATTCCTCCCTTATCAGACCAAAACATGCTCATCATTTTCCTGCTTGGACTCCTTCGTTTACCAAACATACCATAATAATTTAGCAAACAAACTTAACAAATCATTATTTTCCTAACTCACTGAGTAAATTAATTTCTTCCATTACATTTGCTTTCAAGGGCAGCGTTTGCCATACACCCTTTTTGTTTGAACATAATCACAACACAATCTTCATATCGTTTTGGTGGTCTCCTCTCACACCATGGTCTTCCTGTTGTCTCAGGAACTCTGGTCACCACGTCAGGATTCGGAAATGTTGTCGGCCCCTCTGGAACTGATGTTTCTCCCTCTGGATAACAAGCTGTCTGCCTGCCAACAGCATCATTGGCTTGGACATCTGAATTGCTGAATGTCAGCTTCGCCTCAGCTCCTACATCTGATTCATCTGCTGTTGTATCTTTGTCACCATGATACTTTTAGCACATGAAGAATTTCTGTCATACAGTACTCCCTCTGGCAACTGCAGAGTCACACTGTTTCCCTTCTTGGCAATGACAGTGTACTGCTTGGGATAATATGCTGTATCTATCTTACTCAGACTCTCCTGTCTTAGCAATACTTCATCACCTGGCATCACATCAGACTGTCCAGCTCTCCTTCTGTGGTCTGCATAAAACCTTGTAGCATCCTTTTCCTCAGCATCATGATCTCGAACCTGATCAACTCTAATGTCCCTCAACTCAGGCACCTTGGTGCGTATTTTGCGTTCAAATAACAACTCAGCTGAGCTCTTTCCCATCATAGTGTGTGTAGTTGCTCTAATGGCCACATATGACAACAACACCTCCTTCTGGTCTTTACCCTCAGCCTGAGAAACCCTCATTTATTTCTCTAAGGATTGGTTTTGTCTTTCCACTTCCCCATTTGTCTGTGGCCATTTAGTTGTTACTCTGTGATGGCGAATACCTGTGACTTGCATGTAATCTGCAAAGGTCTGTGAAATGAATTGTGGCCCATTATCTGAATACAGAGTGACTGGTAGACCATGTCTAGTAAATATTTCAGTCAATGTTAACACTGCTTTCTCTGCCTTTGCAGATTTCATTACCACATACTCATAATAACCACGAGTATGGACTCTCCTGATGGAAATGGAGCAAATAAGTCAACAGCAACATCTGCCCATGTCGCATATCAACAAAGTCTGATGTCACCAGCCAGTAACAGTGTGTTGGTTCTGGTAGATTGAGTCTACTGACAAGCTGACACATTTTTCTCCATCCTGGCCACCATACTTAGTACCAACCATTCCCAAGTGACTCTTGTGAGCTGGCATCACCAGTCTCACCACAGCTTTTGTGGCACTACAGGTCTGTTGTCTCTGTGAACACACTCCCCAGTTGTGCACTGTCATCTCGTATAACGCTATATGCTTTGAATGGGCAATTCTACCAATTTCCAACTTGGATTTGCTGTCTGATGTCATTCAATTCTGGATCTTTGTCTGACTCTCTTTCAATCTCTCTCGTTTATTTAGTTTAGTTTAGAGATACAGCACTGAAACAGGCCCTTCGGCCCACCGAGTCTGTGCCGACCATCAACCACCCATTTATACTAATCCTACACTAATCCCATATTCCTACCACATCCCCACCTGTCCCTATATATTTCCCTACCACCTACCTATACTAGGGGCAATTTATAATGGCCAATTTACCTATCAACCTGCAAGTCTTTGGCTGTGGGAGGAAACCAGAGCACCTGACGAAAACCCACACGGTCACAGGGAGAACTTGCAAACTCCACACAGGCAGTACCCAGAATCGAACCCAGGTCGCTGGAGCTGTGAGGCTGCGGTGCTAACCACTGCGCCACTGTACTGCCCATAGTTGTCAGTGGTCTTGAATCAGAATGAAGCTCCAGCTGATGGTACCCTCATTTTAGGCCTAATTTGGAGAATACCTTGCTTGTTGACAACTCCTGAAAGATTTCATCCACAGTGGCAATTTGGTGACATTCTCTCACTACTGCTTTATTTACCTGTCGCATATCAACAGAGTCTGTTGTCACCATTTAGTTTAGGTACGACCACATCAGGGCTCACCACGGTGTTTGTCCTTCAACTGAATCTATGATGTTTTGTCAGTCAGTTCCTTGATCTTTGCCTCAACTTTCCCTCTCTGACCAACAGGTGTTCTGTGTACAGGCTGAGCTACAGGCTTCATGTTCCCGTCATTGGTTAATCTCACTTGGCAGGTGTGCAACTTATCAATTCCTTGAAACTCTGGCCCAATCTCCTCTTGAAGCTCCACACAGGATTTCACAGAATTCACTTTCAATCCAATGTGTAGCACCCCCAAGGCTTGGCCAGTTTCTTTACTCAGAAGAGGCTCATCATCCTCCTCAATCACTGCGAATTCTGCCTCTACATTCCAATCCCCAGTTCTCATACTCACAGTGAAGAATCTAACAGTTTGAAGTGGAATTTTAGATGTGTAAAGATAAAGCTTTTTGACATTTTTGAGATAGAACAAAGAACAAAGAACAGTACAGCACAGGAACAGGCCATTCGGCCCTCCAAGCCTGCGCCAACCTTGATGCCTGCCTAAACTAAAACCTTCTGCACTTCCGGGGACCGTATCTCTCTATTTCCATTCATGTATTTGTCAAGATGTCTCTTAAACGTCTCTATGGTACCTGCTTCCACCACCTCCCCCGGCAGCAAGTTCCAGGCACTCACCACCCTCTGTGTAAAGAACTTGCCTCGCACATGCCCTCTAAACTTTGCCCCTCACACTTTAAACTTATGCCCCCTAGTAACGGACTCTTCCACCCTGGGAAAAAGCTTCTGACTATCCACTCTGCCCATGCCGCTCATAACTTTGTAAACCTCTATCATGTCGCCCCTCCACCTCCGTCGTTCCAGTGAAAACAATCTGGGTTTATCCAACCTCTCCTCATAGCTAATGCCCTCCAGACCAGGCAACATCCTGGTAAACCTCTTCTGTACCCTCTCCAAAGCCTCCACGTCCTTCTGGTAGTGTGGCAACGAGAATTGCACGCAATATTTTAAGTGCGGCTTAACTAAGGTTCTGTACAGCTGCAGCATGACTTGCCAATTTTTATACTCTATGCCCCGACCGATGAAAGCAAGCATGCCGTATGCCTTCTTGACTATCTTATCCACCTGCGTTGCCACTTTCAGTGACCTATGGACTTGTACGCCCAGATCTCTCTGCCTGTCAATACTCTGAAGATATTCACTTTTTGTCTTCAGTTCCTCCCACAATGCTCTGCTGATGACGTTACTGTCATTGCCTGAATCTACAATAATACTCACTTCATCACCCCCAACAATCACTGGAACGTTCTCATGGTTTCTTCCATTGACAAAAACATGTATCCATAATTATTATTCGTGTCCTCACTCACTGCATCTTCTTCAACTAGTCTCACAGTTGTACTACTTCCATCTCTTTTCCTTTACATGGTTTGCCAGGCTTCCCACTTTGTTCAGCTTTGCTTCTGCACTTCTTGGCAAAATAGTCTTTGCCCCCACATTTTCTGCACGTCTTTCCCTTGGCAGGGCAGCAGACATCTCTTCCATCGTGCCCCAAGTTGTCACATCTGAAACCTTCTCTTAGACTTTTGTTGTTTCCATTTATGTCTACCTGGATTCCGTTGTGTCACTTGATTGATCTCAGATTTTGTTGTGTCAATGGTGGAAATGGGACCAGGTTTCATGACGTAAACTTGTCCTCCATTGCTTCCAATGCAGCCATTCTCTTCAAAGTGTCATCCAATGTCACTTCCTCTGTCGAGCAGCCTGATCCTCAACCTATCCGACTTGCAATGTGGGACCACCTGATCCATTAACTGGTTATTCAGATCCGTTGCAACATATTTGCATGCATCTGATGTCTGCCTCAAATGAGTCACAAATTGGGCTACTGTTTCCCCCTCTTTCTGTCTCATCTGATGGAAAACATGCCTTTGAAATGTAGCATTTGGCTTCACCACAAAATGGTTACTCAAAGCTTTCATAATCCGCCTTTTCTCTCGTGTCAGGCAATGTCTTGAAAATCTCCCTTATTAAAGCACCCATACTGAACAGTAAGAAAGCCCATTGATGTGCTTTCTGCACCTCCATCGCCCCCTTCAACAACAAACTGCAACTGTCAGCGTCCACTTCAAACTCCTCCAGGCATGCTTTCCATTTTACGCTGACAGAACTGGAATCACCTGTCGGATCAAACAGCTCAATTCCCCAGACTGCAGACGTAGCAGCTCCAGCAAATGTCATGACATAATCCTAAATATCTCTGTATTTTCCTCCATTTTTTTCCTTCTTATCCTCGTTAACAATGTCGCATCTCAGGCTGAAAAAATCACACTTGAAGTCACAGATTTAACTTTAACAAAGATTTAACAAGTTATATTGTAGTTATATTGAAGGATCCTACTTACTGCTGCTACATGTGGGGCTGGATTTTACCGGGCCCCCGACTTCAGGCTCTATCGCAGGGTGGGGGGTGGGGGGGGGCTGGAAGATGGTTCTGGCAGAGGCCCGCCACGGAGCCTGACACCAGGAGGGCCCAGCCCAATCCTCCCGGCAGTGGCGAGGCTCCCTGGTGGCCCTCCTGCCACTGGGCAATGGGAAATGCATTTCAATAAGTCAATCAATGAGATGAATAAATTTAAATGAACTTACTTTCAATCATCCAGGCCTGCCATGATCGTCAGCGCAGTGGCCTGCACTCCCACGCCTTCACTTCCCCGTCTGGGGAAAGCAGGCACCACACTGGTGGGAAGGGGGGAGGAGTTAAGAATTTTACTCTGGGAGCAAATGGCGTCAAATTATCAGCGTAAGAGATGGTGGGAATGGGTGAACTTTAAACTTTGTACATTTTGGGGAAGGAAAGTCAGATTTCAAAAGTGTTTTGGGGGAAGGGCAAATACTTCATGCAATTGCTATTAGGGGGTGGGAAAGGGGTGTTAGGATTTTATTTGGTATATTTGGAGGGGGTGCCTCTTTAAAAATTTTAATTTGCCAGCAGGGCTGGCTGCCCTTTAAAAATGGCAGCAGAGCCTGTGCACAGGCAGCTGACGCCATTGCCAGCGTCAGAGAGCCCACCATTCCACGTGATTGTGGGGTGGGGGGGGAGGGGGGTGGGAGGGTCGACCTGGCTGTTTAAATGAATCGCAGCGCAATTCAGGAATTGCTGAAGACAGGAGCGGCGTGGGCTGGCGGACCGGCTCGCTCTCTTAGCGCGCGCTGAGACTCGAGAAGAAACTTAAGTGACATCACAGGAAATCTGCCAGTTGATTGGTTGGGCGAGTAGCAGCTGTTAGTGCATTTAAATAGCTTAAAAAATAAGGGGAAAGTTTTTTTGTTGTTGAAAAAAAACCTCTAGTGATAAGGTGAGTACTACTCAAAAGTTTTTTTTTAATTCAGTGTAACTTATTAAGGACTTTAGATTGTAGTGGGTAGAACAAGGCCCCGAGTGTAATTAGTGTTTTTTAATTAAGGGAGTAACTAATTAATCTAAGGTTTAGTCACTGCAGGAGAGCTCAGCCCCGTGATATGCTCCTCCTGCGCTATGACTCTGTGACTCTATGAGGAGATTGCGGCAGCTCTGCGACATGCGGACCGATTCGCCTGTCGTAGACATGGCAACGTGCTCTTAAAATCCAGCCTCTGCTATCTGACCTTACAACAACCCCCAGGTCAGGTAATTTCCTCAAAGCACAGAAAGTTCCTTTCAGTTTCTCTTCCAAGTACTGTATAGTCTCTAACACTCAAGCCCACAGATACAATCAGCTATCATGACAGTCAGTCTGCAAACCACCAGCCAGAGAGACATCAACAAAAGACACCTTAAAAGAACTGAAGGCTGTGACATCTTAAGGTCTCTGAGCCTGTTCCTTTTCAAATCCGATAGTGCAGAAACCTGACCTCTTAGTAATGAGACTGCAAGCTACTAACTTTATGACCCATTGAAAATCCACCTCTTTGAGAGAATCCTTAAACGACTTTGATATATGACTCTGGCTATCAAACCCACCTTACTACACTTCAGGAGTGAAAACGCCTTCTTCATCAGGCCCGCACCACATGCCTTTTCCCCAGGATGAACCAAAATCGCATGACTTATGTCAGTTTGTAATTGATAAAAGTGCACTATCCTCTTTAACAGCTTTCTTTTTTTTAATTCACTCATTGGATGTGGGCGTTGCTGGCTAGGCCAGCATTTATTACCCATCCCTAATTGCCCTCACTGAGTGGCTTGCTGGGCCATTTCAGAGGGCATGTAAGAGTCAACCACATTGCTGTGGGTCTGGAGTCACATGTAGGCCAGACCAGGTAAGGACAGCAGATTTCCTTCCCTGAAGGACATTAGTGAACCAGATGGGTTTTTACAGACTAGCTTTTAAATTCCAGATTTTATAAATTGAATTCAAATTCCACCTTCTGCTGTGGTGGGATTCGAACCCATGTCCCCAAAGCAATATCCTGGGTCACTACGCCAGTGACAATACCACCACGCCACCACCTCCCCTGAGTGAGTAAGTGTGTGTGGTGAACAAGTGACATAGCATCAGGCTTTCGGGGTGAATTTGTGAATAAAAATAATTCACTTTATTTGAACTCACGAAAAGCGTGCTGCTGGTTATTCAAATTGACCACACACTCCAGGGTTAAACAACACACTAATTATGGACAGTAAAGGGAAGGGAACTGGGATTTCAGTTCTCTCTCAATTCTGTCCATAACACAACAAAAAGGTGCTCACGTAACCCACAGCCTGCACCAGCAAATCACCTGTAGATATCCCGCGCACTCACAGTCCGATGCCACTCCACTACCCAACCCTCTTTACAAGTGGCCTTCAGTACACCAGGAGCTGGAAACTGACTGAGTAAGCCAGCAACCAATAACTGCTCTTGTCTGAACTGGACTCTCATCTCCTCCAGTCTAGTTAAAGCACCAATTTTGTTGCTGAGACAAGCTTCCAACCCAGTTGCTCCTAATATCTTTGTGTATTTTCAATGTGCCCCTTCAGCTTCTCTTAGTCTGTGTTAAGGAAAGAAAGAACTTGCATTGATTGGAACATTTGGAACAGGAGGAGGCCATTCAATTAAATCAGCACCTCAACTCTATTTTCCCACCTTTGCTCCATGTCCCTTCATACTCTTATCGAACAGAAATATATCAATCTCAGTTTTGAATATTTCAATTGACTTCCAGCTTTCTGAGGGAGTGAGTTCCAAATTTCCACTGTCCTTTGTGTGAAATTGTGCTTCCTGACTTCACTCCTGAACAGCTCTATTCTAATATTAAGATAGTGATTCCCCCACTGCAACTATCCTATCATATCCTTTACTCAACTTAAACACTTTGATTAGATCATCGCAACTCAAGGGAATACATGCGGGTTCATGCAACCTGCCTTCATAATTTGACCCTCTAACCGATCATTCTGGTGACTGTGCTGCACCCGCTCCAAGGCCAATATATCATTCCTGGGGTGCAATGCCCAGATCTAAACACAGTACTTGTGATGGGGTCAAACCAGAGCTCTGAGATCAGAGGTGAGATAGCAAAATGGATACAGAACTGGATCGGTCATAGAAGACAGAGGGTAGCAGAGGAAGGGTGCTTTTCTGAATGGAGGGATGTGACTAGTGGTGTTCCGCAGGGATCAGTGCTGGGACCTTTGCTGTTTGTAGTATACATAAATGATCTGGAGGAAAATGTAGCTGGTTTGATTAGTATGTTTGCGGACGACACAAAGGTTGGTAGAGTTGCGGATAGTGATGAGGATTGTCGGAGGATACAGCAGGATATAGATCGGTTGGAGACTTGGGCGGAGAAATGGCAGATGGAGTTTAATCCGGACAAATGTGAGGTAATGCATTTTGGAAGATCTAATGCAGGTGGGAAGTATACAGTAAATGGCAGAACCCTTAGGAGTATTGACAGGCAGAGAGATCTGGGCGTACAGGTCCACAGGTCACTGAAAGAGGCAACGCAGGTGGATAAGGTAGTCAAGAAGGCATACGGCATGCTTGCCTTCATCGGGCGGGGCATAGAGTATAAAAATTGGCAAGTCATGCTGCAGCTGTACAGAACTTTAGTTAGGCCACACTTAGAATATTGCGTGCAATTCTGGTCGCCACACTACCGGAAGGACGTGTCGGCTTTGGTGAGGGTACAGAGGAGGTTTACCAGGATGTTGCCTGGTCTGGAGGGCATTAGCTATGAGGAGAGGTTGGATAAACTCGGATTGTTTTCACTGGAATGACGGAGATGGAGGGGTGACATGATAGAGGTTTACAAAGTTATGAGTGGCATGGACAGAGTGGATAGTCAGAAGCTTTTTCCCAGGGTGGAAGAGTCAGTTACTGGGGGACATAGGTTTAAGGTGCGAGGGGCAAAGTTTAGAGGGGATGTGCGAGGCAAGTTCTTTACACAGAGGGTGGTGAGTGCCTGGAACTTGCTGCCGGGGGAGGTGGTGGAAGCAGGTACGATAGCGACATTTAAGAGGCATCTTGACAAATACATGAATAGGATGGGAATAGAGGGATACGGTCCCCGGAAGTGCAGAAGGTTTTAGTTTAGACAGGATCATGATCGACGCAGGCTTGGAGGGTCGAATGGCCTGTTCCTGTGCTGTACTGTTCTTTGAAAGGTTTACCCCGTATCCTTAGACTATGACCCCTGGTTTTGGACTCCCCCACCATCGGGTACATCCTTCCTACATCTACCCTGTCAAGTCCTGTTAGAATTTTATAGATTTCTATGAGATCCCCCCTCACTCTTCTGAACTCCAGCGAATATAATCCTAACCGACTCAATATCTCCTCATACGTCATTCCCACCATCCCAGGAATCAGTCTGGCAAACCTTTGCTGCACTCCCTCTATAGCAAGAACATCCTTCCTCAGATAAGGAGACCAAAACTGCACACAATATTCCAGGTGTGGCCTCACCAAGGCCCTGTATAATTTCAGCAAGACATCCCTGCTCCTGTACTCGAATCCTCTCGCTATGAAGGCCAACATACCATTTGCCTTTTTTACCGCCTGTTGGACCAGCATGCTTACCTTCAGCGACTGGTGTGCGAGAACACCCAGGTCTCGTTGCATATTTCCCTCTCTCAGTTTACAGCCGTTCAGATAACAATCTGCCTTCCTGTTTTTGTTACCAAAGTGGATAACCTCACATTTATCCACATTATACTGCATCTGCCATGCATTAGCCCACTCACTCAACTTGTCCAAATCACCCTGAAGCCTCTCTGCATCCTCCTCACAGCTCACCCTCCCACCTAGTTTTGTGCCATCTGCAAATTTGGAGAAATTACATTTAGTTCCCTCATCTAAATCATTAATGTATATTGCGAATAGCTGGGGTCCTAGCACTGATCCCTGCGATACCCCACTAGTCACTGCCTGCCAGTCCAAAAAAGACCCATTTATCCCTACTCTTTGTTTCCTGTCCGCCAACTAGTTTTCTATCCATCGCAATACATAATCCCCAATCCCATGTGCTTTAATTTTACACGCTAATCTCTTATGTGGGACTCTGTCGTAATCCTTCTGAAAGTCCAAATAAACCACATCCACTGGCTCCCCCTCATCAACTCTACTAGTTACATCCTCGAAGAATTCTATTACATTTGTCAAGCATGATTTCCCTTTCGTAAATCCATGCTGACTCGGCCCGATTCTACCACTGTTCTCTAAGTGCTCTGCTATAAAATCTTTGATAATGGACTCTAGAATTTTCCCCACTACTGACGTCAGGCTGACTGGTCTATAATTCCCTGCTTTCTCTCTACCTCCCTTTTTAAATAGTGGGGTTACATTAGCTACCCTACAATCTGTAGGAACTGTTCCAGAGTCTATAAAATCTTGAAAGATGACCACCAATGCATCCACTATTTCTCGGGCCACTTCCTTAAGTACTCTGGGATGTAGATTATCAGGCCCTGGGGATTTATCGGCCTTCAGCCCCATCAATTTCCCCAACACCATTTCTCTACTAATACTGATTTCTTTCAGTTCCTCTCTCTCACTGAACCCTGTGTTCCCCAACATTTCTGATATGAAATGTTTGCCTGTGGACGGGGTTGACCTGCTCCAAGGTAATGATTTGGTGGGGTGGAAGGTGGTAGCCCCCTCAGAAGTGAAAGACAGACCGCAGGAGGTCAGAGAGACAGGACTGTGGCAGGAGATAGTCCCCTGCAATGTCCCTGAATGCAGAATGAGTCAGGCCATGATCTAACCAGCTCTCCCAGAAGAGACAGCATTGGCACTGCAGGCAAATGACCATAAGGTCTGCCAGTCCGAGACTTTCTTTGCGAAGTTAGAAGACCCAGGGAATGAATTAAATAAATTTTCCCTAGCTGAGGCTCAGTGGGCTGACCGAGTATTGAGAGAATTAGCACAGGCTGCCCAGTCTGATATTGAAGCAAAGAGAGTCCCTGATTGCTACTATTTGAAGAATGAGGTACTGATGAGGAAATGGAGTTCTCCTCACAGACCTAACTGCAAGGAGTGGATGGTAGTTCACCACTTAGTGGTGCTGCAGAGGTACCAGAGAGAAATATTAAGAAGAGCACACAAGACTACAGTGGCTGTGCATGTCGGTATACGAAAGACCAAAGCCCGCATAAGACAGCAGTTTTTTTTATATTCATTCCTGGGATGTGCCAGGCCAGCATTTATTGCCCATCCCTAATTGCCCTTGAGAAGGTGATGGTGAGCTGCCTTCTTGAACCGCTGCAGTCAATGTGGGGCAGGTACACCCACAGTGCTGTTAGGAAGGGAGTTCCAGGATTTTGACCCAGCGACAGTGAAGGAACGGCGATATAGTTCCAAGTCAGGATGGTGTGAGACTTGGAGGGGAACTTGCAGGTGGTGGTGTTCCCATGCATTTGCTGCCCTTGTCCTTCTAGTTGGTAGAGGTCAAGGGTTTGGAAGGTGCTGTCGAAGGAGCCTTGGTACATTGCTGCAGTGCATCTTGTAGATGGTACACACTGCTGCCACTGTGCATCGGTGGTGGAGGGAGTGAATGTTTTTTGTGGATGGGGTGGCAATCAAGCGGGCTGCTTTGTCCTGGATGGTATCGAGCTTCTTGAGTGTTGTTGGAGCTGCACCCATCCAGGCAAGTGGAGAGGCAAGAAAACCTGTTGGCTATTTTCTTTGCCTTATAACTGGAAAGCGGCGAACACTGTTTCATTAAAGGAGCTTAAAGAAAGGTGTGTTAAAAATTAAACCCTGTTCTGGTAAGATTAGGTGAAGGCTAAGAGAGACCCCGAGACTGCTTTCTCACCTGGTCGTAACACTCGTTTATTCCTACTCTTTGTTTTCTGCCTGTGAGCTGATCCTAATCCAAGCCTGTATATTCCCTCCTATCCCATGTGCTTTAATTTTGCTAACCAACCTCCTGTGGCGGACTTTATCAAAAGCCTTCTAGAAATCCAAGAATACTACCTCCACTGACTCCCCTTTATCAATTCTGCCAGTAACATCCTCAAAAGACTCCAACAGGCTCGTCAAACATGATTCCGATTCATAAATCTGTTGACTATGCCCAATCAGATCCTTATTATCCAAGTGTCTATTTATCATATCCTTTAAAATAGATTCTAACATTTTCCCTACTATTGATGTAAAGCTAACAGGTCTCTAGTACCCTGTTTTCTCTCTCCCTTTCTTTGTAAATAGTGGGGTGAAATTTGCTTCCTTCAAATCTTCAGGAACTGTTCCAGAATCTATAGAATTTTGGAAGATGCTCACCAATGCATTCACTATCTCCATAGCTACCTCTTTCAACACTCTGGGATGTAGAATATCAGGTCTTGGGGATTTATCAACCTTCAGCCCCGTTAATTTCTCCAATACGACCTTCTTACTAATACTAATTTCCTTCAATTCCTCATTCTCTTTCGTGCCTTGGATCTCAAATTCTGGGAGATTTCTTGTATCTTCCTCAGTGAAGACATTCACAAAATAATCATTTAGCTTCTCTGCCATTTTTCTATTCCCCATTATAGATTCTCGTGACTCTGCCTGTAATGGACCCTCATTTGCCTTCGCCAAACGTTTCCTTTTTATGTACCTATAGACGCTTTTAAAGACCATTTTTATGTTTTTTTCTAGTTTACACTCATATTCTATTCTCCCTTTCTTAGAACTATCAAACCATAGGAGAATTACGGCACAGAAGGAGGCCATTCAGCCCGTCGTATCCATGACGGCCGAAGAAAACTAGCCGCCCAATCTAATTCCACCTTCCAGCACCTGGTCTATAGCCTTGCAGGTTACAGCACTTCAGGTGCATGTCCAGGTACCTTTTAAAGGATTTGAGGGTTTCTGCCTCCACCATCATTCCTGGCAGTGAATTCCAGACACCCACCACCCTCTGTGTGAAAATGTTTTTCCTTATGTCCCCTCTAATCCTTCTACTGATCACCTTAAATCTGTGTCCCCTGGTAATTGACCTCTCCACTAGGGGAAACAGGTCATTCCTATATACTCTATCTCAGCCCCTCATAATTTTGTACACCTCAATTAAGTCACCCCTTAGCCTCCTCCATTCTAAGGAAAACAACCCTAGCCTATCCAATCTTTCCTCATAGCTGCAACTTTCAGGCCCTGGGAACATTCTTGTAAATCTCTGTCCTCTCTCCAGAGCAATTATGTCCTTTCTGTAATGTGGTGACTAGAACTGTACACAATACTCTCCCTGTGGCCTAACCAGTATCTTATGCAGTTCCAGCATTACATCCCTGCTTTTGAATGCTATACCTCGGCCAATAAAGGAAAGCATTCCATATGCCTTCTTCACCACTCTATCTACCTGTCCTGCCACCTTCAGAGACCTGTGGACATGCACTCCAAGGTCTCTCACTTCCTCTATCCATCTCAATGTCCTCCCGTTTATTGTGTATTCCCTCGCTTTATTTGCCCTTCCCAAATGCATTACCTCACACTTTTCTGGATTGAATTCCATTTGCCACTTTTACGCCCACTCATCAAACCATTGATATCATTCTGGAGTCTACAGCTATCCTCTTCACTATCAACTACACAACCAATTTTTGTGCTATCAGCAAATTTCCCAATCATGCCTCCCACATTTAAGTCCAAATCATTAATATATGCACAAACAGCAAGGGACCCAACACTGCGCCCGTGGAACAATAGCGACGTTTAAGAGGCATCTTGACAAATACATGAATAGGATGGGAATGGAGGGATACGGACCCCGGAAGTGCAGAAGGTTTTAGTTTAGACAGGCATCAAGATCGGCGCAGGCTTGGAGGGCTGAATGGCCTGTTTCTGTGCTGTACTGTTCTTTGTTCTTTGGAACGCCACTAGAAACAGCTTCCATTCACAAGAACATTGTCGACTAATAGCCTTTGTTTCCTGGCCCTGAGCCAATTCTGGATCCAACTTAATCAGTTTCTTGGTTCTCCTTTGCTGTATTCTAAAATCCTCCCAATCCTCAGGTTTACTGCTACTTATGGCAATTTTATAGGCCTTTTCCTTTGACCTTATACAATCCTTAACTTCTTTTCTTAGCCACAGTTGACTGCCTTAATTTTGGGGGGTTTTGTGCCTTGAAGGAATGTATAGTTGCTGTAAGCTACGTAATAATTCTTTAAATACTATCCATTGTCTATGCACTGTCATACCTTTTAATATATTTTCCCAATCCACCTCAGCCAATTTGCCGCTCATACGTTCATAATTTCCTATTTTCAAATTTAACATCCTGGCCACAGATTGAACTACATCACTTTCAAACCTAATGTAAAATTCTATCATATTATTGTTACTCATCCCTAAAGGTTCTTTTACAACAAGATTATTAATTAGCCCTTTCTCATTACATAATACTGGATCTAAAATAGTCTGTTCTTTCGTCGGTTCTTCGACATACTTCTCGACAAAACCATCCCTAACACACTTCAGAAACTCGTCCTCCACAGAATTAGTGCTCATTAGGTTTACCCAGTCTATGTGCAGATTGAAGTCACCCATGATGACTGTATTACCTAAGCGACCTGCTTCTTTAATCTCCTGATTAATATCATGCCCCACATTGCCACCACTGTTTGGTGGCCTATAAACAACTCCTACCAATATTTGCTGCCCCTTGCTGTTTCTTAGCGCCACCCAAACAGATTGCACATTTTGCTCTTCTGATCTGAGATCCTCCCTTACTAGTTACAGATCCCATCCCTTATTATCAGCACAACACCACCTCCTTTTCCTTTTTGCCTGTCCTTCCTAAATGTTGAATATCCTTGAATATTCAGTTCCCAGTCTTGGTCACCCTGTAGCCACGTTCCCGTAATGGCAATTAGATCAGACCCATTTACCTCTATTTGTGCCTTTAAGTCATTAACCTTGCTGCGAATGTTGCCTGCATTCAGGTAGAGTGCACTTAACCTTGTCTTCATGATATTATTCTGCATTCTAAACCTAGTTGATGCTTGCTGTTGTTTCGCCTGCCTTCTAATGTCGCTTGCTATTTTTCTACTTCCTGTTACCAGCTTCTTTCCTTCCAATTTGAGCTAACCCTCAGGTTCCCATCCCTCTGACAAGCTAGTTTAAACCCTCCCCAACAGCACTAGCAAATCTCCTGCGAGGATATTAGTTCCGGTCCTGTTAAGGTGTAGCCTGTCCATCACAGTAGAAAAGTCAAATAAAAGCAAAATACTGCAGATGCTGGAAATCTGAAATAAAAACAAGAAATGCTGGAATCACTCAGCAGGTCTGGCAGCATCTGTGAAAAGAGAAGCAGAGTTAACGTTTCGGGTCAGTGACCCTTCTTCGGTAGAAAAGTCACCTGGCTATAGGAACATATGCAGGAAGCCATTCAGCTCCTCGAGCTTTTTCCACTATTCAGTGAGATTATGGTTGATCTGTATCATAATTCTATCCATCTCCTTACTCTCTATATCCCTTAATACCGTTGGATAGCAAAAATCTTTTGGTCTCAGATTTAAATCTTTTTTTGTTCATTCATGGGATGTGGGCATCACCAGTAAGACCAGCATTTATTGCCCATCCCTAATTGCCATTGAGAAGATGGTGGTCTATCACCTTTTGATTTCTTGTACTATCTCCTCATAATCTAATGCTTGCGACCCTGATAATGTTCTGATAATCTGCGCTGCACTTCTTCTAAAGCCTTGCTAAGGTGTGGTGCCCAGAACTGTATACAGTACTTCAGCAGTAAAAATAGAAAATCCTGGAAATACACAACAGGTCTGCAACATCTATGGAGAGAGAAACAGTTAATGGTCTGAATTTTCCCGGTTGAGTTGCGATTCCAACACCGACCTCAATTCCGCATCAGAAACCCAAAAGTGGCCATGGCGGGATGTCACTCCCGATTTTCCCAGAAGTGACCAATTAAGGACGTGCCTCTGGGAGCCCCGTCCAATTAAGGACAGCAGGCGGACTAGGGCACTGACAGGACCAATAGGAGAGCCCACAGTTAAGACCAGTCAGTCACCTCACCGGGAGAGTTGAATGCTGCTGAGGCAGGCAGGAGACTGTCTCAAGTTGGAGGCGCTCTCTGCAGTATTGTGAAAAATTAAAAATCACACTTGGCCACAAACGTCAGGCTATCATTGTGAAGGGGGTTCCCCTCCACAGGATGGCCCATGGCTGTGGCAGTAGCTCGCTGATCCCGTTACTCCAGGATGGGTGGATTTAAAGGAGGCATCGGTGGACGGGCTTTGGTCTCAGCAGGGGGCCTTGTCCACTGTTGGGAAGATCCCAGCAGCATCAGCACAAGTCGACACTTAATTGAGCATAATTAGCTCCCCGCCAATGCCGGCAAGAATACTTGGAGACAGGAATGTATTGGGGAGCAATGTCGTTGATTCTTAACTGCCCTACAAAATAGCCGAGCAAGACATTCAGCTGCACACAAACCAAACCAAACCAAAAGCCAAATAAGAATAAAACAGAACGGTCCGCCCAGCATCCATCTAGGCACTAAACAACAAAGGTACAGTCAAACCTGCAAAGTCTTCCTTAGAAATATCTGGGGACTTGTACCAAGATTGGGAGAGCTGTCCCACAGATTAGTCAAGCAACAGCCTGACATAGTCATATTCACCAAATCACATCTTACAATGTCCCAGCTCCTCCATCACCATCCCTGAGTATGTCCTGCCCCACCAGCAGAACAGACCTAGCAGAGGTGGCGGCACAGTGGTATACCGTCAGCAGGGAGTTGCCCTGGGAGTCCTCAACATTGACTCTGGATGCTATGAAGTCTCATGGCATCAGGTCAAACATGGGCAAGGAAACCTCCTGCTGATTGCCACCTACCGTACACCCTCAGCTGATGAGTCAGTACTCCTCCATGTTGAACAGCATTTGGAAGCAGCACTGAGGGTGGGAAGGGCACAGAATGTACTCTGGGTGGGGGACTTCAGTGTCCATTAGCACCACTACTGACCGATCTGGCCAAGTCCTAAAGGACATAGCTGCTAGACTGGGCCCAGGGCAGGTGGTGAGGGAACTAACAAGAGGAAAAATCCTGCTTGACCTTGCTGTCACCAGCCTGGAGACTGCACCTAGAGTATTGTGTTCAGTTTTGGTCTCTTTACCTAAGGAAGGATATACTTGACATAGAGGGAGTGCAACGATGGTTACCAGACCGATCCCTGGGATGGCAGCATTGTCCTATGAGGAGACTGGGCCTATATTCTCTAGAGTTTCGAAGAATGAGAGGTGATCTTATGGAAGCATACAAAATGCTTACAGGGCTGGTGAGTCTAGAACCAGAGGACACAGTCTCAGAATAACAGGTAGACCATTTAGGACTGAGAGGAATTTCTTCACTCATAGGCTGATGAATCTTTGGAATTCTCTACCCCAGAGTGCTGTGGAGGCTCAGTCATTGAGTATTTTCAAGACAGAGATCGCTAGATTTCTAGATATTAAAGATATCAAGGGATATGGGGATAGTGCAGGAAAATGGCATTGAGGTAGAAGATCAGCCATGATCTAGTTGAGTGGTGGAGCAGGCTCAAAGGACCAAATGATCTACTCCTGCTCCTATTTCCTATGTTCTTTATTCTTGTACTCCAATCCCCTTGCAATAAAGGTGAATATGTCATTTGCCTTCCTAATTGCTTGCTGTACCTGCAAGCTAACTTTCTGTGTTCCTTGTAAGAGCACACCCAGGTCGCCCTGAACATCAACACTTACAAGTTGCATGCTTTTTGAAAAATATTCTGCTGTTCTATTCTTATGAATAGCCTCACATTGTACTTCATCTGTCACCTTGTTGCCAACTCACTTAACCTGTCTATATCTCTTTGCAGAGTCATAGAGTTATTTATGGCACAGAGGAAAGCTATTTGACCCATTGAATGCATGCCGGCTCTCCGCGGAGCACTCCAGTCAGTCCCACTGCCCTGCTAGTTTGTTTCCTTCAACTGCCCATCCAATTTCCTTTTAAAATCAATTATTGTCTCCGCTTCCACCACCCTCATGGGTGTGAGTTCCATGTCATTCCCACCCACTGCATAAAAAAGTTCTTCCTCATATTTCCCCTGCACCTCTTCCCCAAAACCTTTAATCTGTGTCCCCTAGTCCTTTACCATTAATTAATGGGAACAGTTCTCCTTTTCTAAGCATGTCATAATCTTGTACACCTCTATCAAATCTCCCCTCTATCTCCTTTGCTCCAAGGAGAACAACCCCAGCTTTTCCAACGTAACCTTGTAACTAAAATCCTCTATCCCTGGAACCATTCTGGTAAATCTCCTCTACACCCCCTCAAGGAAATTCACATACTTTCTAAAGTGTGGTGACCAGAACTGGACACAATACTATAACAGGGACCTAACCAGAGCTTTCTAAAGGTTCAGCTAACTTCCCTGCTGTTGTACGCTATGCCTCTATTTATGAAACCAAAGATCCCATATGCTTTACTAACCACTCACTCAATATGACCTGCCACCTTCAAAGATTGATGTACCTGCACTCCCAGATCCCTCTGTTCCTGCATACTCTTTAGATCTGTGCCATTAAGTATATATTGCCTCGCCCTATTTCTTCTGCCAAAATGTATCACCTCACACTTGTCTGTATTAAATTCCATCGGCCACTTGTCTTCCCATTCTGCTCGCCTATCTATGTCCTGTTGCAGGCGGTTAATATCATCCTCACTGTTTGCTGCATCTCCGAGTTTGGTGTCATCAGCAAATTTTGAAATTCTACTTTGTATTCCAAGGTCCAAGTCTTTTATATATAGTAAAAGAGCAGTGGTCCCAGCACTGACCCTTGGGGAACACCACTGTCTACCATCCTCCAGTCTGAAAAACAACCATTTATCATGACTCACTGTTTTCTGTCCTCAAGCCAATCTTTTATCTAATTGGACACAGACTCTCCTATTCCATGAGCCACTATTTTGTTGACCAGCGTTTTACATGATACTTTATCAAACACTTTCTTAAAATCCATATAGAACAACATCCACCACATTCCCTTCATCAACCTTCTCTACTACTTCATCAAAAATCCAATTAGATTAGTCAAGCATCATCAGCCTTTCACTAATCCGTGCTGGCTCTCCTGAATTTAGTCAAACCTCTCCAATTGCCTAATTGCTTTTTTCCCCCCTGATTATCATTCCTAAAACCTTACCCACCACTGATGTTAAACTAACTGGCCTGTAAGTGCTAGGACTGTCCTTACAGCCTTTCTTAAATAAGGGTGTCACATTTGCCACTCTCCAATCCTTTGGCACATCATTCATATCCAGAGAAGACTGGAAAATTATAGCAAGCCCTTCCACTATCTCCATCTGCACTTCCTTCAGTAACCTGGGATGCAAGCCATCCAGACCAGGTGACTTATCCATCCTAAGCACAGTCAGCCTTTCCAGTACCTCCTCCATCTCAAGTTTTACCCTATCCACTGCCTCTACTCTTTCCACTTCTACTGATGTAATGTCAGGTTCCTCTTCCTTAGTAAGCACTGATACAAAGCACTCATTAAGTATTCTAGCCTTGTCCTGAGCCTCTAAACATTTATTACCCTCTTTGTCCCTAATAGGCCCCACACCATCTCTTACTACCCGCTTATTACTTACATGCCAGTAGAATATTTTTGGATTCCCTTTGATGTTGATTGTCATTCTATTCTCATGTTCTGTCTTTGCCAGTCTTATTTCTCTCTTCACCCACACCTCAACTTATTGTATAAGGCCTCGTTCTCAATTGAAGAATTTCCTTCACATTGCATTGAAATTAGCCTTCTTCGAATCTAGACATTCTACCTTATTTGGTTCCTTGCTTTTCTGCATTACTAGTCTAACCCCGAAGACACAATGATCACTCTGACCCAACTGCACCCCTACAGACACTTGATCCACTTGGCCCACCTCATTTCCCAGCACCAGATCCAACAATACCTCTTTTCTAGTTGGGCTGAGAACATACTGATCAAGGAAGTTCTCCTGAACACATGTCAGAAATTCTTCCCCCTGTACAAGAAGGAGGGGTTGCATCTAAACTGGAGGGGCACATATATCCTGGCTGCGAGGTTTGCTAGCGTCACTCGGGAGGGTTTAAACTAGTGTGGCAGGGGGGGTGGGAACCAGAGCAGTAGGACAGCAGGTGAAATAACTGAGGGGGAACTAGTAAATAAGGCCAGTAAGAGGAAGAGCAGGCAGGGAGATGTTGCTGAGCACAGCGGGACTGGTGGTCTGAAGTGCATTTGTTTCAATGCAAGAAGTATAACAGGTATGGCAGATGAACTTAGAGCTTGGATTAGTACTTGGAACTATGATGTTGTTGCTATTACAGAGACTTGGTTGAGGGAAGGACAGGATTGGCAGCTAAATGTTCCGGGATTTAGAAGCTTCAGGCGGGATAGAGGGGGATGTAAAAGGGGTGGGGGAGTTGCATTACTGGTTAAGGAGAATATCACAGCTGTACTGCGGGAGGACACCTCGGAGGGGTCATGCAGCGAGGCAATATGGGTGGAGCTCAGGAATAGGAAGGGTGCAGTCACGCTGTGGGGGTTTACTACAGGCCTCCCAACAGCCAGCGGGAGATAGAGGAGCAGACATGTAGACAGATTTTGGAAAGATGTAAAGGTAACAGGGTTGTAGTGGTGGGTGATTTTAACTTCCCCTATATTGACTGGGACTCACTTAGTGCTAGGGGCTTGGATGGGGCAGAATTTGTAAGGAGCATCCAGGAGAGCTTCTTGAAACAATATGTAGATAGTCCAACAGGGGAAGGGGCTGTACTGGACCTGGTATTGGGGAATGAGCCCGGCCAGGTGGTCGAAGTTTCAGCGGGGGAGCATTTCGGGAACAGTGACCATTATTCCGTACGTTTTAAGGTACTTGTGGAGAAGGATAAGACTAGTCCTTGGGTGAAGGTGCTAAATTGGGGGAAGGCTAATTATAAAAATATTAGGCAGGAACTGAAGAATTTAGATTGGGGGCGGCTGTTTGAGGGTAAATCAACATCTGACATGTGGGAGTCTTTCAAACGTCAGTTGATTAGAATCCAGGACCGACAAGTTCCTGTGAGGAAGAAGGATGAGTTTGGCAAGTTTCTGGATCCTTGAATAATGAGGGATATTGAGAGCCGAGTCAAAAAGAAAAAGGAAGCATTTGTAAGGGCTAGAAGGCTGGGAACAGACGAAGCCCTGAGGAATATAAAGAAAGTAGGAAGGAACTTAAGCAAGGAGTCAGGAGGGCTAAAAGTGGTCATGAAAAGTCATTGGCAAACAGGATTAAGGAGAATCCCAAGGCTTTTTATATAAAGAGCAAGAAGGTAACCAGGGAAAGGGTTGGCCCACTCAAGGAGGGAATCTATGTGTGGAGCCAGAGGAAATGGGCGAGGTACTAAATGAGTACTTTGCATCAGTATTCACCAAAGAGAAGGACTTGATGGATGCTGAGTCTAGGGAAGGGAGTGTAGATAGTCTGGGTCATGTCGTTATCAAAAAGGAGGTGGTGTTGGGCGTCTTGCAAAGCATTAAGGTAGATAGGTCCCCAGGGCCTGATGGAATCTACCCCAGAATACTGAGGGAGGCAAGGGAAGAAATTGCTGTGGCCTTGACAGAAATCTTTGTGCCCTCATTGGCAACAGGTGAGGTCCCAGAGGACTGGAGACTAGCCAATGTTGTTCCTTTGTTTAAGAAGGGTAGCAAGGATAATCCAGGAAATTATAGGCCAGTGAGCCTTACGTCAGTGGTAGGAAAATTATGAGAGAACAGTCTTCGGGACAGGATTTACTCCCATTTGGAAACAAATGAACTTATTAGCGAGAGTCAGCATGGTTTTGTGAAGGGGAGGTCATGTCTCACTAATTTGATTGAGTTTTTTGAGGAAGTGACGAAGATGATTGATGAAGGAAGGGCAGTGGATGTTGTCTTCAGTAAAGCCTTTGACAAGGTCCCTCATGGCAGACTGGTACAAAAGGTGAAGTCACACGGGATCGGAGGTGAGCTGGCAAGATGGATACAGAACTGGCTCGGTCATAGAAGACAGAGGGTAGCAGTGGAAGGGTGCTTTTCTGAATGGAGGGCTGTGACTAGTGGTGTTCCTCAGGGATCAGTGCTGGGACCTTTGCTGTTTGTAGTATATATAAATGATTTGGAGGAAAATATAGCTGGTCTGATTAGTAAGTTGGTGGAATTGCGGATAGTGATGAGGATACAGCAGGATATAGATCGGTTGGAGACTTGGGCGGAGAAATGGCAGATGGAGTTTAATCTGGACAAATGTGAGGTAATGCATTTTGGAAGATATAAAACAGGTGGGAAGTATACAGTAAATGGCAGAACCCTTAGGAGTATTGACAGGCAGAGAGATCTGGGCGTACAGGTCTACAGATCACTGAAAGTGGCAACGCAGGTGGATAAGGTATTCAAGAAGGCATACGGCATGCTTGCCTTCATCGGTCAGGGCATAGAGTATAAAAATTGGCAAGTCATGCTGCAACCATACAGAACCTTAGTTAGGACACACTTGGAATATTGCGTGCAATTCTGGTCACCACACTACCAGAAGGACTTGAAGGCTTTGGAGAGGGTACAGAAGAGATTTACCAGGATGTTGCCTGGTCTGGAGGGCATTAGCTATGAGGAGAGGTTGGATAAACTCGGATTGTTTTCACTGGAACGACGAAGGTGGAGGGGCGACATGATAGAGGTTTACAAAGTTACGAATGGCATGGACAGAGTGGATAGTCAGAGCTTTTTCCCAGGGTGGAAGAGTCAGTTACTAGGGGACATAGGTTTAATGTGCAAGGGGCAAAGTTTAGAGGGGATGTGCGAGGCAAGTTCTTTACACAGAGGGTGGTGAGTGCCTGGAACCTGCTGCCGGGGGAGGTGGTGGAAGCAGGTACAATAGCGACGTTTAAGAGGCATCTTGACAAATACATGAATAGGATGGGAATAGAGGGGTACGGTCCCCGGATGTGCAGAAGCTTTTAGTTTAGATAGGCATCAAGATCGGTGCAGGCTTGAAGGGACGAATGGCCTGTTCCTGGTTCTTTGTTCCTTTCCCTTTACTCTAAAATCATCCCAATCGATGTTTGGGTAATTAAAGTCCCCCAATAGCACTACTCTATGGGTGATATTTTATGCTTTCTCCCGTGGCGAGTTTGGAGGCAGAAAGGCATTTAATTGGGTGGGATGGTGGCAGTCGGGGACCTCGCCGCCTTACCCCCTCCACTCTGATTAAGTTTGCGGTGGGAAGGCCCGTGGATGGCCTTCACACCCCGCCACCAATTGAGGCCCTAAAGTGGGTAATAAATGCCCAACAAAGGGCCTCTTGCCGCCTGCGCCGGTATTAACCTGGTGACGGGCGGGCCTGTCACCATTCACAACATACACACCTGTGCACGGTTACTTCTGGTCTCCCACGGGATGGAGGGGTACCTCATTTAAATGCACTCAATGCCTGACCGAGTGACCCGGCACCGGGAAGGCGGGGCCCACTGGGAGCTGCCCACTGCCCTTGCTGCTAATCTCCCCTACACCCCTTTCCTTCCCGACATGCACCCCACAAAATCCCACTTGCTATCACCTACCTTTGGCCTGGTCGCTCTACGATCCTGGGCCAGCGGTGGGTGCCAGTCCCACAGCAGCCACTGCTTCATTGGTGGTGCTGCTAAGCAAGAGATGCCGGCCTCAGATTGGCCAGCAGCTCTCAGTGGAAGGGACTTCCCAGCATGACTGAATTGTAATACGGCCAGCCTTCCCCCAAGAAGGCAGCACAAGTCTCTCGCCGGCTCTCTAGCAGGTGGTGAGACCCCCGTCACCTCCATAAAATTCCCCCTATAGTTCTTGCACATCTCTTATTTCCCTGCAATTTGCTCCTCTATCTCTCTCTCACTATTTGGAGGCCTGTAGAATACCCCTAGTAGCATGGTGATACCCATTTTGTTTCTCAACTTTGCCCCTCAAGGACATCCTCCCTTTCCAACACTACAATGTCTTCCATAATCAGTACTGCCACCCTACCTCCCTTTTTCCCTTCTTTATCTTTACTGAACACTTTATATCCTGGTATATTAAGTGCCCAATCCTCGCCATTCTTCAGACATGTTTCCGTTATTGCCACTACATCATATTTCCATATTGCTATTTGTGCTTGTAGCTCATCAACCTTATTCACCACACTTTGTGTGTTTACAAACATTCATTCTAACCCTGTTTAGTCCTTCTCAGTCTGCTGCTATCTAATATGGAAGTACTCCCTTCTCTAGTACTGTCCAACATTCTCACATTATGCACCTTATTCCTCTTTTCTACTTATATAATCTGGTGCCCATCCCCCTGCCAATTTAGCTTAAACCTTCTCCAACTAGACTAGTTTATCTCCCTTTGAGGGCATTGGTCCTAGTCCTATTGAGGTGTAACCCGTCCCTTTTGAATAGGTGCCTCCTGCCCCAGAACTGGTTCCGATGCCCCAAGAATCTGAAGCCCTCCCTCCTGCACCATACCTCAAGCCTCACATTGATCCTCCCTATCTTCCTATTTCTACTCTCGCTAACACGTGGCAGTGGGATTGACCTAGAGGTTACTACCTTCAAGCTCCTACTCCTGTTTAATTGTCCACCACCATTCATGACTGGATGTGGCAGGATTGCAGAGCTTAGATCTGCTCCATTGGTTGTGGAATCACTTATCTCAGTCTGTTACATGCTGCTTCTGCTGTTTGGCACGCATGTAGTCTTGGGTTGTAGTTTCATCAGGCTGACACCTCATTTTGAGGTCTGCCTGGTGCTGCTCTTGGCATACCCTCCTGCACTCTTCATTGAACCAGGGTTGGTCCCTGGCTCGATAGTAATGGTGGAGTGGGGGATATGCCAGGCCATGAGGTTGTAGATTGTGATTACTGCTGCTGATGGCCCACAGCGCCTCATGGCTGCCCAGTTTTAATTTGCTGTATCTGTTCAAAATCATCCCATTTAGCACGGTGGGTAGTGCCACACAACACGATGGAGGGTATCTTCAATGTGAAGAATATCAACCTTCAGGGTATCATCACACCCAGCAGTCTCCAAAGTTGAGTTCCGGTTTCAGTGTGGTACACATCCGAAAGACTCCTGCACTTCCAGTTTCTGGATAACCATCAGCCTCAAGAAAACGAACATCATGGGACAGGACGTCAGAAATGCTCCATCCATCAATATCGGTGACCACGCACTGGAAGTGGTTCAAGAGTTCACCTACCTCGGCTCAACTCTCACCAGTAACCTGTCTCTCGATGCAGAAATCAACAAGCGCATGGGAAAGGCTTCCACTGCTATGTCCAGACTGGCCAAGAGAGTGTGGGAAAATGCCGCACTGACACGGAACACAAAAGTCCGAGTGTATCAGGCCTGTGTCCTCAGTACCTTGCTCTACGGCAGCGAGGCCTGGACAACGTATGTCAGCCAAGAGTGATATCTCAATTCATTCTATCTTTGCTGCCTCCGGAGAATCCTTGGCATCAGGTGGCAGGACCATATCTCCAACACAGAAGTCCTCGAGGCGGCCAACATCCCCAGCTTATACACACTACTGAGTCAGCGGTGCTTGAGATGGGTTGGCCATGTGAGCCGCATGGAAGATGGCAGGATCCCCAAGGACACATTGTACAGCGAGCTCGCCACTGGTATCAGACCCACCGGCCGTCCATGTCTCCACTTTAAAGACGTCTGCAAACGCGACATGAAATCCTGTGACATTGATCACAAGTCGTGGGAGTCAGTTGCCAGCGATCGCCAGAGCTGGCGGGCAGCCATAAAGGCGGGGCTAAAGTGTGGTGAGTCGGAGAGACTTAGCAGTTGGCAGGAAAAAAGACAGAAGCGCACGGGGAGAGCCAACTGTGTAACAGCCCTGACAACCAATTTTATCTGCAGCACCTGTGGAAGAATCTCTCACTCTGGAATTGGCCTTTATAGCCACTCCAGGCGCTGCTCCACACACCACTGAACATACGATCCAGGAAACTCCTGCTTCCTAATGCTCCGCCGTGACTCCAGCTGCCCCTCAAGCTTGGAAATCCTGACCATGAGCTCAAGCAGCTGGAGACACTTCCCACACATGTGGTTGACCAAAGCACATGAAGTGCCCAGAAATTGCCAGATGGCACAGGAATTGCAAGCAACAGGTCGCAGCTGCCCATCCATGATGTGAAAAAAACCCTCCATTACCTTTTTAGCAATATATTTAGTGCTCAGTTTAAACTATCAAATTTAAATAATACTTCCAGTGGGTGCTTTTTACTCTTATTAAATCACTTACTTTTCTAACCTCGAGAGAACATTTTTAATTTCCCAGCTTCTAATTTGAGCCAATACCCGAGCTGAGAGAGTAAAAAGAGAAAAATGCTCATTAACCAATCATTCAGCTTCTTCCCTGTGACATCACACTGCAATTTACTTTAGAATGCAGTTGGTTGACTCTGAAGCCATGAATATTCCCCAGACCCGCTCCCTATTCCTGCTACAGCCTCGCAGTGAATATTCCCCAGACCCGCTCCCTATTCCTGCTGCAGCCTCGCAGTGAATATTCCCCAGACCCACTCCCTATTCCTGCTGCAGCCTCATTGTGAATATTCCCCAGACCCGCTCCCTATTCCTGCCGCAGCCTCGCAGTGAATAGTCCCCAGACCCGCTCCCTATTCCTGCTGCAGCCTCATTGTGAATATTCCCCAGACCCGCTCCCTATTCCTGCCGCAGCCTCGCAGTGAATAGTCCCCAGACCCGCTCCCTATTCCTGCCGCAATCTCATTGTGAATATTCCCCAGACCCGCTCCCTATTCCTGCCGCAATCTCATTGTGAATATTCCCCAGACCCGCTCCCTATTCCTGCCGCAATCTCATTGTGAACATTCCCCAGACCCGCTCCCTATTCCTGCCGCAGCCTCGCAGTGAATATTCCCCAGACCCGCTCCCTATTCCTGCCGCAATCTCATTGTGAATATTCCCCAGACCCGCTCCCTATTCCTGCCGCAATCTCATTGTGAATATTCCCCAGACCCGCTCCCTATTCCTGCCGCAATCTCATTGTGAATATTCCCCAGACCCGCTCCCTATTCCTGCCGCAATCTCATTGTGAACATTCCCCAGACCCGCTCCCTATTCCTGCCGCAGCCTCGCAGTGAATATTCCCCAGACCCGCTCCCTATTCCTGCCGCAATCTCATTGTGAATATTCCCCAGACCCGCTCCCTATTCCTGCCGCAATCTCATTGTGAATATTCCCCAGACCCGCTCCCTATTCCTGCTGCAGCCTCGCAGTGAATATTCCCCAGACCCGCTCCCTATTCCTGCTGCAGCCTCATTGTGAATATTCCCCAGACCCGCTCCCTATTCCTGCCGCAATCTCATTGTGAATATTCCCCAGACCCGCTCCCTATTCCTGCCTCAGCCTCGCAGTGAATATTCTCCAGACCCACTCCCTATTCCTGCCGCAATCTCACTGTGAATATTCCCCAGACCCGTTCCCTATTCCTGCCGCAATCTCATTGTGAATATTCCCCAGACCCGCTCCCTATTCCTGCCGCAGCATCGCTGTGAACATTCCCCAGACCCGTTCCCTATTCCTGCCACAGCCTCATTGTGAACATTCCCCAGACCCGCTCCCTATTCCTGCCGCAGCCTCGCTGTGAACATTCCCCAGACCCATTCCCTATTCCTGCCGCAGCCTCATTGTGAACATTCCCCAGACCCGCTCCCTATTCCTGCCGCAGCCTCGCAGTGAATATTCCCCAGACCCGTTCCCTATTCCTGCCACAGCCTCATTGTGAACATTCCCCAGACCCGCTCCCTATTCCTGCCGCAGCCTCGCAGTGAATATTCCCCAGACCCGCTCCCTATTCCTGCCTCAGCCTCGCAGTGAATATTCTCCAGACCCACTCCCTATTCCTGCCGCAATCTCACTGTGAATATTCCCCAGACCCGCTCCGTATACCTGCCGCAGCCTCATTGTGAATATTCCCCAGACCTGCTCCCTATTCCTGCTGCAGCCTCGCAGTGAACATTCCCCAGACCCGCTCCCTATTCCTGCCGCAGCCTCATTGTGAACATTCCCCAGACCCGCTCCCTATTCCTGCCGCAGCCTCGCAGTGAATATTCCCCAGACCTGCTCCCTATTCCTGCTGCAGCCTCGCAGTGAACATTCCCCAGACCCGCTCCCTATTCCTGCCGCAGCCTCATTGTGAACATTCCCCAGATCCGCTCCCTATTCCTGCCGCAGCCTCGCAGTGAACATTCCCCAGACCTGCTCCCTATTCCTGCCGCAGCCTCATTGTGAATATTCCCCAGACCCGCTCCCTATTCCTGCCGCAGCCTCATTGTGAATATTCCCCAGACCCGCTCCCTATTCCTGCCGCAGCCTCATTGTGAATATTCCCCAGACCCGCTCTCTATTCCTGCCGCAGCCTCATTGTGAATATTCCCCAGACCCACTCCCTATTCCTGCCGCAGCCTCATTGTGAATATTCCCCAGACCCGCTCCCTATTCCTGCCGCAGCCTCGCGGTGAACATTCCCCAGACCCGCTCCCAATTCCTGCCACCGTCTCTCTGTGCTCTCTCCCCTAGGCCGGTCCTACTGGTTCCCCTTTATCTACCCTACCCTTTACAATCTCAACAACTCTAACAAATTTGTCAATCACGATATCTATTTCGTAAAACCATGCTGACTTTGTCTGATCATACTATGATTTTCTAAGTGCATTGTTAAGTCTTCCTTAATAATAGATTCCAGCATTTTATTTATTTAGAGATACAACACTGAAACAGGCCCTTCGGCCCACTGAGTCTGTGCCGACCAACAACCACCCATTTATACTAACCCTACAGTAATCCCATATTCCCTACCACCTACCTACACTAGGGGCAATTTACAATGGCCAATTTACCTATCACCTGCAAATCTTTGGCAGTGGGAGGAAACCGGAGAATCCGGTGAAAACCACACGGTCACAGGGAGAACTTGCAAACTCCGCACAGGCAGTACCCAGAATTGAACCCAGGTCCCTGGAGCTGTGAGGCTGCGGTGCTAACCACTGCGCCACTGTGCCGCCCTGACAACTGATGTCAGGCTAACTGGCCTGTAGTTCCTTGTTTCTCACACCCTCCTTTCTTGAATAGCGGTGTTACATTTGCTATCTTTCAATCTGCTGGGAACATTACAGAATCCAGGGATTTTTGAAAAATCAGAACTAGTGCATCCACTATCTCTGCAGCTACCTCTTTTAGACCCTAGGTTGCCGGCTATCAGGTCCTGGCCATTCGCCGGATTTTAGTCGTTTAAGTTTCTCCAATATTTTTTCTCTATTGATGTTAATTATCTTAATTTCATCGCTCTTTTTAGCCCCTAGGTTACCCTCCATTTCTGGTGTGCAACTTGTGTCTTCTATTGTGAAGACAGACACAAAATACTTGTTCAATGACTCTGCAGTTACCTCATTCCCCATAATAATTTCTCCGATCTCTGCTTTTAAGGAACCAATGTTTACTTTAGCGACTCTACTCCTATTTATATACTTGTAAAAGCTCCTACAACCTCTTTTAATATCCTTAGCAAGTTTGCTCTCATATTCAAATTTTTCCCTTTTTATCAACCTTTTGCTGGTTTCTAAAACGCACCCAATCCTCAGACCTGCTACTGTATTTGCAACATTATAAGCCTCTTCTTTTAATCTAATACTATCATTAACTTCCTGAGTAAGCCACGGATGTATCTTTCTTGCTGAGTTTTTTTTGGTTGTGGACGTTGGAGGCCAAAAAGCTAGGCCCCAGGCCAACACTGCAGGAGTTTCTCAGGGTAGTGTCCTAGGCCCAACCATCTTTAGCTGCTTCATCAATGACTTTCCCTCCATCATAAGGTGAGAATTGTGGATTTTCGCTAATGATTGCACAATGTTCAGCACCATTCGTGAGTCCTCAGATACTGAAGCAGTCTGTGCCCACATAAAAGAAGACCTGGACAACATTCAGGCTTCGGCTGATAAATGGCAAGTAACCTTCGTGCCACACAAGTGCCAGGCAATGACCATCTCCGACAAAAGAGAATCTAACCATCTTCCCTCAACATTCAACAGCAATACCATTACTGAATCACTCATCATCAACATCCTGTGGCTTACTATTGACCAGAAACTTAATTAGACCAGCCATATAAACACTGTGGCTACAAGAGCAGGTCAGAGGCTGGGAATTCTGCAGCGAGTAACTCATCTCCTGTCTCCCCAAAGCCTGTCCACAGGGCACAAGTCAGGAGTGTGATGGAATACTTTCCACTTGCCTGGATGACTACAGCTCCAACAAGACTCAGGAAGCTCAAAACCATCTAAGGCAAAGCAGACCGCTTGATCAGCACCCCATCCTCCAACTTAAACATTCAATCCCTCCACCACTGTGGCACGGTGGCAGCAGTGTGTACCATCTACAAGATGTACCACAACAACTCACCAAGCCTCCTGCTACAGCACCTTCCAAACCTGCAACCTCTTCCACCTGGAAGAACAAGGGAAGCAGACACATGGGAACACCACCACCCGCACGTTTCCCTACAAGCCACACACCATCCTGACTTAGAAATATATCGCTGTTCCTTCACTGTCACTGGGTCAAAATCCTGGAACTCTCTCCCTAACAGCACTGTGGGTGTACCATGGACTGCAGCGGTTCAAGGCGGCAGCTCACCACCACCTTCTCAAGGGCAATTATGGGTGGGCAAGCCAGCAGCGCTCACATCCCTTGAAAAATGTTTTTAAAAAGTTGCCTCGATACGAGATTTTCTACTTTTCCTCCCAGTCCTGCCTCCTAACCCATCTCTGCTGGACCAAGAAAATAAAGCCCTACATTTCAGTCTGTGACCTTTCATCAGAACTGAAACGTTAACTCTGCTTCTCTCCCCACAGATGTGCGAGACCTACTGAGTGTTTCCAGCATTTTCTGTTTTTATTTCAGATTTCCAGCATCTGCAATATTTTGCTTTCTCACTGTACTTCAGACATGGCCTAACCAGGACTTTATATAGCTGTAGCTAAACTTGCTCCCTTTTATACTCCTGCCCTCTGTTTATAAAGACTAATATTCCATCAGCCTTTATGTTTATTTTTTGTATCGGACGACTACATTTTGGTGATCTGTTCAAAATGTCACTGGTCCTAGTTTTTCAACATTTAAGTAATACAGATTATTCTTCTCACACTTAACTGCATTGAAATCCATCTGCCACTGTTTTTCACAATTAATCTATCAACGTCTCTGCAATTTTATGCACCTGTCTACACTACTATGTCACCAATCTTTGTGATTGGCAAACTAGTAATTATAGCTCTGTATTCCTTCATCCAAGCCATTTCTAAATATAGTGACTGGTTTAGACCTCGATGCAGATTTTGTGGGACACGAGTTACTTCCTTCCAATTCGAATACATTCTCATTATCTCTACTCCCACTTTCTACGACCTAAATAATCTCCTAACCAGGGCAATAATTAGTCTTCAATTCCGTGAGCTTTAATTTTCGCCAACAGTCTCTTAAGTGGAAACTTTGGAATGTCCTCTGGAAGTTCACATTAACAACCGCAATAGATATTCCGCTGTCTACTACTTTAGTTACTTCCTCAAAAAATTCAGTTGGATTTGTAAAGGGTATGACATCTCCAATGAATCCATGTTGGCGTTCTCTGATCAGCTCAAATTTCTCTAACTGCTCAATCAGTCTTAATTATAGATTCCAATAACTTCTTCACAACAGATGTTAGACTAACAGGTCTATCATTTCCTTGTTTGTCTCGCTCATCCTTTCTTAAATAATGGAGTGGAATTTTTCAATCCAAAGAGAAAATTCCTGAATCAAGAGAGCTTTTGGAAGATTATGGCTAAAGAATTTACAATGTTCTCATCTACTTCCTCTCACACGCTGGCATGGAAACCACCTGGGGATTTGTTTATCTTTCGTGCCATTATTTTGTTAACACTGTTTTCTTGCTTACATTAACTTTAGTGAGTTCCAATTTTTGATTCATTATTAACTTTGCTAGTTGTCAAGCATATAATCCTCTTCCTCTACTGTCAAGGCTTCCTTATTACATTCCTCTGGAAAAGGCTTTGTTAAGAAAACTTGTGGTGAGAAACTTATCTGCACACTTAGGAGGTATTGAAACTCAAGGTCAGGATTCCTGGCATTATGGCTGCCTTAGATTACACCTCGGATAAAGGGCAAGGTGATCGCTAGAAACAACAGAAACAGACTGCTGTGAAGAGATCTGTAGGTGAGCAGCAGAAAGAGAGGCAGCAGCAGAGATGAGGACAGTAGAGAGTCAGGCTCGCAGAAGGCAATACCCGCAAAAGAGAGTCTGCAGGCAGAGAATGAGTTTCCTTCACATGTCTGAACAGCTGTGTATCAGGAGGCTTAGGTTGTCGCATCAGGAAGTGGCAAATGTCTGCTGGAGTCCTGTGTTACCAGACCTCAACATTTTATCTTCCAGATCTTTCCAGGGCTCTGCCTGACCCATACCCAGGATCTCCCAGTCAGCAGCCCACAACTGCAGTCAGACACCTGACAAACTAAGCTCAAAGGTAGTGTTATGACAGTCATGTGACAACCAGATGTGTCATTGAGCGGCATCAGTCAGGGTCTCCCGATTGATCATGGTGTGCACAACATTGCACAACAGTAAGATTTGGAATTATAGACGGCACAAGGTGCAGGGCTCAGAGTCCGAGGAGGAGGATGAAGAAGAGGAGGAAGAGGAAGCTGGTGACCTCAATGCAGCAGCAGGCACTCTCATTGCTGCCTAGGATGCCAGTGATTCTCTTATAAGCTGTAAGGTTTACTTAACCAATACCACTGAACCAGTGGTAACAATCACACTTAATCGTCACTCTTCCCAGGCCCTCAATCCCAGTCCTGTAACCACCTACCTCCCATTTCAGATTCCCCATTGCTCCCCTTCCATTCATTCCTTCCCATTGATCAACAAGCTAGTGAAAAGGAAGGGTGGTATCCAGCACCCAAGAATGGACAAAGAGAGAAATTGATCAAAAGTTTAGTGATTCTACTAAACAATGAAAACTTAGCAACAAAATTTTGTGTTACACACCCGCATGCACAGCCTTGTGCAACTACAAAGCTTTACTCTGCCTTTTACCGCTGCTCCTAGATGGTGCAACCCCTGTCGTTACAGCAGGCTATTCAGATCTCTGCTCTAACTTCTGAGATGTTCTTGGCCGATGTCCTCTGGGTATTGGAGTCTGTGACGTGAAGCCAAAGACTGTCCCACCTGCATATGTGCTGGGGCAAACTTGGTCACTGGGACACGGGACAGCATGTCAGGCAGAGTGAGGGCATGGGTGGGGCACAATGGGTGAGAAGTGGACGTGCTTCTTGCAACCATCCCTCTCAAGGCCATGCCCTATTCCACTGCTACCACTCTGCTGGATTGCATTTTGGTCCAGATCAATGAGGCCTGTAAGGCCAAGGTTAGAGTTTCTGCCAGCCTATTTAAAGAGGCAGCAATGTTTGGCATCAAGAGCCTGCACAGCTGTGGTCAAGGTGTGCATAGACTCAGTTGATAGCCATGATTGATTTTCCATGGTGCTGGCCTCTCCGTCCGTGGAACACTACATCATCGCAATGGCCCGCAACATCAAAACCAGTGATGGACTTGTCTGGATGAGTGCAGTTCCAACAACGCGCAAGAAACTCAACACCATCCAGGACAAAGCAGTACGCTTGATTGGCAACCCATCCATCATCTTAGACATTCACTCCCTCCACACCAGTGCAAAGTGGCAGCTGTATCCTTCGACATAACTTTCCAAACCCTCGACATCTATCAGATAGGAGAACAAGGGTAGCAGGCGCATGGGATATTACTACAGTAAAGGATAAGGAGGGGGAAGAATTTTTGAAATAAATTCAGGAGAACTTCCCTGACAACTATGTTCTCATTCCAACTTGGAAGGAGGCATTGCTGGATCTGATGTTGGGCAATGAGCTGGGCCAAGTGGACCACGCATCTATGGGGGGGCACTGGGGTAAGAGTGATCATCGTATTAGAAAGTTGTGATTAGTAATGGAGAAAAACAATCTAAAGTAGAGCTTCAAAAATGGAAGAGGGCTAACTTCAATGGGATGAGAAGGAATCTAGCCAGGGTAAAATGGAACCAAAGACTGACAAGAAAAACTATAACAGAACAATGGCTGATCTTTAAGGAGAAGGTGTTTCAGGTACAGGCTAGGTACATACCAATAAGGGTGAAAGGTAAGGGAACCAAAGCCAGGGCACCTTGGACGATGAGGGACGTAGAGAATATGGTGAAACAAAAAAGACAGCGTATGATGCATGTCAGGGGCATACTTCAAGCATGAACCAGGCCAAATACGATAAGTTAAGAAGGAAAGTGAAGAGGATAATAAGACTGGCAAAGAGAGAATATGAGAATAGAATGGCAGTTAACATAAAAGCAAACCCAAAACTCCTCTACCGGCATGTAAATAGTAAGCGGGTAGTACAAGGCTTGGTGGGGCCTATTAGGGACAAAGAAGGTGATATATGCTTAGAAGCACTTTGTATCAGTGTTTACTAAGGAATAGGAAGCTGACAAAATATCGGTAGAAGCGAAGATGGTAGAGGGAGTGGATAAGTTGCCCAATCTGAATGGCTTGCATCCCCAAGTTGCTAAAGGAAGTAAGAGTGGAGATAGTGGAAGGGCTTGCCATAATTTTCCTATATTCCCTCAATACAGGGGAGATGCCAAAGGATTGGAGAATGGCAAATGTGACACCCTTATTCAAGAAAGCTTATTTTATTTTATTTATTTATTTAGAGATACAGCACTGAAACAGGCCCTTCGGACCACCGAATCTGTGCCGACCAACAACCACCCATTTATACTAATCCTACATGAATCCCATATTCCCTACCACATCCCCACCATTCTCCTACCACCTACCTACACTAGGGGCAATTTACAATGGCCAATTTACCTATCAACCTGCAAGTCTTTGGCAGTGGGAGGAAACCGGAGCACCCGGCGGAAACCCACGCGGTCACAGGGAGAACTTGCAAACTCCACACAGGCAGTACCCAGAACCGAACCTGGGTCGCTGGAGCTGTGAGGCTGCGGTGCTAACCACTGTGCCACTGTGCAAGGACATTCCTAGTGACTAGAGGCAATTTAATTTTTGATGCAAAAACAGAGATGGTTGATGAAGGGAATGCAATAGATGTTGTCAATATGGATTTTAAAGAAATTGCTTGACAAAGTACCACATAATAGTCTGGTTAATGAAACTGAGGCTCATGGAATAGAAGGGTCAGTGACAGCTTGACTAAAAATTTGGCTTCAGGCCAGAAAGCAGTAAGTCATGGTAAATGGTTGTTTTTCAGACTGGAGGATAGTAGACAGTGGAGTCCTCCAAGGGTCAGTGCTAGGACCACTATTTTTGATAAATTTATATGTAAATGACTTGGATATTGAAATAAAGAGTAAAATTTCAAATTTTGCCAATGATACCAAACTTGCAGATGTCGCAAATAGTGAGGACGGTATAAATTGAGAGCAACATAGAGTTATGACCATGTGAGGAAGGTGTCTAAGGTTCCCTTTCAGCCTTCACCTGGTCTTACTGTAACAGGGTTTTGTTTTAAACACAGTGTTTTTAGCTCCCCCTTGGCGAATCCTTGTTCACTGCTTTCCAATTATAAGGCAAAGAAATGAGCACAAACAGGCTTTCTTAGATTTAAAGAAGAAAAGTGAAATTTATTGAAACTTAAACTCTAATTCGGTTAACGCCTACGGATACACAACGTGCCCCATGCTAGCATGTATACGCGATACGCACATGAAAATAGAGACAGGAAAGAGCAGAAGAAAAATAAAGTGGAAAGGTTTGAGGCAATATCAGAAAAGTTCCTTGTTACTGTGCTTCAAGCTGACTGTAGTTCTTGCTTTTCGTTGGGGCCCAGTATTCTTCTTAAACCTTGTTCATTGTAGAGAGACTTTTCTCTCTTGGGGTTCATATGTCTTCAATGGTTTCTGAAGCTGGTGAGAACGAGATGAGAGCAGACAGGACAGAGGTCTTTTCAGTCCAGGAGCAAACAGTTTTCTGAGTTTTAAAACTCTGTGGCAAGTTGAAATTCAAAACAACTCTAACAGCCAGTTAGTCATGTGACTAAACTGGTCTGACCACGTCTGTTTGTGTATTTGGGGAAGAGGGGGCGGGGAGCAGTGACTTTGTTCCAACACTGTATACTAGTATGCAAAAAATTGTCTTTCCGGCGAGGGGCCTGGCAATTCCTTGTGCTAGGCCCTCTTCTTTATTTATTTATTTAGAGATACAGCACTGAAACAGGCCGTTCGGCCCACCGAGTCTGTGCCAACCAACAACCACCCATTTATACTAACCCTACAGTAATTCCATATTCCCTACCACCTACCTACACTAGGTGCAGTTTAAAATGGCCAATTTACCTATCACCTGCAAGTCTTTGGCTGTGGGAGGAAACCAGAGCACCCGGCAAAAACCCACGCAGTCACAGGGAGAACTTGCAAACTCCACACAGGCAGTACCCAGAATTGAAGCCGGGTCCCTAGAGCTGTGAGGTTGCAGTGCTAACCACTGTGCCGCCAGTTTCTTCCTAGCAACAATTTTAAGTTTAATGTCCATGTGGCGAAATAATGTGTGCCCTATTCTTGGCAAGTGGGGGCCTGCATGACACTTTATAAACCTGTGTGTAGGAGCTGAATAGATTGTTATGGGTCTCAATGAATACTTTGCATCTGTCTTCACAAAAGTGGGGGACGATACAGATATTGTAGTTAAGGAAGAAGAGTGTGAAGTATTGGATGTGATAAACATAGGGGGAGAGGAAGCATTAATGGGATTAGCATCCTTGAAAGTTGATAAATCACCAGGGTCACATGAAATGAATCCTAGGCTGTTAAAAGAAGCAAGAGACGAACTAGCAGAGGGTCTGACCATCATTTTCCAGTCCCCACTGGATACAGGATTAGAGAATTGCTAACGTTGTACCTCTGTTTAAAAAGGGAGTGAAGGATAGACCGAATAATTACAGGCCAGTCAGTCTAACCTCCGTAGTGGGCAAATTATTGGGATCTATTCTGAGAGACAGGATAAACTGTCACTTAGAAAGACACAGGTTAATCAAGGATAGTCAGCATGGATTTGTTACGGGAAGATCTTGTTTGATCAACTTGATCAAATTTTTTGAAGAAGTAACAAGGAAGATAGATGACAGTAGTGCAGTTGATGTGGTCTACCTGGATTTTAGCAAGGCTTTGGACAAGGACCCACCTGGCAGACTGCTTAAAACAAATAAAATTACATGGGATCTGGGGAAATGCAGCAAGGCGGATACAAAATTGGCTCAGTGGCAGGAAGCAAAGGGTAATTGTTGACAGCTGTTTTAGCGACTGGACGGCTGTTTCCAGTGGCGTTCCACAGTGCTCAGTACTCGGTCCCCTGCTTTTTGTGGTGTATATTAATGATTTGGATATAAATGTAGGGGGCATGATCAAGATATTTGTGAAAGTCAAAAAGATTGGCCGTGTGGTAGATAGCGAGGAGGATAGCTGTAGGCTGCAGGAAGATATTGATGGTCTGGTCAGATAGGCAGAAAAGTGGCAAATGGAATTCAACTTGGAGAAGTGTGAGGTGATGCATTTGGGGAGGTCAAACAAGGCAAAGGAATACACGATTCATGGGAAAGTACTGAGAAGTGTAGAGAAAGTGAGAGACCTTGGAGTGAATGTCCACAGATCCCTGAAGGTAGCAGGACAGGTCGATAAGGTGGTTAAGAAGGCATATGGAATCCTTTCCTTTATTATCCGAGGTACAGAATACAAGAGTAGGGAGGTTATGCTGGAACTGTATAACTCATTGGCTAGGCCACAACTCTGGTCACCTCATTTCAGAAAGGATGTAATTGCACTAGCGAGGGTACAGAGGAGATTTACGAGGATGTTGCCAGAACTGAAAAAATGCAGTATGAGGAAAGATTGGATAGACTGGGGTTATTCTCCTTGGAGCAGAGAAGGCTGAGGGGAGATCTGATTGAAATGCAGAATATTTTGAGGGGCCTGGATAGAGTGGAGGTGAAGGGTCTGTTCA
Source organism: Heterodontus francisci (assembly GCF_036365525.1). Taxonomy (NCBI): domain Eukaryota; kingdom Metazoa; phylum Chordata; class Chondrichthyes; order Heterodontiformes; family Heterodontidae; genus Heterodontus; species Heterodontus francisci. The sequence continues at coordinate 5,289,155 of NC_090401.1, forward strand.
ACTTCGCAGAGAGGACAGTGACGAGGTGGAATAGATTTAAAGTGATTGGTATAAAAATGAGAGGGGAGATGAGGGAAAGCTTTTTCACCCAGACGGTGGTGATGGTTTGGAACTCACTGCCTGATAGGGTAGTTGAGGCAGAGACCCTCAACTCATTCAAAAGGAGTCTGGATATGCAACTCGGGTGCCGTAATCTGCAGGGCTATGGACCAAATGCTGGAAGGTGGGATTAGAATATATTGGTGGGTCATTTTTCGGCCAGCACAGACATGATGGACCAAGTGGTCTCTTTCTGTGCCTTAAACTTTCTGTAAAGCACTGGTTAGACCCCCACAAGAGTACTGCATCCAGCTCTGGCCAGCACACTTTAGGAAAGATGTGAAGATTGTTGAGACGGTCCAGAGGAGATTTACCAGAATGGTTCCAGGGATGGAGGATTTTAGCTACAAGATTAGGTTGGAAAAACTGGGGTTGCTCTTCTTGGAGCAAAGGAGATTGAGCAGAGATTTAATAGAGGCATGCAAGGTTGTCACAGGTTTAGGTAAGTAGATAAAAAATACTGTTCCCATTAGTTGATGGTCCAACGACCAAGGGATACAGATTTAAGGTTTTGGGCAAGAGATACACAGTGGAATGTGAGGAAGGATTTTTTCTTTTACACAGTGAGTGGTAATGACTTGGAACTTGCTGCCTGTGAGCATGGTGGAAGTGTAGACCATGAATGATTTCAAAAGGAAATTGGATAGACACTTGAGGGAAATAAACTTGCAGGGCTACGGAATCGAGCAGGGAAATGGGACTGACTGGATTGCTCTGCAGAGAGCTAGCATGGACTTGATAGACCAAATGGCATCTTTCTGTGCCGTTGTGAGATCTGTGGAGGGCCACCTTTGCTTTTCTCCCTCTCCTTTGTGTTCTGTGCTTTCTCATTCTGTGACAAGTAAAAGAACAAATGTATGAGAATCCGATGGATGAAGTGCATTTGCTGAGGGTGACTATGAGGGAGAGGCATCAAACTGCATAAAGATAAGGCTGACTGATAATTGGATGGATAGATGGGGATGTGAGGAAGTATATAATGAAGGATGGGTTCACCTGCATGGTAAGTGGGTGTGAGGAGTGATGTGATGGAGTAGGGTTAACAAGGTAGAGTGAGGGGGTGGGGTGATGCTCACAACAGGAACTAAGTGAATGTGGAACTATATTTACCTTTCCTGCCCTGGTTAGGTTATTAAAGTGCACTGAATCCAGGAGTGTGGCACAATGGTCCTACTGCTCGCCTCCTGGGCCACCTCCAGGCACATCTTTAATGTAGCAGCAGCAGGTTAGTTCCCATTGCTGGGGAAGAGTATCTCTCTCCTGCTCCTCACTGCCCCAAGCTACACATCAACCCAAAATCAGCAAGGAAATGATAATGAGGTGGCTGTGTGAAAATACCACAGACCAAGGTGCTGAAGCTTCTTCAGGGTTACACTATTATCTCATCCCCTCTGCTTTCAAGATGCCTCTGAGTTATAATTGGGGACATATAGAGTACAAAAGCAAGGAAGTTATGCTTCTTTTGGGCCTCCTTATCTCGAGAGACAATGGATACGCGCCTGGAGGTGGTCAGTGGTTTGTGAAGCAGCGCCTGGAGTGGCTATAAAGGCCAATTCTGGAGTGACAGGCTCTTCCACAGGTGCTGCAGAGAAATTTGTTTGTTGGGGCTGTTGCACAGTTGGCTCTCCCCTTGCGCCTCTGTCTTTTTTCCTGCCAACTACTAAGTCTCTTCGACTCGCCACAATTTAGCCCTGTCTTTATGGCTGCCCGCCAGCTCTGGCGAATGCTGGCAACTGACTCCCACGACTTGTGATCAATGTCACACGATTTCATGTCGCGTTTGCAGACGTCTTTATAACGGAGACATGGACGGCCGGTGGGTCTGATACCAGTGGCGAGCTCGCTGTACAATGTGTCTTTGGGGATCCTGCCATCTTCCATGCGGCTCACATGGCCAAGCCATCTCAAGCGCCGCTGACTCAGTAGTGTGTATAAGCTGGGGATGTTGGCCGCTTCAAGGACTTCTGTGTTGGAGATATAGTCCTGCCACCTGATGCCAAGTATTCTCCGAAGGCAGCGAAGATGGAATGAATTGAGACGTCGCTCTTGGCTGGCATACGTTGTCCAGGCCTCGCTGCCGTAGAGCAAGGTACTGAGGACACAGGCCTGATACACTCGGACTTTTGTGTTCCGTGTCAGTGCGCCATTTTCCCACACTCTCTTGGCCAGTCTGAACATAGCAGTGGAAGCCTTACCCATGCGCTTGTTGATTTCTGCATCGAGAGACAGGTTACTGGTGATAGTTGAGCCTAGGTAGGTGAACTCTTGAACCACTTCCAGAGCGTGGTCGCCAATATTGATGGATGGAGCATTTCTGACATCCTGCCCCATGATGTTCGTTTTCTTGAGGCTGATGGTTAGGCCAAATTCATTGCAGGCAGACGCAAACCTGTCGATGAGACTCTGCAGGCATTCTTCAGTGTGAGATGTTAAAGCAGCATCGTCAGCAAAGAGGAGTTCTCTGATGAGGACTTTCCGTACTTTGGACTTCGCTCTTAGACGGGCAAGGTTGAACAACCTGCCCCCTGATCTTGTGTGGAGGAAAATTCCTTCTTCAGAGGATTTGAACGCATGTGAAAGCAGCAGGGAGAAGAAAATCCCAAAAAGTGTGGGTGCGAGAACACAGCCCTGTTTCACACCACTCAGGATAGGAAAGGGCTCTGATGAGGAGCCACCATGTTGAATTGTGCCTTTCATATTGTCATGGAATGAGGTGATGATACTTAGTAGCTTTGGTGGACATCCGATCTTTTCTAGTAGTCTGAAGAGACCACGTCTGCTGACGAGGTCAAAGGCTTTGGTGAGATCAATGAAAGCAATGTAGAGGGGCATCTGTTGTTCACGGCATTTCTCCTGTATCTGACGAAGGGAGAACAGCATGTCAATAGTCGATCTCTCTGCACGAAAGCCACACTGTGCCTCAGGGTAGACGCGCTCGGCCAGCTTCTGGAGCCTGTTCAGAGCGACTCGAGCAAAGACTTTCCCCACTATGCTGAGCAGGGAGATTCCACGGTAGTTGTTGCAGTCACCGCGGTCACCTTTGTTTTTATAGAGGGTGATGATGTTGGCATCGCGCATGTCCTGGGGTACTGCTCCCTCGTCCCAGCACAGGCATAGCAGTTCATGTAGTGCTGAGAGTATAGCAGGCTTGGCACTCTTGATTATTTCAGGGGTAATGCTGTCCTTCCCAGGGGCTTTTCCGCTGGCTAGGGAATCAATGGCATCACTGAGTTCCGATTTGGTTGGCTGTATGTCCAGCTCATCCATGACTGGTAGAGGCTGGGCTGCATTGAGGGCAGTCTCAGTGACAGCATTCTCCCTGGAGTACAGTTCTAGGTAGTGCTCAACCCAGCGGTCCATCTGTTTGCGTTGGTCAGTGATTATGTCCCCCGATTTAGATTTGAGGGGGGTGATCTTCTTGATGGTTGGCCCAAGAGCTCTCTTCATGCCATCATACATTCCTCTGATGTTTCCGGTGTCTGAGGCCAGCTGAATATGACTGCATAGGTGTTGCCAGTAGTCGTTTGCGCAACGCCTAGCTGTTCTTTGTGCAGTACTTCTGGCTGCTTTAAGTGCTGCGGATGTTAAATCGCTGGGGGCTTTCTTGTAGTTCAAAAGTGCAATGCGCTTAGCGGCTATGACAGGTTCCAGCTCTTCATTATGAGATTGAAACCAGTCTGCATTTCTCTTCGCACTTTTGCCGTAGGTGGTCAAAGCTGACTCATAGATGGCGTCTCTGATGTGGGCCCACTTGGTCTCAGCATCCCCTGTGGGAGTGTTTTGAAGGGCTGTTACAAGTGAATTTAGAAATTTTTGTAACAGCTGTGGGTGAGAAATTCTGCTCGTGTTGATGCGCGGGTGGCCCTTCTGCTTGGAATGATGCAACTTCTTTGGTCTGAGCCTAACCTTGCTGCACACCAGGGAGTGGTCGGTGTCGCAGTCCGCACTGTGGAAGCTGCGTGTGATTTGAACACTGTTTAAGGCGGCTCGCCTTGTGACAATGAGGTCTAGCTGGTGCCAACGACGTGATCTTGGGTGCCTCCATGAAACCTGGTGACAGGGTTTAGTGTGAAAGAACGAGTTGGTGATGCAGAGGTTATGATAGGTACACAACTCAAGCAGTCTCTGCCCGTTCTCATTCATCCTTCCAACGCCATAGCGCCCAAGGCAGGAGGGCCATGAGTCATGGTCGGCCCCAACCCTGGCATTAAAGTCCCCCAGCAGGAATAGGTGTTCGGTGTTGGGGATGCTGCTAATGATGTTATGGAGTTGTTCATAGAACTGGTCTTTAGCTTCAGGTGCGGAACAGAGTGTTGGAGCATAGATGCTGAGTAGGTGTACTGGACCAGAGGTGGTGAGCAGTCGGATGGACAGTATGCGTTCCGAGCCATTTGAGGGAGGCTCTATCATGCTGAGCAAGGAGTTTCTGATGGCGAAGCCCACTCCATGCTGTCTTGGTTCTTCAGGATCCCTGCCCTGCCAGAAGAAGGTGTAGTCTTGCTCTGCTAGAGAGCCACTCGCGGGGAGGCGAGTCTCCTGAAGAGTATTTGCTGAGGGTGACTATGAGGGAGAGGCATCAAACTGCATAAAGATAAGGCTGACTGATAATTGGATGGATAGATGGGGATGTGAGGAAGTATATAATGAAGGATGGGTTCACCTGCATGGTAAGTGGGTGTGAGGAGTGATGTGATGGAGTAGGGTTAACAAGGTAGAGTGAGGGGGTGGGGTGATGCTCACAACAGGAACTAAGTGAATGTGGAACTATATTTACCTTTCCTGCCCTGGTTAGGTTATTAAAGTGCACTGAATCCAGGAGTGTGGCACAATGGTCCTACTGCTCGCCTCCTGGGCCACCTCCAGGCACATCTTTAATGTAGCAGCAGCAGGTTAGTTCCCATTGCTGGGGAAGAGTATCTCTCTCCTGCTCCTCACTGCCCCAAGCTACACATCAACCCAAAATCAGCAAGGAAATGATAATGAGGTGGCTGTGTGAAAATACCACAGACCAAGGTGCTGAAGCTTCTTCAGGGTTACACTATTATCTCATCCCCTCTGCTTTCAAGATGCCTCTGAGTTATAATTGGGGACATATAGAGTACAAAAGCAAGGAAGTTATGCTAAACCTTTATAAATCACTGTTCAGCCCTAGCTGGAGAATTCTGTTCTATTCTGGGCACCACACTTTAGGAAGGATGTCAAGGCCTTAGAAAGGGTGCAGAGGAGATTTACTAGAATGGTACCAGGTAAGAGGGACTTCAGTTACCTGGGAGATTGGAGGAGCTGGGTTTGCTCACCTTAGAGAACAGAAGGTCACGAGGATATTTAATAAAGGTGTTCAATATCAAGAGGGTTTTTGATAGAGTAGATAATGAGAAGTTGCTTCCACTGGCAGGAGGGTCAGTGGCCAGAGGGCACAGATTTAAGAAAATTGTCAAAATAAAACACTGGCGGCACAGTGACGCAGTGGTTAGCACTGCAGCCTCACAGCTCCAGGGACCCGGGTTCGATTCTGGGCACTGCCTGTGCGGAGTTTGCAAGTTTTCCCTGTGACCGTGTGGGTTTTTGCCGGGTGCTCCGGTTTCCTCCCACCACCAAAGACTTGCAGGTGATTGTAAATTGGCCATGTAAATTGCCCCTAGTATAGGTACGTGGTAGGGAATATGGGATTACTGTAGGATTAGTATAAATGGGTGGTTCTTGGTCGGCACAGACTCGGTGGGCCGAAGGGCCTGTTTCAGTGCTGTATCTCCAAAAAAAATACACTGCGGGAAATGACGAGAATAAGAGTTACATAGAAACAGAGAAAATAGGAGTAGGCCATTTGGCCCTTCGAGCCTGCTCTGCCATTCATGGCTGATCATCCAACTCAGTAACCTGTTCCCACTTTCGCCCATACCCTTTGATCCCTTTAGACTCAAGAGCTATATCTAACTCCTTTTTGAAAACATACAATGTTTTGGCCTCAACTGCTTTCTGTGATAGCGAATTCCACAGGCTCACCACTCTCTGGGTGAAGAGATTTCTCCTCATCTCAGTCCTGAAAGGTTTACCCCGTATCCTTAGACTATGACCCCTGGTTCTGGACTCCACCACCATCGGGAACATCCTTCCTGCATCTATCCTGTCAAGTCCTGTTAGAATTTTATAGGTTTCTATGAGATCCCTCCTCACTCTTCTGAACTCCAGCGAATATAATCCTAACCGACTCAATCTTTATTTATTTTTTATTTAGAGATACAGCACTGAAACAGGCCCTTCGGCCCACCGAGTCTGTGCCGACCAACAAACACCTCTCCTCATATGTCAGTCCTGCCATCCCAGGAATCAGTCTGGTAAACCTTCGCTGCACTCCCTCTATAGCAAGAACATCCTTCCTCAGATAAGGAGACCAAAATTGCACACAATATTCCAGGTGTGGCCTCACCAAGGCCTTGTATAATTGCAGCAAGACATCACTGCTTCTGTATTTGAATCCTCTCGCTATGAAGGCCAACATACCACTTGCCTTTTTTACCGCCTGTTGCACCTGCATGCTTACCTTCAGCTACTGGTGTACGAGAACACCCAGGTCTCACTGCATATTCCCCTCTCTCAGTTTATAGCCATTCAGATAATAATTTGCCTTCCTGTTTTTGCTACCAAAGTGGATAACCTCACATTTATCCACATTATACTGCATCTGCTATGCATTAGCCCATTCACTCAACTTGTCCAAATCACCCTGAAGCCTCTTTGCATCCTCCTCACAACTCACCCTCCCACCCAGTTTTGTGTCATCTGCAAACTTAGTTCCCTCATCTAAATTATTAATGTATATTGTGAATAGCTGGGGTCCTAGCACCAATCCCTGCGGTACCCCACTAGTCACTGCCTGCCATTTCGAAAAAGACCCATTTTTCCCTACTCTTTGTTTCCTGTCCGCCAACCAATTTACTATCCATCGCAGTACACAACCCCCAATCCCATGCACTTTAATTTTACATGCTAATCTCTTATGTGGGACTTTGTCGAAAGCCTTCTGGAAGTCGTAAATAAACCACATCCACTGGCTTCCCTTATCAACTCTACTAGTTTCATCCTCGAAGAATTCTGGTTGATTTGTCAAGCGTGATTTCCCTTTCGTAAATCCATGCTGACTCTGCCCAATTCTACCACTGCTCTCTAAGTGCTCTGCTATAAAATCTTTGATAATGGACTCTAGAATTTTCCCCACTACCGACGTCAGGCTGACTGGTCTATAATTCCCTGCTTTCTCTCTACCTCCCTTTTTAAATAGTGGGGTTACGTTAGCTACCCTCCAATCTGTAGGAACTCTTCCAGAGTCTATAGAATCTTGGAAGATGACCACCAATGCATCCACTATTTCTAGGGCCACTTCCTTAAGTACTCTGGGATGCATACCATCAGGCCCTGGGGATTTATCGGCTTCAATCCCATCAATTTCCCCAACACCATTTCTCTACTAAATACTGATTTCTTTCAGTTCCTCTCTCTCACTGAGCCCTGTGTTCCCCAACATTTCTGGTATTATATTTGTGTCCTCCTTTGTGAAGACAGAACCCAAGTATGCATTTAGTTGGTCAGCCATTTCTTTGTTCCCCATAATAAATTTCTCAGTTTCTGACTGTAAGGGACCTACATTTGTCTTCACCAATCTTTTTCTCTTCACATACCTGTAGAAACTTTTACAGTCAGTTTTTATGTTCCCCGCAAGCTTACTCTCGTACTCTATTTTCCCCTTCTTAATCAATCCCTTGGTCCTCCTTTGCTGAATTCTAAACTGCTCCCAATCCTCAGGTCTGTTGTTTTTCCTGGCAAATTTATATGCCACTTCCTTGGATCTAATGCTATATCTAATTTCCCTTGTAAGCCATTGTTTGGCTACCTTTCCCGTTTTACTTTTGCGCCAGACAGGGATAAACAATTGTTGCAGTTCATCCATGCGCTCTTTAAATGTTTGCCATTACTTATCCATTGTCATCCCTTTAAGTAACGTTTCCCAATCCATCATGGCCAACTCGCACCTCATACCTTCGTAGTTTCCTTGACTAAGATTCAGGACCCTTGTCTCAGAATCAACTACATCACTCTCCATCTTGATGAAGAATTCTATCATATTATGTTTGCTCGTTCCCAAGGGGTCTCGCACCACTAGATTGTCAATTATTTCTCTCTCATTACACAATACCCATCTCGGATGGCCTGTCCTCTAGTTGGTTCCTCAACGTATTGGTCCAGAAAACCATCCCGTATACACTCCAAGAATTCCTCCTCTGTGGTATTGTGACTAATTTGATTTGCCCAATCTATATGCAGATTAAAATCGCACATAATTACAGATGTTCCTTTCTCGCATGCATCTCTAATTTCCTGTTTAATGCCATTCCCAACATCACCTCTACAGTTTGGGGGTCTATATACAACCCCCACTAACGTTTTTTGCCCCTTAATGTTTCTCAGCTCCACCCATACAGATTCCACATCATCAGAGCTAATATCTTTCCTCACTATTGCGTTAATTTCCTCTTTAACCAGCAATGCAACTCCACCGCCTCAGTTAGTAACTGAGTTGCTAGCATCTGGAATACACAGCCTGAAAGGGATTGGACAAATAGTTGAAAAGGATAACTTTAGAGGACTATGGGGACAGACCTGGAGAATGCAGCAAATTGAAAAGCTCTTGCAAAGATATGGCGCAGGCACAATGGGATGAATGGCCTGCTTTGGTGCTGTATGATTCTATGATTATAGATAATTGCTTCATACCTTGTAGAACAGAACTGGTGCTTTCAGATGAAACTTTTTTCCAGTTGATTTCGCAAGGAATTCCGTCTGATATTTCACACCATTCAACTACATAGCCAAGAAGTGAAGCTTTGGGTGCAGACCAATTAATTTGGAGACTGTGCTCAGAAATTGGAATGACGGATACTTTCATGAGAAGAGGAGCCATGGCTGAAGAAGGAGAAAGAGAAAATTATTCACATATCAGAGACTCCGAATAAACAATAAACCAACTCAGAATATTGACTGCCAACTGGGAAATGTGTTCAATGATATGTAGATTCCTATTGTACAGAGTGTGGATACTTCATGCTAAATGGTTGAGCTGAGTACTTTTTTAGTTGGAGCAGAGAAAGGGTTTGATATTTACCATGACCGGTTGAGACAAGGTAGACAAAGAAAAGCTGATGGGACAAAGACCAGGTGACAGTGAGGAGGGATGATATGTTAGAAGGATCATCAATTCAGGCCATATGGATTGGACTTAGGAACAAAAAAGGGGCAGTCACATGACTAGAAATGTACTATAGGCCTCCAAACAGAGATAGAAGAACAGATATGTAGGCAAATCTCTGAGAAGTGCAAAGGCAATAGGGCAGAAATAATAGGGGATTTTAACTACCCCAATATTAACTGGGATAGTTTTAGTGTGAAAGGAACAGAATTCTTAAGGTGCATTCAGGAGAACATTTTTGACCCATATGTAGCCAGACCAAGAAGAAAGATATGGTTCTAGACTTAGTTTTAGGGAATGAAGCTTCACAGGTGGAAGGAGTGACAGTGGGAGAGCATTTTGGTGGTAATGATCATAATTCAGTTAGTTTTTAGCATACTTATGGAAAAGGTCAAAGATTGAACAGGAGTTCCAGTTCTAAATTGGGGTAAGGTCAATTTTACTAAACTGAGAAGTGATTTAGCAAAAAGTGGACTGGAAACAGAGCAGTGGGAGGCATTCAAAGGGGAGATTCAGGGGTTCAGAGTAAACATATTCCCACAAAGTAAAAGGGTGAGGCGGCCAAATCTAGAGCCCCTGAATGTCAAGGAGCCTACAGGGTAAGATAAGGCAGAAAAGGAAAGCTATGTCCAACACTGAGAACTCAATACTGCAGAAAGCCAAGAGGAGTATAGAAAGTGGAAGGGTGAAATCAAAAAGGAAATTAGGAAAGCAAAGAGAGGGCATGAAATAATATTGGCAAGCAAAATCAAGGTGAACCCAAAAGATGTTTTATCAATGCATGAGGATAATTAAGGAAACAGTGGTGCCCATAAAAGACCAAAAGGGAGGCGGAAGAGGTTGGTATTGCTCTTAATGAATACTTTACATCTGTCTTCACAAAAAAGCGGAACAATGTAGACATCGTAGTGAAGGATGTGAAGTATTGGATGTGATAAACATAGGGGGAGAGGAAGTATTAAGGGGATTAGCATTCTTGAAAGTGGATAAATCACCAGGGCCAGATGAAATGTACCCCAGGCTGTTAAAAGACAAAGAGGAAATAGCAGAAGATCTGACCATCATTTTCCAGTCCTCACTGGATACAGAGGATACAGTGGTACCAGAGGATTGGAGGACTGGTAACGCTCTACCTCTGTTTAAAAAAGGAACAAAAGATAGATCGAATAATTACAGCCCAGTCAGTCTAACCTGGGCAAATTACTGGAATCAATTCTGAGAGACAGGATAAACTCACTTAGAAAGGCACAGGTTTATCAAGCAGATTCAGCATGGATTTGTTAAAGGAACGTTGTGTCTGACTAACTTGATTGAATTTTTTGAGGAAGTAACAAGGAAGATAGATAAGGGTAGTGCAGTTGATGTGGTCCACATGAATTTTAGCAAGGCTTTTGACAAGGTCCCACATGGAAGATTTGTTTAAAAAAAAGTCCATGAGATCCAGGGGAATAGAGCAAAATACAAAATTGTCTCAGTGATAGGAAACAACCAACTGGTGTTTTTGTGACCGGAGGGCTGTTTCCAGTGGCATTCTGCAGGGATCAGTACCGGGTCCCCTGCTTTTTGTGGTATATATTAATGATTTGGACTTAATGGAGGGGAATGATCAAGACGTTTGCAGATGACACAAAAATTGGCCGTGTGGTTGATAGTGAGGAGGATAGCTGTCGACTGCAGGAAGATATCAATGGACTGGTCAGCTGGGCAGAAAAATGGCAAATGGAATTCAACCCAGACAGCTGTGGGAGATGCATTTGGGGAGGAATGCACAATAAATGGGAGGATACTGAGAGGTGCAGAGGAAGTGAGGGACCTTGGACTGAATGTCCACAGATCCCTGAAATAGTTGGACAGGTCGATAAGGTGGTTAAGAAGGCATATGGAATCCTTTCCTTTATTAGCCGAGGTATAGAATATAAGAGCAGGAAGGTTCTGCTGGAACTGTATAACTCATTGGTTAGGCCACAACTTGAGTACTGTGTGCAGTTGTGGTCGCCTCATTACAGAAAGGATGTAATTGTGCTGGAGAGGCTACAGAGGAGATTTACGAAGATGTTGCCAGGACTGCAAGGTTGCAGCTAAGAAGAAAGATTGGATAGGCTGGGGTTGTTCTCCATGGAACAGAGAAGGTTGAAGGGAGATCTGATTGAAATGTACAAAATTGTGAGGGGTCTGACAGAGTGGATGGGAAGGACCAATTTACCTTAGCAGAGAGGTCAGTGACTGGGGGCATAGATTTTAAGTGATTGGTGGAGGATTAGAGGGGAATGAGGAAAAATCTTTTCACCCAGAGGATGGTGGGGGTCTGGAACTCACTGCCAGAAAGTGTGGCAGAGGGGGAAATGCTCAACTCATTTAAAAGATGTCTCGATGTGCACCTGAATTGCTGTAATCTGCAGGGCTACGGACCAAATGCTGGAAAGTGGGATTAGACTGGGTGGCTCATCTTCTCGGCCTGATATCATGAAAGAAACTCCAGGATGGTAAGTTGCCTCCCTGGTGCCAGGGTCAAGGATGTCTCTGAATGGGCAGGGGGCATTCTGAAGAGGGAGGGTGAACAGCCAGAGGTTGTGGTACACATTGGTACTAACGACATAGGCAGGAAGAGTGACGAGGTCCTGCAGGGGGTGTTTAGGGAATTAGGTATAAAGGTAAAAGACAGGATCTCTCCAGTTGTAATCTCAGGATTACTCCCTGTGCCACGTGCCAGTGAGGCTAGAAATGGGAAGACAGTGCAGCTAAACAGCTGGTGTCGGAGGGAGGGTTTCAGATATCTGGGTCATTGGGATCGGTATAAGAAGGACGGGTTGCATCTAAACTGGAGGGGCACAAATATCCTGGCTGCGAGGTTTGCTAGCGTCACTCAGGAGGGTTTAAACTAGCGTGGCAGGGGGGTGGGAACCAGAGCAGTAGGTCAGCAGGTGAAATAACTGAAGGGGAAGTAGTGAATAAGGCCAGTAAGACTGAGAGGAAGAGCAGGCAGGGAGATGTTGCTGAGCACAGCAGGACTGGTGGTCTAAAGTGCATTTTATTTATTGATTTAGTTAGAGATACAGCACTGAAACAGGCCCTTCGGCCCACTGAGTCTGTGCCGACCAAGAACCACCCATTTATACTAACCCTACTGTAATCCCATATTCCCTACCACCTACCTACACGAGGGGCAATTTACAATGGCCAATTCACCTATCACCTGCAAGTCTTTGGCAGTGGAAGGAAACCGGAACACCCGTCGAAAACCCACGCAGACACAGGGAAAACTTGCAAACTCCGCACAGGCAGTACCCAGAATTGAACCTGGGTCCCTGGAGCTGTGAGGCTGTGGTGCTAACCACTGCACCACTGTTTCAATGCAAGAAGTATAACAAGTAAGGCAGATGAACTTAGAGCTTGGATTAGTACTTGGAACTATGATGTTGTTGCTATTACAGAGACTTGGTTGAGGGAAGGACAGGATTGGCAGCTAAACGTTCCGGGATTTAGAAGCATCAGGCGGGATAGAGGGGGATGTTAAAGGGATGGGGGAGTTGCAATACTGGTTAAGGAGAATATCACAGCTGGACTGCGGGAGGACACCTCGGAGGGGTCATGCAGCGAGGCAATATGGGTGGAGCTCAGGAATAGGAAGGGTGCAGTCACGATGTTGGGCGTTTACTACAGGCCTCCCAACAGCCAGCGGGAGATAGAGGAGTAGATATGTAGACAGATTTTGGAAAGATGTAAAGGTAACAGGGTTGTAGTGGTGGGTGATTTTAACTTCCCCTATATTGACTGGGACTCACTTAGTGCGAGGAGCTTGGATGGGGCAGAATTTGTAAGGAGCATCCAGGAGGGCTTTTTGAAACAATATGTAGATAGCCCAACTCGGGAAGGGGCCGTACTGGGCCTGGTATTGGGGAATGAGCCCAGTCAGGTGGTCAAAGTTTCAGTAGGGGAGCATTTCGGAAACAGTGACCATAATTCTATAAGTTTGAAGGTACTTGTGGATAAGGATAAGAGTAGCCCTCGGGTGAAGGTGCTAAATTGGGGGAAGGTTAATTATAACAATATTAGGCAGGAACTGAAGAATTGAGATTGGGGGTGGCTGTTTGAGGGTAAATCAACATCTGACATGTGGGAGTCTTTCAAACATCAGTTGATTAGAATCCAGGACCGGTATGTTCCTGTGAGGAAGAAGGATAAGTTTGGCAAGTTTCAGGAACCTTGGATAATGAGGGATATTGTGAGCCTAGTCAAAAAGAAAACGGAAGCATTCGTAAGGGCTAGAAGGCTGGGGACAGACGAAGCCTTTGAAGAATATAAAGAAAGTAGGAAGGAACTTAAGCAAGGAGTCAGGAGGGCTAAAAGGGGTCATGAAAAGTCATTGGCAAACAGGATTAAGGAAAATCCCAAGGCTTTTTATACGTATATAAAGAGCAAGAGGGTAGCCAGGGAAAGGGTTGGCCCACTCAAGGACAGAGGAGGGAATCTATGCGTGGAGCCAGAGGAAATGGGCGAGGTACTAAATGAGTACTTTGCATCAGTATTCACCAAAGAGAAGGACTTGGTGGATGATGAGTCTAGGGAAGGGAGTGTAGATCGTCTCAGTCATGTCGATATCAAAAGGAAGGAGGTGTTGGGTGTCTTGCAAAGCATTAAGGTAGATAAGTCCCCAGGGCCTGATGGGATCTACCCCAGAATACTGAGGGAGGCAAGGGCGGAAAGTGCTGGGGCCTTGACAGAAATCTTTGTATCCTCATTGGCTACAGGTGAGGTCCCAGAGGACTGGAGAATAGCCAATGTTGTTCCTTTGTTTAAGAAGGGTAACAAGGATAATCCAGGAAATTAGAGGCCAGTGAGCCTTACGTCAGTGGTAGGGAAATTATTAGAGAGAATTCTTCGGGACAGGATTTACTCCCATTTGGAAACAAATGGACTTATTAGCGAGAGGCAGCATGGTTTTGTGAAGGGGAGGTTGTGTCTCACTAATTTGATTGAGTTTTTTGAGGAAGTGACGAAGATGATTGATGAAGGAAGGGCAGTGGATGTTTTCTATATGGACTTCAGTAAACCCTTTAATAAGGTCCCTCATAGCAGACTGGTACAAAAGGTGAAGTCACACGGGATCACACGGTGAGCTGGCAAGATGGATACAGAACTGGCTCGGTCATAGAAGACAGAGGGTAGCAGTGGAAGGGTGCTTTTCTGAATGGAGGGATGTGACCAGTGGTGTTCCGCAGGGATCAGTGCTGGGTCCTTTGCTGTTTGCAATATATATAAATGATTTGGAGGAAAATGTAGCTGGTCTGATTAGTACGTCTGCGGACGACACAAAGGTTGGTGGAGTTGCGGATAGCGATGAAGATTGTCAGAGGATACAGCAGGATATAGATCGGTTGGAGGCTTGGGAGGAGAAATGGCAGATGGAGTTTAATCCGGACAAATGTGAGGGAATGCATTTTGGAAGATCGAATACAGGTGGGAAGTATACAGTAAATGGCAGAACCCTTAGGAGTATTGGCAGGCAGAGAGATCTGGGCGTACAGGTCCACAGATCACTGAAAGTGGCAACACAGGTGGATAAGGTAGTCAAGAAGGCATACGGTATGCTTGCCTTCATCGGTCGGGGTATAAAGTATAAAAATTGGCAAGTCATGCTGCAGCTGTACAGAACCTTAGTTAGGCCACGCTTGGAATATTGTGTACAATTCTGGTCGCCACACTACCAGAAGGATGAGTGCCTGGAACTTGCTGCCAGGGGAGGTGGTGGAAGCAGATACGATAGCGATGTTTAAGAGACATCTTGACAAATATATGAATAGGAAGGGAATAGAGGGATATGGGCCCCGGAAGTGCAGAAGGTGTTAGTTTCGGCAGGCAAAAGATTGGCGCAGGCTTGGAGGGCCGACTGGCCTGTTCCTGTGCTGTACTGTTCTTTGTTCTTTTGTTCTTTGATGTGGAGGCTTTGGAGAGGGTACAGAAGTGGTTTACCAGGATGTTGCCTGGTCTGGAGGGTATGAGGAGAGGCTGGATAAACTTGGATTGTTTTCACTGGAACGACGGAGGTGGAGGGGCAACAAAGTTATGAGTGGCATGGACCGAGTGGATAGTCAGAAGATTTTTCCCACGGTGGAAGAGTCCGTTACTAGGGGACATAGGTTTAAGGTGCGAGGGGCAAAGTTTAGAGGCGATGTGCGAGGCAAGTTTTTTACGCAGATGGTGGTGAGTGCCTGGAACTTGCTGCCGGGGGAGGTGTTGGAAGCACGTACGATAGCGACGTTTAAGAGGCATCTTGACAAATACATGAATAGGATGGGAATAGAGGGATACGGACCCTGGAAGTGCAGAAGGTTTTAGTTTAGACAGGCATCAAGATCGGCGCAGGCTTGGAGGGCCGAATGGCCTGTTCCTGTGCTGTACTGTTCTTTGTTCTTTTTGTTTCTGTGCCATAAACTTTGTATGATTCTATGATTGTATTCACTTCTTTCCTCCCGCCCTCTCTTTAACTTTCTCTCAGTTTCACTTTCTTTCTACTGTTCTATTTCATCTCCCTTGATGTTCAAAAATGTGCTCTGTTTTGATCTTTGTTACACTTCAAAACAAATTCAGGCCCTAAATGAATTGCTAAATGTCGTTATTTGCTGCCCCTCCCTACCCTCTCCCTAGTCCTATCCCTCCTCTTCCCTACCCTCACCCCTTCCCCTCTCCCTTCCCCCATCATCTCTCACTCCCTGCCCTTTCCTCTCCCTCTCCATCCCTTTTCTAAGCCCAACACCCTTCCGACCTCTCCCTCCCTCCCACACCTACTCTTCCCCTCTCCCTTCCCTAACTCGTCCTGTCATCGCCTACCATTCTCTCCCTCACCTTCTCCCCTTACTCTCCTCATCTTTCCCATCCAGCCCTCATCTTTTCTCTCTCTCTCCCATCCCACTCTCCTTCTTCCTACCCTCCTCCTTGCCCTCCATCCCCAACCCTCTCCTGCACCCACCCTCCTTCCCAACCCCTCCCCATTTTCCAATCTCTCCCTCCCTTCCTCTCCACACCACACTCTCTCCCTCTCTGTTCCTACTCTCTATCCCCCTGACTGTCACCTCCCTGACCCCTCTTGACCCTTCCTCTCTCCCGATCCCCCGTCTTTTTACCCCACTCTCCCTCCTGGTCCCTCCCAAACCTGACCATTTTCTTGACCCCTACCTCTGTCGCTGCCTCTCTTCCCACTCCTCCATCTCTCCCACTCTCTCAACAACTTCCTTTCTCCCTCTGCCTCTCTCCTCTCTCTTCCTCTCCCATATCCTCTCTGTCTGGCCCAGACACTCCACTTTGTGGCTGCTGCTATTTTCTACCACTGGTGTGGAATGCATATGCTGGAATATCCCCATTCGCTCAATGGTTGAGAAATTGAGGTGTCCTATGTGAAACATGCCTGCCTGACGGACAGTCTTCACCGTCAGCAGTGCTGCAGGTGATTCGCCGGCACTGTTGTAAGCTCGAACACAGATGTTGCCAGCTCCTTTTGGTGCTGAGATTCTGCAGCTCAGGCTGGTTGTGTTGCACAAAGTGATCTCAGGATGACTGGTGTTGGGTTCAGGCCTGTAGGTCACCCTGTAGCCCCTGATCCTCCCGTTCACTTCCGAGTCTGTCAGTTCCTGTTGAGATATTAAAAATGTACTCAAAACTTCACAAGAGAAAGCAAAGTGACCTTGGCCAAAACCTGCCCAGATCACCAGATTCACACCTGCCCAACATGCCATCATTATTTCTGCAGAAGTTTCGTCCTCAATTGGGCATCATATTCACAGACTAATCATAGGGCATGATTTCCCTAATCCGAGTTCCACACAACCCATCTTGGTCAAACCCAGTCCACTCCTCGCTCTGCCACTGTTAATCCACTCCTAACTCATCCTCGTTAACTCACTCCTAACTCTTCCTCGTTAATCCACTCCTAACTCTGCCTGGGGGATATCATTGAGAAGGACATAACTGCGACTCAACAATGTACTGACAGAAGTCCCACACGTAATTTTCACAATAACAAAGAGGATGGAGGAGTCCAACAGATGCCGCAATCCCCTCAGAACCCCCCCACCCCACCAAATCCGCAGATCCTGTGTACCAATTATCGTATCACTCGGCCAATCATCTCAGCTCCAGGACATCACTGCAGGAGTTCCTCAGATTAGTCTCCTCGGTCCAACCATCTTCAGCTGCTTCATCAACGACTTTCCCTCCACCATAAAAACAGAAGTGGGGATGTTCGCTGATGATTGCAGTGTTCAGTAGCATTTGCAACTCCTCAGATACTGAAGCAGTCTGTGCCTGCATGCAGCAAGACTAGGACAATATTCAGGCTTGGGCTGATAAGTGGCAAGTAATATTAGTGCCACACAAGTGTCAGGCAATAACCATCTCCAACAAGAGAGAATTTAACCATCTCCCCTTGACATTCAATGGCATTACCATCACTGAATTCCCACCATCAACATCGTGGGGGTTACCATTGACCAGAAACATAACTGGAGTAGCCATATAAATACTGTGGTTACAACAGCAGGCAGAGATGGGGAATTCTGTGGCGAGTAACTCACCTCCTGACTCCCCAAAGCCTGTCCACCATCTACAAGGCACAAGTCAGGAGTGTGATGGAATACTCTCCACTTGCCTGGATGACTCCAGCTCCAACAACACTCAAGAAGCTCGACACCATCCAGGACAAAGCAGCCCGCTTGACTGGCACCTAATCCACCACCTTCAACATTCATTCCCTCCACCACCAATGCACCATGCTGAAATCTGTACCATCTACAAGATGCACTGCAGCAACTCACCAAGGCTCCTTCAACAACACCTTCCAATCCCGCAACCTCTACCACCTGGAAGGACAGGGGGCAGCAGACGCATGGGAACACCACCACCTGCAAGTTCCCCTCCAAGTCACACACCATCCTGACTTGGAACAATATCGCCGTTCCTTCACTGTCACTGGGTCAAAATCCTGGAACCCCATTCGTAACAGCACTCTGTGTGTACCTACACAACAAGGATTACAGCGGGTCAAGAAGGCGACTCGCCACCATCATCTCAAGGGCAATTAGGGATGGACAACAAATGCTGGCCTTGCCAGCGATGCTCACATCCGATGAATGAATTAAAAACGTGCCCTGAGTTCTCACAATCCCCACCGACCCTGCAGCTACAGAACATGAATCAACCATCTCACAAATATCCTCACCTTCCAAAACAGCTGGATGTACATTTTTCTATCTTGAGTGGAATCTTCAAAATGCCACCAAACATCAGGAATTCCCACAGGAGCTGAAACAGAAATAAGGGCATTTAATGTGAGGTTTATTCTGTAGCTAAACTGTGCTATACCTTCCTGGGAGTATTTGATGGGACAGTAAAATGGCTAAATTGTGGCGAGTCGAAGAGACTTAGTAGTTGGCAGGAAAAAAGACAGAGGCGCAAGGGGAGAGCCAACTGTGCAACAGCCCCAACAAACAAATTTCTCTGCAGCACCTGTGGAAGAGCCTGTCACTCCAGAATTGGCCTTTATAGCCACTCCAGGCGCTGCTTCACAAACCACTGACCACCTCCAGGCGCGTATCCATTGTCTCTCAAGATAAGGAGGCCCAAAAGAAAGAAAAGAAAGTAAAAAGGGAGCTTTACTCTTTATCTAAACCATGCTGGAGCTTCCTGTGGAGTATTTTCTGGTACAATGTGGAGGCAGTTTTACAATCTACCTAAACTGTGTTGCACCTGCCCTGGGAATGTGTAATGGAAAGTGGAGAGGAGGTTATATCCTTTGAATAACTCTCGATACCTGTCCTGGGAGTGTTTGATGGGACAGTGTAGAGGCACCTGGATTCTGTATCTGACATGATGTAGCATCCCTGGGTGTGTTTCATGGTACAATCATAGAATCATAGAAAAGTACAGCACTGAAGGAGGTCATTTAGCCCACTGAATCTGCTCCTTCAAAAGCAATCCAGTTACTTTCACTCCCACACTCTTTTCCCTTTTTCTCCCTTATTTAGCCAATTCCCCTCTGAAAGCTACTGAATCTGTATCCATCATCCTATCAAGCAATGCATCCCAATCCTAACCACTCACTGCATAAAAATGTTTTTCTCATGTCACCAAACACTTTAAATCTTTTAATTAACCTTACAGTTATTGGGAACAGTTTTTATCCATTTACTTTATAGAAACTCTTCATGATTTTAAACACCTCTATCAAATCTCCTCTTACCCTACTGTGTTCCAGGGAGAAGAGCCCCAACTTCTCCAGTTGATCCACATAACCGTAATCCCTCATGCCCGGAACCATTCGAATAAATCTCTTCTGTAATGTATTCACATCCTTCCTAAACTGCAGTCCCTAGAATTAGATACAGTAATCTAGTTGGGGCAAACTCGCCTTTATATAGGTTTAGCTTAACTTCCTGACTTTTGTATTTGATACCTCGATTTATGCTCAGTTACCCTAAAGGCCTGCTCAGGTTGGGAAAAAGAACCCGACCCAAACCCCACTGAACCACAGCAGACCCGAGCCCGACCCAGCCCGAGTCCCTCCGATTTTGTCCCGACCCCGACTCGAGCCGACCCGACCATCCCTTTACTTACCTTCCTGACACCGAAGCTGCAGTCATATTGACATCACTCACTCACTGCGCAGACTCAGTTTCATCCCAGACTCCCAGCTCAGCTAAGTTTTTTAATTTCAATACGTACCAGCAAAGCACTTACCCTGTGAGTTCAGCCCAACCCGACAGGGCCCGACCCGGAAGAGGGGCCCAACCCAACCCGAACCCGTCGGGCCTGGGTCAGGTAGCAGGCCTTTAAGTCATCCTATCCTTAATTGTAGACTCAAATAATTTCCCGACAACAGATGTTAGGGTTCTAGTCGAGAATTCCCTGGTCACCTTCTGTCACCACTCTTAAGTAATGGAGTCACATGCCCAATTTTCCAATCGAAAGGAACGTTCCTGAATCAAGAGAACTGCTCCTGGGGATTTGTTACTCTTTAGTGCCATTATTTTCTTCATTACTGTTATTTTGATTATGTTTTGATTATAGACAGTAAATGGCAGAACCCTTAGGAGTATTGACAGGCAGAGAGATCTGGGCGTACAGGTCCACAGGTCACTGAAAGTGGCAACGCAGGTGGATAAGGTAGTCAAGAAGGCATACGGCATGCTTGCCTTCATCAGTCGGGGCACAGAGTATAAAAATTGACAAGTCATGCTGCAGCTGTACAGAACCTTAGTTAGGCCACACTTAGAATATTGCGTGCAATTCTGGTCGCCACACTACCAGAAGGATGTGGAGGCTTTGGAGAGGGTACAGAAGAGGTTTACCGGGATGTTGCCTGGTCTGGAGGGCATTAGCTATGAGGAGAGGTTGGATAAACTCGGATTGCTTTCACTGGAACGGCGGAGGTGGAGAGGCAACATGATAGAGGTTTACAAAGTTATGAGCGGCATGGACAGAGTGGATAGTCAGAAGCTTTTTCCCAGGGTGGAAGAGTCCGTTACTAGGGGACATAGGTTTAAAGTGAGAGGGGCAAAGTTTTGAGGGGATGTGCGAGGCAAGTTCTTTACACAGAGGGTGGTGAGTGCCTGGAACTTGCTGCCGGGGGAGGTGGTGGAAGCAGGTACGATAGCGACGTTTAAGAGGCATCTTGACAAATACATGAATAGGATGGGAATAGAGGGATACGGTCCCCGGAAGTGCAGAAGGTTTTAGTTTTGGCAGGCATCAAGATCGGCGCAGGCTTGGAGGGCCGAATGGCCTGTTCCTGTGCTGTACTGTTCTTTGTTCTTTGTTAATTTTAATGAGACCCTGTCCCTGATTCAATATTAGTTGCCTTGTGATGTCTGGCTTGCTGACCTCTGCTAACTGTAAATACTGATATCAAGTCATCATCAGCATGTCGCAATTTCCTGATTTTCACTGACAATTTCACCATTAGCAATTTTCAAAAGACCCACATTGATCCTGTAAAGAACTGTAAATTATTTTGTGTTGATTTTTACATCCATTGCAAGTTTCTTTTCATATTCTTACTATCTGTTTTGGCACCCTTCACTGTTCTTTTTGTCTCTCCCATTGTCCAGGAGGTGATTCACTTTGGAAGGAGTAACAGGAATGCAGAGTACTGGGCTAATGGGAAGATTCTTGGTAGTGTAGATGAACAGAGAGATCTTGGTGTCCAGGTACATAAATCCCTGAAAGTTGCTAACCAGGTTAATAGGGCTGTTAAGAAGGCATATGGTGTGTTAGCTTTTAATAGTAGGGGGATCGAGTTTCGGAGCCACGAGGTCATGCTGCAGCTGTACAAAACTCTGGTGAGGCCGCACCTTGAGTATTGCGTGCAGTTCTGGTCACCGCATTATAGGAAGGATGTGGAAGCTATGGAAAGGGTGCAGATGAGATTTACTAGGATGTTGCCTGGTATGGAGGGAAGGTCTTACGAGGAAAGGCTGAGGGACTTGAGGTTGTTTTCGTTAGAGAGAAGGAGGAGGAGAGGTGACTTAATAGAGACATACAAGATAATCAGAGGGTTAGTTAGGGTGGATAGTGGGAGTCTTTTTCCTCGGATGATGATGGCAAACACGAGGGGACATAGCTTTAAGTTGAGGGGTGATAGATATAGGACAGATGTTAGAGGTAGTTTCTTTACGCAGAGAGTAGTAGGGGCGTGGAATGCCCTGCCTGCAACAGTAGTAGACTCGCCAACTTTAAGGGCATTTAAGTGGTCATTGGATAGACATATGGATGAAAATGGAATCATGTAGGTCAGATGGTTTCACAGGTCGGCGCAACATCAAGGGCCGAAGGGCCTGTACTGCGCTGTAATGTTCTAATTCTAATTCGCTACTTTTTGCATTTTTGTATTTTTTTTCTTTTAAAAGAACAAAGAACAGTACTGCACAGGAACAGGCCATTCGGCCCTCCAAGCCTGCGCCGATCTTGATGCCTGCCTAAACTAAAACCTTCTGCACTTCCGGGGTCCGTATCCCTCTATTCACATCCTATTCATGTATTTGTCAAGATGCCTCTTAAACGTCGCTATCATACCTGCTTCCACCACCTCCCCCGGCAGCAAGTTCCAGGCACTCACCACCCTCTGTGTAAAGAACTTGCTTTATGTTTTATATTGTTTCTTACCTCTTTAGTTTTCCATGGATTTTTTGGCAAGTAGAGGTCTTGCCCCTTAGGGGTATAAACTGGTTATGTATCACATTAAATTCTTTTCTGAACACCTCCCATTGATCTTGTGTCATTTTACCCATTAACAGATTTGTCCATATAATAAAAGCAAAATACTGCAGATGCTGGAAGTCTGAATAAAACCAAAAAGTGCTGGAAATACGCAGCAGGTCTGACAGCATCTGTGCAGAGAGAAGCAAAGTTAACGTTTCAGGTCAGTGACCTTTCATCAGAATAGATCTGTCCAGTTAACTGTGGACCGACTTTGTCACATCCTAAGGCAGCCTTACCTAATCTAGTATCTTAGTAGCTGTTTCATATTTCTCCCTTTCAAGCAGTACATTGAGCTCAATCATATTAAGAGGCCAGAATTTTTAGGAGCGCAGATGTCTCAGAGGATGTGGGGCTAGGGAAGATTACAGAAATAGGGAAGGGAGAGGTCATGAAGGGATCTGAAAACAAGGATGAGAATTTTTAAACAATATGAAGAATGCCCATGCTATCTGAGTAAGAATGATGACACAAGGATTGTACTGGACACGGAGTTATGTACTTTGAAAGGAACCATACTGACCTGTAGGTGTGACATAGTCTGTGGAAATACTCCAGATGATGATTCTCCAAGCTGCAAATTGGCCTTGTAAAACGAATATAGAGCATTAAGGTAAAGGAAACCATTGTGTGATGACCATGGCAGTCAGCATAACAGGAGGAATGACTGAATGCCTCCTCCTGAGGTCCCCAACATCACAGATGCCAGACTTCAACCAATCTGATTCAGTCCACGTGATATCAATAAATGACTGAAGGCACTGGATACTGCAAAGGTTATGGGCCCTGACAATATTCCGGCAATAGTACTGAAGACCTGTGCCCCAGAACTTGCGGCCCCCCTAGCCAAGCTGTTCCAGTACAGCTACAACACTGGAATGTGGAAAATTGCCCAGGTATGTCCTGTACACAAAAAGCAGGACAAGTCCAACCCGCCAACTACCGCCCCATCAGCCTACTCTCAATCATCAGTAAAGTGATGGAAGGTGTCATCAACAGTGCCATCAAGCGGCACTTGCTTAGCAATAACCTGCTCAGTGACGTTCAGTTTAGGTTCCGCCAGGGCCACTCAGCTCCTGACCTCATTACAGCCTTGGTTCAAACATGGACAAAAGAGCTGAACTCAAGAGGTGAGGTGAGAGTGACTGCCCTTGACATCAAGGCAGCATTTGACTGAGTATGGCATCAAGGTGCCCTAGCAAAACTGAGGTCAATGGGAATCAGGGAGGAAAACCCTCCTTTGGCTGGAGTCATACCTAGCACAAAGGAAGATGGCTGTGGTTGTTGGAGGTCAATCATCTGAGATCCAGGACATCACTGCAGGAGTTCCTCAGGGTAGTGTCCTAGGCTCAACCATCTTCAGCTGCTTCATCAATGACCTTCCTTCAATCATAAGGTCAGAAGTGGGGATGTTCGCTGATGATTGCACAATATTCAGCACCATTTGTGACTCCTCAGATACTGAAGCAATCCGTGTAGAAATGCAGCAAGACCTGGACAACATCCAGGCTTGGGCTGATAAGTGGCAAGTAACATTCGCGCCACACAAGTGCCAGGCAATGACCATCTCCAACACGAGAAAATCTAACCATCTCTCCTTGACATTCAACGCATTACCATCGCTGAATCCCCCACTATCAACATCCTAGGGGCTACCATTGACCAGAAACTGAACTGGAGTAGCCATATAAATACCGTGGCTACAAGAGCAGGTCAGAGGCTAGGAATCCTGCGGCGAGTAACTCACCTCCTGACTCCCCAAAGCCTGTCCACCATCTACAAGGCACAAGTCAGGAGTGTGATGGAATACTCTCCACTTGCCTGGATGGGTGCAGCTCCAACAACACTCAAGAAGCTCAACACCATCCAGGACAGTGCAGCCCGCTTGATTGGCACCCCATCTACAAACATTCACTCCCTCTACCACCGAGGCACAATTGGCAGCAGTGTGTACCATCTACAAGATGCACTGCAGCAATGTACCAAGGCTCCTTAGACAGCAACTTCCAAACCCGCGACCTCTACCAACTAGAAGGACAAGGGCAGCAAATACATGGGAACACCACAACCTGCAAGTTCCTCTCCAAGTCACACACCATCCTGACTTGGAACAATATCGCTGTTCCTTCACTGTCGCTGGGTCAAAATCCTGGAACTCCCTTCCTAACAGCACAGATGGGTGTACCTACCCACATGGACTGCAGCGGTTCATGAAGGCAGCTCACCACCACCTTCTCAAGGGCAATTAGGGATGGGCAATAAATGCTGGCCTGGCCAGCGACGCCCACATCCCATAAATGAATTTTTAAAAAAATCATATGCTCCATCCCGTCATATGAAGTCAATAATCCACAGAACTGGAACCTCAGAAAAACAGAGAGTGCAAATGTTGCAGGATAATAAGAAGATTGAGCAGGCAATTAAGGAATTAGGAAAACATGAATGGTGGGAGATAGCCACTGGTGTGGGATTACACCCATGGGTTAGATAATTTCAGATGGGATTGGTGATGATATAAATGGAAGCATTGGTAGTTCTGACCATTGTATATACTGTGTGAGAAAGTCCATACAAGATGCAGAAGATATAAGGAAGAGTAGAGAAATAGTCAGGGTAATGAGGAATGTGGGGTAGCCCCCAGTTTAAGAAAGTACAACAATCTTTGTTAAGATGTAGCCCACAGAGTTAGGGATAACTGGAAATTTTGATGGGATTGTACAAATTTACTCTATCAACTCATGCTGCAGTTGCCCTGGGAGTGTATCGAAGTATAGTGTCGAGGGAACAAAGCACAGTGTACTTGGTCTGGAAGTATTTGATGGATTAGAGTCCAGGCAGCTTTATTCAGTATTTGACCTGTACTGCACTTACCTGAGAGTGTTTGATGGGCCAATGTAAAGGGAGCTGTACTCTATATATAACCTATGCTGCTTCTTGTGCTGGGAATGCCTGATGGGACAGTGTAGAAGCAGGGAAGGAAAGAGTTAAGTTGAAAATGAGCAGAAAGGGCAGTTGCGCCATATGATTGGGTATAATGATACTCTGTGCTTGATTAAATTAGTAGAAGACAAAGACTCTGATTGCTTCAGCAATTAATTAAATTAGCAGCTTGAAAGCTCATTTACCAGGGTCCAAAACTGGGAGCATCTGAGATTGCTGAAGGTGATGCACCATTTAAGGCAACGCACAAACATATAACCAATAATAGAGTTAAGGGAAATAAGCTGCAGATTTGAGTATATAAGTATTTTACATCCACTAACAACACTGGTCAGAAACTTAACTGAACCAGCCTTTATGGAAACATCGAAAATTTATAGCACAGAAAGAGGCCATTTGACTTATTGTGTCTGTGCCAGCTGGAAGAGAGCTATCCAACTTTCCAACTCTTGGTCCATAGCCTTAAAGGTTACGGCATTTCCAAGTTTGTTTTAAATGCAACGAGAATTTCTGTTCTACCACCCTTTCAGGCACTGAGTTCCAGACCCCAGCACCCTCTGTGTGAAAGAAAGTCACTTCAACTCCCCTCTAATCCTTATATCTATGCCCCCTTGTTATTGACCTTTCTGCCAATGGAAATAGGGTCTTCCTATCCACTCTACACAGGCTCCTCATAATTTTATACATTTCAACTAAATATCCCCTCAGCCACCCCTGTCCCAAAGGAAATAACCACAGCTTATTCAATCTTTCCTCATAGCTAAAATTCTCTATTCCTGGCAACATCCTCATAAATCTCCTCCACTAGCACAATTACATCCTTTCTGTAAGACAGTGACCAGAACTGCACACAGTGCTATCGCTGTGATCGCACTAGTGCTGTATACAGTTCTAGCATAACCGCCCTACTCTTGTATGAACATATCAATTAGGATTTAATCAATTGAATTTAACACAGGCAAGTGTGAAGTGATGCATTTTGGGAAGTTAAACCAGGGCCTTGGGGAGTGTTGTTGAGCAGAGAGACCTTGTGGTGAAAGTACATAGTTCCTTGAAAGTGACAACACAGGTAGACAGGGTGGTGAAGAAGGCGTATGGCATGCTTGCCTTCATCGGCCGAGACATCGAGTACAAGAGTTGGGACGTCATGTTACAGTTGTACATAACGTTGGTTAGGCCGCATTTGGAGTATGCAGTTCTGGTCACCGCACTACAGGAAAGATGTGATTAAGCTAGAGAGGGTGCAGAAAAGATTCACAAGGATGTTGCCTGGTTTGGAGGGCTTGAGTTATAAAGAGAGATTGGCTAGGCTGGGTCTGTTTTCCCTGGAGCGAAGGAGGCTGAGAGGGTACATGATAGAGGTATATAAAATTATGAGAGGCATAGATAGGGTAGATAGCCAGAGACTGTTTCCCAAGGTAGGGGTGACCTAAAACTAGAGGGCATAGATTTAAGGTGAGAGGGAGGAGGTTCAAAGGGGATCAAAGGGGTAAATTTTTCACACAAAGAATAGTGGGTATCTGGAATGAGCTGCCTGAGGAGGTGGTGGAGGCAGGAACAGTAGCGACATTTAAGAGGCATCTGGACAGGTGTTTGAATGAGAAAGGCATAGAGGGATATGGAATTAATGCAGGCAGGTGGGATTAGAATAGATAGGCATTATGGTTGGCATGGACGCGGTGGGCCGAAGGGCCTGTTTCTATGCTGTACGACTCTATGAACAGGACTAGGCCACTCGGCCCCTTGAGCCTGCTCCACCATTCAATAAGATCATGGCTGATCTGATTGTAACCTCATCTCCACATTCCCGCCCACCCCCAATAACCTTTCACCCCCTTGCTTATCAAGAATCTATCTACCTCTGCCTTAAAAATATTTAAAGACTCTGCTTCCACTGCCTTTTGATAAAGAGAGTTCCAAAGACTCACAACCCTCTGCGAGTAAAGATTTCTCCTCATCTCTGTCTTAAATGGGTGACCCCTTATTTTTACATAGTGACCCCTTATATTCTCATCATCATCCTTTAGGCTGTGTTCATCCACTGTACAACGTAGCCCTCCTGATGCCTTTTTCATTTATCGCTATCCCTTGCTGTTCTCGCCCTTGTGGTTCCTAGGTATGATATCTCTCCACCTTCTTCTCAGTCTCCCCCACTCCATGAGACTTTCTGTCCACCTGTAATCATTTCTTTGAGCAACTTGCCTAGCCCATCTCCATTTGGCTTCTTTTATCTTCTGAATGATGTCCTTAACTCCAATTTTCTGGTGTATTCATTACACCTGATTTTATCATTTGCCTTTTCATTGCTCTCTGATGGGAAAACAGTTTTTGTTCTATATATTTGTAGTTGCCAATGATTCTGCCCTGTATGTCATGGTCAGCAGCACACAGTGATCATACACCCTCCTCCTGAATGCCGGTGGTATTTTCTTATCACACAGAATATCTCTATCTCCTGAAACAACTCCATCCTGCCCTAATCCTACTTAGTACCTCTTCATTTCTACAATCCTCCATCTTTAATGATTGGCCCAGATATTTGTACTTCAATAACTTTTTCAATTTCTGGGTCTTCAAATTGTACGGTATTTTCTGTCTTAAAGTTCGTCATATACTTTTACTTTTCCTCATGCATTTTCAGTCCAATATTTCTATTCTCTTTATTTAAATTATTTAGTTGTACTTCCAAGTCTTTAACAGATGAAGTAATTAGTACAAAATCATCTGCAAAGTTTTTCTCTATCAATATTTCATCCTCTCTCCTCCAAGGGCATCTTCTTGAATATATCTTTCATTACTGTGGTGAATATTTTTGGTGAGATTGTATCCCCTTGTCTCACTCTTGGTTGATTTGTATTTCAGCTGTTGCATCTGTGTAAATGTCCTCTATGATCTTCATTTATCCCTCATTTATTCCTGTTTTCTTTAAAGCTATAAATGAATCTTGTGTCCCACTGAATCAAATGTTTTCTCAATGAATCCAATGCACAGGTTAAACTGATATTTGTTTGCCTTCTCACTGAGTTGGATCATTGTCTTTTGCACAGTATCCTTCCCTAAACCTCGCCTGTCTCTTGGTGGTGTTCGTCTAACGTCTAATAATTCTAGTTAGATTTTGTACAAATGAGATAATAGACAAATGGGTCAGTAATTCTTAATGTCTGCTCTGTCTCCGTTTTTATGAAGAATACTTCTTGCTTCTTTCCAACTTCTGGGTATCCCTTGTTTCTTGTATATTTGGTTATATAATTTACTGAGTTGTATGATTGTCTCATTACCTCATGTCATGTGTTCTTTGTGTTATTTTTAAGCAACACAATGAAATACATGGAGTCCAGTGCCTTGAATATCTCTAACAGGTTTTTTCCAGCAAAACTGGTATATACACAATACAGAGCAAACTATGTACAGAACCTTTGTCTAGGGTGTTACAGTTGCAGAGTGACTATGGCTTCTAGCATCAGGGATATCACTCTTGAAGCAATCATACAACATCCTCTTTCTTTCCAAAGACAATTCTCATACGCTATAAGTAAAAACACATAAAATTGGATAACATCGAAATTAGTTATATGGGATACAGATTATAAAATTTACAAGTATGAGGATAGAGATTGTGAAATGTACAAGTTCAGAAGCTTAATATCATTTCGGTGGTTTGACAACTCTTCCAGATCTGGTTATGGTATAACCTTCTGGGATGTGGATTTCACCATTGGCTGTTTTTGGTTTGCAGACACGTTGTCAATGCGTTGCTTGTCATCCTGTTGTTCCGTCACACTCTCATTGTTGGAGTGTGCTCTTTTGAGTCCACTGCACAATTGGAGTATTGCACACGTCTCTAATTGGCTTCTGAATATTGCTCTGCTAGATGTTGTAACCTTGTAGGACCTAGGCTCACTGCATACTTTAGATACCTCTGTGGGTAATCATGTTCTCATTGTGGGCTGTATGACCTTAATCTTTTAGCCTATGTGTAGCTGAGGTAGTTATGCCCCTGCACATCGGTCATGCACTATATTCATTCTCCTTTGTTTTTCGAACAGTGTCTCCTGCATCTCGGAGAATGCAGAGAAACGGAGAAACACCCGGCAGAAACCCACGCGGTCACAGGGAGAACTTGCAAACTCAACATAGGCAGTACCCAGAAATGAACCCAGGTCGCTGGAGCTGTGAGGCTACGGTGCTGACCACTGCGCCACTGTGCCGCTGTGTTCACTGTGGAAACTGACCATAAGCCACTGGAGATGATCTAGCGCAAACCATTGACAAGCAATGCAGTTATGGCAAGTCAGCACAAATATTTTACCTGGTGGACAACTGCATGTAAGGTGACTCTTAGTTTAGACAGGCATCATGATTGGCACAGGCTTGGAATGTCGAATGGCCTGTTCCTGTGCCGTACTGTTCTTTGTTCTTTGACAGTACAGGGGTACGACTTCGATGTCTGCTACAAACCAGGTACCAAAATAGTCACCTCGGATACGCTGACAGCATTGCCAAACCCGAGCGAGATTGAAGAAGTCCCGTTGGATCTACAAGTAGACAGCGTGGACATCGAGGTGGAAAATCTGCTCAAAATCAATTTATTACATTTTGGTCAGCACAAATATGACCAACTACAATCAGAAACAGCCAATGACTCCCAACTGAAGGCACTGTGGAGAGTCATCATAGAAGGTTAGCCTGATACAATGAAAGGTGCCAGAAACCCTCAAATGCTTCTGGCCTTACAGAGATAAACTTGGCATCTCAGAGGCATCACCTTCAAAGGAAAACAAGTGATTGTGCCCAAAGGTCTCCGACAACACATCTTCACGATGAGCTACTGCCGTCAGGGAATGGAGATATCGATCATGCTCTGCTTTGATTTTACCCATTACCATCATATCATTGGCAATGCACATACATTCAGGTACATTTTCTATAATTCTGTCCATATGCTGCTGAAACAGATCTTGACTGACAGATAAGCCGAAGGGAAGTCTCTGGAAGCAATATCTTCCAAATGGTGTTCTGAAAGTGGTGACTTCTTGAGATTCCTTAGCTGGGTGTACCGACTAATATCCATGATTAGCATCCAGAAATTGGCTCCTGTGAAATTGGGACTCAATTCCTCTAGTGTTGGTTTTGTGAAGGGGAGGTTGTGTCTCACTAACTTGATTGAGTTTTTTGAGGAAGTGACGAAGATGATTGATGAAGGAAGGGCAGTGGAGGTTGTCTATATGGACTTCAGTAAAGCCTTTGACAAGGTCCCTCATGGCAGACTGGTACAAAATGTGAAGTCACACGGATCAGAGGTGAGCTGGCAAGATGGATACAGAACTGGCTCAGTCATAGAAGACAGAGGGTAGCAGTGGAAAGGTGCTTTTCTGAATGGAAGGCTGTGACTAGTGGTGTTCCACAGTGCTGGGACCTTTGCTGTTTGTAGTATATATAAATGATTTAGAGGAAAATGTAAGTGGTCTGATTAGTATGTTTGCAGACGACACAAAGGTTGGTGGAGTTGCAATAGTCATAGAGAGATACAGCACTGAAACAGGCCCTTCGGCCCACTGAGTCTGTGCCAACCATCAACCACCCATTTATACGAATCCTACATTAATCCCATATTCCCTACCATTCTCCTACCTACACTAGGGGCAATTTACAATGGCCAATTTACCTATCATCCTGCAAGTCTTTGGCAGTGGGAGGAAACCGGAGCACCCGGCGGAAACCTACACGGTCACAGAGAGAACTTGCAAACTCCACACAGACAGTACCCAGAACTGAACCCAGGTCGCTGGAGCTGTGAGGCTGCGGTGCTAACCACTGCGCCACTGTGCCGCCCAATGAGGAGTGTCAGAGGAGACAGCAAGATATAGATCGGTTGAAGACTTGGGCGGAGAAATGGCAGATGGAGTTTAATCCGGACAAATGTGAGGTAATGCATTTTGGAAGATCGAATACAGGTGGGAAGTATACAGTAAATGGCAGAACCCTTAGGAGTATTGACAGGCAGAGAGATCTGGGCGTACAGGTCCACAGGTCACTGAAAGTGGCAACGCAGGTGGATAAGGTAGTCAAGAAGGCATACGGCATGCTTGCCTTCATCAGTTGGGGCATAGAGTATAAAAATTGGCAAGTCATGCTGCAACTGTACAGAACCTTAGTTAGGCCACACTTGGAATATTGCATGCAATTCTGGTCACCACACTACCAGAAGGACGTGGAGGCTTTGGAGAGGGTACAGAAGAGGTTTACCGGGATGTTGCCTGGTCTGGAGGGCATTAGGTATGAGGAGAGGTTGGATAAACTCGGATTGTTTTCACTGGAACGACGAAGGTGGAGGGGCGATATGATAGAGGTTTACAAAGTTATGAGTGGCATGGATAGAGTGGATAGTCAGAAGCTTTTTCCCAGGGTGGAAGAGTCAGTTACTAGGGGACATAGGTTTAAGGTGCGAGGGGCAACATTTAGAGGGCATGTGCGAGGCAAGTTTTTTACACAGAGGGTGGTGAGTGCCTGGAACTTGCTGCCGGAGGAGGTGGTGGAAGCAGGTACCATGGAGACGTTTAAAAGGCATCTTGACAAATACATGAATAGGATGGGAGAAGAGGGATACGGACTACGGAAGAGCAAAAGGTTTTAGTTTAGGCAGGCATCAAGATCGGCGCAGGCTTGGAGGGTCGAATGGCCTGTTCCTGTGCTGCACTGTTCTTTGTTCGTATGATGGAAGTAAAGTTACTGATGAAGCAGCTGAAGATGGTTGGGCTGAGGACACTACCCTGAGGAACTCCTGCAGTGATGTCCTGGAGCTCAGATGATTGACTTCCAACAACCACAACCATCTTTCTTTGCGCTAGGTTTGATGCCACCAGCGGAGAGTTTTCCCCGTAATTCCCATTGACTCCAGTTTTTCTCGGGCTCCTTGATGCCATACTCGGTCAAATGCTGCCTTGATGTCAAGGGCAGTCACTCTCAGCTCACCTCTTGAGTTCAGCTCTTTTGTCCATGTTTGAACCAAAGCTGTAATGAGGTCACGATCCGAGTGACCCTGGCAGAACCCAAACTGAGCGTCACTGAGCAGGTTATTGCTAAGCAAGTGTCGCTTGATAGCACTGTCGATGACATCTTCCACCACTTTAGTGATGATTGACAGTAGACTAATGGGGTGGTAATTGGCCAAGTTGGACTTGTCCTGCTTTTGTGTACAGGATATCCCTGGGCAATTTTCCATATTGCCAGGCAGATGCCAGTGTTATAGCTGTACTGGAACAGCTTGGCTAGGGGCGCGGCAAGTTCTGGAGCACAGTTCTTCAGTACTATTGCTGGAATGTTGTCAGGGCCCATAGCCTTTGCAGTATCCGGTGCCTTCAGTCATTTCTTGATATCACGCGGAGTGAATCGAATTGGCTGAAGTCTGGCATTTGTGATGCTGGGGACTTCAGGAGGAGGCCGAGATGAATGATCAACCCGGCACTTCTGGCTGAAGATTGTTGCAAATGCTTCAGCCTTATCTTTCGAACTAATGTGCTGGGCTCTCCCATCATTGAGGCTGGGGATATTTGTGGAGCCACCTCCTCCTAGTTGTTTAATTGTCCACCACCATTCATGGCTGGATGTGGCAGGACTGCAGAGCTTTGAGCTGATCTGTTGCTTACGGGATCGCTTAGCTCTGTCTATCGCAAGCTGCTTACGCAGTTTGGCATGCAAGAAGTCCTGTGTTGTAGCTTCACCAGGTTGACACCTCATTTTGAGGTATGCCTGGTGCTGCTCCTGGCATGCCCTCCTGCACGCTTCATTGAACCAGGGTTGGTCTCCCAGCTTGATAGTAATGGTAGAGTGGGGAATATGCTGGGCTATGAGGTTACAGATTGTGGTTGAGTATAATTCTGCTGCTGCTGATGGCCCACAGAGCCTCATGGATGCCCAGTTTTGCATTGCTAGATCTCTTCGAAATCTATCCTATTTAACACAGTGGTAGTGCCACACAACACGATGGAGGGTATCCTCAATCTGAAGGCGGGACTTCATCTCCACAAGGATTGTGCGGTGGTCACTCCTACCAATACTGTCATGGACAGATGCATCTGCGGCAGGCAGATTGGTGAGGATGAGATCAAGTATATTTTTCCCTCTTGTTGGTTCCCCCACCACCTGCCGCAGACCCAGTCTAGCAGCTACGTCCTTTAAAATTCGGCCAGCTCGGTCAGTAGTGGTGCTACTGAGCCACTCTTGGTGATGGACATTGAAGTCACCTACCCAGAGTACATTCTGTGCCCTTGCCACTCTCAGTGCTTCCTCCAAGTGGTGATCAACATGGAGGAGTACTGAGTCATCAGCTGAGGGAGGGCGGTAGGTGGTAATCAGCAGGAGGTTTCCTTGCCCATGTTTGACCTGATGGCATGAGACTTCATAGTGTCCGGAGTCAATGTTGAAGACTCCCAGGGCAACTCCCTCCCTACTGTATACCACTGTGCCACCACCTCCGCTGGGTCTGTCCTGCTGGTGGGGCAGGACATACCTGGGGATGGTGATGGCAGTTTCTGGGACATTGTAAGGTATGATTCCGTGAGTATGACTATGTCAGGCTGTTGCTTGACTAGTCTGTGGGACAGCTCTCCCAACTTTGGCACAAGCTCCCAGATGTTAATAAGGAGGACTTTGCAGGGTCGACAGGGCTGGGTTTGCCATTGTCATTTCCGGTGCCTAAG
Organism: Heterodontus francisci; assembly: GCF_036365525.1. Classification (NCBI taxonomy): domain Eukaryota; kingdom Metazoa; phylum Chordata; class Chondrichthyes; order Heterodontiformes; family Heterodontidae; genus Heterodontus; species Heterodontus francisci. The sequence goes on from NC_090401.1 coordinate 5,323,379, forward strand.
TCGATGCCGGGTGGTCCGTCTGATTTCATTCCGTTTTATTGACTTTGTAGCGGTTAGATAGAACTGAGTGGCTTGCTAGGCCATTTCAGAGGGCATTTAAGAGTCAACCACATTGCTGTGGATCTGGAGTCACATGTAGGTCAGACCAGGTAAGGACAGCAGATTTCCTTCCCTAAAGGACATTCGTGAACCAGATGGGTTTTTGTGACAATCGACAATGGTTTGATGGAGACTGCTTGATGGATGGTGTTTTATGAAGATTGTTTGATAGACAGTTCGAGGAACAGTTTTTGATGAACAGTAGAGGGATAATGTTTGTAGAATTGTGGAATGAGAATGTAGAGTGAGCAGCACCCTCTTTCTGCTGCTCAACCTATCTTAGCCTCATCAGCAAATATGATCAGGTGTCCAACTCTGCATGTCGGTGACATCACCACTGCTGCATATGTTCGTATTCATACTATCCTCTAAACCTCCATTGTCTGTGGGTTGTAAGGCTGAATCACAGAATTTTACAACTCAGAAGGCCATTCAGCCCATCATGCGTGTGCCGCTCTTTGTAAGAGTTATCCAATCAGTCCCACTCCCTTGCTTTTTCTCCATGGCCCTGAAAATTTCTCCCCTTCAAGCATTTATCCAATTCTATTTTGAAAGATTGAAATCTGCTTCCACCACTCATTCAGGCAGTGAATTCAAGATCACAACAACTCACTACAAAAAAATTCTTATCTTGCCTCTTGTTCTTTTGCCAACTATCTTAAATCTGTGTTCTCTGGTTATCGATCCTGTGTTGCTGGAAACAGTGTCTCCTTACTTTCTCTGTCAAAACATACATGATTTTGAACACTTCACAGAATCACAGAATTGCTACAGTGCAGAAGGAGGCCATTTGGCCCATCATGTCCACACTGGCTCTCCGCTAGAGCAATTCCCCATTCCCCTGCCTTCTCCCCAGATTTCCCCTGAACCTTCTCTGTTCTAAGGAGAACAATCTCAGCTTCTCCAGTCTCTCCATATAACTGAAGTCCCTCATCCCTGGTACCATTCAGTAAATTTCTTCTGCAGCCCTGCCTGTGATGTTTGTGCTACGTACGGCTCTCTGAAGTGTGTCCACTGCGCTCCAGGCTCCAGTCACTCCAGTATCCCATCCTGCCAAGTATCATGCAGCGGAGTCGGACTCGGTATTCAGTCCCTGCTGACAACTGGCACAGACGCTGCTCTCTCTGCTGATTATTGATAAAAGCCACCATCTGTGGAAGTAGAATGAAGAGCTCAGAATAAAATATATTCAAAATCCACCCAGGCCAGTGCAGAGTTTCATTTAACTGTTGTCAGAGGCTGCTTTGTACCTGGAGTCCTCCCAGAAGGACAAGACATGATAATAGTCAGCACCAACCTGATTCCAGGCAGGCTCGTGACGATCTCTGTACTGCAGCTCGCATTTCATTGGCTGGTTGATTTCCAGCATCCAGGGTATAATCAGACAGTGGCTGCTCACAGGATCTCCCGATACAAAGGTAATCACAGGTCGTTCCAATTTCACTGATCAGAAAACACACAGAAAACAATAGTCACAACAGAAATTACGGAAACACAGCAGAGGCAGCTATTGTGCAACAATATTTCTCAATTATCACAGCATCAGAACTAAAATTCAGAGAAGGATCTGGATCCATCAATAGAGACAGATTCACCAACAGTGACCAGTATCCCAGATATGTAAGCCCAGTGTTCCAAATACCGTAATCCTCACATCCCAGTTGCTGTAGTTTCAGGGTCCCAGATACTGTAGTGCGACGGTCGCAGTTAATGTAGTGTTGGGGTCCCAGATACTGTAGGGTCAGGATCCCAGATATTGTAGGATCAGAATCTCAAGTATTGTAGGGTCAGGCTCCCAGTGACTGTAGGGCAGGGGTCCCAGGTATTGTCGGGTCAGGGACCAAGTTACTGGAGCATCAGTGTCACAATTACTGTCGTGGTGGGTCCCAGATACCGTAGTGTCGTGTCCCAGTTACTGTAGTGTTGAGTCCCAGTTACTGTAATGTTGGGATCCCAGTTACTGTAGGGTCAGGGTCCCAGTTACTGTAGTGTCGGGGTCCCAGTTACTGTAGGATCAGGGTCCCAGTTACTGTAGGGTCGGGTCTCAGTTACTGTAGGGTTAGTGTCACAATTACTTTAGTATCAGGTCTCAGTCACTGTTAGATCAGAGTCCCAGTTATTGTAGAGTCAGGGTCCCAGTTATTGTAGTGTCAGGGTCCTTGCTATTGAAGGGTTCGAATCCCAGTGACTGTAACTCAGTGTAATTTGATGGATATGGATTGGTGGAGAAAGACAAATTAGTGGGAGTTATTGGCACAGGCAGAAAGTGACACAGAGTGACAGATAGGGAATCTGCAGTAAATGAGAATTTAAGAGCAATGTTTTCACAGCCTCAAGTCTCTCTCACCTGCATCCATTGCATCAAGGCATAAGATGTCAGACTCTGTGGATCCAAGTACATTCTGAGCAAGCACGGAGATATCATCAGTGGAGAAGAGACGCAGTTTGTGGCGTGGCACTCTACAGGAGCGGGAATCCTGGGACACGCAGTCACTCGACTCTGCATTCGCTTCATGATTATGACATTTTGCCAGATTCCTACAAGTTGTGAGGAAATATGCATACTAGACAAGTGGCAGATGGAATTTAATACAGAGAAGTATGAGGTGATGCATTTTGGCAAAAGGGATAGGGAAAGACTTAATGGCACAGTTCTAAAGAGTGTGCTGGGAAGAAGCACCTGAGGGTTCATGTTCATAGAGCTTTGAAGGTGGCAGGACATATTGAGAGAGTAGTTAGCAAAACATACGGGATCTTGGGCTTCATAAATAGAGGTATTGAGTACAAAAGCAGGGAAGTTATGCTGAGCTTTTATAAAGCTCTGGTTCGGCTCCAACTGGAGTAGTGCATCCAGTTCTGGTCACCACACTTTAGGAAGGATATGAGGGTCCATGAGAGGATGCAGAGGAGATTTACCAGAATGGTTCCAGGGATGGGGGATTTTAGTTACAAGATTAGGTTGGAAAAACTGGGGCTGTTCTCCTGTGAGCAAAGGCAATTGAATGGAGATTTTGATAGAGGTCTACAAGATTATGCCAGGTCTAGATATGGTAGACAGAGAAAAGTTGTTCCCATTGGCTAATGGTACCAGGACTAGGCAACACAGATTTAAGATTTTGGACAAGAGATACAGGCGGGATGTGAGGAGGAACCTGTTTATTCAGCGAGTGGTAATGACCTGGAACTCTCTGCCTATAAGGGTGGTGGTAGCAGAGACAAGCAACGATTTCAAAAGGAAATTGGATGGGTACTTGAGGGAAATAAATTTGCAGGTCCACAGGGATGGAGCGGGGGAATGGGAGTGACTGGTTTCCTCTACAGGGATGGAACGGGGGAATGGGAGTGACTGGTTTCCTCTACAGGGATGGAGCGGGGGAATGGGAGTGACTGGTTTCCTCTACAGGGATGGAGCGGGGGAATGGGAGTGACTGGTTTCCTCTACAGGGATGGAGCGGGGGAATGGGAGTGACTGGTTTCCTCTACAGGGATGGAGCGGGGGAATGGGAGTGACTGGTTTCCTCTACAGGGATGGAACGGGGGAATGGGAGTGACTGGTTTCCTCTACAGGGATGGAGCGGGGGAATGGGAGTGACTGGTTTCCTCTACAGGAATGGAGCGGGGGAATGGGAGTGACTGGTTTCCTCTACAGGGATGGAGCGGGGGAATGGGAGTGACTGGTTTCCTCTACAGGGATGGAGCGGGGGAATGGGAGTGACTGGTTTCCTCTACAGGGAGCCACACGCGCGCGATGAGGCCAATGGCCTCCGACTGTGCCATAATGACTCTATGACTCCATGCGATATCCAGAAATGGCTGAAGGCAGTGGATACAGCAAAAGCCATAAACCTTGACAACCTCCACTGTAGTACTGAGGACATGGGCTCCAAAACTAGCTGCAACCCTAGCCAAGCTGTTCAAGTACAGCTACAACATAGGCATCTACCCAACAATGTGGAGAACTGCCCAGGTATGTCCTGTGCACAAAAAGCAGGACAAATCCAATTTGAACATTACCACCCCATGAGTCTTTTTTTAATTCTTTCACGGGATATGGGCGTCACTGGCTAGGTCAGCATTTATTGCCCATCCCTAATTGCCCTTGAAAAGGTGGTGGTGAGCCATTTTCTTGAACCCGCTGCAGTCCATGTGGTGCAGGTACACTCACAGTGCTGTTAGGAAGGAAGTGCAGGATTTTGATCCAGCGACAGTGAAGAAATGGCGATATAGCTGCAAGTCAGGATAGTGTGTGGCTTGGCGGGGAACTTGCAGGTTGGGGTGTTTCCAAACATCTGCTTTCTCAGTGGTAGAGGTCGTGGGTTTGGAGGGTGCTGTCAAAGGAGCCTTTTTGAGTTGCTGCAGTGCATCTTGTAGACAGTACACACTGCTGCCACTGTGCGAGGGTGGTAGAGGGAATGAATGTTGAAGGTGGTGGATGGGGTGCCAATCAGGCGGGCTGCTTTGTCCTGGATGGTGTCAAGCTTGTTGAGTGTTTTTTTTTTAGAGATACAGCACTGAAACAGGCCCTTTGGCCCATCGAGTCTGTGCCGACCATCAGCCACCCACTTATACTAATCCTACACTAATCCCATATTCCTACCACATCCCCACCTGTCCCTATATTTCCCTACCACCTACCTATACTAGGGGCAATTTATAATGGCCAATTTACCTATCAACCTGCAAGTCTTTTGGCTTGTGGGAGGAAACCGGAGCACCCGGAGGAAACCCACGCAGACACAGGGAGAACTTGCAAACTCCACACAGGCAGTACCCAGAATTGAACCCGGGTCGCTGGAGCTGTGAGGCTGCGGTGCTAACCACTGCGCCACTGTGCCGCCCGTTGTTGGAGCTGCACCCATCCAGCCAAGTGGAGAGTCGGCTGGGGACATTCCAAGAAGAGGGAAAGGTAGGAAAACCAAAGCCAGGGCTCTTTGGGTCAAGGGAGATAGAGAATATGATGAAACAAACAAAGAGAGACTGTGTGATGCATGTCAGGTGAATTCTTCAAGTGAGAACCAGGCCAATAAGGTGAGGAGGAAGTGAAGAGGAAAATAAGACTGGCAAAGAGAGAATATGAGAATAGAATGACAGTCAACATAAAAGGGAACCCAAAAATCTTCTACCAGCATGTAAATAGTAAGTGGGCAGCAAAAGGTGGAATGGGGCCTATTAAGGTCAAAGAAGGTGAGAATTCTTAAAGGCACAGGACAAGGCTAGAAGACTTGTATCAGTATTTACTCAGGAAGAGGATGCTGACAAAATATCAGTAGAAGCAGAAATGATACACCTAATGGAAGGGCTGAAAATTGATGGGCAGGTTGTACTGGAAAGGCTGGTTGTGCTTCAAGTGGAAATGTCACCTGGTCTGGATGGCTTGCACCTCAGGTTGCTAAGGGAATTGGGGTGGAGATAGTGGAAGGGATTGCCATAATCATCCAAAGATCAGCACACAAGCACACATAGTAACAAACAACCAATATTGCACAAAGGCAGAGTAACAGACAGACAGTAATACACACTGTTATGAAAATGATTCTATTTTTTAAAAATAATTTTTTTAAAGGAATTTATAGTGAAGCTAAACAAATGTGCACCAATTTCTTGTTCCAAAAAGGAAGCCATCAAGGGGACAGTGAGGGAGCCGGATTGGCAACAGTGTTGCTGTTTGTCACATGGCTTGGGCTAAGATGAGCAGAAACACTGGCAACAGGGGCAGAAAAGTGACTGGCACTCCTTTAATTGGACAAACCCAGGAGCAGGCACAGAACATCTGGGTGGGCAGAAAACTGCCAAGCTGTTTTGCTTGTTAATGCGGGTGGGTGATACCTTCTGGAAGGCGACAAAAGTCATGTTTCCTGCAGAAGAAGGAGAGAATTCCAGGAAAGAACAGTTCGTTTTCTCGCAATTCCCTGAAAGACTCTGAAGTTCATTGTGCTGTTTCCTGAAGAAAATCCGCTAAATTACTTTTCAATGCCACCTGGAGAGAAGTAATTTGTGGAAGATTCTAAAGATTCTGATTCCGTGTGCTCGGAGGTTGGACCTCGTGCCAGTTTGGTGCAGTGTGTCTCATCTGCTATTTTTTCAAGTGATCTGCTCAGGTGTGTGTCTGGAACAGAGCGCCGATCTTAAAATCCTTTTAAGCTATTCTTTCAGTTATCATATGTATATGTGTCTGTGTGAGTGTGAAGGGCCTAAGGTAAAGGGGACTTTTTAAAATTTAATTTTGAATTTTTACAAAAAATTGATCAATTTAATATTGTTTTACTTCATTACGACTTGTTTTGTAATAACCTGCTAATTTTGTTGTTCAGTAAAAAAACGTAGTTAGTGTGTTCTATTCTGGCGAAAATAATGTATCTGATTGACTGTTTCAACAAGACTGTTTCAAAACTTTAAAGAATATGTTGTGACCTGTGGAGAAGCGGGACTAAATTAACAGTACACTTCTCCCACCTCGGTCATAACAATGCACAGAGAGTAACAGAATGAGAGGCTATACTAGACCTGGTATTGTGCACACTTAGAATATTGCGTGCAATTCTGGTCGCCACACCACCAGAAGGACGTGGAGGCTTTGGAGAGGGTACAGAAGAGGTTTACCAGGATGTTGTCTGGTCTAGAGGGCATTAGCTATGAGGAGAGGTTGGATAAACTCGGATTGTTTTCACTGGAACGACGGAGGTGGAGGGGCGACATGATAGAGGTTTACAAAGTTATAAGCGGCATGGACAGAGTGGATAGTCAGAAGCTTTTTCCCACGGTGGAAGAGTCAGTTACTAGGGGACATAGGTTTAAGGTGAGAGGGGTAAAGTTTAGAGGGGATGTGCGAGGCAAGTTCTTTACACAGAGGGTGGTGAGTGCCTGGAACTTGTTGCCGGGGGAGGTGGTGGAAGCAGGTACGTTAGCTACGTTTAAGAGGCATCTTGACAAATACATGTATCGGATGGGAATAGAGGGATATGGACCCTGGAGGTGCAGAAGGTTTTAGTTTAGGCAGGCATCAAGATCGGCGCAGGCTTGGAGGGCCAAATGACCTGTTCCTGTGCTGTACTGTTCTTTGTTCTTTGTTCGTTGAAATAGGATTAATTAATGACGTCATCATGAAGGCGCCCCTAGGCAGCAGCGATTATAATATGATTGAATTTTACATTCAGTTTGTGGGAGAGTCCAGTATTTTAAACTTAAATAAGGGCAATTATGAGGGCATGAAAGCAGAGTTAGCTAAACTGAACTGACAAAGTAGGTTAAGGGATAGGTCAATAGGGTTGTAGTGGCAGACACTTTAGATTTAGATTTAGAGATACAGCACTGAAACAGGCCCTTCGGCCCACCGAGTCTGTGCCGACCATTAACCACCTATTTATACTAATCCTATGTTCAGACTGGCCAAGAGAGTGTGGGAAAATGGCGAAAATTTCAAAAAAAAAAAAGAAAAAAAAAAAACATTCCTACCACATCCTCACCTGTCCCGATATTCCCCTACCACCTACCTATACTAGGGGCAATTTATAATGGCCAATTTACCTATCAACCTGCAAGTCTTTTGGCTGTGGGAGGAAACCGGAGCACCCGGAGGAAACCCACACAGACACAGGGAGAACTTGCAAACTCCACACAGGCAGTACCCAGAATTGAACCCGGGTCGCTGGAGCTGTGAGGCTGCGGTGCTAACCACTTCGTCACTGTGCCATCCTCTTAAGAGGATATTTCAGAATACACAGAATAGATACATTTCAACGAGAAAGAAAAATTCCAAGGGGAGGACTCACCAGCCGTGATTAGCTAAAAAAGTTAAAGATATTATCAAAATTAAAGAAAAAGCATATAATTGCGCAAAGATAAGTGGCAGGTCAGAAGATCGGACAGAATATTAAAAAAAGCAAAGAATAACTAAAAGATTAATAAGGAAGGAAAAATTAGAGTACATGAGAGCTAGCTAGAAATATAAAAACAGATAGTAAGAGTTTCTATAGATATTTTAAAAAGAAATGAGTTAACAAAGTTGGTCCTATAGAAAGTGTGTCTGGGGAATTAATAATGGAAAATAAAGAGATGGCAGATGAATTGAACAGGTATTTTGCATCGGTCTTCACTATTGAGGATACAAGTAACATCCCAGTATTAGCTGTAGATCAGAAAATGGAAGGGAGGGAGGAACTCAAGAAAATTACAATCACCAGGGAAGTGGCACTGAACAAATTGTTGGAGCTGTGGGCTGACAAGTCCCCGGGTTCTGATGGGCTTCATCCTAGCGTCTTAAAAGAAGTGGCTAGTGAGAAAGTTGATGCATTGGTTTTGATTTTCCAAAATTCCCTAGATTTGGGGAAGGCTCTATTGGATTGGAAAATAGCCAAAGTAACTCCTTTATTCAAAAAGCTACGGAGACAGAAAGCAGGAAACTACAGGACAGTTAACTTAACACCTGTCATAGGGAAAATGTTAGAAACTATTATTAAAGATGTTTAGCAGGGCACTTAGAAAAATTCAAGGTAATCAAGCAGAGTCATCATGGTTTTGTGAAAGGTAAATCATGTTTAACCAATTTATTGCAGTTCTTTGAAGAAGTAACATGTGCTGATAAAGGGGAACCGGTGGATGTACTGTACCGAGATTTCCAGAGGGCATTTGATAAGGTGCCACATCAAAGGTTATTGCGGAAAATAAAAGCTCACGGTGCAGGGGATATTATTTGGCATGGATAGAAGATTGGCTAGCTAACAGGAAACAGAGAATAGGCATTTTCTGATTGGCAACATGTGACGAGTGGTGTGCCACAGGATCTGTGCTGGGGCCTCAACCTTTTACATTTTATATAAATGACTTAGATGAAGTGACCGAAGGTATGGTTCCAAAATTTGCTGATGACACTAAGATAGGTAGGAAAGTAAGTTGTGAAGAAGACATAAGGGGGCTACAAAGGGATATAGATAGGCTAAGTGAGTGGGCAAAGATCTGGCAAATGGAGTATAATGCGGGAAAGTGTGAAATTGTCCACTTTGGCAGGAAGAATAAAAAAGAAGCATATTATCTAAATGGTGAGAGATTGCAGACTCTGAGATGCAGAGGGATCTGGGTGTCCTAGTGCATGAATCGCAAAATGTTAGTATGCAGGTACAACACGTAATTAGAAAAGTTAATAGAATGTTATCGTTTATCGCGGGGGGAATTGAATACAAAAGTAGGGAGGTTATGTTCAGCTATGCAGGGCATTGGTGAGACCACATCTGGAGTACTATGTATAGTACTGGTCTCCTTATTTAAGGAAGGATGTAAATGCGTTGGTGGTAGTACAAAGAAGGTTAACGAGACTAACAACTGGAATGGGCGGGCTGTCTTATGAGGAAAGATTGGAAAGACTCGGCTTGTATCCACTGGAATTTAGAAGAGTAAGGGAGACTTGATTGAAACATATAAGATCCTGAGGAGTCTTGACAGGGTGGATGTGGAAAGGATGTTTCCCCTGGTGGGAGAATCTCCAACTAGGGGTCACTGTTTAAAAATAAGGGTTCGCCCATTTAAGACAGAGATGAGGAGAAATGTTTTCTCTCAGAGGGTCCTGAGTCTTTGAAATTCTCTTCCTCAATAGGCAGTGGAAGCAGAGTCTTTGAATATTTTGATGGTAGATAGATTCTTGATAAGCAAGGGGCGGAAGGTTATCGGGGTAGGTGGAAATTTGGAGTAATCAGTTCAGCCATGAACTTATTGAATGGCGGAGCAGGCTCGAGGGGTCGAGTGGCCTAGTCCTGCTCCTAATTTGTATATTCCTCCTGGGATGTTTTACTGGAGTCGTGTTAGTGAGTCTTTCTAAACTCTGGCTCCTTATCCCGGTAATTTATTTATTTATTTATTTTTATTTAGAGATACAGCACTTAAACAGGCCCTTCGGCCCACCGAGTCTGTGCCGACCAACAACCACCCATTTATACTAACCCTACAGTAATCCCATATTTCCTATCGCCTTCCTACACTAGGGGCAATTTACAACGGCCAATTTACCTATCACCTGCAAGTCTTTGGATGTGGGAGGAAACCGGAGCACCCGGTGAAAACCCACGCAGACACAGGGAGAACTTGCAAACTCCGCACAGGCAGTACCCAGAATCGAACCAGGGTCCCTGGAGCTGTGAGGCTGCGGTGCTAACCACTGCGCCACTGTGTGTCGGTGGATTGTCAGTTTCTGTGACTGTCGGACTATATTGCCTCTCCTCATTCTTCCTCTTTCTCCCACTCCGAGTTCCAGCTGCAGTCTCCGGCGGTTCGATGTGTCTGAAACATGAACTCTGTTTCTTTCTCTATAGATGATGCCTGACCTGCTGAGTATTTCCAGCATTTCGCATGTTATTTCAGGTTTCCAGCCTCTGCAGTATTTTGCTTTTGTTGTATTGCAGGCATTGTTCACAGAACTGAGTTGAAAAGCACAGACGAACCAATTAAGTGCTGGGTGTTGAATGTGGAAGGCGGTCCCTGACTTCCTGTGAGGTCTTTTTTGATGCATCAGTAACTTAAAGGCATGGGCACCAGTAATATGCAGTAAGGAAAACTATAAAGGGGAGTGATGGGGCCCGGGTTAGCAAACACCATCTTAATAGGGCGCAGTCAGGCAGTCAGAAAACAGGAGGGTGAAAGGGACAGTGAGGATAGGGAGGCCAGGAGAATTCCCAAATCGAAACCCCTACCGTCCAATTAACTGAAATGTTTGGGAAATTAGACTCCTTACTCTCCTATTTAAACACAGAACAGAGACGTGACCTAACAAGGCTGCTCACAGCGTTTAAAGGGATCGACAGGGACAAATCAGGACGCACAATCCTAACCCTACATGACGTGGGTGTAGGAGAGACCCCTCCCATGAAACAAAATCCCTATCGCCCAGGTCCCAGGAAACAGACCTTAGTTGAGGAGGAACTTCAGACTGACGACCTTGGAATTAAAGATTTAAATTCTGAAGGGAGACACAGAAAAACTCATAAGCCAAAGGAAAACCCTAAGCCCAAAAAGGTTTTTGTGCCAGATTTGGAGGGTGGTGATGGTGGTTGTGACTGCAACTCAATATCCAAACCGAGGAGCAATTGTGAGCCGGGCTGGATGAATGAAATAGATCGGTGATCTCAAGCTGCAAGGAAACAAATCCAGCACTGGGTTAAAGTACAAAATGACGATGAAGCACTTCAAGGCAGGCTTAAAACTTTGCCTGAAAAAGTGTCTTATGATGTATGGTACCATTTGGCACACTTGCATTTAAGCCAGGACAGCTAATCCACACAAATCAAGTCACCGTTTTACTAAGTGACAAATTGGTTTGCAAAGTGCTCTGCAAAACAAGCTGTTGGCCTGGTGGAGTGCAGAAAAAAACATATACCAAAAGCATTGGAAGATCTTCATAAAGATCTTCATAAAGATCTTCATAAGCCAGGGAACTACAGACCAGTGAGTCTCACATCAGTGGTAGGGAAACTATTGGAGAAAATTCTGAAGGAAAGAATCTATCTCCACTTGGAGAGGCAAAATTTGATTAGGAGTAGTCAGCATGGCTTTGTCAGAGGGAGGTCATGCCGAACAAATTTGATTGAATTTTTTGAACATGTGACCAGGTGTGTAGATGAGGGTAGTGCAGTTGATGTCGTTTACATGGATTTCAGCAAAGCCTTTGACAAGGTCCCACATGGGAGACTTATCAAGAAAGCAAATGCACATAGGATACAGGGTAACTTGATAAGGTGGATTCAAAATTGGCTTAGCTGTAGGAGACAGAGAGTGATGACAGACGGCTGTTTGAGTGACTGGAAGCCAGTGTCCAGTGGCGTACCACAGGGATCTGTGCTGGGTCCCCTATAGTTTGTCATTTATATGAACGACATAGATGACTATGTGGGGGTAGGATCAGTAAGTTCGTGGATGACACAAAGATTGGCCGAGTGGTTAACAGTGAGGTGGAGTGTCTTAGGTTACAGGAAGATATAGACGGGATGGTCAAATGGGCAGAAAAGTGGCAGATGGAATTTAATGCTGAAAAGTGTGCGGTGATACACTTTGGAAGGAGTAATGTGACACGGAAGTATTCAATGAATGGCCTGACACTGGGAAGTTCCGAGGAACAAAGGGACCTTGGCGTGTTTGTCCATAGATCTCTGAAGGCAGAAGGGCAGGCGAACAGGGTGGTGAAAAAGGCATATGGGACACTTGCCTTTATCAATCGAGGCATAGATTACAAAAGCAGGGAGGTCATGTTGGAGTTGTACAGAACTTTGGTCAGGCCACAGCTGGAGTACTGTGTGCAATTCTGGTCGCCACATTATAGGAAGGATGTGATTGCACTGGAGGGGGTGCAGAAGCGATTCACCAGGATGGTGCCTGGGATGGAACATTTAAGCTATGAAGAGAGGTTGGATAGGCTTGGGTTGTTTTCACTGGAGTAGAGAAGACTGAGGGGTGACCTGATTGAGGTGTACAAGATTATGAGAGGCATGGACTGGGTGGATAGGGAGCAGCTGTTCCCCTTAGTTGAAGGGTCAGTTACGAGGGTCACAAATTTAAGGTGAGGGGAGGGAGGTTTAAGGGGGATTTGAGGAAGAACTTTATTACCCAGAGGGTGGTGACGGTCTTGAATGCCCTGCCTGGGAGGGTGGTAGAGGTGGGTTGCCTCACATCCTTTAAAAAGTACCTCGATGAGCACTTGGCACGTTATAACATTCAAGGCTATGGGCCAAATGCTGGCAAATGGGATTAGGTAGACAGGTCAGGTGTTTTAATGCATCGGTGCAGACTCGATGGGCCGTATTATTCTGTACTGTATCATTCTGTGATTCTGTGAAAGTTATGAACAACTTTGAATCTAGGGTTGAGTTCACTGATATACAGAAACTGGAAAAGGAAGATATTGTAGAAATGCAGGAGGAAACTCAGTATATGCTGGAGCGCAAGCTGATTGAGCCCAGTCAGAGCAGTTGAAGTTCCCCATTTGTGCTCATGCCCAATCCGGGTGAAAAAAAAACTAGAGTATGCCATGTCAGTGAGATTGATGAGTGTGTGTGTACAGCTTTTTTTTAAAGATTGTGACCTTATAATGAAATGTTCCTGTTGTCACATTTCATTTCACACTGTGGGGAGTTGTTATGCCAATGTGTTTTGTTGAATAATAATTTTCTTTATTCCACTGACTGGAGATCCGAATTTATTTTTTAAAAAGACATTTAAAAGAGAAAAGTTTAGGATGGTCACCTAATTTGTAACATTGTATCCTACACTGCAATGTTTGTGAGGAAGGAGACGAAATATCTGTGCATATCCCAGCAAAAACAAGACCCAGGAAGTTGAAAGCAACTACCTGTTCTTTCAGCAAGCAGAGAAATACTGCTAACTGCTATGAATTAGAACATTACAGCGCGGTACAGGCCCTTCGGCCCTCGATGTTGCGCCGACCTGTGAAACCATCTGACCTACACTATTCCATTTTCATCCATATGTCTATCCAATGACCACTTAAATGCCCTTAAAGTTGGCGAGTCTACTACTGTTGCAGGCAGGGTGTTCCACGCCCCTACTACTCTCTGAGTAAAGAAACTACCTCTAACATCTGTCCTATATCTATCACCCCTCAACTTAAAGCTATGTCCCCTCGTGTTTGCCATCACCATCCGAGGAAAAAGACTCTCACTATCCACCCTATCTAACCCTCTGATTATCTTATATGTCTCTATTAAGTCACCTCTCCTCCTCCTTCTCTCCAACGAAAACAACCTCAAGTCCCTCAGCCTTTCCTCGTAAGACCTTCCCTCCATACCAGGCAACATCCTAGTAAATCTCCTCTGCACCCTTTCCAAAGCTTCCACATCCTTCCGATAATGCGGTGACCAGAACTGCACGCAATACTCCAGGTGCGGTCTCACCAGAGTTTTGTACAGCTGCAGCATGACCTCGTGGCTCCGAAACTCGATCCCCCTACTAATAAAAGCTAACACACCATATGCCTTCTTAACAGCCCTATTAACCTGGTTAGCAACTTTCAGGGATTTATGTACCTGGACACCAAGATCTCTCTGTTCATCTACACTACCAAGAATCTTCCCATTAGCCCAGTACTCTGCATTCCTGTTACTCTTTCCAAAGTGAATCACCTCACACTTTTCCGCATTAAACTCCATTTGCCATCTCTCAGCCCAGCTCTGCAGCCTATCTGTGTCCCTCTGTACCCTACAACATCCTTCGGCACTATCCACAACTCCACCGACCTTCGTGTCATCCGCAAATTTACTAACCCACCCTTCTACACCCTCATCCAGGTCATTTATAAAAATGACAAACAGCAGTGGCCCCAAAACAGATCCTTGCGGTACACCACTAGTAACTAAACTCCAGGATGAACATTTGCCATAAACCACCACCCTCTGTCTTCTTTCACCTAGTGAGTTTATGGACGGTGAAAGATAGGAGGCCGGCTAGGACACCAATAGTATAATCAAGTCGAGAGGAAACAAAGGCATGGATGAGGGTATCAGCTACAGATGGGCTAAAGCAGGGGTGGAGATGAACAATATTGCCAAGATGGAAGTGGCAGTTTTGGTGATGGTGAGGATGTGGATTGAAAGCTCAGCTCAAGATCAAATAGGACGCAGAGAATGTTTGAATCAAAGTAACTATCATGAACAAGCCCCTCCATATCTGGTGTTTTCTCTGCAGCAAAAGGAGAAGCAACTGGACTCCAACATGTGCCGACCGTAAGTGGGGGTCTCTCTCTCTCTATTCCATCTTGAAAGCTTTCAAAACCTGCCTGTTGACTTACCACCTTTGCATACTCCAACTTCAATCAGAAACCCCATTGGAGGAAATCATCCACATCGCTATCTCCAAGAAACCCACCAAACCAGTCACCTACCTCTTCAAACTAAAAGCCTCAGGACCAGCAAATTCAGCTAGAAGCCAGCTGAATCACTAAACTCCACAGACTGTATACCCCTTTTATATGACCCTAACTCAACCAATTTATCTTTCCCCACTCTGTAACCTATTTGTGTGTGTGTGAAGCTCTCGTGTGTGTGTGTGTGAATGATCATTGGCTTTTTGCTTATTATTTTTATTAGGTTGGTTTAGGTACAATAAAGTTGACCTCTTTCCTAGTTAACTTGAAAAAAACCTGTTCAATCGGTTCTTGTTATGATCATATCAAGTAAGTAATCAAACACCTACTGAATTGGCCAGCATATCTGCTTTAAGAAAGAATTAAACTTGTTGTGGTCAAATAAGGAGAGGAAAGCCCGTTGACCCCTCCTCACTTGACCATGACGTCTTTAAAGGGATGAGGATCCCGCCTCCTAAAGCTTTGACAGGAAAAGACCAGAGGATTGCTCCCAGGGGCTGAGAAAATGCAGAGTCAGGGTTCTCCCTGCCTTTTTGGCCTGCGTTGGGAGTCCCGCCTCCAGCACAAATTCCAATAAGGAGTTTCTGATAAGGAGTTTTAATAAAGATATATTCTGGGCAGACAAAAGACAGATAGAGAAGCATCTGTGTCCATAGAAGAGGAAGGACCCTGCCTAAGACCACCATCTTTTAAGCTACATGTAGGCAGAGACTGGGTCCCCAACTGAGAAATCGTACCAAAGTTTCGCCACTTTGGCTGGAATATATCAAAGAAATATGCAACAATGCATCCGTCCTAGACCTCCCAAGTTTTTTCTTCAGTGAACAAGGAAAGGATTCCAGGCCTGCACCATTTCAAGTCTTCATCCCAGTGAAAAGCAAGCGCAAGAGAGAACTCTTAAAAAAACCTAAACGCATGGTATTTTATAATCTCTATCTTTTCTTGTGTGTGTGTCTATCTCTAAGAGTGTGAGAGTGGGTGCAGTTGTATATATTTCGGGTGTTGAATAATAAAACATTTTTTTTTAAAACAGGGTTGTGCAACCTTTTCGCGTGGGGAACACATTCCAACATTGGTCGTAGGTAGGGGGCCGGTGAGACAATTTCAGAAAGATAAAGGCATTAAAAAGTTATCTTATTATTAATCAAAACAACAACAAATGTGCATTTTTGTGAAAAAGCTTTAGATGAGAAGATAAATTTATTGACTTACTTTCTTGTTACTATGTTGCACACTGATTTAGTGAGATACCTGGCATTTTTTGGCTAGCACGAGTAGCCAATGTTTGCCCACGATGCAGACTATTCCAGATATATGTCCATCTGTCAGGAGTGATTTTGATCACTCTATCTCCCTCTCTCTCTCTGTCCTCTCTCTCTGTCTCTCTTCCCCCCACTCTCTCTCTGACTCTCTGCCCCGCTCCCTCTCTCTTTCTGGCTGTTTCCCCCGCCCCCCCGTGACTTGTTCATTGTGTGATTATATGCAGGTGAAAGGAGTTAACTGGGTTTTAGTTGAGCACTTAAAAGAGCTGTATGTTTGTAATCCTTTTATTCTGCACAATAAATATGCAACAGAGTAAATATAGGCTCCAGCCTCATCCTTCTGTCACAAGCTTTCTGGAGTTTAACACCACTGTCTCTTTGCACTGCCCCCCCCCCCCTCTCTCTGTCCCTCTGCCCCTCTCTCTCTCTCTCTTCACCCCTCTTTCTCTGTCCTCCCCCTCCTCTCTCTGACAGTTGCAGGGAAAGAGAGCACTCAGCACAGCAGCTTTGTGGTTGGCCAGTTTTTTCCTCATAAAGTCGTGCTGTTAGTTTCAAAGCTGACAGGTGTTAACATCGGGAACAGCCATTTCTGAACTTCAGACAGATTCAGGGTATTAAAAAAAGGTCAGAGGCTGCTGTAAAACCCCGACTCTGTCTGAAGTTGGGAAAACACTGTTCCCAATATCAGCATCTGTCAGCTGTGAAACTGAGTGTGATATTATTTTAAAAAGCCGGTATGAAAAAAAACGCTAATGGAAAATTTTTCATCTCTGAAATACCAGTTCCTGGCGCATGAGCCGTATGTTGGACAACCCTGTTTTAAACTTATGAGAAAACCTGTCATTTGTTTGTTCTTGATAACTAAACGCTCATAATTAATAATTAAAGCACTTTTTTTAAAAACCCGCTGTCTTCAGTCAGGTAAGAGGTGGAAAAGGGGGAGCCATCCTATCATCTCTCACCTCTCTGTAACAACAGACAGACTGTAATACACACAGACACACACAGTAATGAACAGACAGTAATACTCAGTAATAGACAGGCCATAATACATTCACACACGCAGAAACCAAAAGACATAGTAACAGAGAGACTGCAATAAAATTTACTCACACAGTAACAGACAAACAGTAATACACTCACGCATAGTAACAGATAGGCTTCAATACACTGGCACACATTATGATACAAACAGTAATACACACACTCACACACATAGTAATATAAGTAACATACGCAGACCTTAATGTATACAGTAAAACAAACAGACTCATACTGCCAACATTCAGAACAACTGATTGAACTCACAACACATATTGCAGAATGTTGATGGTATTATTAGTCCAAAAAGCAGGAGTTTTGTGGCAGTTGCCTTGGTAACTCACTTTATTCTGCGGAGTGTGTAGTTTGTTGGTATGTGAGGATCTCTGCCTGGGTCCCAGCTGCATGTCATGCTGACCTTATTCTTCAAAGTTGTTACACAGGTTAGGTTTGCTGGTTTATCTGGAGGAACTGGAAACAGAAACATTATCCAGAGGCTGCAAAGTGAAGCCCTTCTGAAAATGACAGTGTTCAGAGGCAGGACCAGCTGCAGACTGCAGGGTTAGTTCATATTAAGAGGCCTACCTTCCAATTATGGGTTGCCAACTCTGGCCAGAACCATTCTTGGAAGTTTGATCATGGACTCATAGAATCATTGAATGATACAACATGGAAAGAGGCCATATACAGCCCATCATTATTGTGCCGAATCTTTGGTACAGCAATCCAATTTGTTCCACTCCCCTGCTCTCTCCCCATAGCCTCGCAAATTTCTCACTTTCACATATTTATCCAATTCTAATTTGAGTGTTACTATTGAGTCTGATTCCACCACACTTTCAGGCAGTGCATTCCAGATCCCAACCATTGGCTGCATAAAGAAAATTCTCTCATCTTCTTTTGTGAATCACCTTAACTCTGTGCCCTCTGGTTACCATCCCTTCTGCCACTGGAAGAAATTTCTCCTTACTTACTCGATTATTGATTTTGAATACATGATTTTGAATGCCTCTATGAAATCGCTCTTTAAAATTCTCTTTAAAAAGAACAATCCCAGCTTGTTCAGTCTCTTTACATTAACTGTGTTACAACCAGGTGAGAAAGGTATCTAGGGATCCCTTTTAGCCTTCACCTGGTCTTATTGTAACAGAGTTTATGTTTTTAAACACACTGTTTTGAGCTCCCCCTTGGTGAATCCTTGTTCATCGCTTTCCAATTATAAGGCAAAGAAATGAGCATAAACAGGCTTTCTTAGGTTTAAAGAAGAAAAGTGAAATTTATTAAAACTTAGACTCTAATTCGCTTAATGTCTACGGATACATGCTGCGCCTCACACTAGCATGCATATGTGATATGCACATGCAAATAGGAACAGAAAAGAACAGAAGAAAAATAAAATGGAGAGGTTGGAGGCAATATCAGAAGAGTTTCTTGTTTACTGTGCTTCGGGCTCACTGTAGTCCTTTTGTAAGTAGTCTTGCTTTTCATTGGGGCCCAGTATTCTTCTTAAACCTTGTTCACTGTAGGAGACTTTTCTTTCTTGGGGTTCATGTGTCTTCGATTGTTTCTGAAGCTGGTGAAAGCGAGTTGAGAGCAGACAGATGAGAGATGTTCTCAGTCCACGAGCAAACAGCTTACTGAGTTCCTCCTCTCAACAAGTTCAAATCCGAAAAACTCCAACAGTCAGTTAGTCATATGCCTAAACTGGTCTGACTACCTCTTCTGTGTATTGGGGAAGCAAAGACTGGGTCCCTTGTTCCAACACTGTCTGCTAGCATGCAAATGTCTTTCCATCAGGGGCTTGGCAATTCCTTGTGATAGGCCCTCTTTTCTTTCCAGCCACAATTTTAAGTTTTAATGTTCATGTGGTGAAATATTGTGTGCCTCAGTCTTGGCAGGTGGGGGCCTGTATGACAATTGTAATCTCTCATGGCTGATTCCATTCTAGTAAATCCCCTCTGTACCCTCACCAAGGCCTTGACATTCCTTCTATAATGCAGTGTCCAGAATTGAACACAAAACATTCCAGCTGAGGTCTCACTAGTGTTTTACAAAAATTTAGTAGAACTTGCTTGCTTGTGTATATTCTAGCCTTTATTAATAAAGTCAAGGATGCTATATTATTCTGTCCAGTCACTTCAATGATTTCTGTACATACACCACAGCCCTCTCTTCTCCTGCAACCTCTTTAAAATTGTACAATTTAGTTTATATTGCCTCACCTTATTCTTTCTTCCAAACTGCATCACTTCACATTCTTGTCAGGCAAGCCCCCCACCCCCCCCCCCCCCACCTACCAAGACTAAGGCACACATTATTTCGCCAAATGAACATTAAAACTTAAAATTGCAAGCCCCTAACTGGAAAGACATTTGCATAGTGGCAGACAGTGTTGGAACAATGAGGCACCAGTCTCTGCCCCAATATACAGAAGAGACCTGGTCAAACCAGTCGGTCACATGACTACCTGCTGGCCAACTAGGGGGGTTTAAATTGGAAAAACAGAATTTGAACTCAGAAAGCTGTGTGCTCCTGGAACTGAAGCAAGAATTACCTCCTCTCCTGTCTGCCTGGGCTCATCTCTCAGGGAACTGAATATCATTCTTTGAGGAAGTGTCAAAGTTGATTGATGAGGGAAGGGCTGTCGATGTCATATACATGGACTTCAGTAAGGCGTTTGATAAGGTTCCCCATGGCAGGCTGATGGAGAAAGTGAAGGCGCTTGGGGTCCAAGGTGTACTAGCTCGATGGATAAAGAACTGGCTGGGCAACAGGAGACAGAGAGTAGCAGTAGAAGGGAGTTTCTCAAAATGGAGACGTGTGACCAGTGGTGTTCCACAGGGATCCGTGCTGGGACCACTGTTGTTTGTGATATACATTAATGATTTGGAGGAAAGTATAGGTGGACTGATTAGCAAATTTGCAGACGACACTAAGATTGGTGGAGTAGCAGATAGTGAAGGGGACTGTCAGAGAATACAGCAGAATATAGATAGATTGGAGAGTTGGGCAGAGAAATGGCAGATGGAGTTCAATCAGGGCAAATGCGAGGTGATGCATTTTGGAAGATCCAATTCAAGAGTGAACTATACAGTAAATGGAAAAGTCCTGGGGAAAATTGATGTCCAGAGAGATTTGGGTGTTCAGGTCCACTGTTCCCTGAAGGTGGCAACGCAGGTAAATAGAGTGGTCAAGAAGGCATACGGCATGCTTTCCTTCATCGGACGGGGCATTGAGTACAAGAGTTGGCAGGTCATGTTACAGTTGTATAGGACTTTGGTTCGGCCACATTTGGAATACTGCGTACAGTTCTGGTCGCCACATTATCAAAAGGATGTGGATGCTTTGGAGAGGGTGCAGAGGAGGTTCACAAGGATGTTGCCTGGTATGGAGGGCGCTAGCTATGAAGAGAGGTTGAGCAGATTAGGATTATTTTCATTAGAAAGACGGAGGTTGAGGGGGGACCTGATTGAGGTGTACAAAATCATGAGAGGTATAGACAGGGTGGATAGCAAGAGGCTTTTTCCCAGAGTGGGGGTTTCAATTACTAGAGGACACGAGTTCAAAGTGAAAGGGGAAAAGTTTAGGGGGGATATGCGTGGAAAGTTCTTTACGCAGAGGGTGGTGGGCACCTGGAACGCATTGCCAGCGGAGGTGGTAGATGCGGGCACGATGGATTCTTTTAAGATGTATCTAGACAGATACATGAATGGGCAGGAAGAAAAGAGATACAGAACCTTAGAAAATAGGCGACATGTTTAGAGAGAGGATCTGGATCGGCGCAGGCTTGGAGCGCCGAAGGGCCTGTTCCTGTGCTGTAATTATCTTTGTTCTTTGTTTTATCATGAAGACACATGAACCTCAAAGAGCGAAAAGTCTCCCACAGAGAACAAGGTTTAAGAATACTGGGCCCCAATGAAAAGCAAGACTACTTACAAAAGGACTAAAGTGAGCTCGAAGCACAGTAAACAAGAAACTCTTCTGATTTTGCCTGAAACCTCTCTCCACTATATTTTCCTCTCCTCTTTTCTGTTCCTAATTGCACGTGTATCGTGTGTGCGTGCGAGCGTGGGCGTGTCGTATATCCATCGGCGTGAACCACATTAGAGTTTAAGTTTAAGAACAAAGAACAAAGAACAGTACAGCACAGGACCAGGCCATTCGGCCCTCCAAGCCTGTGCCGACCTTCATGCCTGTCTAAACTAAAACCTTCTGCACTTCCGGGGACCGTATCCCTCTATTCCCATCCTATTCATGTATTTGTCAAGATGCCTCTTAAACATCGCTATTGTACCTGCTTCCACCACCTCCCCCGGCAGCAAGTTCCAGGCACTCACCACCCTCTGTGCAAAGAACTTGCCTCGCACATCCCCTCTAAAATTTGCCCCTCTCACCTTAAACCTATGTCCCCTAGTAACTGACTCTTCACCCTGGGAAAAAGCTTCTGATTATCCACTCTGTCCATGCCACTCATAACTTTGTAAACCTCTATCATGTCGCCCCTTCACCCCCGTCGTTCCAGTGAAAACAATCCGAGTTTATCCAACCTCTCCTCATAGTTAATACCCTCCAGACCAGGCAACATCCTGGTAAACCTCTTCTGTACCCTCTCCAAAGCCTCCACGTCCTTCTGGTAGTGTGGCGACCAGAATTGCACGCATAATAAATTTTATCTTTCTCCTTTAAACCTGAGGTAACCTGGTGTGTTGGTTTCTTTGCTTTATAATTGGAAAGTTGTAAACAAGGATTCACAGAGGGGGAGCTCAAACCACAATGTGCTAAATTTAAAACCCTGTTACAATAAGACTAGGTGAAGATAGTAACAGACCCCTAGACACCTTTCACACATGGTCGTAACACTCCTCTGCGTTAAATTTCATCTGTCAACCATTTGCTTATTTCAGTATGTCCATATTCTCCTGAAATCTGTTACTATGCTCTTTGTTTACTACATTCCTGAGTTTTGTGTCATCTGCAAACTTTGAAATTATATCCTGTATACCCATGTCCAGATCATTAATATATATTAAAAGTCGTTTGGTCGTACAGAACTTGAGTATTGCTGGCAATAGAGACAAGTTGTTGAAGCTTTTCGTCTTGCACTCATCAGGACAATCTGCAAGAATACCAATGTAAGGGAAAACAATGACTTTATACTGTATGAGAAGAGAGTGCTGATTGGTTGGCAAGTGAACTCTGATTGGTGGAGGCATTGCCATGGAAAATGCACCAGTTTAGGGTGACTGACAGTTAACTGCCAAGCTTTGTTTGAAATTTAAACCAGGCAGATGGACTCTGATTGGTCAAGGCATTGCCCTGAGGAATGAACCAGCTCTTAATATATATTAAAAAGAGCAGTGATCCTAAAACCAATTCCCGGGGAACACCAATGTATACCTCCCTCCAGTCTGAAAACAACCTTTCACCACTACCCTCTGCTTTCTGTCCCTTGGCCAACTCTGTATCAATGCTGCCACTGCCCCCTTAATGCCATGGGCTTTAATTTAGCTAACAAGCTTATTGTGTAAAACATTGTCAAATGCTCATGGAAGTTATACGCACAACAGCATTACCCTCATCAACCCTCTCTGTAACTTCATAGGAAGAATAGGTTTACAATAACCAAATGTCAGTATTATGATTCTATAATGAGAATGTATTCTCTGTGCTAGTAGTTTACACGTAGCTTAGATTAGATCATTGAATGCCACATGAAATAAAAATCAAGAGGTAAAAGAGCAAACAAAATACGAACCACGTGGTAACCAATGACATAGGTAGGATTAGGAAAGAAGTTCTGCTTAGACAGTATGAGCAGCTAGGGGCTGAATTAAAAGGCAGAACCTCAAAGGTAATAATCTCTGGATTATTACCAGAGCCATGAGCAAATTGGAGTAGGGTAAATAAGATGAATGTTAAATCTGTGGCTCAAAGATTGGTGTGGGAAAAAAGGGTTTCAATTCAAGGGGCAATGGCACCAATACTGGGGAAAGTGGGAGCTGTACTTTTGGGACAATTTTCACCAGAACTGTGCTGGGATGAGTGTTCTGGTGAGTCATATAATTAGGACGGTAGAGAGGGCTTTAAAATAAATAGTGGAGGCGAGGGATCAAGTGAGGGACGTTGTGATACATTAAAGAGATAGAACATGGCAAGAGACCAAGGGAATTGATAATCTGAGTGTGGCAGGAAGGGACAGAGCAGACAAACTTAAGAGTGCGCCAGCAGATAAGGACAGAGGTTGTGAAAATAATAAAAAAGCAATATTAAAGGTACTCTATCATGTTACGATAAACTGCTCAAGTCATAGTATACAATTCTGATTGTGGTGGGAGAAATGCACTGTTGATTCAATCCCATCCCTCCACAGATCGCCTAATATATCATATTTAAACTTTTTAGAGTCATAGAGCATAGAAACAGGCCCTTCGGCCCACGGCATCCATGCAAACCATAATGCCTATCTACACTAATCCCATCTGCCTGCATTAATTCCCTATCCCTCTATGCCTTGCTCATTCAAGTATCCATCCAGATGCCTCTTAAATGTCGCTACTGTTCCTGCCTCCACCACCTCCTCAGGCAGCTCATTCCAGATACCCACTATTCTTTGTGTGAAAAATTTACCCCTTTGATCCCCTTTAAATCTCCTCCCTCTCACCTTAAATCTATGCCCTCTAGTTTTAGTCATCCCTACCATGGGAAACAGACTCTGGCTATCTACCCTATCTATGCCTCTCATAATTTTATATACCTCTATCATGTCCCCTCTCAACCTCCTTTGCTCCAGGGAAAACAGATCCAGCCTATCCAATCTCTCTTTATAACTCAGCATTTGTTGCCCATCCCTAATTGCCCTTGACAACTGAATGACTTGCTTGGCCATTGCAGAGGCAGTTTAAGAGTCAACCACATTGCTGACGCTCTGAAGTCACATATAGGGCCATCCAGGTAAAGATGGCAGATTTCCTTCGCTAAAGGACATTGGCGAACCACATGGGTTTTTACAACAATCAATGATAGTTTCACAGCACCATTACTGAGACTAGCTTTCGATTCCAGATTTTTTTATTAATTGCATTTATTCATTAATTGAATTTAAATTCCACCAGCTGCTATGGTGGGATTTGAGCCCGTGCCTCCAGGGCATTAAGCCTGGATGTCCAAATTGCTAGTTCACTGACATTACCACTACACGACTATCTCCCCAAATTAACTTTCCAAATTAAAGAATGACCCAGCCAAAGTGTACCATCTATTAATTCCCGAATGAGGCTAACCAAAACAGGTATCTTTAGATCAACAAATTAACTCTTTAGTTAGAAAAAAACGAAATTCTTAAACACTACTAAGATAAAAACAACATTTAAAATAGAAACATTGGTGCCCTTGCATATTTAAGCTCCTGCTGAAGTGAAATCTTCCAATGTGGAACAGTCCAAGGATGCTTTAAGTCCTCACAGCCATCCGATGGGGTAAAAAGGTTTCTTCAATAGTAGAACTGTCCATAGTCTAATTCAGCAGTTGAATTGAAGCTCTTCTTTTCCAGCAATGAATTTCAGCAATTACAGTTCAGCAGTTAAAGGAATTTGGTTATTTTCTTTTAAGAAATTAATCTGGCTTGATATCAGAATTCTGAGAGTATAATAGGATTTAAATAAACCAAGAGAGAGAGCTCTCTTTTCCTTAAGTATATGTTGGTTGACAGTCTGTGTCTGTCTTTGTTAACTGTCTCAAAAGCCAGTTTTTTCAGCTAGTTTCAAATGTCAATCGGCAACAATGTATCTCTCAATCCTCAGTTTCTGAATGGCTATATCTCAGGGCAACCAGAATGCACTCTTTGAATCACAGTCCCTGTAGTTTTCTGCCTTAAAGCAGTACTGCTCCTTTTCCAGCCTTAAAGGCACACCACATTCTTCCCGGAAAAAAAAAAACTACAGGGTCATAACAATCTGTATGCACACAGCATTTGCAACAAGGTGAAATGAATTGACGGCACAAATGGAATTAAACAGGTATGATCTAATAGCCATTATGTAGATGTGGCTGCAGGGTGACTAAGGCTGGGAACTGAATGCCCAAACGTATTCGACATTTAGGAAGAATAGGCAAAACGGAAAAGAAGGTGGGGTAGCACTGTTAATAAAGGATGCGATCAGTACATTAGTGAGGGAGGATCTTAGATAAGAAGATCAAGATGTAGAATCAGTTTGGGTGGAGCTAAGAAACAGCAAGGGACAGCAAACATTGGTACTTCTTGTTAATAGGCCACCAAACAGTAGTGGCAATGTAGGCCATGGTATAAATCAGGAAATTAGAGGTGCATGTAACAAGGGGCAATACAGTAATCATGGGGGGCTTCAATCTACATGTAGACTGGGGAAACCTAATTAGCATTAATGCTGTGGAGGACGAATTCCGGGAATGTATACAAGATGCTTTTCCAGAACAGTATGTTGAGGAAACAAGCAGAGAACGGGCTATTTTAGATCTGGTATTGTACAATAAGAAAGACCTAATTAATAATCTCGCTATAAAGGAGCCTCTAGGGAAGAGTGACCATAATATGATAGAATTTTACATTACATTTGTATGCTCTGTCCCTTCCTGCCACACTCAGATTATCAATTCTCTTGGTCTCTTGCCTTGTTCTCCCTCTTTAATGTGTCACGCCTTCCCTCATTTGATCCCTCACCCCCAATATTGAATTTAAAGCCCTCGCTACCACCCTAGTTATATGACTCGCCAGAGCATTAGTCCCAGCAGGGTTCAGGTGAAGATTGTCCCAAAAGTTCAATCCGAAACTAGGGTCTTAAATATAAACAAAGGAAACTGTGAAGGTATGAGGGCAAGTTGATGCGCATAATGCTAGACAGGTAATGATTAGCATTTAAACAATTAATACATGGTGTACAACAAATGTACATTCCATTGAGGCACAAAAACCCACAGGAAAGGTTGACAAGGTTAACCAACTGTGGTTAACAAAAGAAGTTAAAGATTGTTCAAGAAGGGGAGTAGAGACAGCCCTGGTAATTATAGACCTGTGAGCCTTACTTCGGTTGTGGGTAAAATGTTGGAAAAGGTTATAAGAGATAGGATTTATAATCATCTTGAAAAGAATAAGTTCATTAGAGATAGTCAGCACGGTTTTGTGAAGGGTAGATCGTGCCTCACAAACCTTATTGAGTTTTTTGACAAGGTGACCAAACAGGTGGATGAGGGTAAAGCCGTGGATGTGGTCTATATGGATTTCAGTAAGGCGTTTGATAAAGTAGGCTATTGCAGAAAATAAAGAAGTAAGGGATTGAAGGTGAATTAGTGCTTTGGATCAGAAATTGGCTAGCTGAAAGAAGACAGAGGGTGGTGGTTGATGGTAAATGTTCATCCTGGAGTATAGTTTCTAGTGGTGTACCGCAAGGATCTGTTTTGGGGCCACTGATGTTTGTCATTTTTATAAATGACCTGGATGAGGGTGTAGAAGGGTGGGTTAGTAAATTTGCGGATGACACGAAGGTCGGTGGAGTTGTGGATAGTGCAGAAGGATGTTGTAGGTTACAGAGAGACATAGATAGGCTGCAGAGCTGGGCTGAGAGATGGCAAATGGAGTTTAATACGGAAAAGTGTGAGGTGATTCACTTTGGAAGGAGTAACAGGAATGCAGAATACTGGGCTAATGGGAAGATTCTTGGTAGTGTAGATGAGCAGAGAGATCTTGGTGTCCAGGTACATAAATCCCTGAAAGTTGCCACCCAGGTTAATAGAGCTGTTAAGAAGGCATATGGTGTGTTAGCTTTTATTAGTAGGGGGATCGAGTTTAGGAGCCACGAGGTCATGCTGCAGCTGTACAGAACTCTGGTGCGGCCGCACCTGGAGTATTGCGTGCAGTTCTGGTCACCGCATTATAGGAAGGATGTGGAAGCTTTGGAAAAGGTGCAGAGGAGATTTATTAGGATGTTGCCTGGTATGGAGGGAAGGTCTTACGACGAAAGGCTGAGGGACTTGAGGTTGTTTTCGTTAGAGAGAAGGAGGAGAAGAGGTGACTTAATAGAGACATATAAGATAATCAGAGGGTTGGACAGGGTGGATAGTGAGAGCCTTTTTCCTCGGATGGTGATGGCAAACACGAGGGGACATAGCTTTAAGTTGAGGGGTGATAGATATAGGACAGATGTCAGAGGTAGTTTCTTTACACAGAGAGTAGTAGGGGCGTGGAACGCCCTGCCTGCAACAGTAGTAGACTCGCCAACTTTAAGGGCATTTAAGTGGTCATTGGATAGACATATGGATGAAAATGGAATAGTGTAGGTCAGATGGTTTCACAGGTCGGCGCAACATCGAGGGCTGAAGGGCCTGTACTGCGCTGTAATGTTCTATGTTCTATGTATTAGATCAAAGGAAGAAGCTTATAAAGTTGCCATAAAAGTAGTAAGCCTGAGGATTGGGGGCATTTAGGAATTCAGCAAAGGAGGACCAAGAAACTGATTAAAAAAAAGAAAATAGAATATGAAAGTAAACTAGCAAGAAACATAAAAACAAACTGTAAAACCTTCTATAGGTATACCAAAAGGAAAAGGTTAGCAAAGGCAAATGTAGGCCCACAGGCAGAGACAGGAGAATATATAATCTGGAATGAGGAAATGGCAGAGAAACGAAACAAATACTTTGTATCTGTCTTCACGGAGGAAGATACAAAAAAACCTCCCAGGAATACCAGAGAATCAAGGAACTAGCAAGAATGAGGAACTAAAAGAAATTACTAATAGTAAAAAAGTAGCAGTGGAGAAATTAATGGGATTGAAAGTTGATAATTCCCCTGGACCTGATAATCTAAATCCCAGTATTGAAAGTGGTGGCTGTAGAGATCGTTGATGCACTGTCATACAGAGATACAACACTGAAACAGACCCTTCAGCCCACGTAGTCTGTGCCAACCAACAACCACCCATTTATACTAATCCTACATTAATCCCATATACCAAGATGGCTCCTGGGCTGTAAGCTCCCTAGGAAGCTCCCTTGCTGTTCAACTCTATCCATGGCCATCTGCTCCCATTCTTAGCGTTTTCTCCCCCAATCTACCCTCTTAAACTGTTTAAACTCCCCTGGCTCTTGAATCAGTTCATTTTAGCCCTAACTACAAGCTATCAGCTAGTTTATGTTACCTGGGCCCACTGCCCTCCCCCAGCCATACCTGTTCTTTGTTTTCTCAATGAAATTGATCGCAGCCCGGACGAAACTGAAAAGTACAGCTGGTGATACTTTGATCTCCGATCCTGCTGTCTTCACCGTCCAGAGTGTCCGCGGCCACGGCGTGCGGTAAATCCATTGAAGAGAAGAAGGAGCAGCGGGACCCTAGGGAAGCCTTGAGAAAAGGTGCCCCGAACACCCAAAAAGCCTCGAACGGCTCCTCGGCCGCAACTTAAAAGCGCCCGCAGGAAATGGCTCGGAGAGCATCTGCAGCGCACTGTCGGCAATGCTGGTACTGGCGCACGAGGATGTCACTCACCTCCCGAAGGACGCCGACGAGATTTCCAGGCGTCGATGGTGGGAACTGAGGAAATGGATTATTACCTGCACCCCCTTTCCCCTTCCTTCTCCCCCTTCCACCCCCCCTTCCCCTTCCCAGCTCCACTCCCTCAGCTCACAACCCCCCCCGCACCCCCCTTCCCCCTCACAACCCCTTCCCAGCCCCCCCGGCACCATCTTCCCAATGCACCCCCTTCCCCTGCACCCCCCCCTCCCTCCTCACAATCCCTTCCCAGCCCCCCCCTGCACCATCTTCCCAATGCACCCCCTTCCCCTGCACCCCCCCTACCCCCTTACAGCCCCCTTCCCAGCTCCCCCTCGCACCCCCTTCCCTCCACCCCTCCCCCTTGCACCGCCTCCTCCCACCGGCATCATCCTACACCTGTGTAGGGGCCCTAATAATCCCACTGCCTTGTGGGCGTCTCGGGAGAGACCAAGGCTAAGAGAGTAAACCCTAACAGAAAATCCGGAGCGGAACCCCGTAGGCGGTCATGTGTCACCTTTGGCATGTTTCCAGCAGTTCCTGCAGCCATACTGGTGCCAAACATCGTGCTCTGCACTCCTTTGGACCCCACCAGAAAGGCCGAGAGGGGGGTTTTGACGATTGGGCAACTCTCAACCTCCATACATTCGCCCAGGCATGTGCCATGGAGAGGTCACTCCATAGTTGCCTCACAGCTACCGCAACAACACGGAAGGCAGTCGTTACGGGTTATAAGTCCAGCTCAATTGGCGTAGAGAATGGGCGCCACGGGTTGCCTTTGTCGGTGGGAGAGGTCATCGCACCTCACTGGACAGCTACCGCCCACCTCAAACCGGGCAGCCTCCTGTCAATAAGGTTCTGTCCCGCCACAGTCTACCTGCTTCAATGGGTGCTTGGAGCTCAGGGTCATTGCCCGAAAAGTGGACTGCAACACTGCACCAAGCAACATGAAAAAAGGAAAGATGGTACCAGCCCTTCGCTTTGCAAGCTGGAACGTCAGAACTATGTGTCCTGGCCTGTCGGAAGACCTTACACAAATCAACGATTCGCGGAAGACCGCCATCATTAAAACGAGCTCAGTAGACTCAATGTAGACATTGCAGCACTTCAGGAGACACGCCTCCCTGCGAGTGGATCTCTAGCAGAGCAAGACTACACCTTCTTCTGGCAGGGCAAGGATCCTGAAGAGCCAAGACAGCATGGAGTGGGCTTCGCCATCAGAAACCCCTTACTCAGCATGATACAGCCTCCCTCAAATGGCTCGGAATGCATACTGTCCATCCGACTGCTCACCACCTCTGGTCCAGTACACCTACTCAGCATCAATGCTCCAACACTCTGCTCCCCACATGAAGCTAAAGACCAGTTCTACGAGGAACTCCATAACATCATTAGCAGCATCCCCAACACCGAACACCTATTCCTGCTGGGGGACTTTAATGCCAGGGTTGGGGCCGACCATGACTCATGGCCCTCCTGCCTTGGACACTATGGCATTGGAAGGATGAATGAGAACAGGCAGAGACTGCTTGAATGTGTACCTATCATAACCTCTGCATCACCAACTCGTTCTTTCACACTAAACCCTGTCACCAGGTTTTATGGAGGCACCCAAGATCGCGTCATTGGCACCAGCTAGACCTCATCGTCACAAGGCGAGCCTCCTTAAACAGTGTTCAAGTCACACGCAGCTTCCACAGTGCGGACTGCGACACCGACCATTCCCTGGTGTGCAGCAAGGTTAGACTCAGACCAAAGAAGTTGCATCATTCCAAGCAGAAGGGCCACCCGCGCATCAACACAAGCAGAATTTCTCATCCACAGCTGTTACAAAAATTTCTAAATTCACTTGTAACAGCCCTTCAAAACACTCCCACAGGGGATGCAGAGACCAAGTGGGCCCACATCAGAGACGCCATCTATAAGTCAGCTTTAACCACCTACGGCAACCGTGCGAAGAGAAATGCAGACTGGTTTGAATCTCATAATGAAGAGCTGGAACCTGTCATAGCCGCTAAGCGCATTGCACTGTTGAACTACAAGAAAGCCCCCAGCGAGTTAACATCCGTAGCACTTAAAGCAGCCAGAAGCACTGCACAAAGAACAGCCAGGCGCTGCGCAAATGACTACTGGCAACACCTATGCAGTCATATTCAGCTGGCCTCTGACACCGGAAATATCAGAGGAATGTATGATGGCATTAAGAGAGCTTTCGGGCCAACCATCAAGAAGATCGCCCCCCTCAAATCTAAATCAGGGGACATAATCACTGACAAATGCAAACAAATGGACTGCTGGGTTGAGCACTACCTAGAACTGTACTCCAGGGAGAATGTTGTCACTGAGACTGCCCTCAATGCAGTCCAGCCTCTACCAGTCATGGATGAGCTGGACATACAGCCAACCAAATCGGAACTCAGTGATTTAATTGATTCTCTAGCCAGCGGAAAAGCTCCTGGGAAGGACAGCATTACCCCTGAAATAATCAAGAGTGCCAAGCCTGCTTGTTTAGTTTAGCTTAGTTTAGTTTAGAGATACAGCACTGAAACAGGCCCTTCGGCCCAGCGAGTCTGTGCCGACCATCAGCCACCCATTTATACTAATCCTACACTAATCCCATATTCCTACCACATCCCCACCTGTCCCTATATTTCACTACCACCTACCTATACTAGGGACAATTTATAATGGCCAATTTACCTCCCAACCTGCAAGTCTTTTGGCTTGTGGGAGCAAACCGGAGCACCCGGATAAAACCCACGCAGACACAGGGAGAACTTGCAAACTCCACACAGGCAGTGCCCAGAATTGAACCCGGCTCGCTGGAGCTGTGAGGCTGCGGTGCTAACCACTGCGCCACTGTGTCGCCCCTATACTCTCAGCACTACATGAACTGCTATGCCTGTGCTGGGACAAGGGAGCAGTACCTCAGGACATGCGCGATGCCAATATCATCTATAAAAACAAAGGTGACCGCGGTGACTGCAACAACTACCGTGGAATCTCCCTGCTCAGCATAGTGGGGAAAGTCTTTGCAGGAGTCGCTCTAAACAGGCTCCAGAAGCTGGCCGAGCGCGTCTACCCTGAGGCACAGTGTGGCCTTCGTGCAGAGAGATCGACCGTTGACATGCTGTTCTCCCTTTGTCAGATACAGGAGAAATACTGCGAACAACAGATGCCCCTCTACATTGCTTTCATTGATCTCACCAAAGCCTTTGACCTCGTCAGCAGACGTGGTCTCTTCAGACTACTAGAAAAGATTGGATGTCCACCAAAGCTACTAAGTATCATCACCTCATTCCATGACAATATGAAAGGCACAATTCAACATGGCGGCACCTCATCAAACCCCTTTCCTATCCTGAGTGGCGTGAAACAGGGCTGTGTTCTCGCACCCACACTGTTTGAGATTTTCTTCTCCCTGCTGCTTTCACATGCGTTCAAGTCTTCTGAAGAAGGAATTTTCCTCCACACAAGATCAGGGGGCAGGTTGTTCAACCTTGCCCGTCTAAGAGTGAAGTCCAAAGTACGGAAAGTCCTCATCAGGGAACTCCTCTTTGCTGACGATGCTGCTTTAACATCTCACACTGAAGAGTGCCTGCAGAGTCTCATCGACAGGTTTGCGGCTGCCTGCAATGAATTTGGCCTAACCATCAGCCTCAAGAAAACGAACATCATGGGGCAGGATGTCAGAAATGCTCCATCCATCAATATTGGCAGCCACGCTCCGGAAGTGGTTCAAGAGTTCACCTACCTCGGCTCAACTATCACAGTAACCTGTCTCTAGATGCAGAAATCAACAAGCGCATGGGAAAGGCTTCCACTGCTATGTCCAGAATGGCCAAGAGAGTGTGGGAAAATGGCGCACTGACATGGAGCACAAAAGTCCGAGTGTATCAGGCCTGTGTCCTCAGTACCTTGCTCTATGGCAGCGAGGCCTGGACAACGTATGTCAGCCAAGAGCGACGTCTCAATTCATTCCATCTTCGCTGCCGCCGGAGAATACTTGGCATCAGATGGCAGGACCGTATCTCCAACACAGAAGTCCTCGAGGCGGCCAACATCCCCAGCTTATACACACTACTGAGTTAGCGGCGCTTGAGAAGGCTTGGCCATGTGAGCCGCATGGAAGATGGCAGGATCCCCAAAGACACATTGTACAGCGAGCTCGCCACTGGTATCAGACCCACCGGCCGTCCATGTCTCCGCTTTAAAGATGTCTGCAAACGCGACATGAAGTCCTGTGACATTGATCACAAGTCGTGGGAGTCAGTTGCCAGTGTTCGCCAGGGCTGGCGGGCAGCCATAAAGCCGGGGCTAAAGTGTGGCGAGTCGAAGAGACTTAGCAGTTGGCAGGAAAAAAGACAAAAGCGCAAAGGGAGAGCCAACTGTGTAACAGCCCCGACAAACAAATTTTTCTGCAGCACCTGTGGAAGAGCCTGTCACTCTAGAATTGGTCTTTATAGCCACTCCAGGCACTGCTCCACACACCACTGACCACCTCCAGGCGCTTACCCATTGTGTCCCGAGATAAGGAGGCCGAAGAACATTAATCCCATATTCCCTACCACATCCCCACCATTCTCCTACCACCTATCTACACTAGGGGCAATTTACAATGACCAATTTACCTATCAACTGCCAGTCTTTGGCTGTGGGAGGAAACCAGAGCACCCGGCAGAAACCCACACGGTCACAGGGAGAACTTGCAAACTTCACACAGGCAGTACCCAGAATTGAACCCGCATCGCTGGAGCTGTGAGGCTGTGGTGCTAACCACTGTGCCACTGTGCCGCCGATTGGCAATGATTTTCCAAAATTCTATAGATTCTGGAATGGTTCCTGCAGATTGAAAGGTAGCAAATGCAACCCCAGTGTTTAAGAAAGGAAGGAGAGAGAAAATGGGGAACTACAGACCGACTAGTCTGACATCAGCAGTAGGGAAAATGCTAGAATTTATTATAAAGGATGTTATAACTGGGCACAGAAAATAATGGTAGCATTGGGCAGAGTCAACACGGATTTATGAATGGGAAATCATGTTTGACAAAACTGTTGGAGTTTTTTAAGAATTTAGCTCGCAGAATAAATAAAGGGGAACCAGTGGATGTGATGTATTTGGATTTTCAAAAGGCCTTTGAAAAGGTCCCATGCAGGAGGTTAAGGTTGGGGTTGGCATACCTCCAGCTAAGAAAGATGATGGACACGTAGCGAACAATCCATTTAGTTGGCGTGTCTTCTCGGTGCACCTTTTGCTGATGGCTGTGAAGGCCAATCCTTGAGAGGCAGGTTCTGCCACAAGTGCTGCACATGAAGCTGCCAAATGAGGTTGTGAATTGTTGTTTTTGATGTTGGTGCCTGTTGCCAAGCTGCTGTCACAACTGGTCATCAATTGGTAATACACACCAGTCCACAGGATGTGTCGCCATTTCCCTCTTTCGCTAGCTTGTGACTCCCAAGTGTGATAGTTGACATTTAGGACGTTCATGCCATATTTGCAAGCATCCTTGAAGTGGAGCTTTGGACGCCCCACTGGTCGTCTGGCGCTGGCTACCTCACCATACAGAAGGTGACCATCTTCCGCCCTGCAGAAGTGTCCGATCCGCTGAAGCCGTCTCTGATTAGTGCCCGGTCAAAAAGAAAGACTCGATGCGAAGGATGAACCACCCATGGTTAACAAAGGCGATCAAGGAGAGTATCCAATCAAAGGCTAAGGCATAAAAAGCAGCAAAAACCAGTGGTAGGCCAGAGGATTGGGAATTTTTTTAGGAACCAACAGTGGATGACTAAAAAGCTAATAGAGAGGGACAAAATTGATTTTGCAAGTAAATTGGCAAGAAATATTGAAACAAACAGCAAGAGCTTCCACGGGTATATAAAAAGAGAGTAGCTAAAGTGAGTGTGGGACCTTTAGAGGATGCGACTGGAGAATTGATAACGGGGAACAGGGAAATGGCAGATAATTTAAACCAATATTTTGCATCGGTCTTCATGGTGGAGGACACTATAAACATCCCATAGATATCAGATAAACAAGGGGCTAATGGGAGGAAAGATCTTGTAACAGTCTCTATG
Source organism: Heterodontus francisci (assembly GCF_036365525.1). Lineage (NCBI taxonomy): Eukaryota > Metazoa > Chordata > Chondrichthyes > Heterodontiformes > Heterodontidae > Heterodontus > Heterodontus francisci. Next base: position 5,358,222 of record NC_090401.1, read on the forward strand.
ACGAGGGACAGTATTCGACAAACTAATGGGACTAAAGGCAGACAAGTCGCCAGGACCTGATGGCCTGCATCCAAGGGTTTTAAAGGAAGTGGCTGCAGAGATAGTAGAGGCATTGGTTGAAATATTCCAGAACTCACTGGATTCCGGGAGGGTCCCAGTGGATTGGAAAACTGCTAATATGAAGCCCTTGTTCAAGAAGGGAGGAAGACAAAAATCAGGAAACTATAGGCCAGTCAGCCTAACATCGGTCATTGGGAAAATGCTAGAGTCCATTATTAAGGAAGAAATAGCAGAATATTTAGAAAAGTTTAACGCAATCAAACAGAGACAACATGGTTTTGTGAAAGGGAAATCATGTTTGACAAACTTGCGAGCGTTCTTTGAGGATATAACAAGCAAAGTTGATAAAGGGGAACCGGTAGATGTAGTGTATTTAGATTTCCAGAAGGCATTCGATAAGGTGCCACATAAAAGATTATTGCACAAGATAGGAGCTCACGGTATTGGGGGTAATGTATTAGCATGGATTGAGGATTGGTTAACTCACAGAAGACAGAGAATCGGGATTAATGGATCTTTTTCAGGTTGGAAAGATGTAACTAGTGGAGTGCCATAAGGATCGGTCCTAAGGGCTCAATTATTTACTATCTATATTAATGACTTGGAGGAGGGGGCAGAGTGTAATATATCCAAATTTTCTAATGATACAAAAATAGGTGGGAGGGCATGTTGTGATGAGGACATAAGGAATCTGCAAGGGGATATAGATAGGTTGAGTGACTGGGCAAAAACTTGGCAGATGGAGATTAATGTCAGAAAGTGTGAGGTCATGCACTTTGGTAGGAAGAATCAAAAGGCAGACTATTATTTAAATGGAGAGAGACTTCAAAAAGTGCAGCACAGAGGGATCTGGGTGTTCTTGTGCTTGAAACACAAAAAGTTAGCATGAAGGTGCAGTGAGTAATTAGGAAGGCAAATGGAATTTTGGCCTTTATTGCTAGGGGGTTGGAGTTTAAAAATAGGGAAGTCTTGTTACAACTGTACAGTGTGTTGGTGAGGCCACACCTGCAGTACTGTGTACAGTTTTGGTCCTCGTATTTAAGAAAGGATATACTGGCATTGGAGGCAGTTCAAAAGAGATTCACTAGGCTGATTCCTGGGATGAAGGGGTTGACTTATCAAAAACGGCTAAACAGGTTAGGCCTTTATTCATTCGAGTTTAGAAGAATGAGGGGTGATCTTATTGAAACGTACAAATATCTGAGGGGGCTTAACAGGGTAGATGTTGAGAAGATGTTTCCACTAGTGGGGGAATCTCAAACTAGGGGACATAGTTACAGAATAAGGGGACACTCATTTAAAACTGAGATGCGAAGGAACTTCTTCTCTCTGAGGGTAGTGAATGTCTGGAATTCTCTACTCCAGAGAGTTGTGGAGGCTAGATCACTGTAAGCATTTAAAGAGGAGGTAGATAGATTTTTGAAATATTGGGGAGTTGAGGGCTATGAGGAGCTGGCACGAAAGAGGAGTTGAGGTCGAGGGCAGATCAGCCACGATCTTATTGAATGGCGGGGCAGGCTTGAGGGGCAGAAATGGCCTACTCCTGCTCCTATTTCTTATGTTCTTATGGGAGCTCTATCTTTGAGAGGACTGCCACATTTCTGATTTTGACTTGCCAGGATATACACAAAATGCCCCGCAGACAGCAAAGATGGAAATTATTGAACTTCTTTTCCTGGCATCTGTAAGTCACCAAGACGGCCAAAGCTGGTAGCTGCTTTCCCTATGCGTGTAACAAGCTCTGCATCAAGGGACAGATTGTCTGTCACCGTGGATCCAAGGTAGCAGAATTTGCTAACCACTTCCAGTGGGGTGTTATTTAATGTGATCGGGACAGAGATGCAACATCTTGTCCCAGGGGTAAGGAGAGGGAGGAATTTCTGAAATGTGTTCAGGAGAACTGACTTATCCGTTTGTTCTCAGCCCAACTACAAAAGGGGCATTGCTGGATCTGGTACTGGGAAATGAGGTGGGCCAAGTGGACCAAGTGTCTATCAGGGAGCACTTGGGTAAGAGTTGTTTAGACTAATAATGCAGAAAAGCAATGAACAAAAGAATGTAGAATGTCTAGATTGGAAGAGAGCTAATTTCAACACAATGAGAAGGGAACAGGCCAGGGCAGACTGGAACCAAATACTATCAGGAACGGCTGTATCAGATCAATGGATTATCTTTAAGAAAGAAATGCTTCAGGTACAGGCTAGGAACATTCCAACAAGAGCAAAAGGTAAGGGAACCAAAAACAGGACTCGTTGGATGAGGAGGGAGATAGAGATTATGATGAAACAAAATAAGAGTGTGTATGTAGCATGTCAGGTGAGTTCTTGAAGTGAGAACCAGGCCAAATAGAATAAGCTGAGAGGGCAGGTATAAGGAAAATAAGACTGGGAAAGAGAGAATATGACAATAGAATGGCAGTAAACAGAGGCATAGAGTACAAAAGCAGGAAGTTATGCCGAACTTTTATAAAGCTCTGGTTAGGCCCCAACTGGAGTATTGCATTCAGTTCTGGTCATCAATCTTTAGGAAGAATGTGAGGGTCCTTGAGAGGGTGCAGAGGAGATTTACCAGAATGGTTCCAGGGATGAGGGATTTTAGTTACAAGGTTAGGCTGGAAAAGTTGGATTTGTTCTCTTTAGAGCAAAGGAGATTGAGGGGAGATTTAATGAAAGTGTACAAGACTATGACAGGCTTAGAGAAGTTAAACAAGGAAAAGCTGTTCCCATTAACTAATGGTACAAGGACTGGGTGACACAGATTGAAGGATTTGGGCAAGAGATGCAGGGAGAATATGAGGAAGAACTTTTCTATGCAGCGGGTGGGAATGGCCTGGAACTCATTGCCCACAAGGGTGGTGGAAATGGAAACAATCAATGATTTCAGAAGGAAATTTGATGGAAACTTGAAGGAAATAAGCCTGTAGGGTTACGGAGATCGAGTGGGGGAGTGGGAGAGATTGGATAGCTCCATGGAGAGCTGGCATAGATGCGATGGGCTGCAGGGCCTCCTTCTGTGCCGTAAATGACTCTATGACTCCTGAACCTCTTTAGTTAGCCACAGACTGACCACTTTCGGATGGAGTTTTTACTTTTAAATGGAGTGTAGATTCAGAGAATTATGAAATATTCCTTTAAATGTTTACCATTGCTCATCTTCCAACATATCTTTTAATCTAATTTCCCAATCTACCTTTGCCCACTTGCCCCTCATTCCAATGCAATTGGCTTAATTTAAGTTCAATACTCTAGTTTTGGATTCGTGTATGTCACTCTCAAACTCATTGTAAAATTCTATCATATTATGATCACTCTTTTCAGAGAATCCCTTGATATGAGATTACTAATTAATCCTGTCTCATTACACAAAACAAGATCGAAAATAGCCTCTTCTCTGATTGGTTCCATGACATATTGCTCTCCAAAAATGTCTCCAATACATTCCATGAACATGCTTTCCAAACCACTTTTGCTGATTTGATTTGTGTCATTTATATGAAGATTAAAGTCCCCCTCAATTATTGCATTGCCTTTGTTACAAGCTCTTCTTATTTCATGATTAATAGTCTGTCCAACAGTATAACTACTGTTAGGAGTCCTATAAACTACTCGCACCATTGTTTTCTGCCCCTTATCGCCACCTATATTATTCCACTTCCTGCTTCTCCGAGCCCAGATCCTTCCTCACAACTGTCCTTATGTCATTGTTTATTATCAGAGCTACCTGCACCGCCCCACCCCACGTCGCCTTTTCCATTTTGCCTAACTTTTCGAAACATCAAGCACCTTGGAATATATAGTTTCCATTCTTGTCTCTAATGGATATTAGATCAAACCCATTTACCTTTATTTGTGCCATTAATTCATCTATCTTGTTTCGAATGCTTTATGCACTCATGTAAAGTGTCTTTAATTTTAAGTTTTTACCATTTTCCCGATTTGGCCTTATTCACGGATGCACTATTACTGTTAAACTTTTTGCCCCTTCCTGTTCCACTTTGTATATCTTTACCCAATTAGTTACACTGCTCTGTGGCTTTGACTTTTCTCTTTAGGTTTATAGATTTCCCCTCACTTGAAGCCTTCCCAACTCTCATTTTCAGTTTAAAGCCCCACCTACAGCCCGCGTTATGAGTCACCAGGACACTTATCCCAGTCCAGCTTAAGTGGAGCCCGCCCAACGGGAACAGCGACCTCTTTCCCCAGTACTGGTGATAGTGCCCCATGAAGTGAAACCCCTGTGTCCCATACCATTCCTTGATACACACATTCAACTCTCTGATCTGATCTGATCAACTCTATGCCAATTTGCACATGGCTCAAGTTGTAATCCAGAGATTATTACCATTGAGGTTCTATTTGTTAATTTGAACTCTAGTTCCTGAAACTCCCACAGCAGAAACTCAGGAACTATATCATTGGTTCCTATATGGACCACAGCAACTGGATCCTCCCTATCCCACTCCAAGTTCTTCTCCAGCTGGAAGGAGATGTCTTTAACCCTGACATCTATCAGGCAACAAAACTTTTGGAGCTCTCAGCCACGACTACAGAGAACAGTATCTATTCCCCTCGCTGAAATATCAACTGTGGCTCAGTTGTTAGCACTCATGCCTCTCTGAGTCCAAAGGTTGTGGGTTCAAGATCCAATCCAGAAACTTGATCACAGAAATCTAAGCTGACACACACCAGTGCAGTACTGAGACAGTACTGTCAAGGTGTTGCTTTTTGGATAAGATGTTAAACTAAGGCGCTGTCTATGCGCTCAGATAGACATAAAAGATTCTATTGAAGAAAAGCAGCGGAGTTCTCCCTGGTCTCCTGGGCAATATTTTTCCTACAACATCGCAAAAATAGATACAAAGAATGCTGGAAATACTCAGCAGGTCCGGCAGCATCTGTGAACAGAGAAGCAGAGTTAACAATTCAGGTCAGTGACCCTTCATCAGAACTGGCAAAGGTTAGAAATGTAATAGGTTTTAAGCAAATAAAGCGGGGGTGAGACAAGAAATAACAAAAGGCAAGGTGTTGATAGGACACGGTCACAGAGAGTAACTGATCAGATGGCCATGGAGCAAAGGCAAATGGTATGTTAATAGTGTGTTGAAAGACAAAGCGTTAGTGCCGAGAGGGTGTTAATGGACAGAAAAATGAACCACCCTGGCCCAAAGCACAAACATGAAAAAAACAGTGGGCAAGCACATGGTGAGAAAAATGAATGATGAAACAAACTCAAATAAAATCCCCTCCTAACAGCACTGTGGGTGTACCTACCTCACATGGACTGCAGCGGTTCAAGAAGGCAGCTCACCACCACCTTCTCAAGGGCAATTAGGGATGGGCAATAAATGCTGGCCTGGCCAGTGACACCCACATCCCATGAATGAATAAAAAAAAAAAATTTTGCCTGCCAATCTTTGATTATAATTTACCTGGCCCAGTTCCGTTCTCACCACATTGAAGTTAGCCCACCCTAATTAATTATTTTTACTCTGGATTGCTCCTTGTTCTTTTCCATAGCTCACCTGAATCTTATGATACAATGATCACTGTCCGCTAAATGTTCCCCTACAGACACCTGAGCCACTTGACCCACCTGATTTCCCAGAACCAGATCCAGCAATGCCTCCTTCCTCATTGGACTGTAAACATACTGATCCAAACATTTTTCCTAAACTCGCATCAGAAACGCTTCCCCCTCCTTGCTCTTTACCTTTTTACTATCCCAGTCTACATTAAGATCATTAAAGTCCCCCATTATAACCACTCTATAGTTTTTGCACCTCTCTGCAATTTCCTCTCTATCTTCCCCACCAGTTGGTGACCTATAGAAAATGCCCAGGAGTGTAATGGTACCTCTAATGTTTCTAAGCTCTAACCAAATAGATTCTGTCTTTGGCTCATCTAGAACATCATCTCTCTCCAACCCTGTAATATTATACTTAATCAATACTGCCACTCTTCCTCCTTTCTTTCCTCAGTATCCAGTCCTGTCTCATTTTTGAGCCAGGTCTCCGTTATCACAACAACATCATGGCTACCTGTGCCTGTAGCTCACAAACCATATTTAATACACACTGTGCATTCACATGCATGTACAGTGAACACAAGTTAGGACTTATTGCATTTCCTTTTACTCTGACCCCAACTAACATCTTACTCTTTCTTACTCTAGTGCGCCCTGTCTCTCCCAATTCTCTGTGCACTTTGTTTTTTCTCTAATGCTGTCTCCTGGTTCCCATCTCCCTGCAATGTAGTTCAAACCCTCCCCAATAGCACTAGCAAACTGCCCCACAAGGACATTGGTCCTGACACTGTTCAGGTACAACTTGTCTGGCCTGTACAGTTCCCATCTCCACCAAAATGATGCCAATGGTCAAGGAATCTAAAGGCCTCCCTCCTGAACCATCTCTCCAGCCACGCATCCATCTGCTATATCCTCTTAGTTCTATATTCACTAAAGCATGGCACTGGGAGTAATCAGAAGATTACTACATTTGAGGTCTTGCTTGCTAGTTTCTTTCCTAGCTCCCTAAAATCTACCTGCAGGACCTCATTCCTCTTTCGACCTATGTCGCTGGTATCGAATGGACCATGACCTCTGGCTGTGCACCCTCCCCCCTCAGAGTGCTCTGCAGCTGCTCAGTGATATCCTTGATCCTGGCACCATACAGGCAATATACCATCCTAAATCCACGTCTGTGGCCGCAGAAACACCTGTCTGTTCACCTAACTATAGAATCCCCTTTCACTACTGCTTCTCCAATCTTCTTCTTTCCCCCCTGGACAGCTGAGCCAGCCATAGTGCCACAGGACTTTACTCTGGCTGCACTCCCGAGATACAGTTTGGAGAGCAAGATGCAATCAGGGGTCTCCTGCACTACCTGCCTGTAAAGGCCTGCTCAGGTTGGGAAAAAGAACCAACCCGAACCCATGCCGATCCACAGCGGACCCGAGTCCGACTCGGCCTGAGTCCCTCCAATTTCATCCTGAGCCCAGCCCGGCCTGAGCCCAACCCCAAATCAACCAAACCCAACCATCCCTTGACTTACCTTCCGACTGGGATGCTCCAGGAAGCTGCAGTGCGTGTGTGATGATGTCATAGTGATGTCACTCGCTCACTGCGCAGACTCAGTTTCGTCCCGGAATCCCAGCTCAGGTAAGTTTTTTATTTTTAATACTTACCGGCAGAGCACTTGCAGTTTGTGTCCGGCCCGACCCGACCTGAGCCCGAAAGAGGGGCTCGACCCGACCCAAACCCGACACATGTCGTCGGGTCCCGTCGGGTTCGGGTCGGGTAGCAGGCCTTTACCTGCCTGGTCCTCCTTGACTATCTGGTGGTTACCTATCCCCTCCATGCCTGCAGGGTGACTACACCCAGAAACATGCTATCCACAAAACTCTTAGCCTCATGGATGCACCTCAGCGATTCCAGCTGCAGTCAAGCTCTGAAACCCAGAGCTCTAGCTGATGACACTTCCTTCACATGTGGTTGTCCAGGACACGCAAAATGGCCTGGAGCTCCCACATGGAACAGAATGTGCCCTCCAGGCTTCCAAGATGCTCTGCCATGGCTCAATTTATTAAACTACTAACAGACTTAACAGAAATAAAAGACTTAAATAAATAAACACTCACCAGCTACTCACAAATCAGTGCTTCCCTTGTGCTGATGTCTGTTAATTTTATAGAGTTAACTTAAATGTTTTTTACTTAACTCTTATTATCTATATAGCTCAGATTTTTATCCTTCTGTGCTGTAACCAATCTATGATTCTACTACGATTCCCTGGCATGCAGACATTGCAGAAGTGGTTGTCCGGGATGGCAATGCCCTCCACAAATTCCCACAAAGCACCAGTTGCGGAACACTACTGAACTCCACTTGCACCAAATTCCCAACTTTTGCAATCTGCGATGCACTCTGCTTATGATGTAATCTGTTTGTGAAGCACTCTGTTTACGATACAATCTGTTTACAATACAGTCTGTTTGCCATGCAATCAGTTAAGATGTACTCTGCGAAGCACTCAGTTTATGATGTAACTGTTTGTGAAGCACTCTATTTACCATGCAATCTGTTTGCCATGCAATCTGTTAACGATACACTCTGTCTATGATCGACTCTGTGCATCAGCAGCTACTGTTTATTTTTATAAATCCTTTCGAGCCTCACCCAAGTTAAAAGTAATGACTCAGCTTCTTCTCACAGTGTAATTAGCATATATTAGCATATATTCAGGCCAACACTTACAGCTGATTGACAGGCAGCTTCTGTTAATTTTGGCTAACCTGCAGTTTCTTTTACAGTTTGTAAATTCTAAGACTTCAAAAAGTTAAACTAAAGTTCAGTTGGACACTACTCAGCCACTACTACTGACCAGAGAGCGACACTTACACCGAATTCCTAAATTTTGTACTCTGCTTGCAATGTAAAATTTGATGTAGATTCACCATCACACAATAACACTAATGCACAAATTCCGAATATATCCCACTTTTCCAATTCATATGTAGCAACTGTAACTAAACAAACTGCATAATCCAGATATTATACAACCCAACAACAAAGCACACTGTGGATTTATCAGATTAATGCACAATCCAATTGCAAAAGTGCTGTGCATATCCAGATTCACAGAATCACAGAATTGTTACAGTGCAGAAGGAGACCAGTTGGCCCATCATGTCTGCACTGACTCTTCGAAAGAGCAATACACTCAGTTCAATTACCCTGCCTTCTCTCCATAACCCCGCACGTTCTTCATTTTTATATAACAGTCTAATTCCCTTTTGAATGCTTCAATTGAACCTGCCTCCACCACACTCTCAGGCCGTGAATTCCAGACCGTAACCGCTCACTGCGTGAAAACATTTTTCCTCATGTCACTTTTGCTTCTCTTACCAAATGCTTTAAATCAGTGCCCCCTTGTTCTCGATCCTTTCACAAGTGGGAACAGTTTCTCTCTATCTACTCTATCCATCCATGATGATAATCCAGATTCATACACAACCCAATTACAAAACACACTGTGTATAATCCACATTCATACACAACCCAATTACAAAACACGCTGTGCATAAACCACATTCATACACAACCCAATTACAAAACACGCTGTGCATAAACCACATTCATACACAACCCAATTACAAAACACACTGTGCATAATCCACATTCATACACAACCCAATTACAAAACACGCTGTGCATAATCCACATTCATACACAACCCAATTACAAAACACACTGTGCATAATCCACATTCATACACAACCCAATTACAAAACACACTGTGCATAATCCACATTCATACACAACCCAATTACAAAACACGCTGTGCATAAACCACATTCATACACAACCCAATTACAAAACACACTGTGCATAATCCACATTCATACACAACCCAATTACAAAACACACTGTGCATAATCCACATTCATACACAACCCAATTACAAAACACACTGTGTATAATCCAGATTCATACACAACCCAATTACAAAACACACTGTGCATAATCCACATTCATCCACAACCCAATTACAAAACACACTGTGCATAATCCACATTCATACACAACCCAATTACAAAACACGCTGTGCATAAACCACATTCAAACACAACCCAATTACAAAACACACTGTGTATAATCCACATTCATACACAACCCAATTACAAAACACGCTGTGCATAAACCACATTCAAACACAACCCAATTACAAAACACACTGTGTATAATCCACATTCATACACAACCCAATTACAAAACACGCTGTGCATAAACCACATTCATACACAACCCAATTACAAAACACACTGTGCATAATCCACATTCATACACAACCCAATTACAAAACACACTGTGCATAATCCACATTCATACACAACCCAATTACAAAACACACTGTGCATAATCCACATTCATACACAACCCAATTACAAAACACACTGTGCATAATCCACATTCATACACAACCCAATTACAAAACACACTGTGCATAATCCACATTCATACACAACCCAATTACAAAACACACTGTGCATAATCCACATTCATACACAACCCAATTACAAAACACACTGTGCGTAATCCACATTCATACACAACCCAATTACAAAACACACTGTGCATAATCCACATTCATACACAACCGAATTACAAAACACACTGTGCGTAATCCACATTCATACACAACCCAATTACAAAACACACTGTGCGTAATCCACATTCATACACAACCCAATTACAAAACACACTGTGCATAATCCACATTCATACACAACCCAATTACAAAACACACTGTGCATAATCCACATTCATACACAACCCAATTACAAAACACACGGTGCATAATCCACATTCATACACAACCCAATTACAAAACACACTGTGCATAATCCACATTCATACACAACCCAATTACAAAACACACTGTGCATAATCCACATTCATACACAACGCAATTACAAAACACACTGTGCATAATCCACATTCATACACAACCCAATTACAAAACACACTGTGCATAATCCACATTCATACACAACCCAATTACAAAACACACTGTGCATAATCCACATTCATACACAACCCAATTACAAAACACACTGTGCATAATCCACATTCATACACAACCCAATTACAAAACACACTGTGCATAATCCACATTCATACACAACCCAATTACAAAACACACTGTGTATAATCCACATTCATACACAACCCAATTACAAAACACGCTGTGCATAAACCACATTCATACACAACCCAATTACAAAACACACTGTGTATAATCCACATTCATACACAACCCAATTACAAAACACACTGTGTATAATCCACATTCATACACAACCCAATTACAAAACACACTGTGCATAATCCACATTCATACACAACCCAAATACAAAACACACTGTGTATAATCCACATTCATACACAACCCAATTACAAAACACACTGTACATAATTCACATTCATACACAACCCAATTACAAAACACACTGTGTGTAATCCAGATTCATACACAACCCAATTACAAAACACACTGTGTATAATCCACATTCATACACAACCCAATTACAAAACACGCTGTGCATAAACCACATTCATACACAACCCAATTACAAAACACACTGTGCATAATCCACATTCATACACAACCCAATTACAAAACACGCTGTGCATAAACCACATTCATACACAACCCAATTACAAAACACACTGTGCATAATCCACATTCATACACAACCCAATTACAAAACACACTGTGTGTAATCCAGATTCATACACAACCCAATTGCAAAACACACTGTGTATAATCCACATTCATACACAACCCAATTACAAAACACGCTGTGCATAAACCACATTCATACACAACCCAATTACAAAACACACTGTGCATCATCCACATTCATACACAACCCAATTACAAAACACACTGTGTATAATCCACATTCATACACAACCCAATTGCAAAACACGCTGTGCATAAACCACATTCATACACAACCCAATTACAAAACACATTGTGCATAATCCACATTCATACACAACCCAATTACAAAACACACTGTGCATAATCCACATTCATACACAACCCAATTACAAAACACACTGTGCATAATCCACATTCATACACAACCCAATTACAAAACACACTGTGCATAATCCACATTCATACACAACCCAATTACAAAACACACTGTGCATAATCCACATTCATACACAACCCAATTACAAAACACACTGTGCATAATCCACATTCATACACAACCCAATTACAAAACACACTGTGCATAATCCACATTCATACACAACCCAATTACAAAACACACTGTGCATAATCCACATTCATACACAACCCAATTACAAAACACACTGTGCATAATCCACATTCATACACAACCCAATTACAAAACACACTGTGCATAATCCACATTCATACACAACCCAATTACAAAACACACTGTGTATAATCCACATTCATACACAACCCAATTACAAAACACACTGTGCATAATCCACATTCATACACAACCCAATTACAAAACACACTGTGCATAATCCACATTCATACACAACCCAATTACAAAACACACTGTGTATAATCCACATTCATACACAACCCAATTACAAAACACACTGTGCATAATCCAGATTCAGCTAATGTGATACCATTATTCAAGAAGGGTAGCAGGGATAAACCAGGTAATTACAGGCCAGTGAATCGAACATCAGTTGTTGGTAATATTGGAAATAATTCTGAGGGACAGGATTAATCTCATTAATTAATTTAGATTCATACACAGTTCCATCACCAACAGCAACTAGCCACAAAATTAGACTCCATAGTCCCACTGATTTTGTTGCTTCAGAAAACTGGTGCAACAATAATGGTGGGGAGTCTGGGCCTGGTTATATCTGGCACTGCCCACACAGACCCCATGCTTTTCAGGACAACAGTGCGGGCGCCTCTTGCTGAAAGATTGCAGCATGGGCAGATTGTGATGTCAGTCAGCGCCTATAGCTGATTTGGTACCCAACCTGCTATTTTGGTTCTCAGGCCCGGTTCACGTCCTCTCTTAAATATGCGCAGCTGAACATCGTGCTAGCACAAGGGAACCCACATCCCCCATCTCCCCAATTCGTGCCAGCAAAATTTAAAGAGATCACCATTAAATTTTCAGGTCAGATGCCCTTCACTTTCTTTTTGCCGCTGCAGAGTTAGTGGGAGTACTGCTTACTGAGTACTGGGTCCTGTGTACTGAGTAATTTTTACTGTGTACTGTGCACTGTGTACTCAGTCCTGTGTAATGACTACTGAGTACTTAGTATTGAGTACTGTGTACTGTGCACTGTGTACTCAGTACTGTGTATTGAGTACTGTGTACTCAGTATTGTGTATTGAGTACTGTGTACTGTGTGCTCAGTACTGTGTATTGAGTACTGTGCACTGTGTACTCAGTACTGTGTATTGAGTACTGTGTACTCAGTATTATGTATTGAGTACTGTGTACTGTGCGCTCAGTACTGTGTATTGAGTACTGTGTACTGTGCACTGTGTACTCAGTACTGTGTATTGAGTACTGTGTACTGTGTACTGAGTATTGTGCATTGAGTACTGTGTACTGTGCACTGTGTACTCAGTACTGTGTATTGAGTACTGTGTACTGTGTACTCAGTATTGTGTATTGAGTACTGTGCACTGTGTACTCAGTACTGTGTATTGAGTACTGTGTACTGTGTACTCAGTATTGTGTATTGAGTACTGTGCACTGTGTACTCAATACTGTGTACTGACTACTGAGTACTGAGCATTGTGTACTGTGCACTGTCCACTGCATTGCACACTGTACTGTGTGATGAGCACTGTTTACTGTGTACTGAGTACTGTGTACTGAACACAGGAACGTAAGGAATAAGAAATAGGAGCAAGCGTAGGCCATTCGGCCTATCGAGCCTTCTCCACCATTCGATAAGATCATGGATGATCTGATTGTGGCCTCAATGTCACCTTCCTGTCTGTCCCCCCATAACCCTTCAAACCCTTGCCAATCAAAAATCTATCTAACTCAGCCTTGAATATATACAATGACCCAGCTTCCACTGCTCTCTGAGGAAGAGAATTTCAAAGATTAACGACTCCCTGAGAGAAAAAATGTCTCCTCATTTCAACCTTAAATGGGAGATCCCTATTTTTTAACTGTGTCCCCTAGTTCTAGACTCCCCCACAAGGGGAAACAATCTCAGCAGCTATCCTGTCAAGTCTCCTCAGGATCTTATATGTTTCAATCATATCACCTCTCACTCTTCTAAACTCCAATGATTATAGGCTCAACCTGCTCAACCTTTCCTCATAAAATCATAGAATTATAGAAAGCTTACGGCTCAGAAAGAGGCCACTTGGCACATCATGTCTGTGCCTTTAAATATAAGATAACCCCTTCATCCCAGGAATCAATCAAGTGAGCCTTCTCTGAACTGCTTCTATACAATTATATCCTTTCTTAAGTAAGGAGATCACAACTGTACATAATACTCCAGATGCAGTCTAAGGCCATGTACAGCTGTAGCAACTCTTCCCTACTTTTGTACCCAATTCCCCTTGCAATAAATGCCAACATTCCATTTGCCTTCTCAATCACTTGCTGTACCTGCATACTAAGTTTTTGTGATTCATGTACGAGGACACCCAGATCCCTTCATACCCTAGAGTTCTGCAGTCTTGCTCCATTCAATTAATATACTGCTTTTCTATTCTTCCTGACAAAGTGAAAAAGTTTACATTTTCCCACATTATAGTCCATCTGCCAAATTTTTGCCCACTCACTTAGCCGATCTAAATCCCTTGGTAGACTCGTTACCTCCTCCTGACAGCCTACTTTCCCACCTATCTTTGTGTCATCAACAAATGTAGCTACCATACGTTCAGTCCCTTCCCCCAGCCCTGTGGCACTCCACTAGTTACAGCTTACCAACCCAAAAATGACCCATTTATCCCCACACTCTGCTTCCTGTTAGCTAACCAATCCTCTTACCATGCTAATATATTATCCCCTACACCAGGTGCTCTTATTTTGTGCAGTAACCTTTGATGTTTCACCTTATCAAATGCCTTTTGGAAATCCAAGTACACCACATCTACAGGTTCCCCTTTATCCATCCTGCTTATTACTTCCTCAAAGAACTCCAATAAATTAGTCAAACACGTTTTCCCTTTCACAAAACCATGTCGGCTCTGCCTGGATGTATTATGATTTTCGAAATGTCCTTTATAAAGGATTCTAGCATTTTCCCTACAACAGGTGTTAAACTAACTGGCCGATGGTTTCCTACTTTCTGTCTCCCTCCTTTCTTGAACAGAGCTGTCACATTTTCCAGTCCACTGGGACCTTTCCATAATCTAGGGAATTTTGGAAGATCACAACCAATGCATCTACTATCTCTGCAGCCACTTCTTTTAAGACCCTAGGATGCAGGCTATCAGGTGCAGGAGACTTGTAGCCTTTAGTTCTAATAGTTTTCCTTTTTCCCTAGTGAATGTGCTTGTTTTAAGTTCCTCCCTCCCTCCTACTTCTTGATTTTCACGTATTCTTGGGATTTTTTTTGTCTTCAATGGTAAAGACTAACTCAAAATACCTGTTCAATGCTTCCACCATTTCCTTGTTTCTCATTATTAATTCCCCAGTCTCACCCTCTAAGGGACCAATACTCACTTTAGTTACTCCTTTCCTTTTTCCTTGTAGAACCTGTTACTCTGTTTTTATATTTCTAGCTAACTTTCTCTCATACTCTAATTTCTCCCTCCTTTTTTAAGTCATTCTGTGCAGTATTGTATATTTTTTCTTTCAATTTGAAACTATCCTTAACTTTGATGGTTAGTCATGGATGGTGTATCCTTCTCATAGTCTTTCTCTCTTAGTGGAATATAGCTTTGCTGAGAATTATGAAAAATATCCTTAAATGTCTGCCACTGCTTCTCTACTGTTCTACCTTTCAACCTACTTCCACATTTCACTTTAGCTAACTCTGTCCTCATACCCTTGTAATTGCCTTTATTTAAAAGTTTAAGATATTAGTCTTAGACCCACACTTCTCACCCTCAAACAGAATGTGAAATTCTTTCATGTTATGATCACTATTGCCTAGAGGCTCCTTTAACATGATATCTGTCACACACACAAGAGGTGCGATGATACAAAAGTTATGGACAAAATCTGAAAGGTTATAAAAACTGACTTTGTCTTTAAAAAATGTACCTTTCTTTCAAAACAAAAGAACTATGTGCTCAAAAAATGGCTGCCGAAGGAAAAGGACTTGGCCTCTGTATATTCAAATTATCTGACAGGGACAAAGGAAAATCTTCAAAGCGATGAGGTGTCAATTCACCATTTACACCCATCCTAAAATATTCCAGAATTGAATGGATTCTTCTGAAACAAAGAAGGCATGAAGTACCCATGTCCTGGACCATTGTGTGATAACCATGGGTGATAGACCAAAACGCCCCCTACCAGAAGGTGAGATGTAACACAGCTTTACCTTAAAAAGCAGCTGAGAGAGAGGGAGGGAGAGACATCCCAGAAAGCAACAATTAAACAACTGACAGGAGGAGGAGGCTCCATAAATATCCCCATCCTCAACGATGGTGGAGCCCAGCACATTAGTACAAAAGACAAGGCTGAAGCATTTACATCCATTTTCCGCCAGAAGTGCCACATGGAAGATGCATCACGGCCTCCTCCTGAAGTCCCCAGTATCACAGGGCGGCACAGCGGCTAGCTACCCGGGTTCAGTTCTGGGTACTACCTGTGCGGAGTTTGCAAGTTCTCCCTGTGACCGTGTGGGTTTCCTCCGGGTGTCCGGTTTCCTCCCACATGCCAAAGACTTGCGGGTTGATAGGTAAATTGGCCATTGTAAAAATTGCCCCTAGTGTAGGTAGGCGGTAGGAGAATTGTGGGGATGTGAGAGGGAAAATAGGATTAATGTAGGATTAATATAAATGTGTCGTTGATGGTCGTTGTGGACTTGTTGGGCCGAAGGGCCTGTTTTGGGGTTGTATCTCTCTATGACATCACAGATGCCAGTTTTCAGCCAATCCAATTCACTCCATGTGATATCAAGAAACAGCTGAAGGCATTGGATACCGCAAAGGCTATGGGCCCTAATAACATGCCGGCAATAGTACTGAATACTTGTGCTTCAGAACTAGCCACACCCCTACCCAAGCTGTTCCAGTACAGCTACAACACTGGAATCTACCTGTCAATGTGGAAAATTGCCCAGGTATGTCCTGTACACAAAAAGCAGGACAAATCTAACCTGGCCAATTACCGCCCTATCAGTATCCTCTTGATCATCAGCAAAGTGATGGAAGGTGTCTTTGACAGTGCGATCAAGCGGCATATTCTCAGCAATAATCTGCTCACTGACGGTCAGTTTGGGTTCCGCCAGGGCTACTCAGCTCCCAACCTCATTACAGCCTTGATTTAAACATGGACAAAAGAGCTGAACTCCAGAGGTGAGGTGAGAGTGACTGCCCTTGACATCAAGGCAGCATTTGACCAAATATGGCATCAAGGAGTCCTAGCAAAACTGAAGTCAATAGGAATCAGGGGAAAAACTCTCTGCTGGTTGGAGTCATACTGTGCACAAAGGAAGATGGTTGTGGTTCTTAGAGGTCAATCATCTCAGTCCCAGGACATCACTGCAGGAGTTCCTCAGGGTAGTGTCCTAGGCCCAACCATCTTCAGTTGCTTCATCAATGACCTTCCAGAAGTAGGGATGTTCGCTGATGATTGCACAATGTTCAGCACCTGTCACGACGCCTCAGATACTGAAGCAACCCATGTCCACATGCAGCAAGACCTGGACAATATCCAGGCTTGGGCTGATAAGTGGCAAGTAACATTTATGCCACACAAGTGCCAGGAAATGAGCATCTCGAACAAGAGAGAATATAAACATCTCCCCTTGACATTCAATGGCATTACCATCGCTGAATCCCCCACTATCACTAGGGGCTACCATTGACCAGAAAATGAACTGGACCAGCCACATAAATGCTGTGGCTACAAGAGCATGCCAGAGGCTGTGAATTCTGCAGCGGGTAACTCACCTCCTGTCTCCCCAAAGCCTGTCACCATCTGCAAGGCATAAATTAGGAATATGATGGAATACTCTCCACTTGCCTGGATGGGTGCAGCTCCAACAACACTCAAGAAGCTCGACACCATCCAGGACAAAGCAGCCCACTTGATTGGTACCCCATCTACCACCCTCAACCACCAATGCACGGTGCCAGCAGTGTGTACCATCTACAAGATGCACTGCAGCAACTCACTAAGGCTCCTTCGACAGCACCTTCCAAACCCACAACCTCTACCACCTAGAAGGACAAGGGCCGCAGATGCACCACCACCACGTGCAAGTTCCCCTCCAAGCCACACACCATCCTGACTTGGAACTATTTCGCCGTTCCTTCACTGTTGCTGGGTCAAAATCCTGGAACTCCCTTCCGAACAGCAGTGTGGGTATACCTACCTCACATGGACTGCAGCGGTTCAAGAAAGCAGCTCACCACCACCTTCTCAAGGGCAATTAGGGAAAGATAATAAATGCTGGCCTTGCCAGTGATGTCAACATCCCCCGAACGAATAAAAAAAAGGTGGGCGTTGAACAGTGAGAACAAGCCAAATATCACCATGTAGCTGTAACAAATTGGGGGCTTGAAGCCAGAATCTGAACCGCCAGGCAAACGAGAGATTTGGAAAAATGGAAGGAAAATTGACCTCTAAAATCGTGAAAAATAAGCAAACAGGTTTTCTTGTATTCTTCTGGGGGTTTTTTCTCTATGGTAGTAGGAACAAAGGTGGCCACATTTAATGTGAAGGCATCTGTACAGCAGGAAGAGATATCAAGAACAAAGAACAAAGAACAGCACAGGAACAGGCCATTCGGCCCTCCAAGCCTGCGCCGATCTTGATGCCTT
Organism: Heterodontus francisci; assembly: GCF_036365525.1. Lineage (NCBI taxonomy): Eukaryota > Metazoa > Chordata > Chondrichthyes > Heterodontiformes > Heterodontidae > Heterodontus > Heterodontus francisci. The sequence goes on from NC_090401.1 coordinate 5,376,781, forward strand.
GACGATATCCCATGAGAAGTTAAATAAATTAAGTTCTGAAGAAATCAAAACGTTTAGCTACAGAAGTGAGAATCATTTTCAACCAAAAACCAAAGAAACCTGAACTGGTGAAAGGTCCAGCTAACTATTTTAAACGTACCCCTGAACTAGAAGACGACGGCATGGAAGCAGAGTCTGAAAAAATAATTCTAGCTGGAATCCAATTGCAGATAAAAAGGGAAGAAATGCAGTTGTAGTTGAAAAGAGAAGAGATGCAGTTTCAAAAGGAAAAGGAGGACTGAGAATTTCAGAAGGAAAAGGAAGAGAGAAAGCTTCAGCTTCAAAAGGAAAGAGAAGAAAGGGAATTTCAGAGGGCGAAAGAGGAAAGAGAGTTGAAACAATTTGAGTTGGCAAGGTACTTACCTCGGGGATTCGCGGCCTTCATCCAGGGAGAAGATTCGGAGGGCGGAATTCCGGACCGGTAAGTATAGAAAACTTACGTCTGGTAAAAAAAAACTGAAAAAAAAGCTAACAAAAAAACTGAAAGTGACGTCACAGGAAAGCTGTGACCTGATTGTCTGGTAGGGAATTTGTACTGAATTTGAAAATAAAACATTGATAAAAATTGATTAAAACCCTAATTAACTAATTAATAAGTAGAGTAACTAAACCAGAGGGAGGAGATTACAGTATTTAGTTAGCATTTAATATTTATAGTAGAAACCTAGCACTGGGGACCATATAGTTAATTCTAACATAATTTAGTAAGGATTTAATAAGTATTTATTTATTTTAAATTAATTTATTAATTAGTGCTAGAACTGTCAGTTAGAGGTGTAAAGTGCTTCACCTGTGAGATGTGGGAGGTCCGTGACACTCCCAGTGTTCCGGACGACTACATCTGCAGGAAGTGTACCCAGTTGCAGCTCCTCACAGACCACATGGATCGGTTGGAGCAGCAACTGGATGCACTTAGCAATAGTTATAGGGGACTCTATAGTCAGGGGCACAGATAGGCACTTCTGTGGACGTGAAAGAGACTCCAGGATGGTACGTTGCCTCCCTGGTGCCAGGGTCAAGGATGTCTCTGAACGGACAGGGGGCATTCTGAAGGGGGAGGGTGAACAGCCAGAGGTTGTGGTACACATCGGTACCAACGACATAGACAGGAAGAGTGACGAGGTCCTTCAGGGGGAGTTTAGGGAGTTAGGTAGTAAGTTAAAAGACAGGACCCCTATGGTTGTAATCTCAGGATTACTCCCTGTGCCACATGCCAGTGAGGCTAGAAATAGGAAGATAGTGCAGCTAAACATGTGGTTGAACAGCTGGTGTAGGAGGGAGGGTTTCAGATATCTGGATCATTGCGATCTCTTCACAGACAGGTGGGACCTGTACAAGAAGGATGGGTTGCATCTAAACTGGAGTGGCACAAATATCCTGGCTGCGAGGTTTGCTAGCGTCACTCGGGAGGGTTTAAACTAGTGTGGCAGGGGGATGGGAACCAGAGCAGCAGGACAGCAGGTGAAATAAATGAGGGGGAACTAGTAAATAAGGCCAGTAAGACTAAGAGGAAGAGCAGACAGGGAGATGTTGCTGAGCACAGCGGGACTGGTGGTCTGAAGTGCATTTGTTTCAATGCGAGAAGTGTAACAGGTATGGCAGATGAACTTAGAGCTTGGATTAGTACTTGGAACTATGATGTTGTTGCTATTACAGAGACTTGGTTGAGGGAAGGACAGGATTGGCAGCAAAATGTTCCGGGATTTAGAAGCTTCAGGTGGGAAAGAGGGAGCTGTAAAAGGGGTGGGGGAGTTGCATTACTGGTTAAGGAGAATATCACAGTTGTACTGCGGGAGGACACCTCGGAGAGGTTGTGCAGCGAGGCAATATGGGTGGAGCTCAGGAATAGGAAGGGTGCAGTCACGATGTTGGGGGTTTACTACAGGCCTCCCAACAGCCAGCGGGAGGTAGAGGAGCAGATATGTAGACAGATTTTGGAAAGATGTACAGGTAACTTCCCCTATATTGACTGGGACTCACTTAGTGCTAGGGGCTTGGATGGGACAGAATTTGTAAGGAGCATCCAGGAGGGCTTCTTGAAACAATACGTAGATAGTCCAACTAGGGATGGGGCCGTACTGGACCTGGTATTGGGGAATGAGCCCAGCCATGTGGTCGAAGTTCCAGTAGGGGAGCATTTCGGGAGCAGTGACCATAATTCCATAAGTTTTAAGGTACTTGTGGATAAGGATAAGAGTAGTCCACGGGTGAAGGTGCTAAATTGGGGGAAGGCAAATTATAACAATATTAGGCAGGAACTGAAGAATTTAGATTGTGGGCGGCTGTTTGAGGGTAAATCAACATCTGACATGTGGGAGTCTTTCAAAAGTCTGTTGATTAGAATCCAGGACCAGCAGGATAAGTTTGGCATGTTTCGGGAACCTTGGATAACGCGGGATATTGTGAGCCTAGTCAAAAAGAAAAAGGAAGCATTTGTAATGGCTGGAAACAGACGAAGCCCTTGAGGAATATAAAGACAGTAGGAAGGAACTTAAGCAAGGAGTCAGGAGGGCTAAAAGGGATCATGAAAAGTCATTGGCAAACAGGATTAAGGAAAATCCCAAGGCTTTTTATACCAATATAAAGAACAAGAGGGTAACCAGGGAAAGGGTTGGCCCACTCAAGGACAGAGGAGGGAATCTATGTGTGGAACCAGAGGAAATGGGCGAGGTACTAAATGAGTACTTTGCATCAGTATTCACCAAAGAGAAGGACTTGGTGGATGATGAGTCTAGGGAAGGGAGTGTAGATAGTCTGGGTCATGTCATTATCAAAAGGGAGGAGGTGTTGGGCGTCTTGCAAAGCATTAAGGTAGATAAGTCCCCAGGGCCTGATGGGATCTACCCCAGAATACTGAGGGAGGCAAGGGAAGAAATTGTTGGGGCCTTGACAGAAATCTTTGTATCCTCATTGGCTACAGGTGAGGTCCCAGAGGACTGGAGAATAGACAATGTTGTTCCTTTGTTTAAGAAGGGTAACAAGGATAATCCAGGAAATTAGAGGCCAGTGAGCCTTACGTCAGTGGTAGGGAAATTATTAGAGAGAATTCTTCGGGACAGGATTTACTCCCATTTGGAAACAAATGGACTTATTAGCGAGAGGCAGCATGGTTTTGTGAAGGGGAGGTTGTGTCTCACTAATTTGATTGAGTTTTTTGAGGAAGTGACGAAGATGACTGATGAAGGAAGGGCAGTGGATGTTGTCTATATGGACTTCAGTAAAGCCTTTGATAAGGTCCCTCATAGCAGACTGGTACAAAAGGTGAAGTCACACGGGATCACACGGTGAGCTGGCAAGATGGATACAGAATTGGCTCGGTCATAGAAGACAGAGGGTAGCAGTGGAAGGGTGCTTTTCTGAATGGAGGGATGTGACTAGTGGTGTTCCGCAGGGATCAGTGCTGGGTCCTTTGCTGTTTGCAGTATATATAAATGATTTGGAGGAAAATGTAGCTGGTCTGATTAGTACGTCTGCAGACGACACAAAGGTTGGTGGAGTTGCGGATAGCGATGAAGATTGTCAGAGGATACAGCAGGATATAGATCGGTTGGAGGCTTGGGAGGAGAAATGGCAGATGGAGTTTAATCCGGACAAATGTGAGGGAATGCATTTTGGAAGATCGAATACAGGTGGGAAGTATACAGTAAATGGCAGAACCCTTAGGAGTATTGACAGGCAGAGAGATCTGGGCGTACAGGTCCACAGATCACTGAAAGTGGCAACACAGGTGGATAAGGTAGTCAAGAAGGCATACGGTATGCTTGCCTTCATCGGTCGGGGTATAAAGTATAAAAATTGGCAAGTCATGCTGCAGCTGCACAGAACTTTAGTTCAGCCACACTTAGAATATTGCGTGCAATTCCGGTTGCCACACTACCAGAAGGACGTGGAGGCTTTGAACAGCGTACAGAAGAGGTTTACCTCTGGTCTGGAGGGCATTAGCTATGAGGAGAGGTTGGATAAACTCAGATTGTTTTCACTGGAACGACAGAGGTGGAGGGACGACATGATAGAGGTTTACAAAGTTATGAGCGGCATGGACAGAGTGGATAGTCAGAAGCTTTTTCCCAGGATGGAAGAGTCAGTTACTAGGTTTAAGGTGTGAGGGGCAAAGTTTAGAAGGGATGTGCGAGGCAAGTTCTTTACACAGAGGGTGGTGAGTGCCTGGATTTCAAGAGGCATCTTGACAACTACATGAATGGGATGGGAATAGAGGGATACGGTCCCCGGAAGAGCAGAAGGTTTTAGTTTAGGCAGGCATCATGATCGGCGCAGGCTTGGCGGGCCGAATGGCCTGTTCCTGTGCTGTACTGTTCTTTGTTCTTTGTCGCAAACACAAAATGAGAGTGCTACCAGCCACTCAAACCTTATCCCCAATTCAGAGCAAAACGAAGTACTGAGACACTCAAGATTAGTGTCCTAATTTAATGCTGAGGAGGTTGAGTCGTTTGAGAAAACCAAGCTAAAATGGTCGAAAGAATTTTGGACTCTCCTCTTACAAGGCATGTTCGTGGGTAGGGCTTGTAAAGTTTTTTCTCAGAAGAAAGTTCCTCTGATTATGAACAAACTAAAACTGCAGTTCTAAACACATACACGCTCGTAAACAGAAGCACATAGACAGAAATTCAGACACACCTGGAAAAGACCCACACTGAATTCAAAAGAATTGAACATCTCTCAAGCTAAACCCTTATTTGAAAATTTAAGAGAAGTGATGTTGCTGGAAGAATTTAAAAATAGCATCCCAGTTCATATAAGGACCCATATTGAAGAACAAAGAGTTAGCAGAGTAAGAGAAGCAGCAAAAATCGCCAACAATTATGAATTTATTCAAAAATCCTGAACCCAGAATAAAATTGGCTCTCGTAACTCTGACAAGCTAGAGAGAGATAGCAGGGATGCAGAGGAAGCAGAAATGGGCTCAAGAGAAAATGACAGTAGGGAAGGAAAACCAGATCAGTCTCCAACTTTTAAAAGAAGGAATCTGGCTGATAAACCTGTAGGGGTCTGCCCAACACGTTTCCAGTGTGGCAAATCTAGGCATGTCATATGCCAAAAAACCAACAGGAGATGCTGCAGTCAAGCATATGTCTGTGGCTTTGAAAGTGGTGAGCCTGTGTTCTGTATGTAACTCAAGAACAGAGCACATACTTACACAAAGGCAAAATTACTCCTTTTATGTCCCAGACATTAAACAAGGAGATAACCAGGGATCCTCAGGGATACCGGTTGTTTTCAAACCCTACTGGCAACCAAATTTACAGAAATGCCACCTGGAAGCAGAACAAATCCCAGGGTATTGGTAAAAGCGCTTACTGACAAATGCCTGAAGGTTCCGTTAGTTAAAGTTTACCGACAGAGTAAGTTGGTCACTCTGATAGTGACAGTCTGGATTACTAATGCAGTGTAGACCTATTGCTGGGCAATGATTTGTCAGGAAGCACAGTATTGTACCCAGAGGGTTCAGAACAATCCACAGAAGCTGGAGAAACTGAGGGGAACAAACAAAACTCTGTCCAGCTGCAAAGGGCTGGGGAAGTCCAAAAGATCCCACAGGACAATAGAGCCAGAAGAATTTATAAAATTATAAATTTAAACTTAAGATAAAAGCAGCAAACGTTGAATGAAATGCACCAGATATATAATTAGCGGAAACCTTTTTTAAAGATTTAAACATGGACGATGAAATTTCCCAAACAGGAAAGCCAAGAGAGAGGGAGATGCCTCACCTAGTTGAAGTGCCACAGGGGAATGTAGTGGAAGCTGGACAACCACATACAAGCTATAGTGCCTCAGAGGAAAGGGGGCAGATTAGGAAAAAAACCTATCCATGAAGTTCCAGGAAAAGGGAAGGTAACATACCCTAAAGTAAACCACACTTGTGAAAAATCACAAGAAAACTAAAAGCGAGGTCATTGTGATATCTTCTTCTTCTGTGGCCTCCTTGTCTGCAGAGACAATGGGTAAGCGCCTGGAGGTGGTCAGTGGTTTGTGAAGCAGCGCCTGGAGTGGCTATAAAGGCCAATTCTAGAGTGACAAACTCTTCCACAGGTGCTGCAGATAAAATTGGTTGTCGGGGCTGTTACACAGTTGGCTCTCCCCTTGCGCTTCTGTCTTTTTTCCTGCCAACTGCTAAATCTCTTTGGCTTGCCACACTTTAGCCATGCCTTTATGGCTGCCCGCCAGCTCTGGCAATCGCTGGCAACTGACTCCCACGACTTGTGATCAATGTCACAGGACTTCATGTCGCGTTTGCAGACGTCTTTAAAGCGGAGACATGGACGGCCAGTGGGTCTGATACCAGTGACGATGTTGCTGTACAATGTGTCCTTGGGGATCCTGCCATCTTCCATGTGGCTCACATGGCCAAGCCATCTCAAGCGCCACTGGCTCAGTAGTGTGTATATGCTGGGGATGTTGGCCGCCTCGAGGACTTCTGTGTTGGAGATACGGTCCTGCCACCTGATGCCAAGGATTCTCCGGAGGCAGCGAAGATGGAATGAATTGAGACGTCTCTCTTGGCTGACATACGTTGTCCAGGCCTCGCTACCGTAGAGCAAGGTACTGAGGACACAGGCTTGATACACTCGGATTTTTGTGTTCCATGTCAGTGCGCCATTTTCCCACATTCTCTTGGCCAGTGTGGTATACTCGCTGAAGAATCAAATGATCAGGTTTCAAATCCAAAACTAATTAAATCCAACAATTTAGAGTCAGAACTCAGCAAGAACAAGGGGCAGGAAGAAATTCCAGACACCTTGCAGGGGCTAAAATACAAGTTATGGCCTACTATCACCCTAGAAATAAGAACGATCAGTACTGGTACCAGTGCCCCATGAATCGAAACCCATTCTCCCACACCAATCTTTAAGCTATGCATTCAGCTCTCTGATGTTATTTACCCTATTCGCTCATGGCTCAGGTACTAATCCAGAGATTATTGTCTTTGTGGTTCTGCTTCTTAATTTAGCCCCTAGCTGCTCATAATCCTTAAGCAGTAACTCTTTCCTAGTTCTATTTATGTCATTGGTACCTATATGGACCACGACAACTGGATCCTACCCGTCCCATTGCAAGTTCTTTAGCCTCAAGCAGATGTCCTGAACCCTGGCACCGGGCAGGCAACACACCCATCTGGACTCTTGCTCTCAGTTGCAGAGAACTGTGTCTATCACCCTGACTATACTGTCCCCTAACACCACTACATTCCTATTTACTCCCCCCATTTGAATGGCTTCCTGTCCCATGGTGCTGTGGTCAGTTTGCTCATCCACCCTGCAGTCCCCGCTCTCATCCATACAAGCTGCAGGAACTTCAAACTTGTTGGACAATTGCAAGGGCTGAGGCTCCTCCACTTCTACCTTCTGGATCCCCTTACCTGCTTCACTTACAGTCATACCCTCCTGCCCTGACCACTGACCAAAACAGAAAACTTTCTTTCTGGAACAAAGTGTCCAGGAAATATCTGCCCCTCCTTGATGAATCGCAGTGTCTGAAGCTCAGCTTCCAGCTCATTAACTCGGAGCTGAAGTTCTTCGTGCCACAGATACTTACTGCAGATGTGGTTGTTGTGGATCACACTGCCAGTTGGAACACATCACTTTCCCTGCCATCCTTACTGTGTTTTAATTGTCTAATTAATTCATATTTTCTTCATTAAATTTTAACTAATGTCTCCAGTCCTGCTTGTACTTATATTGTTATTCTTATTATTTCAATTAATATACTTACTCCGATTAAAATTTCCTAGTTTAGATAAGAGAAAAAGAGTAAATATTCACCAATCACAACTTATTTCCTGTTATGTCACACTTTGATTTCATGAGAATGCTCTGAACTCACAGATTCACCCCCCCCTCCCCCCTCTCCCTCCCCCCCCCCACCTCCCCCTTCCCCCTCTCCCTCCACCCCCCCCCCCCCCCTCCCCCTTCCCAGCTCTTCAAACTCTCACCACTGTCTCTAGGTTACCCTCTAGTTCTGGAATGTTCTCACCTGCCTGTACACCTAATTAATACTTCCAGGTTTCAGCTCTGTCACAGCAGTTCCTCCTCCCTCACTGCACCCAATTCCCACACTTAACAAATTCCCAAGCTCATACTCTGCCTTGAGCTACACTCAGTCATGAACTTCTACCGATGTGCCTGTGTATAGTACACTGTACAGAGTCCTGCCTACTGTGTACAATACACTGTGTACTGCCGACTGTGTACTATACATTGTGTACCGTCTACAGTGTACTGCCTACTGTGTACTATACAAGTGTGAGGTGCACTTTGACAGAAGGGAAGTTGTGCCATAATGACTCTATGACTCCTGATATATGCCACCTTATCCTGCAAGAGTGAGGGAAAAGTGTCAGTGAGTGTGCTACAATGTGTTTGAGTGATGTGCCTATCAAAGAACAAAGAACAGTACAGCACAGGAACAGGCCATTCGGCCCTCCAAGCCTGCGCCGATCTTGATGCCTGCCTAAACTAAAACCTTCTGCACTTCCAGGGTCCGTATCCCTCTATTCCCTTCCTATTCATGTATTTGTCAAGATGCCTCTTAAACGTCGCTATCGTACCTGCTTCCACCACCTCCCCCGGCAACAGGTTCCAGGCACTCACCACCCTCTGTGTAAATAGTTGAATAGCTGACAGTGTGTGGAAGCAGCAAGGCATGGGTGTGAGGATTACAGCAATCGTAAGTGTGTGAGGGTGATGTGGAGCATATAAATGCTAAGCATGATCTCTGATTGCTGGAGTTTGTTATGAGAGAGTGATGGGGGTGTGGTGTATTGAACAGTGTGAGAGGTTGGTGGTACAGTGGCTAGGGTATGGCATTTGAAGATATATACACTATGACCAGTCATGTGACCTCACTGAACATCCCCCAGCACTGTAGCCAGGTTCTCGGGGCTGGACTAGTGACATTGATCTCTGTGACTATCTGCTCCCGCTCCCTTCATAGAGTCTGTCTGGAAAGCCTCCTGGTCCCCTACAGAAAGATGACCTTTGTCCTCCTTTCCACCTCTTGCACTAAGGCTTTCAGGACTGCAGCTGAGAACCTGGAAGTCCTCTGTCTCGCATGCTGATTAATTGCTCCAGTTTATGTTGCAGCCAGAACGCCCCTCTCCTTTAAGAGGTGTAGGCTGCAAGGCAGTTCTGATTGGTGCTAGCCTCGCACGAAGCTGTGCCCCCCACTGAGCATGCAGCCACTCAGCAGCACAGGAAGTGCTGGTCTATATGCCACAATCATGGACATAAGCAAGCAGCACAAAGTTTGTCGTGGTGCCTGTATCACTTCCACTGGGCACAGAGTAATCATGCATTACAATTCCCACACCTGCTAATGAAATGAATTTTTCCCCGACTGTGTATCATCCATTTACAGTCTCATTACCAACACACACAATGCCAACTTGTATTTATATAGCACCTTTAATGTAATAAAACATTCCAAGGCACTTCACACAGCATTATGAAGCAAAAATTGACACCAAGCCACTTAAGGCAGTATCAGAGTAGATTAAAGAGGTAGGTTTTAAAGAGCATTTTAGTGATGGAAAGGACATGGGGTTGGAAACTCAACAGGGTCAAAGAGGACACTGATGTTGCTTCATCCTAGACTGTCCAGATACATATACAATCTTATATCATTACTCAGTGACTACATCTTAATCCAGATTTAACATTACAGTGTATGCAGCTGGGTACTTCAGTGGGTCACAAAGAGATCCTGATTCTAAAAATGAACACCCTTCACTGAGCAATCAGGGGCCAATGACACCAGGGAAAAGTTATATTTCTACACACAGTAAAGGTTGATATTTAATTCAAAGCAAGAGATTGGCTGGTCAATGCAGATGGCTGTTTATTGGTCAAGGCTGGGCTCTTCACTGGGTCAAGGCTGGGATGTTCACTGTTTAAAGATGCGAAGGAGAATGATGCAGCAGCAATTGAGATGCACTACATTCAATTTCCTTCTTCTGAGGACAAGCAAAACCATTCACTAATTTGCCCTCAGTGTCACTGTCTGGATGCTATTGTCACTGCCGGTAACAAGATACTCTAGATCCTGCTCAAACAGCAACTGCAGTTCTACTCTGCCCACTCCAGCACTGTGAGGTGTTCATCTGAGAAGAAAGAACAAGGACTAACCCGACCCTGAGGAGCTGGCTTGTTTTATACAGGTTTTATGCTGCTCAGATGTGTGACATCTCACAGGCTGGAGCCAAGGGTAATTCTTGGACCAATCTGACAAAACCCTTGGAATTGATGTTTTACAGATAAACTTAGCAGGGAGACGACAGCCACAAAAGATTTGCGTGAACAGTTGGCCAGAGTAAAATGATACCTCACTCAGTCTCTCAGATGTTGCCTGTGAGCTGCAAAGTTTACAAAATGCTCCTTGCTAAGGAGAAGAAAAATACTGAAGCTGCAACTTGGAGAGAAGTTGGGAAGCTGACAAAGCTTCAGTTTTGTGAAGTGACTGCAGTTTTGTGTTTCTGACTGTAAATACTTACAACCAGCATGGATTCTCACTCCATTTCGCAGAGTCAGTCGCGATCCTTGGTGGAACTGACAGCTGAGGAGTCCAACCGCTTGATTGATAGCTGGAATGTTAACCTGAGACACAGTCTTGTTCACAATAATATACTGTGTCCTGGGAATGTCCCTATTGTCCAGTCGCCACAATATCCGGGAAGCGGGTGCGGTGTGGCCCATAGCACAGGAGATGTTTGTTATTGTGCAAGTAGCGACCAATGCAGAGCCCCAGTGCACAGTATTAGCACTCACTGAAATACGGATGCATTCACTCGCCTCCGAAACAGTTCCTGTAAAGAAATAAGAGTAACTAATAAGAAACAATCATTTATTTAAAAAGCAGTCCCATCATTTCACAAATTTATGCAGTAAACTGGAATCTGGATAACAATGTGTAAGATTGAGCAGGTATGGCATGTCCACAGAAAAGGGCAAATCCAAACTGGCCATCCTTTCAGCTCACTCCCACAGTAAAGTGATAGAAAGAGTCATCAATCATGTCACCAAACAACGTGAACTTACCAACAATCCGGCTCAACAACATCTGCTCAAAAATAGCCCCCACACCCAACAAAAAGGGGCTGAAACAGAGATAGTGAAGGGAAGAGACAGAGATAGTGATGGGAAACAGAGATAGTCATGGGGGTTTGACAGAGATAGTGATGGGATGAGACAGAAACAGTGATGGGCGTGAGACAGAGACAGGGACAGTGATGGGCGTGAGACAGAGACAGGGACAGTGATGGGCGTGAGACAGAGACAGCAATGAGGGCGAGACAGTAATGGAGCAGAGACAGAGACAGCGATGGAGATGAGACAGAGACAGTGATGGTGGAGAGACAGGAACAGTGCTGGGGGTGAGACAGAGACAGTGATGGGGGTGAGACTGGGACAGTGATGCAGATGAGACAGAGACAGTGATGGGGGTGAGACAGGGACAGGGACAGTGATGGGGGTGAGACAGAGACAGTGATGGAGGTGAGACAGAGACAGTGATGGGAGTGAGACTGGGACAGTGATGGAGATGAGACAGAGACAGTGATGGGGGTGAGACTGGGACAGTGATGGAGGTGAGACAGAGACAGTGATGGGCGTGAGACTGGGACAGGGACAGTGATGGGGGTGAGACAGGGACAGTGATGGGGGTGAGACTGGGACAGTGATGGAGGTGAGACAGAGACAGTGATGGGGGTGAGACAGGGACAGCGATGGGGGTGAGACAGAGACAGTGATGGGGGTGAGACAGGGACAGTAATGGAGGTGAGACAGAGACAGTGATGAAGATGGGACAGAGACAGTGATGGGGGGCAAGACAGAGACAGTGATGGGCGTGAGACTGGGACAGTGATGCAGGTGAGACAGAGATAGTGATGGAGGTGAGACAGAGACAGTGATGGGGGGCAAGACAGAGACAGTGATGGGGGTGAGACAGAGACAGTGATGGGGGCGAGACAGGGACAGTGATGGGGGCGAGACAGGGACAGTGATGGGGGTGAGATAGAGACAGTGATGAAGATGGGACAGAGACAGTGATGGGGGGCAAGACAGAGACAGTGATGGGGGGCAAGACAGAGACAGTGATGGGGGTGAGACAGAGACAGTGATGGGGGCGAGACAGAGACAGTGATGGGGGTGAGACAGAGACAGTGATGGGGGCGAGACAGGGACAGTGATGGGGGCGAGACAGGGACAGTGATGGGGGTGAGATAGAGACAGTGATGAAGATGGGACAGAGACAGTGATGGGGGGCAAGACAGAGACAGTGATGGGGGGCAAGACAGGGACAGTGATGGAGGTGAGACAGAGATAGTGATGGAGGTGAGACAGAGACAGTGATGGGGGGCAAGACAGAGACAGTGATGGGGGTGAGACAGAGACAGTGATGGGGGCGAGACAGAGACAGTGATGGGGTGAGACAGAGACAGTGATGGGGGCGAGACAGGGACAGTGATGGGGGTGAGACAGAGACAGTGATGGGGGCGAGACAGGGACAGTGATGGGGGTGAGACAGAGACAGTGATGGGGTGAGACAGAGACAGTGATGGGGGCGAGACAGGGACAGTGATGGGGGCGAGACAGAGACAGTGATGAGGGTGAGACAGGGACAGTGATGGGGGTGAGACAGAGACAGCGATGGGGGTGAGACAGGAACAGTGATGGGGGTGTGACAGGGACAGTGAAGGGGGTGTGACAGGGACAGTCAAGGGGGTGAGACAGGGACAGTGGTGGGCGTGAGACAGGGACAGTGAAGGGGGTGAGACAGAAACAGTGACGGGGGTGCGACAGAGACAGTGAAGTGGGTGAGACAGGGACAGTGGTGGGCGTGAGACAGGGACAGTGATGGGGGTGAGACAGGGACAGTGAAGGGGGTGTGACAGGGACAGTCAAGGGGGTGAGACAGAGACAGTGATGGGGGTGAGACAGAGACAGTGATGGGGGTTAGACAGGGACAGTGATGGAGGTGAGACATGGACAGTGATGGGGGTGAGACACAGGCAGTGATGGGGGTGAGACAGGGACAGTGATGGGGGTGAGACAGAGGCAGTGATGGGGGTGAGACAGGGACAGTGATGGGGGTGAGAGAGAGGCAGTGATGGAGGTGACACAGCGACAGTGATGGGGGTGAGACAGAGACAGTGATGGGGGTGAGACTGGGACAGTGATGGGGGTGAGACAGAGACAGCGATGGGGGTGAGACAGAGACTGTGATGGGGGTGAGACAGAGACAGTGATGGGGGTGAGAAAGGGACTGTAATGGGGGTGAGACAGAGACAGTGATGGGGGTGAGACAGGGACAATGATGGGGGTGAGACAGAGACAGCGATGGGGGTGAGACAGAGACTGTGCTGGGGGCGAAACAGGGACAGTGATGGGGGTGAGACAGAGACAGTGATGGGGGTGAGACAGGGACAGTGATGGGGGTGAGACAGAGACAGTGCTGGGGGCGAAACAGGGACAGTGATGGGGGTGAGACAGAGACAGTGATGGGGGTGAGACAGGGACAGTGATGGGGGTGAGACAGAGACAGTGCTGGGGGCGAAACAGGGACAGTGATGGGGGTGAGATAGAGACAGTGATGGGGGCGAGACAGGGACAGTGATAGGGGTGAGACAGAGACAGTGATGGGGGTGAGACATGGACAGTGATGGGGGTGAGACAGAAACAGTGATGGAGGTGAGATAGAGACAGTGCCGGGGGCGAGACAGGGACGGTGATGGGGGTGAGACAGAAATAGTGATGGGGGTGAGACAGGGACAGTGATGGGGGTGAGACTGGGACAGTGATGGAGTTGAGACAGAGACAGTGATGGGGGCGAGACAGGGCAGTGATGGGGGTGTGACAGAGACAGTGATGGGGGCGGGACAGGGACAGTGAAGGGGTTGAGACAGAGACAGTGATGGGGGCGAGACAGGGACAGTGAAGGGGGAGAGATAGAGACAGTGATGGGGGCGAGACAGGGACAGTGATGGGGGTGAGACACGGAGAGTGATGGGGGTGAGACTGGGACAGTGATGGATGTGAGACAGAGACAGTGATGGGGGCGGGACAGGGACAGCGATGGGGGCGAGACAGCGACTTTAATGGGGGTGAGACAGAGACAGTGCTGGGGGCGAGACAGGGACAGTGATGGGGGTGAGACAGGGACAGTGAAGGGGGAGAGATAGAGACAGTGATGGGGGCGAGACAGGGACAGTGATGGGGTGAGACAGGGACAGTGAAGGGGGAGAGATAGAGACAGTGATGGGGGCGAGACAGGGACAGTGAAGGGGGAGAGATAGAGACAGTGATGGGGTGAGACAGGGACAGTGAAGGGGGAGAGATAGAGACAGTGATGGGGGTGAGACAGGGACAGTGAAGGGGGAGAGATAGAGACAGTGATGGGGGTGAGACAGGGACAGTGATGGGGGCAAGACAGGGACAGTGAAGGGGGAGAGATAGAGACAGTGATGGGGGTGAGACAGAGACAGTGATGGGGGCGAGACAGGGACAGTGATGGGGGTGAGACAGAGACAGTGATTGAGGTGAGACAGGGACAGTGCTGGGGGCGAGACAGGGACAGTGATGGGGGTGAGACAGAGACAGCGATGGGGGTGAGACAGGGACAGCGATGGGGGTGAGAGAGGGACAGTGATGGGGGCGGGACAGGGACAGTGATTGGGGTGAGACAGAGACAGTGATGGGGGTGAGACAGGGACAGTGAAGGGGGTGAGACAGAGACAGTGATGGAGGTCAGACAGAGACAGTGATGGGGGTGTGACAGAGACAGTGATGGGGGTGAGACAGGGACAGTGAAGGGGGTGAGACAGAGACAGTGAACGGGGTGTGACAGGGACAGTGAAGGGGGTGAGACAGAGACAGTGATGGGGGTGAGACACGGACAGTGAAGGGGGTGAGACAGAGACAGTGAACGGGGTGAGACAGAGACAGTGATGGAGGTCAGACAGAGACAGTGATGGGGGTGAGACAGAGACAGTGATGGGGGTGAGACAGAGACAGTGATGGGGGTGAGACAGGGACAGTGAAGGGGGTGAGACAGAGACAGTGATGGAGGTCAGACAGAGACAGTGATGGGGGTGTGACAGAGACAGTGATGGGGGTGAGACAGGGACAGTGAAGGGGGTGAGACAGAGACAGTGAACGGGGTGTGACAGGGACAGTGAAGGGGGTGAGACAGAGACAGTGATGGGGGTGAGACACGGACAGTGAAGGGGGTGAGACAGAGACAGTGAACGGGGTGAGACAGAGTGATGGAGGTCAGACAGAGACAGTGATGGGGGTGAGACAGAGACAGTGATGGGGGTGAGACAGAGACAGTGATGGGGGTGAGACAGGGACAGTGAAGGGGGTGAGACAGAGACAGTGAACGGGGTGAGACAGAGACAGTGATGGAGGTCAGACAGAGACAGTGATGGGGGTGAGACAGAGACAGTGATGGGGGTGAGACAGAGACAGTGATGGAGGTCAGACAGAGACAGTGATGGGGGTGAGACAGAGACAGTGATGGGGGTGAGACAGAGACAGTGATGGGGGTGAGACAGGGACAGTGATGGGGGTGAGACAGAGACAGTGATGGGGGTGAGACTGGGACAGTGATGGAGGTGAGACAGAGACAGTGATGGGCGTGAGACTGGGACAGGGACAGTGATGGGGGTGAGACAGGGACAGTGATGGGGGTGAGATTTGGACAGTGATGGAGGTCAGACAGAGACAGTGATGGGGGTGAGACAGGGACAGCGATGGGGGTGAGACAGAGACAGTGATGGGGGTGAGACAGGGACAGTAATGGAGGTGAGACAGAGACAGTGATGAAGATGGGACAGAGACAGTGATGGGGGGCAAGACAGAGACAGTGATGGGGGGCAAGACAGGGACAGTGATGCAGGTGAGACAGAGATAGTGATGGAGGTGAGACAGAGACAGTGATGGGGGGCAAGACAGAGACAGTGATGGGGGTGAGACAGAGACAGTGATGGGGGCGAGACAGGGACAGTGATGGGGGCGAGACAGGGACAGTGATGGGGGTGAGATAGAGACAGTGATGAAGATGGGACAGAGACAGTGATGGGGGGCAAGACAGAGACAGTGATGGGGGGCAAGACAGAGACAGTGATGGGGGTGAGACAGAGACAGTGATGGGGGCGAGACAGAGACAGTGATGGGGGTGAGACAGAGACAGTGATGGGGGCGAGACAGGGACAGTGATGGGGGCGAGACAGGGACAGTGATGGGGGTGAGATAGAGACAGTGATGAAGATGGGACAGAGACAGTGATGGGGGGCAAGACAGAGACAGTGATGGGGGGCAAGACAGGGACAGTGATGGAGGTGAGACAGAGATAGTGATGGAGGTGAGACAGAGACAGTGATGGGGGGCAAGACAGAGACAGTGATGGGGGTGAGACAGAGACAGTGATGGGGGCGAGACAGAGACAGTGATGGGGTGAGACAGAGACAGTGATGGGGGCGAGACAGGGACAGTGATGGGGGTGAGACAGAGACAGTGATGGGGGCGAGACAGGGACAGTGATGGGGGTGAGACAGAGACAGTGATGGGGTGAGACAGAGACAGTGATGGGGGCGAGACAGGGACAGTGATGGGGGCGAGACAGAGACAGTGATGAGGGTGAGACAGGGACAGTGATGGGGGTGAGACAGAGACAGCGATGGGGGTGAGACAGGAACAGTGATGGGGGTGTGACAGGGACAGTGAAGGGGGTGTGACAGGGACAGTCAAGGGGGTGAGACAGGGACAGTGGTGGGCGTGAGACAGGGACAGTGAAGGGGGTGAGACAGAAACAGTGACGGGGGTGCGACAGAGACAGTGAAGTGGGTGAGACAGGGACAGTGGTGGGCGTGAGACAGGGACAGTGATGGGGGTGAGACAGGGACAGTGAAGGGGGTGTGACAGGGACAGTCAAGGGGGTGAGACAGAGACAGTGATGGGGGTGAGACAGAGACAGTGATGGGGGTTAGACAGGGACAGTGATGGAGGTGAGACATGGACAGTGATGGGGGTGAGACACAGGCAGTGATGGGGGTGAGACAGGGACAGTGATGGGGGTGAGACAGAGGCAGTGATGGGGGAGAGACAGGGACAGTGATGGGGGTGAGAGAGAGGCAGTGATGGAGGTGACACAGCGACAGTGATGGGGGTGAGACAGAGACAGTGATGGGGGTGAGACTGGGACAGTGATGGGGGTGAGACAGAGACAGCGATGGGGGTGAGACAGAGACTGTGATGGGGGTGAGACAGAGACAGTGATGGGGGTGAGACAGGGACAGTGATGGGGGTGAGACACAGACAGTGATGGGGGTGAGACAGAGACTGTGCTGGGGGCGAAACAGGGACAGTGATGGGGGTGAGACAGAGACAGTGATGGGGGTGAGACAGGGACAGTGATGGGGGTGAGACAGAGACAGTGCTGGGGGCGAAACAGGGACAGTGATGGGGGTGAGACAGAGACAGTGATGGGGGTGAGACAGGGACAGTGATGGGGGTGAGACAGAGACAGTGCTGGGGGCGAAACAGGGACAGTGATGGGGGTGAGATAGAGACAGTGATGGGGGCGAGACAGGGACAGTGATGGGGGTGAGACATGGACAGTGATAGGGGTGAGACAGAGACAGTGATGGGGGTGAGACATGGACAGTGATGGGGGTGAGACAGAAACAGTGATGGGGGTGAGATAGAGACAGTGCTGGGGGCGAAACAGGGACAGTGATGGGGGTGAGATAGAGACAGTGATGGGGGCGAGACAGGGACAGTGATGGGGGTGAGACAGGGACAGTGATGGGGGCGAGACAGGGACAGTGATGGGGGTGAGATAGAGACAGTGATGGGGGTGAGACAGAGACAGTGATGGGGGTGAGACAGGGACAGTGAAGGGGGTGTGACAGGGACAGTGAAGGGGGTGAGACAGAGAAAGTGACGGGGGTGAGACAGGGACAGTGATGGGGGTGAGACAGAGACAGTGATGGGGGTGAGACAGAGACAGTGCTGGGGGCGAGACAGGGACAGTGATGGGGGTGAGACAGAGACAGAGCTGGGGGCGGGACAGGGACAGTGATGGGGGTGAGACAGAGACAGAGAAGGGGGCGAGACAGGGACAGTGATGGGGGTGAGACAGAGACAGAGCTGGGGGCGAGACAGGGACAGTGATGGGGGTGAGACAGGGACAGTGATGGGGGTGAGACAGAGACAGTGATGGGGGCGGGACAGGGACAGCGATGGGGGTGAGACACGGACAGTGATGGGGGCGAGACAGGGACAGTGATGGGGGTGAGATAGATACAGAATGGGGGTGAGACAGGGACAGCGAAGGGGGTGAGACAGAAACAGTGACGGGGGTGAGACTCGGACAGTGATGGGGGCGAGACAGGGGCAGTGAAGGGGGTGAAACAGAGACAGTGAAGGGGGTGAGACAGGGACAGAGATGGGGGTGAGACAGAGACAGAAAGGGGGTGAGACAGAGACAGCGATGGGGGTGAGACAGGGACAGTGAACGGGGTGTGACAGGGACAGTGAAGGGGGTGAGACAGAGACAGTGATGGGGGTGAGACAAGGACAGTGATGGGGGTGAGACAGGGGCAGTGAAGGGGGTGAAACAGAGACAGTGAAGGGGGTGAGACAGGGACAGTGATGGGGGTGAGACAGAGACAGTAAGGGGGTGAGACAGAGACAGCGATGGGGGTGAGACAGGGACAGTGATGGGGGCGGGACAGGGACAGCGATGGGGGTGAGACACGGACAGTGATGGGGGCGAGACAGGGACAGTGATGGGGGTGAGATAGATACAGAATGGGGGTGAGACAGGGACAGCGAAGGGGGTGAGACAGAAACAGTGACGGGGGTGAGACTCGGACAGTGATGGGGGCGAGACAGGGGCAGTGAAGGGGGTGAAACAGAGACAGTGAAGGGGGTGAGACAGGGACAGAGATGGGGGTGAGACAGAGACAGAAAGGGGGTGAGACAGAGACAGCGATGGGGGTGAGACAGGGACAGTGAATGGGGTGTGACAGGGACAGTGAAGGGGGTGAGACAGAGACAGTGATGGGGTGAGACAAGGACAGTGATGGGGGTGAGACAGGGGCAGTGAAGGGGGTGAAACAGAGACAGTGAAGGGGGTGAGACAGGGACAGTGATGGGGGTGAGACAGAGACAGAAAGGGGGTGAGACAGAGACAGCGATGGGGGTGAGACAGGGACAGTGAACGGGGTGTGACAGGGACAGTGAAGGGGGTGAGACAGAGACAGTGATGGGGGTGAGACAGGGACAGTGATGGGGGTGAGACAGGGACAGCGATGGGGGTGAGACAGGGACAGTGATGGAGGTGAGATAGAGACAGTGCCGGGGGCGAGACAGGGACGGTGATGGGGGTGAGACAGAAATAGTGATGGGGGTGAGACAGGGACAGTGATGGGGGTGAGACTGGGACAGTGATGGAGTTGAGACAGAGACAGTGATGGGGGCGAGACAGGGACAGTGATGGGGGTGAGACAGAGACAGTCATGGGGGCGGGACAGGGACAGTGAAGGGGTTGAGACAGAGACAGTGATGGGGGCGAGACAGGGACAGTGAAGGGGGAGAGATAGAGACAGTGATGGGGGCGAGACAGGGACAGTGATGGGGGTGAGACACGGAGAATGATGGGGGTGAGACTGGGACAGTGATGGATGTGAGACAGAGACAGTGATGGGGGTAAGACAGAGACAGTGATGGGGGCGGGACAGGGACAGCGATGGGGGCGAGACAGCGACTTTAATGGGGGTGAGACAGAGACAGTGCTGGGGGCGAGACAGGGACAGTGATGGGGGTGAGACAGGGACAGTGAAGGGGGAGAGATAGAGACAGTGATGGGGGCGAGACAGGGACAGTGATGGGGTGAGACAGGGACAGTGAAGGGGGAGAGATAGAGACAGTGATGGGGGCGAGACAGGGACAGTGAAGGGGGAGAGATAGAGACAGTGATGGGGGTGAGACAGGGACAGTGAAGGGGGAGAGACAGTGATGGGGGTGAGACAGGGACAGTGAAGGGGGAGAGATAGAGACAGTGAAGGGGGTGAGACAGGGACAGTGATGGGGGCAAGACAGGGACAGTGAAGGGGGAGAGATAGAGACAGTGATGGGGGTGAGACAGAGACAGTGATGGGGGCGAGACAGGGACAGTGATGGGGGTGAGACAGAGACAGTGATTGAGGTGAGACAGGGACAGTGCTGGGGGCGAGACAGGGACAGTGATGGGGGTGAGACAGAGACAGCGATGGGGGTGAGACAGGGACAGCGATGGGGGTGAGAGAGGGACAGTGATGGGGGCGGGACAGGGACAGTGATTGGGGTGAGACAGAGACAGTGATGGGGGTGAGACAGGGACAGTGAAGGGGGTGAGACAGAGACAGTGATGGAGGTCAGACAGAGACAGTGATGGGGGTGTGACAGAGACAGTGATGGGGGTGAGACAGGGACAGTGAAGGGGGTGAGACAGAGACAGTGAACGGGGTGTGACAGGGACAGTGAAGGGGGTGAGACAGAGACAGTGATGGGGGTGAGACACGGACAGTGAAGGGGGTGAGACAGAGACAGTGAACGGGGTGAGACAGAGACAGTGATGGAGGTCAGACAGAGACAGTGATGGGGGTGAGACAGAGACAGTGATGGGGGTGAGACAGAGACAGTGATGGGGGTGAGACAGGGACAGTGAAGGGGGTGAGACAGAGACAGTGATGGAGGTCAGACAGAGACAGTGATGGGGGTGTGACAGAGACAGTGATGGGGGTGAGACAGGGACTGTGAAGGGGGTGAGACAGAGACAGTGAACGGGGTGTGACAGGGACAGTGAAGGGGGTGAGACAGAGACAGTGATGGGGGTGAGACACGGACAGTGAAGGGGGTGAGACAGAGACAGTGAACGGGGTGAGACAGAGACAGTGATGGAGGTCAGACAGAGACAGTGATGGGGGTGAGACAGAGACAGTGATGGGGGTGAGACAGAGACAGTGATGGGGGTGAGACAGGGACAGTGAAGGGGGTGAGACAGAGACAGTGAACGGGGTGAGACAGAGACAGTGATGGAGGTCAGACAGAGACAGTGATGGGGGTGAGACAGAGACAGTGATGGGGGTGAGACAGAGACAGTGATGGAGGTCAGACAGAGACAGTGATGGGGGTGAGACAGAGACAGTGATGGGGGTGAGACAGAGACTGTGATGGGGGTGAGACAGGGACAGTGAAGGGGGTGAGACAGAGACAGTGATGGAGGTCAGACAGAGACAGTGATGGGGGTGAGACAGAGACAGTGATGGGGGTGAGACAGGGACAGTGAAGGGGGTGAGACAGAGACAGTGAACGGGGTGTGACAGGGACAGTGAAGGGGGTGAGACAGAGACAGTGATGGGGGTGAGACACGGACAGTGATGGGGGTGAGACAGAGACAGTGATGGGGGTGAGACAGAGACAGTGATTGAGGTGAGACAGGGACAGTGATGGGGGCGGGACAGGGACAGTGATTGGGGTGAGACAGAGACAGTGATGGAGGTCAGACAGAGACAGTGATGGGGGTGAGACAGAGACAGAGCTGGGGGCGAGACAGGGACAGTGATGGGGGTGAGACAGGGACAGTGATGGGGGTGAGACAGAGACAGTGATGGGGGCGGGACAGGGACAGCGATGGGGGTGAGACAGAGACAGAGCTGGGGGCGAGACAGGGACAGTGATGGGGGTGAGACAGGGACAGTGATGGGGGTGAGACAGAGACAGTGATGGGGGCGGGACAGGGACAGTGATGGGGGTGAGACAGAGACAGTGATGGGGGCGGGACAGGGACAGCGATGGGGGTGAGACACGGACAGTGATGGGGGCGAGACAGGGACAGTGATGGGGGTGAGATAGATACAGAATGGGGGTGAGACAGGGACAGCGAAGGGGGTGAGACAGAAACAGTGACGGGGGTGAGACTCGGACAGTGATGGGGGCGAGACAGGGGCAGTGAAGGGGGTGAAACAGAGACAGTGAAGGGGATGAGACAGGGACAGAGATGGGGGTGAGACAGAGACAGAAAGGGGGTGAGACAGAGACAGCGATGGGGGTGAGACAGGGACAGTGAACGGGGTGTGACAGGGACAGTGAAGGGGGTGAGACAGAGACAGTGATGGGGGTGAGACAAGGACAGTGATGGGGGTGAGACAGGGGCAGTGAAGGGGGTGAAACAGAGACAGTGAAGGGGGTGAGACAGGGACAGTGATGGGGGTGAGACAGAGACAGAAAGGGGGTGAGACAGAGACAGCGATGGGGGTGAGACAGGGACAGTGATGGGGGCGGGACAGGGACAGCGATGGGGGTGAGACACGGACAGTGATGGGGGCGAGACAGGGACAGTGATGGGGGTGAGATAGATACAGAATGGGGGTGAGACAGGGACAGCGAAGGGGGTGAGACAGAAACAGTGACGGGGGTGAGACTCGGACAGTGATGGGGGCGAGACAGGGGCAGTGAAGGGGGTGAAACAGAGACAGTGAAGGGGGTGAGACAGGGACAGAGATGGGGGTGAGACAGAGACAGAAAGGGGGTGAGACAGAGACAGCGATGGGGGTGAGACAGGGACAGTGAATGGGGTGTGACAGGGACAGTGAAGGGGGTGAGACAGAGACAGTGATGGGGTGAGACAAGGACAGTGATGGGGGTGAGACAGGGGCAGTGAAGGGGGTGAAACAGAGACAGTGAAGGGGGTGAGACAGGGACAGTGATGGGGGTGAGACAGAGACAGAAAGGGGGTGAGACAGAGACAGCGATGGGGGTGAGACAGGGACAGTGAACGGGGTGTGACAGGGACAGTGAAGGGGGTGAGACAGAGACAGTGATGGGGGTGAGACAGGGACAGTGATGGGGGTGAGACAGGGACAGCGATGGGGGTGAGACAGGGACAGTGATGGAGGTGAGATAGAGACAGTGCCGGGGGCGAGACAGGGACGGTGATGGGGGTGAGACAGAAATAGTGATGGGGGTGAGACAGGGACAGTGATGGGGGTGAGACTGGGACAGTGATGGAGTTGAGACAGAGACAGTGATGGGGGCGAGACAGGGACAGTGATGGGGGTGAGACAGAGACAGTGATGGGGGCGGGACAGGGACAGTGAAGGGGTTGAGACAGAGACAGTGATGGGGGCGAGACAGGGACAGTGAAGGGGGAGAGATAGAGACAGTGATGGGGGCGAGACAGGGACAGTGATGGGGGTGAGACACGGAGAGTGATGGGGGTGAGACTGGGACAGTGATGGATGTGAGACAGAGACAGTGATGGGGGTAAGACAGAGACAGTGATGGGGGCGGGACAGGGACAGCGATGGGGGCGAGACAGCGACTTTAATGGGGGTGAGACAGAGACAGTGCTGGGGGCGAGACAGGGACAGTGATGGGGGTGAGACAGGGACAGTGAAGGGGGAGAGATAGAGACAGTGATGGGGGCGAGACAGGGACAGTGATGGGGTGAGACAGGGACAGTGAAGGGGGAGAGATAGAGACAGTGATGGGGGCGAGACAGGGACAGTGAAGGGGGAGAGATAGAGACAGTGATGGGGGTGAGACAGGGACAGTGAAGGGGGAGAGATAGAGACAGTGATGGGGGTGAGACAGGGACAGTGAAGGGGGAGAGATAGAGACAGTGAAGGGGGTGAGACAGGGACAGTGATGGGGGCAAGACAGGGACAGTGAAGGGGGAGAGATAGAGACAGTGATGGGGGTGAGACAGAGACAGTGATGGGGGCGAGACAGGGACAGTGATGGGGGTGAGACAGAGACAGTGATTGAGGTGAGACAGGGACAGTGCTGGGGGCGAGACAGGGACAGTCATGGGGGTGAGACAGAGACAGCGATGGGGGTGAGACAGGGACAGCGATGGGGGTGAGAGAGGGACAGTGATGGGGGCGGGACAGGGACAGTGATTGGGGTGAGACAGAGACAGTGATGGGGGTGAGACAGGGACAGTGAAGGGGGTGAGACAGAGACAGTGATGGAGGTCAGACAGAGACAGTGATGGGGGTGTGACAGAGACAGTGATGGGGGTGAGACAGGGACAGTGAAGGGGGTGAGACAGAGACAGTGAACGGGGTGTGACAGGGACAGTGAAGGGGGTGAGACAGAGACAGTGATGGGGGTGAGACACGGACAGTGAAGGGGGTGAGACAGAGACAGTGAACGGGGTGAGACAGAGACAGTGATGGAGGTCAGACAGAGACAGTGATGGGGGTGAGACAGAGACAGTGATGGGGGTGAGACAGAGACAGTGATGGGGGTGAGACAGGGACAGTGAAGGGGGTGAGACAGAGACAGTGATGGAGGTCAGACAGAGACAGTGATGGGGGTGTGACAGAGACAGTGATGGGGGTGAGACAGGGACTGTGAAGGGGGTGAGACAGAGACAGTGAACGGGGTGTGACAGGGACAGTGAAGGGGGTGAGACAGAGACAGTGATGGGGGTGAGACACGGACAGTGAAGGGGGTGAGACAGAGACAGTGAACGGGGTGAGACAGAGACAGTGATGGAGGTCAGACAGAGACAGTGATGGGGGTGAGACAGAGACAGTGATGGGGGTGAGACAGAGACAGTGATGGGGGTGAGACAGGGACAGTGAAGGGGGTGAGACAGAGACAGTGAACGGGGTGAGACAGAGACAGTGATGGAGGTCAGACAGAGACAGTGATGGGGGTGAGACAGAGACAGTGATGGGGGTGAGACAGAGACAGTGATGGAGGTCAGACAGAGACAGTGATGGGGGTGAGACAGAGACAGTGATGGGGGTGAGACAGAGACAGTGATGGGGGTGAGACTGGGACAGTGATGGGGGTGAAACAGAAACAGTGATGGGGGTGAGACAGAGACAGTGATAGGGGCGAGACAGGGACAGTGATGGGGTGAGACAGAGACAGTGCTGGGGGCGAGACAGGGACTGTGATGGGGGTGAGATAGAGACAGTGATGGGGGTGAGACAGGGACTGTGATGGGGGTGAGATAGAGACAGTGATGGGGGTGAGACAGAGACAGTGATGGGGGCGAGACAGAGACAGTGATGGGGGCGAGACAGGGACAGGGATGGGGGTGAGACAGGGACAGTGATGGGGGTGAGACAGAGACAGTGAGGCGGTTGAGACAGAGACAGAATGGGGGTGAGACAGAAACAGTGATGGGGGTGAGACAGAGACAGTGCTGGGGGCGAGACAGGGACAGTGATGAGGGTCTGACAGGGACAGTGATGGGGGCGAAACAGGGACAGTGATGGGGGTGAGACAGGGACAGTGAAGGGGGTGAGACAGGGACAGTGAAGGGGGTGAGACAGAGACAGTGCTGGGGGCGAGACAGGGACAGTGATGGGGGTGAGACAGGGACAGTGAAGGGGGTGCAACAGAGACAGTGATTGAGGTGAGACAGGGACAGTGATGGGGGCGAAACAGGGACAGTGATGGGGGTGAGACAGGAACAGTGAAGTGGGTGAGACAGGGACAGTGAAGGGGGTGAGACAGAGACAGTGCTGGGGGCGAGACAGGGACAGTGATGGGGGTGAGACAAGGACAGTGAAGGGGGTGCAACAGAGACAGTGATTGAGGTGAGACAGGGACAGTGATGGGGGTGAGACAGAGACAGTGATGGGGGTGAGACAGGGACAGTGAAGGGGGTGTGACAGGGACAGTGAAGGGGGTGAGACAGAGACAGTGCTGCGGGCGAGACAGGGACAGTGAAGGGGGTGTGACAGGGACAGTGAAGGGGGTGAGACAGAGACAGTGATGGGGGCGAAACAGGGACAGTGATGGGGGTGAGACAGAAACAGTGATGGGGCGAGATAGGGACAGTGATGGGGGTGTGACAGAGACAGTGATGGGGGTGACACAGAAACAGTGATGGGGGCGAGACATGGACAGTGATGGGGGTGTGATAGAGACAGTGATGGGGATGAGACAGAGACAGTGATGTGGGTTAGACAGAGACAGCGATGGTGGTGAGACAGAGACAGCGATGGGGTCGAGACATGGACAGTGATGGGGGTGTGATAGAGACAGTGATGGGGATGAGACAGAGACAGTGATGTGGGTTAGACAGAGACAGCGATGGTGGTGAGACAGGCACTGCGATGGGGGCGAGACAGGGACAGCGATGGGGGTGAGACAGAGACAGTGAATGGGGTGAGACAGAGACAGTGAATGGGGTGAGACAGAGACAGCGATGGGGGTGAGACAGAGACAGTGAATGGGGTGAGACAGAGACAGTGAATGGGGTGAGACAGAGACAGCGATGGGGGCGAGACAGGGACAGCGATGGGGGCGAGACAGGGACTGCGATGGGGGCGAGACAGGGACAGCGATGGGGACGAGACAGGGACTGCGATGGGGGCGAGACAGGGACAGCGATGGGGGCGAGACAGAGACAGTGAATGGGGTGAGACAGAGACAGTGAATGGGGTGAGACAGAGACAGTGAATGGGGTGAGACAGAGACAGTGATGGGGGTGAGACAGAGACAGTGAATGGGGTGAGACAGAGACAGTGATGGAGGTGAGACAGAGACAGTGATGTGGGTGAGACAGGGACAGTGCTGGGGGGCGAGACAGAGACAGTGATGGGGGCGCGAGACAGGGACAGTGATGGGGGCGAGACAGAGACAGCGATGGGTGTGTGATAGAGACAGTGATGGGGGTGAGATAGAGACTGTGATGGGGGTGAGACAGGGACAGCGATGGGGGTGAGATAGAGACTGTGATGGGGGTGAGACAGGGACAGTGATGGGGGTGAGACAGTGACAGCGATGGGGGGTGAGACAGAGACAGTGATGGGGGGTGAGACAGGGACAGTGATGGGGGTGAGACAGGGACAGCGATGGGGGGTGAGACAGGGACAGTGATGGGGGTGAGACAGGGACAGCGATGGGTGTGTGATAGAGACAGTGATGGGGGTGAGACAGGGACAGTGATGGGGGTGAGATAGAGACTGTGATGGGGGTGAGACAGGGACAGTGATGGGGGTGAGACAGGGACAGTGATGGGGGGTGAGACAGGGACAGTGATGGGGGTGAGACAGGGACAGTGATGGGGGGTGAGACAGAGACAGTGATGGAGGTGAGACAGAGACAGTGATGTGGGTGAGACAGGGACAGTGCTGGGGGGCGAGACAGAGACAGTGATGGGGGCGCGAGACAGGGACAGTGATGGGGGCGAGACAGAGACAGCGATGGGTGTGTGATAGAGACAGTGATGGGGGTGAGATAGAGACTGTGATGGGGGTGAGACAGGGACAGTGATGGGGGTGAGATAGAGACTGTGATGGGGGTGAGACAGGGACAGCGATGGGTGTGTGATAGAGACAGTGATGGGGGTGAGACAGGGACAGTGATGGGGGTGAGATAGAGACTGTGATGGGGGTGAGACAGGGACAGTGATGGGGGTGAGACAGTGACAGCGATGGGGGGTGAGACAAAGACAGTGATGGGGGGTGAGACAGGGACAGTGATGGGGGTGAGACAGGGACAGCGATGGGTGTGTGATAGAGACAGTGATGGGGGTGTGATGATAACTCGGCACAATCAGAATGTACTGCTGTCCCCTCAGGAGGCTGCAGCTCACTCTTTCCACCAGTCTGGGTATTGCTGGATTTTAACTGTCGATTTCGGGGGCGAGCTCACAAAAAGGCAGCCCACACTTGTGGACAGCACGCCAAAGAGCCGCTGCAATCTCTCGTTCATTTCAATGGCTGGGGTGGCCTTTTCCCCTCCCCCATCCCCATTCACCTGGAGGGGGCGGGCTCTCCGTCCCCAGCAATTGCGGCAGCTGCCTGTGCGCAGGTGCTGGCACCATTTTTAAAGGGAAGCCTGCCCTGCTGGCTCATTTTAAATGTTTAAAGAAATATCCCCCAACATTTATTAAATAAATTTCTAACTCTCCTTTCCCATACCCCAATAATAATGACAGTAACTATTTTCCCTTCCCCCGAAAATATTTACCTTTTAATTCTGACCTTTCCCCCCCAATACTGCAAAAAGCTTAAAGTTCACCCGTTCCCACCATCTCCTGCACCCATTAGCTTTATTTGACCGTGTTTCCCCCATCTACCCCTCTCTGCACTGAAAATTTAAACTCCACCCCGCTCCCCACCAGTGTGGCGCGACCTTTCCCGAAACGGGGAATTGAAGGTGTGGGAGTGCCGCCCGCCACGCTGAAGATCGCAAGAGGCCCATAGCATGGCAGGCCATGTATTTATTTTATTAATTTAAATTGTTAAATTCAGATCCCATCGCCCAGCAGCGGAGGTGCTGCCATGGAGCTTTGTCGCCACGGGAAGGATGGGGCCGGGCCCTCGCGGCTGCGAGGTCCATGGCAGGCCTCTTCCAGACCCATCTTCAGGCCCCCTGTGTCACGAATCACAACTTCGGGGGTCTGGTAAAATCCAGCCCATAATGTTTACTGGCATAACCCTTACATAATGAGAGTACTTACATCACCAGCAAGGAAACTGGGAAAAAACTTTCCCTACCTGTTGGAAGACTGAGCAGATAAACAAGACAGTACACAGGAACGATTGAACCTGCAAATATCAGCATGGTGCTGAGTGACACACCACCTGCCAATCACAAGAGACAGTCAGTGAGTTAAAGTTATACCAACATACACACATAAAATAGTCTGATGAACAAAACATACCAGGACAGACTGGGTGTGTAGCAGGACTGACTGTGCAGCCATTGCAATGTACAATATAGTGAACTGGGCCATGGATAATAAAGTCAAAAGTTCAAGGTACAACACAGTGAAAGGTGGACAGTCGAGTGAGCAGTATAGAGTTGACAGTACAGAGGACAGTAGAATGAGCAGTATGGAATTGACAGTACAGGGGACCAGAGAGTGAGCAGTATAGAGTTGACAGTACAGCGGACCATAGAGTGAGCAGTATAGAGTTGACAGTACAGAGGACAGTAGAATGAGTAGCATAGAGTTGACAGTACAGATGACAGTAGAATGAGCAGTATAGAGTTGACAGTATAGAGGACAGTAGAATGAGCAGTATAGAGTTGACAGTACAGAGGACAGTAGAATGAGCAGTATAGAGTTGACAGTATAGAGGACAGTAGAATGAGCAGTATAGAGTTGACAGTATAGAGGACAGTAGAATGAGCAGTATGGAGTTGACAGTACAGAGGACCATAGAGTGAGCAGTATAGAGTTGACAGTACAGAGGACAGTAGAATGAGCAGTATAGAGTTGACAGTATAGAGGACAGTAGAATGAGTAGTATAGAGTTGACAGTATAGAGGACAGTAGAATGAGCAGTATGGAGTTGACAGTACAGAGGACCATAGAGTGAGCAGTATAGAGTTGACAGTACAGAGGACAGTAGAATGAGTAGTATAGAGTTGACAGTATAGAGGACAGTAGAATGAGCAGTATGGAGTTGACAGTACAAGGGACCATAGAGTGAGCAGTATAGAGTTGACAGTACAGAGGACAGTAGAATGAGCAGTATAGAGTTGACAGTACGGAGAACCATAGAGTGAGCAGTATAGAGTTGACAGTACAGAGGACCATAGAGTGAGCAGTATAGAGTTGACAGTACAGAGGACAGGAGAGTGAGTAATACAGAGTTGACAGTACAGAGGTCAATAGAGTGAGCAGTATAGAGTTGACAGTACAGAGGACAATAGTGTGAGGAGTATAGAGTTGACAGTACAGAGGACAGTAGAGTGAGTAATATAGAGTTGACAGTACAGAGGACAGTAGAATAAGTAGTATAGAGTTGACAGTACAGAGGTCAATAGAGTGAGTAGTATAGAGTTGACAGTACAGAGGACAGTAGAATGAGTAGTATAGAGTTGACAGTACAGAGGTCAATAGAGTGAGCAGTATAGAGTTGACAGTACAGAGGTCAATAGAGTGAGTAGTATAGAGTTGACAGTACAGAGGACAGTAGAGTGAGTAAAATAGAGTTGACAGTACAGAGGTCAATAGAGTGAGTAGTATAGAGTTGACAGTACAGAGGTCAATAGAGTGAGTAGTATAGAGTTGACAGTACAGAGGTCAATAGAGTGAGCAGTATACAGTTGACAGTACAGAGGACAGTAGAGTGAGCAGTATAGAGTTGACAGTACAGAGGACAGTAGAGTGAGTAATATAGAGTTGACAGTACAGACGACAGTAGAATGAGCAGTATCGAATTGACAGTACAGAGGACAGTAGAGTGAGTAATATAGAGTTGACAGTACAGAGGTCAATAGAGTGAGCAGTATAGAGTTGACAGTACAGAGGACAGTAGAGTGAGTAATAAAGAGTTGACAGTACAGGGGACAGTAGAATGAGCAGTATAGAGTTGACAGTACAGAGGTCAATAGAGTGAGCAGTATAGAGTTGAGAGTACAGAGGTCAGTAAAGTGAGCAGTATAGAGTTGACAGTAGAGGACAGTAGAGAAAGTAGTATAGAGTTGACAGTACAGAGGACCATAGGGTGAGCAGTATGGAGTTGACAGTACAGAGGACAGTAGAGTGAGCAGTATAGAGTTGACAGTACAGAGGTCAGTAAAGTGAGCAGTAGAGTTGACAGTACAGAGGACAGTAGAATGAGCAGTATAGAGTTGTAGAGTACATATGACAGTAAAATGAGCAGTATGGAGTTGACAGTACAGAGGACCATCGAGTGAGCAGTATAGAGTTGACAGTATAGAGGACCATAGAGTGAGCAGTATAGAGTTGACAGTACGGAGGACCATACAGTGAGCAGTATAGAGTTGACAGTACAGAGGACAATAGAGTGAGCAGTATAGAGTTGACAGTACAGAGGACCATAGAGTGAGCAGTATAGAGTTGACAGTACGGAGGACCATACAGTGAGCAGTATAGAGTTGACAGTACAGAGGACAATAGAGTGAGCAGTATAGAGTTGACAGTATAGAGGACCATAGAGTGAGCAGTATAGAGTTGACAGTACGGAGGACCATAGAGTGAGCAGTATTGAGTTTACAGTACGGAGGACCATAGAGTGAGCAGTATAGAGTTGACAGTACGGAGGACCATAGAGTGAGCAGTATAGAGTAGACAGTACAGAGGACCATAGAGTGAGCAGTATAGAGTTGACAGTACAGAGGACCATAGAGTGAGCAGTATAGAGTTGACAGTACAGAGGACCATAGAGTGAGCAGTATAGAGTAGACAGTACGGAGGACCATAGAGTGAGCAGTATAGAGTAGACAGTACAGAGGACCATAGAGTGAGCAGTATAGAGTTGACAGTCACATTACAATGCCAGCATGCTGAGTACCTTTGCCCGCCTTGAATGCTGCACTGTGTTTGCTGCAGAGTTCTGGAAGCACAATGAAACTAATAACCAGTCAGCTTGTGCCTGCTCCTTTACTCGGACCCACCTTCCAGCTGCTGACGGCTGCCAGTGCTGCACTTTCTGGGTTGAGCTTGCATATGATATAAGTAAATAAGTTGTTTAACCCAGTGTGGACACCAGACAATCAGTCCTGTATTCGGAGAATATGCTCTCGATCCAATCTAACTTTCAGGCCACACCCCTTTCCTTTGCTCTCTCAGATCTTGGCTTTGAATCTAAGCAAAATGAGTAGTGGTCTGCATCACAGTATTGCTGCAATTTAGTTCTTACTGGAACATTCTTAGTTTAATATTCATTAAAGTAAAATCTGTAGGTATGATCACAGGCCGAAGCGAGTGCACGTCTGTACCTAACTCAACTGGAAGCCTGGTTCCTACTGTGACCTGTTGAGGGTCAGTGGGACAGAGGGAGCACAGGACCAGTGGAACAGATGGATTACAGGGCCAGTGGAACAGAGGAAACACAGGGGGCACAGGGTCAGTGGAGCACAGGGCCGGTGGGACACAGGGCCAATGGGACAGAGGAAACACAGGGGGCACAGGGTCAGTGGAGCACAGGGCCGGTGGGACACAGGGCCAATGGGACAGAGGAAACACAGGGGGCACAGGGTCAGTGGAGCACAGGGCCGGTGGGACACAGGGCCAATGGGACAGAGGAAACACAGGGCCAGTGGGACAAAGGAAACACAGTGCCAGTGGAACAGAGGAAACACAGGGTCAGTGCAACAGAGGGAGCACAGGGCAGTGGGACAGAGGAAACACAGGGCCAGTGGAACAGAGGAAACACAGGGTCAGTGCAACAGAGGGAGCACAGGGCCAGTGCAACAGAGGGAGCACAGGGCCAGTGGGACAGAGGAAACTCAGGGTCAGTGGGACAGTGGGAGCACAGGGCCAGTGGGACAGAGGAAACAGAGGGTCAGTGGAACAGAGGGAGCTCAGGGCCAGTGGGACAGAGGAAACTCAGGGCCAGTGGGACAGAGGGAGCACAGGGCCAGTGGGACAGAGGAAACACAGGGCCAGTGGGACAGAGGAAACACAGGGTCAGTGCAACATAGGGAGCACAAGGCCAGTGGGACAGAGGAAACACAGGGTCAGTGCAACAGAGGGAGCACAGGGCCAGTGGGACAGAGGAAACAAAGGGCCAGTGGGACAGAGGAAACACAGGGGCAGTGGAACAGAGGGAGCACAGAGCCAGTGGAACAGAGGGAGCACAGGGTCAGTGGAACATACGGAACACAGGGTCAGTGGAATAGAGGGAGCACAGGGTCAGTGCAACAGAGGGAGAACGGGGCCAGTGGGACAGAGGAAACACAGGGTCAGTGGGACAGTTGGAGCCCAGGGCCAGTGGGACAGAGGAAACACAGGGTCAGTGGAACAGAGGGAGCACAGGGCCAGTGGGACAGAGGAAACACAGGGCCAGTGGGACAGAGGAAACACAGGGTCAGTGCAACAGAGGGAGCACAGGGCCAGTGGGACAGAGGAAACACAGGGTCAGTGGGACAGAGGAAACACAGGGTGAGTGCAACAGAGGGAGCACAGGGCCAGTGGGACAGAGGAAACAAAGGGCCAGTGGGACAGAGGAAACACAGGGGCAATGGAACAGAGGGAGCACAGGGCCAGTGGGATAGAGGAAACACAGGGTCAGTGGGACAGAGGAAACACAGGGTCAGTGCAACAGAGGGAGCACAGGGCCAGTGGGACAAAGGAAACACAGGGCCAGTGGAACAGAGGAAACACAGGGTCAGTGCAACAGAGGGAGCACAGGGCCAGTGCAACAGAGGGAGCACAGGGCCAGTGGGACAGAGGAAACACAGGGACAGAGGAAACACAGGGTCAGTGGAACAGACGGAGCACAGGGCAAGTGGGACAGAGGAAACACAGGGCCAGTGGGACAGGAAACACAGAGCCAGTGGAACAGAGGAAACACAGGGTCAGTGCAACAGAGGGAGCACAGGGCCAGTGGGACAAAGGAAACACAGGGCCAGTGGGACAGAGGGAGTACAGGGCCAGTGCAACAGAGGGAGCACAGTGCCAATGGGACAGAGGAAACACAGGGCCAGTGGGACAGAGGAAACACAGGGCCAGTGGATCATACGGAACACAGGGCCAGTGGGACAGAGGAAACACAGAGTTATTGCAACAGAGGGAGCACAGGGCCAGTGGGACAGCGGAAACACAGGGCCAGTGGGACAGAGGGAGTACAGGGCCAGTGGAACACACGGAGCACAGGGGTGGAGGAAAAGGAATACAGGGCCAGTGGAACATACGGAACACAGGGACAGTGGGACAGAGGAAACACAGGGACAGTGGGACAGAGGAAACACAGGGCCAGTGGGACAGAGGGAGTACAGGGCCAGTGGAACACACGGAGCACAGGGGTGGAGGAAAAGGAATACAGGGCCAGTGGAACATACGGAACACAGGGACAGTGGGACAGAGGAAACACAGGGTCAGTGGAACAGAGGGAGCCCAGGGCCAGTGGGACAAACTGTGTATAAATTGGCTGCCATGTCTCCTACATTTACAGTAGCTACTACACTTTAAAACACACTTCTTTGGCTATAAAGCCCTTTGGGACATGGTAAGGGTGTGAAAGGCACTTTGTAAATCTAAGTCTTTCATGTTCAGTGATCTGGTCCTCAGCTGAAGTTGCCTATCGTACCCCTGCACACTCATTGTTCTTCAGGCATTATGGATTATAAATCTATTTTTAAAAAGTGCTGAAGAATAGAGTACTCAATGAACAATGGAGTGCTCGATGTATTGTGAACTTCTGAAGATTGTCTCTTATCATTGGGACTGAGCCTAATACCCAGATCATCTTAGTATCTGCACAACTGATATTGAGACAGACTGATACAGGTTTGGAGGTCTGACATGTAGGCAAGGTGAAAAGGTTAGGGAGTAAGAGAATGTGTTACAATACAACAAGAATTGCAGAATGTTCTCGTTTCTATAGTGCATTGCAATGTTTACAGTCTGCACGATGTTATCACACTGATAGTGTTTATCTTATATCCTCAGTTTGCATCAAACATAAATCTCACACATAATCTGAACTGTCGACATTGCCTTGTTGCATCACAATTGAGTTACGTTATTTACAGGCCGGGTAGTAAGAGGCATCAGAGCAGCGCTCCCTTATTTACCAGTGAAATGTGTGTCCTGTTTGTGTTAATGAGCTGCAGAATGGATCCCAACATGCAGTAGCAGTTACGTAAGACTAACTGATACTGTACACCATGCAGTAAGGGGAAACCTGTACCCACTGGAATAGTTCATTTACTGAGATCCCGGAAATCAGCCAGGTTGTCTGTATTCCCCATCAAAGCTCATAAGGTCCTCACAGAGGTGAGACCTTGATGCAGGACTCAGCAACGTGTCCATATACGGACATCAGTGTCCGTGGTAAAAATGTTGAAGTCCGTGACTGTGAATTTTAGGCATGAGAAATTTCCCACCGACTTCTGCTTTCAACCAGTCCATTTAAAAAAAAATTGCAGCCATGTGTTTCAGTTTCACAGCTGCCAGGTTTAAATTTGAACAAGTTCAGGGTTTGCCAGCAGTTTCCGATTTTTTTTTAAAGGTCGCCGGAAACCCTGAACTTGTCCGATTTGGAAGTCGCTGTTCTTGCTCTGAGCGCCTATCAGCTGTGAAACTGCAACTGGTGGCTGCGATTTTTAAAAAACTGAAAAATTATAAAGCTGATTGATTAAGGAGAGCATTGCAGTTCTGGAGAAAAAGGATGTCCCAGAGGGGTTGAGGACAGAATCAATTTGGCTAGAGCTGAGGAACAAAAAAGGTGCAGTTACATTGCTCCGGTGTTGTCTATAGGCCACCAGCTAGTGGGAAGGGTGTAGAGGAACAAATTTGCAAGGAAATTATGGAGAGGTGCAAGAATTAGAGGGTAGTTATAATGGGGGACTGGGTTAATAGTCGTGTAAAGGGCAGTGAAGGATAAGAGTTCCTGAAGTGTGTTCAGGAAAATTTTTTACAGCAGTATGTTTCTAGTCCAATGAGAAAGGAGGCACAGCTAGATCTGGTTCTTGGAAATGAGGTGGAACAAGTGGGTTGAGTACCAGTAGGAGAACATTTAGGGGATAGTGATCATTTTATCATAAGGACAAAGAACAATTCAGAGGAAGAATAATTAACTGGGGAAAGGCCAACTTCAGTGGGGTAAGAATGGAGCTGCGGCGAATAAATTGGAGTCAAAAGTTGGCAGGAAAACCTGTAGCTGAAGAGTGGGCTACCTTCAAAGAAGAGATAGTTCAGACACAGTCAAGGTATCTTCCCTCGAAGGGGAAAAGTAGGGCAAACAAATCCAGAGCTCCCTGGATGACAAAAGAGGTAGAGATTAAGATGAAGAAAAAGTGTGCTTATGACAGATGCCAGTTCGAAAATACTATTGAGAACCAGGCTGAATATAGAAGGTCCAGAGGGGAAGTGAAAAAGCAAATAAGAGAAGCAAAGGGAGAGCATGAGAAGTGACTGGCAGCTAGCATTAAAGGCAATCCCAAAGTTTTCCATCGACATATCAGTAGAAAAAGGGTGGTAAAAGGAGAAGTGGGGACCATAAGGGATGATAATGGGGATTTACACATGGAGGCAGAGGGCATAACTGAGGTATTAAATAAATAATTTGCATCTGTCTTTACCAAGGAAGAAGATGCAACCCAGGCAATGGTGAAAGAGGAGGTAATTCAGACACTAGAAGGGTTTAAAATTGATAAAGAGGAGGTATTGGATAGACTGTCTGTACTTAAAGTCGATAAGGCACCAAGACCGGATGAGATGCATCCAAGGATACTGAGGGAAGTGAGGGTGGAAATTGCAGAGGCACTGGCCATAATTTTTCAGTCTTCCTTAGAGTCGGGGGTGGTGCCAGAGGACTGGAAAATTGCAAATGTTACACACTTGTTCAAAAAGGGTGAAAGGATAAGCCCAGCAACTACAGACCAGTCGATTTAACTTCGGTGGTGGGGAGTCTTCTAGAAAAAATAATTTAGAACAAAATTAATAGTCACATGGACAAATGCAGGTTAATTAAGGAAAGTCAGCATGGATTTCTTAAGGGAAATCATGTTTAACTAACTTGCTGGAGTTTTTTGAGGAGGTAACAGAGGGTTGATGAGGGCAATGCAGTTGATGTGGTGTACATGGACTTTCAAAAGGTGTTTGATACGGTGTCACACAACAGACTTGTGAGCAAACCTATAACTCATGGAATAAAAGGGACGGTAGCAACATGGATACGGAATTGGCTGGGTGACAGGAAACAAACAGTAGTGGTTAATGGATGTTTTTCGGGCTGGAGGAAGGTTTGTTGTGGAGTTCCCCACGG
This sequence comes from Heterodontus francisci, assembly GCF_036365525.1. Lineage (NCBI taxonomy): Eukaryota > Metazoa > Chordata > Chondrichthyes > Heterodontiformes > Heterodontidae > Heterodontus > Heterodontus francisci. Next base: position 5,413,547 of record NC_090401.1, read on the forward strand.
GTCAGTGTTGGGACCCTTGCTTTTCCTGATATATACAGATATTTGAAAAGGAAGAGTTAGTAATTTTTTTATTTTATTTAGAGATACAGCACTGAAAAAGGCCCTTCGGCCTTCCGAGTCTGTGCCGACCAACAACCATTTATACTAATCCTACATTAGTCCCATATTCCTTACCACATCCCCACCATTCTCCTACCACCTACCTACACTAGGGGCAATTTACAATGGCCAATTTACCTATCAACCTGCACGTCTTTGGCTTTGGGAGAAAACCGGAGCACCCAGCAGAAACCCACACAGACACAGGGAGAACTTGCAAACTCCACACAGGCAGTACCCAGAACTGAACCCGGGTCACTGGAGCTGCGAGGCTGCGGTGCTAACCACTGTGCTACTTTGCCACTCTATCTAATTGTTGGTCCTCTAGAGAGTGAAAATGGGGAGTTAATAGTAGATAATAAGGAAATGGCAGATGAAATGAACAAATATTTTGCTTCTGTCTTCACTATACGGGATACATAAAACATTGCAGTAATAGGAAATGTAAATCAGGAGGTGGAAGGAAGAAAGGAACTTGGTGAAATTATAATCACCAGTGAAGCGGTACTGAGCAAACTGATGGAGCTGCGGCTGACAAGTCCCCGAGTCCTGATGGGCTTCATCCTTGGGTCCCAAAAGAGGTGGCTAATGAGGTAGTAGATGTGTTGGTGTTAATTTTTCACAATTCGCTAGATTCTGGAAAGGTTCCATCTGACTGGAAAGTAGCAAATATAACCCCTCTATTCAAGGAGGCAGAAACCAGGTAACTACAAGCCAGTTAACTTGATGTCTGTCGCGGGGAAGGTGTTAGAATCAATCATTAAGGAGGTTATAGCTGGGCACTTAGAAAAACGCAAGGAAATTGGGAATAGTCAGCATGGTTTTGTGAAAGGGAAATCATGTTTAACCAATTTATTGGAGTTCTTTGAAGGAGTAATAACCGCTGTGGATAAAGGGGAGCCTGTTGAGGTGCTGTATTTGGATTTCCAGAAGGCATTCGACAAGATGCCACATAAAAGGTTATTGTGCAAAGTAGGAACTCATGGTGTAGGGGGTAACATATTAGCATGGATAGAAGATTGACTGGCTGGCAGAAAACAGAGAGTATAAATAAAGGGGTCCCTTTCTGATTGGCAGGAAGTGACGAGTGGAGTCCCGCAGGGGCCTCAACCTTTTACAGTTAATGTCAATGACTTAGATGAGGGGAGAGATGGCATGGTAGCTAAATTTGCAGATAACACAAAGATAGGTAGGAAAGTATGTTGTGAAGAGGACATAAGGAGGTTGTAGACCCAAAGGAATAGGTTGAGTGAGTGGGCAAAAATCTGGCAGATGAAGTATAATGTGGGAAAATGTGAAGTTGTTCACTTTGGCAGGAAGAATAACAAGCGGAATATTACTAAAATGGAGAACAA